>NW_026294436.1:63555226-64755226 GCF_007827085.1 Peromyscus californicus insignis | reverse complement strand
GTGTGGACTTCTGTGAGAAAAACACAGAGTACCTGTGCTGAAGTGAGGGAAATCTTCAAAGTTTTGCTAACTGCTTCTGGGACTTGTTACAGAACCTTTTCAAATATGGCTGTTTCTTCCACTAGCAACAGCAAATGTATTAGCAAAACGGGAAACTCTTCTAGGGTAGGGAACCAACGAAGAACTTTTGTTCTGGTTTTGATAGATTTCTGAACTGCAAGTTTCTTCTCTCAGGTATACCACCATGCATCTTAAACATACGGTGGCATACTGAAAGCACATGTCCTCACTGTGTAACAGTCTGTGGAGCTGTGCATGTATGTAAGCCTATGTGCACATACTTCCCCATGCATCTGCCACTGACTCCTCATCCCATTCATATTCACACCACTCCTCACGCCTCTTACCATGGGCAGGTCTTTTAGGATCTGTATTCCATCTCCAGGACCCATGTGTGCTATGTGGTTTAAAATTAGTTGGGTTAGAAATTAATTTATTTCTCATTTCTGGATCTCGTAGCATCTCCCTGTAAGGTAGAACACCTGTTTAGACAGTTTTCCCACATTTAATCAATTTAACTTAAAAAAATAAGCATACTTTGTTTTATAAAAATAAAGATAAAATTAGAGTAACAGAATATATTAATAGTTCAATTCCTCAGACTGCTTTGTATTTTAAATTTTAAGTAAGAAGATCTTAAGATTTAGGGTTTTATTTGTTTGTTTAATTTGTTCAGTGCTGGGGATAAAAGTCAGAGACACCCACATGTATCAAGTTCTGTGCCACTGAGCTCCACCCCTCGCTGAAAAGGGTTCCTTTAACATGCATCAAAGAACTCCTGTTCTACTCTGCAGATACTATTGAATATTATATGTGCATCTTTTATAATAGATAACATTTTAGAAATGGTTTTAAATATAGCTACATCTGCTTGCTCATAGGGAACAGAGTTAATCTGAGTTTCTTTTTTTTCTTTCTCTTAATTTTCTTTTTTTTCAGAAAGGGTCTTACCCTTTAGCTCAGGGCACACTGGCCTCAAGCTCAAGGCGACTCTCCTGCCATAGCTTTTTGAATGCTAACATTACAGGCACGGGCCACCATGCCTGGCTTCTGTACTTCTTAAACATACACAAATTTACTATATGCACAGATGATTTATATTTCAGAGTTACACATGCCAGAAATGATAACTCTTCCTTATACATACAGAAATGAGTGAAATTTGGTACTTTATCCACTGTGTTCTCATAACTTTGACAGTATTCATTAAAATGGCCCTGAAGGATGCTACTCATTAGTGTAGAATCCCCCTGGAGTTGGAGGTAGACTCCTGAGCATTACTCATGCTTGGTAAATACTCTGCCAACAAGCCACCCCGACCCTACAATTTTGGACCACAGCTGAGTGACAAATTTTCATATACCAAATCTTTCTTCTAAATTGTTTCTAGCTTGTCCTCTGGGTGATGACAACATGGACAGATGCTGTCAGCATGGACGGATGCTGGCAACACAGATGAATGCTGGGCACGAGTTGATACACACCTCCTCTGCTGCATCCTCTCCTCCTCTGGGACTCTGAAGGAGTAACGCCGCTTGTTGTTGATATTTCTAACCATTTGTTTTCGACTATTATCTGATGTTTCAGGAACTACAAGTTCGTCCCCCTCTGTGAGAGAGAAAATAATGACATTGTTTAAATTGTTAAAATTCTTCATATCCATTAATCTCTATGACACTGCAATCGACTGAATAATATGAACAACTGTGATAATTAAGTTATACATTAAAAATTAGAAAGCGCCGGGCGGTGGTGGCGCATGCCTTTAATCCCAGCACTCGGGAGGCAGAGCCAGGCGGATCTCTGTGAGTTCGAGGCCAGCCTGGGCTACCAAGTGAGTCCCAGGAAAGGCGCAAAGCTACACAGAGAAACCCTGTCTCGAAAAACCAAAAAAAAAAAAAAAATTAGAAAGCAAGCAATAATTTCAGTGGAATATGTAAAAAGATATATGCTGAAATTAGGCATAGCTTACAAAACACATTATCACTTTTCATTATAAATACACGATGCTACAGTTTTGCTAGAGAAAACCACAGCTGTCTCGGTGTCATGGCTTCGACCGGTCACTTCTCCCCCAGCATCTTCACACTGTTTTGTCTCTCCTGTGGAGTGTGTTCTCAGTGGCCCAGTCCTCTGGAAAGCAGTCTGCCCTCTGCACAGCCGAGCCATCTCTCCAGCCCCATCGACTTCACTCTTTTTTTTTAAACTTTTTTTTTTTTTTTTTTTTTTTTTTTTGGTTTTTCGAGACAGGGTTTCTCTGTGTAGCTTTGCGCCTTTCCTGGAACTCACTTGGTAGTCCAGGCTGGCCTCGAACTCACAGAGATCCGCCTGGCTCTGCCTCCCGAGTGCTGGGATTAAAGGCTGTGCGCCACCACCGCCCGGCTAAACTTTTTTTTTTTTTTTTAATTTATTTATTATGTATACAGAAGAGGGTGCCAGATCTTATTACAGATGGTTGTGAGCCACCATGTGGGTGCTGGGAATTGAACTCAGGACCTCTGGAAGAGCAGTCGGTGCTCTTAACCTCTGAGCCATCTCTCCAGGCCCCGACTTCACTCTTGAAAGCATGCCCCATCCCACTTGCCACAGATTATTTTCTCCCAAACGATAATCTGTGGACTCCTGCTCTCAGTCCTTCTTCTGGGGATCCATTCCTATGCTCTCCTATGCCTCTTCCCACACCGTTTTCAGTACTTCAGAGGTGCTGTGCAATAGCTGGAGATGGATTATTCCTGAAGTCCCCAACTGGAACTCTGGACAAGTGTCCATAATTTAGGACCTACTGACTAGGTTCTGTGGTGATACAGGCACTGAAGACATATACAGTCATATCTTCTCTACTTACCATGTGCTCCACAGGAAAAGAATGTGTGTCAGAATCAAACACTTTGCTTACACAGTCATACAGGCTTAAACAGGATTGTTTGTTCACAGCTTGTCTTTATTGTCTTGCCAGAGTTTGAGAGTGGGCATCACACACCCCAGAGTGAGATATGCCTGAGCCAAATCTGGGCTGGGGCATTTCATATCCAAATGCCTTGCTTGGACTGTTGTAATATTTCCACTGAATTGATCCTATTAATATATTTTCTTACCTGCCATTTTATTTTTGAAATATATTAATCTAACAGTCTCCAACCCTAAAAGATTTAATGATCCCTCAGTGTTTAAAGGTCGGACCTAAAATAATAAAAATAAAATTAGTATTTCAATAAAACCTTTAAAAATTAAATCATAAAAATTTTAGTCTATTTCTTAAGAATACACTATTAAGACCTTACACTTACCTAAGTCAAAATATAATTCTTTAAAACATCTCATGTTAATAATTCTTACTAGGAAGGTATATTATCATTTAATTTAAACAAACCAACTTATCATAATGATAGTTTAAAGAAATTCTAACCTGGACAAATAAAATCAAGTAGAAATACATAAACCTTAAAACTGACATTTAAAAACCATCAGTTTTTAAAGGAACACATTTACTTTATGAATTCTTATCACTAAACACTGAATGCCCACACATCTGGAGACAGAAGCACAGATAGGGAAAGGACCACTGATAAACAGTGCAGGAGGAACTAGTCATATAAACCAATACAGCCAGATCCTCACTTCACACCATTAAAACTCAGTTCCAAGTGGATCACAGGCACACGTGTAATGAGAAAAAGTTATTATGCACAAAATACTGCACACAGCAACAAGTGGGAGTCAGAAAGAATAAATTTGGAAGAAAATAAAGGTTGTATCTTTATGGTCTTGAAGTAGGAAAGTTTCTTAAGAAGAGAAAAAAGAAATACCTAAACAACAGGAATAACATTTTCAGTACAATTAGTCATTTGTTCAGGGATGACAAGAAGCACGACGTCAGGACAGCACTCTCCATGGGGAGGTGGGGACAGGGTGCATGTGGATGTGGACAGCACTCTCTATGGGGAGAGGTGGGGGACAGGGTGCATGTGGATGTGGACAGCATTCTCCATGGGGAGAGGTGGGGACAGGGTGCATGTGGATGTGGACAGCACTCTCCATGGAGAGAGGTGGGGACAGGGTGCATGTGGATGTGGACAGCACTCTCCATGGAGAGAGGTGGGGACAGGGTGCATGTGGATGTGGACAGCACTCTCCATGGGGAGAGGTGGGGACAGGGTGCATGTGGATGTGGACAGCACTCTCCATGGGGAGAGGTGGGGACAGGGTGCATGTGGATGTGGACAGCATTCTCCATGGGGAGAGGTGGGGACAGAGTGCATGTGGATGTGGACAGCACTCTCCATGGGGAGAGGTGGGGACAGGGTGCATGTGGATGTGGACAGCACTCTCCATGGGGAGAGGTGGGGACAGGGTGCATGTGGATGTGGACAGCACTCTCCATGGGGAGAGGTGGGGACAGGGTGCATGTGGATGTGGACAGCACTCTCCATGGGGAGAGGTGGGGACAGGGTGCATGTGGATGTGGACAGCACTCTCCATGGGGAGAGGTGGGGACAGGGTGAATGTGGATGTGGACAGCACTCTCCATGAGGAGAGGTGGGGACAGGGTGCATGTGGATGTGGACAGCACTCTCCATGAGGAGAGGTGGGAACAGGGTGCATGTGGATGTGGACAGCATTCTCCATGAGGAGAGGTGGGGACAGGGTGCATGTGGATGTGGACAGCACTCTCCATGAGGAGAGGTGGGAACAGGGTGCATGTGGATGTGGACAGCACTCTCCATGGGGAGAGGTGGGGACAGGGTGCATGTGGATGTGGACAGCACTCTCCATGAGCAGAGGTGGGGACAGGGTGCATGTGGATGTGGACAGCACTCTCCATGAGGAGAGGTGGGGACAGGGTGCATGTGGATGTGGACAGCACTCTCCATGGGGAGAGGTGGGGACAGGGTGCATGTGGATGTGGACAGCACTCTCCATGGGGAGAGGTGGGGACAGGGTGAATGTGGATGTGGACAGCATTCTCCATGAGGAGAGGTGGGGACAGGGTGCATGTGGATGTGGACAGCACTCTCCATGGGGAGAGGTGGGGACAGGGTGCATGTGGATGTGGACAGCACTCTCCATGAGGAGAAGTGGGGACAGGGTGAATGTGGATGTGGACAGCACTCTCCATGGGGAGAGGTGGGGACAGGGTGCATGTGGATGTGGACAGCACTCTCCATGAGGAGAGGTGGGGACAGGGTGCATGTGGATGTGGACAGCACTCTCCATGGGGAGAGGTGGGGACAGGGTGCATGTGGATGTGGACAGCACTCTCCATGAGGAGAGGTGGGGACAGGGTGCATGTGGATGTGGACAGCACTCTCCATGGGGAGAGGTGGGACACAGAGGGTGCATGTGGATGTGGACAGCACTCTCCATGAGGAGAGGTGGGGACAGGGTGCATGTGGATGTGGACAGCACTCTCCATGAGGAGAGGTGGGACACAGAGGGTGCATGTGATGTGGTGAGATGGGATGTTGTGTCTTAGGAAAGGAGCAGAGCTCACAGTGTTGTTCAGGTACAGGACACACGCTTGCACACAGCAAGGGTTACATGACAAAAATGAAATGGAAAACTGTGGCCAACCCAAATTTATACATTTGAGGAGGATATTTTTGTTGCTTTACATAATGTAGCATTTTTAAATGAGGGTTTACATTACTAATATGTCTTAAAATGGGCATATTTTTGCTAGTGGTGGAGCACACCTTTAATCCCAGCACTTGGGAGGCAGAGGCAGGCATATTTCTGAGTTCGAGGCCAGCCTGGTCTACAGAGTGAGTTCCAGGACAGCCAGGGCTACACAGAGAAACCCTGTCTTGAAAAACAAAGCCGGGGGCATACGCTGAATGTCCCGGCTGCCTTGTTACCCTGCTCGTCTAACCCCGCCCTCAACTGGTGGCGCGTGCGCCATACACACCAACTACATCTGTATAACACAATTACTTTTCATTTCTACAAAATAGAAATTCCATACTTGTAAACATTTTCTGTTATGGAAACAGAAATGTTAATGGAAAATATTATGTTTTATTTGGCATATGGGAAACCACTATTCTTAAAACATTAAGACACCTACAAAGTTTTGATTTCACATTTCCAGCTATAAAGTCAAGGGATTAATCACTGCCCATGGACACACGGAAAGTGCACTCTCTCTGAGCCCCTTAACCCAAAGCAGAAGGCACTACACTGACATTCTACGTTGCAGTATGTGCTCATCATGAGAACAATCAGATTCTATATGGACAAATTTAAATCCAAAAAATTATGGTATTGGCCTGCCTATCACAAACTAACCAGCTTAGAATGAACCCCTTCTCAGAAAGACAAATACTGTAGGTTTTCTCTCCTGTGCAGTTCTTAGATTTTATAGAGATACTTAAAATCATCTGTGTTCCTATAATGCAACGGTAGAAGCACAACTGCCTAGGCCAACAAGGGGAGGAGAGTGCAGGAGACACGGGTCCTCGTGCTCCCAGACAAGCACTAGGAAAACCAACCAGCAGTGTGCAGGAGACACGGGTCCTCATGCTCCCAGACAAGCACTAGGAAAACCAACCAGCAGTGTGCAGGAGACACGGGTACTCGTGCTCCCAGACAAGCACGAGGAAAACCAACCAGCAGTGTGCAGGAGACACGGGTCCTCGTGCTCCCAGACAAGCACTAGGAAAACCAACCAGCAGTGTGAAGCGCACAGGGCTGTCTCTTCACAGGAGAGATCTATAGCCTGCTCTCCGTCCAGAAGGCTGGGAGTGGAGTGGTTACCAGCCTGGTGACCTTTGCCGTATGCATGACCAAGACTGCACCAGGTTGCCCCCATACCCCCAGACCTTAAGATGTCACGTGTAGTTAATCTACCGTCCCCGTCTTTATGGAAGATGTCACATGTACTTTACAAAGAGTTTCAATGTAGTCATGTCTTAAGCTTTTTTGTGCCCATGGGACTAGTTAAGTATCACTAGGACACTTTTTTTCCAAATTGTGCTGTATTTAAATATGCCTAAAATAAACTGCCCAGTGCCAGACTCTCAAAGTTTGAACCAACACCAGCTACTGAGTTGTGTTGAACTGACTTCCTTTTTGCCTCATACAGACTGACACTCTGCCGGTCTTGGTGGTTGCAGAGAACCCCACAGGAGAGGGAGGGGGAAGAAGATGGGGGAGTAGTGGGGTTCAGGGGTAGTATGCTTAATGTACAATATATACACTCTTGAAAATGTCCTCATGTACCACAGTACTATGCACAATGAATATATGCATTGAAAAAAATTTAAAAAATAACCAATTTGGCCCACATTTTAGTTAGTGTTCCACTACCTTTTTGAGAGGAAGGGTCTGTATCCATTCCATGGAGTTTACATCGAAGATATCAACTGCATTTTCACTATAAACGGAGAGATAAGGTGCATTGTAACCTGGGGAAGGAAGGAAGGCACAGCCTGCTGATTATTGTGAACTATTAAGCCCCAACCACTTTGAAAGGTCTATCCCAAGAGTGGAATCTTCTCAAAACCCAAGAGTTATTACATAAGACTGATATTATAAATGTTTTTGAAGTGAGCAGAACATAAACCATGAAGGAAGAACTGATATGCCATAGGTCAGACTGTAAGCCCAATATAGAAGGAGTCAATGAACACACCTTGTCCAGTAAGAAATTTCACTGCATTGTAAAGTATTGGACTTTTAAAGCAATACACAAAGACATGTGTCCCCTAGCATGGTTCTGCTACTGTGACCTGAAGCTGTGGGACAGTGTATGATGTGTATGATGCTCACTACACACTTGTGGAAGGAATGGACGACACACGCAAAGAGTAAGCGACTTACATAAACTACAGTTAGTAAGGAATTACACCTAGAAATTCGTTCGCCTGACTCTGACTTCACTTAGAGCGCTCAGGATTATCTGACTACAAAGCAGTGTTCATTTACCCCTATGTCACTGATAAAAATGTTCATTTCAGAAGAAATAAAACACTATAAATAGTTCAATCTGGTGGAGTTAGAGAGAACTCACTCTTCTGAGACACACTCTTTGCCTGACTCACCCGGATGGTCCTGCCCTCATCCTTCCTGCTGCAGGGGAGAGGTCCCTGCCTCCTGCCCCAGTAAGTGTTTTAATAGACTCCTGAATTCCACCCTCTTTGGGATCTTTTGGGGCATTTGATTCTATTTTCTGTATTTCCCAAATAGTCCACCTTTCCTACTGATTCTCTAGCTGCCTTTTCCTCTCAGTGTTTATAAGCAGGCTTACGAGGCTCCCATCACAAACCAAGCAATCTGGATCACACTCGCTCCTGAATGCACCTGTAACACAGCATTCTATCCAACCACTTCCTCTGTCAGGAATCTTCCCTGCTCCGTGAGGGTAGACTGCTGTGGATGATTGATTGATAAATAAAACACTGATTGGCCAGTAGCCAGGCAGGAAGTATAGGCGGGACTAGCAGAGAAGAGAATTCTGGGAAGTGGAAGGCTGAGGCGGCGGAGACGCTGCCAGCCGCCGCCATGAGTATCAACATGTAAGATACTGGTAAGCCATGAGTTATGTGGCAAGGTATAGATTTATAGAAATGGGTTAATTTAAGATAGAAGAACTAGATAACAAGAAGCCTGCCACGGCCATACAGTTTGTAAGCAATATAAGTCTCTGTGTTTACTTGGTTGGGTCTGACCAACTGCGGGACTGGCGGGTGAGAGAGATTTGTCCTGACCGTGGGTCAGGCAGGACTGGAGAAAACTCTAGCTACAGGTAGATGGCACTGCATCGATTTCACTCATGACTTCATCTCGTATAGTAAAATAATACGTACTCAACAGTGATTGCTATTCAGTGATAAAAGTACCGAATGATAAACCAATATTTTAATATTTATGGAAAGAGTGAAATAAGTAAATTTAAATCAACGTATACACCTATAAAATAGGAAATGGAATACTACTTCGTAAAAAGGCCACATTATATCTTCTAAGAACTGGTTAAACAATCACTTAGTAACTTCTCCAGCCTAAGTTTTATGAGCTAATGTTACTTAAGGATATTATATTTAGGGTGACAATGAAGAGAATGATTTAGGATTATTTTTAAACACAACAATATTGAGATAAAATGTATCTCAGTAAATTTGTCATAGAAAGATCAGTTTTACTTAAATACAAGCATTTAATGTTCACCCCGTGTGTCTAGGTTTTACAATATATGGTTTATTTTACATTAGCAACATAGTTAGTACTTGGGGAAGACCTTAAGAATAATTAAAAAACAAGCTGTTAGTAAAAAGGATTATATTTAAGGTAAATGAAAAGGCAAAAAGGGGAGAGGTCAGACAAATAAGAAAGAATCTTACAACAAGAGGAAGGATTTGCTGGCCACATCAATTCCTGTTGTCTAGATCTTCGGCCCTGGCAGTCCGTGTATATCCCAATGCTGCTAAAACACAGCAAATACTCTTTGTTGGAGATCTCAACTGCACAGATAGCATCCATGGGTTGATGTGCAATGAATGATAGTGTGTGGTCATTTGAATGGAGCATATTGCATGGACTTCCTTCTCCACTCAAAGGGTATCTGAGAAATCCCGACTGGAATCCTACACAGAGCTGCTCACTGAAGATGGCCATCCACTGGACGTTACATGGCACTTGAATTTCCTTAAACTTCCTGTGCCGGGTCTTGCTCTGGAATAGCTCATAACAGAGGACTTGTCTTTTCATAGCCACACACAGGCAGGACAGAGCTCCATGGCGCACTTTCCCAGCAGTTATGGTTTGACACCCTTTAGTTTCTGCTAGCTTATAAAAATCCGTCTCTCGCCCATCCAAAGCTGACATAGGAAAAAGTCGGACATGGCGATTTCGGCCTGAGATCACAGCAACAAGCTGGTCACTTGGAATGAGTTCAATCTGATGAATTTTCTTATTGTCACCAACTCTAATAATCTCTACAGGAAGAAACAACAACATTAAATGCAAAACGGTTGTATTAATTGTATCTAAATTAAACACCAAAGTATATAACCCAAACCATATTAAAGACAAACACACATAAAGGTATCAAAGTCAGAAATCACAGAGAAAAAAAGGAGGATAATTGAACCCATTATCAGATCATTTAACCCACTGGTAGCTGATAGCTAGTATTAAGTTCAGCACTGAGATCCTGTCAGCCAAGACAAGGAACCCCTGTGTAAAGCACGCCTCGGCTTTACAAAGTTTGTTTTCTGGTACTACCTTCTAGGAATTTCAATATGGAGTTCCTATTTTTAAAATCCGAGTAACTGCAACTCATGCTTCTCTTTAGGTATTTCTTTTTAAAGTTTTATTTTATGACTATGGGTGTTTGGCCTACATATATGTCTGTGCATTACTTGCATGCCTGTGTCCATAGAAGCCAGAAGGCGGCATCGGATACCCTGGAATGTAAGTTACAGATGGTGTAGGACACCATGTAGGTACTGGGAACTGAACCCCTGGGTCATCTGCAAGAGCAGCCAGGGCTCTTACCGCTGAGGCATCTCTCTAGCCCTGCCTTTTTAGGTATTTCTTTGTGTGTACATGTGGCTATGTATGCATGTACAAGCATGTGCCACCAGAAATCAGCCTAGGGTGTTCTTTCTCAGAAGCTGTCTGCCTTAAGTTCTTGGTTTTTTAATTAAAATTTTTAAGTTGTGGATGTGTGTGGGTGCATGTCACAGCATGGGTGTGGTGGTCAGAGGACAACTTTGTGGCGTCAGTTTTCTCCTTCCACCTTTATGCGGATTCCAGGGATCAAACACAGGCTTTCAGGGCACCTTTACCTGCGGAGTCATCTTGTCCATGCCCACCTCTGTTTATTAAGTCAGGGTCTCCCACTGGGACCTGGGATTTGATTACTAGGCTAGGTTGGCTGGCCAGTGCTGGGATCACACACACACACACACACACACACACACACACACACACACACACACACACACACACACACACACACGACCATGCCCAGCTTTTTATGTGGGTTTTGGGAGTTCAGTGCTTCCATGACAAGCACTTACCAACTGAGGTATCTTCCTAACACTTCTCAAGGTATTTCTAAGGGTAACAAATTCATCACACTTAAGTGACCTACTTCCTCAGGCTCTAACCTGATATAAAGACAGAACTTAAAATGCTATGTTTACAAAATACAAATTCAACTGGTTTTGCTTTATTTCACTCAGCACTTTATTTCCGCCTAGGGAGCTAAAACCTGTTGTGCTGACCCACGGGGAATTTTAGGCACTACCTCTTAAAGCACTACTAAGAATGAGAAAAGTAATCTGTGGTTTTCTCTTCTGTGCCATCTTTAGACATGAGTGGACCTGTTCAGTAAAACAGGAGAGAGAGTACACAGAGCTCTAGAACATAAAAGGGGGAACAGAACTGAAAATCTTGAGTTAAAGCTGGGTGTGGTGGCACACACCTTTAATCCGGGGAGGAAGAAGCAGGCAGATCTGTGAGTTCAGCTAGTCTGGTCTACATACTGAGTTCTAGGACAGCCAGTTACACAGTAAAATCTTGTCTCAAAAAAACCAAAAAGGAAAAAGAAAAAAGTCTTTTGATTTAAAAACACATAAAATTATATCTGGAAAATCTTAGTAACACAACCCTGCTCTTAGACTTTAGGTTCAAGAGTTTTCTAATCTATAATTTAAAATTACTTCAGTATAATTTTTCTCTTACCATCTTTGGTGACATGCACGACAAATAATCCTTCCTCATTTCCCAAAGCTATCCTTTCATGATCTAGTTAAGACACAAACATAAAACATTTTCATCAGATAAAAATGTAAAGATAACAGAATAAACCAGATAATGAGAAAATCTGGTGTCAGAGTGACGATAAATAACAAAATCAAAATATACGATTTATATTTCCCCTCAGATTGCAATGTAAATATGTCATGCCTTTTAAGACACAACCATCAACTAAAAGTCTGCCTTAGTATCAAAGGAAAGAAATGCTTATTCAGTAACGAGAAAATTAAAAACCCAGTTTGTGAGTATCACAGACGTCATCCATTCTAGAAACACTGTGAATGGTGTTTGAATCCTGCTCACTAAACTTTTCTTGTTTACTGGACAGCAACGGAAGCAGAGCAGTATATAAGGTCAACGTCTGCACACAGAAGCTGCTATTTGCTGGTGACATGCTATGTATTCCGTGACGTCAAAACTCCTCAGTAACACGTTACACATGAAGGCCACGCTCTGAGAATGCGTTTGTTCATGGGAGTAGGAAAAGGTTAGCAGGTTGGCTTTTAGCACGCGTGCTACAACACAGATCTGGCTCTCATTCATCCCACAAACATCTGACGGATGCCAGACGCCGCGTAAACAGTGGTGTCAACTCAAACCGTGAATCAGTCAACAGTTATGATAATATGACGACGTGATAAACGCATACCGAGGATTGCAGCCGCCTGCGTGGTTTTGATGAGGGGTAGAGTGCTGTCGTAAGCCTCTTTGGGAACGTACACTGAGCGGTCTCGGAATTTGTTTTTCTTCAGAATCTTGTGTAGTTCGCTCAGCACTCCCACCCACTTACTCTTCTCATTCTCACTGTCCGCTAGCATCAGGATGGAACATTTGTTACTAGGTGCTGAGAGCTGGGAAGCTGTGACCTGAAACAATTTATTCACAGTATTAGAAAACAGATACCTTTTATGCTAGCTTCAGGGTTATGTTCAATTGCTTAGCACTCACAGTAAAATGAGCATTTATTAAATCATTCCTTTAGCAAACTTTAGCTATGCTGAATTAGAGTATCTCACTGCAATGCTATAATTCAAACAATAGGTGATACAAGTCGAAATGTTACTATCATTTCATGTTCTTTGTTACAAAATGCCATAAAATACCATTAAAATGCATTACACATACTAACTTAACAGGTCACACTTAAAATTATCAAGTATCAGAGAGAAAGGCCCTTTACAAGTATTAACTCATTTACCCTCTTAACAGCTTCATAAGACAGAAGCTATGATTATATACTAATTTTATGTATGTGAATCCATGACAAAGAGAAAGTAAGTAACTTCTCAAGGGCACGAAGCTAAAGCATGCTTCTGTGCTCGTAAGCACTACATCATACTGTTCTGAAAGTCTCTTGTATTTCCTAACAATCCTTTATATTATCACTAAAGAAGATTAGATCACTTCAAACAGTAAATAAAGGTTTACAAGTCAATCAGAGCACTTTTAAATTACGTGTGTGTGTGTGTGTGTGTGTGTGTGTGTGTGTGTGTGTGTGTGTGTATGTGTGTGTGTGTATAGAGGCCCTTTATATACTTACATATGCTTTAAACATCAGTTAACAATAAAATTCTACAACAAATTAGTCACAGGTAAGTGAGCCTTTACAGATTCCCTTGGGAGCTAGGGGAAAATAAACAGTTTTTGGCCTTGAAAGAGACAGACTAAGTTTAAATCTTTGACCTTCCTTAGATATAAGATTCATAGACAAATAGGAAGTAGGACAGATATAACAATAGAACAGCTTTACAAATCTGTACTGTTTACTTCACCAAGATGGCTATTAGCAATTACTGTATGCAATAATGAGAGACAGAGAGACACACACACAGACACAGACATGGGGGGGGGGGAGAACGAACACATGAATATAAAGAGAATTGACACTGGCCAGCTGACAGCCAGCATCAAAGCCACAGATGTGAGAAAAACATGATTTTGGATGCTCCTGCTCCAATTAAGCTGGATGCAGCCACAGGAGGAGCATCAGTCAATACCGTAGAACAGTGGTGGAAAATGAATACTTCTACTAAAGTTTTGGAGTATTTGTTATAAAGGAAGAGACAACTGAAACACAATTTTAAAAATGAGAGTTTTACAGAGAACAAATGTTTTTGTTATAAGTTGAGAAATATCATGTGGTAATATTTACTTGAAGATTGAACTGGGACTCAAAAATATTATAGAACATGAAGCATACTTTAGAAGCGTATTTATGCATTCTACAAGTCTTAGCACAATTTTGTATTCATGTAAATATTGGATGGTATGGATACATAAATGAGTACTAGGTCTGGGTCTTGTCCTAGTAACTTTATGATTTATACAGAGTAGCAAGACATACTCATTAAAAACAAGTAATTAGGTGCTGGCTTGGTGGATAAACACATGCTGCACAAGCCTGAGGGTCAGAGTTTGGATCCCCAGAATGCAGGTAAGAGTCAGGTAGGTGTGTCTGCTATTCCAATGCTCCAGAGGGAGAGGCGGGGGTCGCTGGAGCAAGCTGGCTAGCTAGACTAGCTAAAGCAGTGAGCTGCAGGTTCAGAGACTCGGTCTCAGTAAGTAAAGAAGACAGCAATCAAGGAAGGTGTCTGACATCAATCTCTGGCCTTCACATGCATGTGCACATAAACACATATGCACATCATACACAATATACATGCAAAAACTCAAAGTCATACACAGACTTACTCTAAATATACAGGGAATATCTTTTCGACTTGCGTGAATAACATCAGAAGCCAAGACTGAACTTACAGAAAATTCTTCATCTCTAAAATAAAAGTTAAACATTTAGGGTTAGTACATGTTGCTGTATGTGTGTGATTTTGCTTGTACACTCAAATAACATATATGAAGCAATCCTCAGAGCGCAAGTGCATAAACACCCAAGCTCAATGTAAAACGAAACAAAACCCCAGATTTCCCACATAGTGACTGATAGTACTCAAGGTAATCCATGAGGAGTAAGCCGGCACTTTATACTAGACATGGCGGCTGACTCGTGCAGACACACGAGGCCAAGAAGCACACAGGCGGGAAGGACTTTCGTTAGTCTCCAGAGTCCCCAGTGGACTCTCTTGCCTGCCATCATAAATCTCAAGTGCACTCAGTCCAGCTCCTCTGACATTGTGTCTTCAGCACCTCCACAGGGACTGACTCCTCTGTCCTGTCGTCACCAGAGCCATCACGCCCCTTGTCTTAAAGTCCCAACACTCACTTGTCTTCACTTTAACAGACAGTTTTGCTGCTCTTCATGTTATCCTTAACCACATGGGCTAAGGCGCTCCCCTTTGCCTCGCCTCCCATCTTTTCAGTCCATCAGCAGGTCTGCCAAATCTCATTGCTGATAGTCCCTGTACCAGTGCCTCCATATTTCACTGTGTTTCAGACACCAATAGGTATAGCTGGAAATGTGCATTCTGAACAATGGGTGTGTCTGAACTAGAGACATGCATGGGATCCATCAATCAAGAGCAATGGCTGAAGCTGTAGGAGAAAATAAAACCCCCCAGGACAGTGCCTGGAGCTCTAACAAACAGGGAGGAGGTGCTTGAGGGGTACATGAAGAGTCTGGACGATGGAGCTAGAGAAACAGATTCTTAACTGTTCGCTGCTTTAGTATGTCGTTGGGGGCTAGTGGGAGATGGTATCCCGTGACTCTCATGGAACCACTGCACTTTCAGATGATGACAGGTGAGCATGTACTTAGGACTCTTTTACTACATAACCTTTAGACTGGTCTTTCAGAGCCAAACTTTTATAGCTCCACACAGTCAACACATAAACCAACTTGCCCAACCACCCCACCTCCCTACTTATCTAGTATGTCACAGTAGTCATAAGGCTAAATCTGAAAACTGACCCCAAATGAAGTTATTTAATGCAAAGCACAGTAACATAAAGGAAAGACCATAAAGTTCACTTCCTATGCTGAGATGACACATACATCCTCATCCCATGGGGCTTACCTCATGTCAATCACTTGACTGATGGCAGAGCTGGGTTGAGATGTCTTTCCTTCCGCAATATCGTAGAGAAATAGTTTGAAGTCACAGACCACAGCCAGAGCTCTCTGCCACCCTTTCTTCACTCCCGCTGGCTTAGGGACCTTAGTTTTGTTTCAGTCAGACAGACAGACAGACAGACAGACAGACAGAACTCCAGTGAGAATGACAGCGAGAGCCTCTGGCTCGTGTGAACTGCAGGGGACACCCACAGGCTGTGCTTTTCAGTTGGTAAGGCAGCAAGTGGGACATGGTGCCGTTAGTCAGGGGGCAGTGGGAACACACTCTTCGGAGCCTGGATGGCTTTATAAGCTTGAAATGTCATTTCAGACTGACAACTCACTAAAGCCAAATCTACTCATGGCTTTTAGAGAAACGGCATAAAGGGCAACTTTGGTTGTAAGATGAAACTGATATTCAGTTCCTGCTGCAGCTGTACCCAGGACGGCAGTAAGCTTATGTCTGGATATTTTCTAACTTACGCCTCAACTGCATTCCACCTCTCAGGCAAGACCAGAGGCCCGAGGCTCTGTTATGATGATTTCACATTTGTAATCTCAAGATACAGAGAGTACAGAAAACTCTGAGATAGTTTAGATTTCCAAATAATTATGACTCTGGATAAAATATTATTTAAATGAGTTTGATTCATTAACTTTTCTGTCAAGTGCTGTGCTTACTGAGTGACTGAAAGGAGGTACTCACCCTGACATGGCCCTCATACGCTGTCCCCACTCCCTTCTGTGGGTCTATACCAAGGGGACCCTTAGTCTGCTCAGGAGGAACCGGACAAGCAGTCGGAGCTTTGTTCACACACGTTATATGACACGAGAACCCACACACTTTTGGAGGGAAAAAGGACATAATTTAGGTAAAATTCATTTTAACAACAACAACAAAATTCACTGGGCACTGAGTGCATCTGTGGTGCTAATTAGCTGAATGCTTACTTTCTCCTTTATTTTAAACAACCTTTTTATCACTAGGGAAACAGATCCAGTTACTTGTAAGTCAGAAGTTCACTGAGAAGTAGTAAATGTTTTTACTAATTATATTATTATTCTCTTTAATATTAGTGATCAACCTGAGAAGCAAATGGGTAAAAGACAGAACAAAAACCAAATAAACAAAAATTCCAACCTTGTAAACAACATGGCTGATTTAAATTTATAATCCCTACCAAAGTGGTCTCTGGAGGTTTCTTCTAGCTCTTTTCCCTACTGCAACTTCTTATCAGCCCCCCAATTCTCTTGTGAGAGTTACTAATGAACATTCAGCTACTTGATGTCTATCAGCAATGCTGAATTAATTTGTGTGCTTCGCATGCATGTATATGTGTTTGCATGTGTGGGAGTACATGTTCACATGTGTGAGGACGTGAAGTCCAAGGCTGATGTCTAGCATCTTCCTCCATCTGCCACACATCACTTCATTTTCTGAGGCCGGGTCTCTCACTGAACCTGGAACTCGACACTTCAGTGGGTCCAGCATGCTAGCATCCTCAAAGATCTCCTGTTTCCAGCTCCTGAGGGCTGGAATTACATGTGAGCACCCTGGCATCAAACTCTGGTCCTGATGCCCATATGGTAAGTCCTTTATCCACTAAGCTATCTCCCAGGGCTCTATGTCTGGCAACTTTTACCGACTGTTTGAAAACAAGTGTTTCAATGACTACAGAGACATAAAGAAACGTTTGGAGTTGTAACCTCCACACTTTCACTAGCAGATAGGCTAAGAATCAACTTTACGGAGCGTTTCCTATCATCTAAATTATAACCACTTGCTCAGTCACAGAGGCGGCAGCAGCAGTGACGGCATTCAAACCCATCTGTTTGCTTAGAGCCTATAACCACGTGGCAACAGTCCACAGCCAAGAAGCTGTGCCTTCCTTCCTGCTGTTCTTACCTTCACAGGAACAGCCCTGTCTTATCAAACCAACCATCAAGGAGGTACACTGGTGGCACTTTGTAGGGGCAGTGAAAGACTTCACGAAAAACTGATGAGTCTTGCGCTACAAAATAATTGACAGAAGAGTTAATCCTCCCACGCCTTACTGCACGTCCACATGACCTGTAGGCACTTCTCACGCACCAGACAAACCTCATGCACGCTGCACACCTTGTACTTTCCGAGTTTTCTTGACTATAACTTTTAGTGTTGGATTGCTTTTGCTTTGTCAGTGACTTCTTTTACAAATGCTGGCTCTTTTATTCTAGTCTTTGTTAGCCATCTTTTACTTGAACCCTTTCTATGTCTTTCCTGAGTTACTGACTGAAATGAGAGACTTACATCTCAAGTCAGTCTGATCTTGAATTTCTTAGAGTTTATATTTCTGAAACACCCCTTTAATTTCAGCGTTCTCTTGAATTCTTTCATCTATCATTTCAAATCTTCCTTTCTCTCACGTCTTTAAAAACACTACTATGATTATTACTATTTGGGGGGCCAGGGTGTGTGCAGCTGCTACAGGACTTGTGGAGGTCGGAGGAGGACTTTCAAAGGTCAGTTCTTCCTTACACCCAGCTGAGACAGCACATCCTAATGTTTCTGTTGCTGCACCGTGGACTCCAGGCTAGCAGACCCTCGAGCTTCCAGAAGAGCCTCCATCTGTCCTTCCGTCTGCCCTAACCAGGCTGCACAGCCAGCACCCCCAACGGGGCAGCAGCCCCGCCTGCCTGACATCTTCATTTCTGCCCTTTCCCATCTCCAAGTGGTGATTTAAGTTCCTACCATTTAAATAAGTTCATCTCTTTGGAAACTAAACATTCTGAGCAAGTTTTAAGTGTTTTCTTGCATCCTTTACTGAAGCTTTTCATCTCTAGTTTGAAGAAATTTTAGGTCCTTATTTCTTTAAAAACA
This sequence comes from Peromyscus californicus insignis, assembly GCF_007827085.1. Taxonomy (NCBI): domain Eukaryota; kingdom Metazoa; phylum Chordata; class Mammalia; order Rodentia; family Cricetidae; genus Peromyscus; species Peromyscus californicus. The sequence continues at coordinate 64,736,537 of NW_026294436.1, read as the reverse complement.
GGCTTTTATTTGTGTTTCTGTGTTACTGTATATGCCAAGTGTGTGAAGGTGCCCTTGAGGTCAGAAAGGGCATCAGATCCCCCAGAGATGGAGTTACAGCAGTTGTGAGCTGCCCGATAGAGGTGCTGAGAATGGAACTCTGGTCCTCTGGAGAACAGCAAATGCTCTTAGCCACAGGGCCGTCATTCTAGACCCTTTCTATTTCTTTAACTCCACCTTTCTCCTACTGAAAGTCAGATTATATTGTGGAAATGTCAACACCATTTCTGTCATGTATCTTAACTTTCAGATTTTTCATCTCATCTTCTAACAGACTTGTTTTTCTACTATATCTATTCTTCTCTCTCTGTTATGAAAGCCCCTTATGGATTTCAGGAATTATATTCTTTTGTCAAATTCTTCTAGACTATTTTTTCTTACCACTGCTCTATCCTGTCTGACATTACCCATCTCTGTAAGGATATTTACTATGTTTATTTTAAATCCGTATTCTTTTGGTTTCATTATGTAATGGTATGTGGTTATTCTTTTTTAGCAGATTTTTCTTTTGGGGGGGGTTCAAAACAGTTTTTTCTGTGTAGCCCTGGCTGTCCTAGAACTTGCTTTGTAGGCTGGCCTCAAACTCAAGAGATCCATCTGCCTCTGCCTCCCAAGTGCTGGGATTAAAGGTGTGCGCCACCACCACCACCCAGCTCTTTTCATACTTTTAAAAATTAATTTCAGATCCACTGACCTCATTCACTTGTAACGTATTCACAGTTTATGCTCTGGGGAGGAAGATCATTGACTGACCTCCCAGTCTCTAGAATTTCTCTGCACAGACTTAGACAAGGAGCTCAGTCTTCATGTCTGGTCATATACAACGCCTTAGTCATAGCAGGATGGAGGCAGAGACCCACCTTTACTGTTTGCTGAGCACTGCTCTCTGTTTATGATTAAACTCAGACTCATATTCTGACAAGGGGCTTCAACTCAATGCTTTATCAGGCAACAGAATAATGCTTACTCTAGTAGGCTTGGAAACACATAATTTAAGAATTAAACATACTATACACTCCTCCCAACATTCAGAATGGTATTTACATTCATTATCGAATTTATTTTCTTCCCAAGTGTTTTATTTTATAGCTTTGAGGAAGTCAGTAACAGAACCCACAGCAAATATCCAGAGTAGAAGAAACCCACTCTCATGCTTTGGAACACACTGTGCTTAGATCAAATACTACCTTAGTTGGGAAGGCAGCCGAGGCAGGGCATCCCTTTTTCCTTAAGGTTGGCGTGTGAGCTGGAAGTGGAGCACAGTCTGCAATCTGAATCCCGGGCAGAAGAGGAAATGAATGTCGTGAAAAAAATCACTTTATTTAGAAAACAACTAGAAAGAGCCCAGAGTAAATAAGCCAAACAACATGTCAACAATGCTAAGGAAACACTGCCTCAGCTTCCTGAGGCTCCAGTTTCCACAGAACTATACTTCAAGTCTGAGCTCAAGATATTTATAAATGAATTATTTTTTCTCAATTACAATCAGTTCAATTTGGAAATTTAAAAAGAAGTAAGTTAGAAAATAAAACTCACAGAGAAAACAAAAATCATAGCATGTAACTTACACAAAATGAAGATATTTTCACATTCATTCAAATTTGTCACATTAAAAGTAACTGAATATTTAGCAAGATTTATGATTTGAATATTCAGAAGATTAGTTTTTAAACAACTTTTTACTGTATGTGAATCTGTGTGTGTGTGTACGTACGTATGCATGATGTATATGTGTAAGTTAGATGAATGCGTACATGTGGGGGTCAGAGGACAACTTTGTTAAGTCATCTCTCTCCTTCTAACTTTATGTGGCCTCAGAGGTTTTCCCAGCAGATGCAGAACTTGCTAAGATATCTCACCAGTCCTAGAAGGCTCTTTTTAACTACTTGAGTTCCATATATAGAATATTCTATATATGGAATATAATTACCTAGATTTGAATATATGGAGATAAGTGAGACTTTTATACAGAAATTAATTTTAAATAAAGGAGTTAAAATTATTTGATATTATTGGAATTATGAATTTAATTCAAGTTTAGTTATAAACCATATCTTTACTGTAAGTAAAATAAAATCTACTTTATTAAGTCTTGTGTTTCTTTAAATAAAAGAACCAGTGACTTTACTGGATGTTACTGTGGGGGAGGAGGGCACATGGCTTAATTAGCAAGGTAAAAAACCAAAAACCAAAAACAAAAGATGGTAACTTCTTTTTAGGATGCCAGGCAAGCACACAAGGAAAACAAGTTAAGCCTTGTATAAAGTCACAGAGTATTAAAATATTAAGAGAAAGTTGGGTAGTCTTCTGCTTCTAACCATAACCTCTAAAACTAATCATATATAAACTATAACCTTGATATGTAATTTGACTGAATGTGTCAGTTTTTTTTGTGAATTGTGAGTTTATATTCTATTTAAATTTTGTTTACTTTTGAATAACTTGAAAAAATAGAGCCCAACCTATAATTTAACATTTGAGAAGATAAATATAACAGATAAAAGAGGAACACTGAAAAAATCTATGCAAAAGATAATTAACATAATAGCAAACAAAACTGTCATTAGAGTTCTACAGAAAGTCCTAGAGAAGTTATTAAAATTAAAGACTCAAGCAGAGGTGCTGGATAAAAGATCAACAGTACCTAATAAAAACTGCATTCAACTGGACCTCACTCACACAACAACACACAATTCAGGGCACCAGAACAAATCAAAAGGCAACACGGAACACAGTGAAGGCAACGAACTCTACTGAAGAATGAAAAGAAGTAACTACTGTGCATCGCATGCTCAGAAGTGGAAATGCCCGCTACCATGAAGATGTCAGTTTCCCCCTTGTAAAGCTATAAAGTCATTGTAATTCTAATACAAAGACTCACAAGGAATTTGACACACTAACACTAAAAGTAGTATGCAAAACTAAAGGGTCAAGAAGAAGAACATGGTGGCTATGAGTGGCACCCAAAAACTGTTTTAGAGCTACTGTAGTGACCAAGAAATGTGGAATCAGTGCAAGAATAAGCAAAAGGGGGCTGGAGAGATGGCTCAGAGGCTAAGAGCACTAGCTGTTCTTTAAGAGGACCTGAGTTCAATTCCCAGCACCCACATGGTGGCTCACAACCATCTGTAATGAGATGTAGCACCATCTTCTGGCCTGTAGATGTACATGCAGACAGAACGAGGTATACATAATAAATAAATGAATCTTAAAAAAAAAACACTGCAATAAAAAAAATAAGCAAAAGGACAGCAAAGCCCACAACAGACCCACACATCAAAGAAGAGATACTACTAGAAAGGAGTGAAATATAGGGGACTCAGCTGTTTATATGGGGAGAAAATATTGGAATCCCATTTCCTACTCCACATAGCAATAAATTTCAGTTTGATTAAAGTCTTAAATACATAAAAGCAGTAATTTAAAATTTTAGAAGATAACATGGAAGAAAAATAATATTTTCATAAAGAAAAACTACTTTTTCTCAGACTGGAAGAAAATGCTTGCAAGCAATATACCCAGCAAAGAACTCATATCTAGACTTAAAAAAGAACATTAAACAAAACAACAGGAAAATTAATAGAACAAATAGACAAAGGACATCAACAGGCAAATCATTAACAGCCAATGAACATATAAAAAGATGCTAAATACAATTAGAAAAGAGAAACCCAAGTTAATACAAAAATGGTACTTCACACCCATCCAACTGGTAAAAGTTAGTATCTGATTGTACCAAGGGTTGGTAGGAATGTGGGGAAATGGGGAACTCTCACATGCTGCCAGGGGGAATAAGAATGGATCCAGGCACTGTGAAAAACATTTGGAAAGATCTAGTTAAAGTTTAAAGTGTATATAACACACAACTAGTTTGCACCCAAATTGCCCATCTGCTCTACATCCAAGATGAGTTTATGCTGTGTACAGTGACACAGAAGAAAAAAGAAGAAGCAAAAACACGAAGACCCCCCAGGACTAATTTTAGCAATAAAGGGCTAGAAGCAATGTAAGTATCCCATAACAGAATAATATTCATACATAGTGAGAGCAGTGCATTTCATTACAGCAGTTATTGTTACCATTGTTTTGCAAAGCTCTAAATCACAGTTGGTTGCCAAAAACAAACAAAACAAAAAATGGAAAGAAATGTGTTCCAGATCCAGGGCAATTCACAAAGATGATGCCACCATGTTGCTCTTCCTGGGGGTGACTGATGAGACCATTACCCAACACCTTTGGCTTAAAGCTTATAATGCAGATAGAATGAAGGAACTAAATGCACATTCTTCCAACTAGAATGCCAAATGGTCTTTGGGGAGAAAACTGATCAATGGGCTGCTTAAAGTAACTGACTGATGGTAATTAACATAACATTAAAAAGCAGGACTTAGTTGAGTGAGTACCCACGGCTGATTGAGCAGTTAGAATAAACTACCCAGTTGCCACAGTTGTTCAGTTGTTACAGTAGTAACAATTGCATTATAGAGCTGTGTTTATGATGCAATGAATTAGTTAGATCATGGCTTATTAAACTGATTAGAAGAATTAAACACATGAATCAAGAATGGCAGTTTCAATGCCATGTGCTTAGTCTGTTTCTAATAATGCCAACAATTCCATAAATTTTGAATGTAATGCTTACACAAGCATAACTCTACATACTTCTCTAACTGTCTTTAGCTACCTACCTACCTATTTTTGCCTATTTCAGGTGAATGTGAGTGGTAACTTTCTATCTCTCTCTGTATTATCAAAATGTAATGACGTCTAATGAATTGTAACTTATTACACAATGTACTTAATTAGACAGATTTCACTTAAACTCTTCAGTTCCCTTTCCTGAACACACATGTACAGTCGTGGAGCAATGCTGCTCCAGGGAGGCACCTTAACTGGCTCAGCTTCACTAGATGTGGAAGGAGATGTGGACCTTGACTGGATGTAAAACTTGAAGCTCGGGTTCCACATATAAGTGTTGTCAACAGGATCAGTCTAGGAAAATAAGTCAGAAACAAAACAAAACAAAAACAACCCAAGAAATCACGTTTTAACAACATGTAACTCTTAAGGCATGGTCATGACAACAATTCTTGAGGAGGATTAAAAAAAAACCCTCAAGTTTGAATATTTACATTAGGGATGATGGCATTATGCAAAAGCATGAGTTTTACTACAAACAAACATTTTGTTAAATTTGGAGAAGTGCTATAATTTGGCAACTGTATGGGAGTTATAGGCAAGTAGTGGCAAACATTAGGAGTGGCCTTCTATGGGTACAGGGTACAGGCAAGCCTTCAAATAATTCCTAAGCAGTCAATCAAAGCTCCAGTCCCACACTTGCTGTTCACCTCTTACCATGAGCACTGGCTTCCACTGTATATTACCTGTACTCCATGTAAAACTTGCATTTCACACACACAAATAACCATATATGTGAAATAAATGAGTACTTCAGAGATACATGTTGTAGATTAGACAAATTTTGTACTAGACAATTAAATTTAGTCCTTTACCAGGTATTAAAAGGAATTTAACATGAGTTTTGTGCTTGTCACTAATGTCAATCTTTATTTATAGCCGTAGAAATAGTATATTCAGATGCACCCTTTAAAACTAAGTACTCTTAGAAACTGAAAATGTTTTGTGTTAAAAGTTAGCATGAAACATACTTATAGATAATCTGTTTAGTCTGGTAATTTTCAAAATTACTAGGACTGAGTTTAAAGAAGATAATTAGGGCAGACTGGGTAATTTGTTTTGAATATAGTATATTTAAAAGAATAATGTTCTAACAAAAAGACTTAACTATTTTCTCTTATTATTACTATGGTTACTCCTGCGGAGATGATACGAGGGCAGACAAACACACCCCCTCTAAATTGCAACTGATGAAAGATTTACAGACATGAAAATATGTATTAACGCTAACTAGAACACTGATTAAAATACTAAGGACCCTTCTATGTGAACAAATAAAACCTCTTAAAACTCTGGGTTGAATGGTAAGTGAATAGGAATAGAGAGATCAGAAACAGCTTCCCAGTCTAACTTTCCAGTTCCCATTTTTATGCTGATCAGGGCTCTGGGCATGTGATTTCTATGTCGAAGTATACCAAATAATCTTCTCAATTTGGTGTATTTTTTCATGTACAGTTAGATTAGAATACTGTGGTGGATAGTTTAAAAAGTCAACTTGTTAAAATTTAGAGTCACCAGGGATGAGAGCCTCAATGAGAAATTATCTAGATCAGGTTAGCCCATGGGCATATTAGTGAGAGATCTGATTTTTAACTGATGTAGGAAGACTCAGCCCATCGTGGGCAGCACCATTCCCTAGGCCGGGTGTCCTGGACTATGGAAGGAGAAATATAAGCCAGATGACAGCAAAGGGCATCATGAGTGCTATTATTCTCTGATCTTGACTATAGGTGTGGTGTGACCAGGTTTGTGACTTCACTGCAACAATGGACGACAATTGTGAACCAACTAAATCCTTTCTGATATTGCTTTTGATCAGGTTTTTGTTGTTGCTGTTTGTTTTTATAGTCACAAATCAGAAATGAAACCAGAACAAATACTGTTCTGGAGTTGTGATATGTTGCTCATATAAAACAGTCAACTTTTGCTCAATATGGAGAATTATTATAATCTGGCAACTTTGCAAGAATTACAGAAGAGTAGCGGCAAACACCAGGAGCGGCCCTCTATGGGGACCCAGAAATGCCTCTTAGGATGGTGGGCACAGGCCACCATTCAAACAATAAAGTAAGGGTTTGGTGAGAATAACTAACACAGTTACTAATCAACTTAAGTCTTTCATTCTTAGATTTTAAAAATTGGAATTACAGAGGGACACTACATATGTATGTGTGGCCAAGATGATTTCATAAATTGGTTTGCTTTTAGAAGTTCCAAGTTAGGCCTGACTCCCACATTCTTCACTGCACACCCGGGCCTCTATGTTCTACCAAGGTGCCTCCATGACAGAAGCACTCAAAACAATAAGGATCATAGAGGGCAAGTCAAATTTTCTAACAGTGAACCTTGAACAAGAAGAGGAAAGTACAAGATTAAAATGAGACTCAAGACAAATTTGCCCAGTTCACAGGTTTATTTGGGGACAGTAAAGGAGAAGGCAATCAGATCAAATTATTAGCTGCATAAAGCAGGGGTGTTTTTTCACTTCCTAAAATTCTCCCCTTTCTAGTGTCTATATAATTATATAAATTGCAAGGTGAATAAGCAGTCCTGAAATATTTTTCAACAGAACTTAAAAATGACTCACATAAGATTTTATGGAGTGTGCAAGTAGAAGATTCATTATACACAGAGAACTGTGTTATTTTAAGGATAATCTAAAATTTTGTGAGTTATCATTAAAGCCTGGAGCCCTAATGCTCAACTGCAAGACAGAAAATTTATAGGAATAAACGACCAAATGCCTTTTACCTCTAAGTCTTATGACTTCAGTCTCTCTAAAACAAAGGGCAGAGAGCTTGCTGTTCTCCACCAACTGGCTCAACTCTTACAGCAGGCCTGGTCCCTACGTCATGAGAATGAGAGCTAACTGACGGGAGCGCTGTTCTTATACTGTCCAGCGGTGGGATCACAACATGCAGCCACACCACTTTCTCGGTGTGTGAGCAAACCGAAGTTTCTATCCCAGAACTGGCAGCCTATTAAGCACATTCCATGTGTCAGGGATCAAACCAGACCAGACGCTGAAACATTTATCAGCATGTTTTGTGATCCCACGACAATGTGACATGGCAGTGAGATACTAGAGGAAGAAAGTGATCCATTATCAGTTTAATTTGTGATTGCTCGCTCAAATAACCCTTGAGTCCTTTAATATACATCTCTTTGTTCTTTTGAAGAATCCTTGCCATGTATTAATCTGTCTTTTCCTATTACCAGTTTTCACTAAATAGTGACAATGAAAGAGAACAAAAATGAGGAGATTCAAATGGTTTTCTTGGTTGCTCTAAGTAAACCCTGGTTATATTGAGAACGCCGTTCTATTTTAGAAAGATAAACCAGCATTAACTATAATAAAACAGAACAAGAAAAATCACTCTCTGTGCTTTCCAGAGCTGTACGCTCTTAAACTAAGAGTTTCACTTAAAATCAAATGAGTTCCTTTTTAAAGAAACTAAGTAGCTGCACTGCAGTAATATTCCCAAGTGACAGTGAGTAGGAATACTAAAGTCAACTATATCATTTACAAAAATGTTTTGATTTCTGAAAAACTGAAGTTTAAAAATTACCACTTTACTGGCAGTTAAAACAAAAATGTAGGTAATTCTCACGGGTTCTGGTTACCAGTGGCTTATTTAGATGCTGCTGTAGTAAAAAGATACAGGATTAGGAGTAAGAACCGACTCCTAGGTAGTTCTCTAGCAGTCATTTCCCTCAATATTTTTCACTTCCTAAATCAACAAAATGTTCTTCTAGGTGGCCAAATCTCCCAGGGTACATGGCTAACCAAGCAAATATAACTAATACATAAAAAAATCAATAATAAAAGAAAACCTTTCTGAAGTATAACCTTACTAAGAACAAGCCTTCATAAATTTATTCAGTTCACAGGCTGATAATTCAAATCTAGTACAGATGGACAGACAAATGATAGCATTCCCATTACAAAATAGTTATCATATATTAAGATTAATTTGATAAATCCAAATATCTAATGGTTTAACTCTATAAATTTCAAAACATCTGTAGAACCAGGAATATTTTACAGACTTCTAACAGAGGCCAGCTGAGCTCATAGTCCAGTGAGTACAACACTGACAGCTGAAATGCTCACTCACTATTAAACAGTCATCTAAAATGATCTGTAATGCTAGTGTTACTCATGTTTATGTGACAACCTTCATCAGTCAGGAAGGATACAAGAACCAATGGCCATCCTCCTACCTCCCAGGTTCACCGCAAACCAAGAAGTACTTCATCTCAAACGTTCCCTCTCTAGGAACTTGGGAATAAAGGTGCTTGCTCACCGTGAAGTTGACAAACAAAAGAGGTTGTACCTCACATGAATGTCCTTTAGTGCCATTTAGCACAGTACATGCAGATCTAGCTCAACAGTACTGGACACCTACTGCTTCTCTGTGATGTGTGGGATGGATGCTGGGGCAGAGGCTGGCTTATAAAAGCCTGAGACCCTTCCACATACCGTTTCCCCACCTGGGCATATCAGAATATGTAGAATAGGGGAAGTAGGTGAACACTTTAGGTCAAGAAGGAATGTTTTCAGAGTTAATAATGCACAGAAAGAATCTTTTAAACCTTGAAATTATCTTAGAATACATAGAATTCATTATTAACATTATCTTCCTAAATTCATACTATGTAAAATATTTAGGAAAATTCCTCTGACATTCATTAAATGAACACACCTACCTCACAATTTCTCCAGAACTGATCTATGCAAAATCTAGTCAATGAGGTCTACAAATTGCCTCAGCACTCTACACACACACACACACACACACATACACACACACACACACACACACACACAATCAGATTCTCTCTGGAAAACTCATTCACCTTGCATTTGAATAATTTAAAAAGCATACTTTAAAAAGGTATCTTACTATTTTAGTGGCTTAGTTGTATAAATTTACATGAAGGACATTCCTAAGCTCTGCGGCCAAAGCCAAAATGGAAGGAAAAGAGACAGCCAGGGAGGAGAGGAGTGGGAGCGAGAGCAGCGGCACATGCAAGCAGGGGCGAAATGACACACGGCACAGGGCACACAGCACATGCTCAGGGCTCTGCAGCCAAAGGCGAAGAACAAGAGCCAGGCGGAAGGCATTGGGCAGCACACAGTGTCAGAGTCTCTTACACGTCTGCCTTTGCTAGCTGGAGTACAGGACGGGGAGCGCTTCAACAGAGAGAGAACACCACGTTACACATATTCACAGGGAAGGTGCCAGGCCCTCTGTATCAACACATAGCATCCAGACAAATGCACAAAGCCATTGTTTTGATACGTTCAAGTACATATATATTCAGGAAAGACTGTAGGATAAAAGCAGTAAGGAAACAAGTGCTCAGATGTGGTCTGAGACTGATGAGGTTTTCATTGGCACACGCATCATGATCCACATGGCAACATTCCATCAAGGAAGTGGACAATTTCAAGACCAACAACAGATCTATTTAGTTTTGTTACTGTTTGCCATAAAATACTTATTTGAGCCCTAGTAACCCGCCCCCCCCATCACCCACAAAATATCTAATTAAGCAGCTTTGCTTTATACATGTACCTACCAACTCCCTACTCTTTCAAAGTTGACTAAAATGTTAAAAGCCAAATTAGGAGTCATCAGTAATGACAATATATAAAACAAAAACGGAGTTCTATGCTGTCCACGCTGACTCCATCTTCACCTTGAGATCATCTATGAGAGAATGTAAACAGACTGTGGGTGAGAACACTGGTAAAATCAAGACACCAGTGAAGGAGGAATCATGACTGAGATTGATATTCTGGAGCATCTCAGTACCATTTTATATGAGACTAAAATTTATGCCTAAACTCTGCCTACTGGAATAACCTATTTCTCCTGTTTGCCAGAATATGAGAAACAGACAAAACAAACTCAGGAAAAATCATGAATGGGAGAATGATTCTGTGTTGTTCTAAATAATGAAATGATAGTTTTAATAGGAGATGAGCAGAAGGTAAATTTGGAGGAACGGATCCATGAGCAGCAAAAGTGAGAACCATGAAGGTAACAGTCGGCCTGTGTGTGGAAGAAGATGGATGATATGTAGACACAACATCAAATTAAACTTGCAATTGTGCTTAACACAAACCGTTCTTCTCCTAAACATGCAAGTTGAGCTGCAGTTAGGGTTAGTTCTTCAACATTCTCTTCTATAGTGATAACAGAAGACAGAGGGGATGATCAGAAGGATGGGATGTGGGAACCTACTTAATACAAGAAAAGTCACACGCTATAAACACGATGTATAATATAACCAGATTTAGGATAAAGAATAATATAGATTCAATTATTCCTTAAAAGTCTAAATGCCTAACAATGGGAGCTACCAAACTTGGCTTTTATAGTATCTTGGATGTGGAACATGAAAATATCAAAGATTTAATGCTACTACTGAAACATAATCTTATTTGATTTTTAATGATAAAAATGAATGAATGGCTAACATTGAGAAATATGGTCTTAGTTATGAACAATAAACAAAAGAAACAAGAGGGTTATATTATAAAGTATAAATTAAGAATAGGATTTTTTTAATGTGAGCTTAGTGCTAGCTCTCCCTCTACAATTCCAAAGAAGGTACTGTGGTTCATGTTCTTAGCAAGAGGAAAGCTAAGGAATAAAGATGGAAGAAAGCACTGAAGTGAAGTCACACTGGTAGACAAGAAATGAAGCTAAAGAGGAGATGAAGAGAGGAGAGCCAAGCTAGCAAGGAAATACCCTGACATTCTTGAAGGCATCACATGATTTCTTTAAATATTCAAACACTTTATGAGCACAATACTAGAGCGTGACTATGTGTCAGATGATCAAATGCAGGCATTGAAGGGCCAGGTAATTTCTTACATACTCCATGCTACAAAGTGGAATAGCCAGCTTATGAGCTTTATCAGAAACAGTAACAGAAGGACAGAAGGAACAGCAGCATCGTGCCTTGGAACCGTCGGAACATGAAGCAAAGACTCAGCTCCTTTTCACTGTGTACTAGGACTAATTCCTCTGCACTATTATAGAACTCAGCTCTACATCCAAGATGAGTTTATGCTGTGTACAGTGACTGAAGAATCAGAAGGAAAAAGAAGAAGGGGAAATGGCCATGACGTGGGTGCACTGTCATTACATACGGAGGGGCAATCTCAGAGTGCTCCTGAGAGCAGGAGCCTGGCAGAGGGGACTCTTCACAGATCTCCATGGAGAGGAGTTCATTCGTTTGCTGAAATACACACTGTCCTTAGGTTTACTATCCGAGTGCTTATGGGAAAGAAAAGGATGGAGGCAAGAGTTTGTAAAGGAAATGTGAAAACAGATTATTAGTAAAAAGAACTCCGAATTTACTCAAACGTTTTCTTCACTCTTTCTAATGTGAATAATAAAAATACTACCTTGTTTTAACATATCAAACAGCAGACTGCAACACGTAATGTCACATTTTTTAAGACAATTATCTTTCAATTATATTATAGAATCACCCAGCATAATTTATTGTTTTAGAAACAACAACAAAAATTTCCATTTAGGAAGGAAACAGGTTTTGGTATATTTCCAAACATACCAAAAAGTCTCTGTTGTTCAGTAATTTGAAAAAAATTATATCAAGAATTTTTTTCAGTAGAAAATTATGCTGAAATCATCTTCTGAATATAATATTGTACTTTAACAAAATATTAAGAATAAAACATTTAATGAATTTCCCCTCAATTAAAAATACTTATTATTTGCATTTAAACTCTTTCATATTTTAATTTCTGGAAAGTGCTCATGTTCAACAGGATACAAAATTCTATGTCAAGGATTACTGAGTCATCTAATGTGAAACAGAAAATGTATGTGACGGGCAGTGTAGGTAGAAAACGAACATATGACACATTTACTACAAAGTTCTAAATTATTAAATCTACAGAATTAATTCAGACAGAATATGCTAGTGCATCTAACTGATGGGCTATAGAGTGCACATGTTAATTTAAAATCACTTTCCACATTAGAAATCTGTCTGCATTAAAATTGATTATAGTCTTACTGTGTTATGACAAAACTACAAGAATTTCACTTTTTTTTTTTTTTTTTTTTTCTTTTTCGAGACAGGGTTTCTCTGTGTAGCTTTGCGCCTTTCCTGGAATTCGCTTTGGAGACCAGGCTGGCCTCGAACTCACAGAGATCCGCCTGGCTCTGCCTCCCGAGTGCTGGGATTAAAGGCGTGCGCCACCACCGCCCGGCAAGAATTTCACTTTTTAAATGTCACTTTTCTGATTTCTCCACCAGAGATTTATTTTAAACCAACACAGAAACAGCAAGATGCTAAAAAGAAAAGGAGAAAGTAAAACAGAAACCATGAAAACCAAAAATGAACAATTCCTTACAAATAGTGACAATATTTAAGTAAGCATTCTAGTCTTTCTTGCAAAGAATGGAAACAGAGATTCGCCAAAGGCCAAAGCAGTTTTAAAAGTGTTTCTTACTTTACTACATTTAATAATGATAAACTATTATATTTAAGATAAGAATGAAGCATTTAGCTCACATAAATTTCCAAGTGATATTTCTAAAACTGCATTACTAGGCAAATTCTTCAAATCAATTCACTGATCTTTTTTATTGAAGGATGCATTGGTTTGAAAATTAAAGACTTACGTCATCCAAAAAATCAATCAGTGAGGATGAGGAAGAAGAAAAGGAATCCTATTTAACGAATTCAGCAATAAAAAAATAGAAAATATGGATGAAGCAATTTAATACAAACAAATAATAAATCAAAATTTTGTAAAACAATTGAAAGGCAAATGACATTTGTTCAAATAAATCAATGAGAAAAGCAGTCACTGTTGTCAAGGAACCTAGGGTTACTTTCCAAAGGATGAGTCTTCCTTCCCCAAAGGGATGAAATTCAGCTACTGTACCCAAAGTAACAAAATGAAAGCTCTCAGGAAACCACTGATTATTAAATTAACAGTACACTTCTGAAAATAACAACTGAAACAGGTCATCAGAATCTCTGCCTCTATGTCTTCCTGCTGGAACACAGGCGATTTGAGAGGGAACCCTGTCCACTGTGTTACGGCCGTATTTCCAGCACTTAGCGTAGCACAGAGATTCTGGATTTCTAACTGCTAAACAAGGGGATAACCAATAAGTTACATTTTCTGGCATAAAACATACTTTGATACTATACTGACCTTTTTGCAGCAGAATGTTTAAATAATAAAGAATGACAAAGAGCTACATAACCCTACATAACCACTATTTCAGAGTACATCTAACAAGAGTGTAGGTTAGCACTTTTATCAAAAGGCAGTATCCTTAGCATACTTCTTAAAAAGGAACTGACCAGGAACGAGAGCCAGCAGTGAGCTACTGTGAGCACTCATGCTTTCTCCGGTTCTTAGGGGCTGAACCTGCTTTAGGTCTAATAACAACTATAGGTTTCAGACTGTCTGAGATGTTTTTATTATATACAAGTGTGGTCATACTTTCCATAAGAATGCAGACATATCCCTCCCTTACATGTTTCTATTCACTTATTTATATGAGTCTAGGTTCTCTTATGCAAGTCAATTTTAGATAGCAGAGTGAATTGTTTTAAGTAGACCAGAAGGAACTCAGAGCAGCCACTTACTTCAAATTGATCCAGAGCATCGGTAGGCGTATTCAAAAATGCCAAGAAAGAATGCTGTGAGTCTTGGTGCTCTATACCTGGAAGACAGCAGCGACTACTTTTAAAGTAGAGCAAGTCAAACTCATTTTCATGGGTAACCATTCCTGTCTCAATCTATTCAAGCATTTAAAAATAAAACTACGGTTTCCAGGCTTCTTGTATTAACTGCACACAGTTAAAAAAGAACAAGATACAGTAGTGTTTCCTAGACTCAACAGTTAAGTTAGACTAGTTCCCATGATAGTCCTCTGAGTCAATCGTTAACCAATTCTTTCTCCATCTAGTACAGTGGTTCTCAACCTGAGGGTCACAACCTATTCAGAAGTCTAATGGTCCTTTTTACAGGGGTTGCATATCAGATATCCAACACATCAGATATTTACATTATGATTCATAACAGTAGCAAAATTATAGTCATGAAGTAGCAATGAAATAATTTTATGGCTGGGAGTTACCACAACATGAGGAACCATATTAAAGGGTTGCAGCATTAGGAAGATTGAGAACCACTGATCTAATATATCATAATAAAATAAAATATAATTTTTTAGGTAATTTGAAAAAAAAACTAGAAGCCTGTCTTTCTAAACTCATTTACCACCCAAACAAGGTTCCTCTTTTGAAATACTTTTTAAAAAATAATCTTTTCAGAATTTACGAAATATATCTATTTTATAAATAACACAGTGATAAAATAAGTATACTTAATTTCCCATCTCAGGTATTAGCTTACGAAAGAATGAAGAATCCAACATTCAGTTTTTCTCAGGTGATTTAAAAAAAATGAATATATACCTTTTGGCTGTGATAGTAAGTTTGAATACATAATCTCAAAACAATTCTCAAAGATAAAAATGATGATCCACACTAGAGAAGATAAAGCAGAAATAGCCCCTCACACAATTTAGAAATGTTTGACATTTTGTGTCTGTGTTTTCCTTCATGTGTGTCTGTGCACCACATGCATGCAGTGCCCCCAGAGGCCAGAAGAGGGCGTGAGAACCCCGGAGCTGGAGTTACAGAATGTTGTGAGCCACCATGTGGGTGCTGGAGCAAACCTAGTCCTCTAGCAAAGCAGCCAGTGCTCTGAACCGCTGAGCCATCTTTCTAGCTCCTATTACACAACTTTGACTTTTCTACCCTGAAGAGTTATCAACTGGTTTGTGCTTCTCCCCGCAGTGCCCTTTAGCGCAGGCAGGTATTCTCTGATCTATAGCTGTGTGCACTTAGAGGTCCGAGGTCAGTTGTCTTGCTTTACTGGTCTCCACTTTGTTTTGAGAGTTCACATCTGGTCAGAAGGGCTGGTCAGTGAACCCCAGGGTTTCCCTTCGTCTCCAGTGCTGAGGTCACAGGGATACGCTGCCCCCGGATGATGGGAGTGTGGGGCTCAGAATCTGAACTCAGGTCCTCGTGCTTGCAGAGTGAGCATTTTACCCAGTGAGTCACCTCCCCATCACTGGTTTACCCAGCGAGTCACCTCCCCATCACTGGTTTACAATGTGCTTCTTAATATTATTTTAATATATCAAAGTTCTCAAATAGGCAGTTCAGGAATTTATTTAGTAAACAAATATTTATTATGAGTCTACTACGATTGCTGAACTGGTTCTGCAGCTAAGGCTCTTGCTGCCAAGCCCGAAGACCTGAGTTCAATCCCCAAGACCCACACAGTGAGAGGGAACTAACTCCTAAGAGCTGTTCTCTCACCTCTGTATGTGTGCCATGGCATGCACACCTGCCCCCTCCACACACACAAATAGATGCCTCTTTAAAAGAGCCTATTTTGTAGCAGATACTGTCCTAGATACTGGGGGTAAAATAGTAAAGAAATCTTTGCCCTTATTTTGTAAACGTATTTAGAAAGCACATTATATTAAGTTGCAACATAAAGAAATTTTATTTTGCAGTATTCTGAATAAAATAGCCTTTAAGATATTTTTGTAAAGCAATGTGCTATAAACTTAAAAAATCTTTTATTTTTAAGTTTAGATATAATCTAAAAATAACAAAGTCAATTTGATGTGTCAGGTTTTTTTTGTTGTTGTTTTGTTTTGTTTTTCGAGACAGGGTTTCTCTGTGTAGCTTTGCACCTTTCCTGGATCTCGCTCTGTAGACCAGGCTGGCCTCGAACTCACAAAGATCCGCCTGCCTCTGCCTCCCGAGTGCTGGGATTAAAGGCGTGCGCCACCACTGCCCGGCATGATGTGTCAGTTTTATTTGGCACAGGTCATTCTTGTTGATTTGCTTTTAGGACCACAAGGCCACACACGTGTTATATAATGTTTTTCTTCCTTAATATGCCTCTACTCCACTGTTCATGAATTAAAATCAAGCATTATCATTTTATCAGGATGGCTTATCCTTTTATTGTGAGTTCCAATTCACTTTTGTTCATCAAGAAAGTCAATCAACAACAAACAAAAATGTAACATCAAGTACTGTAGTGCCTTATGTGATTACTCTGTTCTTCAGAGTATAAGTGGGCATAGAGACTCAACCAGTTTTATCCCTCTCTGTGTTCTGGAGATAGGAAATGACAGAGTAACCCTTAGCCAAATATAGAGTCAATCAATTAATCCAGTAATTGATGATAGCCTTGGTCAGAAAAATGGATTTTGGATAATTCCATATAAAATGACCCTTTACTAAAATAAGTCACATTCTGAGTTTATTTTTTACTAAATCATCACCCTCTTAATGTTCACATTATGGAAAAACTGCATAAGAAGCTAATATCATAGGGTTATGACACACTCTGAGCTAATTCCATGTGGAAAGAAAAATGAAAGTTCTCAAGAAAATGCTAAGAAGATCTTGGAAATCACTGAGGACAAGGAATGTAATCATCAGACTGGAAAACACAACCAACACCCAACTCATTCTTCATTACTGAAACAATTAATAGTGATTTAGTTAGCTTTAGTTATTTTATATGGTTCCTGACCATCCATCCGGTACCCATACGATTTTGTAGATTGCAGGCTCACGAAAAGTTTTAATAAAGTAGTTCCAGCACTTAGGGAAGGAGCAAGAGGATTCTAAATTCAAGGACACCACGAACTACTCAGCAAGACTGTCTCCAAAACAAGCTCTTTTCAAGTTTCCTCACTAAGTTCTGATGCTAATGTATATCACCACTGCTAAAGTGACTACCTCACATGATGACATGGGAGAACATTATAAATACATCACAAAATGCTTTAATCCCAATCTCAAAAGTTACTCATGAAATACTTTGTAACCCTGATATAACAGTCAAATTTATGGCAAAGTGGTCACTTCCATAACTAAAAATTCTTAATCTAGTGTATATTAATTAATACATAGTAGCTCAGTAGTCTGCATGCGTGCGAGTGCATGTGTGCATATATGTGTACACATGAGTGTGTCTGTGCGTGTGTGTGTGTGCATGTGTGGTGTTTCCATGCATGTATGGTTGCTAATGTAAGGAATTCTCCATCTACACAGTAAGCTGGCTCTCACGAAATAAAGGACATTCAGAACAGCAAGTCCTGACACAAACACATTCTCATACCCTTTTCAGATCTAAGCTCTTCAGTGTCCTTTATCAGCTGCTCAATTTCGGACAGCAGTTCCAAGTTCTTCTTCTCTGAATCTTTCAGTTTACTTAAATAAGCGAGAAAAGGAAAACAGTCATTAATTCATTTTGTGTAGGTCAGTTTATTTGGTTGAAATGTCTGTGAGGCTAAAGTAGAAGACCGTAAACTACTGCATGCAAGACAAATGCAGCCTGCCACCTGCTATTATACAGACGCGTTCATTTCTGTGAAGAAGATGGCAGCCAGGGCTGAGATGCAGTCAGGAGAGAGGACTCGACTGGCATGTGCAGCGTGGGAAAACGTAAGGACAGGAGAGCTGCTGCTGTGCTGGGACCACAGAGCTGAGCAGAGGAGTCGTCTGCATGGGCCTTTATAGAAAGAGCTCGCTGACCCTGAGCTAAAGTATTCAATTGGACAACATTATGCTGTAAGACCTTGTTCACGTAGCACCATGTAACTAGAGCATACACATGAGTTTCTAGCTTTCACTCTGACTCAGCTCTCCACTATGAACAAATGTTAGAGTGTCCTGGGTAAAGGAAGAAAAAGATAACACTTATTCAAATTACACTACTGAAAATGACATCCAGTAGTTCTTTATACAAGGTTTACTTCATATTCTCCAGAAAAATTTCTCTTTCAATGCTTCATAAGCATATTTAAGTAAAACATATTTAATTTGTGCCTGCACATTTACAACAAAAAGGTCATAATTCAACAGGAGTCCTTGGATAAGAAAATAATAACTTCAGCTTAAGTCTCAAGGCATCATGCCACTTAAAACCAAATTTGTAGCCCTGTGTTTCTTCTCATGCTTTTGGAAGTTTTGATATTTTTGAGCCAGATGGATTTTTTAATTTACAGTTTCATTTTTAATGTGAACTTACTGTTACCCACTAACTGGTTTTTTCAAAGATTTATCTATCTTTATCCACAAGTATGCATCTGTGCCTGTATGAGTTTATGTATACCACATGCACACAAATTCCCTAAGAAGGCCAGAGTGTTTGCATCCTATGGAACTAGTCACAGGCAGTTGTGAGGTGCCTGATCTGGTTGCTGAAAAATCAAAACTTTGTGCCCTGCAAAACCATTAAGAATGCTCAATTACTGAGCCATCTCTCCAGTCCTGTGACTTATTTTTGAACCATCTTTATATCTAGTCCAATTACAATTTTTCACTTTATCATTTCTGTATCTGTAATAGAATTTGCTGCTGTTGTGACAAGAATTGACAGGTATGTTTACTAGCTAACTGCCCTGGATACTAGAAGTTTGCTTATTTTAAATAAATAAAGGAGCCTGGAAAATAATTATTTCATAATTATTTCATCATTACAAAACTTAACATCTCGAAAAAACCAAACCAAACAACCTCCCTAAAAACCAAACAACGCCCCCCCAAAAAACTTAACATCAATAAAATGACCATTTGTAAAAGCTCTATGGCGGAGGCTGCAATTTTCAGATGTTTGTATTCTGTTCTGACAGTGAAGTTGTACTCTATACAGAATGTGAGAGTATTTCAGATTTAATAGAATAAAATTTGAGCCAACTAAACTTTACAAATAAGGAGAAAAATAAAGAGTGAAATATTATTTAAAAATAATAAACCATCTATGGATAAGCCTAAAGAAAACAAGGCTGTGTGAGACTTTCACTAGAATTACATCTTTTCCTTTTCAAATTTGCACACCTTTTTCTGGCCACCACTTTGTGTGCATTTGTCTGGGGGGGTGTGCGCTTTGTGTGAATTTGTGTGTATGTGACTGGGTGTGTATGTGCACTTTGTGTGTTTTTGTGTGTATATGTCTGGGTGTGTGTGCACTTTGTGTGAATTTGTGTGTATGTGACTGGGTGTGTGTGTGTGTGCATTTGTGTGTATGTGTCTGTGTGTGTGTGTGCACTTTGTGTGCATTGTGTGTATGTGTCTGGGTGTGTGTGCATTTGTGTGCATGTGACTGGGTGTGTGTGTGTGTGCACTTTGTGTGTGCACTTTGTGTGCATGTGTGTATGTGTCTGGGTGTGTGTGTATGTGACTGGGTGTGTGTGCACTTGTGTGCATTTGTGTGTATGTGTCTGGGTGTATGTGTGCACTCTGTGTACATATGTGTGTATGTGTGCACTTTGTGTGTATGTGATTGGGTGCCTGCACGAATGTGAAGGGCAGAGGTCAGCACCAAGTGTCTTCCTCAACAGCTTTTCACCCTAGTCTCAGAGACAAAGTTTCTCACTGATTTTGGAGTGCAGTGATCTGGCCAGGTGTCTAGTGAGCCATGGGAGCCCTCCTGTCCCTGCCTTTCCAGCCTTGGGATTCTGGGATTACAGGCAGATGCCATGGCTCCAGCTTTTTTTTTTTTTTTAAACATTTTTTAAAGATTTATTTATTTACTATATATACAGTATTCTGTCTGCATGTATGCTGCAGGCCAGAAGAGGGCACCAGATCTCATTACAGATGGTTGTGAGCCACCATGTGGTTGCTGGGAATTGAACTCAGGACCTCTGGAAGAAGAGTCAGTGCTCTTAACCTCTGAGCCATCCCTCCAGGCAGCTTTTTTTTTTTTTTTTTTTTTTTTTTTTTTTTTTTTTTTTTAAAATGTGGGGATCAGAGATCAAACGTCAGGTCTTCACGCTCACAAGGTATGAACTTTACTAACTGAGCATCTCTCCAAACCTGCTCATCACTTTTGTTGGTTGGGGGCAGAGCTGGGGTCAGACGCAGGTCTGGGCATGCAGGAAGAACTGTACTACTTACTAGTATTCCCAACCATGTGGTCATCACTTTTTGTTTAAAAAATAAATACAAAACAGAAGGTAGGCAGCTAAACATGCAACTTTGTTCCAAATACTTTCAACAAACTTATAAACTATTGTAATAGGACTAAATTATTGGTCCTTACCATTCTGTTATGATGTTAGATGCTTTAACTTTATTTAGCTCTTCCTGGATGGCCTGCTTAGCTCTTATTTCTGCATCCAGAGCTGACTGTAACTCCAGTCTAGCTGACATGTCCAGTTTTGCAAAACGACGCATTTTCCAGGGCATATCCTATAGAATAATATGATTATGCTTTAGTTCTTCCTACTTTATTCTGAACATTTAAATTTCATAATACAAGTGAATCTAGAAGCTACTTTATATCACTGAAACTGAGTGGAACTGGCAAGCAATTTGTGAAAATGCAATTTTCATCAAATCCAGAAATAACAGTAAATATGTATAAATGAAAATAAGTAACTGGTTTTTCTTCTCAGCTCCTTCAATAATGGCTAGCTATAAAATAACAGCTAACAGTGACGTTTTATATTTTCTAAAACTGGAAAAGACCTAAACTAACTTATTTCTCATGACAACTCCTGCAGCAAGTGAAAGCCTGGGTCGTTAGATCTATTGTGTGCTTCCTGCTCTCTGAAGAGGTGAGCGTCCAGGTAAGGCGGCAGAGCTTACTGTTGCTCGTGTCCCCAAGCTGGAATTTCTCAATGCTTCTAATTCTTCTGTCATTTTAGAAGCTAAGGCCTGAAGATAGCCTCGCGCATCCTTTTCGTCACTCACCCTGGAACACACACAGATGGACATGAAGTACAAAGTCAAAGACAGAAAACTTGAGTGTTGTATGTAAGCTAAAGTTTCACTGAGAACTAAGTCCCAAACCCTAGATACTTAAAGAACCCTTTCAATCACCCTGGACCACAAATGATAACTCTTTAGATCTCACATTGAACAAGTGTGAGGCTTTCTGAAGACTACTAAGATTTCTCCTTATGTGGATTCTGACATTTTATCTCACAAAAAACATGCATACTTTCTTTAAAGCTGATGTAAATTGGATTTAGGAAATTTAAAGTACAATATTCTGCAGAAATGAGGGTTATGCTATAACAAAACACTCCTGTTTTCTAAAAGTATTAATATTAACAATAATGATTAATATTAATAATAATGAAAGAATAAAGGATAAATCTTAAGTTCAAGTCCAGTTTCTAGTTACCATCTTATGGTTATGCAGCTGATAAAAACCATTGATTTTAGATAGAAAATTTGTTAAATTGCAAATTTAAAAAGAAGGTACAGTGACTGAGGAAGAAGTCAACCCAAAGTTGACCTCTAGCTTACACATGTGTGCACATGCACACACATTTTTTTAAAAAACCAATTTCCTACTGTTGAAATTTCTAGTTATTTCAAACTGAATCATGGGCCAATAAACAAATGTACCATAATGCTTCATTGTGACATTTAAGTCTATTTCATTTATGTTTCTTCACAGTACTTTGTATTGAGCATCCTAAGTTGGCAGTTATTTTTCTGCAGTGTTTAGATGATGCTACTCTTTTCTTCTGGAAGACCAAGAATTTGAGGTCAGCCTTGAGTATATGATGAGAACTGTCTTTTGAATGAATGAGTTACTGAATGAATGAATGAATGAATGAATGAATACAGATTGCTTTCTTCATCAGGATCACTTCCCATTCTCCTATTCACTGGAAAACAGAGAGGTGGTCTAGAATAACAGGTTTTAGAAAAATCAGTTAATAAAGCAATTTTTCAGCTCTATCTTTTGTTATTTACAGATCCATGATCAATTTGGCTAAATGTTAAAATGGTTCTCTTTAGAAATGTAAACCCAATGATGTGGATATAAATTAAGCATTAATGAACTAACAGTTGTATTTTTTGGTAACAGAGTAAATTTCTACAATCTGAGCACATCTGCAAGCATTAGTTACCAGAAGAGCTCTACAGTTAGGTCATTATAGACATATTTGGGTTATCAGAGTAAAGTTACTTAATACATTTTATTCACGTTTGATTTAAAAAGGATGTTAGGAATTTGAAAAGGGAAATTGAAAACTGATTAAACTAAAAATTAATAACAGGAAATTAAAATCTTCAATAAATAATTAACTGGTCTGTAGATACATAAAGGAACTATTTATTCTGACATAAAGTTAAAAGGGTAAAGATTTAAATAAATACAAAAGTTATTAGGAAATAAAAGTCTTCACTGGATCCCGCTTTCTCCACACAGTATAAAATATGCAGATTTTTATAAGCATGTAGTGAATCAAGACGACAAAATTCACAGGCCAAATAATCAAAATTAGTCCCGAGAGCAGAGGAAATTGTGTGTGAGGCTAAGCCGCAGTCTCTTAAGGTTTTAAAAATGCCATGCCTGAACTGATATACTTGCAAACACAGTATTGTTCACCTTCTACATTTTCTCAGGCTATGAGTTGCTTAAAGTAGTCATAAATATGCAGTTTTGACCTTAGAAAAGAATATCAAAAGCAAGTGGATGTGTTTCTTGACTTCTTTAAAGGCTTACCTTTCCCATTCTTGTAAAGTGTAAAGTAACTTACTTTCCACACACACAAAGAAGAGGAAGGGTGTTAGGACTTCTCACAGCCCACGTTCCCCCAGCAGCACAGCCCCCCCCAGCAGCATGTCTGGAAGAGCACTCACCACTGGATTATCTCTGTGATTTGGGCTTCCCAGTGAGCAACTGATTCTTTCTTGTCTGCTAGATCCTTGACC
This sequence comes from Peromyscus californicus insignis, assembly GCF_007827085.1. Lineage (NCBI taxonomy): Eukaryota > Metazoa > Chordata > Mammalia > Rodentia > Cricetidae > Peromyscus > Peromyscus californicus. The sequence goes on along the minus strand of NW_026294436.1, from coordinate 64,713,005 downwards.
TCTTCTTCTAAGTGCTGGTTGCGTACACTTAAGTTCTCATACAGTGTGGTCAGCTGGAAGGCAGTGTGAAGGCATGAGTGGTTTTTAGCAACAGGACTTCCCAGGATTTACACACCTGTTGTTCCATCTAATAACGCATAATCTTCCACTAAAAGTGTATGTCTTTTTATTATTCCACCCTACACTGAAGACAGAATTTGGGAATAATGAGCACTTTGAATTTTCCTGCTTTTTTTGGTTTTCTTCACACTTTACATGAAACTGGTTGTAATTATGAATATTCTTCATCTACTTGAAAAAACATCACCCAATCCCCAGATAACAACCTCTCTTCCTTCTCCGCGCCCCCAACCTCCTTTTTCTGCAATCGCCATGTTAACTTTAAAAAATTTTATAAAGAATCACAACCACATACAAAAATGATTTTTTTGAGTCACCATGTGGGTGCTAGGATTCAAACCCAGATCCTCCAGAAGAGCAGCCGGGGATATGTGACCTGTGACCCAGGGGATATGACCCCCTTTTCTGACCTCCATCAGCACTGTGTGCATATGATACACAGACATGCAGGCAGGCAAAACATCCATGCACATAAAATAAAAATAAAGGTTATAACAAAATAAAAGGAAATTGTGCACAAATGAATAGCAGTCCAAAAGAACAGAGAAAATGAAATAAAATAGATAACGTACTTAACAGTAAAAAAATGGATGCTGTAAGTGAATTCTCATGAGCCCAACACCCAAGTTCATGACTACTGCACCTCAACAGCAATCTCTTGTCATTTGTTCTCCAGGAAAAAAAATGTATTTTAATCATATAAACTTCTCTGTAAAATATATTACTTTATAATGATGCTCTTTCATTTTAAATATAAACACTTTGTACCTAAATTTAATAAACTTGGGTCTGGGGAGATGGCTCGTCAATAAATCTTTGTTGTGCCAGCATGAGGACCTGAGTTCTGGGCCTCAGCACACATGTGAAAAGGCCAGGTGTGGCCGGGTGCACCTGGTGTCTGTAACCCCAGCACAGGGGTGGAGTAAGAGGACCACTGCTGCTCACTGGCCATCTAGCCAAAGCAGTGACTCCCTCCAGGTTCAGTGAGAGACTTCTAGGCCCTGGGTGGATCTCTGGGAGTCCAATTAGCGAGAATGAGGAGGGTTTATATGAACGAGAATTGTTGAGACCAAGGTTGGATAAAGCACAGGGACAAATAGCCAAATGAATGGAAACACATGAACTATGAACCAATGGCTGAGGGGTCCCCACTGGATCAGGCCCTCTGAATGGGTGAGACAGTTGATTGGCTTGATCTGTTTGGGAGGCATCCAGGCAGTGGGACCGGGTCCTGTGCTCATTGCATGAGTTGGCTGTTTGAAACCTGGGGCCTATGCAGGATTGCTTGGCTCGGCCTGGGAGGAGGGGACTGGACCTACCTGGACTGAGTCTACCAGGTTGATCTCAGTCTGTGGGGAAGGCTTTGCCCTGGAGGAGATGGGAATGGGGGGTGGGGGTGGGGGGAAGGTGAGGGGAACGGGAGGGGGGAGAACAAGGGAATCCGTGGCTGATATGTAGAACTGAATTGTATTGCAAAATAAAAAAAAAAAAGTTTAAAAAAAAAAAAAGGGGACATTTACTGAGGAACACCTAGCTTCTACTACACCTACCTGTGCGTGCACAAACATACACATATATATCACACACACAAATGTACACACATAGACAACACAAATGTATACATATACACCACACAAACACTTTAAAACAAACTTCCCATTGTTGAAATTTCTGTATTTCAACATGCTAAAAAAACAAAACAAAAAACCCAAACCACCCAGGTTGGTTGAGTTAAATCATAATCCACTGAGAATGTGTGATATGCCTGAAGTATTTTATTTCCAGGTTTCTTTCTGAAACCTAACATGTAACATTTGACTCTGGCAGTTACTTTTTGCGGTGTTTGGAAGGTGCCCTTCTTTTCCTCCTGGATTGCTTTTCCTTTCCCTCTCAGAGCTCAGCTTCCAGTCTTTCACCCCGAGCACCATAGGCCTTCTCTGGCTGCTTTTAGTATCCTAAGTCGGCTCCTGCTTTGGGCAGGTCCATCACACACACACACACACACACACACACACACACACACACACACACACACACACACACACACACACACACACATTTTGAATAATTTAGGCCATTAACTCTTCAAACATTGTTTCAATAACAGTCTCACTCACCCTCCTTTTGGGAAACCAATTATCTGCATGTTAATTCTTTTTATCATTTCATCATCTTCCATACCTTTATGCTCCCTTTTTGGTTTGGTTTGTTTTTGGGGCCCTGTCCAAATCTAATCGCTTTTATTTAGTTAGCTGTTATTTACTGGTCTGTTTCTAATATGCTGCTAAAGCTTTCTACAGCGTACTTTGGTAATTTAATTTTTCAAAATTCTGTTTGAAGATTCTGCACAAACTCCAGTTATTTGTTGAAATTCTTCCCTGTCTCCTTGCCTGAACATACAATACAGTTACTGGAAGGTCAGCTTATGGACACTGCAGGCTGAGAGCTCTCACCCTCCTGCTGTGTGACTGTCTCGGTTCCCTCCCCTCGGTCAGCTGGTTCTGCTGTTTCTCCTCCTCCTCCTGCTGCTGCTGCTGCTGCTCTGTCGGTATCTGTCGGGGCTTGCTGCCATGCACGGCAGTTTTTCCACGCATGTCATACATTACATGTGGAAATGTTCTTGAGTTAAAAACTCAGGCTACTGCATCCTTCCGCTTCCTGACAGTGGCTCCCAGCTGCCATTAGCTGTTGTGTTTCTTTCTTCCTTGTGTTTCAGAGATCCTAGGTCAGCCTTTTTAACATGTAATGCTGATGGGGGACAATTTTTCCGAGAAAAGCTATTCACAGAACTGTTTCTGTGATGAGAAATCACACTGTCCTTAATTTTATAGGTCATCTTGACTGGGACAGAGGAACCCAGATATTTGTTGAAATGTTATTATGAATATGTCTGTGTGGATATTCATGGATAAAACTGTTATTTATGTTAGCAGTGAGTACTGAAGACTGTCCTGTTGAACTGGGGCGGGCACACTCCAGGTAGAAGGGAACTCTGACAAGTCTGAAAACTCTGCTTTCAAGGAGAAACTGCAGCAATTCTTTGGTCTTGAGATTGCCGACAACTGGACTAGACCAGCTCCAGAGGCTCCCTTAGACCGCCAGTGAATGAATGGACTAGACCAGCTCCAGAGGCTCCCTTAGACTGCCAGTGAATGAATGGACTAGACCAGCTCCAGAGGCTCCCTTAGACCGCCAATGAATGAATGGACTAGACCAGCTCCAGAGGCTCTCTCATTCTCGACAGTGCCAACTGCAGCTGTTAGGACTTGTTGGAGTCTGTAACTTTAGCTAATTCATTATGATTAATAAGTCTCTATCTATACAGCCACATGTCATATATACACACACAAATGATCTGGGTATGGTGGTGCATGAATGTAATCCCAGCACTTGTGTGTGTGTGTGTGTGGGGGGTAAAGGCAGGAGGATCAATAAATTCAAGGCTAAATTCATCTATAAAATAAGTTCACGGTTAGTCTGGGCTACATGAGACACCATGTCAAAAAAGGTGGTGATGGGGAGGGGCACAGGAGAGCAAAAAGATGAGAGAAGATAAACGGAGAGTCTGACAGCAATGGTGTAACAAGACCTTGTCACACAGACGCTGACACCTTGTGAGGAGGACCATTAAATGACACACAACACAAAGTGACAATAATCATGACTAAACCACAGTTCATGACACCCAGCATGTACTCGACCAAGGGAGATTGAATCACTCACCTTATCAAGTTCACTTGTTAACTTTTTATTTTCTTCCATCAATAAGACTTTTTCCCGTTCATATTGTTGTTTGAACTCATTTTCAAATTCTTCCCTTTCACTTTGACTGGCACAATTCAAAACAGAAAAGCAGAAAAAGGAAGTGGATCAAAAGTTTAACAAAAAAATTATTTTTGTAACATTTATACAGCAACTACATAAGAATCAGACTGAAATATAGAACAGCCACAAAGAACGGAGTATGGTGGTATGTAAGGACAGGCCTCATGAACAACCTGGCCAAGAATCTACAATGTGTTGGGCATGATAATGCATGCCTTTAGTCCCGGCACTCAGGAGGCAGAGGGATCATGGAGTTTGAGACCAGCCAGGTCTGCATAGTGGATTCCAGGCCAGCCAGGGCTACACAGTGAGTCTCTGTCTTGATTTTTTATGATGTAAGAGGGATGGGCTGGCTTATTTAGTCATTTAACACATATTTTTAGATTATTTGTTATTTGCCAACAAATGAATTCCTGTGAGTTTTATAAACAGGCCCTGCTTAGAGAGTGTACATTCAAGCGCAAGAGAAGAAAAATTAGTAAGTGAATTGATCTCAGATAGGTCATCCTACACTGAGCCTGCAGCATGCCACCGGCCTCTTCCCAGCTGCCTTCCTGTCAATGCCAGTGACCCTCAGAATGCCCTCTCAGATGCTCACATCCTCTCCCAACATTCTCCCTGAGTACTTAACCATGTCACCTGGTTTCAATTAGTACCTACTACATCAGTGGTTCTTGGAATCCACACTGGAAACTTGTCAGGGCTTTAAACTGCTCTCTTAACATATCCTACACCAGTGTCTCCCAAGCATTTCACACCCAACACTCCCAACTCAACACAAAAACCAGACTCACCTCCCTAGCTGACTTCACCTGTGCCCACTTAGAATCTCTTCTTTTCTACAGGTAAAACTACACATGCCTGAGTAAGGCTGGTCTCTTCACTGCTCTACTACCTTCCTTCCAACTCTACTGAATCGTCTATTGGGCCAACTTCTGTCAGATTACAACTGTGTTATCAATTCTACTTAGTAAACACCCACCCCCACCCCCACCTACACCACCACCACCACCAACAACAACAACGAAGAGCACAGTAACTGGAGATAAACTTCTCCAGCTCCCATTTCACTGCTTGTCTGTGCCCGAACAAGTTCAAGCACTAGTGCTACTTGCACACTGTTCCACCGGCTCTCCTTCAGGGCTCCCATGACCACTTTTCCACTGAGACTGCTGTTATCAAAGTCACATGACGCTAAGCGCAAGTGCCATTGTGTAGATCTTTTCACAATATGAGGTTATCTATACACCGACAGAGTTGACACCCTTTCTTGATCGGGGTCTCAAAACCACACTTGCCTGGTTTTCTTCTTATCGTTCTCTCTCTATTCACTTTGCTAGTTCTTCCTCATCTCCTAGGCTCTAAAGACTGCAATGCCCCAGAGTTCAGTTCTAGGACCTTCTATGCTCATTCACTAAATGATCGAATTCAGACTCATAGCATTAAACAGCACAGGAGAATGACACTCAAGATTATATTTCCACCCCTGTAACCAGCCTACTCCACACATCTACCAAGCAGCTGAAGTTCATTTACAGTGAGCTCTTAACATTCTTTGGCCTGAGGTCTGCTCAGCACACTGAACAGGTGGGCTCTCCTTTGTACACAATGTTCTCACACAGTCGCATACAGTTCACACTCTATTTACTCTTCACTGGCACGTCACCTCAGCACAATCTCCTCCAACCATCTCCTCTTCCCTTTTGTGCACAGAATTTAATCTTCTCATCAATGGCCATTTCCTTCTTCCTGTCTGTTCTTAGCACAGATCATTGCGTACTGTGCTCTACACTTCCTTACTGTCTTTATTGTCTCACCAACTGAGAGCAGGTTCCAGGAGGACAGACTTTTGAGGTCAGTCTGTTCACTGCCATACCACAGTGTATACAATAGTTGTCAAGAATGCACCAGACTGCAAAAATGTGGGCTTCCCATATAAATAATACAGGATGCATGCCAATAAAATCTATTCAGTTGCCTGACACCTAGAGCCTGAGTATGACTGATATTCCTCCTGCTCTCTCTTCTCATAGATGCTCGCTTCTGTCCCGCAGATTCTCTTTTCAGCAGAATTTCTGAATCTATCACACTTTCTTCCAACTTCAGTATCACCTATGGACTACTACCTCATTTTACAGCTGGATTCCTCTGGATCCTTCCAATCATTCTCTACAAGGTAGCACGTGACCATTCCAAAATGTAAGTACTATCACGTAACTTTCCTTACATTCATTCACAAATTTGCTTGTGTTTTGCTTTGTTTCCTATCTCATGTCTCACCACTCTGTTTTTCTATGTGTGTATCTGCCACAGTAAGTAGCACTTGTTTTCTGAATGTGTGACATTTCCTTTCCTGTGGGTCTCAGCCATTCGGCCACCTCTGCCTGGACACCCCCCACTTCCTTCTTCCTAACTCTTGAGGTCCAGCTCAGATGCACTTCTTCCTGGAAAGCCTGGAAGGCCCTTCCTGCACCTCTCGCATCTGCTTCCATCCTTACCCCTCCTCTGCTCTCTTTCCTGCCGCACGATGCTGTCTCTGCTGGAGCTTGCCTATACCTATTGCCTGCGTTTCCTAGGACATGGCACACAATATATACTTAGCAGGTATTTGCTGGATGACAAAATAATTTGATTCTTACCTTTCTCTTCTGGTTTTCTCCAATTTGTCTTTTAAAACCATAATTTCTTTGTTGAGAGCAAGTTGCTGGCCTTCGGAGTCATGCAGCTCCTTCTTCAGGTTTTTAATCTCACTTGCATGTATTCCTTCTCTTTTAGATATTTCTTCTTCATAAAAGATACTTTTCTTTTCCAAGTCAGTCTTCAGTTTAGTTATCTCTTGCTGATGTTCTATGCTGCATATTCCTGGTGAGTAACTAATTTGTTTTTGCTATATTCATAACAAAAGATTAAAGAAACAAAATAAGTAACTCTTTTCTAATAGGGACTATATATGCATATCATATCTTTGTGTGTGAGACACACACACACACACACACACACACACACACACACACACACACACAAAGATGGATATGTAAGGCTATTATTTCCCTGTCACATATTACGGATACTTTCCTCAGTTTATATCATTTTATGGTCTGTGTCTCTGGTAATTTTGAAAGTCTGCACACTAAGGTCAGAGATTAATCTGAACTTTTTATTGGCATTTATATGATTTTCTTGTTTTAAATTTGTTCTGGTTTGCTCCCTAGTGCTATGATAAAGACTATGACCAAAAACAACTTGGGTTTATTACATCCTACAGGCTAAAGCCCATCATGGAGGTAAGTTAGGGCAGGAGCTAAATCAGAACACAAGGCAGTGCTGCTCACTGGCTTGTGCTCCATGGCTTGCTCAGCCTGCTTTCTCATACCACCCAGGACCGCCTGCCTAGATACCACCTCAAGTGATCTGGACCCTCGCACATAAATCATGAACCAAGAAAACGCCCTCTAGACTTGCCTCTAGGCAATCTGACAGAGGCATTCTCTCAATCGAGGTTCCTTCTTCCCAGACGACCCGACCTGTGTCAAGTCGATGAAAACGAACCAGCAAGACATTTAAATATCTGTCGAGGATTATTGTTGATACATATATATATATATATATATATATATATATATATATATATATATATATATATATAGTTGATATATATATATATATAGTTGATATATATATATATATATATATATGGAAAAAATCTAACCATTTTATATCTAATAAGCAAGAGTCACAAAGTTTGCATTACATTCATGTCTTTCAAAGATCAAAATGGGGGCAGGCATGACTGAATCAGAACATACAAGAAAAGAAAGAGGGCTTTTTGTAACTGTCTAGATAGAAATTACAAAAGGTCTAAACATCTTCATATCTAATTAGGTAGAAAAAACCAAAAACAGGTCTCTTAACTTCTAGGGAAAGACATTAAAGAGGAGGAGAAAAGTGTTTTTCTGAGATAGAGTCTCACACTTAGGCCATGATGGAACTCACTAAGTAGTCTAGGCTAGCCTCACATTCACCCTGCTTCTGAAGCCTAATACCTGAGTTACAGGCAAGAGCTACTGTCTTAGTTAGGGTTTCTGATACTGTGATAAAACACCATTACTAAAAGCAACTTGGGCCAGGCAGTGGTGGCGCACGCCTTTAATCACAGCACTCAGGAGGCAGAGCCAGGCGGGTCTCTATGAATTTGAGGCCAGCCTGGGCTACAGAGTGAGTTCCAGGAAAGGCGCAAAGCCACACAGAGAAACCCTGTCTCAAAAAAAAAAAAAAAAAAAAAAAAAAAAGCAACTTGGGGATAATGGGTTTATTTCAGCTTAGAACTCTCAGGTCACAGTCCATCACTGGGGGAAGTCGGGAAGTCGAGGCAGGACCTGAAGGCAGGAACTGAAGCAGAGCCGTGGAAGAACACCACTTACAGGCTTGCTCCTCATGGCTTACTCAGCCTGCTTTCTTGTACAACCAAGGACCACCTGCTGAGGAGTGGTATTGCCCACAATGAGCTGGGCCCTCAGACAGTTATCATTAATTGAGAAAATGCCTCACAGAGTTGCCTAGAGTATAATCTTATGGAGGCATTTTCTCAATTAAGATTCCTGCTTCCCAGGTATGTCTAAATTTGTGTCAAATTAACAAAAACCAACCAAGACAGCCATCATGCCCAGCTGGAAGAGGAAAAACTTGGTTAAAATACATTGGTTTAGAACTCAGAATGAGATCTGTGTGAATACTGCAGGAGTAACCAACTACTTTCTGACTGAATTTAAGGCCTGATTCATGGAGTGGAACTCACGCCTAGTACTGTAAACATGGCCAAAACCAGGTCTCTAGTGACAGCCTACTAGTTTTGCGAAATAGTTTTGCTACATGGATATCAAACTGCCTTCTAAATACTTAATTTTATAGCTGAGCTATCAGCCCCCATTGCATCAGTTTCTTTATTCGGTGGGTGGTGGTTAATACAGAGACAGACTCACCACTGGTCAGTACAGAGAGTAACAGACAGTGGAGTGCTCAGCTCTAAATGTGACATCTCTAACATACCCTCCCCATAAGGCTTGGAGAATACCAAGAAAGAGAGGGAGGAAAGTCTGTAAGAGATAGACACTGGGAAAGATTACTTGAAAACAGTGTCCTGGACACGACAGGGCACGTGCTCATGAACTCCCAGCAGCCCTGGCTGCCTGCACAAGACCAAGCCAGTCAAAACTCCCATGCAGATCAGGGAGGGGATCATAAGGCCCTACACTTAGTTAAGAAGCTACTGGCTACTGGGAGAAGGAAGCAATTTACTCAGGGGTATTGCTTCTGGTCAACTGCCTTTGCACGGTGGATGGCCTTATACCTATGTACATGCAGGCAGCTTTAGTTGGACTCAGTAGGGTAATGAGAAAAAAAAGACATGAAGTTGGCATGGGAACTCAGTGAGAAATTCTGGGAGGAGTTTTTTGAGAGAGACAGGATGGATATGACTAAAATATATTGTATAAATGTATGAAATTCTAAAAAGTAAAAATATATTTTAAAAAGAGAGAAGAAACAGAGTCTGAAGGCTTTTCTAGTTACTGTATGAAACATAAGCAGAAACACACAGGCCATAAATTGCAAGAGTTCCTGAGTTTTTAGTTTCTCAGGGTCATTCTTTTTTCCTAAAGTGTTGTCCAAATGTACAGCAATAGAATTTTTAAAACTAAAAGAACATATGAGTGTAAGTGTATTGACAACAAGAGGAGCGGAAGGACACTATATTCTTTGGGGGAAGCCAGTTGTTAGGACACAAACACGGGTATGCTGGCTAGTTTTATGTCAACCTGACACAAGCTGGAGTCATCTGAGAGGAGGGAACCTCAATTGAGAAAATGTCTCCATAAGATCAGGCTGTAGGCAAGCCTGTAGAGCATTTTCTTAATTACTGATTGGCAGGGGAGGGCCCAGCCCACTGTGGGTGGTGCCATCCCTGGGCTAGTGGTCCTAGGTTGTATAAGAAAGCAGGTTCAGTAAGCCATTAGGAGCAAGCCAGTAAGCAGCACCCCTCCATGGCCTCTGCATCAGCTCCTGCCTCCAAGTTCCTGTCCTGTTTGAGTTCCTGTCCTGATTTACTTCAATGATGAACAGTGATGGGAAGTGTAAACCAAATAAACCCTGTCCTCCCTAAGTTTCTTTTGGTCATGGTGTTTCATCACAACAACAGAAACCCTGACTAAGACAACTGGTGATACTTGTTGACTTCATGTAGAGAGAAAAACACCATCTCTCTCTCTCACATGTCCAATATGTAATTTGAAGCATGCACAGACGCGCACTCATGCGTACGCTAAGGGCACCTACTGCAGTGTGGTCATTCACTAAGGAGCATTTACCACGAGCCAGATGCAGATTGTCCAGTATTTCTGAATGTGAAAGTCTGCTTGAACTGAGGGGAGTCAGAGCAAGTCAGATCCCTGTCCTTGCAGAATGTTTGTCTGTGTGTGTGCCTGTGTGCTACACATGCAGTGCTAGGGAGAACAGAAGAGCGTGCTTGAGTCCTGGAGCTCCAGTTACAGGGGATTACCAGCTGCTCAACTGGTACTGAGAACAAAATTGGAGTTTTCGGGAAGAGCAGGGAGTGTACTTAACTACTGAACCTCTCCAGCCCCCCTTTCTCTACCTTTTCTGCTCTTAGGCACGTGAAATGGTACTTGAACACACTTCTGAAGCACCACTGTCTGCTCACCTCTGCCATATTTTCACAATTCTTTCTTTTGTTTTTAAATTTTACATCCCAACTGCATTTCCCCTCCCACTCCTCCTCCCATCACTTCCTCCCACCCCCTCTAAATCCACTCTTCCTCCATTTCTGTTCAGAAAGGGGCAGGCCTCCCATGGGTGTCAACAAAGCATAGCATATTTAGCTGCAGTAAGACTAAGTACCTCCCCTTGTATTGAGGCTGAGCAAGGTGACCCAGTACATGGAATAGAACATTTTCACAATTCTAGTCACATCAAGAAGATGTGTTTGCTTTGCTGTTCTGCTTGCTGGCTGTTGGGATGGCAACAATATGTATAACAAATCTCAAAGAAAACTTCCCCTGAAATTAAAACTTGACAAGATTACTAATTCAAATTACAGATGAATCATGTATTGTGTAAGAATTTAAAAAGCCAAATAAAATAATGAAAATGAAATTAAATCATGAGTAAAAACAAACAATCTGCCATAAAACAGTAAGTTTCCTTGCCAGTAAAGGTGGAAATTGAATATATTAATAAATTCCTTGTCTTGACAGGTTGAAAATCCAAATGATCCTCTCAGCAGGTACTCCTGATTTTTAAACTATTTAATAAGATCCAGTAATTTAAAATATTTTAAGTCAATTCAAAATGATACATGTCCATCAGCTATGTACAAAGATTCCAAATTCCCCACTCCCTTCAAAGACTTCTTTTTTCTCTCCCCACTCCTCTCTCTCCTTGCTGTCCTAGCAGCTGTGAAGTGGTGTCTCCTTTGGTTGTAATTTCACTCCCCTAGTAATTACTGACAAGACATCTTTTCACACGTTATGCCCACCATTTGTAGACCTTCTCTCATGACACAGTCGTGTAAACCATTTGCACATTTCCCTCTGGACTGGGTTGTTTATTTTTGTTGCTGCGGAGCTGTAGCAGCTCTTCACATACTATGGACGCCAACACATGACCAGATGAAGGCTTTGCAGGTGTTTTCCTGCACTCCATTTCTTAGCAGTCTTTCAGTGTAAAGCACTCGGTTTTGATGAAGCGTCTTTTTTTCTTCTGTCGGTGCCATTTCTATGAATCTACTGTCAAGTCCAAGGTGTCTAAGAATTTTATTTTTGTTTCAAATATTAAAGTTGATTGCCTATTTTTAAGTTAATTTTTACATGTGGTGTGAGGTGGGGGTTCAAATTCACGCTTGCATATGAACATCCAGATGCTCAAACACATCTGTTAGAGCAGTGGTTCTCAACCTGTGAGGCGTGACCCCTTTGGGAACCCTCTATCTCCAAAAATATTTACATTACAATTCATAACAGTAGCAAAATTACAGTTATGAAGTAGCAACAAAATAATTTTATGGTTGGGGGTTACCACAACATGAGGAACTGTATTGAAGGTCTTAGCGTTAGGAGGGTTGAGAACACTGTTAGAGGCTGTTCCTGGGCAGGAGAGGTGGTTCAACCATTAAAGGCTAGGCTAACAACCAAAACATCGGCAGACTATTCCTTTCCCACTGAACAGAACATTTGTCAAAAGTTAAGTGACTGTAGGTATATGCACTTATTTCTGGATTCTTATAATTAAAATCCAGTAGTCTATCGGTATAATTGTATTATATCACAGTGTTTGAATTATTTTGACTTTGTTTTCAATCTTGAAATTGAGTCCTCCATCTTAAGACTTCTTTTCCAAGATCAGTTTGGCTATTTAGACCCTTGCAATTACATATGAATTTGACAATTTTGCACCAGAGGCTACCGAGGTTTGGACAGGGGTTGAATTCAACTGTACATAGCGTGGGTGGTGCTGGAGCCCCAGGGCTGCAGGGTCCTCCCATATTCAGCATGTCTCGGCACTCACTCGGTCTCCTCTAGCCCTTTTCTTCAGGACTCAGAATTGTGTCCTCCTTGGTTAAACTCATGCCGAGGAATTTTATTTTTTCTAAATAGATGCTACTGTGAATGGACTTGATTTCTTAAGCCCCTCTGTAGATTTCAGTGCTGGCTTAGGGAGGCATAATACATTTTTAGGTTTTGATTATAAACCCTGAAAACTTGGTAAATCTGTTTGTAAGCTCTAATATTTTTCTCATCAATATTCTTTGGAATTTTTAAATGTAGGATTATGTCACATATGAAGAGGAAGAGCTTCTTTTCCAGCGAACATACTTTTCTTTTTCTTGTGTCAATCATCTGACTAGGATCTCCAAAAGTGTTTAAGCCAACAATGACAATGGTGACAATGGGCATCCAGCCTTACTCCTGATCTTAAGCGGGAGACATTCGGAATTTCACCATTTACTACTGTCTCTGTGGGTTTTCAAAATCACCTTTATTATGCAGAATATGTTCTCTCTTATCGCTAATTTCTTAATATTGTCTTAATTATGAAAGGCTGTTGAATTCTGTGAAATGACTTCTGTGCTTCAACTAAAACAACCATTTCCCCCTCTAAGTTCTATTGATATGATGTACTATGATGATTAATTTTCTTCTTTTGGATCATAGTCTGACTCAGCTGTGAACTTTACGACCTACAACGGCAACCTGACAGGCAATGTGTATCCACTATAGAACAGTGCACAACTGCTGTGGAGGGCCAGCTACTCTCTCTGCTCAGACCTGAGGCTTGTGCCGTGAGAAGGAACTCGTGCCTAGGAACGTACAGCCAGTCAATAACCCACGACTGAAGAGGTCTTAGAACCATGGGTGGGAGGGCTGGGTGACTCAACCACTGATGTCTAGATAAATTTACATGGTGCCGATCTAAACATTTGTTTGTACCCACAGGCAAATGCTACTCTCAACCTTAAACAAAGAAGTTTCTCTCTGAAATAAAAGGTGGAAGCCAGGTGGTGGTGGCGCACGCCTTTAATCCCAGCACTCGGGAGGCAGAGCCAGGCAGATCTCTGTGAGTTCGAGGCCAGTTTGGTCTACAGAACGAGATCCAGGACAGGCACCAAAACTACACAGAGAAATGCTGTCTCAAAAAACCAAACCAAAACAACAACAACAAAAAAGGTGTTAAAAACAGAGACACAGGGGTTCTCAGGGTGCTGAGAGTAAGTGGTGATCGAACACTCAGCCCTAAACAGGACATTTACAGACTCCCTATAAGGTTCATGGACCATCCCTGGAAAGAGAGTGGAACAAGAGGAGCTAATGCTTACTTGCAAACACCGACACCCAATCATCACAGGAAACGTAAGTTCTGACCAATCCCATCACACGACTAATGCACTGATTTAGTGTATGTATTGAACTTAGATATCTTCTGGGACGTAGAAAAGGGGCTGTGAAATGCTGTCTTTTGGACAGGACACAACCAAAGCAACTTGCAATTTATAACCTTACAGTGCAGTGCAGCTGTCTGCAATGCATCTGCCACAAGACTGGGCCTGTCATGTCAACCACAGACTGTGGAGGGGCTCACAGGGCTCCATGTCCCATGCTGAACCAATCTTACTCATGGGTTCTCAGCAAGTGGCAGCCACTGTCCTCAGCCACGTACCCACAGACACCCACAGGCTTCAGACTTGCAGTTCCATCCTGGTTATACAGATCTCCCTGGTTAAAATCAGTGGGTCATAAAAAGCAAAGCAAAACAAGCAAACAAACAACTACCTGAATATGGAAAAGGGACCTGCTAGGGGCGTGGGGGAGGGGATAGTGGGAGGGAGACAAGAGAGGGCAGACTGTGGTTAGCAGTAAACAGAATATACTATTTACATGTAAATTGTCAAAGAACAAATGTAATAAAAGTCACTGAACCTTTTCCTGGTGCTGAACCACCCCTGCATTCCTGAGCTATATTTTACTTGGTCATGATGTCCACATTTTATAACATACTTTGGGATATTATAAAAGTCAGTATTCTGGTGTGCTAGTATGTTGTTGAGGATTTGTGCACATATACGCATAAGGAATGTTGGCCTGTGCGGTCTTCCTCCGGCCTGGCTATTCAGGGCCATGCTAGCCTCACAGAATGAGTTGTATTTGCTTCTCTTCTGTTTTTTTGAGACTTTACGGAGGTGCTATTTGGATATGAACCGTCCCAAAAGTTTATGTGTTAAAGGCTAGGACCCCACTGGTAGCACTACTGAATTGTTAGATCAAGAGGGCTCTATTCTCATCAATGGACCAATCTACTGATAAGTTCATGACTGAACAGTCCTGCTCCACTACATGCTCCTTGACATGATGTTCTGTTTTATTATCAGAGTCAAGTAACACTGGGCCCAAACCTCTGAGTCCATAAGCCAAAGCAACCATTTTCTTCTTTACGTTGATCTGTTCAGGTAACTGTTCTTTAACTGTCTGGGAGTTTACTAGTGGAAAGTCTAGTACTGAACTCTGTCAGGAGATTTTTAAAAATTCATTTTTGTTTATTTGCTAAAGATCTGTTCAGAGTTTCTATTTCACTTTGAGTCTTTTTTGGTTATTTGTCCATTTCATGTAGGTCATCTATTCGAGTGGCATACAGTTCTTTCACTTTCTCTCAGCCACAGTAAAACACCACTTCTGTTCGTGATTTTAAATATCTGCACCCCCACTTCCTCCTCTCTCCCGTTTCTGTTCTGTCCAGCAAAGGTTTGTCAATGGAGTTAATCTTCTCAAACAAAGTTTTAGGTTCACTGACTCTATTATTTTTTATTCACTATTTTATTATTTTTGATCTAATGCTTTGAGACAGGAACTCATGTAACCCAGGCTGTCCTTCGACTAACTATGTACCCCAAATGATCTTGACCTCCTGTTCTGCCACCACCCTCTGCTCTCTGCTCTCTTTCCCTGGTATCTTGAGTTTGGCTTGCTCCCCTGCCCACTAAGGTTACTGGCTTGAGACCTCGGAAAGCCGCCTTCACAATGTCTACACGCTTTGGTAGGACGTGCTCCACTCTCCTCCCAATTTCCTTGTTTTGTCCTTGGCTTGCTGGCTGTTTCAGGGTGTGTTGTTTAACATCCCCATATTTTCAAGCATCCCAGTTTTTCTTTTGTTGGTTTCCAGCTCCATTCCTTTGTGATTAGAGAAGATTCTTTGAAGGAATTCAATCTTTTTACATTTACTGAGATTTGCTTTGTGGCTTAACCCATGGTCAATTCTTGAGTTTACCACAAATACTTAAAAAGAATTTGTGTTCTACTGTTGTTGGGTAAAAGCTATCCATACCTGTTAGGACTAGTTGGCCATAATGTTGCTCAATCCCTCAAACTCCTACTGATGCTCTGCACACTGCTGCAAGTGGGGTTGCTAGAAGTGGGACTCCTACTGCACACATTTTTCTCTCCTTACATCTGTTAAAGTCGCTCTTGTCTGTTTTCAGCGGTACTGGAAATGAAAGCACCGGGCAAGTATCCTACCATTGCGCTTTAGCCTCCAGCCCTTTTTGTGTAGTTTTCCTTTTGTGGTAGGGTTTCAATAAGTTGATCAGGCCTTAACTTTGCAACCCATCTGCCTCTGCCTCCCAAGTAGCTGAGACTACAGCTCAGTGCCAGCAAATACCACTGAAAATTATTCTTACTGGAATAAAAATTCTTACAGTCCCTGCAAAAGCTAAAGTATGGTTTAAAATTTTATTTATACTCCTTTTATACAGAAAGTCCAATTTTAGGAAAATATCCTACCGAATGAATAGGTACTGTGGGTAGGAGATAAAGTCCTGGGTGGATGTGTATTATTGACATGAGTAGAGCATGTCAAGGACCCTAGTGTCTCAGATCCATGCAAATGACAAACCTTTTCCAGGTCAGGGTCAAAGGAATGGCAAAGCCTTGCCCTGGCCAGAGTAAGCATGTTCACCAACGGTGACCTTCAGCTGAAACCAGTGTTTGCAGAAACGATCATAGAGGGCCTCTTGGGTGACTGAAACCCAAGACTGCTCCTCCACAGAGATCTACCGAGGTCAGCTAACCCCTTCCTCTGCCTTCTCTATTGTGCTGTGTGTGATGTGCTGTGTGTGTAAGTCTCCCAGCTGCTGCTGCTGCTGCTGTGTGCCTCCATCAGAGCTTACCCCTGCCTCCATCCATCACCCCAGTCAGGTCAATCTCAAAGCTGTGCAGGACACAGCAAGGTAGTAAATGTAGAGAAGGCTTAGTGAGAATGAACTATTTCACCTCTACTGCAGATTAAAAAAAAAGAAGGCTCCACCTATTGATACTGTGACAGCGTCTTCACACAAGATTCACACAGAACAGCATTTTTATGAAGCCAGTAAAGTATTGCAACAGTAATCCTCGTCAGGCTCCCCCAGCCAGACATGTTCCAGCCTTTGCTGGCCTAATCCTACTTACACTTTGAGAAAGAGGTCCCCAAACCAAGATTTCATGGGTCAGTGACATTCTGATAAACCTTCTAGAACTGACACAATTGCCCTTTTTTACTTTATCAAATTAAGATATAAAACCCAACAACTACTGCCATTACAGTTATTATCACTTGATATCACTATCCTTGTATATTATACACCAAATGATGTGGAATTCTGGGTTTCGATTTCCTCAGATGAAAGGTATGTTTTACGTATGAAGGTTTTACGATAAAGCTTATTCATCTGTATGCCAACCTAAAAAATTTTAAAAAGGGAGCTGGAGAGATGGCTCAGTGGTGAAGAGTACTGACTACTCTTCCACAGACTTGGGTTTGATTCCCAGTACCTACACGGCCGCTAACAACCATCTATAACTGCAGTTCCAGGAGATATGACCCTCTTCTAACTTCTGTGGTATACAGACAAAACATGGACACAAGACACTTATACATGTAATATAAAAGTAAATAAATCTCAAAGGTGTTTAATTAAATAAATTGCCATTGGGGAAAACTGGGCAAAATTAGAAAGGAAAGAATGCTGTGATGATCTTAACTTGCTAGATTGTGAGGGGCCTCTACCTACCTGTAGGTGTGTCTGTGAGCACATTAGTGACACTGACAGATCATACAGGCCCTGATCTCTCACACGGATTAACCCCTTGATGGACTTGCTGGGAAGGCAGTGAGAGGAAGAAGTGGGGCCTCGCTGGAGGAAGGAGGCATATTCTTGAGGGCTCTTTACTTGTCCACTTCCTACATCGCCCCTTTCTCTTCCTGTCTGTGGACAGGTAAACATTCTCTTTCTTCATATGTTTCCACCCCAATGTCCTGCCTCGTAATAGGCCCAGAATCAATCAAGCAAGCCATAGAAATAGGATCTCTCCAACAGTGAGGCAAAATAAGTAGTCCCTTCTCTTACATTGTTTCCTCAGGTATTTTGGTGAGAGTAATGAGAGAGTTAAGCAAAATCTATGTCTAAGACTTCTAGGTTGCACTCTCTAGTTCTTCTGAATGAAGTAAAAGAATGAAACATCAGTTTTCTCTGATGTTCAGTCATCAGAGTTATGGCCAATTCTACCACATGACTGATTCACTGAAAAGCACATGCATTAAACTAGTATTAAAAAATGACCAGGTACACAGGACAAGTTAATAATGCACTTGTCTATGTTTTGAATAAGCTAGGTTACAGTTCTGGTGAGGAAACAGATCTGTGAGTCAATCATTGAACCATGCTGCAGTTACTACAAGGATTCAAAAGAAGTACAAAGAGGGCACTGAGACTTCCTAAGATACCACTCAGTTGACTCTGACACTCTCTTCAAAACCTGCAATGCCATCACTGTGCGAAGATTACTGAGCACTATGAGGCGTGAACTTGCACGTGTACTTCTATACCCCTGGAACAGAAGCTACAGATGAGAAAATTCAAACAGGGGAGGGGAATTGTTCCAGTCCGTGTTACATAGCTCGTAACTTGTCAGGCTAGAACTGAAAACTGGGTCGTCGGGCCAGAGCTGGCCTCTCTCGGGTCATATATAAGACAGGCAGAGGCATGGTAGTTAATTTTGACGGTCAACTTCACCGGCTTGAGAATTACCACAGAAACAAACCTCAGGCATGCCGCCTATGAGGGCATTTCTAGATTGGTTTAACGTAGGTGGGAGACACACCCCGGAGTCCTGGACTGCACAAACGGGAGAGTGAGAGGAGTGCCAGCATTGCTGGCTGCAATGTGACGTGACCTCAAGATCCTGCTGTCACACCATCCTTGTCATGATGAACAACATCCTCAAATCGTCAGCCAAAATAAATGTTTCTCTCCTTAAGATACCTCCATCAAATGTTTTGTCACAACAAGAGAAAAGTGGCAAACACAGGGACTCCTGACATCTTATTACAACATGCTAATTCAGATTAGCAGGACCTCTTGTTCAGGCAGGCAGTCCTTTGTGGATTTCTACTCTCCACTAAACAAACGTGAATGTGATGAGCAAATCTGTATCAGCTCCCTACTAGAAAGAATGAGAATTAAGATTATTGGACTGGAAATCACAGGCAGTTTTCATTTGTCACCAGAAAGAGTTAATAAGCTAGCACTTCTTTCAAGCTTGCAGAGAAGCAAACTCATCAGGAGTCACAGAGGTCAAGTGATACCTTCAGGCCCTCCAGTTCATTCTCCAGCTGTTTAGAATAATGCTCGCTCTGCTCACGCAGCTTCCTGTCCTTCGATGCTTCAGCAATCAGAGCTTCAGTGTGAACTTCCAGCTTCAAAATAAAAAGGGCAGATTTCATTAGTTTTTCCAAGTACCTTTCCCCAAGAAAATTTATAGTGCAAAGGGTGAGATTCACACTAGTTTATAGTATCAAGCTACAAAATAGCTTTTATCGAAACTTAAAGAATGGGTTGCACATCACTTCACTAGCCTCTAAGTGCAGTTTAGAGCACTGCTCCAGACACTACAGAATCTGCCTGGCTACTGACCTCTTTCTTGGCTCTCTCTGCTCTGCGCAGCTCTTGCCTTAAGCTCTCAGCTCTCTGCATCACCAGGTCCACCTCTTCTTCCTTATCTCGGACATGGCGAGCAAGTTTCTGTTTCTGGGTGTGCAATTCTGTTAGTCGTTCATTGATCTCCATGAACTCCTGCATGGCCAGCTTCCTCTGACAGTGGGCGTCTTTCAGCTCTTTGGATTGGTTTTTTAAACGCTCACTAGCCTGGACTAGTTCCTACAGTTTTGTAAAAAGAATATAAGTTACCAAATCTGCAACCTAGAGACCACACTTGGCCATGAAAGTAGCTATTATTAAGTCATGAAGAGCCAAAATGATTCACTTCAGGACAATACTAAAGGAAATGGACTACTTCTAAAGACATTATGGGAATGATGCCTTGTTTACCTTCTCAAACTTGTTTTTAATTTACTTTTATTTATGTGTATGTGTTTAGCCTGTATTATGTATGTGCACCATGTGTACACAGAACCTGTTGAATCCAGAAGAAGGCATCAGAACCCATGAAAATGAAGTTATAGACAATTGTTGGCTCCCACATGGGTGCTGGGAACTAAACTCCTCAAGAGCAGCTAGTGCTCTTCACCAGTGAGCCCTCTCCAGCACTAACCCTCAAATCTTTATGCTGACATGCAAGTGCACAGAGGAAGCTGAATGAATACAATGTCGAAATATAGATATGATGTTTAAAATTATTTGTAAACTTTAATAAATATTCGGGAGATCTTTTTAATTAAACTGAATAATTGCAAATAATAAACGATAAACAATTGCCCTTTTCTTACTGAGGAGAATAAGCCCTAGACCAGTAACAAGGAGAAACCTCCCTAAATCTGAGATTACTGACTTAGAGGTGCTTTGAGACTCAGGTCAATGTAACTGGAGGAAGGAATGTCAAGGAACTTTGGCTTATTCAAACATTAACAGCAAATAAACATGAGCCCATATCCACAGATTTCCAAAGACCCAAAGAACCAAATCACTACAAGGAAATCAATGGCAACAAAGGAAACAAAAAGAAACACCAGAAGTATTTGGGCAGCATGAGATACCGGCATAAGATTTGCATGTGTGAGACATTGGAAGAAATAAAAGGAGTTATCACAAAAACTGGGAAATGAGAAAAGACTAACAAAAACTATCACACAGGTTTATTAAAGAATCTGTAGGACATTTAGACATTAAAGAAACACGCATCAAAATTAAAAGCACGCACATATGTAATATAGGAATCTTTATATTTATGAAGCAAGAAAAAGAAATTCAGACCTAAACCCAGAAATGTGTAAAAATGAAACTGGATAACACTACAAAAATAAAAGAGATTGAGATGGCTCAGCAGCGAAGAGCACTGGGCGGTTATCCAGAGGACCTGGGTTTGACTTCCAGCATCCATGTAGGCCAGTTCACGACTATCTGGAACTCCAATCCCAGGAGAAATTATGCCCTCTTTGAGCTTCCTTGGGCACTAGGCATACAAAGAGTGCCGGCAAAACACTCATACATGTAAAATTAAAAACAGATGAAGAAATAAGGGATTTGGGAGGCCAGTGGGATGGTTCAGTGGGTTAAGGCGCTGTGCTTGACCCCTGGGTCCTGCAAGGTGGACAGAACTGACTTCTGCACATTGCTAATCTGACTTCTACACCCATGCCACAGCAGGTGCACCCATGCACACAGACACATGTGCACACATGCCCCCCCCCACAGATGGAATACATTAAAAAAAAGATTTGGGGAGGGAGCAAATCATTTATATTCTACTTTCAGAAAAACAAAAATAGATCAAACTCAAAAGAGACAAGTAGTAACAGAAAGAGTGGAAAAACACTCAAAAAGACAAGAAAATGATGCTTTATATCTAGAAAAATTACTTCTGAAGTATGGCAAAAACTGATAGAGCTTACCACTACCAGATCTGCATTAAAGGAAGCTTTACACCTTTATTTCAGGAAGAAGGAAAACAGTTTTAGAAAAACAACAGAACACAAGGGAAATAGAGACTAAGAGCCTGGTACACATATGAAGAAATGTGTATGATTATACCATGTTAAATGTCTGATTTACAGATACTAGTAAATATACACACTAAATATCTGTGGAGACTGCAAATAAATTGGAAGTAAGTAACAGAATTAAAGGCCCTTAAGAATTTTGATGGCCAGTTTAATATATTTAGATTTTGTTAATAAGCATAGTAAAATTCAAATGCAAATACCCAAATACCAGAAGTAGTGGGAAATTAAACAAGAACAAGAAAACAAGTAGTAAGAAATGATTTAGCAAAACAAAAACAAATTCTGGAGACTAGTTTCATAGCAACACACATATGCTATGAACTACGCCTCAAAATGGTGATGGGAAGTACTATATATACTACATGCATTTTAGCACAATGTTTTGTTAAAATAAGGACACAGAAGAAGCAAATGACAAACACAAGGGAAAAATGAAACAGAAACATATCCATATACATTAGTAATCAAAATAGATACAAAGGGCCAAACTCACCAGATAAAGGTAGTTTGTTATACCAGAAAAACAAAATCTAGATATTAGCAGAAAAGCATTGTTAAAAATAGGGAATATTACTAAACAATCACAGAACTCAATAGAACAGGAAGCCAAAACATTCTAACATTTAGTGAATTCTGTAAGGTAGTCTTAAAGCACATTGAAAAGAAACTGCCCAAACTAGAGAATATTAGAAAATAAATCACCACAACAAGAATTTCAATTTCCTAATCATTAATTATCAACAATGCAGAACACTGATCTTAAAGACAACCTGAAATAGAGCCCATGCCTATAAATCCAGCATTTGGGAGGGTTAGAGACAGTTTGAAGTTAGCCTGGTTTAAGCACTGAGTAGAAGGCTATCCTGGGCTATACAATGGGACTTTGTCTTACATTCCCTCCCCCTACAAAAGGGTTTGAAAGGTTCTAGTAAGCTTTCTATGTATAGAAGTCTGCACACTGTCTTGGGAATATATACTCTTTTCAATGATATACATTGAATATTTTAAAAAGAACACTAAAGTCTAAGCCATGAAGCAAAGCTCTGTAGATTTCAAACAGATACACAAATGACGGTGCTTCAAGGCACTGCAGTGAACTAATAAATCAACAAGAAAATGATAAAATTTCTTATAGGTAAAACTTTAAGATACATTTATAAGAAAATAATTTGTCAAGAAGAAAAATGATCAATACAAAAATTATTTAAAACTAAAAATTTCTAAATTAAAGAGCAACACACTGTTTCATATATACTAAAACTTGGTGCTGCCTGAAGGTTATATGGGAAACTGTTGTAGAATATTATTTTAAGATGTGTTACATTTGTTTATGCTGTGTAACATTTGTTTAATGATGCAAATACTGTTGCATTTCTTTATGTTGTACTTGTTTAACTCTTTGAAGCTGTGTTACTGTGCCTGTCTAAAACACCTGCTTGGTCTAATAAAGAGCTGAACGGCCAATAGCCAGGCAGGAGAAAGGATAGGCGGGGCTGGTGGGCAGAGAGAATAAATAGAAGGAGAAATCTGGGAAGAGAGGATCAAGGAGCAAGGGAAGGAGGAGGAGAGGAGGCTGTCAGGGACCAGCCACCCAGCGACACAGCCAGCCAGAGTTAGAAGTGAAGAAGGTATATAGAATAAAGGTAAAAAGCCCAGAGGCAAAAGATAGATGGGTTAATTTAAGTTAAGAAAAGCTGGCAAGAAACAAGCCAAACTAAGGCCAGGCATTCATTCTGGGAGCTGGGTGGTGGGCCCCCGACAGAGCCAAAGAGTAAAAACAACAACAAAAATCCAACTACAGAAAACACAGTCTGAAATAGGGCAGGTTTCACAGAGGGTCCACATAAGAAATAGAGAACCGTCCCAATAAGAAGGAAGCACACTGTTTCACATTCTGAGACTAGCGTGATGTTATATTAAAAACAGTCAAGAAAAAGTGTAGGCCAGTTGTTCCCAGTTGGTGTAGGGTGTGCTTATGGTTTCAGTGGTTGTTAGGTTCGTAGGGGTTAGTTTTTTGGTTTTTTGGTTTTCTTTTTTTTTTTTTTTTTGGTGGGGGAGCAGGGAAAGGTAGTTGTCTGGTCTCTGGGACTCTGATGGGTAGGGCCTAGGGGGATTCTGTTGATCTGGATTCTCCAGAAGAGCTGCCAGCTTACGTTGTGCTGGGATCAAGAAAAATGGGCCTTGGTGGTTCATGTTCCTGGAGTTGTGTCCATGCCAGTGGATGCCCACATGCTCCAGAAGAGAATTTGATATTACTGCTGCCATTGTTGCTGTTATAGCAGTGGCGGCCACCGCTGCTACTGTTTCTGGGATTACCATTTCATAATTGCTTACTATAGCTAGCACAGTGGAGACCCTGGCAGCAAAAGTAGCTACCACAGTTAGTTAATCTTTCATTCTATTGGGCATGATAAATTTAATTCAATAGTTATATACATTTCAATTGGCTTTGAAAATTATAAATTTATAAACTCAAGTTCCATTTGCTTTTGAGATACCATCTTACAAGGACTCCAATTTGCAGTAAGGCTCATTAAGGAAGGTAATGGCTCAGTTGCCTTTAGCCTACTGGCTATGGGTGGGATAGGACTTCTGTTGGTCTTTTCTGTGTTGAACACACAGATTGCAAGCCCAGTGCCACTTTGAGATCTTTGGCAGTAGTTAACTCTGCAGCTCACACAAGATTGAGCCTGTATAATAATGAGTATTCAGAGACGGGTAATACCTGGGGGACGATCACCAACCTAAGACAGAGCGCCTGTGTGGCCTGGGCAGGCGTCTCCATGACAGGTAAGGTGACCTGCTGACGTCCCACACAACCTAAGTCAGAAGCTCATGTTTTAGTAGAAGGGGGACCTGTAGGGTTCTGGCCCCCGTTTTGGGTAACTGTTGCCTAGCTTGCTGACCTTGACCTTGATATCCTCCCTATGCTAATTCCCTGCCGGGTTCCACCCTCCTGAATGCTTAAGGGAAGATCCTTGTCTGTATATCCTGCATAATAGGCGTTAACAGCTTAGATGCAAGATTGTAAAACATCTGTAGCAAACTTCTGCCCTCTGGGGTTCTCCCATTGTACTGTAAGCCTGTATTTAAGACCTCCTCCCTCCTTCAATACATGGCATTCGGCATTAAATAAAAAAAAAAGTGTAAGCCAACTTTTCATAGAAATTGATTAAAAAACCTTATTACGAGCAAATCATTTCCAGTGATGTATAAAATCCCTAGATATGAGCTTCTGAGTTAGACTCAACATATATGGAAATGCTAGCTCTACCACTTTCTATCGTCAGTGACCATGAGCAAGTTAACACCTCACTATTCAGTATCAGTATTAGTCAAACAGGAATAATAAAAATAATACGTAACTCATGGATTGTTGTGAAGATGAAACATTTTATATATATGTGGTGTGTGTGTGTGTGTGTAAACATACATGGATGGCACTTAAAACATAATCTTCTATATAAACATGACCTATGCTATCATATTATCATTCAAACTAAAAAATGTGTTTCATATTAGAAAAACTCTGTTAATATAATTCACCATACAATGTTTTAAATCAGAATCATATAAGTGGTGTATAGGAATGAACAATGCATAAACGCAATACTTATTCTTAATAACAAAAATCGAGTAGCAAAATAATAAAAATAGAAAATAATTCCCTTGACCTACTGGAAAATATTTTACAAAAAACATATATAGCAAGCATTAGCAGTAAAATGTACAAGGCATTTTCTTTAAAATCATCAACAGGTTGATACTTGATGTTACTATTTTTATTTGACACTATTCTGAGGTCCCAGCTAATACAGTAAGCTTACAAAAAATAGAAACCTTAAAAACTCCAAGGTAGAAGCAAAACAGTTATTATTTATAGAAAATTTTGAAAAAATATAAAACATATCCTGCTAATAAAGAGTCCAGCAGTATTAGACGAGAACTGCTAACGCAAGCCAGGAAGAAAACATAAAATTTAAAGATATTTAAAATATGAAATAATAGAACAACAATTTAAAGAAAGGCAAACAATTTCATGAAAGAGCCTATTTTGTTTGTTTGTTTATTGAGATGGGGACTCATGGCTGACCATGACCACCAGATAACTGAGGACAGCCTTGAACTTCTGATCTTGCTTCTCTCCCCCTTGTGCAGGGGTTACAGGCATCAACATGTCTGGTTAGGCAGGACTGGAGACTGAACACAATGCTCTGTACATGCCAGGCAAGCACTCTACCAACCGAGCCACATACTAAAATTTAAATAACTTTAAATATATGGAAAGATATCACATTCATGGATTAAAAGACTGTGGCACTGGACAGAAACAGCTTTTATGTTTTTCACAGTTAGCCCACCTAAACAAATGTCACTGAAACTTGGGGCCTTTCCTAAATGTGAGTCATAGAAAGTAATTCAAAACAAATTTCAATAGTGGGAAAATTCATTTACCTTCTGGAGGCATTTCAAGGTGAGGCTGCACGTGCCCTGGACTATGGGGACTTCTTTTGTGAAGCTGGTTATTTGGGGCTTAACTGTGGCCTAGAATAGTTAAGTTTTATTCCAAAGGCACAGAGAAGAGGTCCAAGACATTTCTCTTCAGACTTCCTAGGAGACTCAGAAAAAAAAAAAGGAGTGGAGAGAAGTAGTGCATTTTTCTTCTCTAGTAACACCTGGACAAACATTTTGGAGGTTACTCTTCTGTAATATAGATTCCTCACTTGAAGGGTTGTAACCAGTTCTCAGATTTTGTGCAGAAGATAAAAACTGATGTTATCTACTGGAGACAAATGATAATAATCTGCTATGCTTTTATTTATGTGTATACTCAAAAAAATAAAAGCATAGCAGATAATTATCATTTGTCTTCAGTAGATAACCATGCATGAACTCTGATATAATGTACATATGGTTAACTCTTCCATAATTCATCAGTGATGAAATACAATTTCAATTAAAATTCCATCCCAGTTTTCCAGGGCTACAGACTAACTTCTGAGGGAATCTGCTGTGTGACGGAGGTGCCATTGCAGTTGGGGAAAGAGCAACTATTCTGTCCACAAGGAACTGGTTAGCCATATTGGAAAAAGGAAAACTGAATTCTTATAACAGTGTCAGGCAGCTAGTTAGGTATTAGCAAGTTTGGAGTTTAATAGGAATGAACCCCTCCCTCATAACTAGTAGCAGGACTTTTGATCACTGGTCAAAAAATGAAGTCTGAGTCATATCTCTGGCCCTGGTTGGTTGGATGCACATTAAGAATTTACAAGACTACTCTCTTGCTGAAGGCCTTCTCAGAAATAACAAAGATATATGATCATCCTCTTCCAGAAGAGCCAATCCAAATGGGCCTATCAGTCACCTGGACGATGAAAACACCCTTCAGAAAAAGTATAAGGCCTGCCGAAGTGTAGGCTGATACAATGGCCTCTCTGACTATTGTCAACTCTCATCCCTTGAGAACGTGTGAAGCTATTCCATTGTGTGCTATAATAAATTCCACCCATCGTCTAGCCTATGCTGTTTGTCTCTGTCTTATAAGGATTCTTTCCACAGAGATCACAAGGACCAGGGACCAAAGGAAGCACTGAGTAAGATCCCAGCGACAACATGTTAAGCAAAAGTGAGTTTCTAATGTGTAGAGACAGAAATACCAAAGACCAGGCTTTTAAAATTAAGGATAAAATTTAGGAGATTTTTTTTAAACCTCTGACTTCTTAGTAGTGTATGAGGCAGCAAATGCACTGACTTAAGTGTACTGACAAACGTACATCACACTTACAAGCTCTGGTTAGTCAGAAGGAAACAGAACAGCCACTGACAGGTGTCTTTAACCTGCACATTTAATGAAAGACATTGGAAAATTTCAAGAATTCTTATAAATAAAAAAAGATAACCAAACAGAAAAACATGTACATTTTAAAGGCATTTTGTAAAAGAAATAACATAAAGTGGCAAATAGACATGTAGTTAAAGATACATGACCATTTAAAAAATTAGACAAATGCAAACTGACTACAAGGACATGGTGTTAGACCAAAGTCTCAATACAGATGAGATTGACTAGGAGAAATCAATGCAGCATATGAGACATCACTGAACACAGACACTTCTGTACCATATGGGAGAATATAAAACTGCAATACTGGGAAACATTTCGGCATTACCATAAAAACAAAATCTTTCTAAACTAATTAAAAATGAGCAGAGGCCCTAAGTGGACAGTGGTGCTCCATGGAAGACATGCAAAAAAAGCCAACAGCTATAGAAAGAGATATTCAAGATAAACTAATCACCACAGAAACGAAAAATCAAAAGCAGAATTAGACATCATTTTACAACTGTCAGGATGGTTATTACAGAAAAGACAAAAGCAAAGGAGCATTGGTTAGGATGCAAAGAAAATGACATTTTTTTTCCTCCTGCCAGCGGCCATTAACCAAATCACTTATTCATTATTAAATCTTACTGGTATAATGTTTCTTTTCAACACTACATCTTTCCAAAATATACTAGCAGAATTTTTAGCACCAAAATGTACTAAAAATTGCCCAAAGACTTGTTTCTAAAAATCAAGGTACTGGACTTTTATGTTTATTGTGTTAACTAAATTTGACTGTATAATACTACCAATACATACAAACTCATAAACCACTAATATTACATTATTATTAAAGGAAAAAGAATGCTTGTCATAAATGCCAAGTGCTATTATACTGCCCCTCAGTTGAGATGAATCTACACAAACCAAAACTCAAAACTGCAGTTAAGTACAAACTAAAAGTGTGCTCATCTAATTCAATTTCATCTGTAATAACTCCCTTATCAGCATAAAGTTGTTTTACTTTAATTCCACTTTCTTACTGGTAGTAAGACTTATAATTTATCCCTTCTATATTAATTAGTATTTTGTATATCAAATCATTAAATACAATTTATCCCGTGCCAGAAACTACTATCTACTACTGCCATTAGTCCCCAGTTTGCTGAGTTTGTTAGCGGCACTCACAGTACTTACCAACACGTGGTTCAAGCCTTTTCCTACTTTCTCTAGTGGGTTGTTATATAATCTTAGTTATGAAGAAATTTTGTTGCAATGCCTAGTATCATTTAAATGTTACACAAAGTTCTTAGGAAAATATCTAGTTTTTTTTCCCCCCATGCTGCTTTGGAAAAGAAAATGACATTTAAAGAACGAATAAATAAATCATGGAGGAGATTTTAAATTATAACTTATTAGTGTTTGTACCAGCAAATTATAATGAAAAAAAATGAACATATGTGTCAAAGATACATGACCACATTAGCAATTAGAAAACACAATTAAATATCATTTACAATTTCAAATCTCTATTTAAATTTTTATTGACATTAGATTCTACTGTTTGTTCTTCTTCTGTCTTTTTCAGTAACATTCGTTTCTAAGTCAAAGCTTTTAACTTTGCAAATGAACAAAAGATTTTAACCTTTAAAGCTTTAAGAATTTGAGTTCCCTTATTACCAGCTAATGAAGAATGTCACACACCAAAATAATTATTAAAAATGTAGGGGGCTGAGAGATGGCTCGGTGGTTAAGAGCACCTACTGCTCTTGCAGAGGACCCAATTTTGGTTCCCAGCACCTATATTAGGCAACTTATAACTGCTTGTATCTCTAGTGCCAGGAGATCCAATGCCTCTGGCCTCAACAGGCACATACACTTATGTGCACATACCCCCACACAGATACACATAGTTGAAAATAAAATCAATCTTTAGAAAAATTAAACCATTTAAAACTAATGTTTTAGGTTATCATGCAAATTGCATTTCAAATTTCTATAGAAAAATATATATTGTCATTTATTAGAAATACTTCCAATACTCTAATTATAAAGGATGAAACGTAGAAATAGCTTTAAGGACCCATTCATACATGCATACCTTATTTAGCTCCTCTCTTTCCTGCTGCAAAGTTTTGATTTGTTTTTCAAAAGCCTTGATTTGCCTAAAAGCATCATCTAGCTCCCGTCTCACTGAATTAGCTTCTTCAAGCTGTTGTTCCAAATGATTCATGTCTAAAACAAACAAACAAAACTTTGATTCAGACACACAACCTAAACAAATGAAAATAGAATATCGCTATGCACAACAAGTAATAGCAGTATTTATTCAGAAAGAGAATTTAATTTTTATTTTCCCCATCTTTTGGATTAAAAGGCATATTGGTAGTTCTCTTCATTTGGGAAAATTATGTAAGACAGATTTAGCATATTCTGGATAAGGTGCCAAAGACTATGCAATTTGAAAATAACTGCAAATAAGATTTTTTTCTAAAATCAAAATTATTATGAAATTATTTTAAACTAATATATAAATGAGCCTATATTTATTAAAATCAAGACATATACTCAACTTGCATAAATTATATGTAGTATTTTGAAGATAGTCTACTCTAAGATGCCAGTAATTCAGGCTATTGGGTCTCATAGGAAATAGCTGTCATTCATCCTCCTTTATGAAGAAAAGGTCTGCCTTAAGAACATTACAAGTATGTTACTGTGAAATGCTAACAACTAACTTTAAACTCAAAGCAGTAAATATGTGCATCAGTCTATTCCTTTAGGACTCACCTAAAGAAAACCAGCATTTCAAATGTTGACTAAAAATAATAACCACATTCAAACTTTTTCTTCTACATACTGCATGTAGAGTTAGGAATTTTAATTTCTATTTTGAAGCCTACCATAAAGATACAAGAAATAAAGCACTTGGGTAGTCTAGGGCTTCACTAGAAATATATCTGCTAACTTCACAAAACCCAATGTTTACTTACAAGCAAGATAAAAACTTCACGATTTTAGAGAGATGTTACTATGAGTGATTTTTCTCTGTCTCATATTGTAAAAATCCCTTTCGCCTATTTATTTGATCCATCTCCACATATGTAATTTATCCTTTAAAGAATTTATACATCTTTATACAGAATTCACATCTGTATCAGTAAACTGCGAGACATTTTAATATTTCCAGTGTCTTATCAAAACATGAGTAATAAACGGCTTCATTATATGAGGAAAGAAGACAATGAAGACACAGTATCTGGGAAAAACATATAGATTCCATCAGAAGGTCACCATGATGATCAAGATGCTTTAGAAATGGCAACCCAAGCCGGGCGGTGGTGGCGCACGCCTTTAATCCCAGCACTCGGGAGGTAGAGGCAGGCGGATCTCTGTGAGTTCGAGGCCAGCCTGGGCTACCAAGTGAGTTCCAGGAAAAAGGCGCAAAGCTACACAGAGAAACCCTGTCTCAAAAAACCAAAAAGAAATGGCAACCCATATCCAGTGATTTTCCTCCTCACTCCAGGGTTCACAACACAATTTACCAACATTGGTGGTCTTCTTTTATCATTGCTGGCCCATTACCTGAGCAGCCGCCAGGGCTGGTTCTAGGTCAGTAGTGATGGAGGCACACAGGATTTGGATGTATTTGCCAATACCAGGGCAATAACAGGGAATTTTAAAAGTGCATTATACGTAATAAAAATTTCACTTAGAAAACAAAATAATCTTTATATTTCATACAAAAGAGTTAAAAAGAGGGCATAAATTTTCATTTTTTAACCTGTAGACATTCAAATGTATGTTTACTAACTGTTATATGGTATCTGAAGCTGATATATACACTATATATACAGTAGGAAAACAGGTGTTGGCTCAGCCCTCTGAGAATTCAGAATGGACTGAAAAAAGCAGATATTAAGAAAACTCTAGAAATCATGGGTTTTAAGTTTTCTAAGATATGGCTCTAAGGAAGTCAGTCTGAAGTCAGTCATTGGTTGGCAGGTGTTGTGTATGCACAGACCCTGTTCGAGAAGGGTCTCAGGACACGAGGATGAGGGTTTGACACTTTCTCTTTCGGAGTCAAGCGGGTCTTGAGGGGCTTGCATTTACCTCTAGCTCTAATGTAAAAGTATTTCAAGTAGCTTGCGTCTAACAATGAAAGAGGTATAGCTTTATTTTCAATTTTACCACCAGTGCCCAATACCTTCTAGAACCCAGCAAATAATTTATGTATGTCTGAATAAAGAATGCAACTCTGGCCGGGCGGTGGTGGCGCACGCCTTTAATCCCAGCACTCGGGAGGCAGAGCCAGGCGGATCTCTGTGAGTTCGAGGCCAACCTGGGCTACAGAGTGAGTTCCAGGAAAAGGCGCAAAGCTACACAGAGAAACCCTGTCTCGAAAAACCAAAAAAAAAAAAAAAAAAAAAAAAAAAAAAGAATGCAACTCTGAATGAAGACTTTCTACCTGTCATAATTTGATCTTTTCGTGTGGTGAATAAGAGAACAGAAAAGTACCTGACAGTGAAAGACTAAAGCCCTGGGAAGGCTCTAAGGATTCAGAATGGCTGGTCTCACTGCATCCAAGTGTTACGAGAAGGACAGAGATTGGGACTGGTCCAGGGGCTTCCTTCAACTAGTTGTGTGATGTTTTCATTTGTGAGTTAATTAGAATAAAGTGAATTTATTTAAAGTTTTAAAAAATGCATGAATTTAAACAGTGGACATGAACAACTGTATAGGTGCTATGGGAAATGGAATAGGGATTCCTTTGAAAAGAACAAAAAAATATATGATCCACAATTTCACTACGGGATATATACTCAAAAACAGTGAAAATAGGAACCTGACCAGAAACTATAAATTTGTGTTCATAACTGCATTATTACTCATGACCAAAAGGCAAAGGCCACCTGCATGTCCAACGATAGATGAAGGCAAAAACAAAATCTATTCTAATGTAGACATCCTACAGCATGGATGATCCTTGAAAATGTTATACTAAGTGAAATAAGCCAAATACAAACAATGAATACTGGTAGTTCTGCTATATGAAGTTTCTGAAAAAGTCAAATTTATGAAATAATAAAGTAGGGCCTTGAGGCAGTAGAAAAATAGTTATTGTTTTATACTGTTTCTATTTAGAGATGATTTAAAAAGACAGCTGGTGATGACAGTTGTACAAGATGTGAAAATGCTCAATATTTCTCAATGAAGTATTAAAAACTGTTAAAACAAATTTTGGTAGATATATTTTACCACAATTTAAAAAGTTAAAAGATGAGGGAGGGAGGGAGGGAGGGGAGAGGGGTACTAGAGAAACGGAATGAAAGAGCACACAGGAGTGACTATTACATATCCAACACAGGAAACCCTGTGAAGTAAGAACAATTCCAAAACAAGAGGACTAACCCTTTCTCTCAACAGTCTTTTTACTGATTTTACTAATTTCATTCTGCCACTGGGAAATGATTTTAAAATGTGAGTCAAAGGCCCCGGGTGGATCTCTGGGAGTCCAATTAGCGAGAATGAGGAGGGTTTATATGAGCGAGAATTGTTGAGACCAAGGTTGGATAAAGCACAGGGACAAATAGCCAAATGAATGGAAACACATGAACTATGAACCAATGGCTGAGGGGTCACCAACTGGATCAGGCCCTCTGAATGGGTGAGACAGTTGATTGGCTTGATCTGTTTGGGAGGCATCCAGGCAGTGGGAACAGATCTTGTGCTCATTGCATGAGTTGGCTGTTTGAAACCTGGGGCCTATGCAGGATTGTTTGGCTCGGCCTGGGAGGAGGGGACTAGACCTACCTGGACTGAGTCTACCAGGTTGACCTCAGTCTGTGGGAAAGGCTTTGCCCTGGAGGAGATGGGAATGGGGAGGGGGGTTGGGGGGAAGGTGAGGGGGACGGGAGGGGGGAGAACAAGGGAATCCGTGGCTGATATGTAGAACTGAATTGTATTGCAAAATAAATTAAAAAAAACAAAACAAAACAAAAAAAAAAAACCTTAAAAAAAAAAAAATGTGAGTCAAGAGCAGCCCGGCAAGTGTGGGATTTAGAAGACAGTGGGAGTGAAGCACAGGAAGGAAGCTGGGAGGAGCTGGTATCACACATTTCCCAATACAGGATGACACTCTCTGTGTGCTATGTGGAGAATGAAGTTCGTTAGACGTGCCTGGATTGTTACAACAAGACAGAAATGTTAGGAAAAGGGTATGATGGGTTCAAAGAAGGAGCATTTCACTTATTCATCAACAAACACTGAGTTGGGTTTCTAATGAACCGAGTATAATCAATCCTATAGGGACTTGAACATACTAGTGGATAAAATGACAAACATAAATCAATTTAAAATTCCTGTTTTCAAAGAGCTTGTGCTCTGTGGTGAGTGAGGGAAGACATGGTACAGACACAAATATGTTAATACTGAGACATGTTATAGATAAGTAGGGGGTTATGAAAAAGACGTTTCCAGCAAATCAACAAGCATACACAGACAGAAGACAGATGCTGACAGACAGACAAGTGAAAGGAGAGAGAATTGAAATGGAAGGTGGGAAGCTCATATGTATGAAGGTTAAGCATTACATGGGATCTAAAAATAATCTGATGTGCGTAGAATCAGGGTAGAAAAAGCGAGCAGTTACTACAAATAAAGCTGAAGAGAGACAAACACATGCATGGCGATGAAGGACTTCTAATCAGCATTGAGAAATTCTTACATTATCCTAGAGGCAAGGAGAATCTCTTGAAAATACACGCATGCATATTGAAGCTGCAACATCAACAGATCCATCTCTTTAAAAGCTGACTCCGGTGACTTCTATTTTTTTGGGAATTATAACTGATATATTTCCCATTGAGAACAAATAAAAATCTTGGACCTTACATTTTAAAGTGAATAAATGATCAATGAATAAGTAAGTAAGAAGACTAAGAAATGTGGTGAGCCCAGCTGGAATGTTGTGACCTGTAGAATAAAAGTAGTGAGCTCCCAGGTTTTCTTTTCATGTATCCCAGAAGTGGACCTTAAGAAGATGACAACCTAGAAAAGGCAACACTTATAAGGGAACACAGCCGCCCCAAAATCCCGGTCTTCTTAGGCAAAGAACCAAGAACGGGCTGTCGGATACCCTGTCTATTAGTGAGGGAGAAGACAGCGCTCTTATGCAGACTAAGAGGAAGGGGCCTATGAAGAAAACTGCAAGTTCTTCATATGTATAAGAGAGAACAGCAGCTGGATTTAAAAGGAAGATTAAGGGCTAAAACCACAGAGTCTGGGATACTAAGGAAAATTAGTTAGAATGAGTGCAGACTGGTATGAGATAGCCAAGCAGACCTGAGAAGAGACAAACAAGCTTAAAGAAGCCATTGAAGCAAGGCCAAAGATGGCAGGCCAGCTGGCTAGCCTCCATGAGACCTTTTTCCTCTGGGAAAAACATGGAAGGCACTACTGTTTATTGCATATTCTTGCTTTTAATACATTGTTTCTAATGCAAATAACTTACAATAGACTAAGTCATAAGAAAGAATGGCTTCTAAAGTGCTGGACCTATTTCAGGAAAGACACCCCAGACCAGCCCATAGATAAAGAGCTAACCAATAACACTCTAGCTACTTTTTAGTGGCTCTGAAAACAAATGAAGATTAATATAATGAATAGTTAGCAAGACACCAGCTAGGTCAAAAGGTAGTAATGGTGTTCAATTAGCTCAACAGCTAGCAATCAGTCAAGGTCAATAACTAAGGCAGACTCAGAGATGGGTAAGGGTGGGCTTCAACTATTCCTAACTGTGTGGGCAAGCATGAACATAACACGATCATCTCCCTGGTTGGTTCAGGAGGACATACACAGAGCACATGGGTCTTCTAGTCACTTAACCTTTGATGGCCCCAGGCAATTAACCAATCTCCAAAAAGATTACATCTGTTTTTGTCCAGTTTCTATCACTGCACTACAGAAACTCCACACAAAGGAAATTCAACAGCTTTTTCTATTCTTTGATACTCTTCCCAACTCTTGGAAATTCATCTCCCTTTTCCACAGTGATACGTAATAAAGACTGTTTCCACACTGTTATGCACAAGAAGGATCTATCTATCTTTAATTTCCACTGGGGTAAAACAACAAACTCGGAGCCACCACCCCAGGTTGATCTTTGACATCTTAGGTCTTTGCATCATATTGAGTGGGCCATGAAAGGTCCTGTCATTCTCCAAAATCATTAACAATAGATAAACAAAACAAAAAAAACTCTTAGAAAACTACTGTTATATTTGACTTAAATATCACAGAAACACACATAACATGGTCGTGCATATCTTTAATTCCAGCACTCAAGAGGCAGAGGCAGGCAGATCTCTGAAACCTCTGTATTCCCATGCTGACCCCTGTCAACCATGGGAGCTAAATTTGAATTTCTAACCTGAGGCTACAAAGAGATGCCAAAGCACACTCACAAAGGTGGTGTTTTAAAAACAAACCAACAATAACAACAACAACAACAAAAAAAAAAAAACCAACAAGAACTGGTTAAGATTAAGAGGTTTCCACAGTGTCAGTGGAGAACAAATTGGGAATTAGACTTCTGCTCCACCTGGCAACAAAGAGATGTCAGTATGCCTATGAACCACAACAATGACCAGTATGCAAGATATTCCTAAGGGTGTAGGAGTGGCACTCACATCTTGGCAGCAACCAATAGCTATATAATTAGACTTAAGGCCTGCTCAACAGGAGGGGAATTATGCCTGTATTAATAATGAATACTATAACTAGACAGACAACCAACATGACTATAGAAAACCTCAAAAATATTCTCCACCAATAGGATCTAATAAATATTTATAAAACAAACCATCTAGAATAGCAGGAATGCACATTCATCACAAGTGCCCAGGGAATATAGGTTAAGATAACCATATCTTAGGCACAAAACAAACCTCAACAACTCTAAAAGAGCTGAAATTACAAAGGGTATTGTAAAACTGATTAGAGAAATACAGAAGTTAATTCTTCAAACACACAAAGTAAATGACATACTTCTCAATTTGAATCAAAGTGAAAAAATTTTAAACATTTGAGCAAGAAGGAAAATATGACATACTGAAATTTTGTAGGGCACAGTAATGTCAATACTAAAAGAGAAATTGATTTGTTACTTGATGTTCATGTATGTGTTATTTTCTCGTCTGCAGCAACCCTTCTCTTCTTCAAACCTCACATCTACTTCACACTCATCTATATAATTTTCCAGGCAAATTCTAACACTAGTAGTTCAGTTAGTCATCTCTGGTCTCTCTAGGTGGGTGTGCCTTCTATGTATTCTCTATGGACGTTTTTCTACTTTCCCTAAAGCCCCTTCACCTGTGTGGCAATGGTGACTTACATATTTACTTTCCAGATCATATTATGAACTCCATGGAACCAGAACTAATTTTTATTTGCCTTTTCTTCAGTGTCATATAACTCATAACATCAACAGGATGCAATAGACAGCTAGTGTGAGTAAAACCATTTCTTAAAATCTACTAAAGTAATGACGAGCCTCAGAAAGCGACCTGCTACTTGTTTCCTTAGTTTCTCGATCTCTTCTTTCAGGCCTTTAATTTCTAAATCTTTGCTTGCTGTTAGTGGACCATCAACAGTTGAATACTGCAGAGCTTGAACAGTCTGTGTTGACTCTGAAAAGAAAACAGAATTCAAAAATGAAAATCAGAGACTTACAGTTTTTAAAACTAATGTCAACATATCTCTACACAACTTTTTTAATAGTTCCAAAACATCTGGTCAGAACATCTACTCACTGAAAAAGCTTAAGAACACATGAAAGCATACAGTTCCATTGCATCTTTTTAAAGTTTGTAAGCAAGATCTCCAAATACATAGACTTGAATGACTCAACTTTCTAATATATGAGACTTGGGGTTTGAAGTACTATTGACCAACTATGACAAAGAATTAACTAACTATTCAGACATTTATGGTTTTTTCCTAGCAGAGACCATCATCTTGAGATTACAAATAATCACATTTCATACAACATATGAAGAACTGAATAAGACATGAGGAAAGGTGTAGATGTACTGTTACATAGTGCATACACATGGAGAACTTCTGGATTTTATATAGGAAATTAAAGGACCAGCTACAGGACCTTTGATTTGGCTTATCAATTTAGTTAAAACACTTGATCGAAATAGAGATCAATTTATCTTAAAGTTGTATATAGAAGATAAAATGTATGAAGCAATATGAACATTATAATAAGGCTTATTTCCCAGGTACTAGCAAAAGACATAGAATAATTTATAATCAGAAATGAAACCACCTTTTGTCCTAAAACAGCTTTTCTGCTACTTAGGAAAGGGTTCCTAAATAAAGTCCCTCTTAGTGCAGTTCTTGGTGAATTAACACAAACCACACACATAGATAAAATGCATCATGAACCTTACATGCATGGTCATCGCTATGCATTTCTTAGCCTGAATAAAAAGTATAAGATATACTACATCATACATCTGATCATTACCTTGGTATCTAAAAAGTATTTTTATTCAGGTTCAAAACATATTAAAATTGATCCTGTTTTATTTGTTTGGAAAAGAACACCCACTATTTTAGTTTATTTAAAAGACACTTATTCAGGACTTGGAAGACAGTTTAGTCAGCAAAGTTTGCTTTGCCCAAATCTGTACTCGCTTAGAAAATAACACTCTCTTAGAAAAGAACTAAAGAATTCAAGCATCAAAACCACACAAAGTCTAGGGTAGAGAAAGCTCTCATTTGTAATGAAATGGAACAGGAATGGCTATTACTCTACTGTCCTTTTGCTACAAGTGAAAATATACTAAATAACTTTGAACTATAAACTTATAAGCACTGAAAAAATCTTTTTTGTAAACCCATTATGGAACTGTGAAGCAAAGGCCGAAGAAAATGACCCATAGAAGAGTAAGGCAGTCTAAGATGGAGGGCTGTCTCATGGCTCTAACCTGGAGCCTTGCCCAGGTTGCAGCTTGACCTAAACGGAGGGATATTTTAATTTTTTTTGAGGAGTGTTATACATGTGGGTACACATGCCACTGCACTCACGTAGAGGACAGAGGACAGTCTTCGACAGTCAGTTCTCTCCTTCTACCGTATGGGTTCCAAGGTTACACCTGAGTCGTTTGGCTTGTCAACAGGGGCCATCTTGCTAGCCTCCTAAAATTGAGGACTAGTATGCTGAAAAACCCACCAAATCTTCTGGAAAATGTGGGGGTAGGGACTAGTACACTACTTAGAGAAGTAATTCTTATCCTATTAGTGTATCTGCATCGAGTCAGGGACAGAGGCCGTCTCCTCACCAAGGTATTTACTTACTCCTTCCATCTTGCGAAGTAAGACAAGGAGGCTGAAGAAGAGAACACATCTCCCAGAGTCACAAGCAAAGGAGAAAGAGACCCGACCAGGCTCTACCTAATCCTCCCTTCACTTCTGACATTAGAGGTGGATTGAATTTAATGAAGATTGCTGTCCAGCCTTGTTCAGGCTCAAACAGTGATTGGATAAAGAGTGGGAAAACATTTTCTGAGGCAGAAATAGTATTAACTCAATTGTCTCTCTTATTTTCACTCACATTAGTCATATAATTAAAGTTATAAGGCATTTGGAACTGCAGGAGATCACGACCAATAGTCAAAGAGCAAACAAAGGCAGCAGCAAACTCACAGACGACTCTAGGAATCAGCAGACACTTTAACTGAGGAACACACACGCACAAGAGAGGGATGCAGGGAATAAGGCATCCTTCCACAAATACAGCAAGAGCCTCTGAAGGAAAGGAGACAGTGAGGGAGCAAGGGAAGTATCATCAGCCACCAGTGAGAAAGGAGGGTGTAAAGGAACTCTGCAACGTTGCCTGCGGGGTTCTGTGACACTGAGTAGACTAGAGAAAGATCACAATCACCACAGACAAAGAAGTGCAGAAGAAGCTTAAAGTGTGCTTTCAAATCACCACAGTGTGTGATGGTAACGATGTGTAAGGACTATCATAGCTATTATGAAAAGTCACTCAAGTGTTATGTCAGCATGAGAAGGGTACTTTTTTCCTGACAGTTTCATGCTCCCATCCACATACATTTACACATACATATCTACACCTATAGAAAAACACATCATTGTGTTGTTTACGATTGTATGATATTTACATAAATGGTGTTATACTCTTTTCTCCATAGTACATTTTTTACCATTTACAAAAAGACTCCTTTTGAAGATAAAAACAATCCCTTGTAATGCAGCTTAAAACACTTTAAGTTCAATTCAAATAAGGAAAATATTAAAATATTTACCTTGAAGTTTTCTAGTAAGTTCAAGCTTCTCCTGTTCCAGCCGCTTAATTCTTCTTTCATAAGCTTCAGTTGCTAAGTTATTATCTAGAGTTCTCTGGACATTGACATCAAGGTCCAATGAGGTGGGACCTGCTGTGACTCGTAAACAGCTCCGGTCAGAAAGAACACTGAATGAAAAAACAAAATGTTGTGCATATTGCAATGAAGTTTGAAGAAAAAAATTTTTTAAATTCTTCATATAAGACACAGATTTGAATATCTTTAGTAAAACAACTAGAATCCCACAGAATTACATAAAAACTTTTCTGTGAAATTACCATAAGCTTACATAAATCGTACACATATTTTTAAATGAAAACTTCTATCAGCAAATTACCTTTAAATTCAAAACTCTGTAAGTTATAAACAAAGTTTATTGAAGGGTTATTAGTAGTTTAAAACAATCTGACAAGTTTGCTGGAACAGTAGACAAAACCATCTACATGTGTTCATTAACAGAATCTGAAACTCAAAACTCTAAAGGGAGGTACTGTTCCGAATGCACATTAAAGATATCCGAGAGGATGGCCAGTCATCAGTGAATCATCCCTAGACAAAGAAGTAGAGGCAACTATGACAGCTGAGAGAGGAAGAATTAGTCTTCCCGAGAGATGAGCTCCCTAACTGTTTATCTAAAACCAGGTCAGCCCTGAAATCATAGACACACAAGCAACACTGAATGGACTCAGAAAATTGTATCTATATATTTGTGTGTGTGTGTGTGTGTGTGTGTGTGTGTGTGTGTGTGTGTGTGTAAAATAATAATCATCAAAGAAAAAAAGCCATTAATTTGAGAGGCAGTGAGGAGGTGGATACAAGAGGAGCTGGAGAGAGTGGACATGGGAGGGACTGGAAGAAGAAAAGGGAAGAGCATAATGTAATTGTATTTTAATTAAAAAAATTTTAGATACACAAAACTCTTTGCCAATCAATTTCTAGCAACAGGGATAGAAATAAAAGTACATAAAATATTCAGCACATTAGAAAGTGTTAACTGCTAAAGAGAAAATATTAAACAGAAAAGAGAGAAAAGTCCTGAGAGGGAGAAGATAGAAATTGAGATGGAGTCGTCAGAAAAGCTGTGCATATGCAGGCAGCTGAGGAAAGTCAAGTGTAGGGCCCAGTCAAGCTTGTATATCAGGATGAAGCCCAGTCTGGGAACAGAAGTCTGAGCATCCCCAGACAAGGCTCTGGTGCCCGAAGGAGGCCTGTGCAAATGGAATCCTGCAAACAACAGGAAGAGCAGGAAGAGAAGATGACAGACAGTTGTACAGGGCCTTACAGGAACTCTGCTCTGTTCTCAGGACACAAAGAAACAGAATTGGGGAGTAGAGGGAAACGGCCATGAACAAGGAGAACAGGGCAATTTTGATAGATGTACGAAATGTAAGGAGTTATTAATATATTACACAGGCAGTTAAGACAGGTTTTAAGTAGAAGGCAAGGTGGTCTCATGTCTTTAGGAAATGTGTGGGGGAAGTTCCATGGCTGAGCCCTAGAACACTTTGATACTCAGAAATCTGGGAAAGGAGGACTTGTGGTGATATTTTATTTGTGCTTTAATAAATAAAGCTTGCCTGGAGATCAGAGGAAAAGGCCAGTTGTTATAAGTAAACACCAAAGTCAGGCAATGTTAGCATACACCTTTAATCCTATCACTTGGCAGGCAGGGATCTGTCTGGATCTCTGTGAGTTCAAGGACACACTGGAAACAGAGCCAGGTGTGGTGGCACACGCCTTAAATTCCAACACTTGTTAACCATGGAAGTCTGGAGGTCTGTACAGACAGACAGGAAGTGACAGAGCTGGGCAGGAAGAGGAAGTGATGTAGCTGGACAGAGCAAATCAGATGGCAGAATAGCAAGGCATATAGACATGGGTAGACAGGCAGTATCTCTCATTTGGAAGCTGCGGAGTTGGTAAGGTGAGGTTAGCTGTAGCTTTCCCTATTTCCCTGATCTCTCAGGTTTTCACCCCTATATCTGGCTCCGTGGTTTTTTTATTTAATAAGACCATTTAGAAATTCATCTACAAGGACTCAAGTTTAGAGACTGAGAAACGGACACAAGTGAAGTGTTTCACACGGAGCAGTGGCAAGGGTGGAAAGGGCAAGTGGACTAGAAGGAATCAGTCCACTGTGGACAGGAGCCAACGGAGTGCTGGTGAGAGCAGTCTGCGTGAAGGGACTGCGGCACAAACCCGAAATGAGCAATTCAAGAAAGAGTAGTACAAAAAATGGACAGTTAGGTAATTTAGTTATACACCAAAGAATTAATTGGTATCAGGCACAAGATCCAGAAAGGCTTTCTATTTTAAGATGGAAGAAATGATTACATGTCTGGTGAGATGGTTGGCAGAATGTACGGATGTGGATAGCACATAAAAGAGAAAAACTTGTGACATAAATGTGAACAATATATTAAGCTAAGCAGGAGGCAATGGAAGGAGTCAGCCCGAGGCAGGCATCTTCATGGTCCATTCTTGAGAAGAGCTTATGAGTCTGGGGGACAGAAGAAAACAGTGGCAGGAACTTGCAGCTGCTGTCTGGAGTTGGTGTCAATTATCAGGGATGGAGGAAGCAAGATCATCAGCTGAGGATGAGGGTGATCAAGATTGCAAGAAATGAACTATGAAATGGTTACCTTGGTACATACAGGGCAGGACAAACCAAGGAGATTCAGGGTGTTTATCACACAGTACACAGTACTTAAAGCTGGAGAACCTCAATGTAAAGTTAGCCTGGTTGCTAAGAACCACCTGTCTGCTCCAGCCACTTTGAACTGCTTAGATTTTAAATAAAGAACAATCACTCAACAAAGAAAGCCCAGTAGCTGAGAGATAGCTAAAGGGACTGCTGTGGCACACAGGAAGTGATTACTGTGATTCTTATGGGACATGGAAGAGAGGAATCAGAGAACAGGAATGGAGTGAAGAGTAAAGACTGGGATGAACAATGGCTGGGAATTTGGTGCTTGACATATACAGAACATTCCTTAAGTGCCTTGGTGCTGGTTCCTGCCCCATTCCCCATGGGTTCGACTCTTGAGCTATTTGTCCTCATAATTTCCCTCCAAATAGTTGCTTCGTGGGTGGTTTATTCTATTTATGATACCAAAATAGGCTGTCCTTTCTTTTTTTCACATTTAAACCCAGCTCCACGACATAACTACAGCCATGTATATGCCATTTTCAAGCTTCAATCTACTTTACTTTTTTATAAATTACCCAACTTAACTTGACTTTTGAAACTTACCAGCTACTAGTATATGTAAAACCAACAAATGGTAGATGATGGCCAGAAAATGCAGTATGTGTTGGTGGAGGCATTGTTTCCTAGAAGAAAATAAAAAGAATATTAATCTGGTAAGAAATCTATAATTATGACTCATAGGTTGGACTATAAATTTACTTACGATCTTCCTATGTCTGCCTCCCAAGTACTAAAATTATAGGCATGTTTGATCACACACAGTTTAAAAGCAAAATTTATTTGCAAATGGAAAATCAATAACCTCAGGGCTCATGTGGTCACTGAAGATGTGTGCAGAGTAAAGGACGTGCACTGTCCTTTGCTCATGTGGTCACTGAAGATGTGTTCAGTAGGGGATGTGCACT
This sequence comes from Peromyscus californicus insignis, assembly GCF_007827085.1. Classification (NCBI taxonomy): domain Eukaryota; kingdom Metazoa; phylum Chordata; class Mammalia; order Rodentia; family Cricetidae; genus Peromyscus; species Peromyscus californicus. Next base: position 64,669,685 of record NW_026294436.1, on the reverse strand, counting down.
GTCCTTTGCTCATGTGGTCACTGAAGATGTGTGCAGAGTAAAGGATGTGCACTGTCCTTTGCCCCTCCTGCTGAGACTGAACATAGAATGTTCCTCTTTTCTCACACTGGAAGTAAATGTCCTTGGCACACTTTATAAATGTTTTTGTGCCTTTTATGATAGTATCTCATGTAAAATAGCTCCCAGAGTGCTAGTTGATAATTACTTTTATTTTTCTTAAAATTTCAAGACAGGGTCTTGCTGTATGGCCTAAGCTAGACATGAACTCATGATCCTTTCCCACTATACTTCCCATCAGAGTACTAAGATTATAGGTGTGTGATGCCACACCTGGCTGCCATCTAATGTTGCAACATAAAAAAGGTAATCATGTGCTGTTACACAGAAAACATATTTTAGACAAACTCTGTTTTAGGAGGAAGTTATAGTGCTGATAGACTTGAGCTCAGTGTTAGTGAATCAATGGTATATATTATTATATAAAGTATCTTTAAACAGAAGTACACAAAAAAGGTTTTTATATTCAAAGTTGTTAAAAATGTGACCAGAAACAAACTTTATGTTTCTTTAATTCTGGGATATTATAATATAATTGCAACATTTCTCCCTTCCTTTTCCTCCCTCCAACTCCTCCCATATACATCTCCCTACTCTCCTTCAAATTCATTAACCTTTTATTTCTACAGAGCAATGGTCAATGTCAACTAACTTGGTGCTCACCATAACTTTATAAAATACAAGTACTGTGAATAATTAAAATCAACTGTATATTCACTTAACTTGGAAAGACTCAGAATTACTGTCAACAGTGAATATAAAAAGTGGTGAGGAAAATCCATCTAATTCCTTCTTGTGAAGTTTAAACAGTTTAACAGCTCACATTCATCTCGAACACAGTACTTAACAGTAAAAGGTGACATAAAATTAATATAAAATTTAGTACTGAACTAAAACCAAAGATATACAATTATTGAATAAATTAACAGCTTAAAATAAGACAGCTAGAAAATAACCCCCAAATTTTAGGTTCTGATTTTCTGAAATTTGACTCTGTATAACCTAGTGATTTAGAGCAGAATCAACACAGTATGCTGGCCTTGTTACAGTCCACGAGCTGTAGATAAGGGAACTACTTGGCTCAGACAGAGACACTACCTCAGGAAAGGCAAGCTACAGACTGACTTTCCACATTCATTTCCTACCCAGCTGGCTATTTTAGCAACACTGTGGGTGGTGGGTTTGAGCCTCCCAAATGAAGTTTGTCCATCGAGCAGGAAGGTGTCAGCTCCTCGCTCCATGTTGTCAGTACAGCCAAACAGGTAGCGGGATGTGGTATGTATGATTTCAAACAAAGTTCAGTAGTTTTTCATGAACAAACACTTCTTTATTGCTTTTTGGTTATAGTAATCTCTGAAACGTTTTGCCATTTGTTTCCAGTTTCATGGTTGGTTTTAGGAAGGGTTTATCATCATCTTCTCTTTGAAATCATGAAATACACTTTTTAAAGCATCTAATCTTGTCTTCTTAGGAAACCTACTGACACAATTGTTTAAAAAACAGGTCTTTGAATTTTGCTTTTGGTCATGGGTGACTATACTGAATTCAGTTAAATCTCTTAATTTTTTTGGTACACGAGAGAATAAGCACTGGAAGTCATAACTACTGTGTGACCAATAAGAGAAAAATAGTCCTGGCACCAAACTAATACACAAAATGTTACTTTATAACCATCCTTAAAAGAACCAGAAGGGCAGGACATCTTCATAATGTCATACTTACAGAATTTTTTAAACAGTCATCATCCACATCAAAATTTGATGTATCTGTTGGGCTACTAACTTCTGGAATATAAGGTGCTTCACAGTTTCGAATATTATCCCAATCAATTCCACTGAAAAACGGATGTTTCTTAAAGTCTTCTATTCCATTTTGGCCAAGTCGATGTTCTCTGCTACAAATGAGTCGTCGAATAAGATCCTTAGCATTTTCAGACACATCAGTCACTTGGGGTGGAAACTGAAACCTCTCCTATACAGACAAAATAAAGTATAAATACAAATCAGCAGTTTTCTTACAAAATGGTGGTAAACTTGTTTAAATATATTTCCTTTTGAAAAACATGCAGTGTTTGATGACACAGAGCATTGATACTGTGGAGAGATACAGGGATGATGAGAAATAAATCCTTTTCCTAAAAGAAGTTTTAGTTCTCTAAGTGAGTTCATGATGGAAGAACTGCAAAGAGAGGTCAGATGCTACAGGATCTCAAGCTGATGTTCAAATGAGGTGGATCTGATTAAAAGTAGCAGGATTTAACTCAATACTTCAAAATAATGTAGATTATTGATAATGTCCAGGTACAATATAAAATATCAGTTCATCATTGAACACTTAAACTTTAACATGTATCTGGCACTAGTCAAAGTGATTTACTTAACTATTTAATCCTCACAATAATCACATTGGGTAGGAACTACTATGATGACAGTCTTGTAGAAGAGGTACACAATCATTTTCTCAACACCATACAACTAATCATTGACAGAAAAGGGTCTTCCACTGCACTCTCCAGACCTGTGCTGTTAAGCAGCATGATATACTGAAGTAACTCCCTTCTGAATGGTATATGTGCTACTCACAACCTTTAACTTCTCTCTATCTTTCAGCTCTTCATAACTACTTATTGCTCTATCTCTGCAGCTTGGTAGAAGACACAAAGTCTATAAAATTGATTTATATGCATAAACACAAGAACCAATGAAAAAGTATAGATTACCCTACTCTTCTGGGGACACTCAGATTCATCGTGAGGACTTTTGCAACTGTTCACCATCATCTGGAAGTGGACAGTTACTCTCTTCTGCACTGTCTGTTTTGATCTTGTTCCTCCAGTATATCTGGACTGCAGTCAGTGTTTTGTGACCATTAACACTAGAACATTCTATATACACATCTTTATTCTAGATATTTAAACCAGGTAGACTTCTAGACCCAACCTTGTTCCATTAAAAGCTCTAACCATAACTTTAAGGCTCAAGATGTATACCTGTTAACTTTGGGACAGGAAGTTACAATTTGCAGCCCTGTCAACAGAATCTGAGGAGTACCCATGATGCTGTATTAGAACACAGAATACAATTTTTCAATTTGTCTTTGCCAGATTGACAGAAGAATTTCAGGAAAACAAAACTGATTGTTGTGTGTGTGTCCATGGTTGGGTGTGTGTGTGCACATGATGCCAAGCTGTCCATGTGAAGGTCGGAGGACAACTCTGTGGAGTCACGTCTCTCCTTCCATCTTTCCATGCATTTCAGGGATTAAACTCAGGTCACCAGGCATGCACAGCAAGCACCCTAGCAACAGAGTCATTTTGTTGGCTCCAAAGAATCTCAATTTTATCTTTATTCACACTTCGTTTCTTACTAATAATGCTGATAATTTTTATATGCATGTTTGTCATGACTGTACATAATATAGAGTAAAAATTAATAAAAACTACTTTTGAACTCTGTTAACTATAGAGACCAATTTTTCTATTTAGGAGCACTTTTAAATAAAATATGGGGAAAAGTTAAAACTAATTGTTTCACAGATTGTGATTACTAACAATTTTCCCCTACTAAGCAAAAGAATATGACTTTCCATTGTTTTGACATCTTTAATATCACATTACTTTAACTTGCTATATGTATTTACTGTAAAAATTATAAAAAAAATAATTATACTAACTTTGTGGTTCATGATTTTTCCATATGTCTCCACCAGAGATTCAGCATAGAATGGTGTTTCTCCATAAAGCATCTCATACATACAGACCCCCAAAGACCACCAATCACACTCAGGTCCGTATCTGCCTTTTCCATCTTCCATAGCTTGAAGGATTTCAGGAGAAATATAATCTGGAGTTCCAACTGCCACTGAGGACTGAACCTGAAGAAGTTCATATTTTTATTAACATACTATATTAGAAAAATGATTTTAAATTAAAAACAGTTGAGTAGATAGTATTATAATATTTTTGTTATCTAAATTTAGTCTCCTAGTTTACAGAATGATTTTATATGGCCTCTATATTAATACTTTTCATTACTCATAACCTTAACAAACTTTTACTATAGCTGAATGCATTTACGGGAACAATATGATTTGAATCATTACAGTCATTAACAATAAAATGAATATTTCATTTACAACATTATTATTGTTTAATTTTGTTCTGATTGGTTGTCAGAGACAAGGTCTTGCTATATATCTGAGGCTAGCCTCAAACTCACAATCCTCCTGCCTCAACTTCCCAAGTGCTAGCATTATAGTATACTACTATATTAGCTTTCTTACTGTTTTTTAATATTTATCTGTGCAATCAATATATATACAGATATATGTATAATGGAACTAAAAATTTACAATTAGACATGAAGAGAACAACCCATTCTGATTAACACCGATAATAATTTTAAATTCCTAAACAGAAACCTAAGAAAACTAACCATTGATTAGTTATTGTACATTAAGTTCTTAGTAGCACTGGACATGATGGTACACATCTTATATACTAGCACTGAGAGGGATCTCTGAGTTTGTGGCCAGTCTTCTACATAGTAAGTTCCAGGCTAGTCAAGGACATTACATAGTGAGACCCTGCCTCAAAAAAAAAAAAGCCGGGCGGTGGTGGCGCACGCCTTTAATCCCAGCACTCGGGAGGCAGAGGCAGGCGGATCTCTGTGAGTTCGAGGCCAGCCTGGGCTACCAAGTGAGTTCCAGGAAAGGCGCAAAGCTACACAGAGAAACCCTGTCTCGAAAAAACCAAAACCAAACAAACACACAAAAACTTATTTGGAAAAATTATAAAATGGAAGGAAAATATAGACTTTAAAACCAAAATTTTTAATTTTAAAAAGTTGAAAATATGCCGGGCGGTGGTGGTGCGCGCCTTTAAACCCAGCACTCGGGAGGCAGAGGCAGGCGGATCTCTGTGAGTTCGAGGCCAGCCTGGGCTACCAAGTGAGTTCCAGGAAAGGCGCAAAGCTACACAGAGAAAGCCTGTCTTGAAAAACAAAAAACAAACAAAAAAAAAAGTTGAAAATATAATTACAGCAAGTTAGACAGGTGAAAATTAAATGATCATTTTCTTTATAGTATCTGGAAGAACTATTTTACACTCCTACCAACAGTGCCCAGGGCTCTCCATCACCCACAACTTAGACAACACTTGCTATATTCTGGTTGGCAGCCGCTATCCCACCAGGCATGAGATGCTATTACAGTGGAATCACAGGCTTTCTGACTTCTTTCTCTAAAGACAATTTAGGACCAAAGAGTACAGTGCTCTCCTAACTATGCAAGAGGCTCTGGTTGGAGGATCAATACCCATTACTCTGTCCTACCAAAGGAATATTAACTCAATAAAACACAGGAAGAACATAAAACCAAACAGACGTGCAAACATTAAAAACTTGAATGAAAATTAATCAGTATAAAACTATCTGTAAAGCCAAAGAGAAGAAAGCAAGTTCTAAACTGCATAAGAAACAGGTAATGGCTGTGCTATACAATTGTTCAAGATTTAAAATGAGTAAAGGTGGGGCAGGGGTATGCTGTTCATTATGTAAGACCCTCATTCAGCAGGATCACTTTCAAGCTCCGGTTTGTTTTATCAGGGCTTGGCTTGTATGTTCAAGTAGCAAAGTCAATTGACACATAAGAGGATGGCATGTGTGGTGGTTTGAAAAAAAATGGCCCCCAAAAAGGAGTAGCACTATTAGGAGGTGTGGTCTTGTTGGAGGAAGTGTGCCACTGTGGAGGTGGGCTTTGAGGTCTCATATATGCTCAAACCACACCAAGTGAAACAGACTACTTCCTTTTGGATGCAAGTCAAGATTAGGGCACTTGGCTACTTCTCCAGCACCATGTCTGCCTGCATGCCACCATGTTGCACAATGATGATAATGGACTAAACCTCTAAAAATGTAAGCCATTCCAATTAAATGTTTTTCCTTTCTAAGAGATTCTGTGGTCATGCATAGTGTCTCTTCATAGCAACAGAAACCCTCACTAAGACACCATGAAAAGCCATACATGGTACAGCATGTCTATAATTCGAGTCTTCTACTGCAATAGGGGAGGCAGAGGCAAGAAAATTCCCAGAAACTATAGACCAGGCAGCTTGTACACAGTGGTGGACAAGAGACTCTGTCTTAAACAAGATGGAAAGTGAGGACCTAGTTGTTCTTTGACCTCCACATACACTCACATTTACACACCCAAATGCAAGCACACACACATATATATATGTGTACCCATACACACCATACATACACATATAAAAAGCAATACAAATATGAAAATATAACCTTTTAACTGAACAAGAACTTAAGGATATAGTCAGCAAAAGTCAAGCAAATGGGAACATAAAACTAATGCTACCTAATCTTCACCCAAACAGAAAATTCATTTGCTGAACACTGTCCCTCAGAACAACTACGTCATTAGAAAAAAGTACACATGAAGATGGAGCTGTGTCTTCTTTTTCTACATGACACTTACATTCTTTATCACTCTAAAGACTTAGGACGTCTCACGTGTAAAAGGTATTAGCTAAAAAAGAAGCCACATGGCTCTCAAAGCATTCTTCTCAAGCTCACCATTACGAGCAGGTCAGGTGACTCTGAGAAGCCTTACCATGAGCACGGATGCATAGGGCTTTGTGAAAGGAGGTGGGGCACTGGGCCTCAGACAGTGTAGGCAGAGGGTCTCTAAACAGAGGAGGAAGACATAGCAAGGGAAATGTTATGGGAGAGTAATTCATGTTCATTTACCGTTCCATCTTCCATCAGCTTCAGACAAGAACCAAAATCTGCTAAACGAATATGTCCATTCATATCCATCAATATATTGTCAGGTTTAATGTCTCTGAAAAAATAAATACATTTAAGTTTTAGTTGGAAAATAATCAGATGTTCTTTTTACATGAAAAGATTTCAACCGCTTTTAAAAAATACTCTAAGAAAAATATCTGTTTTACAAGTTGCATCCTAGCTATGATTCATATTAAAACTTTGTAAGGCATTTATCATTTCAGTAATTCCTGGAAATAAGAAGTACTCTGGTAATTTTCATTCTGGAAAGGATACTTTTGAGGATGAAGACATTCTTTATTCAGAGAGTGGTCACAGGCATGTCACCGAACACTCTAATGTCTGCGCTTTTATCATATATGTCTCAGTTTTAAAAATGGAGGGAAAATAAGAGCCTCCTACAGATATGATAATGGAACCTTGTGGGGGGATTTACATTATAGATTTCATTTCATTAAATAGTTTTAGCTTACCCACATAACTTGTTTCTCCTAAATGTATATTACAGTATATACTACAGTGGTTTTGATTTTTCTAATAAAATATATATTTTATCCACTTCTCAAATTAGAATGCAGCTGATGACTTCTGAAATCTATATGCTGTAATAGTAGCCCCATTTCTAATATCGCTTTCTTGTATCTTTGTTATTTTTGCCACTATTGTTTGGGTGGTTTACACTTTGAGGCACGATTTCATTCTGAAGCCTAGGCTAACCTCAACTCACTATGTCACCTAGACTAGTACTGAACTCCTGGCCATTCACTTGCTGCGGTCTCCAGAGTGCTGAAATTATGTACAACTACCACACCCAACCTCTCTTGCATTTTTTATAAGATTAATACTAAAAACGTGCTTAGAGCTTTGCATCCCATGTAGTACCCTAAGTGCTTGCTATTTCTCCACAGCTGCCCAGGTGGATACAATCATTTACCCTAGCTACAGAAAAAGCTCAGCCACCTTGAGCTTACACCCAAGGCCACTGCTAGGGTTTACAGCCAGGCAGTCTGCCTCCAGATTCCACATTCTATATTATTATCATTCAAATAGATATCTGTCTCTTGGGACTAAACTAGTGACTTTCATATTTATATTTACATTAATTTTTAAAATAATGATATCTGCCTATTGCTCTTCCCTTATTTCTGTAATTTTTCATTGATTTGAATTAACTTCATTTTACCTTTTTCTTCTCTGTAATTCAAGCTAATTTTGCTTTCTTTCCAAGCTTCCTGAGTTAAGAGACTTAATTCACTTTTCACCTCATTCCTTTTTCTGTGGTGATATATTGTGTACCATAATAATCTTTGGCTGAATATCAGAGAACAGAACAAGCAAGCCACTAGATTAAACATAGAGGTCAGGCAGTGGTGGTACACACCTTTAATTCTAGCACTTGGGAGGCAGAGATCCATCTGGATCTCTGTGAGTTCAAAGCTACCCTGGACTACATAAGATTGACTCAGTTTAGGAGAGAAACAGAGCGAGGCAGTGGTGGCACACACCTTTAATTCCAGCACTTGGAAATCACATGCCTTTCATTCTAGCACTTAAGATCTCATGCCTTTGCTTGGGAAGCACACACACCTTTAATCCCAGGAAGTGATGGTGGGGCAGAGAAAGATATGTAAAGCTTGAGAAGACAGAAACTAGAGGCTCTTCAGGCTGAGGAGTCCTAGAGGTAAGAGGCAGCTTGCTCCTTTGTCTCTCTGATCTTTCAGCATTTACTCCAATATCCGGCACTGGGTTTTTTATTAAAAGACCATTTAGGAATTTGAGTTACACTTTTCCAATATTTTCATTTAAGGTTAGAGATTTTCTTTTACTGTAGCAGTTTCTGGATCTGTGTCCCCTAAGTTCTGATATAGAGCACTTTTATTTTCTCTTCATTATAAATATTTTATAATTCCAATTGTGATCTCTCTAAGCCACAACTTACAGAGAAGATATTTTAGAACTAACTGCCTGTGATCTCACCACTCTGGAGAATCAGAAGTTTAAGGCCAACCTGGGCTACAGGCGAAAAAGAATAATCATAGACAAGGCTTCCCTAGCATCTCAGAAAGGAAACATCTCGATTCATAAATCTCTACGCACCCTTAGGGTCTCCACCACAATTACAACTTTAAACCCAGTGTCACTCATTAGTTAACAGTCATCTCCCTTCTACACAGACAGAGCTATGAAGGCCCACATCATACCCACCTTCCACAGCATACTCACCTTCCTCCCCACTGGTTGGTTAACAGTTATCTCCCTTCTACACAGAAAGAGCTATGAAGGCCCACAGCATACCCACCTTCCACAGCATACTCACCTTCCTCCCCACTGGTTGGTTAACAGTTATCTCCCTTCTACACAGAAAGAGCTATGAAGGCCCACAGCATACCCACCTTCCTCCCCACTGGTTGGTTAACAGTCATCTCCCTTCCACACAGACAGAGCCATGAAGGCCCACAGCGTACCCACCTTTCTCCCCACTGAGTCTGCGGTACCCAGTACTGTATGCTGTATAGAATAGATGCTATGTTAATAATTTCATAAATTCATAAATTCAAGAATGTCCTGCCATTAGATATCTCAGAAGTTGAGAAGCTACTTACGATGATAATAAACATCACTTGCCTTTCAGTGGCTAAAACCGAAGCCTGGAACTGGATGGAATAGAATCATCTTTTTTGAATGAAGCAATTTTAATATGACTTGGTGATTTTCTATAACTCTATCATTGTGTCTGCCAGAATTCCCTTCTACCCCTAGGCTGGAGAAGTCTATTGCTTCCAGTTTTCCTACTAAAGACAAGACTGCGGTAATACTCCTATACAACAATCTCCATAAGGAAAGAGTGTAGTCAGTGTTCATAATGTAAACCAGTCACATTCCAGATTATCCTTAGGATAAAGTCATAGGTGATTTGGATAAGAATAGATGGGTAAACATACATCAAGCTTTTGAGGAAAACAAACAAATGAACATATCATTTCCAGGAGGAAAAAAATTACAGTGTCACAACTTGGTCAACAGTGAAAGAGTCCGTGGTTTCTCATTCTGTGACAATGATAGGAGTATCAATCACTTTGCCCTTTGTCAATCTCATAATTAAAACACAGTACTTATTTCTTTGATTACGTGTGACGTTAAATATTTCTTCATACTTGTACATTACTATATTACTTTTATTAATTTATTTGTAGCCATTAATTCATCTATTACTTATATATGAAGTTTTCAACTGCCCTATGTTTTAAAATACTAACATATTCTTTTCAATTACAACCTAACAAATTACTTCCCTATTTCTCAGTAAATAGGTTGTTTCTATTTTCCTCCATTCTTTGTCTGCCTCTGTTAGTTACTCCTTCACTTCTTCATCCCCAGAAACAGTTCCAGAATAAAGAGCAGATCAGCCTAACCATCTTGACATAAAGCTCTAAAATAAGTGGCCTTCCATAATAAAACCAGAACTTCCTTCAGGAGAAGAGGGATGTGATGTCAACGGGGACTAGGTGCAGGTCTGCTGCCTGGGATGCAAGGTCTACTTCATGAATTTTGTGTGTTAATTTTTCTTTCAAAAAAATAAGCCACAAGTTCTAGTTTTCTTACGTAGTGGGCTTCTAACCTCAGAGTACCAGGCCATTTGACAAGATGATGGGAACTCAACAGAGGGGAAAGGAGAAACTGTTGCTGGTGTCATTCCATCGGAAGTTCCACAAACCTCCTCAGCTCTAAAGAGCATCACGGAAGCACAGCTCATGCACACGAAGGGACGGAGTCACACACTTGGTTGTTCCTCTAACTCACTCCAAAAGGGTTCACAAAGATGTCTAAGTGGAATTTTACAATTCACATTCAGAGGTTGAGTTTGTGGCTCAGTAGTATAGCATTTGTCTTCCAGACATGATACACCATTTGATTTACATGAATACTCGAAATGAGATTGTTTAGTATTTGCTACATACGGAAGGAAGGAATAGAATAAATGTATCAGCAAAGAAATGTACAAACTAGAGGTAGTTACACAAGCAGAGCATTTTTAGCTCACAGGGCCCAAGATCCCACCCCCAGCGCTCAAAATAACTACACACAAAAATGAGAAACTTAATTCAGTGCTTTGGTCTCAAGCTATGCATCAGTGGCAGAAATCTCTGGGTCTATCCCTGGAACAGGGGGGAAAAAATCAGGCACTGGAAACTGGACTCTAGTTCAAAACTTCTCAACTAATCAATAAAATACAAAAGAGCCAAAATGATCACAAAGAATCACTTCATATTTTAATCTCAAATTAGTTAATAATTTTCTTGTATTATATTTAGGAGCATATTTATGTATATTTAGGAGCAGACTCTGACTAAAATGCGAGGGGAAGAATCAAAGATGAGATTAAAACCACCACAGGTGATTAAATAAACATTCCACAGAATCAATCAGACAATTCCAACATGAATAACAGTGGTAATACTACATATTATATACACATAGAAAACAGAAATCTCTTCATCTCTCATCTTTGCATCTCTTTGTCTCTACAATAAAAATCTTCATGGGTAGATAAGACACATTCTTTCCTATGCGCCCCCCCCCAAAAAAAATAGAAAAAATAATGCTACAACGGTTAACAGTCAACTCACAAGTGAATGTGAGAAAAGACAGAACAAGATGAGAGAGACCCTGGAACACTCAGCCCTAAATGGGCATTAATAACACTAGCAAAATTACAGTTATGAAGTAGCAACAAAATAATTTTCTGGTTGGGGTCACCACGACATGAGGAACTGTATTAAAGGGTCACAGCGTTAGGAAGGTTGAGAACCACTGCTCTAAATCAACATGATCAAAGGTAATATGAAGTCACAGGGACTGAGGCAGCATGCACAGGGGCTGCACAGGTCCTCTGCATATGCACCACAACTTCCAGTTCAGTGTTTGCATTGGATTCCTGAGTGTGTGAACAGTGGGTCTGTTTCAAGTTCCTTCTCTTGGGCTCTTTTCCTTCTGTTTGTTTTGTCCAATTCCAATGTGTTAGGTTTTGTTTTATCTTATTGCATTTTATTTTATTATTATCCCTTAAAAGACTGTTTTCTAAGGAGAAACTGAAAGGTAGTGGATCCAGATGGGAGGGGAGATGGGGAGAAACTGGGAGGAATAGAGGGAGGAGAAACCATAATCAGGAATATAATGTGAGAAAAAAATCTATTTTCAATAAAGGGAAAAAAGATAAAGCTGCCACCATAATTTTGTAAGATGGAAAACAAATATACACTAAGCAATGCAGAGAAAGGAAAGTAAATGATGGCTGTGTGTAAGGTTGGAGAAAGTGAGTAAACCAGCACAATACATCATTTGATTTACGTGAATATTGAAATGTGATTATCTAGTATTTGTACATATGAATGGGAGGAAAAGAGAATCAAAGTATTAGGAAAGAAATGTAGAAATTAGAGGCAGTCACACAAGCAGAGTAGTTTTGGCTCAGCAATAAACAGCATTTACAAAGTCTCCACCACGTACGACTACAGAGAAGCATAAAGAATGGCAGATCAGTGAGAACAGGCCTGAGGAAAAGTAGTGCAACAATAAGAGCCCGTCCTCAGCCGGCTTCGGAGAGTCCCCAAGGGTCCTTATAAACTGTCTGAAGTTCCTAAGTCTTGAAATATCTGAAAGTAGATGTCATGATACCAGACACACAGGAATAAATAGTAGAAGGACAAAGCTTTAAAGAAACTAGATATGGCTGCCACCACAGGGCAAGCTTAAGAGAGAGGAGCTATTTTCAATGTAATCATTTTTTACTCACAGTATTTGTACCTATTTATGGAGTATGGTGTGATGTCTTTATTCCTATGTGTATCTCCTTCAGAGTAGCAGAGAGCCTCTTCCCAGCTCCTCATCCCTTTCTTGAGCAGTACATATGTACTGAAGAACTGATGTGGAAGACAAAGATCAAACCATTTTGACCAGGTAACAGTGGCCCAGAAGGACGCAAACCCTGCGGAATGCGAGGAGTGCTGGCTGAAGCTTTGGCTTGCAACCGTCTGACTTCTCTGTCCACCCAATCCCGCTCCTCCAGCTCCCTCCCGTGGGTGTTAATGCCTAAGGAACACTCTCATAACACATCTGGACTCAGAGTCCGCTCCTGGAGAACACAATAACGGCTAAATGCAGCAGCAGGACGACAAATTACATTTCCTGATAGAAGCAGCAAAAACGACATCTGGCATTCAGATCCACCCTGAGTCAGTGACATCTTGCAATAAGGGAGCAGCCGGCCAACCAGATACCAAGCACTGTCAACAACGGAGGGAAAGCTAAGCTAAGGCAAGACATCAGTCCAACCTTCACAATCCATGAAAAGTCAGAGAAGTGCTTAGAAAAGATGACACGTCCACATTATCCTCATAGATACATTATTCCAGTCTCCCTAATTTGAATATGAATCTAATCAGTTATCTATAACGTTTCTAAAATCATTAACTTTCCTTATTAATCAAAAGTAAATAACATTGGGCTTAAAAAGAACAGCATCATGGTTAAGGCCATTCCAGCACAATGTTCCAGGCTTGACTATCTCAGACGAGCATTATTTTAAAACAACAAAATTAGTATGTATAAAAGGTGCACATCTTTATTTCATAACAGGAAAATATTTTTAAAGCATTCAACTGCAATGATATATTGAAGGGGAGCCAGAAGCATAATTATACAAATATTATCCTGATAATAATGAAATGTGAATTTGTCGGTATTAGTTAACCTACAAAGTGGTAATTTTTAACTCTGGCTAACCATCAAATTAACTAGAGAGGTTATTTAACTCCACTCCATAGGCCACAAGCCGGAGATCATGAGTCAAAATGCTGTGCAGGCACCGGCACTGAGGTCTAAGTGAAGACCTGTATTTCTCTTTCCCATAAGCATCTGGCCGCCTTCACCACATTTATTTGTATTAATTACATAGTCTGGAAGAGCGCACTTCCAAATGAATATATTTATTTTTACTTTTGGTCACATTATTATTATTATTATTATTCTCCTTTATATACTACATGTTTTTAAAATCATACTGCATTATAAAACACCTGGACTGAATATTAAAATTAACTCTTAATTTTGCTAAAACTATTATTGTGTCCATAGTAAAGGAGGGAAATCTACACTGATAAAATGATGTGCCCTTTGAGCTTCAGGCTGCAAAACATTTCAGGACTATGTAATGGTAATGATTTTTCACATATACCAAGTGGATAACTGGCCAATAATCTCCAAAAACCCATGCTAAAGGAGATAATATCGGCCCAAAACCTGGAACAGACTTGGCCCACACCTGTTCTTCATGAAGTTCTGAGGAACAAAGGATGAAACCTTCTCTGTAGTTTACTACAGGGTATTTCTCTCAACAAATCCTGTTAAAACAGTACTAATCTATTTCTTGTAATCTATAGGTGTGTTTTACTCTAAATTAATGGCATTATCTAACATTATTAAAATCAAGGAGAGAAGATTAATAAAAATTGCAATTGTGAGTCTTGAATATGAAACAAATTATATAAAGAGAAAATGGGAGTACACAGAAAGCTACAAATAAGTTAACTCTGGTTCTCTGTTTGGGAACTAGGAATGCATTTTGAAAACTGCATTACATTCTAAGAATTTATATAAGCTACTATCTAAGAACGGTGGTGGTGGTGGAAGTAGTAATAATAACAATAGAAATAGTAATAGTAATAATAAACAGGAAAATAAAACCATTGTTTCCCTAAATCTGTTCAATTCACCTTCAGAAACAAATTTTTTTCTCGACAAAAAGATACCATGTTGTTGCCCTAAAGGTCTTAACCTGTTTGAGAGGCACAGTCTTCTTGTGAGACTCCTAGCAGTGGGAGAGGGCTGTCCCTGACTCTTGGGCCTGCTTCTGGGACCCTCTTCTTCCTGTTGGGTTGCCTCCTCCAGCCTAGTCTTATTACAACTTATATGCCACGTTTGGTTGATGTCCCAGGGAGGCCTGCCCTTTTCTGAAGGGAAAGGAAGAGAAGTGGATTGAGGGTGGGAGCGGAGGGGACGCTGTGAGGGGAGGAAGAAGGAGAAACTGCGGTCCAGATGCAACAGACGAAAGAAGAATTAAAAAAAGATCTTAACCTGTTCTGAAACGGGCTTTTTCACATGAAAAAAATTTATACAAGGAAGAAAAAAAGGTAAGGATTAAAAAAAAATACAGATCATATGGTTTTTTTCTTTGAGTTTGTTTATATGGTGTATTACATTGACGGACTTTCGTATGTTGAACCACCCTTGCATCCCTGGAATGAATCCTACTTGATCGTGGTGGATAATTGTTTTGATGTGTTCTTGGAGTCTGTTTGCCAGTATTTTATTGAGTATTTTTGCATCAATGTTCATGAGGGAGATTGGTCTGTAGTTCTCTTTCTTCGTTGTATCCTTGTTTGGTTTAGGAATCAGGGTAATTGTAGCCTCATAGAAGGAGTTTGGTAATGTTCCTTCTGTTTCTATTGTGTGGAACAATTTAGAGAGTATTGGTATTAACTCTTCTTTGAAGATCTGGTAGAATTCTGCGCTGAAACCATCTGGTCCTGGGCTTTTTTTGGTTGGGAGACTTTTAATGACTGTTTCTATTTCGTTAGGGGTTATTGGACTATTTAAATAGTTTATCTGGTCTTGATTTAACTTAGGTATGTGGTACCTATCCAGAAAGTTATCCATTTCTTTTAGGTTTTCCAGTTTTGTCGAATAGAGGTTTTTGAAGTATGACCTGATGATTCTCTGGATTTCCTCAATGTCTGTTGTTATGTCCCCCTTTTCATTTCTGATTTTGTTGATTTGGATGCTCTCTCTCTGTCTTTTGGTTAGTTTGGATAAGGGCTTGTCTATCTTGTTGATTTTCTCAAAGAACCAACTCTTTGTTTCATTAATTTTTTCATCTCACTGGATGCAGAAAAGGCATTTGACAAAATCCAACACCCCTTCATGATAAAGGTATTGGAGCGATCAGGAATACAGGGAACATACCTAAACATAGTAAAGGCAATTTACAGCAAGCCAACAGCCAACATCAAATTAAATGGAGAGAAACTCAAAGCAATTCCACTAAAATCAGGAACGAGGCAAGGCTGTCCACTCTCCCCATACTTATTCAATATAGTACTTGAAGTTCTAGCCAGAGCAATAAGACAACATAAGGAGATTAAGGGGATACAAATTGGAAAGGAAGAAGTCAAGCTTTCCCTATTTGCAGATGACATGATAGTATACTTGAGCGACCCCAAAGATTCCACCAAGGAACTGATACAGCTTATAAACACCTTCAGCAACATAGCAGGATACAAGATCAACTCAAAAAAATCAGTAGCCCTCCTATATACAATGGACAAAGAAGCGGAGAAGGAAATCAGAGATACAGCACCCTTTACTATAGCCACAAATGACATAAAATACCTTGGGGTAACACTAACCAAGCAAGTGAAGGACCTATATGACAAGAACTTTAAGTCCCTGAAAAAAGAAATTGAAGAAGATGTCAGAAAATGGAAAGATCTCCCATGCTCATGGATAGGCAGGACTAACATAGTAAAAATGGCAATCTTACCAAAAGCAATCTACAGATTCAATGCAATCCCCATCAAAATACCAACACAATTCTTCACAGACCTGGAAAAAATAATACTCAACTTCATATGGAAAAACAAAAAACCCAGGATAGCCAAAGGAATCCTGTATAATAACACAACTTCTGGAGGCATCACGATCCCTGACTTCAAGCTCTACTATAGAGCTACAGTAATAAAAACAGCTTGGTACTGGCATAAAAACCAATATGTGGACCAATGGAATCGAATTGAAGACCCTGACATTAATCCGCACACCTATGAACATATAATTTTTGACAAAGAAGCCAAAAGTGCACAATGGAAAAAAGAAAGCATCTTCAACAAATGGTGCTGGCAAAACTGGATATCAACATGTAGAAGGCTGAAAATAGATCCATATCTATCACCGTGCACAAAACTTAAGTCCAAGTGGATCAAGGACCTCAACATAAACCCAGCTACTCTGAACCTGCTAGAAGAGAAAGTAGGAAGTAGTCTTGAACGCATTGGCATAGGAGACTACTTCCTAAATAGAACACCAGTAGCACAGACTCTGAGAGAAACAATCAATCAATGGGACCTCTTGAAACTGAGAAGCTTTTGTAGAGCAAAGGATACGGTCAACAAGGCAAAGCGACAGCCTACAGAATGGGAAAAGATCTTCACCAACCCCACATCTGACAGAGGACTGATATCCAGAATATATAAGGAATTCAAGAAATTAGACATCAAAATGCCCAACAGTCCAATTAAGAAATGGGCTATAGAACTAAACAGAGAATTCTCAACAGAGGAAACTCAAATGGCCGAAAGACATTTAAGGAACTGCTCAACATCCCTAATCATCAGGGAAATGCAAATCAAAACAACTCTGAGATACCACCTTACGCCTGTCAGAATGGCTAAGATCAAAAACACTGAAGACACCTTATGCTGGAGAGGATGTGGAGCTAGGGGAACTCTCCTCCACTGCTGGTGGGAATGCAAGCTTGTACAACCACTTTGGAAATCAATATGGCGCTTTCTTAGAAAATTGGGAATCAATCTCCCCCAAGATCCAGCTATACCACTCTTGGGCATATACCCAAGAAATGCTCAACCACACCATAAGAGCACTTGTTCAGCTATGTTCATATCAGCATTGTTTGTAATAGCCAGAACATGGAAACAACCCAGATGCCCTTCAACTGAAGAATGGATAAACAAAATGTGGTACATATACACAATGGAATACTACTCAGCAGAGAAAAACAATGGCATCATGAGGTTTGCAGACAAATGGATGGATCTAGAAAAAATCATCCTGAGTGAGGTAACCCAGACTCAGAAAGACAAACATGGTATGTACTCACTCATAGCAGGATACTAGACATGAAACAAGGATGACTTGTCTGCTACTCACATCACCAGGGAGGCTACCTGGAAAACAGGACCCCAAGAAAGACACAGGGATCGCCCAATGACAGAGAAATGGAATGAGATCTACATGAACAGCCTGGACATGAGTGGGGGTAATGAAAGGCGAGGGTTGAGGGAAAGAGAGCTTGGGGGAGCGGGAGATCCCAGCTGGATCAACAACAGAGAGGGAGAACAAGGAATAGGAGACCATGGTAAATGAAGACCACATGAGAATAGGAAGAAGCAAAGTGCTAGAGAGGCCCACAGAAATCCACAAAGATACCCACACAACAGACTGCTGGCAATGGTCGAGAGACAGCCCGAACTGACCTACTCTGGTGATGGGATGGCCAAACACCCTAATTGATGTGCTAGAAACCTCATCCAACTACTGAGGGATCTGGATGCAGAGATCCATGACTAGGCCCCGGGTGGATCTCTGGGAGTCCAATTAGCGAGAATGAGGAGGGTTTATATGAGCGAGAATTGTTGAGACCAAGGTTGGATAAAGCACAGGGACAAATAGCCAAATGAATGGAAACACATGAACTATGAACCAATGGCTGAGGGGTCCCCACTGGATCAGGCCCTCTGAATGGGTGAGACAGTTGATTGGCTTGATCTGTTTGGGAGGCATCCAGGCAGTGGGACCAGATCTTGTGCTCATTGCATGAGTTGGCTGTTTGAAACCTGGGGCCTATGCAGGATTGTTTGGCTCGGCCTGGGAGGAGGGGACTAGACCTACCTGGACTGAGTCTACCAGGTTGACCTCAGTCTGTGGGGAAGGCTTTGCCCTGGAGGAGATGGGAATGGGGGGGGGGGGGGGTTGGGGGGAAGGTGAGGGGGACGGGAGGGGGGAGAACAAGGGAATCCGTGGCTGATATGTAGAACTGAATTGTATTGCAAAATAAATTAAAAAAAAAAAAAAAGTAAAATCATTATTCTTAAAAAAAAAAAAAAATACAGAAACGTGTATTTTGAAATGGGAAGTTCCGCCCCCCCCCCATGGAGTTTATTTTAAAATTTATTTATTATTGCTGTTGGGGCAGCACATGTAATCCATGGAGTCTGTGTGGAAGTCAGAGGACAGCTCTTATGAATGAGTTCCCTCGTTAAACCATGGTTTCCATGGATTCAACTCAGGGGGTGACAAGTTCTTTTACCCACTGAGCCATCCAACTAGTCCTTCACTTCGAAACCAAGTTTCTGTAGAAGTCTTTATTTTAGTTGCCTGTATACATACGTGTCTGTGTGGGTATGTGCATTTGAGTGCAGGTGACTGTGGAGGCCAGAAAAGAGGACATGGGATTCCCCTGGAGCTGAAGTTATAGATGATGCCAATTACCTACCAAGGGTGCTAGGAACTAAACTAAGGTCCTCTGGAAGAGAGAACATGTGCTTAACCACTGAGCCATGTTTCCAGCCCCTCAAATATAATGTCTTAATCACTATGAGTCTATGTTCTTTTTCATATCTTGTCGTCAATTTATTTTATGTATTTTTACCTTAAGTTACCTAAATCAATTATAGGAAAGAAAGTGGGGAAGACAAGGACAGAGGAAGAAGGAGAAAGCATGAATGGAAGACAGGAAAGGGGGATCAAACTTAATTATCAGCAAATATAATCCAATAAATATCAAAGCAATAATGACTAATATAACCCTTTGTGATAAACACAATTCATGGCCTAAATAACAAATGGCACATTAACTGTTCCTAAATATGATCTGACAAAAGGGATGTTAGGTTGCAGTACCTTCTAATCCATACCCAGTAAAAAGTCCCTTGAAAACTCAAACCTCAGTCTAGAAGAAATCCTCAGAGACACACATTAAACTATATCCACCAGGCACAAAAGAGGAAGAAGTCACAGTCTAAGTTTTACCAACTAACTACCAACCGAATAAACAGTGCACTATTTATACTAGCTTGCCTCATTCAGCTGTACCCTCCCTAGGGTTTTTATGAGAATGTGGGTCTGCATTCTATCATGGGATGAGCACTTAGTGCTCCCTTTAAATATGGAACTGCATGTCCTTCAGTTGTTACTCGATATTTTCAGTAGGTCCTAGGTACTAGGATATTCAGTAAAAACATTATTATTTGATCTTGGAACTCCTATTAGATGTCTTACCCTACCATTCCATGACCCTGCCAACTTCTCTAGCAGTCCAGGTATTTGGGGTTTTCCCCCTATTTCCTCAACTCTATTATCTAACATTTTGGATTACTTTTCCTTAAATATATCATCATAATTTTAATGTAAAAAGTTTTATTGTCTGAAGATGCCTTTCCCACAACACAATGCATTTTACATGAGTCGCACATCTTCCATCTCTTGGATGGTTATTCATGGTTATTTGGGGGAAGGACACATTTTCTTTCCCTTTAGTTATCCTTTCCATCAAGCTTCTTTTCTTCCATTTATTTATTTGTATAAAATTATCATTTTATTTTTTACTGCTAGGGACTGGACCCATGTCCTTCACTTTATCACTGAGCTACATTCACTTAGATTTTAATCTTCTCTTTTCTTAAGATCTTAATTGATTTATTTTGTAATTCTTGAATCAGGCAGCACTTTATTCTCTAAAAGAGAATGGGCATACCACAGAGGCTGAGCAAAACAGGGGAATTCTATGGAAAGAGAAGGGATTGAAAGAGAAAGTAAAATAAAGAGTTCTGGAAACTGGATGTGTACCATCAGGGAGTCAACTGTTTTCTAGTTGGATTCTCAAATGCCAGAGAACAAAAAGATCTTGCTATTAAACCTTACAGGTTCTCTACAGAAAACTGAGATCCATGGCTACTCACTTACATTTAGGAATTTGGATACTAGTATTATGGGATGTTTAATATGGCTGATTTATCCAGTTTAGTTGTCTCATTGGGAGATTAAACCAACTTCACTTACTTTTCATTCAGAATTCCACAGAAAAGTATCTTCCAGTCTTCTGCCCAGGGAGCAAAAGCCCAAGCTGGGAGCTAAATAGAAAGAGGAACAAGGCAGCTGACATCCTACCCCATCCCGACCTTTGGTACCATTTCCAATTTGGCTTCCTAATCCTTCTGACATGACCCTACAAGTCTGTGAACATTTCTTCTCGATTTGTCCTGACAAGATGTACCAAGATCATTCTGTCTATTTCCTGGAGCAAGACAGACAGAAATAAAGGGCAAATGGGAAGGGAAAAGAGTCCTCATCCTGGAATCCAGATTCCCTTTCTTTCTAAGAGTCAAGAAGCTGATGAGGCCAACTAGAGAGTATGTTTTTCTAAAACATCTCAGATATTAAAAACAAGTGAACTGTGATTACTTCCAGGCAATTGCTGTTGTCTGGAGTTTTACTATTAGCCCTCCTCTCTGTACACTAATTCTAAACAGTGTACCTTAAACTCACCTCAAAATTTCATTTGCAAAAGGAAATCCCATAGGATGGAGAACATACATACATACATATATATATGGAGAACATACATACATATATATGTATCAGCTCATGTACTTTTTAAACAATTATTTTGTATGTGTGTAGATGTGTTTGCATGTGAGTGTGTGTGCATGCACAGGTGCCCAGATGAGGGTGTCACATCCCATGGAACTAAAGTCAGAGGCAGTTGTGAGCTGTCCAACATGGGTGACAAGAACTGAACTGAGATCCCACCGATGCAGTACACGTTCTTAACCACCAAGCCATCCTTCCAGCCCCAGCTATGAATTCTTTAACTTTTAAACCTTACTTAAATTTATATCTTGCTATAAATGACTGTTTGAGAAATGTAACTTAAAAGCTATGGGATCGAGGCCGGGCAGTGGCGCACAACTTTAATCCCAGCACTCAGGAGGCAGAGGCAGGCAGATCTCTGTGAGTTCAAGGCCAGCCTGGTCTACAGAGCGAGTTCCAGGACAGCTAGGGCTGTTACACAGAGAAACCTTGTCTCAAAAAACCAACCAACCAAACAAACAAAAAGCTACAGGATTACACACACTCCTCTACTGCTCTACTGTAAAGACACCTAAGCACCCTACACACCCCTACTGGCACCATCAACTGCAACCACTCAGTGAAAAGCACTACCTCTGCTTCACTCTGGCTCATCTTGAAGCTCTACCCTGGCGTAGTCCAAGACTCCCCTCTAACCCCCCTGAGAAGCGGTATTTGAAAATCACAACCTGCCCAAAGGCACAGTCGCTACTAGTCTGTTGGTCACTGCTTCTAGACCTTGTCAGTGTGAGGGTGGGGTTGTATTCAAAGATAAAATGATTTACAAGTTCATGCTGATACTACAAATCCAAAACGACAGGGTTTTCAGTAGCTTCTTATATATTATTTCACACTGCAGCTACAACAGTCTCAAAATGACAATTATACTATCACTGTTTCAATTACTGAAAACCATTGAAAAAGATTTGCATAAATTCTCCCAATTGTCACAACTTTTATTGTAGCTATTAATACTTTATTTTTTCCTTTTTACCTTTTCTTTCTGTTTCAATTAACAAGTAACTAACAAAAACCACCAGTCCTTATTCTGATTGATTTTTCAAGTAAACTAAAAGGAAGAATTCATTGGAACAACATCCCTTAACTCCTCTACCATTTCTGCATGCCCTATTTACACCTGAGAATGTCTTGTTAACATTTTTATTTTTTGGATATTATAAATACTTAATGCATTTTGAGTCACAAAGGTTTGTCACTGCAAAGTTTAATATTAAACTTATTTTTTATTTATCTTTCCCATATAAGTCACTTGCTCTCCCACTCCCCAGTTTTCCTTTTAATTAAAGGTCAGTGATCATGCTAGAATTTGTGGTTCATGCAGTCCATTACGTTACAGTTACTTTAGATGGTATATATTTATTCCTTGAATACCTCAGCTAACTTCTGCTTTAAATGAGCGAATGTAAGAGTGAAAATAGTGTTTGCAGACTGACAATTTACTATTCATTGCTTCCTTTTTCTTCCTGAAAGCCCAGATTGACTTCTGATATCATTTCCCCAATTTCTGAAGTATGTTGTTGAAGATTTTTTGTGAGGAAACATCAGGAAAATGAATTCTCTGGGGCTTTCTACCTGGGAAAATAGCTTTTTCTACAGTTACAGAAGGAACTTCCCACTGAATATGAAGTCTTCATAGACACCTTTCTTGTCCTCAATCATCCACAGATATTCCACTGTCATGTAGCCTCTGTGGCTTTAAAAAGGCATCTGAAACCATTCATCTGCTGTCTCCAAACAAAAGCCAGTTCTGAAGACCCCTTTGTCCTCTGTGTCCACAGCTGGATTACGCTGTACTGAGTATGGCGTTCTAGAACTCACACTGTTTGCTCCAATTTTAACTCTATATATTTGCCTTAATTTCCCAACATGAAAACTTTGGGTCTCTTATTCTTTTCTGCATGAGGCTCATTTCCTGGACTTACATTTGAATTCCCACTTCGGAAGCTCTTTGGTACATTTTTCTTCAAAAAGCTGTATTTTTCTCCCCCTAACAGTTCCGTGAGGGATGAAGACAGGATGAAAAGATGGCTCAGAGGTTAAGAACACTGGCTGCTCATGCAGTGAACCTGGGTTCAGCGACCAGCACCCTCATGGCAGCTCACAACCATCCTTAACTCCAGTTTCAGGGAATCTAACACCTTCTTCTGGTCTCCAAGGGCAACAGGCATGCATGCCTGTGGTGCACACACATACATGCAGACAAACACTCACACATAAAAGTATTCCCATTTGTGTTGGGTTTTGTTTGTTGTTGTTGTTTTGGTTTGGTTGTTTTTCTCCCTATAATTTCACATGTACTTTCTTTACTTTATGAATCCCATTTAAGTAAGTGTCTTGTTAAGTCTTTATCCAATTATTCTTATACCTGGTCATCCCAGAATTTCCATCAATTTATTAGTATTATTATTGCTTCTGGTTTTTTTTCTCCTGAGATTGATTTACAATTTTTTGATGGATTAATTTGGAGTTGAGCTATGTATATTGTGAATGCTGTATAATGTATACCTTGGATTCTGAAAAGGTTCCAGAAAAACTTAAGTGTTCTACAATCAACATGGCTAAGAAAGCATGTTCAAATATATTCTAAAATGTTAATGAACCTTATAAATATTACATTAAACAAAAGAGGCCAGCAATAAAAGACTGGATGTTATAGGATTTGATTCATATGAGATGCCCAAAAATTAGTAGATTTATGAGGCGAAGTAATTAATGTTTGCTTAGGGCTGGAGAGTTAGAACTGAGGTGAGAGGCTATGGCATGAGGTTTCTTTCTGAAGTAATGAAGATGTTCTAAAATGGTTCATGACAAGGATTACATGTATCTGTGAATATACTAACACCACTACACACTTTAAATAAATGAAGTATATGGTATATGAATTACATCTCAATAAAGCCATCTGAGGAGATTTTACAATTTAATCTCACAATCTTAAATGAACATTCACTGAATACCTAATAGCAGGTTATAAAAAAAGATAAACATCTCTTCTCAGGTGACAAAAATTTGAAAATACAAGTTTTATGAACTAATGACATAAAAATGATTGTTATCAAGCATAATGACTAATGCTATTGAATAAAGTCAATAATGAAAAATTTATAATTTTAGACTTCTACAAAACTGTGGTGATATTGTGCTCCCCAAAATATTGTATACCCTAATAAACTTATCTAGGGTCAAAGAACAGAACAGCCGCTAGATACAGAGGCCAGAAAATGGTGGCGCACACACCTTTAATCCTATCACTTGGGAGGCAGAGATCCATCCGGATCTCTGTGAGTTTAAAGCCACACTGGAAACAGCCAGGTGTGGTTACAAGAGCCTTTAATCCCAGGAAGTGATGGCAGGAAGCAGAAAGGTATAAAAGGCGTGAAAACCAGGAACTAGAGCCTGGTTAAGCTTTTAGGCTTTTAGCAGCAGTTCAGCTGAGATTCATTCTGGATGAGGACTCAGAGGCTTCCAGTCTGAGGAAACAGGATCAGCTGAGGAACTGGCAAGGTGAGGTAGCTGTGGCTGGTTCTGTTTCTCTGATCATTGAGCGTTCACCCCAATACCTGGCTCTGGGTTTATTTTTGTTAATAAGACTCTTTAAGATTCATGCTACACAAAACTACCTTTGGAAGATTTAAAATGAAGTAACTCCTCATTTTTAATATTTAATATTCTATTATTAGTCTATATGAACAAACATTTCAGCTAAGAACTTCAAAAAAACTTAAAAAATATTTTCATTAATTCTATGAAATTTCATACAATGTATTTTGATCATATTCCCGGTACTTCCTCTAGATCCACACCAATTGCCCTACATTACCCTTATCTCACAGAAACAATTTTTTTAATATTTAAAGAAAAGGAATTAGTGTCTCTGAAAATTTCATGCTATCTACTTCACTCTAATTCACAATTTAAAGCACTGTCTACTTTCTAGTATTATCTTTCTGTGTGAAATCGGCATCCTGGGCTGTACCTCAGTGGTAGAGTATTTATTTACCTAATATGCCCAAAGCCCTAGGTTTTATCCCCAGTAACAGGATTTAACAAAAATAAGCTTAATCTGCCAACAAGCTCAAAGTATTTTCTAAGACGGTCTTAATGTGAAGGCAAAATGTGTTATGTCTGCTAGCCTAGGAAACAATACAAGAACCTGGGTGTGATCACAGTCACTGACCTACACACACAGAGTATCAGCTATTAAAATTCTGGTGCCAAAATCAACATTATGATTATCTATATAAATTATGTATGTGCTGTTAAAAAATATCACAAAATTTCTGATCTTTCCTTCTGCTCATCTAAAACTAAAGCACATGGAAGCCAAACACAACATTCTAAGCAGGTCAAGCCTGTCTCTCTGTTGTTCGAGGTGGATTCTGGGTCCTGGATAAATAGCATTGTAGCTGATGATCTGAACAGCAACTCTCTGCTGACTTAGTTAACATGTTCTGAAATAACAGGTTTTTTTTCAACCTAAAATCAGGACTTAATTTACGATGTCCCAACATTGGCAGAAAGTTTAATCAACCTGAATCAGATCACATGACGCTAAGTCATTAAACATACACTCTACTCCAAAATTCTCTGCCTCAGCAAGAGATGATTGAAAAGAAGGATACTCCCTTAAAATGTAAACTGACTATTCAGTAACCAAAGGAAGGCTGGTTCGCAAGCTTCAAGCTCTGCATTAAAGTATATCCACGGCAAAGTCTAAACTCTGAGTTGACAGTTAGTTAATAAAAAGAAAATATTCTATGACTGCCACAATAGTATGTTAATAAATACAAGGGAAGAAATAACCAGTTGGCTAAAAGCACAGGAAAAGACAGATATGTATGTTTATGTGTTCAAGTGATGACTTTAACGTTCAGATGGTAAAGAGGGCCAGAGGTGACTCAGCAGGGAGAGGCTCCTGTCACACACCTAACCACCTGAGTTCAATCCCCACGACCCACACGGCAGAAAGAGAGGCAATTCCCACAAGCTGTCTGCTGTCTTCCATGCATATGCCGCAGCATGGACACACTCGCGCACATATAAACATATATCTGTATATACATGTATGTATGTATACACACATGCACACACACATCAAATAAAATGAAATAAGAATGTTTTTAATTAAAATGATAGAATATAGGCCTGAGTCAGTAAAGTCCTGCATTGTAAGCATGAGTACTTAAATTCAATCTCTAGAACCCACTTAAAAAGCCTGGAGTCCTGGCATGTGCTTGTAACTCCAGCCATGGTGAGAAAGGAGACAGAGACAGGAGCATTCCTGGGAGCTTGCGGGTCAGCTATTCTAGCCTACTTAACCAACGAGAGACTGTCTCAAAGAAACGATGAAAGTCACCAGATACATGACACCCAAGGTGTCATGACCTCCACACCCTCATAACCAGCATACATGTGCAGCACCACCCACCGTGAAACACACACACACACACACACACACACACACACACACACACCCCAAATTAAATAATGATAAAATGTAACAGCAAACTTCAGTGGTCTTTCTCTGCATATGTCCTATTTTTCTTGACCCCTTTCCCTTAGCTGAAGTATTTTAATCTTTGAAATACCTGCATTCTGATGTGGACACAGCTTCTTCCAACAGGTCTTCCTGAGTCATTTGTTTAACTACTGTTCATTCTACATCTCCACAATGTTTAGGAACACGGTTATTACAAGTGTTTTCAAAATCTGCTTTTACTCTCACTCAATTCAATTGTATTATTAGTTCTACCTTCAAGTAACTCCTCAAAACGAGAGAGCATTTCCTCCACTTCCACCATGTATCTGACCCAAGAGAGTAGTTAGAATGCTGGGGAAAAAAGTATACAGACAAGCCTCCAACATGAGTGAATTTATAAGATCTAAAAGGACACTTAAAACGAGATGAACATATGTCCAACTTGAAGACAGCCATGAAACAGTAATGAATGATAATTTATTACAGGCCAAGGTATAGTCTAAGGTCTGTAGCATGATATTTAGTAGTCTCATGATAAAGACCATACTTTGTTAGCACATGCCTAGCATTCCAGCACTTGGAAATCTGATGCAGAAGGACTGGGTTCCAGGCCAGTCTTAGCTACATACATAGTGATATCCTGTCTCAAATAAATAAGTAAGTAAATAAATAAAGTCTAACTTTCAAAGCTGCAATGGCTCCTTCCTAATACAGTGGTGGCCCTTTACTGCTCTTAGCACCCTCCTCTTCCTCACACTTTGCACTGCCCAGTGAAAGACTTTTAATTTCATTTTGTTTGAGACAATGTCTCGTGTAGACCAGGCTGGCCTCTAACTCACTCCATAACAGTCTTGAACTCCAGATCCCCCTGCCTCTACTTCTCAAGTGCTACACTGCAGGGATATACCACCATACCTAGTTCACACAGAAGGAAGTATAAATGATGAATTACTTGTCAGTTTATAATAAGATCATGCCATACACATCAAAACCAACCGTGTTTTTTAAACAAAAATATCTTTATTATATATATAAAAATAATATATCTTTATTATATATATTATATATATATATATGTAATCCTTTAAAGTCTTTTCCTCTGTGTGTGTATATGAGTGTGTACATGTGTGTACATGTGCATGTGAGGTCAGAGGTCAATTTAGGGTATCTTCCTTAATCACTCTCCACCTTATTTCCTGAGACAAGGTCTTTAGATGAACCTAGAGCTTGTCAATTTGGCTAGACTGGCTGGCTAGCCATCTGTCTCTAGGGATTTGCATTCCACTACCCCAGTGGGTACATGCTTCCATGTTCTGATTCTACATGGTGTTGGGAATCAAACTCGGGCCTCATCCTTGCTGTCTCCCCAGCCCAAGTCTTTTCTTTAGAAAAATAAAATATATAACAAGTCTATAATTTATGGTCTAGAATTCTAACTATCAGTGTATAAGAATCAACTATAAGGAAACTGACTGCTGCATACCCCTTTTGGGAAGGACATTATATGTAAATTCAGTCATGAGTATGTTCAAAGCTTTCCACAAAAATGCTGACTGGCAGTGGGCATTTGTAAAAAGTATCTATATACATGGACATAAAAGCAGACACATCAGCTCAGGGATGCAGATTAATAGTAACAGTAAAAACACAAAACCAAAACAATCTCAAAATAAAGTGTTTGTGGATGAGGTGTAACTAAGACCATAATTAATAATTCGGCAGCAACAGAGCTGCTTCTCCATATATCGTCACAGCCAGCCGAACGACAGATGGGCTAACTCACCTGTGTACATAGTGGAGCTGATGAACTGAGTCGATTGCTATCACCATCTCAGCCAGGTAGAACCGAGCCATGTCTTCAGGCAGTCGATCTTCAAATTTGCTGAGCAGAGTAAGTAAATCCCCACCAACATAATAATCCATAACCAGGTACTGTGAACAAAAGTAAAATGTGCTCAGTAAATAATCATGGTAAAAATTAATATACTTAATGCATCCTGGGGTTAACTAGGACTAGGCTGAATACTTAGAAGGTTAATTACTTATGAGTTAATGTGGTTAACTCATATTTAAGTATATAAGATAATTATCATTAATAGTAGTAAGACTTATAAATTTCATAAGCAATGAGACAAAATTTTAAAACCTTGTCTAAAAGATAGGGTTACAATTTTTGCTGCTTTTGTCCTTTGCAAAGTAAATGACAGTATCACTCACCTGATGAAAGGATTTTTCTCAAATATACATAAACAGAAGCATACCCATTTTAGATGTGTGTGTATGTATGTATGTATGTATGTATGTATGTATGTATGTATGTAGTACCAAAGAAGGGCAAGGGTATTTATCAGAATGTTCACCAGGCTCTCTGAGTTAGATGACAATGTTATAGATTTTGTTACATTTTAGATTGTTTTCAAATATTTATTACTTGTATATGTCTATATGCATATGTACCACTTGGCATGCCTTGATGGTACAATGATTTTCTTTTTGCTTTTTCTTTTTTTTTTTTTTTTTTCCGAGACAGGGTTTCTCTGTGTAGTTTTGGTGCCTGTCCTGGAACTCACTCTGTAGCCCAGGCTGGCCTCGAACATCACAGAGATCCACCTGGCTCTGCCTCCTGAGTGCTGGGATTAAAGGCGTGCACCACCTCCACCCAGCTGATTTTATTTTTTTCTAAAGAGTTATTTTTATTTTGAGTGCAAGTGAGTGCTTGCATATGTCTTTGCACCACAGTGTGTCTAGTTCCTATGGAGGTCAGAAGAGGGTGGTGGATCTCCTGGAACTGGAGTTACAGGCAGATGTAAGCCACTATGTGAGTGCTGGAAACAGAAAACAGGTCCTCTGCAAGAGCAGCAGGTGCTCTTAACCACTAAGTCATCTCTCTAGCTCAACAATAATTTTATTACAAGATGAAAATATTTCAAGGATATCACTGAGCCAATATTACAATTTAAATTTGGCTATAAAAATTCTTTCATTCTGAGACTTGAAATTTTTAAGCACAGAAAATGTCAAAGAAACTAATTTTATATATTTAAAGCCTAGAAAATTAGGGAAGTTATATTTCAAGTCCTGGTCTATAGCTTACTTATTGCATTTACAAGGCCTAATATTTAACTAACTCTACCCTGAAGCTTATAACAAGTTAATGCAATGTAATAAAATTCTATAACTTTATCAGGTTGCAAGAAATGGAGACAGTTATGGAGAAGAAACTTTTATCTCTTAATTTAAAAGAAGCTCAATGAGAACTGCAGCAGAAAAAGACTTTAAGGTACAAAAAAGGTGCAATTAAAACAGACTCTAATATCAATTTATGTACAGAAAGTCATACAACATAACTCTTTTCTTCAGTAATATTACTGTGTTCCACTTGGGATTATTATGTACCAAACACTAGGATATGCCCATGGGATAAAGAGATGGAAGTCCCTACAGCAAGGGCTTTTCCCTTGACAGCTTACTCAGTTCTTACTACAGCAGACTCTTAAAATATCTGAAGACAACATACAACACTGAATTGCTAAAAAAATTTATTATTTCCATTTTTTTTCTATTAATGGTCAACATTTAAAATGAAGTTTCCCAAGCTATCTTTTAAGAGCCTTTATCCACATACTATTTTATGCTTCCTTTTACTCAAACCCTAAGCCTACTCCTTCCAAAACTATCAAGATGCTTTATTTAAGTCTTCCGTGATAAAGACAGAATAAAAACTGATAAATATGCAAGTACTCCTACATTTTCTTGTCTCCTAAAATGAGTTCACAGTCTTCCTTTACTTTGTTCTCACAAGTAAACTAGCTGCTAATAAAGACAGAATCCATCACAATGAAAAGGGGAGGGGGGCCCACAAAACTCTCAAAGAGAAAAACAGATCAAAACGAATCATACCTTCAATGGCAGTTTGTCATTAGAGACAAGATACTGGATCACGCTGATTAACTGGAAGTCATTCTTTGGATCTAATTCACCAGACTGAATTCACTCACCACGGTCTTTCTGAGTCTATTACCTACTAACTCTGTATATGATCTATTCCTCTCCCTATACACTAACAGCATCCTAATTCGGGTCACTGTCTCCCTGTGGTGTTTATTGCTACAGACTTATGAGAAAATGGGTAGATTTCCACAACAACGGAAAATGGAATCCAGACTAGAATAACAAATAAATTCATTCATCAATTCCATAAACAATTTTTAACAATACCTACAGTGTGGTAACACCATACTCATCCAACGAAGGTACAACAAATGATAAAAATATACCTTCAAAGAATTTATACTCTACAGAGAAACACAAATTAATGACCAGTCTCAGAGCATCATAAACACACTGGCAGGAATAAATGTAGGGAAATGCTTTAGACTCTTCAAGAGTCCAGCTAGACATGGTGACCCAGGTCAGGAATCCCACTAGTGAAGTAGCAGAGGCAGGAAGACCACAAGGCAAAGGCAGCCTGAGTAACTCAGCAAGATCACTGCAAACTACAAGAACTATTTAAAGAGCTAGAGACGCAGCTTTGCAGTAGAGCTTTACCGAGCATGCATGAGGCCCTGGGTTCAGTCCTCAGTGCCTGGAGTAAGGAACAAAAAATAATCCAGCCTTTGAATTTGGCTCACTGATTGGTCTAAAATGTATTTCTGTCAGGATGTAATGACTATTTTCTAATAGACAGATGCCTATTATCTAAACTGAGCTGCTAAATAATCTGTTCTTTTCTCTCATCAGTTGAGATGTGTCTTCATCACACTTTAAGACCCCCAAACCCTCACCTCTGTCCCTGGACACTACCTTCTGCTGCGGTTGCCTACGTTTGGGGCAACATTCTTCCATCATTCTGAAGAACATCTCGGGAAAATTAAGGGTCTTGCAGGACAGGTTTTTACTCTGAACTACCTTAAAAATATTATCCAATACAGTTAAACTTTCTTTAAACTATTCAAATAAACATACACCAAGGTGCAACAATCCTAAAACAGATGAAGGAAGAACACAGCCCCCCAAGTGAACAGCACTTCCCAACTGTTTAGAAGACAGACAATCCAACAAAATTAGGATGAGGATATTAACAGACATTTACAGTCACCATCAGCCAAGTAACACATGCCCAACTGCTACAGTATGTCAGGAAATGAAGGACACAGCAGCAGCAGGACACATGGAAGCATGTGTGACTATGCTTCCAGAGAGTCAGAAGCAACACTGTTTCACATCAACATACACCACAGTCCTTTGGAAAAGTCACTTCACAGGATCCAACCTTTAACTATGGAGCTGAGGATACAACTCAGTAGTCAAGTGCTTGCCTGGTGTGCACTAAGGCCTGGATCCTGTCCCTAGCACTGCACAAACTGGACATGATGATACATGATCATAACCCCAGCACTCAAAAGGTAGAAGTAGAAAGATCAAAAGCTCAAGGTACTGCTCAGGTCACACAGCAGGTTAGAGGCCAGCCTAAACAAACAAAGAATATTATTTGACCTAATATTACTCATCTGAGCAACCCAATTACAACCACTATTTCAACCAGGGGTGGTAGAACATACCTGTAATAACAATCCTCAGGAGAAGGCTGAGTCTGGAGGATCACAAATTCAAAGCTGGCCTAGACTAACATAGTGAAACCCTGTCTCAAAAAACAAAAAAGCCTGATATTTAAGGAAGCAGTCAATAAGGCTCAGTAAGAACTGTATTTCTGGCTGGTGCTCTAACCTAGTAGTCAGTCTCTAACATCCACAGGGCACTAGGTTCAAGTCCCACTAACCACTCCAAAGTTTACATAGTATTATAAGGAAACAATGCAAAAACATCTGAAAATATATATTAAAAAAAAAAAAAAAGTCACGCCGGGCGGTGGTGGCGCACGCCTTTAATCCCAGCACTTGGGAGGCAGAGCCAGGCGGATCTCTGTGAGTTCGAGGCCAGTCTGGGCTACCAAGTGAGTTCCAGGAGAGGCGCAAAGCTACACAGAGAAACCCTGTCTCGAAAAAACCAAAAAAAAAAAAAAAAAAAGTCACTATACCACACCCAAGAGGCTGAGGCAAAATTATTGAGGATGGAAGACCAGCCTGAGTCACATAGTGAGTTTAGGTCCGGCCCTGGATATATAATAAGATTCTATTTCAAAATAGTTTATAAATGATAATTCAAGAAATTAAAGCTTAAACATTTTCCATTTTTCCTCAAGCATAAAATAAACAGGAAATTATGAATAAGAACATATGATAGAAATATAATTTTCACTGATTCATAATATTCAAAGACATAAGGATTTCATGTGTCAGTGTTTGACACAGCGGCTTTAAACACAATGAGTTTTCTTGAGAAAAAATATTCTATTCACACCTTAGGATCATACATTAAACTGTGCAGCTTCTGCTTACGCACATAAAAGGTACTCGATATAATGCTACACTTTTTCATAGTATGTGATAGTAATATCTAAGAAAGTTGGAAATGAAAATCCAAATTATCTACTACATATTTCTTGAGTTATATAGCAGCAAAAATGTTTGATTACTTAAAAGAATGGTTAAAAGTTACTGTGCAAAATAAATATACTGAATACAATTTCTGTTTTGGTATCTAAAATTAGATTTGTCTACATTCTTAAATTGTTTTATTTTCTAATATCCTTTAAAGATTTAATTATTTATTTATTTACAAGTATACATAGGCCATGAGTGTATATATGTGAATCTCGAGTGTTCAGGTGCCCATGGAGATTAAAAAAACCAGCATATATCCCCTGGAACTGGAGTTCCAGGCAGTTACAAGCTGCCAATGTAGGTAGCAGGAACTGAACTCAGGTCTTTTATAAGAACAGCAAGTGCTCTTAACTGCTAAGTCATTGCTTCATCTCCAAAATAGGTTGTATGGGTTGTTTTGGTTTTGGTTTGGATGGTGCAGGGGGGATGCAATCCAGGGCCTTGTACATGCTGGGCATAGTTGTTACCATTCAGCCTCACACACTCACTTACTTTCTAAAATTTTCAAATGCTTAAAAGAATGGCTGCAATGATAGCTAAGACTTCTGAATTCTGCCTCTTGTAAATGACAAGAATTTTCATTTTGATCTTCCTCCAAATACTGTTACTTTTATTTCAATATAAATAACGTAACTGGTAATATACAGATTACTTCTCTCAGAGAAAGGCACTGAAGAAGAAATATATATCCTAAGTCTAATACAAAGAATGCAAATCAGTCTAAATAATTCAGAAGACACAATGGTAATAAGCAGCTCTGACTTTTTTTTCTCCTCTTAATACTGTTTGGCAAATGTTTGCCTTTTGAAAGCTGGCATTTGGGGAGCTGGAGAGATGGCTCATCACTTAAGAGCACTTGATGCTCTCACAAAGGACCCAGATTTTGTTCCCAGCACTCACACTAGGGACTCATGACTGCCCATAATTGCAGTTCCAGAGGACTGGATGCCAGCTTCTAACCGCCACAAGCAGAAGGCACACAGCGGCACACGAACATACATGAGGGCAAAACATTCATATACATAAATCAAAAAATTAAAATCTGCCACTTGAGCACTTGTTTATATTTATTTCTATATTTATAACAAAATGTACTTTTTAAGCGATATATAAATTCATGATGATAAATCTCCAAAAAATACATTGAAAGGATTTTAGCCTTATTACTTTTGAAAATTACCATGATAAATACTTTACTTTTTCTAAGTGTAAATAAATACCTACTTTATGTTCAATGTACTCACGAATTTTGCTAATAAATCTACATATATTATATCTGCCTGATTTGTTCATCCCTAAAATTTCAATAATCAACCTAAATCCAACCAAAGATCATTCCATTCACTCTGACACTGAATGGTAAACACACGCAAAGCTTTATCCTGTCGTTTAAAGAAACAATTCTGACTACAAACCACAATGCTACATATGGTGCATTAAAAACCAATGCCACTGTTGTGGCAAATAGTTTCTTCCAAGATCAAAACCTTCCCTCTTGAAGGGCAGCTCATTAAGACATAGGATGTTGACAGGAGGACAAACAGCAGCAGGGTATTCCAAGGGAGGGCAAACTTTCCACTGCCCAGGGAAGCTCCTTAAGCTCAGGAAGTAAACAACTCAAAATAGCTTCAGAAAGTCTCTGAAACTGACCGTATTCACTAGAACCAACCCCTCCTTCCTAAAGTGTACACAAACATTACAGACTGCTAAATGGCACTGTTAGATAGGCCACACTGCCCAGAGTCACTACTCAGAGCAGCAGAGCTCCCTGGAAAAGCACAGACCACTTCAGACCAAAGGCTCTACCTGCAGAGGGCGCTCTCCAACCTGCTGAGCTGCCTGCAGGTGTGCAGTGTCTTCCAGTTTCCAGCTTTTCTGAGCTGTCAACCGTGCTGGCGTAGCTTTTTGGTGATGGAGCTGACTTTGAGTCATTTCTGCTCCTGTAACTAAACCTAATCAAGTTCAGTGGCTCGCCAAGGTGGACTTTGGTGGTATTAGTACTTCAGTCCGTTCTCAGTTCCGCATCTGCAGTGAGTGGACTGATCACGTCTCCCTACAACTGTTGCAACAGTTGTTAGGCCAGTATTTACTCTCAATAATCAATCATCATAAAGGCTTGTTTTCCTTTCTATTTGATTCTTTTTTTTTTTTTTTTTTGGTTTTTCGAGACAGGGTTTCTCTGTGTAGCTTTGCGCCTTTCCTGGAACTCGCTTTGGAGACCAGGCTGGCCTCGAACTCACAGAGATCCGCCAGGCTCTGCCTCCCAAGTGCTGGGATTAAAGGCGTGCACCACCACCGCCGCCCGGCTCTATTTGATTCTTTTTTTTTTTTTTTTTTTGGTTTTTTGAGACAGGGTTTCTCTGTGTAGCTTTGCGCCTTTCCTGGAACTCACTTGGTAGCCCAGGCTGGCCTCGAACTCACAGAGATCCGTCTGGCTCTGCCTCCCGAGTGCTGGGATTAAAGGCGTGCGCCACCACCGCCCGGCTCTATTTGATTCTTAAATGCTGTTTGCTGCCCACTAAATTGGTTTTATACCCAATTTTTTCATTTTTAAAAAACATATAAGGGATATAAATTTGGAATAGCACTGTTTCTACACTTGGATCTGACTTGACATCAGACAAAAACCTCACGTGTATTACAGCTATAAACAAACAGTTAGTTTTACTTTAGCTAAAGATACTAAGGATCATGCCATTTATGCTTTTCTAAATTTCTACCAAAGATTCAGAGGCACTGTACACACACACGTTGGTTGTGTAACAGACTTTAAAAACATAAAGCTAAAATGACACAAAGTTTAATTCCAACAGGAAATTCTGGAAATGACTATTTTAACATGTAGAATTTCAGCACAACTGAATGTTTCCAGGGGATTCCAACAGAGATACTATTAAAGACAAATGCAGATGAGCATGGAGAATGCTCAAGGATGACAGCAGAATCTTACTTTTTCTTCTTAACTAAGAAATACCTTTGGTGCTCCTGGCTACCTTTTGGACTCCTGTGTGTGTATGCGGGAAGGTGGGAGCCAAGACCTTGAATGTGCTAGCACACGCTCTACCACTGGAATGCATGCCTGGCCCTGCTCTCCCCAGTCTCCACAGTGCGGTGTCTCCATCCGTCTGCTGACCTCTCCATGACTTCTCTTCTTGGCGTCCTCACTCCCATCCACTATAGGCACACCTGTTCTTGTTTCACACTTACAAGTATTACTCCATGATTATTGCTTGCCCTGTCTTTACTGTTATTGTCAAGAGAAGACAGGCCAAGTTTGCTATAGAGAGGCAGACAGTAAATACTACAGATTTGGGAGGCCAAGAGGCAGGATTAAGGTTAAGAGTGGTTAATTACATGAGAGATAAAACAAATCTTTGCGTTTCCTTAGTTGTTTGTTTCTTGTTTTGTTTTGTTTTTCTGGTTTTTCGAGACAGGGTTTCTCTGTGTAGCTTTGCGCCTTTCCTGGAACTCACTCTGTAGCCCAGGCTGGCCTCGAACTCACAGAGATCCACCTGCCTCTGCCTCCCGACTGCTGGGATTAAAGGCAGGCGTGTGCCGCAACCACCACCACCACCCTGCAACATTTCCTTAGTTTTAAAAGCAATCTGTGCTGTTCCTGATGTCTTCAATTTTTTGAGCAACCGTTTTCAATAAAAGAACGAGTTTAGTAGGGCTGTGGTGGTGAACGCTTTTGTTTTTTGTTTTTCGAGACAGGGTTTCTCTGTGTAGCTTTGCGCCTTTTCCTGGAACTCACTTGGTAGCCCAGGCTGGCCTTGAACTCACAGAGATCCGCCTGGCTCTGCCTCCCGAGTGCTGGGATTAAAGGCGTGCGCCACCACCGCCCGGCAAAATATTCTGTTTTAAATTTACTAACCTTACTAAATCAATTCTTTCCTGTGAATTGAGAATGTGGTAATGTGTGGTGTATCTGGCAATGTATGGGTACACTATATTCTATTAGTATAGATGTGTAATGTGTTTTCAATATTAAACACAATGCTCTGCTAGTTAATCCATAAAACCTTCACTGTCCTGGGCACTAAAGCATTCTGACATGATAGGTATGCATTATTAATAAAAAATAAAATGTCATGGTACAGCAATATGCACAGAACTCAAAATGCTATCAAGTTATAACAGGCTTGGTAGTTTTTGACAATCTGTAAGTCAATAAGTGTAGCTATACTACAAGTTTATGAAAACTAAACCTTGAAGTTTATGTAATATTTATGTCACAAAATGACATTCTTTGTATCTTTCTTCCTCTTGATTTAGCTATCATGTATCTGTCTTGGAAGAATCTTCAGACTTTATACTTCTGAATAAACATAGCATTTCATCATCTAAACTACTTCACATATATTACTTACTTGATTTTAGACTCATCATCTGGTAATACTTTATGTAAATAATACTAAGAAGAGAGAACTTTTATCTCTTGCTCACTGTTCTCTCCAGACACAGAGAACAATGCCCAGCAGGGAGCATACATCCACTAAGCTTTCAGCAAATAAAAACTGTCCCCTATTCTTTCCATTCCAGTTGTCAAGTCTGGTACATAACAGCATTTCAAGACATGAACGTTTCTCTAAAAGATATACACCTGGAAATAAAAATGGATCAAAAACTGAAGAACTATGAATAGTAAGTAGGCCAAGTAGCTACCTATAGAATTGGAGCAAACTTCACCTTATTTATCCGTTGACTTTATTTCCCTGTTTCTAGTTTCTCTATTCATTCTTATTTATACTCAGGTGGTACAGATGCTGATATTTTGAGTTTTCTCTAAGTTCCCCCCAAGCTTTGTGAAGTGCTCCATGATGGCATAAAAATGTAGCTCAACTTAATACAGCACATGGTCACATTGGAAAATGTGTAAAGTTTTCAGAAGCAGAACACTACTAATAAAATATACTGGGAGAGTCATAAAAAAAACAAACCCCCTGAACCATCTCCTACAGCATTTAACTGAAGGAAATTAAAACAGCCTGGATTGCGTTTGGGATTTCTTATTTAAAGGCATAAGCAAATTCAACAACAACAACAAAAAAAGCATCAAATTTCTCAGACAAGTAATTCTCATACCAACGTACAACTCATTCTGTGAAATGCAGTGGTTTTTCTACTTCAGTAAGACTTTCAAGCAATGCGGACCTCCGCCACCCAAGACTCAGATCACAAAAGCATCTCTTACTAGGTTGTTGTCGTCCTGGAAAGCGTAGTGCAGGGTTGTTATCCACTTGTTGTCTCCGTTCACCAGCACGTCCCTCTCTTCACGAAAGCACGCTGTCTGAAAGGGAAAGGAAATGCTTCCAAGAATACTTCACACAAACCAGACAACCCTTTCCAAGCAACTGCTCAAAATCTGTATCACAGCCTAAACTACTTAATAGTATTTAGAACTGCTAGAGTCCAAAACAATCCAGGAAATGCACAGAATTACTTAGCTTAAACACAGACCAACCAACCTATTACCTAGATGATACAAATGTCCGGCTCTGCCATATCCACTTTGCCATTTTTAGACACAGAAAATGCACACAGCAGGTGCTTTTGACTTTTGTGTTGTGTTTTATGATAAGACTGAACTTGGGATCTTGTACATGCTAGATAGCATTTGTGCTTGTGAGTTATATCCTCAGCTCTTACAGTTGACACTGGTTATCCATAGAAAGATTAAGTAGTCATGACACATGAAACAAATTATTCTACAACTAGCCCTAGTATCCTCATGTATATACACACAGGACTTATTTGGACAAGCAGAATTAAATAGCACTATCTGAGAAAACACTAAAACTAGTAAATATAATCCATCTGAAATAATGATTTAAACGTTCAGTCAAGTTACTAAAATCTATAACATTTTGCTTTAGGAAGAAGACAGAATCATGTTACCTATTTACTACAAAGTCCTGCTCTATGGCTTAACTGAACTCAAAGTACGGTTTCTACTTAATATTTTAGAAGGCTAGGAGAGCCCAGGAAACCCCTTCCCTGGCTTTATCTTACAATGACAGTGATCTGGAATTTTAAAGACAATCCAGTTAGAATCTAGTAAGTAACTGGAGCTTCACTTGATTGAAAATTCCAAACTAAACAAAACTGTGAAGACTTTAGTCAAAACAACAAATTTAACTTTAAGTTCTAATTTATCCCAAATTGCTTAGTAAAAATAAGTTTTAAAAGATAAATATATATAATAAACTATGGTATATAATTTCAAACATATACAGAAGTAGAGAGTCTGACTAAATTCCTCCACCCAAAGTACTGTTACTCAATTATAACAATTATTTTATTATCCAATTTTATTTTATTATACTCACACATTCACCACCATCCCTCGGTTCCACTGGTGCGCGAGCGCACACACACACACACACACACACACACACACACACACACACACACACGTGCGCGCACACTTTATAAAGATAATCTCAGGCATTATATGATCTATTCATAAGTGTTTAACCATTAAGCTATTCTTTTTAAAGCACAGATAATAGGTCTAGATATAAGGCATACTGCAGACATTCTACTTAATGTACTTTGTCCTCAGCTGCTTATGCCAATTGGGAAAGATACTACCAGTATCTAGTAAAGAGAAGCCAGGGTACTTCACCACATAATGCACAGAACAGCTTGCGCAGGAAATGACCAAGTATCAACAGTGGTCCTGTTAAGAAAATCTGTTCTTCATCAATATTAAACCATGATAAATGGACACTCTGGTGGTGTGGGGGTGCTCTAGGAATTCAATCATATTTTCTGAAGGAAAGAAAAAAATTTCCATTCCCTCCATGATTTGGGTCTCTAAAAACACAATGAACGGGGGTGTATGCCTGTAATCATAGTGCTTAAGAAGAGAAAGCAGCCGGGCGGTGGTGGCGCACGCCTTTAATCCCAGCACTCGGGAGGCAGAGCCAGGCGGATCTCTGTGAGTTCGAGGCCAGCCTGGTCTACAGAGTGAGTTCCAGGAAAGGCGCAAAGCTACACAGAGAAACCCTGTCTCGAAAAACCAAAAAAAAAAAAAAAAAAAGAAGAGAAAGCAAGCAGATCAAGAGTTTAAAGTCATCCTTGGTTAGCTAAGAAACATGACACTGTCTCAACAAACCAACACTTCACAACATAACATGTGCATGGGGTTACTAGGACTGCAGAACTAAGATTTAGCTGCTCATTTTCCCAACAAATTCTCAAATTTCCAACACATTTTTTTTCTTTTATTTTGTTTCTATGAGACAGGGTTTCTCTATATAGCCCTGGTTGTCCTGGAACTTGCTCTGTAGACCAGGCTGGCTTTGAACTCAGAGATCTGCCTGCCCTGTCTCCTGAGTGTTGGGATTAAAGGCCTGTGCTGCCACCACCACATGGCTGATTTTCAAATTTTAACCAAACATTTTTCTCCACAGTGAGAAACATCTGCTCCTGGCAGGACCAATTACTTCAAAGAGGATGATGGGCATTGAAGAAAATCCACGTTGAATTTTTCTTTATGGCAAAAGCTGGCCATGTGGGCAAAGAAACTCCCCTTGCTTCAATTGCTGACAGTTACTGTCCAAACTGGACCAGCAGGACACAAGAAAGGCGACTGCCAAACTTTGCCAAGACAAGGTAGGACAGTCCTTCAAAATTAAAATTCCCTGCTTCACAGTAAAGTCCGTCAGACATCCTAGGCCTTTAGGACAGAGTTGGATGACCCAATGTTGTAGAGGAACTTTGGGTGACTGTCCAGGTAACTTGAAGTCCATCATTAGGTAACATTCTACCCTTCTGGAGTCTTTGATGGAGTTGAAGACTAAATAGTTATAATTATAGTTTTCCTTAGTTATAATAGAAAGTAAATTAGATACAAAACTTTAGACTCACCAAAATAAGGTAAGTATTTTCTCTAATTTTACCAAATACAAATGGATTGCTGTAATTCTTACTTAATAACTGTTTTGTGAATATGTATTTCTCTCATTGGTCAATAATAAAGTTGTTTTGGCCTATGGTAAGACAGGGTGAGTTAGACTGAAGAATCAAACTAGGACTCAAAGGAAGAGGGTAGGGTCAAGACAGATCCTGCGGGCAGTCCAAGAAGCAGAATGCGGAGGACCAGTAAGCCACAGACCTTGTGACAATAAATAGATTAATAGGTTAATTTAAGTGTAAGAGCTAGTTAGTAATAAGCCTGAACTACTGCCCAAGCATCTAGAGTTAATACAAGCCTCTGAGTGATTATTTGGAAATGGCTGTGGGACAGAGAAAAGCCTCTGTTTACACATTTTGCTTGCCAGAGTGATTTAACTTTCATATACTTTTACATTTTTCTGTATTCAGTAATAGGTTCTTTAAATTTCATCCTTAATGGATTACTGGGATAATGAGCAACAAGAATTCCTGTGCTGAAACAGAAGTTAAATAAGGTCCATACATAAATAATTCTACAAAGCTGTCACATGACTCTTTAGAACATTCATAAAATACATCAAATTAGCAATCCTATATAGTCATCAAAATTATATGCATAGTGCCTTCAAGATGGCTCAGCCAGCAAAAAGTGCTTGCCATTCAAGTCTGATGACTGAGTCTAGTCCCTAGATCCCGGGAGTTGGGGGTGGGGGGATAAAAATAACCTCCTGAAAATTGTCCTATGACCTCCACATACACATGCATCATGGCAGGTACATGCCTATACTCATACATACATATCATGTACCTGTATGTGCATGCGCACACACACACACACACACAATCACATAACAACAGATGAAGAACAGTCAAAACAACAAAGTATACTGATGATTATATCTAGTTTGGCTTCTCATTTACTGGGAATAAGAATAAAGGCTTCTCTCCTTCACAAAGTACTGTTACAAAGAAATTTTTCAGATAATAGAATATTAAAGTCTAAGATATTCATTTTGAAAAATAAATGGAATTTTTTATGGAATTTTAATAAGATTTCCATTTTTATGACAAGGTATCAAATTCACTGTTTTTAGTCATCTAGAGTTTTTTGTTGTTGCTGGTGGTGGTGGTGTTTTTTTTTTTGTTTTGTTTTTGTTTTTTTGGTGTGTGTGTGTGTGTGCGCGCGCACCCGCACTAGCCTTGAACTTGTTATCTAACTAAGGACAAACTGGAAATTCTTAATCTTTCTGTTTCTACCTCCTAAATAAAAGCTGGATCCAGCAGCTTTTATTTACTTTCAAGTATATAGTTTAACATATATTTGATGGCCACAAAAAAAAGAGACACAGAAATCCTTACGTAGTCAGTAAAAATGTTTTTAATATAACTAACAAAAAATCATTTGATAATATCTGTATTTGGCAAGTGTGCTTAAGTTCACAGACAGTTACATACTCTGAGTTAATAAAACATTTTATTTAAGTAATAGCTTCCAAGGTTTAAAGGTATTCCCCACCCCATGCCCAGGATTTCCATGAAAATAAGTTTAATTTGGAAGGTTGTTGTAACATACACACAACCTAGAAAATCCTTTCATGTAAAAATTATCCTAAGATCACTTCAACATCCCTTACATGAACTGGAGCCAGCCCTGGCAAAACCGCTGGTTAAGAGCACTTCCGACTTCCTCTACCTTTGTATCTGTTTTGAATGTTTGTCGTATGTGTGTGCGTAAGTGTGTACACATGTATGCAGGTGCTTAGGTGCCATGGTGCACACTTGTGGAGGTCAGAGAATAACTTTCTGCTGTCAGCTTTCTCTTT
This sequence comes from Peromyscus californicus insignis, assembly GCF_007827085.1. Classification (NCBI taxonomy): domain Eukaryota; kingdom Metazoa; phylum Chordata; class Mammalia; order Rodentia; family Cricetidae; genus Peromyscus; species Peromyscus californicus. The sequence goes on along the minus strand of NW_026294436.1, from coordinate 64,626,619 downwards.
CCACCACAGGTTCCGGGGATCAAACCTCCACTAAGCCACTCCACAGCCCTTTACACTGATACACTCTGCAGGTGGCATGGCTGGTTCTGATAGTCTTTCTTCTCTCATTTTGAAATTACGTTTTTACAAACACACGTTAATTTTGGTGAAATAATTAAATGCACTAATAATCTGAGTCTGCCTTGCTATGTATTCAGACGATGCATAAGCTCACGAAAGTACTCCAACCCAGTGCCATCAATTTTACAAAGAATAAAGACTCACCTCAGCTCTTTTCAGCATTTCCCACTTGTTCAGAATTTTCATGGCAAATACTTTATCTGCATTTTTTAGTTTAACTACAGCAACCTAGAAAAGATAAAAGGAAATACAACTTTTAAAGTATGGCCAAAAAAAAATACTTTTTCCATTTTCCATTTTCCTCTCTGTAAGAAAAAAATACCAATTATCAATTATTTCAATGCCGCTCAATTCTAAGATCCTAAATTAAATGTCAAATTAAAATTTATATTAGTTAACACATGTCAAACAAGTCATTTTATTTGTAAACAGTGTCTGCTGCTTATTATCTTCCTTTCCAAGTTTCCTGCCCAGGAATTTAAACTCATCATCTATTACTAAGAAACTGACCAAAATGCACAACAGAAAAGCAGTAGATCTTAAGAGACAATGCATGCCAGATTCTAGCACGATGATACAGGGAATGCAGTGCCCAAAGGAGAGGTGTTCTGTGGGAATCAAGCACGAGGAAGTGAGCTGAAGATGATGGTGCTCTTTACTCCACACACTCTTACCCACTATGCATGTATTCCAATTCATTCTTTCCCTTCCTCCCCAACTCCCACCCAAGAGCAATTACGGCTAACAGTTTTACAAACTGTGGACCACACACATCCTTCCCAATAATAAAAAGCAGCAAATGCTTTTGTATTTTATATATCCAGTTACAGACCAAAATCCTGCCAAGTACAGATAAGACTATTCTCACTGTCAACACACTGATTGCATTTCTGTTTCTACGTTGTTTCCATTTAACTAGATAATCTCTTTAGGGCCCTTCCATCCAGCTTGCTGGGTTTGTTACAGGGCTGAAACTAAACTACAGAAAAGGAAGGCAGATATTCACCAACATTTCCGGTAACTGAGGCACCAGTGGAGAAAACAATCACTATCTGCTTCAGTTTGGATACGAGGTGCTCTCAAAGGTCTCTGTGATGGTAAAGGTTTGGTCCCCAGCACAGCACTTTGGATGACAGCAGAAGGCTTAAAGTCTTAATAACAGTTTTGTGCCTTTAAGTTGTTGGGGTCTGTGGGACCCTCAACTGACTTCATTATTTCCCCCTCCTTTCTTCCTATCAGGTGGATAGTTTTATTTTGCCACGCACTCCCAGAACAATATGCTACTTCACCACAGGCCCAAAAGCAGAGAGCTAATTGATTACACACTGAAATCTCCAAAACTATAAGCCAAGATAAATTTCCCTTTTTATAAGTGAATTATTTGAGGTATTTTGTTATAGTAATTTGAAGCTAACAACACAGTATCCTAACATGCAGGGAAGAACATGTGTACAGATCTTTACAATTCAAGGGAGAATTTCCAAGGCTAAAAAAAAGGTTTAAATTCAAGCTCTAATTTTTAAATAAGTTTTAATAGCAAATGTGCATATTAAGGGCACTTAAGAAATTTGTACCTCGATGAGACTGTTATTAAAGTAATACGATGACATGATTAAAATTATTGCATAATGTTTCTCAGTAGCTGCCATAAAGTTACATCATCAAATAAAATGGTGGAGGATGTGTCAGGAAGATGGCTCAGTAAAAAATTGAGCCACACTAGCAAGCCTAGCAAACTGAGCTCAATAGATCCTTATAACCCATGCAAAAAGCCTGATTTGGTGGTGCACATCTGTAATCTCAGGATTCATAAGGCGAGATGGGGATATGGATAGGAGAATCGCCCAGAAGCTTCCAGGACAGGTAGTTTGAAGTACACAGTACAGCAGCAGAAACAAGAGACCCTGCATCAACAAGGTAGAAGAAAAGAACTAACTGCCAAGTTTTCCTCTCACCTCCATCTGTCCAACAACATACATCCAAGTGTCTAAATGCTGGGCATTATGCTAAGATTTCACACAGCTCTACAATCTCTCAAATGCAATTCCAAAAACCAAAACATTTCATAACTCACTTAGCAGTGTGTGCTGAAGCCAGATTATTAGTTTTTGGTTTTGGTTGTTTTGTTGTTGTTGTTAATCTCTGTTACTGTAAAAACAAACATACATGCTTAGCCAGGGAGTGGTGATGCACGACTTTGATCCCAGCACTCAAGAGGCAGAGACAGGCAGCTCTCTGTGAGTTCAAGGCCAGCCTGGTCTACAGAGCAAGATCCTGGACAGCCAGGGATACACAGAGAAACTGTCTTGAAAAGTCAAAATAAAGTTTCACTTCAGAAGCATGAACAGATGTGTTGTGCAGTGCTGCTCCAGACCTTGCCAGGGTGATGTGTAAGAAGGTGCACTACATTACCTTCTTACACTCCAGAATGCTGGACTCAAAACACCTGTGGCTTGTGCAGCTCCACCGAAGAGGTTAACAGTGCCAGTGCGCAGCACCCACCCCACACTTCTACACCTAGCTAGCACTTATTGGAGGTGTTAGGAAGGTGGTGGCAATATGGAATCTGAAGCCAGACTACTGGTTTTAAATCTTGGTTTTATCATTTAACTGTCTAACTCTAGGTTTTTTCTTTAGAGAGTTGCCTTTCAACGTTTCAGTTTTCTCATCAATGGTGAGTTTAATAAATGTACTTACCTTGGATATAGTAAAGATCAAAATAATTACTATGCATAAAGTACTTACTACAGGGTCCAGTTAATTGTTCAACAGATGTGAGCTGTGACCATGCGTCTATACCTTTATCTTAAGCACCCACTCTCCCCATCTCCTAACCGCCTCTTGTTCATCTACCACTACTACGGGACAGCCAGTATGTCTTACAATCCCTTCAGCACTAAAGAGAGCAACAGCTCTTCAATTTGTAGCTTTAAGTTTATAACTTTGACACTATACAAATACACAGAAATTTCCTCAATTGAAAACATCTACAAATAAAAGGTAAAGTCACAATAATCAACACAGTATGGTTTTCAGTAGTAAAATACTAGAAATGACTTAAATATTCTTAAAGAGGAAATGGACAAGATAGAGTAAACCAAAAGAGAATTATTCATGTGACCAAAGAAATGTTAAGAATACTAATTTAATAGAGAAAAGCTCAAGCTCACCATATGATGTGAAACATAAATTTATAAAACATTGTAGATCATAATTATTTTTCATATACATATATACACATAAAATAAATCATAAATTTCTATGCCATACATTAGAGAATAGACACTAAAATACTAAAAGATGAAACTACTTCTAAAGTTCTTCAAAGAGGTAAGATTTTTATTTGCCTTTCTAACTCTTCTGTGGGGCACACACACCCTGCATCTTGGTCACAACATGAACACAAGGTAGATGTGTGGTAGTGTACAATACGGACCAACAAGAGCCTGAGTCTACAATGTGCATGGCAGTAAGGAATACCATGCTACTGCACAGTACACCTTAAAGGAGTTTCATGAGCTGCCTAAAAACTTCTCCGGAATAAAGTGTGGTTTAGAGAAGTAACAGTCAGCTCAAGAAACGTTCCTGAATTATCGTATTAACGCCATGATGAAAAAAGATTATGAAGCTCCCAAGGTGATTATTGATCTGCTCCTTCTGTTCACACTACAAATGATTTCCCTCTTCATGGCAGTAGAAAATCAAAAGTAAAGTTCTCTCAGAACTCCCACTTTAGATCCTGTATGTTCAAGTAGCAAAGTCAATTGACACATAAGAGGATGGCATGTGTGGTGGTTTCAAAGAAAACGGCCCCCAAAGGGAATGGCACTACTACAAGGTTTGGCTTTGTTGGAGTAGGTGTGGTCTTGTTGGAGGAAGTATGTCACTATGGGGGTGGGCTTTGAGGTCTCATATATGCTCAAGCCACACCCAGTGTCTCAGTTCACTTCCTGTTGCCTGCAAGATGTAGAACTCTCAGCTACCTCTCCAGCACCATGTCTGCCTGCATGCAGCTATGTCCCACCATGATGATAATGGACTGAACCTCTGAAACTGTAAGCTGCCACCTCAATTAATGTTCTCCTTTATAAGTGTTGCAGTGGTCATGGTGTCTCTTCACAGCAATAGAAATCCTAACTAGGGCAGCATGTTATAACATTCTTCCTTAGAGTAGGGTATGTAGCTCAGTAATAGAGCACTTGCAGAGCATACACAAGGCTCTAGGTTCCATGCCCAACACACAAATACAAACACACACACACACATACACACACACACACACACAAAATCAAAAAAGTACATTAGTATGGGCTAAAAGTTCCAAAGAAGATACATTTCTAAAACAACAGAGATGATTTTAATAATTCCTAGCAAACATTCCTAGAAAACCTGTACACAGTACAGAAATGATCAGCATGTGACAAATATACTAACAGGCTGTTGAACACAACCTGTGTATCATTGTGTGTAGCTACAGCCTCTAAGAATGACCACACTATGTTACATAAGATTTCAATATCCAAGCAGTTCTGCATGTTTTTTATGGTATTCAGAAATCTAGCCTACCTCTGATAGAGTCAGAATTCACCATATCTTCTCTTCTGCCCCATATACCTTGCCGTCATACCTTACCTGACCTTTCTACCTGTCTTTATTCACAATCTATTCTCAACAGTACAAAAACAGCATGCTTAAATGTACTTCAGATGACATCATTCTTTTGCTCCAAACTTCTAGTGATTTTCTATCTCCCTTAAAGTTAAAAAGAAAAGCCAAAGTCCTTACCATAAACTGTAAGGCCCACTAACCTCCCTGGCATCTACTCACCGTCAGCTCACTTTTGCTCAAACCACAATGCTCACCTTGCACGACCTCACCTTAGGACTTGGTACTTGTTCTTCCCAAGACCTAGAGAATACTTTACCTCCACAGGGCCCCTGAGCCTGCTCTGTCACTTCCTCACTGAAATACCACTCTGTCCCTTGAGACTTTCTATTACATTTTTTGCTTCCCTTTCTCCTTAATTCTCATAATTATTTAACATGATATATATATATACACACTACGTAGTCTAACTATGTACAATATTTACTAATTGCCCCACAGCTCTTTGGGAGCAGGGATTTCTACCACTTCTATTCACCAACACATGGTTAGTGCCTGAGAGTCAACAGGTACTCAGTAAGTACATTCTGGAGAGAAGAATGCTTTGTAACTCATGTAGATAAATATATAGGGAACATTGTAAGGGATCAATATTCTCATCTGCAAGTACACTACTACATGGATGGTGAAATCTAGAAATAAGGCTGGTGATAATCCATCTTTTGTATGATTTATGGAGCCTGTAATCTAGCTCACACTGCTCCCCTACCAGGGCTTTCAAAGTCTCACCTTTGAAAATAGGACATTATTGTTGTGTTACTATTGACCATTTATTGTTTTACATATTTCTCTTAAGTTTCTCTTATATAGCACCTACCATTATTTTTATTAATAAAACTAAAAACACTTATTTCTAAAGAAATTGTACTGTACGTACGTGTACTACACATGCTAAGCACACTACATATGCTACTCATTTAATCTCTACACTAATCTGAATGGTGTTCCATCATCCCCACTTAAAGAAACAGTAAACTAGTCTGTCATGGTAGAGCATGCCTATAACCCCAGCACTCGGGAGGCAGGGGCAAGAGGATAGCTTCAAGTTCAAGACTAGCCTGGTCTACACAGAGAGTTCCAATACAGCCAGAGCTATACACCAAGACTGTATCTCAACAACAAATAAACAAATTGGAGGACAGCCTGGGCTACATAGTACATTCCAGGCCAGCGTGCCAGCATGCACTACAGAAAAAGACACTGTCTCAAGCAAACAAGAAAACTGAAAAACTACTCTGTGAATGATCAATTACATTATTAAAGAAATTTTAGGGTCAGGGGTGTGGCTCTGTGGCAGGACTGGCCTCACATACAGGAGATCCTGGGTTCAATTCCCAGCACTACCAAAAAAATAATTAATTAATTAAAAAATTTTAAGGAGCGAACTAAAATCTAAAATCACTACAACCCTTTACTGAACAGCCAGAAGTGTGGTCTTGATAAAAATGTAATTTATATATAGAGCAACAATAGGCAAAATATTTAAAACTGGTACATTCTGGGTATCAACCAATTAAACAGACACAGATTATAAATGATGACAGGCCAAAACCTGTGGGTCCCTGGACTACAGACTGGCACTATCAAAGGCAAATCATGCACTAAGTTTAGTTTCTTCTCCCAGGAGTCTCAGGAGAGCCTGAGCAAGAGTCTTTAAAGAAAAAGGATTGCCTACAGGTATTCTCCCCTTTCGGGCCCTGTACTAGACTCTACGGACACATAAGGAACCAGGTAATTAGAGGAAGCAAGCTAATTAAAAGCTTTTGACACCTGAAGCAGGGGTAGCAGGCCAAAGCAGCAAGCTTTCACAACAAGCTCTGAAGCCCAGAAGCCTGGAAGCTGCCCTCGGAGCAAGGCTGGAGCAGGCAGAAGCGGTGAGCCACCAGGAAGCTGTGGACAGGTAACACCCAGGGCGTAAGTTAAAGGTTTTCCTGAAAGCAAAAAGGAAAACCCAGCGTTAAGTCAAGCAGTAACTGGCACGAATGTGTTGTAGAGAGAAGATTCTTAACTCACAGAGCTGCTGAACTTCAACTATATCTTGCCCTTTATTGTTTCCCATGATTATGTATTTCTTGTTAAGAGTTTTAAAAACTAATTTATTTTCATGGTTTTTCTGTCTACAAAAAAAAAACCCCAAAAAACAAAAACCATAATTGATAGGTGGAAAAGGTATTTAACTGGCAGAAATGCTCCTATCAGATATCCCTGCCAGAGGTGAGCCTGTACATAGAGCTAGTAGAAACAAAATACATCAAAGGAAATAATTACCTGTTTAGGATCTTTGCATTTTTAAACTTAGCTTGTAAAAGCCACAGAATATATTTGCCCTGGAGAGATGTTTGTATTAAGAATGAGCTTATTTTCTTCTCCTGTTTGAAAAGTAAATTTGAAAAATAAAGGTAGGCGATCTCTTCCCTTCCTGTCAAGATGATTATGTCACATGGATTAGGGCCGACAGCTGTCCTCTGACAGATGTCCTGAAAGCTCCTGTTTCAACATCACTGCTGTACTAGTGAGTGGGGAGAACGGCGGGCGGAAACTTCAATCCCACTACTCGATCCACACATTTGGAGATCAAAAGCTGGAAACCAAGATTAGCCTTTAGAGAAAGGAGCTCACAGTCTTCAGTTTGATCCCACATTAAGTTTGATGCCTTTTAATGGGAGTTCTTGATAATGTTGAACCTGATGTGAGTCGAGTGTGCTACTTAAAACCCAGAGGCAAAGAAAAGTAAGAGAGCTCTTTGAACTTGACTTCATATAGGTCAAACAGGATGCAGCTACAAACCAGAAACCCAAGTAGCAAAAATACCCAGGATCTAGAGCAAAGGACTGAAGATATTTATGAATGATAAGCAGACTCAGAACTAGGAAGGACTGGGTTCTCAGAGGATAAAAACACCAGTGTTAAAAGCAAGCCTCAAAACTGACTTTGGTGTTTTCCTTTTAAGTTATTATTTATAGACTGTTTTGAAAAGGTAAATGTCTTAACTCACTTCTCACCTCAATCTCATGAAATGACAAAAGAGATATTTTGAAGGGATAAACCATAATAATAATAATACAAAACAAAACAAAAAGACTAACATCAGTTGATCAAAAACAATATTTTAAAGAATTCTATGAATCCAGGATGAGCAGAATAGGATTAGACAGAGAGGCAACATTGGAAAAACTACAGCCCATTACACACTTCAAGACTTTTATGCAAGTAAGAGTAATGCCTAAAGATTTAAAGCTAAAGAATTCATAAACTCAAGAAAGTAAAGAGCTCAGTGTGAAGACTCTAAGCTTTATCTCTTTGGGGTAGAAGGATAGCTGCATACTAAAAGTATATAAAATAATGACTTGAAAAAAGCCCAGTGAGGTGGTAGCAATGCCTCTGTATTCCAGCACTCTGTGTGGGGGTGGGGAGAGTTCAAGGCCATCTTTGGCTACAGTTAAAGTTGGAGGTCCACCTGAGCTACATGAGACTCTGTCTCAACAAACAAGTAAGTATTAGTAGCGACGCCACCCACCCACTGTATCCTCTGGACGGGCCTGAAGTCTGAACCAGAACCAGAACTTCAGCTTAGGAAGTGCTAGAATGACCTTCTGGGGTCAGCCCACCAGGCAGCCCTACTCACAGTCACCCTTCTTCCCATGCAGGTCCCTGGGATGTCATGCAGTCCAACCCAGACACCCAGCTAGAGACCACTGAGTGCAATGGCAGACCCTCTCTACTTGTTGCTCATCTACCAGCCGATCTACAAACCCTGAGACTCAGAGTGCCTCCAAGACTGGAAATCAGGCATCATTCAACTGGTCCACAACTTGACAGACTGGGACAATAGCAAACAAAGACCTGATACCCACCCAACAGAGGCATGACCAGATATTCACACCATAGAAACATCAGTGTCCTAACTCCAGATGCATAGATGCCATCGTAAACACGAACAACTAAGACAATAGCCTTCCTCCAGAAACTGACATGCAGACTGGCATATTCCATGAGAAAAGCAATTTAGATGAAGCACAAGGCAAAGATTCCAAAATAACAATTCTGAGTATGTTCAAGGACCTTAAAAAGTGTATGAACTGACCACAAAAACACAGTAGAATAAACTCATAAAAACAATTTAAGATATGAAAATAGAATTTAACAAAAAAAAATAGAATTGCTAAGGAAAACTCAAACTGATATAAAATTCAAAATGAATTCAAGAAGTCAAAACACTATGAGGAAAGTCTCACCAAGAGACTCACAAAGAGAGAATGTCAGGTCTTGAAGACAAGGCAGAAGAAATGGATCACGTGGTCAAAGAAAATGTTAATCTGAAAAAAAATTCAGGAACAAAACATCCAAGAAATCTGAGATATTCAGAAAGGACCAAATCTATCTATCTATCAACAATATAGTATAGAGGAGGGGAAGAAACACCAGTGAAAGGCACAAAAAATATTTTTAATGAAACCATACGAGAAAATTTCCCCAGTCTTAAAAGAGAGAAGCCTATCACGATGCAAAATATACAGACCACCAAATAGACAAGACAAGAAAATAACTCCCTTCAATACATAATAATCAAATATTAAATGTATAGCACAAAGAAAGTATATTAAAAAGCTGCAAGAGGAAAAGACTAAATCCCATACAAGAACTAGCCCATTAGAATAACACGTGACTTTCCAAGGGATACTCTGAAAGCCAGAAGGGCCTGGACTGGTGTACTACAAGCCCTAAGAGACTGTAGGAGTCAGCCGAGACTACCATACCCAGCAAAGAATCAGTCATAATTGAAGAAGAAAGAAAACTGTTTCATGATAAACACAAATTTAAGGAATTTGTGTTCACCAATCCAGCTCTACAGAGGCCACCAGAAGAAAAGCATCAGTCTAAGGAAGTAGTTAACACTACATCGAAGAAGGTGCAATAAAGAAGTAATCCTAGAAGAGTTAACCAAAGAGTCCTAAAGAATATAACAACAATGATGAGAATTACTAAACACTGTTCACTAACTCTCAATACTAATGGTCTTGGTTCCCCCAAATACACAGACTAATAGACTGGATTAGGAAACAGGGTCCATCTTTCTGCTGTCTCCCAAGAAGCACACCCCAGCATCAGGAACAGATACCACCTTAGAGTAAAAAAGATGAAAAAAGGATACTTCAACAAACAGAACCAAGTTGAAGCAAGCAAGCATAGCTATTTCAGTATCTAACAAAACAGAATTCAATCCAAAATTAACGAGAGGAGATAAGGAAATACATTATATACTCATTCAGGGAAAAATCCACCAAGAGGATATTACAATTCTAAATACCTATACACCAAAACAAGGGAACCCCAATTCAAAAAAGCACTACTACATCTAAAATCATACACTGACCCTAACAGTGATAATGAGTAACTTCAATACTTCACTTTCACCAATAGAAAGGTCATCTAGACAAAAACTAAATAAAGAAACTCTAAAGTTAAATAATACAAGTAATAAACATCTACAGAATATTCACCCAAACACTGAAAAATATTCTTTCTTCTAAACAGTCTATAGAACTTTTTCCAAAAATTAAACACATAATAGGATGCAAAGCAAATCTCAACAAATACAGGAAAATTTAAATAACATGCTGCATCCTATCTGACCATCACGGATTACAGCTGAGTGTCAACAACAGAAACAGCAGAAAGTACACAAAATAATTGAAACTAAACAACTGACTAATGAATGAAAACTGAGTCAATGTGGAAATCAAAAAGGAAATTAAAAATGTATAGAACTGAATGAAAATGTAACATCTATGAAAACAGAGGAGTTCTAAAAAGAAAATTCTTAGTATTAAGTACCTATATAAAAGAAGATGGAAATATATTTGTAACTTAATAACGTACTTTAAAGCTTTAGAAAAACAAAAATAAACAACCACCAAAAAGAGTAGACAGGAAAAATAAGCAAACTCAAGGCTGAAATTAATGAAAGGGAAATGGAGAATAAATACTAAGAATCAATGAAACTGAGTTAATTCTTTGAAAAGAAAATCAACAAGCTTGACAAACCTTTAGCCAAATTAACAAAAAGAGAGAGAGAATCCAAATTAATAAAATTAGAGGTGGAAATGAAGAGATTACAACAGACACTAAGGAAATTCAGAGAACCATAATAACATACTTAAAAAACCTGTATTCTACCAAACTGGAAAACTTAAAATAAATGAATGGATTTTTAATACATATACAAACCTAATCAAAGTTAAATCATCAAGATAAAATAAAAAATTTAAACAGACCCATAACCCATAGTGAAATAAAAGCAATAATTAAAAATCTCTCAACTAAAAAAATACAGGGCTAGATGACTAACGTCAACAGGAATGGAAGAAACATTTCCAGATTCTTTTATGAAATCACTATTACCCAGATACCAACACTACACAAAGAAACAACAAAAAAGAAAAATATGGACTAATATCCCTTACAAACATAAACGGAAAAATTCTCAATAAAATACTTGCAAACTGAATCCAAGAATACATCAAAATGATCATCTACCATAATCAAGTAGCTTCATCCCAGAGATGCAAGGATAGTTCAATTAATAAATCAATAAATATAATCCACCATATAAACAAGACTGAAAGACAATAACCACATGATCATCTCATTAAATGCAGAAAGGGCCCTTGACAAAATCAACACCCCTTCATGACAAAAGTCCTGGAGAGTCTAGGCATACAGGAACATACCTCAATATAATAAAGAAAATATACAGCAAGCCTACAGGCTAATATCATTATACATGGAAAGAAATTCACAATATTTGTACTAAAATCAGGAACAAGACAAGGATGTCCACTTTCTCCATACCTGTTCAATACAGTACTACTTGAAGTCTTAGCTAGAGCATTAAGACACTGAAGGAGATCAAGGGGATACAAACAGGAAAAGGGGGAGCCCAAGTATCTTTATTTGCAGATGATATGATTGTGCACATAAGTGACCCTGAAAATTCCACCAGGAAATTCCTACAGCTCATAAACACTTTCAGAAAAGTAGCAGGATACAAAATTAATACACAGAAATCAGTAGCCTTCCTATATACAAATGACAAATGGACTGAGCAAGAAACAGGGAAACAACACCTTTCACCCCAGAAAAAGATAGCACAACTTGGAATAACTTTCACTCACTATGCAAGTGAAAGATTTGTATACTAAAACTTTAAGAGATTGAAGAAGACATCATCAGAAAAATGGAAGACCTCCCATGCTCATGGATTGGTAAAAATGATATTGCAAAGCTGTCCATCACACCAAAAACTTCAGATTCAATGCAACCCTCTTCAAAATTCCAACACAATTCTTCAGAAATCAAAAATATAATCTTAGCCGGGCGGTGGTGGCGCACGCCTTTAATCCCAGCACTCGGGAGGCAGAGCCAGGCGGATCTCTGTGAGTTCGAGGCCAGCCTGGTCTCCAAAGCGAGTTCCAGGAAAGGCGCAAAGCTACACAGAGAAACCCTGTCTCGAAAAACCAAAAAATATATATATATATATATATATATATATATAATCTTAAACTTCATATGGAAATACAAAAAAAAAACAAGAAAGCAAAAAAAAAATCTAAACAATAAAAGAACAGCTGAAAGTATCACCATGTCTTATTTTAAGCTGTAGTACAAAGCTATAGCAATAAAAACAGAATGATACTGGCCTAAAAACAGACACTTTAATCAATGAAATAGAACTGAAGTCCTGGGCATAAGTCCACATACATACAGCTATCAGATTTCTAACAAAGAAGCCAAAAATATACACTGGAAAAAAGACAGCATCTTCAACAATTGGTGCTGGTAAAACTAGACAGCTACATGTTAGAAAAATGAAAATAGATTTTTATCTAACTCCCTGCATAAAACTCAATCCCAAATGGATTAAAGACCTCAACATAATACTGGATACCTTGAGTCTGATGTAAGAGAAAGTAGAGAATATCCCTGAAATCCCTGAACTCTTTGGCAAAGTAATAGATTTCCTGAACAGGCATTAAGACTAACAAATAATAAATGGGACCTCATAAAACTAAAAAGGTTTTGTACAGCAAAAGATGCCATCAATTTGAGTAAAAAAGGTAGCCTACAGGATTTTTTATCTTTACCAATTATATATCTAATAAGGTAAGTACACAGTATATACAAAGAACTAAAAAACTGAATTTCAAAAAAACATATAATCCGATTAAAAATGGATTATAGCACTCCACAGAAAGTTCTCAAAAGATGAAACACAACTGGCTGAAAAGCATTTAAAAGAAAATGTTCAGCCGGGCGGTGGTGGCGCACGCCTTTAATCCCAGCACTCGGGAGGCAGAGGCAGGCGGATCTCTGTGAGTTCGAGGCCAGCCTGGGCTACCAAGTGAGTCCCAGGAAAGGCGCAAAGCTGCACAGAGAAACCCTGTCTCGAAAAACCAAAAAAAAAAAAAAAGAAAAAAAAGAAAAAGAAAATGTTCAACATCCTAAGCCATCAGGGAAATGCAAATTCAAACTATTTTGAGATTTCATCTAGCCCCATCAGAATGGCCAAGACTAATAAAACAAATGACAGCAGATCCTGGTGAGTATGTGGAGAAAGTAGAACACTAAGTGCTGGTGGAGGTGCAAACTGGTACAGTCTCTGCACTACGATGGTTTGAATGAGAATGTCCCCATAGGTGCTTATGTTTGAATACTTGGTCCCCAGATGGTGGAACTGTTTGAGAGGGATTAGGAGGTGCAGCCTTGTTGAAGGATGTGTGTCACTGAGGATGGGTTTTGAGGTTTCAAAAACCTACACCACTTCCAGTTAGCTCTCTGCCTTATGGTTGTGTCTCAAGACGTAAAATCTCAGCTACTTAACAAGTACCATGCCATTGGCTGCTGCTATGCTCCTTGACATGATGGTCATGAACTGTTCTAACCTCTGAAACTGTAACCCCCAAATTAAACACTTTCTTTTATAAGTTGCCTTGGTCATAGTGTTTTATCACAACAACAGAAAAGTAATTAAGACAGCCTATGGAAATAAATCTGGAGGTTCCTCAAAAAAGCTTCCAATCCAGCTATACCACTCTTGGGCACATATCCAAAGGACTCTACATCTTACCACAGAGATACTTGCTTATCCATGTTTCTGCTGTTCTTTTTATAATAGCCAGAAATTGGAAACAGCTAAGACACCTGTCAACTCATGAATGGATAATGAAAAAGCAGTATATTTATACAATGAAATATTATTTGGCTGTTAAGAAAAATGAAATTATGAAATTTTCAGGTAAATAAAATCAGAAACAATAATCCTGAGTGAAGTAACCCAGTCCCAGGTAGATAAACATTGCATGTTTTTCCTTATATGTGGATGTTAGTGTTTATGCTTTAGATATGTGTGTTTCACTCAGAATATCCACAGAGGTTATAATTAGTAAAGGACTGGGGAGGTGCGGGGGGGGGGGGGGGGGGTAGGGTTGGGGGGGGTCTTCCAAGGAAGGAGAAAAGAATATGCTGTTATAAAAGGATAAAGAGAAAATTACAACAGGAAGATTAAACAGGGTGGTAAATGGGAGGTCAGAAAAGGGGGCAGTATAGGGAAGTATAACTAACAATAAAGGCTTTTTGAAAAGCCATATGGAAACGTTCTACTGTGGAAGCTTCCTGAAATCTATAAAAGAAGTTTAAATGGAGTTAGCATATAATGGGAAGACAATACCCCAACTAGACATCACATGCTACGAAATAAAACCCCCAGTTCCAGGAAATGGTTACACCTTTTTAAGTCGTTGATCAAAGGGATCCATAGACCACTACCCCTCAAACATTTACAGGCTATTAGCAATGCTACTGGTTACCCCCACACAACTATTGCTGAAGACACCACATAACTATGGCAGAAAGAATGAAGAAAATGAGCCTGTACTAACTAGAAACTTCACCTCTACTGGCTAGCATTCAGTGCTGTAAGGTGTTATAAGCTACTGGAGAAGGAAAGTAATCATCAATTTCACCCAGTTATAAGCCCTGTGAACTACAATAACAATAGCAACCTGCCTGCAAGATATACCTACTGATACAATAATGGGATTAACTAACACTTTCCAAAAATTGGATTCAAGGCCTACTCCATGAAACATAACCCATACTTGACACTGTTAGTGAGGCTAAGAACCTGAGACTACAGAGATCATGGCCCTACACAGAAACCCACTACTGTTATTCTGATAAATGAACACAGCAATAAAATGACTCCTAATGACATATTGCTATACCCAGTATGTATACCCAACCCTCATCAGAGAAGCTGCTTCTTTTGGTAAGATGGTAATTAGCACAGAGACCCACAATTGGCCAAGGTGCAGAGAGTGAGAACTTTGAAGTGCTCAGTATTGAATGGGACCTAAGCAGAGGGGGAGGAAAGACTGGTAGATGACTTCAACAACAGCATTTTCCAGATACAATAGAGCAGATACAAAAATTAATTCACAAAAACTGTAATAGCAAGCACAATCTCAAGCCAGACAAAAATCTCAGCACTGAGGAAGGAAAGTGGGCACGCAGTCCCACCCCTAGCCAGGAAATTATTTGTAGCTGATAGCTGCTGGCAGAGGGAAAATCAGCTTTCTTCCATGCAGGCCCAATGCTCATGAGTAGTTTGCCAATGCAAATCTGACTCCATTTTTTTTGTTTGTGTTTTGGTTTGATTTTAGATTTTTTTTTCTTTTTAAGAGAGAGAAAACATGAAGTTGGGTGGGTAAGAAAGTGGGGAATGCTCTGGAAGAAGTTGGAGGAGGGAAAATATGATCAAAATACATGAGATTATCAAAGAATAAATTAAAACATTCTTTAAACTAGTATAATAACTAGAAACTGGCAAACCTAGCTTTTTTTTAGCACTGGCCTGTAATCCCAGCTATTCAAGAAGCTGACACAGGCAGATTATCTGAGTTACAAAGTGAGTTTAAAGCTTGGCTGGGCAGCTTAGTGAGACCTTGAGTCAAACTAAAAAGTAAAAGAAGCACAACTAAGATGAATGAGGCCCTAGATTTAAGAGCAAAAAGTATACGAAAAGTTCCCATCTCTCTTCTGAAGTTATAAATCATATTGTGATCAATCCAAGGAAGGATGTGTATACGTTCTTTGGTTGATCTGATATTATCCCAATGAAAGAAACCCATTTTTTAAGCCAACAAGCTGATTTTAATAGTCATGCAAAGGAAGGAGAGAGAGCATGAACACAGCTCTACTCTTGACGGTGTGAAGATTAGACAGATGCCAGGAACATTGTAAATTTGGAACCCAGGGAAGCTGAAATAGAAGAACTAAGCAAAGCCAAACCAGCAGGTGTCCAGGAACATTAAAGAACTAGCAGACCTGCAAGTCAGCTTGAGCCATGGAAGTTTCTGTCAAGACAGAATTCTCCCTTTGGTGATCATAATGCAGGTAGGAACAGGAAATAAGAACAGGTAACATCCAAAGTTGAACCAAATAGAAAAAACTCTTCTACGCCTAATAAGCAGATTTACAATGGTAACGGGTTGTAAAACCCATAAACAACAACAGCAAAACAACCAGCATATCTATGCACTAGTAAACGGTAGTTAATGCTGTAACTAGCATTTCTAAGACCTGTGACACACAACAATCCTACACATTTGAGTGGTTTTGAAATGTATGGTAAACTATGGTGAACTACAGTCACCCTAGTGTACTACAGACTGACTGCTCCTACCCAGCCACCTTTGGATTCTCTGCCCTCTCATTCTCCCACTTCAGTGACCACTACTTCTTCCCTCCCCTCCCCCCTTTTCTCCCCATCTTTCCCATTCCATGAACTGAACCTTTTTAGCTTCCACAAATGACTGGGAACAATGTTTTTCTGTGCCTGGTGTATTTCACTAAGCACATTGTCCTCAAGTTCCATCCACATTGCCACAAATGATAGCATTTCATTATTCTTATGTCTGATAACATCGTGTGTGTGTGTGTGTGTGTGTGTGTGTGTGTGTGTGTGTGTGTGTGTGACATCTTCTTTAATCATTCATCCATCAGTTGGGTCCAGATCTTGAGTACTGTGAACATGCTGCAATAAACACTGGAATACAGGCATCTCTGTAGTATGTTGATTACATTTCCTTTACATAAATATCAAATGGGATTGCTGGATAGTATAACAATTCTATTTCTAGTTTTTTTGAGGAACCTCCAAATTGTTTTCAGTGATGGCTATATGTAGCTAAAAGTTTTCTCCTGTGTCCTGTCTGGCCTGCAGTCAGGACAAATCTCTCTCACCCACTGGTCCTGCAGTCACTCGGACCCAAGTAAACACACAGAGGCTTATATTATTTACGAACTGTATGGCCATTAGCTCAAGATTATTACTGATTAGCTCTTACATTTAAATTAATCCATAATTCTTATGTTTAGCCACATGGCTTGGTACCTTTTCTCAGTTCTGCCTTCACATCTTGCTTCCTCTGTGTCTGGCTGGCAACTCCTTACTCAGCCTTCCTCTTCCCAGAATTCTTGTCTGCTTATCCCACGTATACTTCCCACCTGGCTACTGGCCAATCAGCATTTTATTTATCAACCAATCAGAGCAACACATTCACAGCATTCAGAGCAACATCACCCATCAGCTATATTAATCAATTCATACCAAATGCGTCAATGACTTCTTTCTCTACATCCATGGAAAGTTTGCAAATTGTATGCTATTCTGGTACTAGCCCTTCTAAGATGATAGCTCATTATGACTTTTGAGGCAATGGGCACCACCTATGGAAGAGATGAACGATGGTCTTATACATAGTTATTTCTCTCAATAGTGGGTTACTATAAAGCTATACCACACATGCATGAGCACTCACATACCCACACCCCTGGTCCTTTTTCCTTCCATCTGTGATACAGCCAAAACACTACCAGAAACTGAACAGCTAAATCTTAGATTTTCAGTCTCCAAACTATGAGCTAAAAATAAACTTTTTATTTATACAGTAAGCAGTTACTGATACAGCATACAGTTATTTACATATGAGCAACATTTCAATGGCTCTCAACATCCTGAGGATGGAGGTAAAAAGATACTTGTGAATACAGTCAAATCTCTTAAGTCTAGCTACACTGCTTCCTAGATGATAAACTTTCTGGTGACAGAATCTACAGCATTCCTTCCAATGCAGAAATGTGTGTGTGTGTGTGTGTGTGTGTGTGTGTGTGTGTGTGTGTGTGTGTGTGTGTGTAAATAATTGGTAGATGAAGCCTGTGTATATGCTGACTTCCTGTGGCTCAAATCTGAAGTATACATAATATAAACAAACTGTCAAGAGGCCATACCACTGACAACTCCTGATGACTGGTTGTCTGCTCCTAGGAAACTAACAGGGTAATAAAGGGACTTCTCAGCAAACAGCTACTATACATTAAAAATTGGAGATCCTAGTTAGAACCCACCAGGTCTGGAAAAAGTCTGGGCCTACCATAGCCCTAAAACCAGATTTCCAAGCATTTTTACTTAAATAAGACAAGTTGAATTAGCATGGTAATGGAAATGGTAATTCCTGGTCCCCATCTACCATCCCCACAAAGTCTCTGAATGAAAACCCAGCTGGTCTCAAACTCTCCTGCCTCAGCCTCCTTGGGGCTGGAATGGAAGGTGTGCACCACAGCTCCTGGCTTTGCTTTCAGATCAGTTTCCTGCAGGTCAGACAACAAGTCAAGGATTACACAGTGACTGACGGGGTTTCGGGAGCAGAAGCTCTGGACTGGACCAAACCTTGTGTACACAGTTAGAGCTGATCTCACATGAGACAGAGTTCTGTCTCACACAAAAAAGAATTCTAAATTCTGGCTTCTCTTTTGGCCTCCTCCTAGGACTGATCCAGCCTGCTGACGAGGCAGAGCAACCTTTGGAGTTCCCTAATAAGGACTTTCCTGTACACTAGCATTCTAAGCCGTGCCTGCTGCTCCAAACACTCCCTGCCAGCACATCACTCCAGAGCAAAACTGAGTGAGAGGCTCAAGGATGTGACTTCACCTTTTCCTAAACATAAAATGGAATTCCCAACAAGGGTGATTTAAGTCCACAGTTCCTCTTAATAAGCAGTTACTTTCTAGATCTGGACTGAGTTAAGAGGAGAGATGGAAGACGCCATATTAAATAAAGTCCTTTCTGACGTGACTAAATCTGCTGGGCCTCTAAGGGCAGAGTCTCTCTGTTCTGTTCTGTAGCATAAATACCAATTTTTTAAATAGAAGTTTAACTAGCAATCATGTAAAAGAATAATTCTAAAAGTAGTTAGAAATGTCTTAACTGTAGACTATATATTCCAACAGGGTAACTTAAAATAAAGGTGGATGGCCACTACCGAAAACTAAGTTGATTCAATGACACTAATTTCTAATCTCATGGGAAAAACCAGTTTTTACTGTTTTTAAAGAACACTGCTTTATTATACCAATCATTTTATTATGGAGTGAAATAACTTTCATAAAAATGTTTCGCCTTCAAAAAAGGAATACTTCTAAGTGTTGGTGTGTTTATCTGCTTTACTTACTGATTTCTGAGACTGTGTAGCAAAGTTTTCTTAAAAAGCAGCCTATAATCCAAGCTTTCCAGTAGCAACCTCAAAGCTAGCATATACCACACACTGCATTAAAAGCCAGCCTGATAACTTAATTAAATTCTGTCTCAAAATTAAAAGATAAAAACAGGTCCACTGATGTAGCTCAATGGCAGAGCAATAGCCTAACATATGCAAGGCCTTGGATTTAATCTCCAGCACCAGCAAAAAGGAGGAGGGGCCTGGGGAGACAGCTCCTAGGTAAAGGGCTTGTCATACAAGCATAAGGTCCTGAGTTAGGACCCCAACACATCATAGAATCCGTAATCCCAGAGCTAAGGAGGTGGAAACAGGTGGATCCCTAGAGCTCACTGTCCACAAGATTAATTGAATCAATAAACTCCAAGTTCAGTGAGAAACCTATCTTACAAAGTAAGGTGGAGAGTAACCGAGGAAAATATCCAACATGAATCCTGGCCTCTATATGTCCAGACACTCACTTGAACATGTACATACATCATATACATCACACACACACACACACACACACACATACACACACACACACACACACACACACACACAGAAGGGGGGCAAAGAGAGCAATCTACTTCTCCACACAAGTCCTTATAAATAGTACTTAATAAATTTTAAAGCTAATTTGATAGATGAACACATTTGAGATTTATTATACCTTTTTAAAAAGAAATTCAGCTTATCTTCTTTCTTTGTTCTGTACGTTAAATGTTTTAGTTATTAAGTGTCATGGGGAATTTTTCTGGTCCAGTCTATTTGATGTTCTGTACGCATGTTGTACCTTTTAGCTATTGCCTTATTTAGGCTGGGGAAATTTTCTTCTGGTTTTGTTGAAATATTTTCTGCACCTTTGGCCTAGGTTTCTTCTCCTTCCTCTACTCCTATTATTCATAGATTTGGTCTTTTCATAGTGTCCCAGATTTCTTGAATGTTTTGTGCCTGGATTTTTTCAGATTTGACATTTTCTTTGACCTAGGTATCCATTTCTTCTGTCTTGTCTCTAATGCCTGAGATTCTCTTCTATCTCATGAACTCTGTTGGGGAGGCTTGCCTCTAAGGTTCCTGTTCGAGTTCCTACACTTTGCATTTCCACATTTCCCTCAGTTTGGGTTTGATTGATTCCATTTCTGCTTTCATGTCTTGAACAGTTTTCTTCATTTCATTCCACTGTCTGTGTTTTCATAAATTTCATTAATGGATTTATCCATATCCTCTTTAATGTAGTCTGAAGTTTCTCTGTCCCACCCAGGTTGCCCGGGCAGCAGCTGCTTATAAAATAATCACTCAAAGGCTTAATATTAATTACAAGCTGTTTAGTCAAAGGCTCAGGCTTCTTGCTAGCTAGCTCTTTCATCTTAAATTAACTGATTTCTATTAATCTGTGTATTGCCATGTAGCTGTGGCATTACCAGTCTGCTGGCATTGTTGCTCCTTGGGCGGCTGGATGGCATCTCTCTGACTCTGCCTTTCTTCTCCCTGAATCTTTGCTTAGATTTCCCACCTGGCTATAACCTGTCTTGCCATAGGCCAGAGCAGCTTCTATATTAACCAATGGTAGAAACACATATTCACAGCATACAGAAAGACCATCCCACAGCACTTGAACATATTCATGATAGATGTTTTGCTGTCCTTGTCTTATGCTTTAGCTATACTGAACTTCTCAGGACCTACTATAGTAGGGTTGTTTGGGTCAAGTAGAGACATATTGCCTTGTCTGTTATTGTTATTGATTGTGTTTTTATGGTAAATTTGAAGCATCTGGATTTGGGATGATTGTAATTCATCAAGTTTTGTCTTTTGTGGGTGGCTGTTTGTTCCTTGGTTCTGTTGCTTTCTCTGGTTATTAACAAAGTTTGGTGGTTTTGAGTTTCCTGGTAGGGAATGCTTCTGAGATCCTGCCAGGTGTGGCCACTGGGGGTCCTGGATAGAAAACGTTTCTAGGTACTGAGAGCTGACACCACAAGTAGCGGGGTGGGGAGCTGAGAGAGTCCACATATGAAGGAAACCTGGGTGTGCCAGGATCTGTGTAGACCCCTGGGGATGGGAGGTGAGAGGAAGGGGAAACAAAGCAGAAGGTCTGCTACAAAGCTGGGGATGAGACTGGGGAATGGAGTTGTTAGGGAGGGAGAGAGAAGGTCGAGGAAACGAAGAGTTGGTTCTCTGAGAAAAATCACTAAGATTGACAAAGCCTTAGCCAAATTTATGAAAGGTGGAGAGAGAAGATCCAAATTAACAAAATTAGAGGACACTGAGGAAATCCAGAGAATCACAAGGATGTATTTTAAAAACCTGTACTCCACCAAATTGGAAAATCTAAAAGAAATGAATAACTTTCTTGATATATAGCACTTACAAAAGTTAAATCAAGATCAAATAAGTCATGTAAGCACACCTATAGCCCCTAGTGAATTAGAAGCAATAACTAAAGTCTGCCAACCAAAGAAAAACCCTGGGCCAGGTGGTTTTAGCCAAGAATTATACCAGACTTTCAAAAAATTAATGTCAATACTCAGATTATTCTACAAAATAGAAACAGAAAAAACACTGCTCAATACTTTTTATGAGGCATAGTTACCCTGATATGTAAACCACATAAAGACCCAACAAAGAAAGAGAATTACAGAACAATTTCTCTTATGAACATAGATGCAAAAGTTCTCAGTAAAATACTTGCAAACTGAATCCAAGAATACATCAAAATGATCATCTACCACAATCAAGTAGGCTTCATCCCAGAGATGCAAGGATAGTTCAATTAATAAACTAATAAATGTAATCCACCATATAAACAGACTGAAGACAATAACCACATGATCATCTCAGTAGATGCAGAAAAGGCCCTTGACAAAATCAACACCCCTTCATGACAAAAGTCCTGGAGAGTCTAGGCATACAAGGACATACCTCAACATAATAAAGAAAATTTACAGCAAGCCCACGGCCAATATCATTATACATGGAGAAAAACTCACAGTATTTCTACTAAAATCAGGAACAAGACAAGGATGTCCACTCTCTCCATACAGTACTACTTGAAGTCTTATCTAGAGCAATAAGACAACTGAAGAAGATCAAGGGGATACAAACAGGAAAGGGAGAAGCCAAAGATCTTTATTTGCAGATGATCTGATTATGCACATAAGCGACCCTAAAAATTCCACCAGGAAAATCCTATAGTTTGCTGTGGGATGTCTTTCTGTATGCTGTGAATATGTGTTGCTCTGATTAGTTGATAAATAAAGTTGCATTGGCCTATGGCAAGGCAGTTTAGAGGCAGGTGGGAAATCCAAGCTGATATACAGAAAGAAGAAAGGAGAAGAGAGAGAGATGCCAGGCACCACCTAAGGAGAATTAAGATGCCAGCAGACCGGTAATGCCACGGCCATGTGGCAAAACATAAATTAATAGAAATGGGTTAAGTTATAAGAACTAGCTAGCAAGAAGCCTGCCATAGGCCATACAGTTGGTAATTAATATAAGCCTCTGAATGGTTATTTTATAAGCAGCTGCGGGACCACGGGGCCAGGCAGGATCAGAGAAATCTTCCAGCTACAACAGTTCATAAACACTTTTACAAAAATAGCAGGATACAAAATTAATACACAGAAATCAGTAGCCTTCCTATACACAAATAACACATGGACCATGAAAGAAATCAGGAAAACAATACCATTCACAATAGCCTCAAATAATATAAAATATCTTGGGGTAACTCTAACCAAACAAGTGAAAAACTTAAATAATAAAAATTTTATGAAATTGAAGAAGATATCAGAAGATTTAAAGATCTCCTAGCTTATGGATCATGTAGATTAATAAAGTAAAAATGGCCATCTTGCCAAAAGCAATCTACAGATTCAATACTATCCAAATTAAAATTCCAACACAATTCTTCACAGAACTTGAAAGGACAATTTTCAGCTTCATATGGAAACACACACACACATACAAACACACACACACACACACACACACACACACACACAAGGATAGCTAAAACAATTCTGGATAATGAAAGAACTGCTAGAGGTATCACCATCCCCATCTCAAATTGTACTACAGAGTTATAGTAATAAAAACAGCATGGTATTGGCACAAAAACAGACACACTGATCAATGGAATTAAATTGAAAACCAAGATATAAATCTACAAACATACAGACAGTTAATTTTTGATAAAGAAGCCAGAAATACACACTGTAAAAAGACAGCATCTTTAACAAATAGTGCTGGTCAAATTGGATGGATACATGTACAAGAATGCAAGTGAGGCTATACCATATCACCCTGCACAAAACTTAACTCCAAATGGATCAAAGACCTCAAAATAAGACCAGATACACTGAGTCTGACAGAAGAGAAAGTAGGGAATAGTCTTGAACTCAGTGGCACAGGAAAGGCTTTTCTGAACAGAACACTGATAGCACAGGCACCAAGACTAACAACTAATAAATGGAAGCCCAAGAAACTGAAAAGGTCTGTGTACGGCCAACAGAAACATTTTTGGAGGTTGTCTCATAATGTTTTGTCATCTATGTGTTTCTCAAGCTTTTTCTTTGGCTCTTTTTCTTCTGTTTGTTTGACTGATTTGTTCTATTCTAGTTTATTTTATCTTACTTTATTATTATTATTATTATTATTATTATTATTGTATTATTTATTTATATGCCTGTTGTTTTCTAATTAGAGTCACAACGGTGTGGATTCAGATAGGAGGGGAGGTGGAGAGGATCTCCAAGGAATTGGGAGAGGAGAATCATAATCAGAATATATTGTATGAAAAACCTGTTTTCAGTAAAATAGAAAAAAATTTAAAATTTAGAACTTTTATAATTTTAACAGATAGATATAAAATTTTAAATATATATACAGAGAATTAAGACACAATTATAAAGTGCACAATGAATGAAACCCAAATCAAGAAATACAATCTTGCAGCAAACCAGAAATGTTCCTAGGCTGCACTACAACTCAGAAATACTCCTATGGGCACAGCCCAGAAACACTTCCATGTGCACTACAACCCGGAAATGCTCCTGTGAGTGCTAAAACTCTACCTTCCCAAAAGAGACAGTCAGATCTTGACTGGTGAGATGTCGGTCATCCTTCCTGTGTTGCTTCCTGCACCCAACATACATACTGTCAGGTTTTAGAACAAGGGTGGTTACTCTAGCCTCATAGAGTGGGCTGGGCACGTGGTCCCTCCTCTACTACCCAGTGAGGTTAAGATGATTCAGAGAACTTGCAGATAAATTCACCTCAAACTGCAAGGTTCTTTTATATGACTTTCCTCTTCTATCTTCTGTAGTTGCCTATATATATGTTAATTATTTCTACATATATATTTTTAGTGAAGTATCTCTTGTATTTGTAATATGTTTCATTACTAACTTGTATTGTATGATATTCTGTTTGTGTTCTGACAAATAAAGCTTGCCTGGAGATCAGAGGACAGAGCTAGCCACTAGTGAACCATAGAGGCCAGACAGTGGTGACACACACCTTTAATCCCAGCACTTGGGAGGAGGAGACAGGAAGATCAGGAGTTCAAGGCCACATTGAACTATACAAGATTGAATCAGTCTAAAAGAGAAACAGAGTTGGGCTGTGGTGGCTCACACCTTTGATCCCAGCACTTGGGATCTCATGTCTTTGATCCCAGCACTAGGGAGGTGGAGACAAAAATATAAAGTGGGTGGAGACAGGATCTTGGCCCATGCAGTCTGAGGATTCGTAGAAACAGGATCTCCCCCATTTAGTCTGAGGATTCGTAGAGGTAAGAACTCTCGAATGGCTGGCTGCTCTGCTTCTCTGATCTTTCAGCTTTCACCCTCAATATCTAACTCCCAGGTTTTTTTGTTTTTTAACCAAGAAATTTTTTATTCATTTTACATACCAACCACAGATCCCCCTCTCTTCCCTCCTCAGGTCCCCCCCCATCTACCCCCATTCCCTCCTCCAAAAAGGTAAGGCCTCCCATGGGGAGTCAGCAAAGCCTGGTACAGTCAGTTGCTGACTCCAGGTTTTTGTTAATTAAGACTAAACAGATTCGCACTTCATCTAGTGTCCAACTTTTGCAGCACAAATTCATGAAAAAGCCAATTGCCTGTGGCTTTGCAGCCACCAGCACAGGCTGGAACCGCACGCAGCAGCTCCTGCCGGAGTCACTGACCTACTAGCTAGGTTTTCCTTTCTTTTTTCCCCAAGCCTCTGAGCAAATCTGGGATTGTTCTGTTGCAGCCTCTCTGCAACAGACTCCACAGGTGGCTGGTTTGCTGCTTTCACACATCACCCATGCCCATTGCTGGCTGTGTGGCTTCTTCTCTCCCAGAGGGTTGTGGGCTTTCCCAGGACCCCCTCCTCAGGCTGCTGCCACACCAGGTAGCTGCCTAGACACCCACTCGGGCTTCTACTGTTCTACGCAGCAGCAATCAGCCTCACAATTCACTGTCATCTTCACCATCATCCTCAGCAGATTTGGTGAGATAATTGGGAAGTCTTAAAGGAGGGAATTAGTTAAAAG
Source organism: Peromyscus californicus insignis (assembly GCF_007827085.1). Lineage (NCBI taxonomy): Eukaryota > Metazoa > Chordata > Mammalia > Rodentia > Cricetidae > Peromyscus > Peromyscus californicus. The sequence goes on along the minus strand of NW_026294436.1, from coordinate 64,600,696 downwards.
AGAGAGGTTTTTTTTCCCACATTAAAAAATGAGAAACACACCGAACGGCGGTAGCGCACGCACATCTTTAATCCCAGCACTCAGGAGGCAGAGCCAGGCGGATCCAGGACAGGCACCAAAACTACAAATAAATAAACCCTGTCAGAGGGGGGAGAGAGAGATAGAGACAGAGACAGAGACAGAGACAGAGAGAGAGAGAGAGAGAAACACTATTACAAATGGAAGGAGTTAGGTCTCTGCACGAATATGCAATGGAGAAACACTATTACAAATGGAAGGAGTTCGGTCTCTGCACGAATATGCAATGGAGAAACACTATTACAAATGGAAGGAGTTAGGTCTCTGCACGAATATGCAATGGGGAAACACTATTACAAATGGAAGGAGTTAGGTCTCTGCACGAATATGCAATGGAGAAACACTATTACAAATGGAAGGAGTTCGGTCTCTGCACGAATATGCAATGGAGAAACACTATTACAAATGGAAGGAGTTCGGTCTCTGCACGAATATGCAATGAATGGTTTAAAAATGGAACAATTAAATGAAGGGATTATCAACTTAGCTGGGATTGACATAATGTTAATTATCATTCTGATAATCCTTATTGTTGGTTTGATAATTCTTGATTGATCTCTAAAAAAGTTGGTTGATATGAGTGTCAAGATACAGGCCTTAGAAAAACTTATTAAAATGGATCATAAAGATATTCAGACCCAGATAGAGGAATTTAAAGAGGAACCAACCTCAGCATTACATTATAAAATTAGAAAGTAACAGCCCAAGGTTTTCAAACAAACAACGTTAATTTATCCAGTCACCTTACAGGAACTGCCAGATGACAGATATCACCATGGCTGTGTAAGAGTTGACTGTATTCCTGTGGAAATGTTAGATTTAAGGAGATTTAAGGAAGCAATAGTCTCATATGGTATGTATTCACCTTTTGTGAAACAGATGTTAAATTCATGGTCAACTAGTAAAAGAACTATCCCACAAGATTGGAGAGATTTGGTTGCAGCAGTATTGAAGTCTGGGCCTCAATTACAGTGGAGGACCTGGTGGAAAGATGAGGCTAGGATCACTGAACAACAAAGTGGGGTTACAGGTATTGAAATCTCCCAAGACCGACTTCTTGGAGAGGGCGATTATGCTGTTGTAAAAAAAAAACAAAAAATACAAAAAAACAGTCTCTATATGATGACCACACTTTGGCTCTATGCTGTGTAGCAGTCTTGAATGCTTGGGACAGAATTGAGAAGTCAGAAAGAAAACTGAGTCATTTAAGAGTTATACAGGGCCCAAAAGAAAACTTGACTTTTTTTTTTTTTAAACAAAGATTGACTTCAGCTGTAAATAAAATGATAACAAATTCAGATGTTAGAAAAATAATAATTGAATCTTTGGCTTTTGAAAATGTTAATTCACAATGCAAAAGGCAATATAATTAGGCCTTTAAAGGCAAGATCAGCACCCATTGAGGAATGGATCTCAGATACAGTCAATATTGAATCTCATAGCCATGGTGATGCTTGGATAGGAGAGGTGATTTCCACAGGCTTGAAAAAAAATCAAAATGTTAGGTGTTTTAATTGTAGAAAACAAGGTCACCTAAAAAGGGACTGTAGACAGGGCCTTCCTAGAAACAATGTTTTTTCTAGGAATAATTCAAACAGAAAGCCTCTCCCTTCTGGAGTACGCAGAAGGTGTGGCAAAGGCAGACACTGAACCAATGAATGCAGATCAACAAGGGACAGACAGGGTAACACTTTGCTGTGAGGAAACACGCTTCAATCTTAGATTTATATAAAAATAAATCACATCTGGGATGATATTGTTGTTTGGTGGAGATGCCTGACATGCACAAGACCCTGAGCTCAATGCCCAGCATAGTAAGGGAAGTGTGCTAACAATAAATACCACATTTGTAAACTGTGTAATTAATTAATTCTAATTCTTCCTTTCTAACTTTCATACTCATAGTCTAAACAGTCTAATAAAAGTACAGATATTAACAGGATGTATTAAAATTGCAAAACCTAACTGTATGCATCTACAAAAGATTCACTTTAAATACAACTGTAAAAGACAGGGTTCAAACCATAGGAAAGCTGACTAGTGGGGAAACACCACCTCACATAAAAGAGAAGCAGTCCACACTGATGAGCATCGAGAAGACAAAGCTACTCTGAATGTGCATGTGCCTGCTATAACAGTTTTCAAAGTCAGGAGATACATACAACTACAGGGAAGAAATAATAAGCATGCCCTTATTGACGGACAGAACTAAACAATGATCAGTAGTAAATTATGGAAGATCTTAGAAACAGCATTGATTATCTCAGTCACACTGACATTAGTAAAACATGGGAAGAAATAAATGAAGAATAAGTATTATTTTTAAGGGCATGTGAAGTGTTCATTAAGAACAGTTCACATTCTGCCCATAAACAAATTATGAAATTAGAGAAAAATCAGGAGTAGATTATCTCACTGTATATAACTCAAACAGCCAAACTTTTAAAAGCAAAGAATAACCTTCACAACTCCTGAACAGAAGTTTAAACAGTATTTTGAGGCCGGGCGGTGGTGGCGCACGCCTTTAATCCCAGCACTCGGGAGGCAGAGCCAGGCGGATCTCTGTGAGTTCGGGGCCAGCCTGGACTACCAAGTGAGTTCCAGGAAAGGCGCAAAGCTACACAGAGAAACCCTGTCTCGAAAAACCAAAAAACAAAACAAAAAAAAAAAAAACAGTATTTTGAAATCAATGATAATAAAAAATAATCTTTGGAGGCCAGCCAGTGGTGGTGCATGCCTTTAATACCAGCACTCAGGAGGCAGAGGCAGGTGGATTGATGTGAGTTCAAGGCCAGCCTGCTCTACACAGTGAGTGCCAGAACAGCCAGTACTACACAGAGAAACTCCGTCTCAAAAAAAAAATAATAATGATAATAATAATCTTTGGGATGAACCTAATCATCATTAGAAGCAAAACCTATGCTTCTGTGTTTAAACTGGAATGGAAAAGAAGAAGCAAAGACCCAGGTTTCACCTTGAGAAGGTAGAAGACAAATCAGTGAACTAAATCTAAAGAAAAAGGCAAGTCCTGCTCTGGCCTCTGCATGCATGTGCAGACATGCACACTTGCCCATTCACATGCAGTGCACACACAACATGCATGTAAGTGCATGTGTATACACACAGAGAGACAACTCATACAGAAAAAAGTAGCTTTGATATTTAATTACATTGAAAAACCTCTAGTAAGACTCAAGAAAAAGAAAGTGTGAACTATGAATGTGAAAGAAGGACCCTCACCTCAGACTCTACAAAGTTAATAAAAGGATATTATAAACAACCTCATGAAAATAAACTTGATAAACGTTAGCAGACATATTCCATGAAAAATAAATCATACTAAAGTTGATGTTAACTGAAACAGAAAAAGCTAACCGGCTAACTCCATAACCATTGTTAATCAATTATGAATATGAAAAACCCAAGTCCACATTATTGCACCATTAAATTCCATCAAACATTTAAGGGAAAAAAGCTTCCAAACATTAGAAAGAAAAAAAAACCCACTCTCCCAACTCCTTACTTAAATTTGTCGCAACCCTAATATCAATTCATGAAAACAAAAAATTATGGGTCAACGGTCTCCACGAGTATGTATGTAAAACTATCTAACAAAATATTGATTAACTGAAGAGAAAAACATCTTGAAAGGCAATCCATAGACCCTGTACCAGGAATTGCTTCAATAGTTGAAAAATCAATTATACACTACCACTAAAGGCATTAATCCATGAATGTAATTAATAATAAGAATTTCATGGGGCTGGAGAGGGCTCAATGTTAAGAGCATTGGCTGCTCTTCCAAAGGACCCAGGTTCAATTCCCTGAACCCACATGGCAGCTCACACCTGTCACTCCAGTTCCAGCAGACCCAACACCCTCACACGTACATGCAGGTAAAACATCAAAGCACATAAACTAAAAATAAATCATTAAAAGATTAAAAAAAAGAATTTCATTAAAATTAAAAACTTCAGTTTTGCAATAAAGGTAATGTTGAAATTTGCATGGCAAACAAACACATTGTTCAACAAAAATCAATGCTGCAAGTATCACAGTACCTTACTTCAAATTATGCTACAGTGCTGTCTTAGTTAGGGTTTCTATTGTTGTAACAAATCACCATGACCAAAGCAAGTCTGGAAGGAAAGGATTTATTCAGTTTACAGTTCCACATTGTAGTCCATGAAAGGAAGCCAGGGCAGGAACTTAAGCAGGGCAGAAATCTGGAGTTAGGAACTGATGCAGAGGCCACAGAGGAGTACTGATTACTGGCTTGCTCTTCATGGCTTGCTCAGCCTGACTTCTTATAGAACCCAGGACCACCAGTCCAGAGATGGTACCACCCACAATGCACTGGGCCCTCACCCATCAATCACTAATTAAGAAAATGCCCTACAACTGGACCTCATGGAGGCATTTTCTCAATTGAGGTTTCCCCGCTTTCAGAAGACTCTAGCTTGTGTCAAGCTGACATAAAACTAGCCAGGTCCAGTGCCATACTTAACTGACGGAATAAAATAGAGAAACCAGCACCAAACCCTTGCAGCTATAGCCATCTGGTATTCTGCAGAGATGGCAAAATTTACTTTGGAGAAAAAGGCAGTCTTTCAATAAATGGTGTTAGGAATACTGGATACTCACATGTAGAAAAACGAGACTGGATTTCTAACTCTCACCCTACATAAAAATCTATTAAAAATGGGTCCAAGTCCTTAAGAAAACAAGAAAAATACTTCAAAATATTGACACAGCCAAGGGTTTTGTGAACAAGACTCTCAACTGCTGTGGGATGGTCTGTATGTCAAATGTGTTGCTCTGATTCGTCAATAAATAAAACACTGATTGACCAGTAGCCAGGCAGGAAGCATAGGTGGGACTAACAGAGAGGAGAATTGAGAGAACAGGAAGGCAGAGGGAGACACTGCCAGCCGCCGCCACAACAAGCAGCATGTGAAGATGCTGGTAAGCCACGAGCCACGTGGCAAGGTATAGATTTATAGAAATGGATTAATTTAAGATGTAAGAACTAGATAGCAAGAAGCCTGAGCCATTAGGCCAAACAGTTTAAATAATATAAGCGTCTGTGTGTTTATTTTATAAGTGGGCTGTCGGACTGCCGGAGCTTGGCGGGACCCAGAGAGAAAACTCTCCAGCTACACTCAACAGCTCATGAAACAATGTAAGTAATGACAAATGGGACTGAATCAAGTTAAGAAGATTCTGCCCAGCAAAGGAAATACGACACACAAAGAGAAGAGACAATCTACAGAATGAGAGGAAGTATGTACTAGCTATTAATTTAATATCCAGAATATATAAAGAACTCAAAAAACTAAATACACAAAAACATCAAATAATGCAATTAATAAGTGAATAAAAATCAAAATAGATCATCATAGTAAGTGAATAAAAGGGAAAATCCATACAATTATTGCAGCAGATGCAATGATTAATCATTAAAATTTTAAAACTTCAGAAACTGTATTAAAACCCATTCTTCAAACAGAACATATCTAGCAAAACACCTATAATTAGCATCATATTTAACAGTCAATACTGAATCCTTAAAGTCTTAAAAATCCTTAATCCTAAATCCTTAAAAAAAATCCTTCTCCCTAAATTTCAGTGAAGGGTCAGTACATCCACCTCATGACACACTGCTCAACACTGCATTAGCCACCTAAGTAGGTGCCATAAACCAAGAGAAAGAAATGGAATGTACAGTCTGTAAAGTTAAAAAAGAAGCTGTCCATCTCAAACAAATGACTAAAACAGGACATCGGGAAATACAAGGCAGATATAAATAAAAATCAATTGTACTTACATATCAGAAATATAATACTGGATATAAAAATTTTATAGTCATTTGCCATCAAATCAAAAGCATCAATACTTGGGAATAAATTTAACAAACTTTGCATAATACCTACAATCTAAACCTTAAATAAATCAGACCTTAGGAAGCAATGAGAGGAAAGCTGAGGAAACGGCTCAATGGGTAAAGTTCTAACCACGCAGTGTAAGAACCAGAGTTCAAATCCCTAGGACCCAGGTACAGCTGAGCTTGGTAGCAATCTGTGATCTCAGTGCTCCACAGCCAGACGTGAGGCGAAGACAGTACCCCAGTTCAGAGCCAGCGAGCTGAGGATAGAGCAGCGAACAACAAAGAGACCTGGTCTCAAACACAGGGGAAGGCAAGATTCAACACCTGAGGCTCAACACCTGACTTCACACACACAGTGTTACACAAGTGCTCCACCGTACACACTCCGACTTTTCAAGAGAAACTCCTTGTCTGTGAACTAGATTTAACAGCAGCAGATGTCAGTTTTCCCAAACTCTATCTCTATATTATCAGTGACTCAGCTCCAAACTAGCAAGCATGACGGGCACTGAACATGCTAGTTCTAAAACGCCAAAGTCCTAGAATTACTAACACAGCCCTACACTCCCACGCCATTCACTGCATGCTCTAAACTTTTTAGTATAAAGCCACAGGAATTAATTTACTGTGCTACTGGCACAAACAAGACCAAGTGATAAATAGAACATGCAACACACAACACATACACACTTAGAAAGCCAAGTGAATTTCTTTTCTTTATCAAAGTGCTAGCAAAACTATTTTAATAAAAGCAAAGTATGTTTAGACAATACTTCAGAAAACACAAACTAATCAATACCAATTGAATCACAGACTCAGACATAAATGGAAAAGATTTTTTTGAAAGATTACAGAAAGAATTTCTTTTTTTGGGGGGTGGGGTGAGACACCCCCCTCACATTGCCCTGGCTAGCCTCAAACACACTAGGTAGTCATGATTGGTGCTGAACTCCTGTGGGGTGAGACACGATCTCACATTGCCCTGGCTAGCCTCAAACACACCAGGTAGTCATGCTTGGTGCTGAACTCCTACCTCAGCCTCCCAAGTGTTAGGATTACAAGTGTACATCATCATGCTTCGCATTTTATAGGGAGAATTTCTAAAAAGATGAAAGCAACTGAAATGATAAAGTTACAAGTACTTATTGCTTTTGCAGAGGACCAGGGTTCAGTTCCCAGCACCCACATGGCAGCTCACAACCTTCAGTAACTCCACTTCCAGAGATCCAACACCTTCTTTTGACCTTTTCAGGCACCAGGTACCATGGTACACATATATACATGCAGACAAACCACTCATACACATAAAATAAAAAGAAATGTCTTTTTAAAATATGATGAAAGGAAAATATTCATGATCTTCAGATTAAGAAAAAATTCTTAAACATGAAAATCACTAATCATTACAGTTTAATTATTGAATTTTATTTGAATACAAGGTCTACCAGGAAAGGAAAAGCCAAACCAATTTTTGTACATACAAATCCATGAAATCATTTGTATCCAGAATATACCAATAACATTCAACTCTTACCTCCCTAACCCCCCTCAAAATAAAAACCCTACTTGTCCAAAGGATATCTACATGATATAAAGGAATACAAAAAGTTATTGGGCTTTAATAAGACTTAACAAGAAAAGCAAAATGGAGTCACAATGAACACCACCACAAACCTACCAAAAGTGGCTTAAGTTGGAAAATGAGACTAGTGTTACAGACAGTATGAGTATGACTCAGTACTTAGGAAATTATTTGGCACTATCTACTAAAGCTAACTATGCCTACCCCAGGATGCAAGAATTCCACTCCTAGGTTTATATAAAACATAAATGAATGTTTATACCTCACCAAAGATGTAAATAAGACTGTTTCTGACAGCAATATTCTGAACAGCCAAAAACCATCAGTAACTTTAGCAATCAACAACGCTATTATGAATGAAAAAAACATATGGCATAGTCACACAAAGAAATGCTGTGAGCGAGCTAGTGGGAAACTAGGATGTGGGGCCAGTATGACAGCGCAGGGGGGAAAGGCACTCTGCTGCCAAGCCTGGTGATCTGAGTTCAATTTCCAAAAACCCACACGGTGGAAAGAGAGAAATGACTCCCACAAACTGCCCTCCAACCTCCACATGCATGCCATGGCACATCCACACACACTTATACACATGCACATGCATAAAGAGACAGCAGAGACACACACAAAGCGAGAATAAATGTGAAAGAACAGATGAAAAGAAAAACAAGGGTGTGACACCTAAGTATAATGTGGAGTACAGAAGCTAGAAACAAGAATATATAGTAAATAATTCTATTAATATAAAATTAAAAATCAGGTCGCATAAATCTATGATAAGAGAGGGGAGGGCTAACAAGGAATTGGTATTACACTTAGTAAGGCTACACTATAAGGCTACAGGAAACAAACTAAAGAAATTCAGCTAGGTATTTAATGTAAATGCTAACAGTTAAAATATTTCTACTAATATCAGACTAATGTATATCAAAGAGCATCACAGAGATAACAAGAACATTCTATAATGATACAAGAGTTCAGCATTAAGAAGACAAAAATGACTATTTGATATCAGCAAAAACTGAAAGAAATTTAAAAAAAAAAAGAAAAGAAAAAATTCTCTCAGGAAGAAATAGGTCAAGGAAAAAGAAAAGAGTCAAGAAAAAAAACTAAAGAAAGAAACAAATAAACCAACTCCTTTCTCAGAAAATGGCAGCTCAGGAGAAAACAGGAAATTTTACATAGCTAAATTAATGAGTTTGACCTAATAAATTCCAATCACACAATATATGCTACCTCAGCTCTGATCACATTATAACTCAATGGCAGAAATGTAACCAGAAATCCTTGAGGCTCTTAGAAACAGATGAACTTAGCTGGGCGGTGGTAGCACACACCTTTAATCCCAGCACTCGGGAGGCAGAGCCAGGCAGATCTCTGTGAGTTCGAGGCCAGCCTGGGCTACACAGCAAGATCCAGGACAGGCACCAAAACTACAAGGAGAAACCCTGTTTCTATAAAAAAAAAAATAAACAAAACAAAAAAAGAAACAGATGAACTTCTAAACTCATGGATACAAAACAAAACAACTGAAAATGTACTCGCAGTGGAAATTGGAGCAAACAATAACAGAAGCAGGGCGGTGCTGCTGGGAGGAAAACAGCCGGAATGCACATTTCAAAGAAGAACTAGAAACCAATATTCTAACTTATCTACTTCAGTAAATTAGAAGAATGGACAGCAAGTTCATACCAAGAAAACAAAATATTAAAGACTGTGAATTCATCTACAACAGCAAAATGGAAGAGGCTGGAAGTCAATCCACTGAAAAACAAAGAAAACTGACAACTCCCTAGCAAGACAAATTTAAAAATGACGTCGTATGAATCAATAACTGACCAATACAATACTAAGTTCTAAAAGTAATCAGGTGAATAAACTGACACATAATTTTTAAAAGTCCATTGTAAAAAATAAATATATTGACTATCTCAGAAACAAACTCCAGGTTCAGAAGGCTTCACCTGTGAAAGTCTAGAAGCATAAAAGGGAAATGGCAATTACTTCAGAAGCTTGCAGAAAGCAGTAAGAGAGGAAACGCTCCTCTCATGAGACCAGAAAAACCAAAACCCCAAAATCTGATGGAGGTATTAAGAGAAAATTACAGGCCAATTCTGTCCAAAAAATAGGTGAAAAAATTTAAATACATATTTTTAAAAGCATGCCAAATCTACTGATGCATAAAAAGGATAATACACAACCAAGCTGGAATCATTTTATAAAGTTAAATATTTGAAAGTAACAAGTGAAATTCAACACATTAACCAAATAAGGGAGAAAACTGACTAGTGTCTCAACAGATGTAGAGGAAGCATTTTACTGAAACTCAACACATTTCATGATTTTAAAAGTAAAATTAATACAAAGATTAGTCATGAGTTAATAAATAAAATTGAGCTAATTGCAACTATTTGTATTTTCAACAATTAAGACAATGAAACGTAAGGCATTTTAATTAAAATAACCTCAAGAATACCATACATCTAGTAAACCTACTAAAAGATGTGGAATTCTCTATATGAATGAAGTTTCAATCTTATAAAGCCCTAAATAAAAGGAGACGTATATCCTGTGTATCGATTAGCTGACTCAATCTTAAAATTTCAATTAATTATAAACTCTTCTCAGTTTTAATGGAATCCTAACCCAAACTCAGATCTCTCTAGCCTGCCATGTGTGCGTGCATGCTCGCGCTGTGTGTGTGTGTGTGTGTGTGTGTGTGTGTGTGTGTGTGTGTGTATTGTGTGTGTGTGTGTGTATTGTGTGTGTGCGCGTGTGTGTAAACACAAGGAGAGGAAAGGGCAGGATCAGAGGAAGAAACTCTATCAGACACACCAAGACTTCTTAGGAGATGAAGCAGCATGAGATAGTGTGGCCTTGGCATGAGAAAGAAACAAACAAAATTCAGTACACACTAAAAAGTGAAGAAGCATTGTAGAAAACAATTCCATGCAAAATGTTTCATTCACAACTTTAATCCATTTTCTGATCAGCCATATCAATTATAACAGCAAGTAAATATCTCTCACCACTATATTCTAAAACAATTAGCAAACATTCTATAAAATCACCTTACCTCCCCAAAAGCTCCTCGACCAATCACCTTTAATATTTCAAAGTCTTCTCTGTGTAATCGCATTTGTTTCACTTTAGAAGTAAATGGTTTCGCTGAAACAAAAACAGTGTAAGTTACTTTCTTAATAAATGTGATACAAAGTAGATGTACAATAGATGAGTATTTCTTAAACAATAAAAATTCAAATTATAATTAAGAACTAAACCAAAGCACCTTTAAAATCTAATCAAACTATAGAAGCATGAATTAATTACTATAAATAAACAATGGTTCCTTTATTTATGTGTATATACATTTACATTTTTGACATTTATTTATTTTTTGTTTGAGACAGGATCTTGGGCATGTAGTCCATACCAGCCTGCAACTCACTGTGTAGCCCAGGCAAATCCGTAATCCTCCTGCCTCTACCTTTAGAAGTGCTGGGGTTACAGGAGCGTGAGCGTGTACGTGTGTGTGTTTTGCATATCTGTGTGTGCAGGTGCATATGTGTGTGCAAGTACATATGTGTACATGTACAGGTGAAAGGACAACTTTGGGTGTCATAAATGAACTGAGTAAGTGAGTAGTAATTGAATTTCCTGAGACAATAGTATATACATAGCCTATTTATGTTAATGCTATATGCTTCCACAAAATCTGTATACTTGTCAGATTCTCATTTCTCATATATAATTCTACAGCATTTGTTTGCCTTATGCTTTTAGAGAATATGCGTCTGTATAGAAAGACCCTATCCTTTATTTCTTAAGATACCCATCCTTTCAACCTTTGTTAAAACATTTTAACAACCATATGCTCATCAGAATCAAATTTCAGTTACTCTGGTTTAAAAAATAGTTTATCTCAATACTGCCAGTTTGTCAAGTATTTTACAAGATGCTAAAGATATTAAGATGAAAAGAAAAAACAAGAAAATAGATCTTTCCTCTAAGTAAACAAATAATACAAAAAAGTACTATTTAAAATTTTTAGTATGGCTGAATGAAAAGTGCTAATTAAAAAAATATCACTGCACACACTACAAAAAAATGAGGGGAAGTAAAAACTACTGGGATTCTCTATTATTTACTAACTAAATGTACCAAACTTTTGTTTTAAAACTTGGAACTTCTAAATGCTGGCAAGAATCTGACAGGCACAGTAATGTTTAACTGCTGGGACTGTCCGCTGGCTGACTCTCAAGGTCTTCCCTGCTTTTTCCTGGTCTTAACAGGGCATGCTACTACTTAGGTAGGCTTAAGAACTTGAATTTTTTTTTTTTTTTGAGAAAAACCCTTCTTTTGACTTTAATGGTTCTTTTAATACACAGCTGAGATTTCTGCTTTGACTCCATTTAGAAGTTTTCCTTCTGTGTTTATAAACAAACTTTTGTCTATAATTATCTTCCCTCTGTACTTACTGTGTGCATCTAGTTTGGCAGCAATTTAAAAGCCCAGCTCACTAAACCTGTGAGTTTTCATTCCTTTACTGTTCACTGAAGCATCTTCATTTCAGCTTGTTTAAAGATATGTGAAAAATATATCAATAAAACTTTTAAAAGACAACACAGCTGAGCATGACTTCAGGGTCTAGTAAAACATCTAGCATATGTGTCTTTTCAGTGGACTTTTGATAATTGATTCATTCCATGTTGTCACATTACTGTGCTTCATGTTTTCTAATTCTGCAAATGATAACTATGTCCTTAGTATGTAGTTTCTATGAATTAGGTATTGCATCAAAATTAAAAATTTAGGAATCAAGCCGGGCGGTGGTGGCTCACGCCTTTAATCCCAGCACTCGGGAGGCAGAGGCAGGCGGATCTCTGTGAGTTCGAGGCCAGCCTGGTCTACAGCGCGAGATCCAGGAAAGGCGCAAAGCTACACAGAGAAACCCTGTCTCGAAAAACCAAAAAAAAAAATAAAATAAAAATTTAGGAATCAGGCTACTAATGACATTCTTTTGTTTTCAAAACTCTACCATATGGAGAGGACAGATAATTCTCACTGAATGGCTAGTACTGGTTTTTAGTGGTCTATTTTTACTGTTTTTCCTTATCATTATTGTTGAAAGTCTGCAGATTTACTACTACCATCCTTCAAATTACATAATGTTTATTTGATCCTTTCTAAATTTCTGTGAACTTAACCTATACAATTCTAAATCGAATTTACACAAAATGCCACCAAAGAAAGCACGGTCTAATTGGAATTAATCTCCTCACCTCCAGAAAAAAAATTAAGTCATTTTCAAATTTAGATATAGACATTAGAGCAAAAACAAAAGTCAATAAATCATAGTAAGATGATAAACATGTATGTATCCAATAATATAACCTCAAAATGCATAAAGTCAAAACATAGACTATCTCAGCTTCCTGGAAAGACATTTCATTTCAAATCTCTCTGTGTAACTGATAACTCAAACAGACCTGTAAAATGACAATATATTTGACTTACATACAGATATAGCACTATAATGGCTGGACAATATTATCTTCAAACACATTCAATTCTATAGATTTTGATAATATCAAGTCATAAAACCACTGCCAATAAAATTCAAGATATTGAAAATATGAAAAAATCATATATATACATATATATCATGCAATTAATCATAAATCAATAAAAAACAACCAGAAATGCTGATAAGCTCTGAAATTAAAGGGAAGAAATAAGTAATTAGAAACAACACAAAAAAATACTCTATGTCAAAATTTGGAAATACAGACTAAATCAGTGCTTACAAAACAAATATAATTTTAGCCAAGTCTGAAATAGTCTAGTTTAAAAGAAGCACTGAAACTCGGCTCAGGAGCACAGAACTGCCTGTACAACACAGTAAGACCCTGTCTATGCCCCCTACCCCACACCAATAGAATTCAAAACATAAAGAGAAAGCAAAATGAACTAAATTGCTTAATTTGAAAATAAGCACATAATTAAAAGGGCAGGGGCTATAGAGGTTGCTCAGTGTCTAAGAACCTATACTGCTCTTCAACAGGACCCAAATTTGGTTCCCAGCACCCAAGCTAGGCAGCAACTGTAACAACTGCCTGTTACTCCAGCTCCAGGGGATAGCTAATGCCTCTGGCCTGAGGGGACCAGCACTCTCATGTACATACCACAAACATGCACACAGGCATTCACAAAATCATTTAAAAATTTTTAAAAGGGCTTAAAAATACTATTTATAAAAAGTGAATTGTTAAAAAATACCACAAATAAGCCGGGCAGTGGTGGCGCACGCCTTTAATCCCAGCACTCGGGAGGCAGAGCCAGGCGGATCTCTGTGAGTTCGAGGCCAGCCTGGGCTACCAAGTGAGTTCCAGGAAAGGCGCAAAGCTACACAGAGAAACCCTGTCTCGAAAAACCAAAAAAAAAAATACCACAAATAAGAAAGTGAGCAATATTACAATGCTACTGAGATTAAATTAACAAAATTATCATAAGCAACCTATGTTCCAATTTTTTGTGACAAACTATTCTTACAGAGCAGCTAATTATTTCTCAAAACTGAAAGTCTAAATCATTCAATAAATAAACTAAATCAGTGTGTTAGTCTTCCACAAAGAAACCACCAACAGTTAACAGCTTTACAAGTCCTACTAAAAAAAGGACATGCCATGACACACTCTGAAGGCACAGAAGAAATCATTAGCACACAGGTATCTCCTGGAAGCAAAGAGAATGAATACGCAGCATCCAGATGGACTTTCTACACATCATTCTTCAGAAGGGCCACGGTCCTGGAGAGCTAGTGTCACTGGCCCCACACAGAAGCAAGTGTGACTCCAAGTGGGAGCAGCGGGAAGCAATGCAGTACCACAGAGGTCGCTGCACCTGCCCAAGGTGAACCATCGCCAGCCATCAGCAGCAAACGACCGGACAAACGAAATGTCTGTCGGAGGGAACACGACTGCAAGACAAGTGACTTGTGGCACGACAAGACTCCAACCAGAGCAGCGGCGTGAGAGATGACGCCTGCTGTTCCCCGCCAATGAGACAAGTCAACTAAACGCAGGGGATCATTGTGGACTGGATTCCGAATTAAGACATTAAAAATGGAGGTTGCTGGAGGATTTATACAATAGTTACAGCTCAGTATTGGATGAACAGCAGACAAAATCATTATACCAGAGCAGACAAAACGGCTCAGTGTCACCAAGATTGACAACCTGAGTTCAACCCCCAAAAACCACACGGTGGAAGGAGAGAGCAGACTCAGCAAGTTGTCTTCTGACCCCACACCAGCCACTCTGGCACATAAATGGACACACACACACACACACACACACACACACACACTAAATACATGCAATTTTTAAAAAATTTTTATTACTACAAAGTTAAATGTTAAGTTGATAATTATATTACAAAGCAATGCAAGATAGTATTGTTAGTCTAAGGAAATAGATGAAGGAAGAACTATGTCAAGTCACAGGGTCTTGATATCAATAATTTATCCTTAGAAGGCTCAGCCAAAATAATGTATTCATATGTGTATAGAGAGAACAGAGATTGACACAAATATGACACCATGTCCAAGAACAAAGCAAAACAGATAAATCTAGAAAAGTATACGGAAGTTCATTAAGCTGTTTTTGTAACTTCTAACCCCTCAATTGTCCTTTTTAAAAAGTCTATAGTTGTTTTACCCATCAAACATATATACTGCTTGCAATGGTACCTAAACCGTCATTTTGTGGGACATTCAAAGGGATACTGTTCATACATACAAAAGACATGAAGAGTCAGTCACAGAAACATATGAAGGGCTGCTCTTCGATGCATATCACTGAATCTAAGACTGATTTCAACAACACGTCCTGCACACACATCTTTAGTAGAGAATAATACATTAACATGGTAATTTTCAAAATATAATGGTTTAAAACAAGATTCAATGTTTATTTAAAAAATAAAGCATTAAATCAAAATTTCACGTGAGAAATAAAAATCTGAAATATCAAATAATACCAAAATTCAGACTCACTGCTCATGCACTTACAGAATGTCACAGTCAATGGAGAAAAGTTTCCCCAAGATCAGGAACATGCAAAGGATGCCTGGCTTTGACCACTTCTATTCAGTACAAGACTACAAGTTAAAGCCTGAGCAAGCACATCAGAAAAAGTAAGTAATGAAAGCCACCTAGACAGGACAGGAGGAAACGTTTGCAAGTGGTGTGAAAACACTAAAGAGTATGTGGGGAAGTGCAAATAAAGGAATTCAGCAAAGCTAAGGATATAAAATCAATACACAAAGGTCAGCTGCACTTCACACTTTACATGATCCCATTTCAACAAAATAGGCAAACCTATGAACAAAACAGTAGGTTAGTTGTTGCATAAGGCTAATGTTATTTATATACAGCTAATGGATGTAGGATTTTCTTGGGATGTGGTTAAAAAAAATGGCCTAAAATTGAGCTGTCATGATAATAACACAACCGCAAGTAAACTAAACACATTAAATTGTATACTTGAAGTCGGTGAATTGTCAGATGTAAATAATATCTCATTAAAGCTACTTTAACAATCAGTTTGTAAAGGCAGGGTAATGGTACAGGCCTACACAGCTACACAGGGACGGAGGATCACAAGTCTAAGGCCTGCCTGGGCTATAGACTGAGTTCAAGCCAGCCTGGACAACTTAAACTTTGACTCAAGAAGTATGAGGAGGAATGGAGAGTTTCTATTTATTTGCAATAAATAATTAAAAATATTTAAATTACATTTGCAATGAAATAAAAAACAATAAAGCAGCCAGACATGGTGGTGTATGCATTTGGTAGGCAGAAGTGGGCTGATCACTCTGAGGTTGAGGCTAGCCTTGACTCTATAAGAGAGTTTCAAGTCAACCAAGTTTACATAGTGAAACTCTGTCTTCAAACAAACAAACAAACAAACAAAAACAATAAAATAATTAGGAATAAATTATTAACAAAGGAGGTGAAATACTTGTAAACTGAAAAGTATAAAATGTTGCTTTAAGCCGGGCGGTGGTGGCGCACGCCTTTAATCCCAGCACTTGGGAGGCAGAGCCAGGCGGATCTCTGTGAGTTCAAGGCCAGCCTGGACTACCAAGTGAGTCCCAGGAAAGGCGCAAAGCTACACAGAGAAACCCTGTCTCGAAAAACCAAAAAATAAAAATAAAAATAAAAATAAAAAAATTAAATGCAGTCTAAGTGAAGTCATTCCATATTCTGGATTGAAAAGATTTAATTCTGCTAAAACGCAATGACACCCAAGCAACTAACTGAGTCAGGACAATCCTCACAACATTTTAATGGTACTTTCAGTAAAAACAGAAAAACCTATCCTAAAATTCATATGAAATCTTAATGTAGACTGAATAGTCAAAACAACTTATAAATGAGATGTCTCACATCGTAATTTTAAAACTCACTACAAAACTACAATAGTCAAAACAGTATGGTACTGGTATAAAGACATATGGTTCAATAGGACAAATCAGAAAATTCAGAAATACACCTTCTCCTATGTGTTCAATTAATTTCAAAATGAGTGCCAGGATAATCCAAAGAGAAAACAAAAGCCAATATAATTGGGCATATGTATATATATATATATATATATATATATATATATATATATATACATACACACACACACACACACACACACTAATAACAATAAGTATGTTTAAAATAATGTGAAGAATGATTGAATATACTTGACATCAGCCTCTGGCCTCCATGTGTACCTGCATACATACATGCCCAAGCATGAACACACACACACACACACACACACACACACACACACACACACACACTCGTGTGATGAACTTGGGTCCTTACTTTGTATCATACACAAAACCAACTTGAAATAAGTCAAAGACCTAAAATTAAATGGCATGGAGTTGGGTGGGTGGGGAGGTGAGAAGGATCCGATAGGAGTTGGGAGAGGGGAAAAGTATGATCAGAATATATTGTATGAAAAAAATTTTTCAATTAAAATTTTTTTTTTTTTTTTTTACTCACTCATAGCAGGATACTAGACATGAAACAAGGATGAATTGTCTGCTACTCACATCACCAGGGAGGCTACTCGGAAAACAGGACCCCAAGAAAGACACAGGGATCGCCCAATGACAGAGAAATGGAATGAGATCTACATGAACAGCCTGGACATGAGTGGGGGTAATGAAAGGCGAGGGTCGAGGGAAAGAGAGCTTGGGGGAGCGGGAGATCCCAGCTGGATCAACAACAGAGAGGGAGAACAAGGAATAGGAGACCATGGTAAATGAAGACCACATGAGAACAGGAAGAAGCAAAGTGCTAGAGAGGCCCACAGAAATCCACAAAGATACCCACACAACAGACTGCCGGCAATGGTCGAGAGACAGCCCGAACTGACCTACTCTGGTGATGGGATGGCCAAACACCCTAATTGTTGTGCTAGAAACCTCATCCAACTACTGAGGGATCTGGATGCAGAGATCCATGACTAGGCCCTGGGTGGATCTCTGGGAGTCCAATCAACGAGAATGAGGAGGGTTTATATGAGCGAGAATTGTTGAGACCAAGGTTGGATAAAATTTTTTTAAAAGCTGAAATCATAAAAGTCATAGAAGAAAACATGGGAAAATCTGTATGACATCAGATATGGCAATGATTTCTTATATATGAAACAAAATATACCAGCAAAAAGAGAAAATAGCCGGGCGGTGGTGGCGCACGCCTTTAATCCCAGCACTCGGGAGGCAGAGCCAGGCGGATCTCTGTGAGTTCGAGGCCAGCCTGGTCTCCAAAGCGAGTTCCAGGAAAGGCGCAAAGCTACACAGAGAAACCCTGTCTCGAAAAACCAAAAAAAAAAAAGAGAAAATAGATAAACAGATTTCATCAAAATTTAAACTCTTAAATAAAGTAAGATACTATTAAAACATTGTCAAGAGAGGACAGGCCCAAAAAATAGTAAAAACATTGCAAGACATATATCAAATAAAGAATTAATACTAGAACATGTAAAAACACAGTAACAAAAATATCCAGTTCAAAATCAGGCTAAGTTTGAATAACCTTTCTACAAACAAGGTACATAAGTAGGCAGCAAATCCATGCAAAGATGTTCACCACCACTAGTCATTAGAGAAATGCAAACCTAACCACAATGAGTTCTCACCTCACACTCTAGAGTTTTATTAAATAATTAAATCAAATTAAATCAAAATAACAAATGTTTGTAAGAGTATGGAAAAAACAGAAAGTTTACACATTGCTGGTGGGACTACCTTCACAATCTAGAGTTTTATTAAATAATTAAATCAAAATAACAAATGTTTGCAAGAGTGGAAAAATCAGAACGTTTACACATTGCTGCTTTGAAAAAAACAGATGGCGTTCAAAAAGTTAAAAATACACTCACCACATGACCCAATAATTCCACCTCTAGAAATCCAAAAGAACTGAAAGAAGAATTCAACCTACCCACTCACCAATGCTCATCACATTATTATTCACAAAAGCCAAAAGGTGGGAACAACCCAATCTATCAAAAATGACTGCATGAGGAAAACGCAGGATAAACCATAATATCATTTAGCCTTAAAATGAAATAAAATCTGATATATGCTACAATATAGCTCAATCTTGAAAACATTCTGAGTAAAATAAGCCAGACATCAGATATTATGTGATTTAATTTCTACTAAATCCCTAAAATGGAAAATTTCATAGAGACTGAAAATAGAGTTTACCACCAGGAGTTAAGGAGCAGGAGACAGAGGGAATTACCATCAAATAATTATAGGGTTTCACTTTGGTGTAATGATGCATTTTTGGAAATAAGATAGCAATAACGGTTGTACAATGTCATGGATATAATGTTTCTGAAATGTACATTTAAAATGGTTACAATGGAGGCAGGCACAGTAGTGCACACCTGTAATCCCAGCACTTCTGAAGTGGCAGCAAGAGGATCAGGCACTCAAGGTCATGCTCAGCTACATAGCAAGTTCAATGCCTGCTTGTGATACATGAGACTGTCTCAAAAACACCACCAACCATACAGAGGGAAAAAACGGCAAATTTACATGATATACATTTTACAATTTTTAAATTCTTAAGATATCAAAACTATTGAGTCATAAATTTCAGATAGATGAGCAAACATCAGTGAAACTTTTTTTAAAGGATCAAATCTCTAAGATAAGGCTATAAACCAGTTTGATAAGGTAAACTGACATATACAAGGCTTATGAGAACCGAGAACAAAAGCTAGCCCCACAGTCACAGTCACAGTATCCATCCAGCTCGTACACATGAAACAAAAACTGACCCCAACAGTCACAGTCACAGTATCCATCCAGCTCGTACACATGAAACAAAAACTGACCCCAACAGTCACAGTATCCATCCAGCTCCTACACATGAAACAAAAACTGACCCCAACAGTCACAGTCACAGTATCCATCCAGCTCCTACACATGAAACAAAAACTGACCCCAACAGTCACAGTATCCATCCAGCTCGTACACATGAAACAAAAACTGACCCCAACAGTCACAGTCACAGTATCCATCCAGCTCGTACACATGAAAGGAGCCCAAGCTCCACTCTATCACAGGATCACAAAACAAGGGTATCGGTAATCCCTAATTTACTTTGTCCTGAGGTTGAATTAGAAGTCTAAAAGAGGGGCTGGAGAGATGGCTCAGAGGGTAAGAGCACTGGCTGCTCATCCAGAGGTCCTGAGTTCAATTCCCGGCAACCACATGGTGGCTCACAACCACCTGTAATGAGATCTGGTGCCCTCTTCTGGCCTGCAGGAATATATGCAGACAGAATACTATATATATAATAAATAAATCTAAAAAAAAAAAAAGAAGTCTAAAAGAAGGAGTGTTAAAGGACACTTCAGATTTTAAAAAACGTATACTTATTGACTAATTCTAATTTCTGATAAAAAGGAACAAGGAACAACCACTTTAGATTAAGAATATCTATTGACTATTCTAATTTTCTGATTAGAAGGAACAAAGAACAATAATAAATGTCTCTCTATGGGTAAACAGTTATCTTACTATAATATGCTACTCTTAGCAATATAAAGAAAGTGAACCAAAACACAGCCAAGAATTATAAAATTACTGAGCCCTCTATCACAGTGTCCAGAAGAATTGAAAGACTAACTATGTTACTATAGTTGAGAACTTAGAACCTCGGTAGCAGAACCATAGGACACTGAGCCCTCTATCACAGTGTCCAGAAGAATTGAAAGACTGTGTTGTTATAGTTGAGAATGTAGAACCTCGGTAGGAGAACCATAGGACACTGAGCCCTCTATCACAGTGTCCAGAAGAATTGAAAGACTAACTGTGTTACTATAGTTGAGAACTTAGAACCTCGGTAGCAGAACCATAGGACACTGAGCCCTCTATCACAGTGTCCAGAAGAACTGAAAGACTGTGTTGTTATAGTTGAGAATGTAGAACCTCGGTAGGAGAACCATAGGACACTGAGCCCTCTATCACAGTGTCCAGAAGAATTGAAAGACTAACTGTGTTACTATAGTTGAGAACTTAGAACCTCGGTAGCAGAACCATAGGATACTGAGCCCTCTATCACAGTGTCCAGAAGAATTGAAAGACTAACTGTGTTGTTATAGTTGAGAATGTAGAACCTCGGTAGGAGAACCATAGGACACTGAGCCCTCTATCACAGTGTCCAGAAGAATTGAAAGACTAACTGTGTTGCTATAGTTGAGAACTTAGAACCTCGGTAGCAGAACCATAGGATACTGAGCCCTCTATCACAGTGTCCAGAAGAATTGAAAGACTATGTTACTATAGTTGAGAACTTAGAACCTCAGTAGCAGAACCATAAGACACTGAGCCCTCTATCACAGTGTCTAAAAGAATTGAAAGACTAACTATGTTGTTATAGTTGAGAACTTAGAACCTCGGTAGCAGAACCATAGGACTGGCATATCAATTACTTGAATGTTTCCTATTTCTTCACTGCATTTGAAAAAACTGATGATACATTCACTTCTAAAGGTCACCAGCAATATTTAACAAAAGTGCTTTGTACAAATACATGTTTATCTTTAAAACTATGAGAATATTTACTGAAATCCCACCAGGAACACTACTGATAAGACTAACTGGATATTAGTGAGAACTTACAAACCATCTGAAATCATCATTCTATAAAACTGAAAAAGACGTAATCACTACACAATCAAAGAGATTCACTGAGTCTGTTCACTAATTCTAGACAAATTAATGTTTTTCTGACTAATGTTGTATTTAATAACATTTGGCAAAGTACTTACTATATAAGCTAAGGATGGCAATACCTCGACCTCTTTGGTGCAGTCCAGTTAGGCGCCTTCACTTGTGGCAAATACTTTCTGAAGGCTTTGCCATGCGCCCTCCCTCTGAAAATTTCCCCTCAATTCTTAAGGACACATCAAGTGTACATAGTAAGGCCCTACTTTACTTGCCAAAGTTATGTGAACCAGTGTGAAAAACTTACCCTAAGCTGGGAACAAATACTTTAAAACTGAACTTGGTTTCTGCAGATGTCTCCATGAATTAACATACAAGCTTAGTGAGTACTGGAACAAACATTCTACCTTGAGGAAAAACTAAAAACAACTGTGCAAAGTGAAGCAAAGGAAGTGTAAAAAGGAAGATGGAGGGCTGCGGGGCACTCTGACAGCCCCTGCTCCAGGCATGCAGTACCAGATGAAGGCACTGAACCCCTCAAACTGGAGTTACAGGCAGCATGTGGGTACTGAGAATTGAACCTGGGTCCTTGGGAAAAGTAGCCAGTGCTCTTAATCACTAAGCCATCTCTCCAGGCCCTCATTCTTTCTCTCTCATCCCTTCTAGTATATGTTTTACCTCATGCTGCTGATGTTAATCTTCAGTGGAGTACTAAAAATTAAAGATAATGCAAAAACAGAAAAAGAATAATCCATGCTAAGGGAGATGAAGAGAAATGAGGAACAATGCAAAAAAAAAAAAAAAAGGACTAACTACCAAAACCATATTAATAGTGTTATCAGCTAGATGTGGTAACACAGGCTTCTAGTACCAGTTCCTACAGATGCTAACACATAACAGCATAGCCTAGGAGGGAAAACTGTATATTCTTAGTCTGTAATAAAGGATTCTGAAATCTACCATAACTATATTACAACCAGCTGTCTTTCCACAGGACCTGGGTTTGATTCCCAGCATACAAATAATGGCTCACAATCATTTGTATAAAGAATAGAGTTACAAGTTTCTGAGATTTGGCAATGATGGTGCTTAAGTTAAAATTATTTTATTCATCTTTCAGAGTGGATACTAAAAAAAAAAAGTTTGATAACGAGTCCCACATGTATATATGTTTTTGTCAACAGACTAAGCCAAGGTAACAAAGATCAGCACACATACAACAATGCAACCCAGAAATGCTGACTAAGAGGCTGAGGTGAAGCACAAGCCATACAAGGGTGAACCTAAGTTCAGATCCCCGAAACCCACAGGCAGCTGTGCACGGTAGCACACATGTGTAACCCAGTGTTCCTACAGAAAGATGGGAAACAGAAACAAGCAGACTCCACAGGAGTCCACCAGCAAGCTAGCCTGGTGTGTGCAACAGCTAACAAAAACAGACCCTGTCGCAAACAAGATGGTGGGCAAAGACCAAACTCTGAGGGTGTCGCCTGACCTCCACACGTGCACTGTGCCAACACTCACAATCACATCATACACACAAGAAATGCTAAATGAAATGACAACCATGAAAACTTAAATACTCGATGAAACTCATCAAAGAGAAGACAGAGGAGTCCCAGTACAGTGGTTAATTTAAGGTGTCAACTTGACTGAGAGATGCTGAATTAGTAAAGCATACTTTTAGTGCATCTGTGAGAGTGTTTCCTGAAAGACTAGCATGTGAATCAGCTAACTGAGTGGGGATGACTAGCCCTGATTATGGGAGGGCATCCTACAATTCGCTAGGCACCCAGATGAAAAAGGAAAGTGGGAGAAGGGTAATCATCACCGTGCTGGTGCGATCTCTTGCATGGCTCATCTCTACGGCCCTCCTTCTCTCTCTCTAGCTCTAACTTCCAGAACCATCATTCTATGACCTCACTTCAGGTTCCTTATCTTTGTATCTGAGATTTAGACCAACCTCACCTCCAATCCCGACCCAGAGGACTCTTGGGCCTTCAGCTCAAAACTATATCAGGACTATATCATCATCATCCCTCATTCTGAGGCTTTGAAGTTCAGAGACAATATCATTACTGGGTTCCCCAGCCATCCAGCCTGTAGGTAGCCATCATAGAATTTTTCAGCCTCTACAGTATGTAATTATTTGAAACAACTGAACAAATCCAGACACTGACACAGATAAGACAGACAGAAATCCAGACACTGACACAGATAAGACACACACACACACACACACACACACACACCTTGTGAGCCAATCTAATAATATATGCCACTTCTATTTCTCTATCATCTTTGACTAGTAGAACCAAGAACCAGAAATAAGTCTAATCAAAACTTTAAAGAATGAAGTAGATCCCATACTAGCAGATGCTATAAAAGCATAAAGGACAGAGCAAATGGCTCAGCACTTAAGAGCACTGGCTGTTCTTCCTGAGGGCCCACATTTGATTCCCAGTGCCCATATGACAACTCCCAACCCTCTATAACTCCAGTTCCTGGGTAATGCCCTCTTCTGGCCTCCACTGGAATCAGGTTCACACATAGTCTACAGACACATATGCAGGCAAAACAAATATACACTTAAAACAGAAAATACATACATACATACATACATATGTATATTGGTTTTTCGAGACAGGGTTTCTCTGTGTAGTTTTGGATCTGTAGAGAGATCCTGAATCTCTCTCTGTAGACCAGGCTGGCCTTGAACTCACAGAGATCCTCCTGGCTCTGCCTCCTGAGTGCTGGGATTAAAGGCATGCGCCACCACCACCCAGCATGAAATAAAATTTTTAAAAACTTTAGTGGGGGCTGGGGAGATGGCTCAGTAGTTAAGAGCACTGGTTGCTCTTCTAGAGGACCAGGGTTCAAATCTCAGCACTCTCATGATGGCTTCTATCTATCTATAGGTCCAGTTCCAAGGGACTTGATGCCTTCTTCTGACCTCTGAAGGCACCAGGCACACATGTGGTGCACAGACATACATGCAGGCAAAACACATTAAGATAATTTTTTTTTTAATTTAAAGCATAAAGGACTATTGGTCCTGGCACAAACCCTAAAATCTAGAACCACAAAGAAATGAGAGAATGCTGGTGACCTACGAGGGAGAGAACTGAAATCAGTAAGCCCCATTAAAGAAAGACCTCTGACACTTTCTTCAGATAATAAAATACTATCAATTATGAGCCTCAATGCCTACGACAGAGCCAGCTTTGCCATAAGAGATGAACAAATGTGTGGGTTTGTAGGCATGATGATACATACACCCTGGCAATTCTGTCACTAGGAAGGCTAGGAAAATCATGAGTTCAAGGCCAGCCTGGGATATATAACAACACCCTGTACCAAAAATAAAATAAACTGATAATCCAATAAAAGATCCTTTGAGCTCTAAGGCTTATAAGCACTCTGGGGACAAGGAAATGCCTAAAGCTGAGGCTATAACTCTATGATAGATTGCTCACTTTGGATGTGTAAGGGCCCTGGGTTCCAGTCTCAGCACCACCAAAGATAAATAATGGAGAGTAAGGAAAACTAATTCTCATGAATACAGGGGATCTTGTTTACCCCTGGTCTGTTTGTACTTTAAAGCCTGATACTTTACAAGTAATACACCAGCCATGGCAATCACTCTCCTCTTGTCTAATACTCGGTCAGGCGGAAACATAAAACTTGTTTTCCATCACTTGAACCAATGGTATAAAGGGCTTGAGAGCTCCTGGAAGGGGCCCCTTCCCTGAGGAGTAAAAACAAGGCTAACCCTTTTCCAGAGTGCCTTTTCTTTCCACTTAAGATGCTACTAAAACGATGTGCTTTTAGGAGCTAGCTGTCTTGTGCCAAGTAACAGAACTAACAAGAGACTTCAGAGACCTAATCCAGCACTCTGCTTGGCTGAGCCAGTGAACCGACCCTGAGACCGCCTGCTGCCTCAGGACTTCTTGATTAGTAATGAATGTCCTGTGTTTGAGGCCACTGTCCACTGGACTCTTCAGTACTTACAGCCACACACATCCAGTTACAAATACTAAAAACAAACTCAAAATGTAATTCTATCTCTCCTGTGACAGATAACCTACAGAAGCTCTGGCAACTTTACCATTATTAGTCAAAAATTTGTCTCCATGCTTCTAAACAGAAACTATACATGTTTGAGCATTCTTCTAATTTCTCCTTACTTAGAATAGAACTCAGTCTTTATCTAACAAACTCAGTATTTTATATTCATTTCTCTCCTATGTAGATTTTTGAAAATTCAAAAGCACAAGCATAACCCCTACTGTACCTCTACTTGTAAAGGACCGTAATATAAGCACACTAAACTATGAGACAATGCTTAAAACTCAGCACAAGTAATTCTTAAACAAGACAACTGATTAATGGTACTAACAGTGACTGATACCTAAAAGGATACCCACTGAACAGTCAAAGAATCAGAGGTAATTTCTGCAAGGGAAAAAGTAAATAGAGCCTCTGTGAGAAGGGAATTCTACTCTTACTACTGAAAATATATAAATCCCAAGTCTTTAGAGCAGTTTTAGCCACTACGATGCAGTTTAAGGGGCAGGAATGCTGGTGTGTAGGAAGAGGGGGAAGGGGAAGGAAAGGGGAGAAGGAGAGGGAGAGATGGAAACAGGAGGTGTCGAGTGGAAGCCACCTTTTAAAAACCTTACAGAAAGACTACAGGCACTAGATAAGTTTTGGCTTTACAGCAGTTGTTACACAGACCTCCAAACACAGCTGACCAGCAGCATAAGGTGGGAAGGAGGATGAGGAGTGGGAGAGGGAGCAAGGGAGACCATCCCCAGTGGCCACACTGCTATGACATTCTTTCATTCTCCACTTTACAAGAGCTGTGATCCAGCAGTGGACGCTCTCCCTGTTACCCCAGTCAGATTCTGTTTTTCCAATTAAAAGAAACAGAGCAGGAGTCACAAGACAAGATTCTCTGGAAAAGTCTAAGCGAGAGCAACTGACCTTATACCCACAACATGCATGTGCAACTTTCAACTGACTGACATTTCGAGGGAGAAAATGCCAAATAAGTAGAGAGGAAAACTGGATCTGGAAAATACGCTGAATTAAGCCAAAAGATTGTTAACAACAGATACACAAAAGTAAATACAGAAAATATATTTAAATGATAAAATGTATGTCCACATAAGTTTGTGCTTCCAATAAATGTAAATAGCTTGCATGCACCAGCTAAAATATAGAGATTTAATGCTGAGGAACAAATATCCAGTTATATGCTGTTTCCAAAAGCCACTAATATTTAATAATACAGAAAGAAACTATGAAAACGAAAGGGTTTAAAAAAACCAAGTGCACAATAACCAAATAAAGATAATTACTTAGATTTAAAGATAAAAGAGGAGGTTTACAGCAAAAAGCCCTCCACCCGTGACAATCATTAAATAAACAGTGCAATTCACCAGAAAAATAATAATTCTACACTTTAATTAATCTTACCTCAAAATGTATGATGAAAAAAAAAAACTTAGAAGAATTACATGGAAAATTGGCAGATCTCTCATTAAGGTATAATTTCAATACACATCCCTCCGTAATCAACAGATAAAGCAAACAAAAAGTTGAGCAACTTAAGCAACAAGCTAGATCTAGAAGACACTGTATTTTGAAAGCCAGAGGGAATACGCAAACATTACACAAGTGGTAGTAAGGTACAAGGTAGAAAATTCTCAACTAATGACTTTTGAACAGTATAAATAAAGACACAAGCCAAAAGAGAAAACAGAAAATTAGAAAGCACTTAAAATGGAACAAAAGTTAGAAAGTTTAAAAAAAAATCACTTGTGAGATGCAACTAAGATGGTATTTGGAAAGCCAGAGTCACGGCTGGAGAGGTGGCTCGGTGGTCAAGATCAGCGGCTGCCCTTCCAAGGAACTCAGCTTAATTCCCAGCACCCACATGGCAGCACCAGTTCCAGGGGCTAGAACACCTTCACAGAGGCAAAACACCAAGGCCCATAAAAATGAATAAATAAACCATTAGAAACCCCAAGTCTTATCATTTAACATCAAAAATGAAAAATGTTGGGGGCTGGAGAGAGAACTTGGCAGTTAAGAGCACTGGCTGCTCTCACAGAGGACCTGTGTTCGATTCCCAGCACCTGTACGGTGACTCACAACCAACTGTAACTCCAGTCCAGGAGTTCCAATGACCTCTTCAGGCCTCTACAGGCAGTACCTACATGCAGTACACACACACACACACACACACACACACACACATGCAGCACACATATAAATGTAGGCAAAATACCCATACACACAAAAAAATTTAATGAAAAATGCTATACAGCCATTAACTAATCACAAAATAAAGGAATTAAAGTAAATGAAATAAATAAGAGATGAGAGTACATATTAATAGAAAACAAGTACTAAAGAAAAATCAACATAAAAATAATTTACAACATTGACAAGCTTAAATAAGAAAACAGAAAAAGTATAAACAACAAAAAAATTTACTTATTTTGTGTATGGGTGTTTGGCCTGCATGTTTTTCTGTGCCCTATCTTCATGCCTGGTACTTGCTGGGACATTAGGAGAGGATGTTGGATCCCCTGTAACTGGAGTTACAGATGGCTGTAAACCACCATGTGGGTGCTGGGAATTGAACGTAGGTCCTCTGCAAGAGCAGCAAGTACATTTAGTTACTGTGTCTTCTCTCTCAGCACCAATATTGGAAAATTTAAAAATACACAATTATTAGTAAGATAGTAAATACAAAACCATTTGCAAACAAATGAAAATAAATGTTCAAATAATGAATGAGCAACTTCTTAGGAAAATCCAGCTTGTCAAATAACCAAGAAGTAAAAGAAAACTAACTAGAATAACCTTATATCAATAAAGAAATAGATATGAATCTAATTTACAATTATCCCAAAAAGAAAATTCAAGGATGAGATAGGTTTGGCACTGAATTCTTTCAAACTTCCCAATATTTATTTTGTTTTGTTTTGAGACAGGGTCTCACTATGTAGCCCTGGCAGTCCTGGAACTCACTGTGTAGACCAGGCTGATCTCCAACTCAAACTCAAGATTTGCCTGCCTCTGCCTTCCAAGTGCTGGGACTAGAGGCATACACCACTATCCCTGGCTTCCCAGTATTTTTGAGAAACGATACCAACATTATTTGGAGAGATGTGTCCTCTTTTGTTTCTTTGGTTTTCCAAAACCAATGGCAAAAGTGAGACAATTCTGTAAAACGCATCTTTAATTCTTGACTCAAATAAATGTGTTACCATATATAGCCAGGATCTCAAGCACTGCTAGAGTTTGTTTTCAGGGAGACAGATGCTAGGGCTTGGTCACTAGCTTGTAAACTAGCAAAACAAAACGGAGCTTCAAGACTCGACAGCATCTCCTTTTTGGTTTACCTTCTCTAGGGAGTTAGTATTTTCAAACAATCCCCTCTGTCTCACACCCCAAATCTTCCAGAAGCAACAGGGCTCTCAGAAGTAGCTGCCCCAGGGCTCCTGCAGCAGCCCAGAGCCTCCAGGCTTGGTACCTTGATGCTAAGACCCATGGCAGGTTCCTGCCCTGCTCTGAGCCAGAGATTTGGCTCCAAGGCAAGGTACCACTTATAGCCCAGATTTAAGATGGGTGAAAGGTATGCTTTATTTTACATAGTGAGAGATGGGCAATTGTCAAGTGGAAATAGAAAAAGAAAAATCAACTGATTTCAGAGTGTTCTCAAACAGATGTACTTAAGTACTCAAAAAGAGTACTTAAGGAAGTGGAAAATTTATAAGTTGATACCCTTAAAACTCCATGTACCCACATATGTCCTCAGAAGTCTTCACATACCATAGGCAGAAATACTTCACTGTGAAGATACTACATTAGATTATTTCCTGACCATTAGTAGATGTTTTAAGATGAAATTATCAGTTTATATTTTAATTGAATTTTAACTGACTCAGATACAAATCAATAGTAATACCTTAAAAATGGACTCCATTCCGAGCCTTGTCTCCTAGTAGGAACATCTGCAGTATGTGAGGTGTATTATTTCACGTGGAAGAGGAGAATTCTCTTGGCCTGTCCCTCTTTTCCTCACCCTAAGGAAACTCCAGCAACTCAGGCTGGCGCCACCTGCCCAGGACTGTGCCTCTCATCTGTCCGTACAGGTCCAGGCTCCATCAGTGCTGTCCAGTGCCTGTCCCACAGTCCAGACACTCAGTCAGACCTCCTGCCTCTCTCCTCATCACCTCCTCTCAACGTCTAGTCCTCCATCTCTGCCAACAGCATGGTCTGGATGAGGCTGGAGAACACTGTATATGAAAATACAGGCATACCAAACTGTGAAAGTCATTCTCGTGTTCTCTCAAACCTTTTAAATGCTCCAATACTCTATTTTTTAAAGTCATTTTAATCATTGGAATTATTTTTCCTGGTTGGTTGTTCTGGTTTTACCCAGAATCAGATGGAAGTGGGTAGATTCTATGTCCTAACCTTTAGCCTTTTTGTCCACAGCCATTCAAAAGAAACCCCAAAGTTCCTCAGACCACAGATCAAGTACATCATTAAGCTGAATTCCCACAACCCTATAAGACAGAGGCTATCAGCCAGTCACGGAATACTAGCCTTGACCCAACCCTACAATTCTAAGAAAAGGCCCTTTTCTTGGACCTGACAATCCAGAAGAAACACGACTCTCAGAAGTAGCTTTCTGGGGTCTCCTGGGGCAGCCCAGAGCCTTCACACTCGCCTACCTGGCTTCTGAATTCCATGGCAGGCAGTCCCTGGCCTGCACTAAGCCAGAGCAGGTGAATCCTGGAGGGCCTGAGCACCTGGCCATGGTTAAGATCCCACCTGTGTGAGGGAATGGGCACATACAGACTCTACAGACCTAAAGTTTTTCAAAGTACTTCCATTGAGACTACTGAATGAAGACAAAACCTGAAGCAGCAGAGGATTAGAAGTAGTGTGAGCAATGCCCAGACTAGTACCCTAACTTCTCTTCTAGCCCTAAGAACGCTTTAAAAAAATAAAATGAAAATAAAAACTGGGCAGAGCGCATGCTTCTTTTTAAAAGGGTATGAGGGGGGCTGGAGTAGTTCCATTCCCAGCACCCACCTCTGTAACTCTAGTTCTAAAGGATCCAACACTCTCTTCTGGCCTCCACAAGAAATGCACACATGTGGTTCACAGGCATGCATGAAGGCAAAACACCCCTTCATGTAGAGTTAAGACGAAAATGGGGGAAGGATGGCAGAGACGACCTGCAACTAGAACACTCAGGAAAACGACTTTTAGTCACAGCAGGAACTCAAGACAGGACCCTGAAAGCAGCAGCCAAAGCAGAGATCATGGAGGTTTACTGTTTACGGGCTTGCTCTCCATGGCTCACTCAGCTAGCTTTTCGTTGTAACCCAGGACCACCTGCCTGGGGTGGCACCGTCCACAGTGTGCTGGGCCCTCCCACATCAATCACTAATCAAGAAATGCTCCACAGTCTTGCCTACAAGCCAATTTGATGGAGGCATTTTCTCAACTGGGTTACCTCCTCCCAGATGACTCTAATTGTATCAAGTTGACAAAAAACTAACAAACACATACACATAACATTCATTTTACACAAGAAATATTTATTAAATTGATTTTAAGCAGACCTCCTAACCACATCATCTATCGTTATCACTAACAATAGATATGTTGGAATTTGTGCTACAGATGTATGATCCTAGTATGACACCCATTAAAAAGACAATTCATAATCCAAGACTCATACTGCTGGCCAAAGAAGCACTATAAGCAGGTTTTATAGGCACTCCAAGGAAGGACAAGTCGACAAAAAATGGCAAGGCTGTGAAAGGTAACATTTCAATGACTATATGCAATTTTTAAATTAAAATTTAATCACAAATATTTTAATGCATTCCATTCTCTCTTCCACATAGTAGCACTATTCTGGGATTAGCCCAGAATCCCTAAATCAAAGGTATATTATTAGAGAAAGCACCTCTTATAGGTGACCAGGAAAAGGCCAAAAGTAATTTCAAACTACGTAGTACTAGTAATTTCTACTGAAAATGCTTCAGTAAACGATAAACCACAAAGCCCAACTGCAGTGGAGACTGCTTGTGATCTAACCAGAATCCAGACTCCCCTCCTAATTAAGATTCTAATTTGTGTATGTGCTACACATGTGTGCCGTGGGATGTTCTGTATGGCAAATGTGTTGCTGATTAGTCAATAAATAAAACACTGATTGGCCCTTGGCTAGGCAGGAAGTGTAGGCGGGACAAGGAGGAGAATAAAGCTGGGAAGTGGAAGTCTGAGTCAGAGAGACACTGCCAGCCACCACGATGAGAAACAGCATGTGAAGATGCCGGTAAGCCACGAGCCATGTGGCAAGGTATAGATTAATGGAAATGGATTAATTTAAGCTGTAAGAACAGTTAGCAAGAAGCCTGCCACAGCCATACAGTTTGTAAGAAATATAAGTCTCTATGTTTACTTGGTCGGGTCTGAGCGGCTGTGGGACTGGCAGGTGAGAGAGATTTATCCTGACTGTGGGCCAGGCAGGAAAACTCTAGCTACACATGTGTGTGCATATTGTACATATGTTTATGCACGTCTGTGTGCATACATGGAGAGGCCAAGGTCTACATTAGGTGTATTCTTCAGCCAAACTCCACTTTTTTTTTTTTCATTTTTTTCTTTTACTTTTGAGGTTATAATATAATTACATCATCTCTCCCTCCCCTTTCCTTCCTCCAAACCTTCCCATATTTTTTGACAGGGCTCCTCACTGAAACTGGAACTCACCAATTTGGCTAGAGGAACTGGCCAACAACTCTAGGGGTCTATCTGTGTTCTAGTTACTTTCTGTTGCTATAATAAAACACTGACCAAAACCTACATAAAAAGGAAAGGATTTATTTCATCTCACAGCTTATATCCCCGATCACAGCCCAAAGCTGAAGGCAGCTGAAGCAGGAACTGAAACAGAGGCCATGGAGAGATGCTGCTTACTGGCTAGCTCTCCAGACTCATAGTTACCGTTTTGTTATCTCCCAAGACCACCTGCCCGGAGGCAGCACGGCTCACAGTGGACTGGGCCTTCCCATACCAGTCATTAATCACGAAAATGCCCCCACACACGTGCCTGCAGGACAACCTAACTGGAGGCATTTTTTCAACTGAGACTCCCTCTTCCCAGATGACCCAGTCTGTGTCAAGCTGACAAAAAAGCCGAACCAGCACAAGCTGTCTGCACCCCACCCCACCTCACCCCTTTTTTCCTGAGTGCTAGAGTGTGCAAATGCACACATGCCTGGCTTTTACACGGGAGCCCAGTGTGTGAACTCAAGGTCTCTTATTTGCATATCAAGGACTGTAATAAACGAACCACCTCTCCATCTCCCTAGAGTCTAAATTTGTTTAAAAATTCTTATTATTCCTTCACACAGCTCAAGTACCTCAACAATCCCATCACCACCAGCATAAAGACTGCCTCGCAAATAGAGAGAGATCTAACTCTGGCTATCTGAGATCAGAGCAGAAGTTTTCTTTCTGGGTAGTGCAGAGGCATTTCTCACTCCTTCCCCACCTAACTTTGGGGTACACTGCTCCAGTGCCATCCTATAGACAATGGGGGTGGTAAAGAATCTACTACAGTAGATTCTCAGAACCTGGATATCTGCATTGGAGTTTCAGTTCCTTATAACCAAACACCGTTACATCATCTGTGTGACTCACTCTGTCTTCACTGCTTTGCTGGAGTTCATTTACTGGGTGCTCGATTCCATAAACAGCTGAGCATTACATATGTGCCTTGTGTAACTTTAGAAGTAGCTATGTAAATGTTTAAAAACATATAGAAAGGATTTAACCTACATAGCTTCTTCCCGAGAATAAACTACCCTCCTAAATTAGATAAGATCTACTTACAATTGCCATCTATAAGAACAGAGCAACCACTAAAAAAGAAAAAACACTAATCTGCTCAAAAAATATACTCATGATTTTTTTTTTTTTTGACAGGGTTTCTCTGTAGCTCTGGCTGTCCTGGAACTCACTCTGTAGACCAGGCTGGCCTCAAAATCACAGAGAGATCCACCTGCCTCTGCCTCCCTGAGTGCTGGGATTAAAGGTGTGTGCCACCACCGCCCACCATACTCATGAATTCTAATGCAAATGTATTCACACTGTCCAGTTTTGACAACTTAGTTGCAAAACTCAGAAATAACTCAAAAAGGAAAGAGTTTAAAAATAAGATCAATAAGCACTCAGGAGGCAGAGGCAGGAGAATCTCTGTGAGTTCAAGGCCAGCCTGATCTACAGAGTGAGTTCCAGGAAAGGCTCCAAAGCTACACAGAGAAACCCTGTCTCAAAAAAGTGTACTTTTAAATTCTAAAACAGCTAAAACTATGCCTTAGTTTTTCACTTCTTATTTCTAATCCATTATTCAGAAAACAATCATCACTTAGGACTTAAAGCAAGTATCAAGTCCTAACAAACCCCCTCCCAATATAATCATACTATAATTTTGGTTAGATCAATATCCAATGCCTCCATTACTAGTAACCACATAAATTACTGATACTTTTTCCTTCATATACAGTTTTTTCTGAATAACTCCTTTTCAATCTGCTCCGTTTCCTAAGAACCTTGACATCTTCCCCCGACACTCAGCATTTGTGCCTGCACTGTTTCATGTGTCACTCAGTCTGTCTGCAGCAGACAGTCCTAAAGAAGAGACCAGGAGCTCTAGACTTCCTGTCTCTGACCAGCTTGGTTGGTCCCTGTGTCTCAGCCCTGCCCACACCACATGTCAACTTCCAGAGCATTCCAAAGTCACCAACTTCTCCAGCTACTCAACCTCCATTAACTCTGCCAATTAAACTGGGCAGGTCCCCGGCTCTGACCACTGCTGATTAGAACTCCATGTTCTCAGATCCCCAAGTCAGTGACACTCGTGTTCTCAGCCTCACAACTGAAACTGCTTTCTGCTCTTCTCGTTTTGGAACATTTATGACATTAAAAAAATCTTCATTATAGTTTTAGCAGGGCTGCAGAGAAAATGAGATTCTATTTATATGTTTAATCATCAATACTAGGCTCTAAAGTTTATTCTGGATACAGTGCAAATAAGGTTAAACACAGACTTAATGAAAGAAAACACTGATTGACAAATTAGACTATTTGCATCTTACCCTAGTCCTTATTCTCTCTCACTACCTCATTCTATTAATTATTTATAGACTGTCAACTGCTATGAAGGAAATCATAAACCATCATTTAAGAAATCACTTTCTGCCGGGCGGTGGTGGCGCACGCCTTTAATCCCAGCACTTGGGAGGCAGAGCCAGGCGGATCTCTGTGAGTTCGAGGCCAGCCTGGTCTACAAAGTGAGTTCCAGGAAAGGCGCAAAACTACACAGAGAAACCCTGTCTCAAAAAACCTAAAAAAAAAAAGAAATCACTTTCTAATCTTTATTTGGCCATTAAAATTAAGTTTTTAAGAAAAAAATCACTTTTGAAATAAAACAGGATAAATAAAAGAGGTAACAAGTACCTGACATGAGTTTCAAGCAATGTTTCAAGATTATATAGATGGCTTCTAGCCTTGGGTATAACAAGTATGATGGCATTATCAAACTCCAGATATGTGCCATGCATTTGTGATGATAGGCAAGGGGTGGGGGTGGGGGTTAAAGAGAGTCTCTTTAAAAATGTTAAAAAAAAATTAACCAATATGTAAAAACTCATAGACTAGCTAGACATTCCTTAATTACTAACAGTTTTCCTTTACAGCTAAATAATAGCTGAATGTAGTATAAAAGGGCAGCACAAGAGAACTGTGGAGTCGACACAAACTGCCCCATACTTTAGCCATATTAGCTGCCCCACGACTCGGCATTTGCTAAAGCTCGGAGGATGTACATCAAAAGACTGTTATATTATATAAATTTTTAAAGGATTTCTCTTAAATATTTTGAGTGAGTGGGGGAAGCTGAGCAAGAAAGAGAACTTGAGCTCAAACCCAGCTTAGGCTTTACTAAGATTCTATCTCTCAAAAAAAAGCATCTAACTAAAATTACATACATATAAATGTATGTATATAGTTGAGCACTGCCTGAGGACAGGCATCTCCTATAGTGGTCCCACATGACTGTCATCTGGTGACATCTCTGCATGGAGTGTAAACACACTCCAGGATGTTCATACCACAAAATCACTCATAAAACCTTCCTCAGACCATGTTCCCATTGCAAAGAGGCATGTACTAAGTAAACAGCCATTCCCTCTCCCTGAACAATGTGCACCTACGGCCAGCAGGCAGGGCAGAACAAAGCAGAGGAAAAGGAAGTCATGACAGACCACAGTAGATGCTAACAGCTGAACTCATGCACAGGACATCCACAAAGGGGCTACCAGCACTGAGAATGTCAGAGCCCGTGGAACACAAAGAACACCCAAGGGTGAAGCAAAGTCTGGGATGAAAAGAAAAGCTTGGTGTAGTGGTCGGACAGAACAAGGCGTGGAGTGTGGCTTTAAGGATGAGGACAGCAGCAATCGAGTGGAGTGAACAGACTATGTGGATGAGGGAGAGAATGGAGTACTAATGAATGATCACTCAAATACTCACAGACAGGTCTCGTAAGTAAATTAATGGGGCTGAAGAGATGGCTCAGCACCGAAAGCACCCACTGCTCTAGCAGAGGACCTGAGGTCAGTTTCCAGCACCTACAACTGCCTTTAACTCCAGCTCCTGGGGGATCTGACGCCTCTAACCTCCTAGAGAGTATCTTGCACTCATCTATATTCTCATTCTCTCTCTCTCTCTCTCTCTCTCTCTCTCTCTCTCTCTCTCTCTCTCTCTCACACACACACACACACACACACACACACACACACACACACACACACACACACACACAGCTGCTGGAAAGGAGATTTACATAGAAAAACAAGACAAAAGAACTAGAATGACCCCTGCAGTGTTGTTGGGCTGGAATTAGGGATCCTGATACAAATTCATGATCTTCCCTCTATAACAAGGACAGAAACAAGTAGCTACCAAAGTTAATGCAGATTTGAAACACAGCCATAGATATGTCCATGAAATGGGTAGACGACGAGACAGTGCAATGGATCTGGATGGACTAATGAAAGGCAGCCCTGTCCACTAGGAGAGCAGCAATGAGACACAGGGAGACCTTATCCTGTCTTCCACAGAGTAACTTCCTCTACTAAAAGGTGCTAAGAGTCCTAAAAACTTGCTGATTCCAAGGCAGGGTCAAGGAAGGAACAGGACAAGCCTAAGGCATCTTGTTTATACAAGAAGGCAAAAAAGTGTTCAAGAAGGCATGGTGGCATGTCAAAGGGCACACAGGCCAATTTGAGGGGCTTCTACTGACTAAACCTGGGTCAAGCTAAGCCTCAATAAGGAAACTACGGGCAACTTTCAGAATAACACTGAAACAACTGAGTATGGCATATACAACTCATATACGGCCCTTGACTACTTCCCTAACCACATTTTCACCTTAATTTTCTTTACCTGAAACATTCTCAAACATAAAAAAACGCTGGTACAGTACAATGTGTTCTTTCCTGAAGCACGTGAGGGTAATTCCTCTACTAATTTGTAGGGAAGGGTTCTAATCTAATGACTAACACAGACAACCATAAGCTACATTAGATCTAAGTATAATTTAATGAGGCAAAGATAGACACATAATTTAAAATACCTCTCTAATAGTTATGACAGGAAAAGAAGTAACTTGCTTTGTCATGATTTTGTTTTGGTTTTGGTTTGGTTTGGTTAAGACAGAGTCTTACTATTTTGCTCTGGCCGGCCTCAAACTCACTTATAGAGCCCAGCAGATCTTTCACTCATGATCCTCCTGCCTCAGCCTCTTTAGTGCTAGGATTACAGGCATGGACCACCATGCCTACCCAAAGAATAACTACAGTGGAGAAACCCCACCAGTGCCAGTGTAACAAGGAATAAGGCAGCGTGGGGTCTGGGCCTCATTGGATGGAATGCAACCAGAAGAACAGTGCATCATTTCTGCGATACCAGCCAAGTTTTGTCTAAATCTCACCGTGAGGAAAATCCAGATAGAGGCTTACTGCAAATGGCCTTCAGTCCTCAAAAGAGCCAAAGTTCAGGAAGTCAAGGCAAACCTAAAGACCTGTCACAACCAATACTGCAAAATAAAATATTCACATCTGACACAGGATTCCAGATTGAACCCTTCAGCTGTAACAAAATTATTATAGCAACTGATAAAACTAAAACAAAGTTTCTAAAGCTCAGATGACAGTATCTCATCAATGTTAATTTCTTGATTTTAACAGTTGTATTATAGTTATATAAAAGTATGTAGATATACATACAAACACATTGGGAAGGAATGAACATCAGTAGACAAATTATTCTCATGATTCAGGGTTAAAAAGTATACTATACTTGTAATTTTTCTGTACAATTGTGGTTATTTCTTTCTTTCTTTTTTTTTTTTTTTTTTTTTTTTTTGGTTTTTCGAGACAGGGTTTCTTTATGTAGTTTTGGTACCTGTCCTGGAACTCACTCTGTAGACCAAGCTAGCCTTGAACTCACAGAGATCCACCTGCCTCTGCCTCCCTAGTGCTGAGATTAAAGGTGTGCACCACCACCGCCCAACTGGTTATTTCAATTTTTAAAAAATATTTTTAAAGTTAAATATATAAGGTTGTAGATAAGAAGTACATAAAAGTTGTGACTTGGTAGGTATACATACCTGTAAATCTAGCACTCAGGAGACAGAAGGAGCACAATTCAAGGCCAACCTGAGATACAGAGAAAAGAAAGGAAGGAAGGAAGGAAGGAAGGAAGGAAGGAAGGAAGGAAGGAAGGAAGGAAGGAGAGTATATATCATGCTAAGTAGTTTAAATGAAACTATCCTGAAAAGCTGTCCATAGTCACTAAAGATACTAAGCATTGTGTTAACAAGATTTTAAAAATCATGTATAAATCTGTGTGTTTTATTAAATTCTGGGGTGTATATGAATATCGTATTTTCAAAGTGGAGACACATAATGTGTTAAAGGCTACTTGGTACTTGATATGAAAACAGTAAGACCCAAGAATATACAAATCCATATTTACAAGTTTGATATAAATAAATCGAGCCAGATGCACAGAAACAGAATAAACCCAGGCTTAACTCAGGAGATGCTGCACTCAACCGGTACTACCTCACAGTAACAAAGGCAAAAGAAACAGTATGATGATCACATCAATCACAATCTCAAGTGACTAACACAGCGACAGACTTCTGGAAGAAGCTGTTAGCATCCTTCAGAAATGGTGACACATTACAAAGGCATGCAGTTTTTTTAAAAGTCAGAAGAAGAAATTACGCTAATCTTGCAAATACTGTGGATCTAACTATAAACACTAAGAAAAAGTAAGTATATAGTATAGCAAACAGGTCAGATTCACCATATACCTGAGCTCTTAGTCTACTTTTAAATGTTTCTTTATGGTAATTTTTGGCCAGGACAAAACCACAGGGAGTTCATGATGCAATTTCAAAATGAGGCGTTAGTCACACCAAGCAAGAAGTTTTTCCTAAGTAGTGTTCACTGCTTTTCACCATATATGGGTTAACTTGGGGTATCAGCCACCCCTAGTAAATGCTGACACTTAAGGACAAGATTCTTGCTATAACTGGACAATTATACCACTTTTACAAAGTTCTCATAAAATCCATTTAGCTTCGTTCTACTTCACAGTTTCTCTGTACCAGTGAATAGAAAATGATCATGCTTTGCTGAAAAAGAGAAAGAAAAAAAAACAAAAACAAAACAAAACCACTAGGTTAGAAGAAGCATTTCCACAAACCAGAAGCTGCATTTGTGAACTCCCCATCACAGAGGAGATCTTCCTGTCCAGGGCTGAATCCCACCCCAACTTAAACTCAGCTACTCTGGTTTCTAAATGGCACAGAGGAGCCAAACCCCCACTGTGTCTGCGTTCTGAGTACACTGTGACGATTTATTTTTTTAATGTGCTTTCATATAACCTGCTTAAAGACTCTGGACATTGCCTGTAGTTTCCTAATGTGGCCACAATGTCCCAAGTTCAGTCAGTGTTCCTCTCATAGTTCCACAGTTCAAATGATCTGGGCCAACTTTGCACAACAAAGTTAAGGTTTCTGTTCAGAACTTTTTGAAACTTTTTCTATGATAATGTGCTTTGTAAAAAGGCATGTATCAAAGCTCTATCCTCAGCCTTACACATCCAATTAACCCATAATTTGTGGAATATTCAGTATGTCTCTTGAAATACAGTTTAGGAAATACTTGTGGAAAATGTTCATTTTCTTCATACTTACTGAAAGACCACATGAATCTGTGGCTACTGCGTAATTTCAGTCCATAAAAGGTACTATGTGAACAACACATCAATAAAAATTTTAATCTTCTGAGTTGAGGTTTAGAACTCTACCACTAATTTGCAGATTGAAGCCATATAAATACGAAAATCAAGTGTAACTAGTTACTGCATAACAGCGGTTACAGGGGTGGGAAGACTG
This sequence comes from Peromyscus californicus insignis, assembly GCF_007827085.1. Taxonomy (NCBI): domain Eukaryota; kingdom Metazoa; phylum Chordata; class Mammalia; order Rodentia; family Cricetidae; genus Peromyscus; species Peromyscus californicus. The sequence goes on along the minus strand of NW_026294436.1, from coordinate 64,560,313 downwards.
TACATCAACTTAATAGTTACCCCCAAATTTCTTAGCTAAAAAGAACAAAACATCTAATGCAAACTATCCTAAAAAGAGTGTCTAAGACTGTCTGCATAGCCATGCAAAGAAAAACACCATCAGTAAATATAATTTTAGAGGACCTGAAGCCTTCCTCTGGCCTCTGTGGGCACCAGACATGTACATGGTGCCCAGACATGCATACAGGCAAACTATCCATACATATACAATTAAATAAAATTGAAAATAACAATAATAATTTATTAAGGTATCATCAAGAAGATGTAAATCTTGTTGACAGTAAAGTGAATTTATTTATATCCTTTAATTAGTATAACTATACACTTAACTTGAACTTAATCCCCAAAGTGACATTTTAGTTGTTCCTTTATTTTAAGGCTAAACAGAATAGAAATTTTAAAAGTCAGAAGGAAGCTGGGGATATAACCCAATGGGTGGACTGCTTGCCTAGCATACACGGCCCTGGGTCCAGTCCCCAGCACCAAACAAGAAAAGATTTGAGTAGCACAATAAAACTGTCAAGTTCAGCTCTTTTACCTTGGAGCAGACTGGGCTTACTATGGAATAGTAATCAAGTCCTAAGATTTATGGGACAGTTCATCAAATTTCCAATATATTACAGTATTTGTTTTCACACTTCTACAGTAAGATATACCTTAAGTTTCCATATGAAGTACTTTTAAATTTCTTTTTTTTTTTTCTTTTTTCATTTTTGGAAACCAGGTTTCTCTGTATAGTCCTGGCTGTCCTGGAACTCACTCTGTAGACCAGGCTGGCCTTGAACTCACAGAGATCTGCCTGCCTCTGTCCCCGAGTGCTGGGATTAAAGGTGTGTGCCACCACTACCTGGCTCTAAAATTCTTAAAATATTAATCTTGACATACCGTTCTCACTTACAAGCAATTATTATCTTAAACAGTTTATTAACCAAGTAATCAATACTGTAAGATGCTGCAGTGGCCAATATTATTTGGCAGCTACCTGAAGAAGAAGGGGGCAGGAAGGAGGGAGGAAGAGGAGGAAGGGGAAGAAATGGTGCAATACTACCTACCCTTACTATGTTCCTAGGCTGTCCCTCAGCTTCAGCACTGTCTCAGACAGACCACAGCCATTCTTAAGACAGAGGACCACATGCCTAGTGTAAAGGAAGCAAGTGTCCCTCCTATATTTTCAACACATTTACAGTGATCCCAAAGGAAGACTTATTTTAAAATGAATTTAATCATCTGTATTCAATGACTATCTTAATTCTGTGTGATAATTCCACTCGGGGAAAAGTGAACATCTGGAATGGCAGACAGGAAGAACAAATGAAGTATTCTAGAAATAACTCAGTTCCTTCCAATCAAGCCAGCACCATTACAACTCACATTAAAAAATGAGAATATACTTTAAAACAACGCTAACAAAAGGAAATGTTTATACCACAATACCTATTGATGTGTCCCAGTAATAAGTCTAATAATCAGACATAAAATCTGAATAAGCTATAAAAATAGTTATTTAATGAAAACTTACATGAAATGTTATAAAATCAGGATCAGAAAGCACTGAAAAGCAATCCACATACAGAGAACCCTACCAGTTCCTTTTGTACTTAGTAGATTCTTACATCTACTTTTTAAATAAATTAGTAAATCCTTAATATTCAAATTCCCCATTTCAAAGCAGAGGGAAACCAATGTAATGAATAGTGACTGTATTAGTCATCACTAACAAGTTAGTTTATAATATCACAACTCCTTTACCTCTACAGCTCCACTATGACTTAAGAGCTCTACTACTGACATCAAAACTATTATTATATAAACAAACACAGAAACACTAATCTTTCCAACAACCTAAAAAAACAATCAAAGTCTTTCAAATCTTACTGAGTGTAAGTAGAAAACTTTCCAACAATTTAAAAATCAAAAGAAAGAAACTTTTCAAATATTGTCGGCTGTATATAGAAAATAATATACTTTATTAAACTCAGAAGTGACCTGTGGTCTTAAGGTGCTTTTATCCCCTTGGGCTAGCACTCACCAACTTAACTCCTTCCTCCTCCCCCATCGACTTTCGCCCTCAAGTCATCAGACCAAAACCAAGGAATGCTATAAAAGAAAAACAGCATACCTGACTGGGAATAGTCCGTTTTCTCATGAGGTACTGTTAATGACAAAATATTAACTGTATCACTACAGAAATGAAATGGACCATAACAAGGAATCAAATGAAATTGATGGAAGCGATGCACACAGGATCTTGACTACATATTTAAAAGTAACCAATCACTTCCTCATAAAAATATGGAGTGCCTACGTGGTACTTCAATTATTGCAAATACCCAACACAAATATCTAGAATGTAAGATGGAATATTTAACTATACTATTTATTTCAATTACTGGGTCTTTTACAGACTTAAAGACAATACTTTTTGAATTATTAAAATCAAACCAAAGACGATATCCTGAAGCAGATCTAAATTGCCAAATTTAACCTTAATAATATTCCTATAAATTTTCATCCCCAAAGTTAATAATTCAATAAAAAATTAAGCTGGTCAATTCACTATCTGAAACCTAATCTAGATAATCTAGACATTCTTAGACGTTTTTTGCAATGAGAATGAAACAGAACATTTCCCAAAATGTAGTGACAGACTGACAAATGGAGATGGAATAATGCACTGAAATACTTTAATGAAAAGATAGTATCCTTCTTAATCTAAAATCCCCAATAGCCTAAGGATAGTAAACAAAACCATTTATGATGCATCTCTTGCAACACTTCCACTCTTTAATTTTTTTTTTTTTTTTTTCTGAGACAGGGTTTCTCTGTGTAGCTTTGCGCCTCTCCTGGAACTCACTTGGTAGCCCAGGCTGGCCTCAAACTCACAGAGATCCGCCTGGCTCTGCCTCCCGAGTGCTGGGATTAAAGGCGTGCGCCCCCACCGCCCGGCCCACTCTTTAATTCTTATGGAGGGAAGAACACACCAGAGGCTTAAGAGCCTAAAATATACAAAATAACTCCTTAAAAAAATCTATTCTCATCAGGCGGTGGTGGCGCACGCCTTTAATCCCAGTACTTGGGAGGCAGAGGCAGGTGGATCTCTGTGAGTTCGAGGCCAGCCTGGTCTACAGAACAAGAACCAGGAAAGGCGCAAAGAAACCCTGTCTCGAAAAAACAAAAACAAAAAACAAAAAAAAAATCTATTCTCTCTTCCCCAGAGAAGAACACACCAATTGGTTATTCAAAACCGAAGGTTCAGCCCTGAAAACACACATACAAGCAACATTATGCAGACTAAGCATGTTGTATTTATGAATTTAGGAATACATGAATTTGAAAGAGAACAAGGAGTATCAAGGAAGGGGTCGGAGAAGGAAAAGAAAGGAGGAAATGATGTAATTATAATCTAAAAACATAAAAGAAATAATTTTAAAAAAATTTTAAACTACTCTCTTGAAGAGCTGGCCAGTAGCTCCAAAGAACCTGAATTTGATTCCCAGCACCCATTCACAACCACTAGCATCCAGCTTCAGGAGATCAGATGTCTGGGGACCTCTTGAGAGCTTGCACTTACAGCACATACCTACACACAGGCCTGCACACATACACATAATTTAAAATAATAAAAATAACCCTTTCTTAAACTCCAGCAACGGTTTATGAGACTGCTGGGTTTCATGATACTATATACCAGACAACTAAAAAGAGAAGACATGAAATTAATAAGAATACAATGAATGTGGACTGGGGATGGGCCTCAAATGGTAGAGTACTCGCCTAGCATGTATAAAGCCTTGGTTCAATCCCCAGCACTACACAGCCTGCACACGGTAGTGCATACCAGTAATGTTACATAGCAATCTCAAGACCAGCCTAAGCTACACATTAAGATCCTCTCTCAGAAAAATGAAAGAATATAGTGAATGCAGTCAAATACTTGATTTTTTTTAATTTTTGGTATAATATGTATGTATATTTACAAAGTGTTTTCATATACATAGGAAAACAACATCCAAGAAAAGATACTTAATAGAATATACATAGGTTAGTTTTAAAATATGGCAAAATACTCCACAGCATAAAACTGCTATATAACAGGAAACGGGGAAATACAATTTTCTCTTATACACTATTTAAATTATACTTGCCACTGAGACATACAGAGAGTTCTCCTACTGTTTTCCAAATGAAAAGGATATTAAATGACAATCATAATCATAGATTAGAGTGTAACGATGGGGCCATAATTTAAGGACTCAAATTCCAACTCTAAGAGTACTGAAACCTTTTAAGTCTTCAAAAAAGAAACACCACGGAATTCCTAAGTTTATGAAACACTGGGTGTCAAATTCCATATGCTTCATGAAGTATTGGATCCTACACATCAAAAGGCAGGTATATGCAAACAAAGTCAGTACCGACAGAAAAAGTCCCTACTCTCCAGAGAGAAGTTGCCTGAAAAATGGCTCAAGATGTCTTACATTCCCAGCACGATGCTGGCAAGCTGTTCTGTAAAAATCATTCCATTCACATTTACACATTTTTTTAACCTTCTAACACCATGCTGCTAGCAATCAATCTTCGAATCCTGGCAAACTGGGGAACTGCTTTGTGTGGGCATTCTTAAATCGGAGGCTGAACTGAGAGACAAATTTTGAATTAATTTGAAAACCAAAACAACAACGGGCACTTTATTTTTACTTCAGAAAATTAAGCTTTACTTGGGAACAAAGATCTTCAATATAAAAACGATTTAGCTAACTAAAAGTATTTCAACAGCACCAAATTCTAGATGGCCAAAACCCTTCCAGAGCTGCCGTACCACTCACTACCAGGCTGGGCAAGGATGGCAACTGCTAGATGTCAGACTTCCCTCATCAAGTGAGTGACATCAGAGGCTCAGGCACTTCAGCCAAGCCTTCTAGCTTGAAGGTCACATGCAGCAGCGTTTGCTGGCATCACTGATGTAGTCCACTACTACGGGTCGTCTGGGTCACATCTACACTTCGAAGACTGGAAGCCGAAACTCTCTCCAGGGTAGATAAATGCAAGTTCAATTTAGAGTGAAATCTAACGCAGGGGGAGCTGCCTCCAAATAGTCTCCAACTACTGTCTGCACACACACACACATACACACACACAATATTTCTATTATTTCATCTCAGGAACCTAGTAATTTTTGGAAAGTCCATGTTCAGTAGTTTCCCTTGCTTGTGCTAGGCAGAGGTGAAATTAAACCCAGTGATTGCCACCTCCAAGGTCCTGCTGTCCTAAAACAAACAGAGACTTCAACATCTCCTCCCATCGCCAGTGATTTCCAAAGCCTGGGAAGGAATGTTTCAACCAACAAACACTTTTCCCCGACCCACCGCCCCAACTGGCTGTTACAGGGCCATGCCTGAGACAACTGTGCTCTCGGTAATCCAGCATTTGTTTTAAGGCTCTTATTGCTGCCCGAAAAACGCAGTGGGTCCACCAACAGCGAGGCCACACACCAAGGCAACAATAAAGTGGCGTCCGCCGATTTACTCCTGGCAAACAGTTACTAAGGGAGAAAGTCTTGACTAACTGACTTGTGTTCTTGTGTTATGTATATATACATATTTTTTCATATTATAGTTAATAATTATAACTATAATTACATATTATAGAGTTAAAAAAAAAACAACTTACCCCATTCTAGATATTCAAGAATGTTCTTCTCTCTTCTCAATGGAGAATTATTGCATTCATCATAAAGACAGATGAGTATGTCCAGTAAAGTCTCCACACTGAAGCACTGCCCATTGGTCTGAGCCGGCCCATCTAAAATAAACTGCTCCAGCTGCCTCAGACGCACTTCCCCGGACATGTTGGCTTCGATTTCTGCTGGTTTTCTTTTAATTGCCCTTACGATGTCTACTGTTACTATCGGAGCCTAAAATTTTCAAGGTGTGGTTTTAAAAAAATAAACCACTTGTTATTTCAACAACTGTCATGCAATGCCGGTGCTGAATTAAACATCCAACACACCAGTCACCTCACTTAACGGAAGCGTCTTCAATTTCACTCATAAACATATATATCTTCAGGGTAAGTTTCCATAAAATATAGATTTAATATTTTTAAGAGAATAATACAATTAACTTGTATACTTAAATAAAATAATAATTAAAAGTACAACGAACTAAAGAGTCAACACTTCTTTCAAAAATTAAAAAAAAAAAAAAAAACTCCTTCATTCAAAATTCAATTCGTGCAACATAATCCTGAAACGAATCCGGTTGCATCATTAATGAATAAAGTCCGCTTGGCATCAGCAATTCACTTCCCGGGAAGAAGAAAAATTGGAAAAGGAGGAGTGGGAAGGGGGGGGTGGGAATGTATGGAGGGGGAGGGAAAGCCAAAAATTCTGCTGCAAATGCTCCCAGCCTCCACTCGGCTAGCGCCTGGGCGAGTCCTCGGCGGGCAAGGGAGGGCAGCTCCCGCAGCGGCTCTCCCGGCTCGGGGCACGCCGAGCCGCGGCCGCCGGGCTCTTTCTTTCCTAGGGCTGTGCAGCGAGTCCGGCTTCCAGCGGACTGCGGCGAGGACGCGTCATCTTCCTCCCGGCTTCTCCCGGGGCCTGGCCGGCTGGCGCGGCCGGGGATGAGGCGGGCTGCGGGCGGCTCTGGCGCCGGGCTCCGGGGGCGGCGGCTACTGGGTCGCGCGAGCCCGCTCCATGCCGGAGGCCGCCGTGGGGCCGCGCCGTGCCGCCGGGCGCAGCGCCCGGGCTCCCGCTCGCGCCCCGCGGCCGCCGCCGCCGCCGCCGCCGCCGCCCCTGCCGCCCCTGCCGCCCCTCGGCGTGGGGCTGCGCGGACGAATTCAAAGGACGCGGGCGACAGCCGCGACGACGGCGGCGGTCGGGGCAGCGACTCCGGTCCCTTCTTCCCAGCCCCGGGCTGAGGGCATCTTTGCTGACGGACGCAGGCGGCGGAGGCGCGGGAGGAGGGGGCGCTGCCGCCGCGGAGGAGACCGGAGGCTGCCGCAGCCCGGTTCCCAACCACTCCCTTCCTCCTCTGCCAGCCTCCCTCCCTCCTCCCCCGCCCGCCCGCCCGCCCGCTCGCTCGCTCGCCCGCGCCGCTCGCGCCCGCGCCCTGGGCTCCGCGAGGCCGCTCCCGGCGCCGCCGCGGCGCGCAGGCGGAGGCTCGCCGACCGTCCGGATCCAAAATGGCGGCGCACCCCGCCCCCCGACCCCGCGCCGAGCCGAGCCGAGCCGAGCCGAGCCGAGCCGAGCCGAGCCGAGCCGAGCCGAGCCGAGCCGAGCGGCGCGGCGCTGCGGCCCAGCCGAACCCGGGCCCCGCGGGAGGGGGAGCGCCTCGGCCGGCTCGTGGCGCTGCGGCTGCGGCCGCGAAGGGAGCCGGGGGTCCCTGAGGACTCGGGTGTGGAACGGGAGGGCCCGGCGAGGCACGGGCTGGGGACTGCGCCACGCTGCCTCGCCGCCGTCCGGGGTCACCGAGGTGGCTACAGACCCCCACCCCCAAGCCGGGCTTCCTCCACGTCTGCGGAGATGTCGCCTAGTCCTGCACGGGGACCCTCGGCGGCTTCCAACCGCTTGGAAGGAAACACACCCTCCCCGGACGCTGTTTACCTGCCCACCCTGCCCCCATTCGGCTTTCCCACGCCCCAGAGTCCTGATTTCTTAGTGTTCCTAATTCACAGCCCTTGTGTCATTTCCCGGGATTAGGAAATAATCAAAGAGACCGGTCTGCTCCCACCATCCATGTCGTGCATACGTGTTCTCATAGGAGAGTGCTTCCCATTTCTGTTCCCCCAAAGTTTCCCAACGTGGAACCCTGGTGGTTTCTCCTCCGGAAATAGACTAACTAGATCATGCCTGTTATTCTTCAGCCAAGGTTAGGGCCTACCGGGGACAGTTCTCCGCTGTCATCAAACCTACAGCCCCCTCTGTCAGCACACTTTCAGGTACGCGCACAGCCACCCTGCAGCCCAGTAGCAAGCACAATGCAGCAAAAACAAGTCACTGAAGAGCCAAGGCACCTGCCGCTGCCGGTGGGCTCCTTTCGGGGGTTTTGTGATCTTGGATTTTGAGAGTTCCCTCCAAAATGCTCATGGAGGGAGATCCTACTTCTGATACAGCTCAACTGGGTCATAGCATTTCTGTTGCACGCCCCCCACCCCGCAGAACTGCCATCTGTGATCGTCCTCCAAAACATGATTATTTTCTATTCCGTCCCCACACCCGTTTTCCATGGCAATGCCGGTAATGAATCACTTTTACATTTCGGTAATACAAAAGCGAGGAAGAACTAGACATGAAGGCCTAGACATGGAGGCTGGGGTTAAAGTTGCCGTGGTTCACAGAATATTGTGAATCTTTCCTGAAATGTGTACTTTCCAAGTCCGTTCTTGCCAAGCATAAATAAGGACAGCCTTGTTTTCAACGTGTTCTTGACATGTGAGTGATATTTAAATGGGGTCAGACAAAAGGTGAAATCATTTCCAGCCATGGCATCTACATGTGTCTGATCTGTAATTGTACAAGTAAATTGTAAATGTGAAATGTAACCCTAAACTAGGTCGTATTATTTGATATTATTAGTTACTGTTATCGTTTCATTGTCGTTGGTGTTTACACTTTTTTTTTCTGCATGTTTGAAGGAAAGTGTTAGCTAGTAAAGGACAGTTTTATGCCGCCTGTAATTATCTATCTAGGTCAAGACCTGTTCTTCAGCCATTGAGTTTTTAAGATGAAATCCGCACGTTCTTAACAATTTCATTTGTCCATGAGAGTAAGTAATAAAGGTGAGCACACACAGGCCAGATGGTTCAGCAAGAAAAAGCACCTGCCGCCAAGCCTGACATCCTGGGTTCTAGCCCCGGGGCCAGCGCAAGAGAAGTAGAGAATCCAGTCCCCGCTCATTGTCCTCTGACCTCCACGCTCCTGCAGTGGCATGCATGCACGTGCACATACACATATACAATGTAATTTATTTTTTAAGTCAGAAAATAATTGAGAGGAAAGTAAAACCTGTCAGTTCTCTTTAGGTGTCTAACTGGTAATAGGAGTGTATGAATTGCAGGTGCTATTTTTTTTATAGGGCTTGGAAAGGGATACAGCGTGGCCAAAGACACTCTGCCCACTGAGCCACACCACCCCCCAGCCTTAAACACAATTTTTAACAAAGGATTCAAGCTGCCTGTCCTCTCTACCTATTCTATTAGCACGTGGGTACCACCCACAGATCAGGGGACTGAAACTTATTAAAAAAAAAAAAAAAAAAAAAAAAAAACCTTTCCAAATTATTTAGAGGGTAGAGGAGAGGATTTATTTTTTTAAAAGCACAAAGGGAAGGGAGAAGGGTGAACCCAATCAATTTTGCTTGAATAATTCAAGCTTAGGGACTTAATAATTAACTAAACACTAAACACATTGTGCGGGTGTTATTTTAAATGTTCCAGCTGAAGTGTGAACGTGCTTGTTAATGAAACTGAGCTCAAGCCAAAGAAAGGGCAGCCCCAGAGGTGGCGCAGCCCTTGAAGTGCCACAGCGAGACACAGGCTGTCTGGCAGGGTGCTCTTTGGGAAAAGAGCCTGGGGGAAGGTCTTTGTGAAATTCAGCTCAAGAATCAGAGGTTAAACGTATCCCACAGCACAGACCCAGTCCTGCTGAAATAACCAGAGAGTTTTAGGAAGGGGTTGAGAATTTACCCTGCCGTTCAGAAAAGACAAGACAGGAGACAGGACTGTGGAATGGTAGGTTAAGAAAGGATGGAAGCGATTAAACAGTCCCCACTGTAAGCTTTCCAATTAATTCTCCAATTCAGGGCTAAGAATTAAAAAAAAAAAAAAAAGTCATGTACCAATTAACATTTATAACAACCAGCCCTAAGCTTAACTTGGTCCATCTTACTCAAGAGTAGTTTCAATAATGGAGAACAGCCTGGAGAGACAGCCCTGTGCACAAAGTACTTGCCATGCAAGCATGAGGATTTGTGTTCGATTCCCCAGAACCCCTATAAAAAGTGAAGCACAGCTAGAGGTGCTTGGAACCTCTGCACGAGGGAGGCAAAGTCGGACAGATCCCTGGGGCTCATATTCAGTTGAGGCAAGACCAAGTCCCTCCCCAACTGCATCAAGAGTGAGCAAGGTGTCTGACATAGGTAACGGTATCTAGAAAACACCTCAAGCACCAGGGATAGATGCTGATCCCACTGCCAGGGGCCCCTCAAACAGACCCAGCTACACAACTGCCTCCCACATGCAGAGGGTCTAGTCCGGTCCCATGCAAGTTCCGCAGCTGTCGATCTAAAGTTCATGAGTTCCCACTAACTTGGTTCAGTTGTCTCTGTAGATTTCCCATCATGCTCTTGACCCCCCCCCCCTTGCTCATATAATCTCTCCTCCCTCTCTTCGACTGGACTCCCGAAGCTCAGCCTGGTGTTTAGTTGTGGATCTCTGCATCTGCTTTCATCAGTTACTGGATGAAGGCTCTATGATGACAGGTTATTCACCAGTCTGATTACCAGGGTAGGCCAGTTCAGGCACCCTCTCCACTATTGCTAGTAGTCTAAGCTGGGGTCGTCCTTGTGGATTCCTGGGAACTTCCCTAGCACCAGGTTTCTCCCTTACCCCATAATGTCTCCCTCTGTCAAGATATCTCTTTCATTGCTCTCCCACTCCGTCCCTCCCCAGCATGACCATCCCGTTCCCTCACGTTCTCATCCCCCATCCCCGCCCCTCTATTGCCTCCTCTCATCCCCAGTTTACTCTTGCTGCTATGAACATAGTTGAGCAAGTGTCCTTGTGGCATGATTGAGCATCCCTTGGGTATATGCCCAAGAGTGGAATCATTGGATCTTGAGGTAGATTGATTCCCAGTTTTCTGAGAAATCACCATACTGATTTCCAGAACACACATGCATACTTTATAAGGGAAAAAAATTTAAGGGACTAGGGTGTCACTCAAGAATATATGCTTAAGTCCCCAGCACCAATAATGAAAACTCAAAATTGAAAATTGATTTTAAAAATGCTCTATTTTTGACCAGCCATTGTGTGGATTTTTAACTATCATGATTTTAATGGGAGCAGTTCTTCTATTTTGTTTTTATTCTCTCTCTCTCTCTCTCTGTCTCTCTCTCTGTCTCTGTCTCTCTCTGTCTCTGTCTGTCTGTCTGTCTGTCTCTGTCTGTCTGTCTGTCTGTCTCTCTCTCTCTCTCTCTCTCTCTCTCTCTCTCTCTCTCTCTGTGTGTGTGTGTGTGTGTTTGATTAACTTGGGCTCATAAACTAATATTTCCCACTGCTTGTCAGCACATCTTGCCCATTTCAACCTATCTTTTCATCTCTCACTAAAGCACCACATAAACAAGCTCTCCCACAAACAGAATTTTTTAAACTATTTATGGTCAAACATAATACAGATAGTATCTACTGTTAGAGCTACTTCGTAAGTTTGAACATTGAAAAGATAACTAGCGGCCCTTTATAAATTCTATCTGCAGGGAGCACACTTGGTAAGACTCTAGGCTCCTGTGTCGTGACAGAACAAGGCAGTGCCTTCCTCTTGGTCCTGAGGTGGGTGCAAGTGATGCAGCCAGACCCCAGATGCTGACAGCCAACGAAGGGGGAGTTGAAGGATCTGGTTACCACACTCCGGAGGAAACTGGCCACAGTAACCAATGACTTCTCCAGTACAGAGCAACAGGCCATCCACACGCCCCTCCCGCCTGACCTCTGAACAGTACTTGTTTGCACAGATCACGCTTCTCCATTGGAGCACTTTTCTGCACTCGGATTCCTCCTTCTCCCTCTTTCTTGGTCTCTTTACTGGGTCCTCCTCACCTTCCTGATCACCCAACACTGGAGGACCCCAGGCGCTTTGAACCCTCCCTCCTATTGATGCCGATTCACTGGGTGATCTCCATTAACTTGGTAAGAATTTGGATACAGTGTCTCTCAAAGACTTGTCTGTTGAAGGTTTGGCTCCCCATGCAGCGGTGTTCAGAAGTCATTGTGGGACAAGGGCTCCGACCGACCACACCAATGGGTACATTCACTAACTGATGGCTTCACAGCTATTGGGCTGTTGGAAAGTGGTAGAAATTCCAGGAGGTGGAGCTCAGTTGGCAGAATTAGGCTACTCTGAGTATGCCTTTGAAGATTATATTTCATGGCCAGCATATTCCCCCTCTCTTTTCTTCCTTCCTCCTCCCTCCCTCCCCACTTCCTTCTTTTCTTTCTCCCTGGCTACCATGAAGTAAACGTCTCTGCTCCACTATGCCCTCTCAGTCATGAAAGCCAAGTGACTGGGCAGAAACCTCTGAAGCTGTGACCCAAAATAAATCCTTCATCTTTTTAAGGACAAAAGACTTAGAGCTTTAAATATCATATGTGATGGTTTGAAAAACATGACAGATTATTCAATATGCCTCCTGAGAGTTTGGGTCTATATAGCCTCAAATGCACTTGTAACAAGTAGAATACAACAGAAGTGACTACTCAACAGCCCAGGCTGGACCATATAGGTCATGTAGCCTTAGGTTGCCTATCGGAACCTTGCAGTTGACATGTAAGACATTCAGCTGTAAGAAATTCAACTGTCCCACAGCTTCATGCTAGTAGGAAGCTTAAATCACATTCATTTGACATCTCTAGAGATATGTAGTTGGTTATTTTTACTCTTTTGTTCTTTTCTCTTTGGGTCCCAAATAAATACACAGAGGCTTATTATTTCTTATGTACTGCCTTAGTTTGGCTTGTTTCTAGCCAGCTTTTCTTAACTTAAATTATCCCATTTACCTTTTGCCTCTGGGCTTTTATCATTCACTATTCTATATACCTTTCTTTACTTCTTACTCTGTGGCTTGCTATGTAGCTGTGTGGCAAACCCCTGATGTCTTCCTCTCCTTCTCCTTTTGCTCCTCGATTCTCTCCTCCCAGATTTCTCCTCCTATTTATTCTCTCTGCCTGCCAGCCCTGCGTATCCTTTCTCCTGCCTCACTATTGGCCATTCAGGTCTTTATTAGAACATTCAGGTGTTTTTAGACAGGCACAGTAACACAGCTTCACAAAGTTAAACAAATGCAACATAAAAGAAGGCAATACATCTTTGCATCACTAAATGAATGTTCCACAGCATATACAAATGTAACACATCTTCAAATAATATTCTACAACAGAGATGTCTATTCAATTACCAGATATATGACCAAAGATGCTGTCTTAGTTAGAGTTTCCATTTCTGTAATAAAACACCATGACCAAAAGCAACTTTGGGAAGAAAGGGTTTATTTCAGTTTACAGTTGTAGCCCACCATGAAGGGAATTCAGAGCAGGAACTCAAGACAGGAACCTAGAGGCAGGAACTGAAAAAGAAACCCATAGAAGATTGCTGCTTACTGGCTTGCTCTCCATGGCTCATGCACCTTGCTTTTCTATTCCACCCAGGACTATCTGCCCAGGGATGGCACTGCCCACAGTGAACTTGGCCCTTCCACATCAATTAAGAAAATGCCCCATAGGCTTGCCTACAGGCCAATATAATAGGGCATTTTCTCAGTTGAGGTTCCCTGTTCTCAGATGTCGATAGCTTTGTGTTAATTGACACACATACTATCGTTCACAAGACCTTCCATGATCTGGTCCCTGACTACCCCCCTGACTTCATCTACCACCATTCCCCAGCTTATCATGCTATCATCAACTTCCCCCACCCATATTCCTGCCTCCAGTCTTTGTAGTTTACCATTTTCTCTGCCTGGAAGATTCTTTGCCCATGCATAGCATAGCCCCATTTAAGTTTTTGCTCAAACATCACTTTATCCACCCACCCCCATCTTGCCATTTTATATCTTAGACTCTTTCATAATACCTTGTGTATTTATGGCATTGTATGTGGCTTGCTTGTGAGAGTGCCTGCTTAGTCCCTGATTTGTCCTCTGAACAGTGGCCCTGTGAAGGTAGAAATGACACACGCTGTTCTCCCAGCACAGCGGCTTCTGCCCACACTCCGCTTTGTCCTGTTCTTTGTGTGACGTGGAAACTCCCTCAGAGAACCAGGAGCTGGCACTGTCCATCTCTCCCTAGGCCAAGAAGACAGGCTCTCTATTGGCCTGCCTGGTTTCTAAGGATTTTCCCCTTGTTTCTTTTGTGCTACCTGTAGGGAACCAAGTGCCTGTGTATGCTCAGCAAGCATTCTACTCAACTGCACTGCCAGTCCTAGACTGGTTTTTTAAGTTGAGGAAAACCAGTGTGTTGGCAATGTCTTTTCTTATACAATGGTTGTCAAGCAGCACTAACAACAGCTAGCGTGCACTGAGCAAACCTCTGTGCTAAGCACCCGATACTTTATATCCACCAAGTTCTCTTTCAAATCTCACAGCATATCAAGACCGAGCTCAACGGCACATGCTTATAGTCACAGAACTCTAGGACAATCATGAGTTTAAGGCTGGCCTAGAGCTACACAGCAAGATCCCATCTCAGAAACAGTCTAGGACCGAGGAGATGGTCCTGTATGTAAAGTACTTGCTGCACAGGAGTGGGGACCTGAGCTCAGACCCCAAACATTCCTGTAAAATGCCAGGCACAGAGACATGTGCCAGTCAGTCGAGCCAGGTTGTGGAGTTTCAGATTCAGTAAGAGACCCTGTTTCTGAAAATAAAGGGGAGAACAGTTTTAAAAGGCACTCAGCATTTACCTCTGCACCACCACACACCCCATCCCCTCCACCAACCTCCTCCACTCCTGCCCCAACTGCGCGCACACACACACACACACACACACACACACACACACACACACATTGAGCATATAAAGGTGGTTACCACAAACTGGAGAAAGTACCAGGGAGGAGAGGTTGATCAGTAAGTGTTAAGGTAAAATTATATAGATGTAAGGAGTTCTGGTGTACTGCCCACAACAGGGTGACTATAGATTATAGACTGTATAGACTATGTATTGTATGTTTTCAAAGCTGAGAAAGAATTCTGAATATTTTGGTAAAAGTATTCAGTATCAGTAAGTGATTGATAAAAGTTTAAAGTGATAAAAATGCTTAAATTGACTTAAACATTGTACATTGTATATACATATCAAAGTTTCATATGGTACTTCATTAACATGTATAATTTTCATGTTTTTTATTAGTCTGTTAAAAATCATTTATACCAGGCTTGGTGGTACAAAAGTGTAATAACACAAGTCAGGAGTCTGAAACAGAAGGATAATGGATTCAAGACCAGCCTGGGCTATATAACAAGACCATAACTCAAAAAACAAAACTCAATTAAGTTAAACTAATAAAAGTAAAGTTTGTGGGCTAAAGAGATGGCACAGTGGTTAAGAGCATGGATTGCTCTTGCAGAGGACCTGAGCTGGGGTCCCAGCACCCATACTAGACAGCTCACAACTGCCTCTAACTCCAGCTCCGAGGGATCTGACACTTCTGTCTTCCTGGGGCACTGCACTCACATGCACAAACCACAGTCACACATACATATATACACACAGTTTAAAAATAAAAATAAAATCTTCGTAGTAAAATTTGTGTGCTTTGAGGAAACACTGTCCTAGCATACCCCATAATAAGGTAAAAGAAACTACCAGTTATCAATTGATCGTAGACTATGCCTTATTATCAAACCGGAAAAAAAGAGAAAACTCAAATGAATTGACTATAACCTTGGGGCACAGAAAACATTTTCCTGCGGAGGTTCGTGTCAACTGTTTTCCTTCTTAAAGATGAGCAAATCAAAGAGAACCATTTTCTCAAGAGAAGATTATTTTACACAGACCAAAGCGAAAACTCTCAACTCTAAGGATCGTGAATTCCCAAATCAGACAGAGACTGTGGGACTGTAGGCCCTGAGGAGTTTGCAGGTGTACACTTTAGTTCAGTTCTAACAGACAGCCTCTCAGATGGCTCAGAAAGCACCTGCCAGAAGGTAAAGAGTGGAGAACAGATGCTCTCTGCAGGCCCCATTCAGCGGCAAGGTTCAGCATCTCCACACCAGTATGGGGGACTAATTAAGCTCACAGGCATACGCTGGAGCTAGCGATTACGCTTTAGAATAGACCGTGACCTCTCTCTGACCCAGAGGATCGCAGTATCAGCATTTACAAGTGGAAGAAATACTGTGCTGTCAGCAGCGTGCTTTTCAATGAGAAATGGAACAAAGAATAATAAAATAATAACAAGTACTAAGGCAAAACCCAGACCTGGGAACGATGTCACGAGTACCTGTCATTCATGAGAATGAGAGAAATTGAAAATTCGATCTAAGAGCTTGACTGGGATCTCCCTTAAATAAGAAAGGCCCCTAACATTGTAGAATATTTAAAAAAAAATTCAAGCAGAGGGTAAGAAATATTGTAAAATAATTTATAATGAATAGATATGGGACCTTATTCCAACCACTTGTTCAGATACTAGAACAGCTGAGGCCAGGATAAGAAACTAGAGAACCATATCAAGGAATGACATCAGAAGGAAAAAAGAAATGATTTTTCTTTACTGCAACAGTGTGTTAGCTTTCCATCACTATAACAAATGCCTGATATAATTAATTTATGAGGGGAAAATGTTTAACTCGCTAAGTATTGAAGGTTTCCGTCTGTGGTTGGTGACCTTGTTCCTTTGGCCTGTGGTATCACGTCATGGCAGAAATGTATGGCAGAGCGAAACTACTCACCTCACCGATGGAAAGTAAAAGAAAGAGGAAGGGGTTGGAGCCCATACCCCCTTCAAGAGCCTGCCCTCAGAGGGGTTAATGTTAGTTACTTTGTTGCTGTGAGAAAATGCCTGACGAAGCAACAGACGAGCAAGAAGTGTGTTTTGGCTGACTGTTTCTGGCAGATTTCAGTCCTTCATGGCGGAGACAGGGCGGTTGGAGCAGCTCGGTCAGTGCCAGCAGGAGCACATGGTACTGGCTGTTGACCAGACAGTAGCTATTGTCATAGCACGGCCCAGGAAGCAGGCCCAGGACCTGGGCAGCTAGAACCCTCAAATGTCCACTTCTAGACACCTACTCCCACAAGCCAAGCTCCACTTTCTACAGGCTCCACAACCTTCAAAATAAGAGCACTAGCTGGGGACCCGGCATTCAAGCCTGGAGACTGTGGGGGACCTTGCAGATTCAAACTATAACAACCTCCTTTGGGCCCCATCTATTAAAGGTTCTCTCTGGTCTTACATTTCCTCCCTGGGGAGCGCGAGCCTCCACCACAGGGACCTTTGGAGGAAACTTTAAGATCCGAAACACAGCGATTAGACTTTGCAGCTCTTTGAAACTGTTGTTCCCGATGATCTTGTGTTGTCCCATAGAATTGTGCATTACAGGAGCATCTTCTGAGCAGTAGATCTGAGGAACTCCTGAACTATCCACATCCTTTTGCTCATGCTGCCTTATAAGGACACAATTTATTTAACAGCCTCAAGGTAAAGTGTCATGTGTGACTAGGAAGCGAATGTTTCCTCTACATAAAAATTAAAAGGGGCCAACTACTACTATTGTCCTCTGACCTCCACACGTGTACTGTGGTGCACACACACACACACACACACACACACACACACACACACGCACACACACACACAAATAAATAAATACAGTAACAACATTTTTTTTGTTTTTTGTTTTTTGTTTTTTCGAGACAGGGTTTCTCTGTGTAGCTTTGTGCCTTTCCTGGAACTCACTTGGTAGTCCAGGCTGGCCTTGAACTCACAGAGATCCGCCGGCCTCTGCCTCCCGAGTGCTGGGATTAAAGGCGTGCGCCACCACCGCCCGGCGGTAACAACATTTTTTTAACAAAACAGTCTAGACAGTGATAAAACTACCAGCTTGTGCTCATTAAGTAGCTCATGCTCAAGACAGTGATTAGTCATCCCACAAAAGCCTTAACTAGTCACTAGTAAATACCAAGTTCTTTTTTAACAAGATTTATTTTCTTTATAAATTACATCTGTGTATGTGTGTGTGTGTGTGTGTGTGTGTGTGTGTGTGTGTGTGCTTGTAACACACACATGAGTACAAGCACCTGAAGAGGCCGGAAGAGAACATTGGATCCCCTGGAGCTGGAGTTACAGGTAGTTGTCAACTGTTGGACTTGGGTGCTGGGAATAAACCTGAGTCCTCTGCAAGAACCCCAAGGGCTCTTCACCTCTGAACCACTTCTCCAGCCCCCACATTATTTTTTTAAGATATTACTAAAGGCTAAGAATGTAGCTTAGCCAGGCAGTGGTGGCATACACCTTTAATCCCAGCACTCAGGAGGCAGAGCAAGGCAGAGCGAGATCCAGGACAGGCACCAAAACTACACAGAGAAACTCTGTCTCAAAGAATCAAAAAAAAAAATGTAGCTTAAAGGTAGAGCACTCATCTACCAAGAATGAGACCCTTAGTCCCATTCCCAGTACTGTAAAAAAAAAAAAAATTATTATCAAGATAGCTTAATTCATTCAGCTATCTACAAGTACTTTACCAAAGCTCCAATTTACATCAGGTCCGGCGAACAAGGTATATGGAGATGACGCCCAAACCTCATTACATAAATCCCCAAAGATACACTTTACTTTCAAATTAGAAGCCAATATTATCATTGTCCTTTTAGTTGGCAGGGGAAGATGATGCAGAAAAGGCTGAAGCAAAGAATTTTCCTTGAGGTGAGGGAGGCTGGGCGGTGGTGGCGCATGCCTTTAATCCCAGCACTCAGGAGGCAGAGGCAGGTGGATCTCTGTGAGTTTGAGGCCAGCCTGGACTACAGAGTGAGTTCCAGGAAAGGCGCAAAGCTACACAGAGAAACCCTGTCTCGAAAAACCAAAAAAAAAAAAAAAAAAAAAAAAAAGTGAGGGAGATTGTACCTTTTAGTAACCTTTGAAGTGCATGTAGAGCAGAGAAACCGACAGACGGGTTTTTTTTCCAACAACTGTAACAAAAAGAATACAACAACATTCACACTGCAGAAAACTGGATGAGAGGGGAAAATCAGGTCCCTCTATAAAGGACAACGGTGCAGATGACCAAACCAAGCATGTCTAACTTATGTCGTCTCCTGTGGGTAATTTAATATTCGAAGGCCCAGTTCTATGAGGACAGGGCTGGGTGGAGCCGCTTTTGAGAGGAGACAGTGATAGCCGTCTGGTGGATTCGGGAGTGTTATACATGATCATGATTATTCCAGGTGAGAGCGGCACCGATTGCCAAAAGCGGTAGGAAGAGGTCAAAGGGCAGGAACCCAGTAGAGGTCCCGGGATTCAGCCTAGCAGATTTAGTTTCAGCAGGAAATTAGAACAGAAGCCAAGAGCTTCCACACAAGCTAACCGGTTGAAAGAACAGGGAGGGGTTGGTCAGGAGCTCGCTGAGGGGCCTGGGGGCTGAATGGGATTCCAGGAGTTAGGGAAGCAAGGGCCATTTTCAATATCTCACAGACTGATGGTGCGTGCCTGTCATCCCCAGCCCTGGAAGCCTGAAGCAGGAGGGTCCTAAGTGTGGAGCCAACCTGGCCCACACAGAGAGAAACCCATCTCAAAAAAAAAAAAAAAAAAAAAAAAAAGCAAAAACAAACAGAGCTGTGGAGACAGATCAGTTAGTGAAAGGCTTGCCAAACTAGTGTAAGGACCAGAGTTTGGATCTTCAGAATCCACGGAAAAGCCAGGCACAGTAGTGCACATTGGTAATTCTGGCTCTGGGGAAGTAGCCAAAATGATGCCTGTGCTTGCTGGCCAGAGTCAAGCCAAACTGTGGAGCTCCAGGTTCAGTGGTAGACCCTGTCTTCTCCCCCAACATAAGGTGGAGAGTGATTGAAGAAAACATCTGATGTTGACATCTGGGCTCATACACACACACACACACACACACACACACACACACACACACACACACTTGCATTCATACTTGTATGAGCATATGCACACACCTAAACATGTAAACA
The DNA here is from genome assembly GCF_007827085.1 of Peromyscus californicus insignis. Lineage (NCBI taxonomy): Eukaryota > Metazoa > Chordata > Mammalia > Rodentia > Cricetidae > Peromyscus > Peromyscus californicus. The sequence continues at coordinate 64,540,388 of NW_026294436.1, read as the reverse complement.
CACACGCACACGCATGCTCGCAAATAAACAGAAAGATATTTTTTATCTGTTGGTCAGAGTTCCTACTGTAAACCATAAGATCATTCTAACCCTAGCCTAGGTCCTCTATGGAGTAAAGACTGAAGGTCATCACTGCTGGCATCTGGTTGAAACCAGGACAGCCATTGATAAATATCAATCTAAAACTATCTCCCTCTCTCCCTCACTACCCTAGCATGATGCCCAACACCTGTCACAGTCTGGCCATCATTTTGGGTGAAGTCAAGCCTGGGAACCTCCTTCACAGGCTGCACACAATATAGAGCTTTGGTTGGCCTGCCCGCTAGTGCACTGGACTTTGGCCACTGGAGCTAAGATGCAGAGTGCTTCTCGTCTAGTTGGCTACGGCAGAACCTATCCACAGTGGAACCCCGAAGGTTAAACAATGAGGAACTATTATAGAACCATGAGCCATGGTTTACAAGCAAATTAGCCTTGTAAGGGGAAGTCTCTTGAAGAACTACGGAAGGTATAATGCCCTCTTCAAGGAACAGTAAGATGGCAATTGGATGCTATGATCGTGACACTTTACTACAGCCATTCACCAACTCTCTCACACACGCTCACTCAGCAAACATACATTGAGCACTGACTGCATGCCCGGCAGTGGGGTAGATGTTTCAATCTCTGGGAAGTTAGAGCATCAAATCCACCTCCTCTCTCCAGCTTTCTCTCTCTTCCTGGCCTCATGCAGTCTGTGAATACATCTTTCTGTAGCAGTTTCTTTTCCTTCTGTACCCTCTATTTTCTAATCTCTCTCCCTCCTCCTCCTCCCCCTTCCTCCTCCCCCTTCCTCTTTCCCTGTCCTCTCTCTTCTCTCTTCCTTTCTCCCCACCTCCTTCTCCCTCTCATTTTCTTTGTTTTATAGCCTATGCTGGTCTCAAACTCACAATGTTCCTGCCTTAGCCTCCTAAGTATGGGAATTACAGGCATAGACACTTTGCCCAGTGCTCGCTCGCGCTCTCTCTCTCTCCTTACTTCCCATTACACTCTTTCCCCTTAACTGCTCATAATGCTGAATGGAAAATAGATTAAAAGTAGTTACTATGTAATCGGTCTCAATTATTTAGAAAAAAAAAAAGTTTCCTCTTAAGGAAGTTCCTGTTAGATACATTAAGCGTGGGGAGTGGGGGCAAATAACACCACGGTAACACTTACAGTATACTCATGCAGACTGGATGAGCTAGCTACCTACAGGAGACAGGGCGCTGAGGGAAGACATTGCCAGGAATGTGTTTGCTGGCAACTGGTGAGGGCAGGTGGATGAAGGAAGGTTTTCCACAGGGGACTTTCTACCAGGGCAGTGAAAAATGGGTCATCAATGCACACTCCATGGGGAGTCTGCCTGAGGAAATTTTCTCACACAGTTTGTTCTGATTCCCACACCACACCTAGGAGGGAGGCAGGATTATGACCTGCAGTTGAGGAAAGAGGCAAAGAACGTGAGAGGCAGAGCTGGAACTAGTCTGAGACCAAAGCCCACTGTGACTGAACAAAGAGAACCATCCTGAACTTACCAGCTCCGTTTGCCAGAAGCAAGTCACGTTGTAAAAGGGGACCACCGTGAGGGGTTCTGAGGGCTCGTGGCCACAGCATGCTACTCTCAATCAATGCTATGCACGAGGTCCCTGGCACAGACAGTTCACTAAAAGATTACTGAATGCATAAGCAGGACTCAAAACAGCAAGCGCCAGAAGTTTCTGAACTGGAAAAATCATTAGTACACCTATTAGGGTTGGTTTTAAAGTCAACTTGTCACAAATTAGAATCACCTGAGCAGGAAAGCACAGCTGAAAAACCATCCTGATTGCCTTAATTGATGTAGGGAGACCCACCTAATTGTGGGTGGCACCTGCTGGTAGCAGTCCTGGTAAAGGGGGGCACGGCAGAAGGAAGGTCACTGGCCTTTTGCCTGCTTGGCCTTCACTTGGCCTTGTCTTGGAGTTGATTTGTCTTCCTACTGCTGCTGCTGCTGCCTGTGATGATGATGATGATGATGATGATGGTGATGATGATGATGGTGGTGGTGATGGTGGTGGTGGTGATGGTGGTGGTGATGGTGGTGGTGGTGGTTTGGTGATGATAATGATGATGGTGAAGAAGATGGTGGTGATGATGGTGATGATAATGATGATGGTGGTGATGATGGTGATGATAATGATGATGGTGATGATGGTGATGATGATGGTGATGAAGATGATGATGGTGATGATGATGATGATGGTGATGATGATGATGATGGTGATGATGATGATGATGGTGATGAAGAAGATGATGATGGTGGTGGTGGTGGTTTGGTGATGATTATGATGATGGTGAAGAAGATGGTGGTGGTGATGGTGATGATAATGATGGTGGTGATGATGGTGATGGTGATGATAATGATGATGGTGATGATGGTGATGATGATGGTGATGATGGTGATGATGATGGTGATGAAGATGATGATGGTGATGATGATGATGATGGTGATGATGATGATGGTGATGATGATGATGATGGTGATGAAGAAGATGATGATGGTGGTGGTGGTGGTTTGGTGATGATTATGATGATGGTGAAGAAGATGGTGGTGGTGATGGTGATGATAATGATGGTGGTGATGATGGTGATGGTGATGATAATGATGATGGTGATGATGGTGATGATGGTGGTGGTGATGGTGGTGATGATGAAGAAGATGATGATGGTGGTGGTGGTGGTTTGGTGATGATAATGATGATGGTGAAGAAGATGGTGGTGGTGATGGTGATGATAATGATGATGGTGGTGATGATGGTGATGATAATGATGATGGTGATGATGGTGGTGATGATGGTGATGAAGATGATGATGATGATGATGATGGTGATGAAGATGATGACAACTCCTTCACTGGTGTCAGAACCAGCGTTTCTAGGCTTTCATTGTGGACTAACGACCACCAGCTCGTTTAGGAACCTTCCAGGTTTGGGGCACAGACTGTGAATGCTGAGGTACCCAGCCTCGTGGACCGAGTAACCACCAGGTCTGCAGTTCCTCCAGTGTCAGACAGCCATTGTGGGGTTGTTCCAACTGCTGAGGCTACAGTACTTTAGGCCCGAGCAACTACCAGGTTCTCAGAACCTCCGGGGATTCAGCTGTTGTTACTATTTACATGTAAGCTAACTTAACAAATTGTTTAACATGCACATGCTTGTGTGTGTGTGTGTGTGTGTGTGTGTGTGTGTGTGTGTGTGTGTGTTCATCCCATTTGTTCTGTTTCTCTAGAGCAGTGGTTCTCCATCTTCCTAACTCTTGGACCCTTTAATACAGTTTCTCATGGTGTGGTGACCCCCAACTATAAAATTATTTTCATTGCTACTTCATAACTGTAATTTTGCTACTGTTATGAATCATAATGTAAATATTTGGAGACAAAGGCTTACCAAAGGGTTACATTCCACAGGTTGAGAACCACTGCTCTGGAGAGCCCTGGCTAATATAATACCCAAATCAGGAATGCACAAATACTCCCAAGACTATCCTACAAAACAAGTGACAATTTGATCACATTTCCAATACAAGTTCAGGGCTTCCAGTACCCATATATATATAGAAGCCTTAAGAATTCTCTCTAATTTCTCTCATTTTTATAAAAGCTTATATCATGAACTCTGAAAAATTATCAGAATGGGAAGCCAGGAAGCATTTATTCCCAGCACTCAGGAGGGAGAGGCAGGCGGATCTCTGTGAGTTTGAGGCCAGCCTGGGCTACAGAGTGAGATCCAGGAAAGGCACCAAAACTACACAGAGAAACCCTGTCTTGAAAAAAAAAATATCAGAATGGGAATATATGTGTGTTTTTGTGAATCTTAATGTCATGGACTAGTACATTATTCATTTTCTTTCAGAAAATACTGAAATATATTGAACAAATAACTAGGCAAGTCTATTCTTCTGGAAACTTGACGCCTGTTAAATATGCCTGATAGCCTGTAAGGCCACTCTCTCTTCAGCCACTCTTTGGAAGCTAATTGTATTTGTTTGGCAGCACTGGGCAGTGTAACCCAGCCCTAACACATGTGAGGCGAGCACTGTACCACTGAGAAACATGTCCAGGTCTCACAAATACTAAAAATTCACATTTCTTTCTCAGGCTTCTGTATAAACACAAACTTCAAGGCGTTACATTAGTACATATCTACAATATTTAGTCACTTTGGTCATGTATGTTCTAACCTTTAATGATTATTTCTTCGGTGAAACTTACTTGGGGATAGTCATACCTTGAGTGACACATTTACAATGGTATTTCTCTGTGGGACAGTATTTTATAGTTACAGTTAATCTAGAGTCCTCAACTCTTTTGAAGGGGTATTTGATTCGTTTATGCCAGGCCTGAAGATGGAGGACTATCGTGCCTATTTTACTGCTCGTTAACATGAATATAAAACTAAAACTCAAAAGTGTAAGGAAGAGAGCAATGCTCAGGAGATGGAACTGTGCCTTGAGAACATGCGATATAGATATGTTGGAATATGCTGCACCCCATAACTATTACATGATTAAATTGTTTAAAGGTAGGGAGAAGGAATTAAGCTGTGGTCCAGCCACAGTAACGTTGAGTTTGCCATTCAGAATCTGTCACATATATTTTCACATATAAGCCAACAATTGGAGGGCTGGAGAGATGGCTCGGCGGTTAAGGGCACTTTCTCCTCTTCCAGAGGACCTAGGTTTGGCTCCCAGCACCCACACAGCAGCTCACAACCTTCAATAACTCCAGTTCCAGGGAATCTGGTGCCCTCTCCTGGCCTCTTCGGGCACTGCATGCATGTGGTGCAGGCAAAACCTGTACAGTTTAAAATAAAAATTAAAAAAAAAATTAAGCCAACAATCACCTGTGGTTTTGTTTGTGTGTGTGTGTGTGTTTTGTTTTCATTTTTAGATAGAGTCTTATTATGTTTCCCAAGCTGACTTCAAACCCCTGAGATCAAATAATCTTCCCACGTGGCTTCCTGAGTGCTGGGACAGCAGGTGTGCACCAACAAACCTCTATGCTCGTTGGCTTTGTGAGTCCAAGAAACTCAACAGATTCTTTATTAACTTAGGAGTCCTTCAATACTAATGTGAAAAATTTTATTCCTGTGCTAAAGAGAATAACATGCTTTTCTATACTTGGAATGATAGAACAAAACCCATCACACTGCAGAATTTGAGAATCATAGAATTGAAAAACTCACTCACAGGCCCACTATGGGAATCACAAAGCTTCTACTTGGAGATCCCACTGGTAAAGGTTTCAAAGCTTTACTGGATTGTCTTAATCATTCAAACGGTCTAATTTTCCTGAATAATAACATACAATGCCAGCTAACTATTGCATGACAAGTCACTTCAAAGGTGGGTGGTTTGGCCTGTCACCCATTCCTAGTCATGCATCGTTTAATGAGACAGCTACATTCACAAGTGTGTCACTGGCTGAGTTCATCATTATGTAAACATTGTAGAGTGCACTTCCACAAACCATAATGCCCATGTCAACAGGTGATAGAACTTAATGGGACCACCATCATCCATGCAGCCCAACATCGACTAAGATGCCATCATGTGGCACATGCTCACAATCTATATCTGAGAGTCATCAACTTAGAATCTTTTCTGATAGCGGTTCTTCTTCGAGGCTCTTTCATGCATCAGGGATCAGCTACACTGTTTCAGTCAACCTGGAGCCTCAGTGGGACCAATGAACTGACTCAGATCTCATTCACCTGGTCTCATTTTCTAGCAGGACACCTTGAACTTGCTCACATGACAAATTTGAGGATCCCAGAAGAGCTGTTGGGGACACACAAGACCTCTAAAAGTCCACAACCAGATTTGATATGCCCTCACTTTTATGAGGTGACAGTGGCCAAAGCAAAATGCCCAGCTTAGATTCAGGGAGCAGCAAAATGGGACTTTACCTCTGAATGGAAGAAGATCTAGTATAAAGGCTTTGGATATAGAAAGGCCTGAAAAATTGCAAATACTGTTGAACCTACCACACACGACACAAACTGCATTTAGCTTGTGTTAAGCATAATATAGAGACTGTACAAGATGATACTCCAAGGACCACTGGTAGGATGTGAATGCTACCCAATCACAATGTGTGACAACTGTAACTAATAGATATGACCAAATGAGAATCTACTGACCGACATGAAGGGTGTGCTGTTAAGGATGGAATTGGCCAGAAACCAGCACTACCCAAATTCTATCCTTGTCCATGAGGTGCCCAAGAGATACAGCAAGATACTCTATCATTATTTGGAGCTCTGACCAACTTCCAGCAAAGAACTCAAGATCATTCTGATAGTCCCAAACCAAAGTAGGCAAAAAAAAAAAAAAGGAAGCTTGGCCTCAAGTCTCACATATTCTCATTTTCTGCATGAGTCCTTTCAAAAAGATAGAAAAGGAGAGATGCAAAAGAAACTCTATGTTCCAAAAGTTACCCTATCTGCCTCGGGTCTTCTCAGATCGCAGTGCAAGCATTCCTCAGGTTAACCACAGAATGAGGAGAGGACAGTGCAGATGGGTGGTGAGCGCACTGAGAGAGGTAGCTGCTTGGCCCTTGGTGAAGGAGGCTTCTCTTCTTTCTCTGGGCTTCTCTGAGGTTCTATCATTCTATCTATCATTCTATCTATCTATCTATCTATCTATCTATCTATCTATCTCTACATATCTATAGAAATATAGACATATATCTGTGTGTCTGTCTCTATCTATATCTCTATATCTATAGATATATCTCTGTGTGTATCTATCTATTTATCTATCTATCTATCTATCTACCTACCTGCCTCATGAATGTTGAGCAGGCATTAGATGCAAGAGTCCAACAGAGACATCCTTATACACTAAACACCTCAGTTTAGTACAATGATTGACAGATTGCATCCATTTTTTTATCAACCCACAATTCAACATGTGTATCTACATTATTTATTAAAGCATAATGGGTCAGGTAAAATGGAGGCACAGAAAAGACTGGAGAGTTGCTAGTATACAGCACTTATTTTACAAGTTCATTTCAAATATTTTTTTTATTCTCAAGCTCTCTTAATGCCACCTGTGACCCTCCAGAACCCCTGTGAGATTTACTTTAATGGTCAATCTGCATAAAGGGTTTCCCATCCATTCATGAGTGCCTGTTGAGGTTCTGGGCTTGCAAGCAAAAGAGAGTAACTTTAACTTAGGACTTTACTAGTTTGTGAGACAATATAAAATCAGTATAGTAATACCAGAATAGATGATCTTTTCTTCCAGGTACCAATGGCAGAATAAATCAGCTTCATCTTTCCTGGCCCTTCTCTTATATGATACAAGAGCCAAACCTCATGAGAACTGACTAGCCCCACTGTATTCCATGTTCATCCAGAGGGCAGGCAAGGGCACAACGCTAAACAAAGGAATTTCAGGGCAGAGGAAATTTCTCCTTTTCCAAAACAGCAGGAAAATTGCTGTGCCATCTGAAACCAACCGCTATGATGTCATAGCCACACCGTCGTGAAAGTACTTAGTGAAGACATATAGCAAGGATAAAGTGTCCCAGAGATTGCCGTGTGGTGATAGGCTGATGGGCAACCTCAGGAAGCACGTTCAGTTGGATCAGAATATATGGATAACGGAGATATGCAGGACACTTAGAATAGTATTATTCTAAAAATATGCCCGGTACTTGTATTGAGTGGGTGCAGTGAAACACAGACCCATGAAAAAAGCTGTCACAAAGAAGGGAGTTACTATACTCAGAGTTTCCAGAAGCAGGAGGCATGACGTAACACACAAGGTCACCATGGGAAACACTGAAACATGGGGAGCAGATGGGGAGGGGAAGCTGTGGGTAGAAGATTCTGTCACGGTTTAGGCAGCAAGGGATGGAGGAGGGCAGGCAAGTAGAGAGTTTGAACAATTCCAGTGGGCTCTGGGCTATAGGGGTGGCTCACACATGCTTGGTAGCTGGCAGGGGATGGTGTCCCTGAGGGTAGCTGTCTGGTGAAAATGGAGTGAGAAATACAGGCTGGGTTGGTTGGTTTGCTCATCAAAGGTATGTTGACAGATGAGTTTGATCCCTGAAGGATTTAGTTAACCCGAGGAAGGATGGTGCACAGGTCCACAAGACCCCCAAGATGCCAGAGTACAGAGAATCTATACAACAGGGCTGAGTGTGGTACATGCCAGCAATATTAGCACTTGGGAGATGGAGGTAAGACTGAAAGTTTGGAACTAGCCTGGGTGACATAGGATGACACTGCTTCAAGTCAAAACAAGCAAACAAAAAAGAATATAGAAAATATAATTGGGTGGACATACAGCCATATGACGATACTAGATAAGTTATATGAAGTGTAGAATGAGGCCTATGAGCATCATTCATGGTTATCACATGATTATACTGACAATCCAGTGTGCTACAGGCACAGTCTGTCTGTCACATCTTCTTCTCTCCATGCCCTTACCCTTCCCTCTACCCTTCTTCATCATGCACAAATGTCAAGACTTGCTGAAATAGCTTCTATGGCCATAATTAGTATGTTAACCAATGTTTAAACATGACAGAATGGTATGTCCATTTGGTGTGATCAAACATAATTTTTAAAGATAGGATCACATGTACCCAGGCTGGCCTTGAACTTCTGATCCTCTTGCCTCCACCCCTCAGTCTTGGAATTACAGGCATGGGTCACTACACCCAGTTTCATGCCATATTTGAAGGTTAAAATATAACTCTTGGTTATAGTACAGAGTAATGGATACATGATCTTCCAAATTGATGTCAACATATAATAAATTTCCAGGCACTGAAAATGTTTAGTTTATGAAACGCATCCAATTCTCTGTTTGTTTTTGCTTTTGTGGTGCCTGGGGGTTGAACTCGGGGTCTCACACATGCTGGATATGCATCCTACCGCCGAGCTGCCCCCCTCCCCAGACCCCGTTCCTCTCTTTCTTTACTGTGTCTCTAGCTCCGTTTTTCTGCTAGAATCGTATTCATATTTATTTTCTCTGTGTGCATTCTTGGAATGTTTCTGCTCGGTGGAGATGTAATATCAAGCTTTTCTCTTTTATTAAATATATCAGACAGCAGATTCTCTAGATGGCAAGCCCAAAGTTGCCAGAGGGTGTGTGTCTTTTGTCTGTTGTGAGTTATGCCAACAGGCTCAACGGAGTAGCGAAGACTGTTTCATATTATCAGATGAGTATGCCAGAACTGGCCTTCCCAAGGATCGAGTTGTCCTCTAGCTCCCCACCATCGCTGAGAGAAATTTAAGTCTTTTCAACTTTTTCCATAGACGAAGTGCTTGTTTCCTTTGGCTTCCCTTCTGTGGGGTTTGGTTAATCCCTTCTAAACCAGAGAACTCAGACTTAAAACATGAACACTCTCCTTTGCACAAGCCCTTCAATGCCTTCCATTTATTTCCCCGCGGTCCATCTGTCATTTTGAGTGCACTCATACAAACTGCTCCGATTTCTAGTTAACCATACTGCCTTGCATTTGCGTTTCTGAGCTGGTTGCCTAGTTTTTCAACAGCAGTTGAAAGTGAGTTGGCGTCATACTTCAAATGGTCTCTCTTATAAATAGTAACGATGGAATGCCACCACACAATTGCCACCTTTGAAGTTATTTAGTTTTTGTGTTGATAGGAAAGGAAGCTGCTGACATGGACTTTCTACACTTCAGATCAACTCGCCAGGATCCTCCAAGCCTGCAAGTCTCCTAAATTTCGAGTTTTTTAAGGCTGATTCTTAAACTCATTCATTACACAAAGCTGGAAAAAATTGCTTTTTAAAAAAATTTCCATTTGTCCTTAAATAACAGAGTAAATTAGTGTCACCCCACAGAGCTCATTGTGAAATTCACTGAGAAATTACAGACCTGTGACACTGGAGGAGGAGAGCTCCACAAATGATGGGTTGTACCAGTCTTCCTCCGAACACTGCTCTCTCTCTCAAACCCACAATTCTGACCTATATTTCTGCAGATTTGGAGGGTTCAAGTCTTCTTTCATGATGTGCCCATTCCCCACGAAGTTTTATCCATAAGCTCATTATTTTCTTCAGTGTCTCCATTTCCCAAATAAAGGCATGGAATGACTTCAACATTAAAATTCTAAAGACTACAACAAACTGATAAATAAAAGAAACATCTTAGTGAATCGTATGCCTTCTCTACTTTCCCAAAACTGCAGAATGCTAACTTCAAAAGAACTACAAGGAACACCCAGTCCAATCTCTGCATTTTTATACTTGGGAAAAGAAAAAGCTCATGAGAGTCTGAGGAATCTTGAGATTCAACTGAAGTGACAAGCTTGGTGAGCGGCAGATACCCATAAATGTGCATACATATATGATTCCAAAAATATGAAATACTAATGTTTATTTCATTTGAATTTGTTCCTTTTAATATAAGTATCTTCAGACTAATATAGATGGTTGACACAGGTCTGTGTTCCCAGCTAGGTGGGAGGCTTAGGTGGGAACACTGTAAGTTCAAGGCCGGCCGGGAGACTTAGTGAGCTCCCATCTCAAAATAAAAAGTAATAGAAGGGCTAGGGATATGGCTCAGTGGTAGAATGCTTGCCAAAGGTGTGCAAAGTCCTGTGTTCAATCCCTAGTCCCACAAAAGAACAGCTGAAATAACCTGATATACCTCACTTATTTGCCAAAGACTTATAATTGAGGTTTCTGCCTTTTAAAGTGAGTTATAGGGCCAAAGATATAGCTCAGGAGTAAAATGTATGCCTAACATGCACAGCACCCTTTACCCAAGCTGATGATTTCTGAGAAATGGTATATTCAGAGGTTATTTAAATATATTTAATATCAGTTCATCATGAGCATCTCTCAACAACTGATACATCTGTTTTACTTCTAACAGTGCCTGAGCATGTTACTATAAAATATGTCTTGTGTTAGAAATAAGAAGCAATATTCTTATAGAGCCCGGGCTAGCCTCAAACTCATTATGTAGCTGAGGATGCTCTTGAACTTGTGATCCTCCTGCCTCTACCTCTCAGTGCTGGGATTACAGACCTGCACCACCACACCAGGTTCATGCAGTACTGGAGGTTGAACCCAGGACTTTCTTGAATACTGGACAAGCACTTTACCCCCTGCCCAGCATCATTCCCAGTCCATAAGAAGTGATCTTAAAAGATGATTGCCTCACAATAAAAATGTGACAGTATCCACGCTATACTATCTTCATGATTGTTTGTTCATACAATTTATTCTTCATCAAAAATTTAAAGGGCAAACAGGATTTTCTTTCCCTCGTAGTATGTAGTACAAATCTTAAAAGTTCTTATTAATAAAAACAAACCTGGAGCCAGGTATTGGGGTGAATGCTGGAAGATCAGAGAAGCAGAACAAGCCACAGCCACCTCACCTCGCCAATTCCTCAGCTGATCCTGTTTCCTCAGACTGGAAGCCTCTGAGTCCTCATCCAGAGTAAATCTCAGCTGAACTGTTGCTCAAAAGCCTAAAAGCTTAACCAGCTCTAGTTCCTCGTCCTCACGCCTCATATACCTTTCTGTTTTCTGCCATCACTTCCTGCGATTAAAGGCGTGAGTCACCATGCCTGGCTGTTTCCAGTGTGGCTTTGAACTCACAGCGATCCAGATGGATCTCTGCCACTGGAATGCTAGGATTAAAGGTGTGAGTGCCACCATTTTCTGGCCTCTATGTCTGTCTAGTGGCTGTTCTGTTCTCTGACCCCAGATAAATTTATTAGGAGGTACAATATATTGGGGGACACAATATATCACCACAGTAGTATTTCTAGTAGATGAACCATAGTAATGATTGGTAACGAAAGAGAACTGACCTAATTACCTCCTCAAGTTAGAACTTTTAATACACTATAACATGAAGCCTGGCTATGGTCACCCATGACCATTCAGAGTTATTATATTGAGTTTAGAGAGTGAAGGTAAGACGATTACTTGATTAGCACTGTGAAACAGAGAGTCTCAGTGTCTGCAGGCTTAATACAAAGTTTTATGAACAAGGTTAGTATGGAAACGCACGACGACACTTTCCTAACTGACAAGGCTGAATCTGTAGAAGAACATGTTCCAGTGCTTTCCAGTCTTTGGAAGAACAAACGAAGAGGCCTGTCCCTCATTCGTAATCCAGCTGCTTCTTGCAAATTTTCAATGTTGGGGAGCACATTGCTTAATGAGACAGTCTCCTCCTCACTCAAGAGCAGTAGGTGCTACAAGGGTCTGTGTTAATGCTTCATATGAGGGTCTCAGAAAGTGTGAGCCCTGACCCAGCAGTAGCAGCATCGCCTAGAACCTCATTAGACAGAAGCACTTTTGACCCTCTCCCATGTCAGATTTACCAAATCAGAAAGTCTAAGATGAGGCTCAACAATGTCTCCAGGTGAATCTAATATACACTAAAGTTAGAGAACCATTGCCTTTTCTATAACTCTACAGAACCAATTTAACAAGGACACTGTTGAAAATTCTTTGAGTTGCAGATATCAGAAATAACTATACTTAAATATTTAAATAATTAAGTAATATACATTTGAATTCTGCAGTCCCTCTATAAATTTTTGAAAGGGAACAAATTTGAATAAATATAATGATGAAAATACAATAGCTTTCCTGGATATTATCTATTTTCACTGTGATTCAGCCACTTCTAAAGTTATTTATCTCAGCATAAGGCATTGTTTTTCTTATTTTATGCAGTGTGGGGATGGGACCCTGGGCCATCCAGGTTCAGGTACAGCGGGTAAAATCAGGACAGACACAACAATGGTCAGCATAAAACAGAATATCTTGGTGTATTAGCTAAGATCAAAAATTAGGATCTTCAAGATCTGCGTTTATGGGTCTTTGCGCTCACTCATGAATGCACAGAGCAGCTGTGTCCATCAGCCATGAGCCTGCATGCTGCTGGTCATTTCTCTCCCTGCTGGCTTATCTCCTCCCCTGCAGACAAGCTTCTGCTGGCGGCAGGAAGATGGCCACCCCTTCACACCCTCCAACTGCACCTCACCTGCCCCTAGAATCTGAACTGCTCTTCTAGAAAGAGAAAAGTTCTTCCTATCCAATCTCCAAACCCGGATGTCCCAGGGATGGACTCCTAGGACAGGAGGTGTTGGGAAAGCTTGCTGGGCAGACAAAATAGCAGCAGCTATGATAGTCTGTTACATAAACTGTTGTCACTGTTACTGTGAACAAAAGAAATGTAGGAAGACCAGCTGCCTTGCCCAAATCGTTCAAGTCAGTGAAAATTGAAACCAGAAATTTTAAAGTTAATAACATTAACGATATCATCTTTCCTTGTTCACTAAAGGCCTCCTTAGAAAATTTTAGTTTGGGTCTTAAGCCAACATATTTGTGTTAAACTTTCTCTTTTCTGGAAAAAAAAGTAGTTTATAAAAATAGTTGCGTGCATCTACAATAAAACGAAAGCTACAGAAATTAATTTTTCCTGTCCAGACAGACAGTTGAAATGCTTTTGGCGCTGGTGTCATTCAGAAATGATTGTTATAAACTTCAAGCCTGGCAGAAATGTGCTCCCATCAGAGGAAGGGAGGAAAAATCAAGCCAATATAAAGTTGTAAAGATTTAAGTGATGTGAATAAAAGCAAAACAGAACACTTAGTGGGTTTTTGTAAAAAACGATGATCTAAGACTTCCTGGTTGAAAACTTTTCACAGAAGGATTCTACTTAACCAATGATTATTTTTGTTAATGTTACTTCTACCTAACCCCAGGGGGAGCATATATTAATGAAGCGTACAGGTTAGGAATACACATAATCAAAGCATAAGGAATTCCAAAGATTTTCCTCATCGTGCTCATTGTTCTCTGCAGCCATGATCTGGTTCTCCTATTTTTCCTTTAAGCAATATCATAGCATTATGATTTATATTCCTAAGGCATAGCATACACTACACTGAGTGGCCTATGTAGGCCAACATAAGAATTGTAACCCTGGGATTTCCTGGGGTTCGTATGTCTAAACGGACAGTCCTGGTGCTGTGTGCTGTGAGTGGACAGTTTCACTGGAATGAGCGTCGGTCTGAGTACGGTCTGATCTTTTCAGCTTTGCATTGCCTTCCCCCAGGTGAGTCCTTGTGATTGTCTAACACAGCCTGTGACAAAGGCCGACTTATACGGTGCTAACGCAGGGTTCAGTTGATTCTAGATGAAGATTCCAGATGAAGGATTTTGTTTTTATTTTTGTTGCTTTCTTAAAATTACTGTTGCTTCTTCAAAATTCTGTCAAAGAACCAAACAGGGCAGAAGGCTATTGCAAAAGCAAAGAAACATTATTGGGTCTTATGTAAAGGTCAGATCTTGGTAAAACATGAGCACTCTATTTTTCCATGACCTTTGCAATAAATGTTAAGTTTGAAAATGTAGAAGAGAGGAATTAGACTTGGCTATCCTTTACTCACAATTCCATCTTAGTAGATAATTGACCAAAATAAGATCGGGGAAGCCTCACTCTCTTCTCCATGTTAGATATGAAGGAGGTCCTCTCATACTCGTGTGTGTGTGTGTGTGTGTGTGTGTGTGTGTGTGTGTGTGTGTGTTGAGTGTGTTTGTGTGTGTGTCTCTGTGTATGCATGAAAGAGTGTGTGGGAGTGTGTGTGTATGTTTGAGTGTCAGTGTGTGTGTATGCGCGCGCATGAGAGTGTGTGTGTATATATATCTCTATGTGTGAGTGTGTGTGAGTGTGTGTGTGTGTGTGTGTGTGTGTGTGTGTGTGTGTGTGTGTGTGTGTGTGTGTGTATGTGTGTGTGTAGAGGCCAGAGGACAACCTCGGCTGTCCTCAGGTTCTGCCCATCTTGATTTTTGAGACAGGGTCTCTGACTGGCCTGGAATTCTCCCAGAAGGCTAGGCTGGCTGGCCATTGAGGCCAGGGATCCTCCTGTCTCTGTCTCCACAGTGCTGGGATTACAAGCATGCCACCATGTCAGCTTTAGGAAGCAGCGTTCCCCTGTGGTCTCTGCTGTAGTTCCAGGTTCCCACCTGAGCTCCTGCTCTGGCTTCTCTTAATGATGGACTATGACTTGTAAGCCAAATAAACCCTCTCTTCTCCCAAGATGCTTTTAGTCACGGTGTTTATCACGGAAACAGAACACTAACCAGGACAAGGTCCATAAAGGTAAATGCAGTATGTGGGTCAGCTGGAGCTGATGTCACATGAGTGAGGCTGTGGAGTTCTATGGAGGGAAAGGAAAGCCAAGTTAAACCTGACCTGGTCCTAGATTCATGGCAGTGATACAGCACTTCTCAGGAAAGGAAAAAATGAAGTAAAAGAAGAATACTGAAGGCTGGAGAGGTGGCTCAGTGGTTAAGGGCGTATGTTGCTCTTCCAGAGGACCCGAGTTCAGTTCCTAGCACCCACATTGCAGCTCACAACCACCTGTAACTCCAGCCCCAGGGAGAAACTGAGCACTCCAGGCCTCCATCCACACCTGCGCCAACGTGTGTACACAGATACCCTCACACACACACAATGAAAAATAATTTCCAGCGAGGTGGTGGTGTCACACACCTTTAATCCCAGCCCTCGGGAGGCAGAGGCATCCAGATCTCTGAGTTCCAGGCCAGGCTGGTCTACAGAGCAAGTTCTAGGACAGCCAGGGCTACACAGAGAAACCCTGTCTCAAAAAAAACAAAAACAAAAACAAAAACAGAAATCTAAAAAATTTGAGAATATTGAAGATTCAAAAAAAGAAATATAATCACAGAAAAGATATTTTACCATCAGATTCCTTTTACAAATTGAATGTAATTTGAAGGAAACACTACAGTTCTTCTTACAAATGAGAAAATAATTCATTTTTAGAGCAATCATCTTACACAGCATGATGTTATTTGTATTCAAATAAAATATATACACAAAACCTGTAGACAGCAAATATCAAAATGAGTAACGGCATTTATTTATATCTGGATGGTAGAATTATGGGCATTCTTTCCTTTTAGCTAATTTGGAGTTTATAAAATGCCTAAAATGAACAAACCTAGTCTCTCTCTCTCTCTCTCTCTCTCTCTCTCTCTCTCTCTCTCTCTCTCTTTCTCTCTTCTCTCTCTCTCTCTCTCTCTCTCTGTCTCTGTCTCTCTCTCTCTCTGTCTCTCTCTGTCTCTCTCTCTGTCTCTGTCTCTCTCTCTTTCTCTGTCTCTGTCTCTCTCTCTCTCTCTTTGTTTTTTCGAGACAGGATTTCTCTGTATAGCTTTGGAGCCTGGCCTGGAACTTGCTCTGTAGACCAGACTGGCCTCAAGCATATAGAGATCCGCCTGCCTCTGCCTCTCGAGTACTGGGATTAAAGGCATGTGCCACCACCGCCCAGCCAAACCTCGTATTTCTAACAAGAAATTACGGAAACTCCTTTTCTTTGTTTTATGTTAGAGTCTCACTATGTAAACCTGGCTGGCTCAGAATTGGCTATATAGACGAGGCTGTCCTGGAACTCCCTATGTAGACCAGGCTGGCCTGGGACTCACAGAGATCTGACCGCCCCTGTCTACAAAGTACTGAGATTAAAGTCATGCACCACCATGTCCATCCTTGAAAATTATTTTAAAAAACAATATTTAGGATAATTTATCACTTTATTTTATGAAATTAATTTTGCATCTTGCAAAGGTGCTAAAAAGCTTTTTAAGATATATCAGCCTTTTAAAGATTGGTGTCGCTCAGCCCTGCCATGCTTCCTGTAAAATGTTGCAGACTCAACATTGAACATTTTCAACTCTTTCAGCCTTGCATGAGACAGCATCTCTCTTTGCAGTTCCTCTCTGCCTCCTCTTTTATTTTTCTTTTGCAGTGATGGGGCTGGAACCCAGGGCCCTGCACCAGCTAGGCAAGTGCTCTATCACGTTACCTTACCCACAATCCCCTGGCTTGCTGATGCTCACTTGGCCCAAATGTTCCTCCCTACTTTTCACATCCCGGGCACTGTTGTTTCCCTGGGGCCACCATCCTGCAGGCCTTCACATTCTCTCCCAGCCACCCTTGCCAGCGTCCACACCCAATGGCCTCCCTCCTCTGGCTTGTCATGCCTTCACTTGTGTGTTTCTCTCAGCCATAATGGTGGCTGCTGGCTATGTGTAAGATAATCACAGTGTTCTGGTTTCCCTGCAGTCCCAACAAGAAGACTAAGTCCTTCCACTGGAGATGCTGGCGTGAGTTGGGTGTGGCGGCACATTTATAATGCCAGCACTAAGAGATGGCGAAAGGCAGACCTTGGGGCCTGCTGCCGTCCAGCTTAGCTTCCTGGCAAGCTCTGGATCAGTGAAGTACCCTGTCTTAAAAACAAGGCAGACAGCACTTGAGGACGGACAGCCAAAGCTGTCTTCTGGCCCCCACACGCACTCACACGGAGATGTGCGACAGCACGGACATGAGCGTGCACACATCCACAAAGATTCTGGTGTATGCCATGGGCAGCGGCCCTGCCCAGTATCTCTAGCATTCCAAGCATGAACTAGACCTAGTTGTACTTCTACTGAGCTGTCCCTGACACCAAGGTCTGAAACCTTTGAAAGAAGGTTAAAACGACATATTCACCCCCACTCTGTGACCACGTGACAACAAAGTGCTTTTCTCTGAAGCTCTGGAGGTCACCTGTATTTGTGCATGGGGAAAAGTGGTAACAATGGCTCTGCCCTTGCCCCAGCACCCATGTCAATTAGATCACCCACTAATAACCAGGCCTGACGGATCCGGACAAGTGTGCAGGGTGCTTTTTGGGAAGCCTCAGGAGATAATCCCCAAACCCACTCTGCCCAAGCTGCCCTTCTCATCCCACCCACCACACTGCAGAACAAAGAGAATGTGTTAGGCAGGGGCAAATTCAAGTTCTCCGACCCCCAGGACATCCCCCATGTGGGGCTTTGCCACATTTAATCCAGATGAAGTTGAAAACATAGTAACTTAAAAATAGCACATCCCCGAGGCCTGTAAACTCAAATGTGTCTGGTTGTGACGACCTTGACAAATAGCAGGCCCTGTGCTCCTGAGGGCTGACTCCTTTATAATGGGGCCCACCAAGAGGTCCTCTCTCCTGTCCAGACAGCAAGAACAAAACCTCATCTGAACATTCCTCCTTCTGCCTTCAGTCTGCAGCTGAGCTGTGCTCACACCGCTAGAAACCTAAAGGTGCCCAGTAACCACACACACAACTGTAGACCGCCCTCCTGGGACCTCTGCCCTCTCCGATTGTTGTCTTTTGTGGGTAGATTACACAAGTATCTAACCCTGCCCTCACAAGCAGCTTCACAACTTCTGTGAAAGTTGCTCTAGGCTGGCCTAGAGCTTGTGATGCCCCTGCCTCCACCTCTTCTGCATGCCCTACCTGTGTGCACCACTGCAATTGGCTGCGAAGTTTGCTGTAAGTGCTCAGGGCTTGTCGGTAACTTACATACTTCCATCCATAAGCCCGCATAGCACTGACTTCCTATTCTTTGACTCACATCTTTACAAGGGCATCCAATGCTCTCACCAGCTCCTGCTCACTCCATCAAAAGGAGCCCAATGCCACTAATTTGGTGTGACATTCTGCTTCCACAAAAAGACTGAGATGGCCAAGGGTCCCTATGGATGTGGTGGCACAAAAGACCTAGCTATGTGCAAAGACAGTGACCATGTGACCATATTTCTACAGGCGTGCAGGCATGGGAAAAGAAACTCTGTGTGTGTGTGTGTGTGTGTGTGTGTGTGTGTGTGTGTGTGTGTGTGTGTGTGTGAGAGAGAGAGAGAGAGAGAGAGAGAGAGAGAGAGAGAGAGATCAGAAGGTAGTGTCTTCCTTAACGTCTCTCCACTTTGGTTTTGAGTCACAGTCTCTCACTAAACCCAGAGTTTAATGATTTGCCTAGCCTGGCTGGCCAGCAAGCTTCAGGAAGTCTCCTGTCTCTCCCCCCATTTCTCAGCCCTTTTCAGCATTGGCACACTCTTTTATGCTCAGTTTACAACTGTAACTACCTGGCTTGGACTTACGCCTTTGACAAAGGTTTACGCAGGTGAATGAAATGGTGCTAGGACAGGCGTTGCCAGCCTTGCATCCCTTTGCCCATTGCCACAGCCCTTTTGAGCTACAGCATTGCTTTTGTTTAGCTCACGGTTTGAGAGAACAATGCACCATGGTGGGGAAGAGGAGGCGTAGCAGCAGGAGCATGCAGCCTATCATGGCCACATTATGTGCACAGTGAGGAAACAGAGCAGTGGGTGTTGGCCCCCCAGCTCACTTTATCTTTTTCATTCCGTCTAAGACCACAGCCTGTGGGTAATGCTGCCAACACCCAAAGTGGGTCTTCAACTGTGCATTATACCTATCAGAAACACCCTCAGATATACCCAGAGATGTGTTTCCGTGGCAACTCTAAATCTCTTCAGGTAGACAGTAAAAATTAACCATCACAGTCATGGCTATGGGCAACTGGAGTCATCACTTGAGCATTGTGCCAAGATCCTCCTGTTCCTTTGTATAAATTATGACCATTTTGCATTGGTCAACGGTTACTACAAGAAATGAAACCCCTAATGAGTTTGCATAGCCACTGTGTCAGAATGCCTGTCCAACTTTACAGACAGCTTCAGGGCAGAAAGCAAGAGAAATTAAGAGGAATGTGATACTGTAGAGGCAAGGTGCTGATGGACTATGCTGACGAAATTGCTACTCGTTAGGACATTAGTGTGGCAGTGTGGATCACAACCAGAATTCTCCCAAGGTTTCCCAAAGATACCCTGTCTGTCCTGTTGCTAACACATTTTGTTGATGTAGATGATGAAGAAAGGATGGAGTTGCACTCTAATATCAAAGGGTAGATCGGCACTCTAATGAGGAAGCCATTGTTGCCATACCGTGTAATACCACCAACACCAACCCATAATGGCAGAATTAAACTGTGAGCCAACATACCAAAGGTCTTGGATATAGCTCAGTTGTTGACCCTGGGTTTCATTCCCAAACCTGCAAAAGAGACATGGAAAAGAAGAGAAGAAAGAAGAGGAGAAGGGTGGAGAGAAGAGGGGATGGGAAGGGACCAGAGGGGAGGGGAGGGGAAGAGAGAAGAGTGAGAGAAATAATACGCAAAAGAATCTTTGTCATCTCTTAGAATGTTGCCTCATATGACTCCCTTTGTCCAAACTCTCTCTGTCACCACCCATCACTATGATTCTCTCTCAACATGAGATTTTCTCTAGCTGTAAAAGCTGACCCAACCTCAATTTATCCAGCTTCTCTTTAGATGCCTTTGTGAATTACCAGATGTCTTTCATCCAGCTGTTTCTCATGTGATTCGACTCTCTCCACTTATAAATTTTAATAAATTGGAGCTGAAGGTGGCTAAGATCGGATGCCCTGAAGCACAGCTTCTGAGTGGGGCATTCGTGTGCAGAAAGTCTATCAGGGATTAGCACTAATGAGAAGGAATCAGGACTGGGTAGAAGGGAGTGCTGTGTTGGCGCAGGTGTAACAAAAACTAGGCTGCAGCCAAAGAGGAGCTCGGGACAGCCTGCCTTGCCCTGCGTCCATTGGCAATTGGTGGAGAAGTGGCCCCAGACAGAGGCTGAGAGCGTTGTATTAGAGAGTGACTGAGGACTGCAGTGGCCAGGCCTCCCAGCAGCTGGGAAAACAGAATCTCAACTCTGAAGAGAAGCTCTGAGCAGCAGTGCTTCCCAGAATTCCCACAGTTCACCCTTTCTGCTGCTTAACCTGTTTCCATAAACTATGTCCTGTAAGCAGTTCCTCTAGGACTCTGGTTTTCATTGTTGTTGTTGTTGTGGGGAATTTAAGTCCGTCACTGTGGCAGTGGATCCTGAGACACCCCACCCATTCTAGGTGTCCCTTACCCTTGGCCAGTATCTCTGCTCCTCTCAGTGACTTACCTAGTGGGGAGACCTAGACCTTCATCACTGACGGTTGGAAACCTTGCATGCCTTGTCCTCTCCGTCAAAGTGTGGCTTGTATACTTACCATCAGAACGGTAAAGGAGGTAAAACAAGACTCCTCTTGTGACTTGCTGGGTGTCATACCTAGCATTCCTGGTGCCAGTGGACATCAGCAGTCCCACTTTCTTCTGATGACCACCCACGCTGTGTCCCCAGGTTGACACATCCCCAGAATGGTGACTCCTTTTCTTCTCTTGTTTATTATAACAAACTTGAGGTGGCAGAGCAGCGTCTGTCATATTAAAGTTCGGGGGGCTGAGTGCTGGGTCCCTGACAGGAGTAGTTTCCCTTTAGCATGTAAGACCTCAGATGCACAGAGTTCAAAGCTGCAAGCACAGGATGTGTGCGTGCTGACAGGGACAACACACACAACCACCTCTACTTCTACCTTGCTTCCTAGACCTAAGTACTCTTCTTACTGGGGACACAGTAGCATGGTACAGTGGCATCTGGCTCATGCTGTGTCCTGACACCTGGATGATGGTGCCCCATCCTTTCAGGTTCTCATCTCCAAGTCTGAGCATCTATGGTCTTTTCAAAGGCCATTCTATCCCATTGACAGTCTGTCAGGGTCAGAGAGATATAATACCTATGGAATCAGCTGTTGCATGGTCTTGTATTCACTTTTACTATAAATTGGGAACCTTGAGTAGGTACAGTGTCATGTAATAGTATACCATATCTGTGGATCAAGCATTTGGTAATCATTCAAAAAATGCTGGCTGATACCAGAAGGCATGCATGAAAAGCAAATCTATATCCACAGGTATTAATTCTGACCAGGATTAATTGCTGACCTTTCCAGTGCAAAAAGGATCCCAACTTGCCACCGAACTGGTCTCCATATTGGATATGCAGGGTGATTTGTGTAGAAGCTAAGTCAGACCCTGGTCAGTTGCAGCAGCTAGATCGCCACTGCTGAGCGGGAGTTCCTGCCATTAACCTGGGTAAAGCCTAAATCCTCTGCCACCATAGCCACTCTGTTCTGTGCCCATTGTGGTAGCTGATGACAAGGAATGTGTAATAGTTATTACAATAAAGCTATCCTATCTGCTTGGTTCTAAGTGCCTGTGTTAGCCACACTTTTTGACACTCTCGGCAAAACCCTGAAATAAATAAGGGAGGGGTCTGTTCCAGCTGATAATTTCAGAAGATTCAGTCCAAGGTCAGCTTTGAGCTTCAGATGAGGCAGACCACCACGGCAGCGAAGTGTGTGGCAAAGACTGCTCGCCTTAAGGTGGGGAGTAGACAATGAGAAGAAAGGGCAAGGGATGAGACAGACCTCTCCAAGTCCCACCCCCAGTGACCTGCTTCTTCCAACTAGGCTTCTCCTCCCAAAAATGCCTCTACATATCAATCTACCAAGGGCTTAATCCTTTGACTAGGACAGAATCCTATCAGCTGGCAACCAAACCCTTAACAAAGGAGTCTGAGGGTACATTACTGCATTACCATTGGTGGCTCTGGTGGTGTGAAAGAACATGGCCCCCCATAGGGAGTAGCACTATTAGGAGGTGTGGCTTTATTGGAGTAGTTATGGCCTGTGTTGGACGAAGTGTGTCACTGTGGAGGTGGGCTTTGAGGTCTCATATATGCTAAAGCCACTCCCGGTGTCTTAGACCACTTCCTGTTCCCTGCAAGTCAAGATGTAGGACTCTCAGCTCCTTCTCCACCACCTTGTCTGTTGTTGTTTTGGTTCTTTACCATTTTGGGGGGCCAGCCACCCAGCTCCCAAATAAATCACACATGGAAGCTTATTCTTAATTACGAATGCCCAGTCTTAGCTTGGCTTGTTTCTTGCCAACTCTCCATAACTTAAATTATCCTGTCTATCGTTTACCTCTGAGCTTTTCCTTTTCTGTTCCTTTATACCTTTCTTTGTTTCTTACTCCATGGCTGGTTGTGTAGCTGGGTGGCTGGCCCCTGGAGTCCTCCTCCTTCTCTGACTCTTCTCTCATCTCCAGGGTTTTTATTTCTATATATTCTCTCTGCCTGCCAGCCCCGCCTATCCTTTCTCCTGCCTTGCTATTGGCCATTCAGTTCTTTATTAGACCATCAGGTGTTTTAGACAGGCACAGTAACACAGCTTCACAAAGTTAAACAAATGCAACATAAACAAAAGTAACACACCTTAAAATAATATTCTACAGCATATGGCTGCCTAAACACCACCATGTCCCACCAAGAGGATAATGGACTAAACCTCTGAACTGTAATCCACCTCCAATTAAATGTTTTTCCTTTATCAGAGTTGCCATGGTCACGGTGTCTCTTCACAGCAATAGAAACCCTAAGACAATGGCCTGTCTCCGTTGACTACCAGGAAGAACTTTGCCAATTGCATGGCCACAAATGGATGATGATAAGCATGATCCCTGTTTCACCAGTCACTAGTGGTGGCATTCTCGTTGCTCACAACCTATGGGTAATGTAGCTGTGGGATCCACTTGAAAGTTGGCTCTCTCAGACCACTCCCAGGGCCAACTGTCTTAGATGCCACAAGAAGAGCAGGCTTTGAGATGGTAAGGCTGAGGGAAGTCACCAGAGCTACATGAATAAGAAAAAAGAACTGAGCCAAGAGAGGACTGGGGCTATATGTGGGCCTCTTCAGAGAGACTTTGTGACTTGAGCAGAGTAGCTTTCTTTAGTTACAAATTATAGGAAATAATTCAGCTAAGCACAGTCAGTCACCACCACTCCCAACAGCTGAGTGAATCAGGCTCTCAGTCCTGAACAGGCCTGTGGGCACCACACCAGAGCATCCACCACATAAAGCAAATTCTTCCTCCGATAAAAGAACTAATGACACAGAAGTTCTCCCACTGTAAGGAAGGAGACTTAGCCCAGATGAATTAGGACTAAAAATATCAGTAGTATTATTAGTATGGTGATTGTGAATGACTTCATAGATCGAAAGGGGGAAAGCATATCCTCTCTGACCTGAAGGGTGTTCTTTTTATGTTTTGTGTATCCTTTCCTGTAATAAGGACATGAAGGAAGAAAGCCCAGCCTGCTGAACTTCTCCTGAACTTGTACTACCACCATCTGTGAGGCTTAGTCTTTTATTGTCCATCTGACACAACCTAGAGTCAGCTGGGAAGAGGAAGCCCCAGCAGAAGATTTTCCTTGATCAAACTGACCTGTGTGCATGTTTGTTTTCAGTGAGCAGCGTCAGCCAGTGAGCAGTGTCACTCAGTGAGCAGCGTCAGCCAGTGAGCAGCGTCAGCCAGTGAGCAGCGTCAGCCAGTGAGCAGTGTCACTCAGTGAGCAGTGTCACCCAGTGAGCAGCGTCAGCCAGTGAGCAGCGTCAGCCAGTGAGCAGCGTCACCCAGTGAGCAGCGTCACCCAGTGAGCAGCGTCAGCCAGTGAGCAGCGTCACCCCAGTGAGCAGCGTCACCCAGTGAGCAGCGTCACCCAGTGAACAGCATCAGCCAGTGAGCAGTGTCACCCAGTGAGCAGCATCAGCCAGTGAGCAGCGTCACCCAGTGAGCAGTGTCACCCAGTGAGCAGTGTCACCCAGTGAGCAGCATCAGCCAATGAGCAGCGTCAGCCAGTGAGCAGCGTCACCCAGTGAGCAGCGTCACCCAGTGAGCAGCGTCACCCAGTGAGCAGCGTCAGCCAGTGAGCAGTGTCAGCCAGTGAGCAGTGTCAGCCAGTGAGCAGCGTCACCCAGTGAGCAGTGTCACCCAGTGAGCAGCGTCAGCCAGTGACCAGCGTCACCCAGTGACCAGCGTCACCCAGTGAGCAGCGTCACCCAGTGAGCAGCGTCAGCCAGTGACCAGCGTCAGCCAGTGAGCAGCGTCAGCCAGTGAGCAGCGTCAGCCAGTGAGCAGCGTCAGCCAGTGAGCAGCGTCAGCCAGTGAGCAGCATTCCTCTATGGTTCTGCTTGAGTTCCTTCCTTGTTTTCCCTCAATGCTGGACTGTGACCTGGTAGTGTAAGCTGTAATAAGTCCCTTCCTCCTTTAAGATGATGTTGGTCACAGTGTTTATCACGGCGACAGGAAGCCAGCTAGGACACCATCTGTAACAACAAGACCTGAATCAGTGCAACTTTTGATCCTCCCCTTCACCTCCTGAGTGCTGGGATTTTAACATGTGTCGCCATGCCTGGCTCCATACGTCCTTCATACATGTATTGTCCAGCGAAGTGCTTCTGGCAGAGTTGAGAAATGGTTATTTCTTTCTTTCTTTCTTTCTTTCTTTCTTTCTTTCTTTCTTTCTTTCTTTCTTTCTTTCTTTCTTCCTTCCTTCCTTCCTTCCTTTCTTTCTTTCTTTCTTCCATCCTTCCTTCCTTCCTTCTTTTCATTTTTTTTTTTAAGACAAGGTCTCACTATGTAGCTCTGGCTATCCTGGAACTCACTATGTAGATGGGGCTGGCCTCAAACTCACAGAGATCTGCCTGCCTCTGCCTCCCGAGTGCTGGGATTAAAGGCGTGTGCCACCATCCTGCTCTGGCTAGCTTTTCTAAATAATCCTTCTCTGGATGAGTGATACTGATTTCACACTGTGTGCCTTTGCAAATTCAGTCAGAATGACCTCTCTTACCCTCGTCTTCCTCCAGAATTCTACTCATTCGTCAAGACTCTGAGAGTTTATTCATTCATAGCATTGCTAGATTTAGTAAATAAAAAGACAGGACATTCAGTTACATCTGAATTTCAAATGAACAATAAATCATTTTAGTACAAGTATACCCAAATGTCCCATGGGAATATTTATTCCCATATATCTTATTTAGCAATCCTATTCATTCTTCAAATATTTGTTGAGCATCAACCATATGACAGTAACTACTGAGCACTGGGACTAACAAAATGAATAAAATAACTCCAAATTCCTGCTCTCCTTGAGTTTACATTCTAGTGGAGGGAGTTCGACCATAAATAAGCAGGAAAGTAAATACTCGAGCATATCATTGAAACATAAATAGATACCACGAAGGAGAACAGAGTGAGGGCAGGAGAACAGGAAGTGTTGGTGGGAGTGGGCGTTGCTGTTTTACTGAGCTCTCGTGGAGACAGTGAAATTTAGCAGAGCCTCGAAGAGAAAGTCAGCAAGGTTAGGGGAGCGCATGTCCCCGAGTGGACGCCAAAGCACTCCGTGAGTTGGAGGCGTATTTGACATATTAGGGGACAGCGAGGAGGCCAGAAGAGCTGGAGAACAGTGACCAGAACAGGTAGCTAGGAAACAAAGTCAGAGGTGGCCGTTGGAGAGATTTCTGTATTAACTCTAGAGAGACAAAGCAGTTATGAGGTTGGATTTCATACTTTAGACAAAGTCAATACTCAGTTAACAAATTTGTTAAATAAGTAACTTCTATGCTGAAAACTGATTCTCCCTGTGGGGACAGGCAGGCAGGGTAGAAACAAGCAGACCAATCGTGAGATCGATACAGTAGCCCAAAAGAGAAATGGTAACAGCTGATGGCTGGGAGCTGGCACCATGGTTGTAGAGACAGGGCTGCCAGTGGCTGGACCCTGAACCTACTGTGGAAGTACAACTGGTAGAACTGGTTGATGAGTCTATGTGGGGTGTGCTATAATTTAATTCTGGAATATTTCCAAAGATGCAGTCCCTAGCCTGTTGTCGGGAGGTGGTAGAACCTTGAAGAGGTGGCACCTAGTAGGAGATCTCGGGTCACTTGGGTGTGCCACCCAGATAAATATTAGTATCCTAGTCTCCTCTCTCTCTCTCTGTCTCTCTGTCTCTCTGTCTCTCTGTCTCTCTCTCTCTCTGTCTCTGTCTCTCTCTGTCTCTCTCTCTGTCTCTCTCTGTCTCTCTCTCTCTCTCTCTCTCTCTCTCTCTCTCTCTCTCTCTCTCTCTCTGTCTCTCTCTCTCTCTCTCTCTCTCTCTCTCTCCAGTGTCTCCCTGTGTCACTTAGGCTGGTCTCTAACTCTTAGACCATTTTCTTCCTCACCCCAAGTAGCTAGTACTACAGATATGTGTCCCAATTCAGTATTCATTTTGATTCATTCTCTATTGAACGAGGGAAAGACAGACAGACAGATAGACCCAAACAGAGACACAGAGAATAGAAAGACAATGCTTTCGAGAGGTTTGTTTATAAAATAGGAATGATCCCATAAGATTCAGAAGAGAATAATGGCATTTTAAAAAAGAGCAAGAGGGCTAGGAGCAAAGTCCAGGAACAGGGGAGGCAGAATGGGAACTGGTGCCAACGTGAAGAATCTGGCCCAGGTCATGAGCACAGACAGCCCCACATTCTGAGCCAGGATGAACTTGCAGAGAGTGACGTGGGAGGTAGCAGGAGCTGTGGGAGGGGCCATTACAAAGGATGGTCCTGTTTGCCTTGGTGAAGTCTGAAGCAAGTTGGGAGTAAAAAAAAAAGAAGAAGGAAGGACCTGTCCAAATACGGGAGAGGGAGCACAGTAAAGCTGTCAGGGAGGTGAGTGGAGGAGTGTCCTGCGGAAGCCCTCCGGCTGCTCGGGATCTAAATCTGAACCAACACAGCCTGGTTGTGTGCTTTTCTTCAGTCATATTCAGCTGCCCACATGCAGGCAAGGAGTAGGCTGAAAACTGGGTAGAAGCAGGGGTGGAATTCTGGCAAGCAAATGTGTCAAAGTGATAGAGAAGCCAGGAAGTCTGATGTGTGGGCAGCAGAGTGTTTACAGTGACTGCCCGAGAACTCTAAATTGGGGTGGAGAGAAATGAGGACATCAGGGGGCGAGGAACAATGGACAGGTGGTGAGATTCATGGGCTGGAGGGTCCGGTGGGGTTGTGGGATTACCAGACTTGGCGAGCAAGTAGAAGAGGTTAGGAAAGAGAGCCCACATGGGACGTGGCAGTCAGGAGGACCCTGGAGAGTCTACGGAAGGCTTGGGGTTATTCAAGACTGAGACAGTGGGAATCACTACAAGAAAGGAAAAGGAAAACAGGTATGCAGAGGCTGAGAGATGAAGGCTTCTGTGCACATGGAGACCCGAGCAACAGTTGTGTGTTGGAGAGGATGACAATGAGCCACCGTGCCTGTTTGCTACTGTTGATCTAACGGGCTCAACACACTGCCTCTGCCCTTACAGCTCAACACACTACAGATGGATTCTCTTCTCATACAGTCCCAAAGGTCAGGGGCCTCAGTCAGTCTCGCAAGTGGTCAAAGTGTCAGCAGGCTGGTTCCCAACGGCAGAGCCTTCTGCCTCCACTCAACCCAGGCACTGCCGGATTTCCTTGGTTCCAGGCTCCTTCTCCACGATGGCATCATCCCGCCCTTTGCTTCTGCCCAGCCTCTCCTCCTGGCTCTGACACTCTTATAGATTACATTGGCTCCATGTAGATAGTACTTCCCGCTCAATACTCTCCACAAAGTCTCCTGTGCCACCTACATCTCAGATCCTGGAGATTAGGGCATGGATGTTGTTTTTCTGTCGGCTTAGAAGCCGCACATGAATCTACTGATACTTTAACTGCTGTCTACGCCCCGTGGCCTGCCAGTCCAGCACCCAGCAGCTCAGACTGTGGTCTGGCAGGATTTCCAGTCCTGCCACCACCAGCAAATGTAGTGTTTTTTTTTTTTTGTTTTGGTTTTTTTTGGGGTTTTTTTTTTTTTTTTTTTGGTTTTTCAAGACAGGGTTTCTCTGTGTAGCTTTGCGCCTTTCCTGGAACTCGCTTTGGAGACCAGGCTGGCCTCGAACTCACAGAGATCCGCCTGCCTCTGCCTCCCGAGTGCTGGGATTCATGGCATGCGCCGCCACTGCCCGGCTGCAAATGTAGTTTTTAACTAAAGCTCTATAGTTCTATTTACCAGTAAAGTCTCAGGAGTCAGATGCTGAGGTGAAAACTTGCAGAGAAGCTGAGAAGCAACCAGCTCACCTTCCTTTTTGGCCAGAGACCCAGCATTTCTCCACTTATCCCAAACAAAAAAAAGCTTTGACTCTTCAAGTCCTTCTCTACTCCTTCCTGTGTGTCTCTCTATCTGTATTCCTGGCTACTCTGACCTCTCTATGTCTAATTCCTGTAAACTAGTTGCTGGCTCTGCTCCCCCCCCCCCCCCCCCCCCTTCCACAGTTGATTTTATTAACACAGTCTCGGGGTTTCACAGTGCTATCAAATATCCCGCAACACGTGGATATCTTTGGAGAGTCCTTCTCTTGCCTACCTCAACCAGCTTGAAGAGTCTCCACTTCTGGCTGCTCTCCCGCACTCCATGCCAGGCTGAATTTGTAAGATTCCCATATATTAAGAACTATGCCTTCTTTGAGTGTTTATTGCGGTAAGTTTGGGGTTCATTTGCTATTAAGAAGAATTTGATTTCCTAAACGTTTCACCCTAGTTCTAGATGTTAATTTATGTGTTTGTCTCCCCAGCGAGACTGAAAATCCCACCAGGACAGAAACTCAAATACATCTCCATGCTCCAAGTGCCCAACATGGCATTGGGCATATAGGACAAGTTAATGGGCCTTTCTGAATAAATGAATAAACTCTGGTTGCTTTTAGTAACAAGAGCACATTAAGCGATCTATATATATGACAAGAAAACTTTTTATAATCCTATTCAATTTTGTTGTTGTTGTTGAGAGAGGATCTCACCTCATACCCAGGTTAGCCTCATATTCACTATATACTCAGGCTGGCCTTGAACTCACAGCAATCCTCTGCTTCAATTGCTTGAGTGCTTGGATTGCAGGCATATTCATCAAGCCCTATCTGGCTTCTTGAAAAATACTAAATCAGTATGTTATAATCCACATAAGTATCATTTCTAGTCTTCACACCCATCCCCCAGATGTCCAAAACCAATGGCTAGACTTCTGTGTGTTACATATGTTTTAACATCCACCAGCTAAACATATTCATGCAAGAGCACTTAGATATGAAAATTGTCAGTGTTTCTACCAAGGCTAAATTTAGGAGCTTAGATTGGGTCATGTCTCCAGGGAATTTGCCCGAGTTATAAAGGAAACTATCAGCCATCTCTGGGTCAAACAACAATTAGAGAATGAAAAAAACATGAGTGATTGGATAAAGCCCCAAATTCCTCCAAAGCAGCCAGGCAAAGTAATAATACTATGAACAAAAATCAACTGTGTGGGACTGGGGATTAGCTCTGCTGCTGGAGTGTTTGCCTAGCATACTTGAAGCCCTGGGTTTAATTCTCAGCACTAGGTGGGAAAGTGGAAGTGATAGTTAACACCCGTAATCCTGGCAATTGGGAGGTGGAGCCAGGAGGATCAGGATTTGAAAGTCATACTCAGCCACATAGTGAGTTCAAGGCCAGCCTAGGCTAATGAGACTGTGCTTCAAAAACAAAACAAAAATCAACTGTAGACATTTATAATATCCTCTTGTAAAAATTACCATAAAGAATAGATGACAACAGAGAGACCCATAGCTACAGTTATAGATGATAGGAAATTATATTCTGGGTCACTGAGTCCATTATAAATCTTTTGTAAATCAAGTCATCAAAGTACAGGGGTTTTTTTTGTTTCCATCAGACCACTCATCTCCTTCAGCCATGTGATCCTACTTCTGTGGGACACTTTGGAGATTACATAGACCAACATCAGAGACCCATCCCACGGTAGGTGTGGCTCAGTGGTGGAGCACTTGCCTAACATGTATGAGGTCTTGGGATCTGTCTCCAGCACCACAAATAACCCAACCAAATAACTGATCAGCTCCTGAACTGAATAAATGCCAGGAGATTTTTGTTATCAAAATTATTGAGGCTCTACCCTAACTTACAAATCCTAGTCCTTGCCAAACTGTGCTACCTAAGTATGACTAGGAACTCTATGTCATACAGACGCAGATATTTTCCATCACATTGTAAGGAAATAATCCTTGTGTTGGTTGCTTTGCTTGTTGCTGTCACAAAATACCCGACAGAAGCATCTTTAGGAAGGAAGGCTCACTTTGGCTCACAGCTGGAAGGCAGAGTTCAGCATGAACAAGGAAGCCATAGTAGCAGCAGCTTGAGATGGTCAGCTACAGGTCACACTGGCTCCACAGTCAATAGATGAAGAGAGACGAACACTGGGTCTCAGCTTGCTTCCTCCTTTCTATTCGGTCCGAGTCCCCAGCCCATGGAATGGCAACACCCACATTTTTCCCACCTCAACCCAGTCTAGAAGAGACATCTCACAGACATGCCCAGAGGCTATCTCATGGGTGATTCTAGACCCTGACAAGTTGACAGTAAATATTAAAGACCACACTTCTCACACTATAAATGTGTGTGCAAGAATACCTTAAAAAAATGCCAGGCCCATGGATTGGAGAGATGACTTAGTGAGTGAAGCCACCTGCCGCTAAACCTAATAACTTGAGATGGATCTGCAGACCCACGTGACAGGAGAGAACCAACGGCAAACTGTCCTCTGACCTCCACATGCATGCTGCCACGGAACATTCACGCATGCATGTGTACACACTAACACACACACACACACACACACACACACACACGCACACTCACACACATACACACACATAAATATAATTTTTAAAATGATGACAGGCCCACCTTTTGCCAACAATTTCTACAGATTTATCTTCTAAATGTAGGCCTTGTATAAGGACTAAACACATTTTAGGCATCGGAGGAGCACTGGTGACTGGTATTTTGGTTATCTCTTCAAGAAAATCTAATTCTTCTACCAATCACTCATCAGTCTTTGATTCCAAAGACAAAAGTCATCCAAAGACCAAGGCATGCTGCATTCGATACAGATACGGGCACTAACACTTGGGGAGCATTATCTGCCTTCACAATCAGAATCAGTCTAGGTACATGTCCTGGAGAAATGCATGCATGGGCCTCAGCAGTCCTCTCCAGGTGTTCACTGGAGTGTGGCTGCCAACAACAGAAGCGAATGAGGTCGTCTTCCATTTACCTTTGTGGGGAATGAGAGACTCCAGGGCTCCTGAGCGGCTGGCTGGACTCTAGCTTTGATCCAGGGGCTGGCTAGACCCTTATCTTAGCTGCTTGGAAATGCACTGAGTTGTGATTTGTGCACATTTGCATACATATGCTACCCTTCTATAGTAAGGCTAGAAAAATGAAAGAACAAGAGACTTTTGTCCAACTCTCATAGATTTTTATTTTATTTTATTTTTTACTTGTGACATTAGAGATGGAGCCTAGGGCCTTACACATCCTGGACAATTGAGGATCCCCAGCCTTTTGCCGTGGAGTTCACCTTACTTCTCGATCGAATGGACTCCCTCAGCCTCACAGCACTAATGTGGTGGTATATTACATATCAAATAAAGCTTGCCTGAGGATCAAATGACAGAGCTAGCCACTAGATTAAACATAGAGGCCAGGCAGTGATGGCACATACCTTTAATCCTAGCACTCAGGAGGCAGAGATCCCGATGGATCTCTGTGAGTTCAAAGCCACCCTGGACTACTTGAGATTGACTCAATCTAGGAGAAAAACAGAGCCAGGCAGTGGTGGCACACACCTTTAATCTCAGTACTTGGGAGTCACACGCCTTTAATTCCAGCACTTGAGATCTCATGTCTTTGCTATCAGTATTTGGAAGGACACACACCATTAATCCCAGCACTAGGAAGGAAGTGAAATGGCTGAGCAGAGAAAGGTATACAAGGCATGAGGAGACAGGAATTAAGCCCCTTTTAGGAGGCTTGCAGTCTGAGGATTCGTGGAGACAGGATCTCGCCTTCCATTCGACCTGAGGATTCAGTAGTGGTGAGAAGTTTCTCTAGTGACTTGTTCCTTTGTCTCTCTGATCTTTCAGCATTTACTCCAAATCTGACTCCAGGTTTCTTATTATAAGACCATTTAGAATTCAAGCAACACACTAACTTCTCATAAGTGCACCCCAGAAACACAAATTCTCAGGTCCCACTCCTAAACTGAATCAGAATCTACATTATTAAACAAGATCCCTGACTTATCTTGATTTTCAAATTCAGATTTAACTGGTATACAGACATGTTAAAAATTGTAAGTAGTTATGAAGGAGCCACATAATATTTTAACAGAAGTTAGCTTTTTTATTGTAAGCTAGGGATTTTACTGCAAGCTAGGGATATGGTAATGCTTCCATAGGTCTTTCAATTCCTTCCGTTGTTTGTTTGTTTGTTTGTGGCTGAACTGATGGAGACAACAGAAATAATGATGCAGGTCCTGGCTCACCAGCCACTGATTTCATACAGGAATCACTGTACCAGAAGCCCACAGCCTGCTTCTGCATCTTGGTTTTGCCATGGGAGTCAATGTACTGAAATCAGTGTTGGCCAATTTCAATTTTGTCATCATTTTCCAGAGGGAGGCACCATACAGCAGGCCCCCTATTTGCCAACAAAAAACTGTGACCTAGACCAGAGCCCGAGGAACTCACGTCATGTTCTGATACACGCACACCACCGTGTGATGACTGAACTGGGGTGGTGTAGTTGGAGTTTTCCTGCCTGGCCCACAGTCAGGACAAATCTCTGTCACCCACCAGTCCCACAGCCACTCAGACCCGACCAAGTAAACACAGAGACTTATACTGGTTACAAACTGTATGGCCGTGGCAGGCTTCTTGCTAACTGTTCTTACAGCTTAAATTAATCCATTTCCATTAATCTGTACCTTGCCACATGGCTCGTGGCTTACCGGCATCTTCACATGCTGTTTCTCATCGTGGCGGCTGGCAGTATCTCTCTGACTCAGCCTTCCACTTCCCAGCTTTATTCTCCTCCTTATCCTGCCTACTCTTCCTGCCTAGCCAATGGCCAATCAGTGTTTTATTTATTGACTAATTAGCAACACATTTGCCATACAGAACATCCCACAGCACTTCCCCCATTTTTTTTTTCAAAAAGGAAGGTTTTAACCTTAACAAAATAAAATTACATATAATTTGGGAATTTGGGCGTAGCTTCTCTTACTACTTCCTGCTGGAGGGGGGCGCTGTATCTTATGGGGATACAAAGAAAATTTTAGGATTATGGAATCATCCATGCGGCTGTATTGTCTGAGCCAGATGCCTTCAAACTGGATGTTGGATCATCTGGGCCATTGGAGTGTCATTGGAGACCTTTCAGGGGGTCTTGGCTGGTCAAACCTGATGTATCTTAATCTGGAACAAATCCATAGCCTCTGGCTTTCTGTGGGAACAAAAGCAGAGTCTCCTTTCCAAAGCAACATATCCTTATATTCAAATTTTGAAGTCAAAGTACCTTTAAAATATACATATTGGCATAACTCAACAGCTTTTACAATCAAATGTTTTTCTGCAGTTAAAAGTCCCAAAGAAAACACAATGCAGATTCTCTGTGTAATATCCATTTTTACGTGGCTTATTTTTTATACTACCTTTACTGTCTCTTTAAAGACTTTATTTTTTAAAACTATGTTTCTATAACTCTATATATCATCTTTTTTGTCTCTTTCAAGCCTACGTATCTTTTACACACATTGTAAACTATTACATCTGAATCTGTCTTATTGTGAATCTATTGCCTTAAACTGAAGCAGCTGTGACTGCTGGCTCCTCCCACCTCAGCTTCCCAACATGGCTACGTTTACCACCAGCTCTGGGAGCTATCGTGGGTCTATGCTTTTATCCAAGCAGCGTGTAGTCCAGAAACCTTTTTTTTGTTTTGTTTTGTTTTGTATTAGCAAAGTCTAAATCCACCATGCAGCTTAATGTGCCACTTGCAGAGGCCTCATTCCTGCCATACAGCATGTCGAGCATGCACACCAGGAACCCACAAGTAGCTCAAACCGTCAGCTGCCGCTCATTTGAGAGAGACAATTAGGAACCGTTTTTAGCTCTGTTTTAGAATCTTTTTTCTCAGTTTTTAGGTGGAAACTCTTGCCCCCACGTTGGACGCCATTTGTAGTTGGAGTTTTCCTGCCTGGCCCACAGTCAGGACAAATCTCTGTCACCCACCAGTCCCACAGCCACTCAGACCCGACCAAGTAAACACAGAGACTTATACTGGTTACAAACTGTATGGCCATGGCAGGCTTCTTGCTAACTGTTCTTACAGCTTAAATTAATCCATTTCCATTAATCTGTACCTTGCCACATGGCTCGTGGCTTACCGGCATCTTCACATGCTGTTTCTCATTGTGGTGGCTGGCAGTATCTCTCTGACTCAGCCTTCCACTTCCCAGCTTTATTCTCCTCCTTATCCCGCCTACTCTTCCTGCCTAGCCAATGGCCAATCAGTGTTTTATTTATTGACTAATTAGCAACACATTTGCCATACAGAACATCCCACAGCAGGGTGGAACATCTACCCTGGGTGATCTGAGTGCACAGTGACCTCTGAGACGCCCTGGTCTACAACACAAACTTGTACACGGAGAAGTACAAGATGAGAAGAGTGCGCGGAACGGCCGGATGGAGGAAAGGTAAGGACATCACGCTAACCTCAAGAGGCTCCTCTCCCCAGACCAGACCAGCCTCCGCCCTCCCCCGGGTTGCGCTCAAGCTCGGCATCAGAGATTTGAGGACCTCAGCAACCTTCCTTATTTATGGTTCAGCATCTTGGGCAAGAGCAGTAACTGATTAAAACCCATTCAGAAGAGGCCTGAAGTTCGGGCTAGAAAGTGCTAGTGTGAGTCGGCATTCATTGGAAAAGATAAATGGTCTCTGTAGCTGGGGACAAAGAAATCTGGGCCAAACACAAGGAGAACATGCCAGAGGAGGGCTCCGCAAATAATTAGCAGCTAATTTTAGCCCATCAGCTTACCTATTTTTTTTTTTCATTATTCGGTGAAACTGTTTCAAAGTTGTAAAATATGATCCTGCCAGAAGAACGGCCCCAAATGATAGTTGAGATCCAGCGAGGCCGCCGTCTCAGCTGATAGGCACCCGAAACAGGGCAGCGTTCCAAGTGCACAGACAGGCTGCTGCCTCTTCCTTCTCTGTCCGTCCTGTCATCCCTGCTGTATTTGCTCTTTTATTTTAAAGAGGATGATAAGGAAACGAACTCCTGGTGCACACACGTCTAAGCCCCGTGGAGAGATGGTTTCTTGTATCTCTATGCCGTACTCTTTCGTTTACCCTTGAGCCGCAGTAAACGGTTTTCATGAGAGTGCTGCACTGCTCACTCTTTCTGCCTCTGCCTCACTCTGACCCGGGAAACACTTTCTCCTGCACTCCTGGTTCTCCAGCTTCATGCCGTCTTGCCTCTGTGTTTCTGATCCCTACGGCTTCCCTTGTGCACTGGTCTCTGCAGAAGCTAAAAGCAGGTTCTGTTATTAATGGACACTTACTGGTATTTCAAAGTCATGTTGGGGTCCATTCCTAACATCCAAAATGGATCACATTCTGTCCCTGCAAATGGGTGCCCTTTCCAAATCTGGTAATTTTGAGATCTCTGTCAGAGTTAGTGATAAAATACATTCGACCAGCATGTCCTGAGATTAGTTAATAAAGAGCTAGTAGACAGACTTATCATTACCAATGGTTCGGCTCCTGGCTTTAGGCCCCCTATGACATAGAGTCAACCACCCTGTTCATATTCCCTTAGTTACTTCACCCCACTGTCTACCACCACCTCTCACCACCAGAGATCCTGCCCCTTTAGCGCAAGAGGAAATAGCATTGGTCTGGCATAATCCTCTTTTTACTGAGCCATGCCTTGGCATTCAGAATGTAAGGAAATAGGACCAGTTTCTCTGCCCGCTGGCCAAGGCACTCTGCAGAGAGCCCAGTGTGGTTTCTGAGTGGCATTCAGTAAGTGGAACAGAGAACAGGCTGGGTCACCCGATGCCCAGAAACACACATGGGTGGAGATATGTGTAGTAAAATTGGCAAGAATGAGTCAAGATTCTGAGGTCACAGGGGACCTAGAACTGCAGATTAGATGGACAGGCAGCCACCATAGATAAAATCTGACCTTTTCCCACAATTCCATTCGGCATTTTTCTCCAGCAGCCAGAGAGGGAAGCGCACCCTCCACCCCTTTAAGCCTAACCAGCAAGGCAGACAATTGTCTGCGACAGGAGAGCTCCCTGTGGCTCCGCATGTTTAAATGATAGCGTCAACATGCATGGGCAGCCTATCGGTGCTAAGTATACTCAGTTTAACTTGTCCTGATAATTTATTTTTTGGGTTAAACGCCTACCACTTCCATGGGGTTCCCTGGGAACCTACTTTCATTCCTTGGAACCATGTTCTTTCAAGAAGTAAGCTTCTTTCTTCCCTCTCTGGTTCTGACTTGACCGTGACATACTCATTGTTTGTTCAAGGTCAAATATCTCCTGTTTGCGTGTTGAGCCCCTTTGTCTCTCTGTACGCAGCCAGATGTCGGGGACTCTGTATTCTTTCCTTAGTACCAGTATTCCTCATCCTGTGGCAAAGGGAAATTTTTCTGGCAAATGTCAACACTAGAGAATAAAGAAGACAAAGCTGGGCGTGGTGGGGCTAGAGAAGCTGAGGCAG
Source organism: Peromyscus californicus insignis (assembly GCF_007827085.1). Classification (NCBI taxonomy): domain Eukaryota; kingdom Metazoa; phylum Chordata; class Mammalia; order Rodentia; family Cricetidae; genus Peromyscus; species Peromyscus californicus. The sequence continues at coordinate 64,503,029 of NW_026294436.1, read as the reverse complement.
GGGGATGGGAACCTAATTGTTGCCTGGAGGCCCAACTTCAGGACTTAGAAATGCATTCCTCATGACATTTGGTGGACAAAAAATTGCTGTGAGAAGTACAGCAGGTGTTGAGGGGGGCACTTGTCCTCATTCTTAGGTCTGAGCAGCAAGAGCCCTGCTCTCTCCCCACCTGGCCACAGCTGTGACAGCCTGACTGTTGGGACTTCTTCTGGCACCTTCCCAAGGGCTTCTAAACTATTCCCAGAGGTCCCAACCCTTGCTCCTTGACAATTGCCTGGGAATCAAGGTCTCTAATGCAGAAGGTTCTTCCAAGACCAGATGTCTCCCTCTCTTTCTTAAGTCCAACACATAAGTTCTCTGAACCTCAGCTCCACTGATTCAGAGGTGTTCCCATGCTCCCCAAGGACCCCTCAACTTGCCCTGTGTCTGGAGGTTCCTTTTCTCTGCCTTCTCTAGAACTCACCTCCCCAAAGCAGCTCAGATGACACAGACTCACTTTATAGGCAGACTGGCTGGTATGTATCTGCTTTTCACACTCAGCCTCACAACCACTTTGGGATACAAATCAGTCCTAACAGCTGATTGTTGGTCGCTCCATAAAGGGAAGATTTGGCACCACAAAGGACCGCTGGGTCCTGCTATGTCTGGCCATGTATTTATCCTCAATGAGAAAGAGTCTCAGTTGAGGAATTGTCTCTATCAGATCAAACTGTGGGCCTGTTTTTGAAGAATGTTTATAATTGGTAATTAATGTGGGAGGGCCCAGACCACCGTGGGCAGCACCATCCCTAGGCAAGTGGGCTTGGGCTATATAAGAAAGGCAGCTGAGTAAGTCACGGAGAGCAAGCCAGTAAGCAGCATTTCTCCATGGTCATTGCTTCAGATCCTGTCTCTAGGTTCCTGCTTGAGTTCCTGTCCTGACTTCACTTATGGAAGGAAAAGTCAAATAAACCCTTTCTTCCCCCCAGTTGCTTTAGATCAGTGTTTTTCTTTTTTTGTTTGTTTTGTTTGTTTTTTTCAATATCAACAAAAAGCAAATTAGAACACCTACCATGCACTAAGCATAGAAGAAACTAAAGTATTGCTTTTCTAAGAAGTCTAGAATCATAGAGTCAGACAAATAATAATAATAATAACTATGCTTTGAAACCAGGGAAAAGCAGGGGTCATAAAATACAAAGGTATTTATTTTTTGAGACAGGATCTCACGTAGACCATGTCAGCCTGATACTTGCTACACGGATGAAGATTGATCTTGAACTCTTTATCCTCCTGCACGCCCCTCCTGAGTGCTGGGATTGTGGGTGTGCATCATCCCCACTGTTGGAAAGGATATGTTGGAACCTCAAAAAAGAGATGTCTTACCCAGCCTTGAAAATTCAGGAAAAACTTCTGGATAAGTCTGGAGTAAGCCCCAAAGTGTTACTTGGTACAAGGCAAATCTAGAATTAAGGTAGTGAAGAAAAAACAAGTTACAGCTCAGAACGTCAGTTTATAGACTCAGTGTGGTGGCTTATATTTGTAATCCCCACACCCAGAAGACTGAGGCAGGAGGGTTGTTATGAGTTCCAGACTAGCTTGAGCTGCGGAGTAAGAGCCTGTCTTAAAACAAAAATTATAGTTCCATAAAGGCTCAGACCCCATATGGAAAAAGTTGATATCATATCCTTGGCCAAATCCGTCTAGCCAGCCAGGCTTTGTGCTGCAAGTGTAATCTGATGGTGTGAAATGCTGGTCTGTGGCAGTTGCTATGTCCTGGGGAGGAGAGCATAGTTTGAGGCTCTAGGTTTATTTTCTCCCATCCTGGCTCATTAAAATTCTTTTATAACAGATCTTCAGAGGATCCAGTAAACCTGAGTCTCAGTTGTTGCTAAGAAATGTCATCCCAAGTCATAAAAATGGAACACAGACATAAGGATGGATTGCATGTGACCCAGCAGGCAGAATGGTACCCAGAACCCTTTGTGTCTAAACGTTCCTTACAGAGAAGCATCAGCTGCCCATGTCTATGTGCAAACAAGCCACAGTCCTGATCTACTTAGGTCTGCTGCTTCCTACAAATAGAAACAAACAAAAAAAAAAAAAGGGGAAAAACAGCTTCTGGTCTAAATGAGATCAATTCACCTGACCCACAAAAAAAAAAAAAAAAAAAAAAAAAAAAAAAAAAAAAAAAAAAAAAAGCCAATTAATTTACAATAAGACAATTAAGGAAATTCCCATGGAATAAGTGAACTTGGGCTCTTAGCTCATTCTGTTAAACCTGGAGGTAAAATTGGTTTTAGGGAGAAACACAAATATTTCTGTGTCTATTTGGGTTTCTTACTTTCTCTTTTTTAATGATTTATTTATTGTTTCATGTGCATTGGTTTTTTTCCTGCATGTTTTGCCTGCATATGTCAGTATATGGGTGTCAGATCCCCTTCAAGTTATAGACAGTTGTGAGCTGCCATATGGGATGCTGGGAATTGAACCCTGGTCCTCTGGAAGAGCAGCCAGTGCTCTTAACCACTGAGCCATCTTTCCAGCCTGGGTCTCTTACTTTCATAAAAAACGGTCCCTGGCATTTTCTTAATAATAATAAAAAAAAAACCCACAGTAATGGTGTCTTACATTTTGTATCCTGAAGATATAACTCCTAGAAAATAGAAAAAAGTGGGCCAAGCGTAATGGCACACACCTGTAACTCAGGAGGCAGAGCTCCAAGTTCGGGGCCAGCCTGGGCTACCTAGTGAGTTCCAGGGCCACACAGTGAGGCCCTGTCAAACAAAAGGAGTTTGTGAAGTAGCTCAGCAGCTACAGAGGCTTGCTGCCAAGTCTGATGACCTGCGTCTGATACCCAGGATCCACGCTGTGGCAGGAGAGAACCCACTCCTGAAAGGTGGCTCTCATATCTGTATGTGCACTACGGCACTCAAGTGGCTGCCCCCACTCTGGCATAAACACAGCCAACTAAATAAATAAATAAGTGCAATTTAAACTTGCTTTTAATATTTAGAAAAAAAGAATAAATGTTTATTGAATGAATTTCAAAACCCCATATTTGGAGAGAGGGAGGTTAATCACCCAGTCTGTGTTTGCCTTGGGGAGTGACTCACATACTCCTGGCCTCGTTCCAACCGTCTTCACCCAGAACGTTAAGAATAAGCCCTAAGTCCCGCTCAGAATGTCAACACTTCCGATCGTATTTGTTTTCTGGGTAGGGTCTGTTTGTTTACTTCTCCCTCAGTGTCGTGTTGTTCTGCTTGTCTGTCCTTCAACCTGTTTGTCCATATAGATGGAAAGCTTGGAAAGCTGAGGTGGAGCAGAGGGGACACCAGCCTTAAGACTTCCTGGCACTCAAGGGGGTGCTTCAAGACAATGGTTTGCACGGAGGCTTTGGGAGATAGGAATGACTGACACCAGTCTATATGAACTGAAGAACAACAAGAAACGGCCTCTCTCGAGATGAATACTGAATGACATCAGTGGTGTGTGTGTGTGTGTGTGTGTGTGTGTGTGTGTGTGTGTGTGTGTGTGTTTACACACAGCACCATCATTTAAGAAAACAGTCTTCACTGCTTTGAAACTCTCTGTACTGGGGCTGGGGGCTAGGAATGGGGGGTGGACGTGGAGGGGGTGGGGGAGTGGGGGAATGTGGAGGGGTAAGGGGTGGTCCCTAGTGCTCTCTCTACTTTACTTATCCATTTTACACATTCCAGCATTGCCTGCCTAGAGAGCATTCTGCCCCTAGTGAATTAACATTCTCAGGATAATCCCCCACAGACATGCCCAGAAGCCCATCTCTCAGGTGAGTATAGATTCTGTGAAACTGACAATTAACTTTAACCATCACACACTGCATTGTTTCTTTGTCCTAAAGCCAAGGCACTGTTACGTATTTCCAACATAAAATGACCACCCTATACATACTTCCACATGCCGCCTCCTACAAACCTCCCAGGCCTTGGACACAGGCGAGAACATCTGGAGAATCTTCAGTTTGGTTGGGCTTCAGCCTTGTATAAACATGGATGCAGAAAGCCAGGCAGTGGTGGTGCACGCCTTTAATCCCAGCACTCGGGAGGCAGAGACAGATGGATCTCTGTGAGTTCAAGGCCAGCCTGGGCTACAGAGTGAGATCCAGGACAGGCTATAAAGCTCCAGAGAAATTTTGTCTTGAAAAACCAAAACATAACAAAACAAAAACACACACAAAAAAAACATGGATGCAGAGCGGGGAGTTTTACTGTACATCACAGGTTAAACCTACTGTCCCCAAAGATGGATCCAGGCACCTGGGGCTCAAGAAGAACAGCAGCTGCTTGTCCACTCAGAAGTTCTAGATGCATTGATGCTTGCCCAACCATTTGATATTTTTAAATTATTTTATTTGTATGCCTGTGGCCATGCATGCCACAGCACGTGTGTGGAGGTCAGAAGACAACCTGAAGGAGTTGGTGTCTCCTTCCATCATGTGGATCCCAGGACCAAACTCAGGTCATCAGGTTTGGTGGCAGATGCCTTTACCCACTGAGCCATCTCACGGACCCCAGTCATTTGATTTTACAGGTGAAGAGATTGCAATTAGAAGTGATTTGGCCAAGGTCACAGAGCAAACCTATGACTGAGCCTCCATTAGAGCATTTTCACTTTATCCCCTAAGGATATTACATGAATGCTATAAATGACTAATCTTAGATGGAGTTTTATAAATATATATAAGCAAATAGGTCACGTCGACCTTCAGAAAGCATATGAAAGCTGTGTTGCCATGTGCCATCTCATGTGGCTTATTCCACACAAGTGACTACACAAGACAAAAAAAAATGTCTCCTTTGGCTGTATCTGATTCCAGGATGTATACAATTAAGGCAATTTATTTATAAGGGCCAGTCCATCATATATAGAGGGATTTGCAGAGAGAAGGCAGCTAGAAAAGCAGTCAAGAAATGGGCTCCCTCCTTTTCCATCTGCATCCAGCAACATGGACAGTTACTTTCTGTGTTATCCTGCTTTCAGTTACTGTAGCAAGACACCTGAGACAGTCAACTTTAAAAGAGGAAATGTTTTTTGTGTCTCACAGCTTGGAGGCATCAGTTGGCGGTCAGTTGGCCCCATTGCTTTTGGGCCTGTGGGGAGGCAGCACATCACCAAGACATCCCAGGCTGGAATGAGTTGCTGTCTCCACAGCAACTAGGAAAGGGAAGCAAGAGATGAAGGAGAGAGTGGGTATCAACATCCCTCCAAGAGCACTCTACTCGTGACCTAACTTCCTCTACTAGGTCCTCTTAAAGGTCCTATTACTATTCAAGAGTGCCAAGTCGAAAACGAAGCCTTCAACACAGGGGCCTCTGAAGGGCATTCCAGACTCCCCCCTCTGATTGCACCTTCCTTTCCTTTCACCTGGCTCCCCTTTGCTGTTGAGATGAAGTTGAGAGTTCTTCATATAGTATATCAGTCCTTTTTCTGTTACTATAATGAAGTAGCTGAAGCTTGGTAATGTAGAGAAAAGAAGCCTTTTTAGCCAGATATTTTTGAGTCTGAGTGTCAAAACGACATTATACCAGCTCTCACAATAGTCACCCCAATTCCAACCTATCACCTCATAACAAATGTCATCACGATGGGAACACACGTGGGTAGGAGCAATCACAGGTGAGACAGGAAGCCAGAGCATGAAGGAAGACCTCCTTCCCAGAACTCACTTCTGAGGGCAATGTCCTCAACAAACTCCCACCAACTTCCCCGTCACGGGTCCCACCAGCTCTCAACAGCACTATGTTGGAGACCAAGCTTCCAACACAGGAACCTTTGAGGGACACACTCAAGCCACTGTAGCACAAGGCACACAAGGTCCTTCAGCCTAGCTTGGCCTATGATTCTGCCATATCGCTCACCCTCTCCCTTGTTGACCAATGCTGTGCCGAGTGGATCTCCTGCACTCTGAATGCTGTAGGCTCTCCTACAGCGCTGGACCTTCCCATCCACAGGTCCTGGGCCTGGAATTCTCCACTGCGACCCTCCGGACTACTCTCACTCTTTTGTTCTCTGACAAACTCTTACTTGGCCAAGATAGCTCTAAGGAAGCACCATTTCCTCTAGAGGTGCTGGGCATGGTGACTTGGTTTGCCCTCCTGGATCAAACAAATCTCTGCTGGAATTTCAATTTATCTATATGTGTGTTTGAATTCATTTAGTTGTGGATTAAGGGACCAAGGATAGCCTTGGGTTTTAGTGCTCTTGATATCTGCAACAGGTAGTCATCATCAAGGGCTGGAGAAACACAAGGCCGAAGCCAATGTCTCCAATTATAAATCTTTAAAACCACATTTGTTGAGATATAATTTAAATACCATACAATTCACCCACTTGAAGTATATAATTAGGCCAGGTGTGGTGGTTCATGCCTTTAATCCCAGCACTTGAAGGCAGAGGCAGGTGGGTCTCTTAGTTCAAGGCCAGCCTGGTCTACAGAGTAAGTACCAGGACAGCCAGAGCTACACAGACATTGCCCATTTGAACATTGCATCAAGATGGAATCATATCATATATAACCTTTCATGATTGGTGTCTTTCACTTAACTTTTCAAAGCTTATATATGTATAACACTGTCAAAATTCCGTGGTGTGTGTGTGTGTGTGTGTGTGTGTGTGTGTGTGTGTGTGTGTATTTGTTTTCACTTTCAGGGGTAGGTAGGATTGTATGGGTGGAATTGATGGATCATGTAGAAACCTAGTGTTCCAACTTTTGGAGAATTGTTGGGCCATTATCCAAAGCAACAGTGCCGTTTTTTCATTCCCACCAGCGGTACAGGAGGGTTCAACTTCTCTGCATCCCACTGACTCCTGCGATTGTCCCCTCAGTCACCTTCGCCATCCTGTTGAGTGTGACACGGTATCTGATTATGAATTTTCTCTGCCACTCTCTGTGACTAATAATTCTAAGCACATTTCCATGCTCTTAGTGGCAACTTGCTCATTTTCTTTGGAGAGAGATCTCAAAATATTTGCCCATTTTCAAAGTGGGTTATTCATCTTTTTATTGTTGTAAGAATTCTTTTTATGTTTTAGATATATCTCTTGCCAGATGTGTGGTTTGCAAACGTTGGTCTCTAATTCCATGGGTTCTCTCTTTACTTCTCTAACATTGTTCTTGGAAGCACAAAAGTTGTTTTGCTTTTCAAGTCCAATTTATCCAAAAATCAGACAGCCCTTTGTAGCCCCGAATGAGGAGTTTAGATTTTATTCTAAATTGATTGTTTTTAATTTATTAATTTTCAATTTTTCCTGTGTGTTTTATTTTTATGATGCTTGTGCCATGCTGCCATATTAAGAAACTCTTGCCTAGCACAAGATTACAGAAATTTCATACCAGATCTTTTCCCAGGAGTTGAGTGCCAACAGCACCCCTTCCCCACCCCCATTTGGACCTGTAATGAATCTTGAGTTGATATTAGGGAATGAATGACTCAAAGTCAAGGTTCAGCTTGAGCTTTGCCTGTAAATATCTATTAACTACTCTCTCTCCACTCTTGGCTCCCTTGAAGAATCAACTGACCTTCAAAATGAAGGCTGGTGGAGTCACTTTTGTTTTTTCTATTTGAGCTTTGGTTCTGCAAATGCAATTTAAGGCAATAAAATCTGGTGCTCAAAGAGCCCTTAAAATTACAATAAACTGAGGGTCCTAAGGCTTGGAGAACACAGATGATGGGTTCCACTGTTGAAGGCTCTTTCTCCATCCCTCCTTAGATAAAAGAATCACAAGCCACCTGTTCTTTGGAATAGGCTGTGCCTGAAGTGTAATCCTAATTAGTCTTAATCAATAAAAAACCTGGAGTCATATATCTGAGTGAAAGCTGAAAGATCAGAGAAGCAGAGCAGCAGCCACTAGAAACTTCTTACCTCTATGAAATCTCAGACTGAATGGGGGGATCCTTTCTCTACAAATCCTCAGACTGAATGGGGGTGGATCCTGTCCCTGACTAAATGGAGTTAAAGGTGTGTACCACCACTACCTGACTCTGTTTCTCTTTTAGACTGGGTCAATCTTGTGTAGCCCAGGGTGGCCTTGAACTCCTGATCTTCCTGCTTCCTCCTCCCAAAGGCTGGGATTAAAGATGTGTGCCACTACTGACTGATGTCTATGGTTAACTAGTGGCTAGCTCGACCCTCTGATCTCCAGACAAGCTTTATTTGTCAGAACACAAAATATCATACAGTATTTCCCCCTTTTTGTCTAAATAAAAGTGAAGGTTTTAACTAACATAGAAAAACTATATACAATTAAGTACAATAAATATATGCAATATATACAGGCAATAATTACATTAATAATGTCTAGTCCATTAGCATTTGGCAAATTCAGGGAAAATACTCCATTATCTATTCTATCTTGGTGAGTCCAAAGTGTTGTACCTAATTCACCTTCTATCTTAGCTTGCGTTACCAACCCAAAACTCTGCTCTTCTGTCTCTCAACCTTATATACTTTACACCTCTTTTGTGAGTTTCTTTTCTGAATCTGGTGACAAGGAAAACTATAACCATAACCATGTGGTTTTCAATTCCATCCAAGACCTAAGAAGGATATAATATTACCTGAGTAAACAGAAAGTGTAGAGCAAATAACTTCTAAAAATAAGAAATTATAGAAATAGCTGGTTGCCTGGACAGTCACCCAAGGTTCCTCTGCAATGTTGGGGCATCCATCTTTGGCCCACAGAACTAACATATCTGACATCTGTGAAGCAGGATTCTTGAAGGACTGTCACACCTTGTCTTGGCAAAGTTCTGCAGTCACTTTCTTTTCTGTCCTGCTTGTCCATTTTGGACAGCATACTGTCAGCAGTTGAGGCAAGGGCAGTTTCTTGCCTAGTGGCTAACTTTTGCCACAAAGAAAGTAAACTCCATATGGAGTTTCTTTGATGCCCATCATCTTCTCTGAAGTAGATTGGTGCTGCCAGGAGCAGACATGTCTCATTGTCATTAAAAAAACAAAACAACAACAACAACAAAAAAAAAACCCTTATGTTGTTAAAATATCTTTAATGCCATATTCTGGAATCTCTGAAGTGTTTGAAGACCACTTGTCTATCTAAAATATATCTCTGTTTGACATTGAAGCATACCTAACATGATTACAAGTTTGATTGTAATAGTTGACTAACTACTAACCTGCATTTCTTTGTTATCCTATTTAGTTTATAATAATAACTTTCAAGGACTAAGATTTACATTACATTGCTGAATGAGCTGTCTGTATAGGTACAATACTTTGAACAAGAGTAGAAACGTATGTACAGTATGTTCTAACCAAAATAACCTTAAATTTGTATCAATATACAAAATCCCTATCAATGTAAAATATTTAAAACTAGTAGCTGCTTTTTTTGTTTAAAAGTAGATTCAATAATCTACCTTTTATGCTATTTCTATATCCTCCTTTTTTCTTATTAGACTGAGATCCCTGAATCTAATCTCCTTTGTTCAGCTTTTTTCCTGACCATTACCAAGAACAACTTGTAACCAACTACCCTAAATGATGAAAAATGTCCATAACCCACTGAAAGACCAAACACCACCTACCCCACCTCCTGGGAATGTGGGCATAGTGTTCTTAAAATTACTTCCTGTTGTCTGGGGGTGATGGCATATTTAAAGGACCTGAAAAAAAATGGGATAATTGTCAAGTCCTGGGAGAGCTAGCTATATCATTTGTTGTCCAGTCTCTGTGTAATGGGAAAGTCCAGGGCCTGTCTCAAGTCCCAGCTAGAGTAGTCTGTGAGACCAGAACATCTCAGACAGCCACCTTGAAATTGTCCTGAGCATTTTGTAGTCCAAAGCTGATCTTTAGGTGGTGTTTGTCAGCTTAGTGGCATCACCATAGTCCAGGTGGAATTGTCATTGTGGTGTTCCATCATCTTTTTTGGAGACTACAGAGATCTTATTAAGCCAGATTATTCCTTTTAATGGTAATTTTTTTCCAGGTAGCTTTCCATTCTTCTTTGGATGCTTATTTGTCCAAAGGTCTTTAAATTCCTCAAGATGGTTGTTTTTACTTTTCTGGAAAGACAAAAACAAAACCTTCCCCAACTTTGGGGAGTTTCCCTTATGGCAAGTTATATCTGATCAAATGAAAAGCATTTGTTAGTTTTATAGATTAGTTTAGATTGAGTGGTCATGCTGTTTGATGAACTATGACCTCTTCTAATCAAGAGGTTTCTCTTGTTCAAATCTAATCTTTATTAATTTTGATTTATGATTTCTCCTGAAATTTTTGTTTTATCTTTTAAAGCTGTTCTATCATTCAGAGTAGTTGGTTTTTTACAATAGGTGTTAGGTCCTTTATTGCTCTGGGGAGGAGTTTCTCCCATGGTGACAGGGAATGACTGAACCAAGTTTGACATGGGGGCCTGTGAGAGACCCTCCAAGGCATTTCCCAGTAGCAAAGGGTTACCCTGTCTGTCCCTTGTTGATCTGCATTCATTGGTCCAATGTCTGCTTTGCCACACCTTCTGCATACTCCAGAAGGGAGGGGCTTTCTGTTTGGATTATTCCTAGAAAAAACATTGTTTCTAGGAATGCCCTGTTTACTGTCCCTTTTTAAGTGATCTTGTTTTCTACAATTACTACACTTGACATTTTGATGTTTCTTCAAATTTCTAGAAATCACCTCTCCTATCCAAGCATCACTATGGTCATGAGATTCAATATTGACTATATCTGAGATCCATTCTTCTATGGGTGCTGAACTTGCCTTTAAAGGCCTAATTACCCTTTTGCATTGTGAATTAGCATTTTCAAAAGCCAAAGATTCAATTATTATTTGTCTAGCTTCTGAATTTGTTATCATTTTATTTACAGCTGAAGTCAATCTTCGTAAAAAAAAAATTAGTGAAGGTTTCTTTGGGGCCCTGTATAACTTTAGTAAATAACTCAGTTCTCTTTCTGACTTCTTCAATTATGTCCCAAGCATTCAAAGCTGCTGCACAGCACAGAGCCAGGGTATGGTCATCATATAAAGACTGTATTTGCACATCAGCATAATCACCCTCTCCAAGAAGTTAGTCTTGGGAGATTTCAATACCTCTAGCCCTACTTCATTGTTCAATGGTCCTAGTCTCATCTTTCCATGAAGTCCTCCACTGTAATTGAGGACCAGGTTCCAATACTGCTGTAACCAAGTCTCTCCTGTCTTGTGGGATAATTCTTTTAATAGTTGACCATGAATTTAACATCTGCTTCACAAAAGGTGAATGCATACCATATGAGACTATTGTTTCCTTAAATCTCCTCAAATCTAACACTTCCACAGGAATCCAGTCAGCTCTTACATAGCCTTGAGAATACCTGTCATTTGGTAATTTTTCCCATAAGGAGACTAGAAAAATTAAAGTTGGTTCTTTGATAATCTTGGGCTGTTCCTCTCTAATTTTATAATGTAATGATGATGTTAATTCTCCTTTAAATTCTTTTGTCTGGGTCTGAAAATCTCTATGATCTTTTAATAAGTTTTAATAAGTTTTTCTAAGGTCTGTTGCTGTGGGATGTTCTGTATGTTAAATGTGTTGCTCTGATTAGTTAATAAATAAAACACTGATTGGCCAGTAGCCAGGCAGGAAGTATAGGCAGGACAAGGAGAGAGAATACTGGGAAGTTGAAGGCTGAGTTGAGAGACACTGCCAGTCACTGCCATGACAAGCAGCATGTGAAGATGCCGGTAAGCCACGAGCCATGTGGCAGGGTATAGATTAATAGAAATGGGTTAATTTAAGATATAAGAACTAGATAGCAAGAAGCCTGCCATGGCCATACAGTTTAAAAGTAATATAAGTCTCTGTGTGTTTACTCGGTTGGGTCTGAGCAGCTGCAGGACTGGCAGGTGAGAGAGATTTGTCCTGACTGTGGGCCAGGCAGGACTGGAGAAAACTCCAGCTACAGTCTATATCTTGGCACTCATATCAACCAACATTTTTAGGGATAAACCAAGAATTACCAAACTGATAATAAGAATTATCAAAATGATAATTAACATTATGTCAATCCCAGTTAAGTTGATCATCCCTTCATTTAATTGCTCCATTTTTAAACCATCCATTGTGTAATCATATAGAGACCTAACTGTTTCCATCGTAACAGTGTTTCCCATTTTTTAACTTGGGAAAAAAATTTTTTAACTAATTCTCCCCCTTTAAGAATTCCCAATTAAGCCGGGCGGTGGTGGCGCACGCCTTTAATCCCAGCACTCGGGAGGCAGAGCCAGGCGGATCTCTGTGAGTTCGAGGCCAGCCTGGTCTCCAAAGCGAGTTCCAGGAAAGGCGCAAAGCTACACAGAGAAACCCTGTCTCGAAAAAACCAAAAAAAAAAAAAAAAAAAAAAAAAAGAATTCCCAATTGTCTCGCCAAATCTGCTGATGACGATGGTGATGTGTGAGGCTGATTGCTGCTGCGTAGAACATCAGAGGCCTGAGCGGGTGTCAAGGCAGCTACCTTGTGTGGCAGCAGCCTGAGAGGGGGTCCAGGGAAAGCCCACAACTCACCAGGAGAGAAAAAGCCAAAGAGCCAGCTGTCTGCATGGGGAAATGTTCAAAAGTGACTAACTCCAGCAGTGCTTGGTGCCCAAGTGCCTATGGAGTTTATTGCAGAGAGGCTGCAACAGAAAAATGTAGCTAGAGTTTTCCTGCCTGGCCCACAGTCAGGGCAAATCTCTCTCACCTGCCAGTCCCACAGCCGTCAGACCCGACCAAGTAAACACAGAGACTTGTATTGGTTTCAAACTGTATGGCCATGGCAGGCTTCTTGCTAACTGTTCTTTCAGCTTAAATTAATCCATTTTTATAAATCTACACCTTGCCACATGGCTCGTGGCTTACCGGCATCTTCACATGCTGTTTGTCATCGTGGCGGCTGGCAGTGTCTCCCTGACTCAGCCTTCTACTTCCCAGCTTTATTCTCCTCCTTGTCCCGCCTATACTTCCTGCCTAGCCAATGGCCAATCAGTGTTTTATTTATTGACTAATCAGCAACACATTTGACATACAGACCATCCCACAGCACTTCCCCTTTTCTTTTCTTAAAAAGGAAGGTTTTAACCTTTACACATCTCCAAAGTCAGCTTGGTATATTTGGGAATTTGGGCGTAACTTCTCTTACTACTTCCTGCTGGAGGGGGGCGCTGTATCTTCTGGGGAAACAAAGAAAATTTTAGGATCATGGAGTAGTCCGTGAGGCTGTATCATCTGAGCCAGTTGTCTTGAAACCATTCTGGATGTTGGATCATCTGGGCCATGGTGTCATCGGAGACCTTTCAGGGGGTCTTGGCTGGTCAAACCTGATGTATCTTACTCTGGAACAAATCCATAGCCTCTTGCTTTCTGTGGAAACAAAAGAGACTCTTTTCCAAAGCAACATATCCTTACATCCAAATTTTGAAGTCAAAGTATCTTTAAAATATGCATATTGGTTTAACTCAGCTTCCTTTACAATCAAATATCTCTCTGTAGTTAAGAATCCCAAAGACAACACAATCCAGATTCTCTGTGTAATATTCATCTTCACGTGGCTTATTTTTTATATTAATTTTACTGTCTCTTTAAAGACTTTATTTTTTAAAACTATGTATTTGTTTCTATACTGTATATATCACCTTTTTTGTCTCTTTCAAGCCTACGTATATTTTACACACATTGTAAACTATTATATCTGAATCTGTCTTATTGTGAATCTGTTGCTTTAAACTGCAGCAGCTGTGGTTGCTGACTCCACCCACCTCAGCTTCCCAACATGGCTACGTTTACCACCAGCTCTGGGAGCTATCGTGGGTCTATGCTTTTATCCAAGCAGCGTGTAGTCCAGAAACCTCCCCTTTTGCTCTGCACCAGCAAAGGCTAAATCCACCACGCAGCTTAATGTGCCACTTGCAGAGGACTCATTCCCGCCATACTGCAGGTCCAGCGCGCACGCTAGGAACCCACCAGTAGCTCAAACCAGCAGCTGCTGCTCATTTGAGAGAGACAATTAGGAACTGTTTTTAGCTCCGTTTTAGAATCCTTTTTCTCAGTTTTTAGATGGAAACTCTTGCCACCACGTTGGACGCCATTTGTAGCTTGAGTTTTCCTGCCTGACCCACAGTCAGGGCAAATCTCTCTCACCTGCCAGTCCCACAGCCGTCAGACCCGACCAAGTAAACACAGAGACTTGTATTGGTTTCAAACTGTATGGCCATGGCAGGCTTCTTGCTAACTGTTCTTTCAGCTTAAATTAATCCATTTCTATAAATCTATACCTTGCCACGTGGCTCGTGGCTTACCGGCATCTTCACATTCTGTTTCTCATCATGGCGGCTGGCAGTGTCTCCCTGACTCAGCCTTCTACTTTCCAGCTTTATTCTCCTCCTTGTCCCGCCTACACTTCCTGCCTAGCCAATGGCCAATCAGTGTTTTATTTATTGACTAATCAGCAACACATTTGACATACAGACCATCCCACAGCAGAAAAATCCTGAACTCAATCTGAGGTTTGGGGAAAAAAGAAAAGAAAACCTAGCTGGGCGAGGCAGTGACTCTGGCGGGAGCCCCTACATGCAGTTCTGCTGTGTGTTGGTGGCTACAAAGCCACAGGCAAGTGGCTTTTTGTGAATGTGTACCCCAAAAGTTGGATGCCAGATGAAGCATGATCCTGATTAGTCTTAATCAATAAAAATCTAGCATCAGATATTCAGGTGAAAGCTGAAAGAACAGGAAAGCAGAGCAGCAGCCACTAGAAACTTCTTACCTCTACAAAATCTCAGACCGAATGGGGGGATCCTATCTCTACGAATCCTTAGACTGAGTAGGGGGATCTTGTCTCTATGAATCCTCTGACAGAATGGGCTTAAAAGCGTACTTGTGTAGCCAGGGTTGCCTTGAGCTCCTGATCTTCCTGCTTCCTACTCCCAAGGGCTGGGATTAAAGGTGTGCGCCACCACTGTCTGGCCTCTGTGGTTAACTAGTGGCTAGCTCTGCCCTCTCATCTCCAGGCAAGCTTTATTCGTCAGAACACAAACAACATAACATACAACATGTGCCCTTGCTCAGCAGGCTTCCTTTCCAGAGAGTTTCACTAAAACCCTCATTTCTTCTGCTCAGTAGAAAACCTGCAGGTGAGATGGATAAGCAGTTAAGAGCACTGGATGCTTTACCAAAGGACCTGGGTTTGATTCCCAGCATCCACATGGCTACTCATATCCATGGTCGGTAGCTCCAGTTCCAAGGGATCTGATGCCCTCTTCAAATCTCCTCAGGCACTGCCTACATGTGGTGCACAGAGCTACATGCAGGGACAGCACTCACACATACAAAATAATAAAATTTAAAAAACAAGAAACCCTTCCCTGTCCAGACCCTAGTCTCTCCTTTATCACATATGTATTCTGCATTTCGCCTTTGAGATTCCTATTCTGAGTTTCTCGGTATATTAGGTGTGACTTTCAGTGGAGTGTGGTATTTTTTTTTGTTCTTTTCAACATGATACATATTGAACTGCTACCCTGTGTCTGATCTAGCTATCAGCTCAAGAGACACATGGATAAACAAACCAGAAAATGCCTGGCCCTGAAAGAACACACATTTTAGGGTAAATAAGTAGATTTATTTACATGCATATAAGTAAAAAATCAAGCAATTCAATTAATTATTAATTAATCCCTGAAGTAATAAGGATTATAAACCACGAATGGCAACAGGATTGCAAGTGAAAATGAAGCCCTCTTTTAGAAAGTGAGGGGCTCTAACAGGCCCAAGCATGGCAAACATGGCGCCAGCAGGTTTTACCCCTTTCTCCCTTTCCCTCTCCCTTGCAAAAACCGTTAGACTGCATTCCGAAAGCTAGCCCCCAAGGTCTATTCCCTTACTTGGCCACTGACTCATTCCTGAGACAAAACACCAAGATCCAGCAATCCAAATTCATTAGTTAGTTAATACTCCAATCAGGATTTACCAACTCACTCTAGCATAGACTCCCCCCTTTCTCATTAAAACCCCCACTCCTGCAAAAAACACCTACTTGCTGCTTTCTGTCTGCCTTTGCAGCCCCCCGCCTCCCCCCAACACACACACACACACACACACACACACACACACACACACACACACCCCCACTGCTTGCCCCTCCAGGGCAATAAATCTCCTTTGTGCTGAGAATTTGGTGTCTGGGTGTGTCCTGTATCAACTCCGAGGGGGGGCCCCCTTACAGAAAGAATTGCCAATGATAATTTCCATGAGAGGATGGTAAAACATGCACAAGTCCAGGCTGGAGAGATGGCTCAGCGGTTAAGAGCACTTGTTGCTCTTGCAGAGGACCCGGGTTTGGTTCCCAGCTATTCACAACTGTATAACTCCAGTTCCAGGGGATCAGACATTCTCCTCTGGTCTCCACGAACACTGCACATATATAGAGCATTCACAAGCCAGTGAAACACTCACCCGCATAAAATTAAAACAGCAACAACAATTTTTTGAAAAAACATGAGCGAGTCTTAAGGGTTGAGGAATGTGCCAAATCTGAGAAAGAATTATGTAGGCAGAGGCTCCAACGAGGGTGTGGAGGGTGTGCGGCACAGTAAGAAAACAAAAAGGGGCCTAGTGTGGTGGGACATGCCCTTAGGAGAGGGAGAGGCAGGTGGATCTTAAGTTCAAGGCCAGTCTGGTCTACAGAGAGAATTTCAGGCTCGCCAGGAGGGGTGTGGTGGGGGAGTGCTAGAGCAGACTGGAGACGGGGAGATGGGGAGAAGATTGCGGGGAGAGGGAGAAAGGCTTTGCAAGATCAGGAAGCACTTTGTAGCCCAGAAGGAAGAGTTCCAGTTTTAGTCTGAGGCGAGGGGAAAACCCTTGGAGAATTTAGGCAGAAGTAATGAACGCTATCTGATTTGTACTTTAAAGAACAATTCTGAGGGATAAAAAACCTGTGACCTTGAGCTAGGCAGACATTTCTTAGGTACAGCACAAAAGCTTGCTCTGTGTGAGGGAAAAAAAGATCGGAAACGGGATTTCATATAAATTAAGATGTTTTTGTTTTCAGAGAAACACCATCGAGGATTAAAAGCCAAGCCACAGCTGGCTGGGCCTGTCAGAAGCTGCTGCATCTTAACGACAAGTAAAAGGCTGAGCAAATTGAAAAGATGAAGAACGCGATGCCCCGGAGCAAACCGCCGTCTTCCAGGCTAGAGAGACAGGCAAGACGTAGACACAAAGAATCATGGCGCAGGAGAGCAGAAATCAGCAGGCAGAAATCGCTGCAGCATCGCGGCAGGGTGGGAAACTTGAACCCTAATTGGCAGTACTTGGACAGTTAGTGTAGATGAATCTGAGTCAAAAACCCCAGGGTTTGTGGGGGGTGAGGGGGGAAAACTCAGCCAGGAAAGGGTTTGTTGTACAAACAGTAAGAGGAGCTGAGTTCCATTTCTAGAACACAGGTAAAATAACAAACAAACAAGAAAACACCTGGGTGTGGTGACACATGTGTGTAATCCCGGTGCTGGGGACAGGGGAGACTGGTAGATCTCTGGGACTGGTTGCCCACTGGTCTAGCCAACTGGCCTTCCAGGCTAGGAAGAGCCCCTTTTGAGGATGGGGAGGGAGGGGTAGTATCTAGAAATGACACCTGAGGTTGTCCTCTGCCTTCCAAACACATGCATACATGTGCATGTGCACACATACACACACACACACACACACACACCCCAGCACATATAAACTCTAGAGGACCCACTCTGGGCTGGAGGGGGAGGGTATAACATGAACTTCACCTGCTGGAACCTTAGCTGATTCTTACAATTAACACTGAAGGAAAATTTCCCCATTCTTCTGGCAGGAGTAGGGGAAGGAGCTATTGTGAAATGTAAATGTGTGTCGCATAATAATTGGATTATGTTCTCGGAAGTATGTCATCAGGCCATTCTGTTGTAGGAACATTATGACGTGCACTTTCGCGAATTAGATGAGATGGGTCAGTCCTGGGCTCTTGACGCAATCAAGAAATGAGGGAGGCACTGGGGAGACAGCCCCGTCAGAGGGTGCCTGGCACACAAGCATGAGGGGCATCTATGTCACAGCTGAGCGTGGCTGTACGTGGCTGTCACCCTAGTGCTAGCATGGCAGAGGCTGGCAGACCCCCAGAGCTTGATGGCCGAGCAGCCAAGCTAGGCAGTCAGCTCTGGGTTGACTGAGAGACCCTGACTCAAAAGATAAGGTGGAGAGCAATAATAGGAGATATTCAACATCAATCTCTGGCCCCTACTTATACACACACACACACACACACACACACACACACACACACACACTAAGTAAAAGTAACTTTAGAGCCGGGCGGTGGTGACGCACGCCTTTAATCCCAGCACTCGGGAGGCAGAGCCAGGCGGATCTCTGTGAGTTCGAGGCCAGCCTGGTCTCCAAAGCGAGTTCCAGGAAAGGCGCAAAGCTACACAGAGAAACCCTGTCTCGAAAAAACCAAAAAAAAAAAAAAAAAAAAAAAAAAAAAAAAAAGTAACTTTAGAACGAAGGGAGGGAAGAGGGAAGAGATTAAAAAGCACTCAGACACTTTACTCAAGAAAGCTTACCTGGAGTCCGTAAGCACACAAGATATTTGATATCACCAGCCATCAGGGAAAGGCAAGCTAACAGCCCAAGGAGACCACACATCCAGCTCAAGGCGCAGCACAAATGTGGAGGACACCGAGGAGTGGCTGGTTCTCTCACACATTGCTGGGGGACTGGAAAATGGCAACTACCCTGGTAAACAGTCTGGCAGTGCATTACAGCTTGGTGATAGTCCTTCCCGGTCTGTATCTGAAGGAAAATGAAAATGTATGTTCCTTTGCATGTATTTATTATCTATGTTAAGAATCACCCAAGGGTATGGCTGGGGCTGGGGCTCAGTTGGACCTAGAAGTGGTACATAGAAGTCCTAGGTTCAATCCCCAGCATTGCAAGAGTTAAAAATAAAAAAAAATGGGAACCATTTTCTTGCAGTTGCCTTGACAAGAACCATCCAAACCTGTAAACAACCTAAATGTCCTTCTGCAGGCAAATGGATATACAAACTGTGGTATGTCTACACCATGGACTCAGTAACAAAGAGACATAGACTGTGGAAACACTCCAATGTCACTGAATCTCAGAAGCCTTGTACGCAAAAGGACAAGAAAGAACAGCACATGCTGTGTTACTCTGTCATACAACATTCTGGGGAAAGCACTGCTTTGAGGATGGAAGGTAGAATAGTATTTGCCTGAGGCTGGAGGTCAGAAGAGGGATCGACTGTGAAGGATATTGGTGAATATCTTAGAGTGACGGGGCTCTTCAGTAGCTTTGTTGTTATAGTGGTTACAGGCCATACAGATTTGCCAAACTTCAGGATCACCAGCCAGGTGAATGACGATGTTGGTCCCTAACACAAGGCTCACTGAGAGAAGAGCAGGTTTCAGGGGTGTAAACCCAATGGTTCTTTTTCAGACTGTTGGCTGTAGAAGCCCAGTAGCGACTTACTTTCTTTTCTGTTGCTATGATATAATAAACGTTGCCATGACAAAAGCAACTCATGGGAGAAAGGGTTTATTCTGGCTCACAGTTCCGGGTTCCAGTCCATCAGAGCAGGGAAGTCACAGCAAGAGAAGCTTGAGAGCTGGTCATGTTACAGCCACAATCAAGAACAGGGAATAATAAATTAATGCATGCAGGCTAATGCTCACCTTGCCCTTTCCAATTTACACAGTCCAGAATCTTCTGCTCAGGGAATGGTCCTGCCCACAATGGGCAGGTCTTCTTACCTCAATTAGATCCCTCACAGACATCCTCAGAGGTTAACCTTCAGCTAGACGATCCTCACAGGTATGCCCAAAAGCCTTCTTCTTGGGTGTTCAGTTGACCGTGAATATTAACCATCATAGACACCAAAGGGGGAATTGTATCTATGACCCTAGAGTTCAGGAAAGAAGTCCAAAGCAGAAAAAGAATTGGGAGTTATAAGCATTTTGATAAATTTTTTTGTTTTGTTTTTTTTTTTTGTTTTGTTTTTGTTTTTGTTTTTCGAGACAGGGTTTCTCTGTGTAGCTTTGCGCCTTTCCTGGGACTCGCTTGGTAGCCCAGGCTGACCTCAAACTCACAGAGATCCGCCTGGCTCTGCCTCCCGAGTGCTGGGATTAAAGGCGTGCGCCACCACCACCCGGCCAAGCATTTTGATAATATTTTTATGTCATAACCACATCATCAACAATCAGCATATCAGTGTCACCTGTTACTTCTGTCCTGGGTGGTAGGTATAGACTAGAGAGTGTGTTTTCTTCATTGGTGTTGATATAGACAGGAATGAGATGGAAGCTATTTGCTCAGGGTGACTGTGTATCTAGGCAAAGGCAAACTGTCTACAAACAGAACTTTTACCTGTAACCCACTTATTTTGTGAGCACTGAGTTCAAATCAGGACTAAATGCCTCGAGATTGTGAACCACTTTGAGCTACAGAGGAATGTTAGAGTCGATGAGTCCTATAAAAATAATTTATTGTCCATCTGCCTGTGTGCATGTAACTCATAAGCACTGCAAGAAAATTGAAAACATATTTTTAATGTATGAAAATTGGCAGAGCAATAGATAGTAGGGGAAATAATATACTATATTTTGTGGTGTTGGGAAGCAAGAAAGAAAAAGAAGGCTTAAACAAACCCATTCCACATAAATTAAAAAAAAATTTAAAGAAAGTCAGTTCTAATTTGTCCTGTTTTTACTTTATAGTCAAAGCATTTTATTTTTTGTTTTGTCTTGGAATTGGTTCCCTTATATAACACATGTCGAATATCTGGGGAGATGTGGTTAACTGTTGCCAGCTAAAATTCTTGTCCCACAAGAACACTTCCTTCTGGCCCCTTCTTTTCTTTTCATACTTTGGACACCATGAGCTAGTGTTCGGAGCACAGGCCACAGAACAGTTCCTCAGAGACAGCATTTCCAGGGTTGGCCCTCTAACTCTGAAGCTCTTATTAATTTACTGAGTCCTGCCTGAGCTCATCAGGACCCACTGGGTGGGTCTTGACTGCTCACACAGGGTACAGTCAGCAGGGACTTGGTCCTAAGGTGGGTTCCTTGAAGAACACAATCTTGCTAACATATGATTAGGGGAAAGGTAAACCAAAATGCTTTCACAGACTCAGGCAAAACTAATTTCATCTATTTGATTATCACACATACACACACACACACACACACACACACACACACACACACACACACACACAAGATAGCATTCAAAAGCTTGCTTTAATTAGGTGTTGGGGCACTCAGGAAGCTAAAGCAAGAAGACCACTTGAGCCCAGGAATTTGTGGTCAACTTGGGCAGCATAGTGACACCCTATCTCCTAAATGGAAAAAAAAAGAAAAAGAAAAAAAAACTCCCTTAAAGAGAAAAGTTGTGGTGGGGCATGCCTTTAGTCCTGGCACTTGGGAGGCTGAGGTGGGTGGATCTCTTTGAGTTCGAGGTCTACATAGAGAGGTCCAGGACAGCCAGAGCTGCTACATAGTGAGACCCTGTGTCAAAAGAAAGAAAGAAAGAAAGAAAGAAAGAAAGAAAGAAAGAAAGAAAGAAAGAAAGAAAGAGAGTAAGAAAGAAAGAGAGAGAGAGAAAGAGAGAGAGGAAGGAAGGAAGGGAGAAATGAAGGAAGGGAGGAAGAGGAAGGAAGAGAAAGAAAGGAAGAGAGAGAAAAAGTTTTAAATAAAATACAGACAAATCCTTATCCTATTTCCACCAAATGTTCTGTTTTTAGGCACTTCACAATCTCTCAATTTTCCAGTAAAATCTCTGCAATGAGACTCATAGACTTGATCACAATAAAAAAAAAATGAATAATGACATATGTCTGAACATTCCTTCATGAAAACTGTCACTGGGTTACTGACTTTAAATATTAACAGAAAAAAGGAAAGGTAGAGCTCTTTTGAGAGAAGAGCTCATCCCCACTCTTTTTTGAAACTAGATTGTAGATGGAAGTTTTCCTGTGTCCCACTTAGTCCCCCGACTGCTCTGTCCCAAGTAAACACACAGAGACTTATATATTAATTACAAACTGTAAGGCCTATGACTCAAGCTTCTTGCTAGTTAGCTCTTATAACTTAACCCATTTCTATTAATCTATGTCTTGCCACATGGCTTTGTGGCTTACCAGTTCTTTCACATCTTGCTTCTCCTGGTGGTGGCCCGCAGCATCTCCCACTCTGCTTTCTTCCTCTCTCTTCCATTTTGAATGTACCGCCTAACCTTATTCTGCCTCACCATTGGCCAAACAGCTTTATTTATCAGCCAATCAAAGCAACACATATTACCATGTACAGAAAGACATCCCACAGCACTGGATCTTTTATATGCCAGGCTGACCTCAGACTGACTACATAACTCAGGATAGTCTTGACCTTCTGATTGGCCTACCTCTACCAAGGGATGGATGGCAAAGACGTGAGAGCCCCCCAGAAGCTCAAGCTCCAGCTAGCCTGGAGTATGCAACTTTATAACAAACAGCACAAGAGATTCTGCCTCAAAAGCAATATGGAAGGTGAGGACTACCATCCAAAGCTGCCCTTCGACCTCCACAAGTGTGTTGTGCGTGCATATGCCCTCACATACAAACACATATACAAAACTATCCAACTAACTTAATAAATCATCTTTAAAAAAAAGAGAGAGAGAGAAGTTTCAGATTCAAAACAACAGCAAATGGTGTGGGGGGTATAGTTCAGTGGATAAAAATGAACTGGGCATGTGCAAGACATGGGCCTTGAAGCTCTAAAAACAACAGTAGTAAACAATGGCGTACCATCTACACAGCATCATATCTACACTTCACAAAGCAAATCTGAGTGCAGGGGCCAGGGGAAGCGAGAGCAGTTATGAAGCTCTGGGAGCCTGTCTCTCTTTTAGGAAGTGACAAAGAATGTGGAATTGGGAAGCTGGAGGATGATGAAGCCATGTCTTACCAGGCAAGCAAGCTATAATTTTTCAAGCAAATTCAAAGGAACAAGATAAGAAGACTCAAAAAAAAAATCACAAAGTGCCAGGATAGTCTAGAACTATGACATCTAATGTGGTAACCACATATGTGACTTTTTAGATATAAATCCATTTAAATTGTGTAATATTAAATGTTCAGTTCTTCAGTCTCATGCAATAGTCACGTGTGGCTGCTCTAACATATTGGGTTACACAGATTAAAAACATTTTCATTGTTACACCAAGTCCAGAACCACAGAAATGTGAAGGCAGAGCCATGAAGGCGTAGCTTGAAATGATTCTCCAAGCTAACTGGCATGCTGCTGAGCCTGGTTTTGTATACTTTCCATGGCCACAAGTTATCCAGAACCCAGAGGCATTCCATTAACTTAATAAGTATATAATGAGCCTCTACTAATACAAGGTTAGGTAATATGAGAAGCACAAGATTGAATAAAATAGATTCTGGCCTTGAAGTCCCTAATAACAGAAAGGAAATTATGACCCGTGTGATATCTTCCTGTTACTAAGACAAATAACCGAGATATCAATTTATAAAGAGAAAAGGTAGATTGAGGCTCACAGTGTTGGAGATTTCTGTCCATGATTGATTTGCCCCATTGCTGTCGGGGCCTGTGGTGAAGTAGCACCTCATGGCTTAGGTGTGTGGCAGAACGGAACCACTCACCGCATAGTGAGCCAGGGAACCAAGAGAAAGGACTGGACTCCCACAATCCTCTTCAAGTGACCCTAAGACTTACCATAGGGCCTCCTCTAAAAGATTCCACCACCTGCTAAAGGCACCATTCCAGTGACCAACCTTTAACATACAGGCCTTTAGGGGACGCAGCGCTTGTGCACAAATAACCACAGTGAAAATGAAGAGTGGTAACTTCCAAAGAGGGGTACCAATAAGCATACAAGAGGTCAAAGAAGGGATCGGTTACTAGAAAGTTCCAAGAAAGTCTCTTGGATGGACATTTTTGAAGCTGATCCTTGAGGAAGACATTTGGGGTATGGTGGGAAGATCTCAGCAGTCCGGAGGTCATCTCTAGTTCAATGATGTCCTCCATGAGTGGTCTTGGCTCCAGTCCTCAGGTTTTCAGTTGGGAAGAGGAGCTTTAGGAGTAATAAATACTGAGATGGAGAGGCCGTTAAAAGCAAAGGCACAGTGATGGATGTGCATATGGGAAACGGAACAGCGCATAAGCCCAGAGCCCAGCCATTGCACAGCTCTCTTACAACTTGTACCTAGGCATGATATTAATTCGAGGGCAAGCCAAAAAACTGTGCAGACGATGAAGTCACCCTCCTCCCCGCCCCCCCAAAAAAGCTGGATTTTGGCGATGCCTTGATTGTTTGGGTCAAATATGAGAAGCACACTGATAGTTTTAAATGTCAACTTGCCATGACTTAGCATTCCCTGGGAAGAGAGTCTCTGATAAGGAAGTGTCTAGATCAAGTTGGCTTGTGGGTATGTCTGTGGGAGACTGATTTGATTGTAAATGTATGTGGGAGGACCTAGGCCATTCTGAGCAGCATTGCCTCAGGGTTTGGGTTTTGGACTGTGTTTAAGAGTAGAGAAAGTTGGCTGAGCAGAGAGAGGGCAAGCAGACCGCATGGGTGTGTTCATTTTGCTTTGTTCTAGACTGTGGATGTAAGGTCATCAGCTGCTTTGAGCGTCTGCTTTGACTTTCTCTGCATCATGGATGGTGAGTTGGAACTGTAAGCTGAAATAAACATGTTTCTTCCCTAAGGTGCTTTTTGTTTGGGTATTTTATCATAGAAACAGAAATAAAACTAGAACACGCAGGAAAAAAAAAGAACCATTGTATTTTCATTTAAATATGGTTTTTAAGTAGAACTGAAGAATAATGTCATTAATTTCCCCTCCTTTGGGAACAGGCTGCCAAGTGTAGAAAATACGAGCAGGAGACTATTCTAGAACACAAGAAAGCAATGGGACATTTCTGAGGGGGGAAGGGAAGCAAGTCAGAATCTGAAGGGGAGGGAGCACGAATGGACAGACCGCTCAACGGCTAAGCTGACATGGAAGGAGTGAAGCCAGACCCAGAGGTGGGAATACAGGGCAGCTCAGATGTGGAACATGCTGTCCCTTGCTAAGAAGCAGACAGAAAACAGCACATAAGTGAAATACCAGCTCAGCGGGCTTGCAGATCTTTATCTCTTATTGGATATGAACATACATAGAGAAGAAATATTTGCAATCTGCAGCTGTACCAAAGATCTGTCAGTAGTCATATTATTATTTCTCCTCTATGTATTTTTATAACCACACTGAAACATTTGTGTAAGTGCAAATATATGTTTGGTGTGTCCAAATATAATGAAGTATTTGCCTAATGATTAGAATTAAGACTTCTCAGAATTTTTTTCTAGCCCAATGGGTCACTGCTGACAATTAGCACCTTTTCCAGTCACTTTTGCTTCTAAAACATTGAAAATGAGATCCAGTGTGAGCCCACCACTGTTTTAAATAGAGTCGTGGAGAGTCACTTACCATCCAAGATCTTTGAAATAGCCTGATGTGCTATTCCCTCCAAGATGGACACAAGTTGGCTTAAAAACAAATGTGAATTGTATACTGAGTCCACATCTATATTCGTGCATGTCCCTTAAATTCAACCACACAACTTCTCAAGGTGAGCTGTCACTACAGGTGACTATCCTCACGCTGTGAGACTAACGTAAATCCTTAGGCACCATACTCCAGTGAGTAGAATGAACTTTTGTTTGACAAATCCATGATTCAATTGCAAGCTCCCTTCTGCTTCATTTTTCTACAGCTCAAGGACCAGAAGACAGAAGTCAACATCTGGCCAGACATGACTTTTGTCTTGTGGCGGTCCTAGAGATAGTACCTGGGCTTAGCACATGCTAGTCAAGAACTCTGCACTGTGTTCATCCCCAGCCCTGAGATGTTGATTCCTAACTGTGGTATTTCAGCTTAAATTGATTCTGACTAGACGCTACTGGCTAGGGGTGTACCTCAGTGTCAGAGAACTTTGCCTAGCATACATAACATTCCAAAGTTGATCCCCAGATCTCCAATAATCAAAACAATGACAAAAGAACCCTCAGATGTTGGGCAAAACTGTCAATTCATATTTTAAAGAGGAGCATCTGGGTACAGTGGTACATGCCTATAATCCAAGTACTCTGAGTGTGGAGTGGAGGCAAAAGGGTCAGGAGTTCAAGACCAGCCTTGGCCACACAGTTTAAGACCAGCCTGGATTATGTGAGACCCTGTCTGAAAAAGAAAGAAAGAAAATCATTTGTGTTTTATAGTTTCTCTTATTGGTTGAGAAACTATAAATACTCAAGGTGTTTCTAGCATCCTTTTCATGGTACAGTGACTCCTGACTGTATAGACATGGACCACCTTCATGATTCCTGACTGTATAGACATGAACTACCTTCATGATTCCTGATGTCTGCTTGCTTTGTTCTTCACTAGACTTATTAAAAAATTCTGTATTCGTGTTAGATTTTTCTTCCCCAGATAGAATTGGTTAAGCCAGTGTCCACTCAAACTGGAATATGGTCAGCCTCTAATCTAACATGTCCAATATCCTTATGAGAAAAGGTAAGGGACTTGCAAGATATCTCACAGGTAAAGATGCTTGCTGCCGAGACTGACAACTGAGTTCATCCCTGGGATCCACATGATAGGAGAGAACTGACTCCCGAAAGTTGTCCTCTGACCTCCACAGTGGGTTGTGTATGCATATGAGCATGCATGTGCACACACAATATAAATACATGTCATAAAATATCTAAAAAGAGTAGCAGAACATTTACTAGCCCAAGGTTTATCTAATCACAGAAGAAGAAAGAGAGGAGGAGGAGGAGGAGGAGGAGGAGGAGGAGGAGGAGGAGGGAGAGAAAACATGGACACAGAAGTAAGAGGATGTAAGAACACATAGAGAGACCATTATAGGACAGAGTTAGAAAGATGGAGCTACAAGCCGAAGGTTTCCTGCAACTATGAAGTTCCACAAACCGTGAGAGAGGCATGGAGTATTTCTTTCCCAAGCTCCTGGCAAGGAAGCAGGACCCAGAAGACACCTTGATATCAAACTCTGGCCTCTAGAACTATGAGACAATAAACATCTGTTGCATTAAGCCCTCCACCTGCGGTAATTTATTATGGGGGCCCTTTCTTCTTCATTCTTTATATTTATTGCTACCCTATTGTTTTCCAACCTTGTTTTTGTAACAAGTACAAGTAGGGCATACACTTTAGATTCTTTATGTCTCTCATTTCATAATTTTTAAAAATGTATTTCTATGGGGGGAGGCACACACGCGTGCATGTGCCCATGATGAAGGGGGCAGTGGCATGTGCCATCTTGTAAAGTTGGTTCTCTCCTCTCATCTTTATATGGGTCCTGGGGCTTGAACCTAGGTCTCCAAGTTTGTGTGACCAAGGGCCTTTACTTTCTGAGACATCTTGCCAGTGCCTATCTCTCATTTCTAAATATTTTTACTTATAAATGTTTGAGTGATTGTCATTGTGATTTCTTCCCCAGCCTCCTGAGGGCAAGGGTTGTGGGCACACACTACCATGTCCAACTTCTTTTGAAACTGTTTGCTTTCTGTTGGGTTTTCTTTTGTGTTCAGTACAGAGCCTCACATCAGCACCAGGCAGCCCTCCACCGCTGTGCTGGCTGTGGAGCCTCACATCAGCACCAGGCAGGCCCTCCACGGCTGTGCTGGCTGCACTCTCAGCCCCCACAATTTCCTTTTTAATCTCGAATACCTGGGTGAAAAATTTAAGATTCACTGTGTGTGACAATTTATTTTTATTTTTTTATTTTATTTATTTATTTATTTGGTTTTTCGAGACAGAGTTTCTCTGTGTAGCTTTGCGCCTTTCCTGGAACTCACTTTGGAGACCAGGCTGGCCTCGAACTCACAGAGATCCGCCTGCCTCTGCCTCCCAAGTGCTGGGATTAAAGGCGTGCACCACCACTGCCCGGCATGTGTGTGACAATTTAAATTATATCCTTAGTATTGATTTCTAATTCAATTGAATTATAACCACGTTATAGTCTGTATGATAGCAACTTTTAAAAAAAATTTTGCTAAGATTAACTTACATGTGAAATTTTTCTATTATAAAAGTTCTAGATACACTTGAAAACAAAGGACTACATTTTCTTTGCACATTTGGAGTATTGTATGTATTCAAGATGTGTACTAGATCAAACCTTTAACGTTACCTTCCTGTCTTCCTGGTGGTCTTCCATTTCATTCATTTTGCTTGACCTGTTTTTGAAAATGCCTTTAATTGGCCCATACAATTGAATAATTATTGGTAAAGATGAAAAAATCAATTTCAGGTTATCGGTTACTTTCCCTTGGCACTGTAAAAGACACATTTCATTGTCTTCCGGTATCAAATTTTGCCAAGGGGATGTCAGCAATCAGTCAGATTCTCATTTCTCTCCCCTATAACGGCTGTTACGTTTTCTCTTTATCTTTAATGCTGTATAATTTCACTGAGATGCATAGATTTATAATATTTATTCTACTTGGAGTTCTACATGAGATCTCATTTGTGTGTGTGTGTGTGTGTGTGTATGTGTGTGTGTGTGTGTGTGTGTGTGTGTGTGTGTGTGTGTGTGTGAAGTGCCTGTACACAACGTGGGTTCCTGCACCCAAATGCTGAAGGAGGATGCCGGATGTCCTGTTCCTCCACTCCCTGCCTTCTACCCTTGAGGCAGTAGGCTGGCAGCCAGCAAGCCTGTCTCTGCCTCATAGTGCTGGGTTATAGCCACACATGTGGTCACACTGGCTTTTCATGCAGGTGCTAAGACTTCAAACTCATGTTCTAATGCTTGAGCTACACACTCCCTTACCTGCCAAGCTGTCTCATTCACCCTCATTTCTCTTTTTAAATCAGTTTAGATTCACTTATTTTATTTTATGTGATGAGTGTTTTGCTTGCCACCATGCACATGTCCTGTGTCTTCGGAGGTCAGAAGAGGGCATCAGTTCCTGTGGAACTGCAGTTATAGATGATTATAAGCCACTATGGGGGTGCTGGGAACTGAACCCAGGTCTTCTGCAAGAGCAGCAAGTGCCCTTAACTGCTGAACCATCTCTCCGGTCCCTCGGTTCTTTTTTCAACTATAAAAAAAAAATCACTCACTATGATCTCTTTAGATATTGCTTCTCTGTAATTCCCTTCATTCCCATCTCTGAAACTCTGGGTGAACACATGTCACAGCTTATCAACGACCCTCTAGCCCACTCACTGCTCCTCTCGGTCTCTCGGCCCTGTTTCCACGGTGAAAGTCTCAATTATCATCAATTTTCGAATTTTCTCTTGAAACTACTTTCAGTCCATAGTTCATATTATCTACTGGATTTTTATTTTAATGAGTGTGTATTTCATTTCTAAGATTTCTAATTCTTTTCACAATCTATTCTGGTTTCACTGAATTTTTTCCTATAATGCTTTGCTTTGTTTAATGGAAGTTATTTTTCCATGCTTTTCCCCCAACTTTCTGTACATACAATGTGTGTGTGTATCTGTGTGTGAGTGTGTGTGTGTGTCTGTATGCCTGTCTGTATATCTGTCTTTCTGTGTTTGTGTGTCTGTCTGTCTCTGTGTAAGTGTGTGTGTGTGTTTGTATGTCTGTCTGTGTATCTGTCTGTCTGTCTGTGTGTGTTTGTGTCTGTATGTCTGTGTCTGTGTGTAAGTGTGTAAGGTGTGTGTATGTGTGTGTGTATGTGTGTCTGTGTGTGTGTGTGTGTGTGTGTGTGTGTGTGTGTGTGTGTGTGTCTGAGACAAGGCCTTGCTACACAGTGCTATCTGGCCTGAAACTCACTGTTTAGAGCAGAGCAAGCTGTCCTTGAACTTGTGGTCCTCTTGCCTCTGCTTCCTGAGTGCCGAGATTATAGATTACAGGCAGGAGCCACCACATACCACTCCAGAAGCTCCTTCATATGTCTCATGCACATTTTCAGCATATCTAAAGCTTTCCTCAGGTTATTCCATAAAATTAATTCCAACATGAGTGTGGTGGTTTGGGTAAGAATGGCCCCGTAGGCTAATGTATTTGAAAGCTTAGTCACCAGGGAACAGAACTATTTGAAAGGATTAGAAGGACTATGTAGCCTTGTTGAAGTGGGTGTGGCTTTGTTGGAAGAAGTGTGTCACTGGGGGTGGGCTTTAAGGTTTCAAAAGCCCATGTCAGGCCCAGGCTCAGACCCAGTCAGTCTCTGTCTCTCTGTCTCTGTCTGTCTGTCTGTCTGTCTGTCTGTCTCTCTCTCTCTCTGTAGATCAGGATGTAGCTCTCGCTATTTCATTAAAATAAAAATCATGAGTGCTGCCTTGCTCCCACCATGCTACCCACCATGGCAATGGACTAACCCCTCGGAAACTGTAAGCCAGCCCCCAGTTAAATGCTTTATGAGTGCCTTGGTCACGGTGTCTCTTCACAGCAACAGTGACTGAGACAAGGAGTAAATGCATGTTCCTAGAGTTTTTTGTTGTTGGCTTTCTTAGCTTTGAATTTGGTTGAGAAGCTCACTTAGAAAATAAGCTTAAATATGCTCTCTCTCTCCCTCTCTCTCTCTCTCTCCCTCTCTCTCTCTCTTCCTCTCTTCCTCCCTCCCTCCTTCCTTCTGTCCCTCTAATACCCTCACACTCTCCCCTCTGTGTGTAGTGGATTTGGAGTTTGCCTTCATTCCACACTTGGCTGTAGGAAGCTTCCATTCCGACTCCAACCTACTAATGGTGTTTCCAAAGCCCCACCCCCGGTGACACTGAGGACAGATAGGGCTACCCTTCCTGCTGGTCACAGGTTGTAGCTGTGTCCTCCCTGTCCATTAAGTCCTTGGTTGGCTAATGCTACAGCCCTGGGCGGTGATAAGTCTTTCAGCCTGCTTTCATGAGCAGGAGAAGCCTGCCTTTCCTGTGGCTTCAGGCAGTGAGCTTGGCTTCAGTCTCCCATCTGGGCAAGCAGCTCTTTGATTTTCATTTCCCTGGGACGAGCCAAACTCTAGTTAATATTGCCTGGTTCCAGCCCCAGGATCCCATAAGCTTGTGGCTTCCGCTCAGCTCACAGCTTTGTGTTTCTGTTCCAGATTTGAACTACAGAACTGTTTATTTAAATTTTAATCTTGATAAACTTCATCAATGCTGTGTGTTTGGAGTAGAGATGTGTCAAAGAGCACATTTTCAGGGCTGCCTAGACTCCCTTGGCAGATGGCAGCGTCTGCAAGCCTTCGGTACTATCCTTAGCTCCCCTTCAGATGACAGCACAATCTAGAATATTATTTCATAAACAAGCAATTCTTTAATAAGCACATGTAGTCAAGAATAATGGTTCTCGGGCAGGGAGTACAGCTCAGTGGTAGAATGCTTGCCTAGGATGTGGGGGGCCCTGGATTCCATCCCCAGCACTGAGAAGAAGAAAAAAAGCAATAGTTCTTTAAATAATTTTGTTTTTCATCTGCTTATCTAATTAACTTACCAAATGATCTAATTCAGTTATTATGGTATTGAAAATATTAAAGTTTTTACCTTCAAGCTAATCTTCACAGAACAGCATTTTTTTAAAAAAAGAAAAATACTGAGGAAAATCTCTTAGTCCCTGAGTTCTGGAATTTCCTAATGATTTTTTTTTTTACCATGTAAACAAGCCCAGGAGTAAATGAATGTGGTTTATTGCTTATACTTCCTGGAATTTCTGCAGCCCTGGCAGAATTATTGCATCTCAGAGTTGGAGACATTCTTCAGATGACCACACTGAATCTTTTCTCCCCCTGTTGGTCTGCATCAAATTTGTGAAGGTTAGTCACTAATGGGCTAAGACTGTGGAGAATTCTGTGGCAAAGGTAAAATCCCACTTCAAAGGAAGTTTAGACACCCAGCTGGCCCCTTTGAAGAGGACTTAGACCCATGGAAAATCTTTTGAAACGTTCTGATGGAACCTGATAGATCAGGAAGGCCCGTACCCCTCCCCCTCACAAATGGAGCTGAGCTACACATGAATGTCGGTGCATGTTCAACAAACAAATGCCAAAAAGAAAAAGGGGGGCTGGACGGATGGTTCAGAGGTCAAGAGCACTTGATGCGCTCCCAAGGGACACAGGCTCTGTTCCCAGCACCCATATCACGGCTCACAACCATCTTAACTCCAGCTCCAGACGATCTAATGCCCTCTTCTGACCTCCTCAGGTATCAGGCACCCATGTGGTACATGCACATACATGCAGATGATATATTCATACACTAAATAAATAAAACTAAAACCAAATTTTTAAAAGAAAAGCAAAAACAACCAAAAACTTGTGGAAGGGTTTGCCAATTTCCATGATGCAAGTACTCCCA
Organism: Peromyscus californicus insignis; assembly: GCF_007827085.1. Classification (NCBI taxonomy): domain Eukaryota; kingdom Metazoa; phylum Chordata; class Mammalia; order Rodentia; family Cricetidae; genus Peromyscus; species Peromyscus californicus. The sequence continues at coordinate 64,470,673 of NW_026294436.1, read as the reverse complement.
CCACGGCTGAATTCAAGCTATCAACTTGTCATTACTGTTTACAGAATTGAGAAGAGTTGCCCACAGTTGGTCCTCCGGGCTGGTAAGAGTCCGTTTCAACACATAAAATGGCTACAGTACCAAACCCACTTCTCTCCAGACCTCCACTTAACCTCAGAGGGATTTAGTGTAGCGATTTGCACCACCACCGAAACACCAGCCCAGTCCTCATGTCCTCTTTTCTCCTAGGCTCGGGCTAATGAAAGCACAGAGCCAGGCCTTCCTCCTTATCTCTGTCTCCAGAGGTGTCTCGCTGGAGCCCATTTCTCTTTTCTCCCCACACTTGGCACTGTATGATCTCACCCAGTCCTGTAGCCTTCAATACTGTCAAGTACTATTAACACATGCATATTTATCTCCATTCCAGACCCTTTTTCTGAGTTCCAGGCTGATGTAAGCCAACTGGCTGCTCAAATATCTCAACAACTCATATTTACATTTTCTGAAGCAGAAGTCTTGCTCCTCCTCCTCTTCCTCCTCCTCCTCCTCCTCCTCCTCCTCCTTCTCCTCCTCCTCCTCCCATCTTCTTTGTCTAAACAGAATTCCCTTCTGGCTGTTCATTTGCTGAAGTCCCAGACTACCAGGGATCTTTTTGTAAAGTTCCCTTCCCATAAAGTCAGCTGGTACAAAATACTATTGATTCCACTTTCAAAATACTTCTCAACTCTCTGTACCTCTCCATCACTCCCATCATCTCCCCATAGACTACTGCCACTGTACCTCTCCATTACCTCCATCATCTCCCCAAAGACCACTGACACTGTACCTCTCCATCACCTCCATCATCTCTCCAACAGACTATTGCCACTGAGCTCCCAAGCCCCATCCCAATCTCTTCCGCCCTCCCTCCTCTGCTTCCCACACATACACACACACGCACACACACTCTAGCTAGAGAGACTTCAGAGAACAAGCTTAAGCCTTCCTTAGCTTCTCATTGCAGTGACTCATTCATCCATTCACATTGAGAGGCTGGAACCCAGAGTTTCACACACAATAAACAAGCACTCTAGCACTGTGATGATACTGTATTCCCCAATATATCGTGCACCCTAATAAATTTATCTGGGGTCAGAGAACAAAACAGCCACTAGACAGACATAGAGGCCAGAAAATGGTGGCACTCACACCTTTGATCCTAGCCTTCTGGAGGCAGAGATCCATCTGGATCTCTGTGAGTTCAAGGCCACAATGGAAACAGGCCGGCATGGTGACTCACACCTTTAATCCCAGGAAGTAATGGCAGAAAGTAGAAAGGTATACAAGGTGTGAAAACCAGGAACTAAGCTGGTTAAGCTTTTAGGCTTTTGAGCAGCAGTTCAGCTGAGATCCATTTGGATGAAGACACAGAAGCTTCCAGTCTGAGGAAACAAGATCAGCTGAGGAATTGGCAAGGTGAGGAAGCTGTGGCTTGTTCTGCTTCTCTGATCTTCCAGCATTCACTCCATTTCCTGGCTCTGAGTTTGTTTTTTATTAACAAGACCCTTTAAGATTCATGTTACACTACCACTGGGCTATACTCCAACCTCCATTGCATTTAATTAAAAATAAAGCACTATTCTATGGCCTTCAAGCACATATATACATGATTAAAGTTCATTTTCTTCCTTCCTTCCTTCCTTCCTTCCTTCCTTCCTTCCTTCCTTCCTTCCTTCCTTTCTTTCTTTCTTTCTTTCTTTCTTTCTTTCTTTCTTTCTTTCTTTTGCCTCCCAACCAAAAAAAGTCCAGGACCAGATGGTTTCAGCGCAGAATTCCACCATAATTTCAAAGAAGAGCTAATTCCAATACTCTTCAAATTGTTCCACACAATACAAACAGAAGGAACATTACTAAACTCTTTTTATGAGGCTACAGTTACCCTGATACCCAAAGACACACAAAGATGCAACAAAGAAAGAGAATTACAGACCAATCTCCCTCATGAACATTGATACAAAAATACTCAATAAAACATTGGCAAACCGAATCCAAGAACACATCAAAAAAGTTATCCACCATGATCAAGTAGGCTTCATCCTAGGGATGCAAGGATGGTAAAACATATGAAAATCTGTCAATGCAATACACCATATAAACAAACTAAAAGAAAAAAAACACATGATCATCTCATTAGATGCTGAAAAAGCCTTTGACAAAATCCAACACCCCTTCATGATAAAGGTCCTAGAGAGATCAGAATACAAGGAACATTCCTAAACATAATAAAGGCAATTTACAGCAAGACAAAAGCCAATATCAAAATAAATGGAGAGAAACTCAAAGCCATTCCACTAAAATCAGGAACAAGACAGAGCCTTACTATGTGGCTCTGGCTGGCCTAGATCTCATCTTGTAGACCAGTCTGGCCTTGAATTCACAGAGTTCTACCTGCATCTGTCTCCCAAGTGCTGGGATTAAAGGCATACCTCACCACATCTGGCTTATTTTAATTTTTTAGCTTCACCTCCTGTCATTTTTCTATCTACAGCACTCTAGTCACTTGAAGTGTTTCAGGTCTTAACACATAAAGTTTCTTGTCTCACATCCTTCACTTGTACACTGACATGCTCTTCCTCGTGAGTTTCTATCTAAAACCCATCATCTTGGGGGCTAAAGAGATGGGTCATCCATTAAGAGCACTGGGCACTCTTGCATAGGACCTGGGTTCCATTCCCAGCATACACGACTCCTCACGACTATTTGTAACTCCAATTTCAGGGACTCCGATAACCTCTTCTGGCCTCCTCAAAAACTGCACATTCATGGTGCACATACCTTTTGGCTGACAAAATAATCATACACACAAAACTAAAATAAATAAATCTTAAAACAAAAAACCAAAAGAGCACCCTCACCATCCTGCCCCCAATTTAACTTTTTGGTCTTAGCTCCTGGTTCTTTTCAAAGGTCAAAACTTGGTCCTTTCTCATGGTTTCCAACAGTGTGAATGGAAATTCATTTCCCTCACAGTGCTTCCTATGACTTGTAGTCCTAAGCATTGAGTGGTTTGTACATTTCCTGTCTATATTCCCCCAGTCAGCTGTGAGCATTGTGAGCGTCAGGACTGTCTGGTAAGTCAGTCAAGGTCACAGAAAGTGTTCAATGAACCTGTGTTGGACGGAGAAATGAATAAACAAATGTAATGAATAAAGCATCAGGTTTGGGTTGTATACAATGAGCATGAATAAAGGAAGTTAGAGTAGTCATTGGCATTGAAGCTTTTAGGATACTGTCATGGGGGCAGGAGGGAACAAGTACAGTCCCTTTGATGGTAGGACTCTTACAACAATGTGAAGTTGGCTTGTTTGTTCCTAGAGGGTAAACCAAAGAAAAGAAAAGAGCCGGGCGGTGGTGGCGCACGCCTTTAATCCCAGCACTCGGGAGGCAGAGCCAGGCGGATCTCTGTGAGTTCGAGGCCAGCCTGGACTACCAAGTGAGTTCCAGGAAAGGCGCAAAGCTACACAGAGAAACCCTGTCTCGAAAAACCAAAAAAAAAAAGAGAAAAAAAAAAGAAAAGAAAAGATTTTCCAAGTATGATTTCAGTCAGAACAAATGATCAAGTCATGTGACTACAACTCAGATTTAACTCATCAAGTAGGGCCCCAAAGTCCCTAATAACTATGTTTAACAGTACACAAAGAAACAGTTTTAATATGATTTTATGGGGTCCACAGACACAGTATGAGTGTGAAAGCACCCTAGAAAAGCTATCAATTGTTAACTTAGACAGAACGTACGGATACAAGAAACTATGGATAACATACAGTGGAGCTCTGGTTTTATGATGAGCACTTCTGGTCATTCCTGCTCCTTTGACCATGGCTCGGTTTCTCCCGTGATTGTCTTCTGAGTTGCACGATGTCCCAGACCCCACACTCCCATTGTTTATACTCATTGCCGAGAACTCTGCATCTCAGTCCACCACGGCTCCTCTAGGCAGCCTGGAGATGTCCGCTGGTTCTTAGTGATGCTCATTCCCGGGTCCTTCTGGAGAATTCTCCTCCCACTGAAGCACAGAGATCTGCATTGCTCAAAGACCCTGTGATGGGGAGCTTGGTATTTGCCTCTTTCCTGGGAATACCTTTTCCAGTTTAGCTTCCTCTATGTGGTATGGTGCTGAGATAGACTCTCGGGTTTTGTTAAAGAGAATGCCTTCTGTTCCCCATGAGTAATCATCGCTGATTTGCTAAGGATGTGACACATGAGATATGACATGAGATAGACCTTACACTGCATTTTATATCCGTTGTTCACTGACATGAATGGGTTTAGGGGAATAGCACTTCCCTGCTCTATCTGGATTAGGATACGTTGTCAATAGCTCGTGGCAAGACAATTTTAAGTTCTAACTCTGCCGCCTGTGAGTGTTAATGATTTCATTATAGTGTTTAACGTCTGGTCCTGAGCCCAGGGAGGACACCCAGCACACCTCACGCCTGTGGCGCGCCGCCGTGCACCTTTGGGCTTCAATGCCTTAGAAAACATTGCTTTTGTGGACCAGGTTTGCAGAGTTTTGAAGGATGACGTGGAAATTCCAAGTTTCTAATCCAGACTCCTGATCCAAATTGCTGGGTGGCCTTCCACCTATCAGCTCAGCCATTCCTTCACGGTACCCTGTCGTGACGGGGGAGCAGTGCACAAAAGGAGGCGAACCTGAGATCTCCCAACCCAGTCCCTGTCTCCGACCTATCGCGAGAAGAGACTCAAAGCATGTGCACAGCCATGGCAGAGGCTTGCTTGTTATAAAGGGAACACTGTCTGAGTTTAACGTTCACACATTCCAAGCCACGGTCTTCCAGGCTTTTCTTCCCAGCCAAACCTGATGGCAGGAGCCAGACTTTTAAAAAAAAATTCCAGAAAGCAGATTTTGGCATAGGTCATCTTTAAAACCTGCAGGGAATGAGGTTCAAGCCTTCTTTATTTTAAATTTTGTTTTTTATTGTTTTAGAGAACATCTTCACTCCTTCTGTCACATAATGTCACAGGCTATGCCGATTTTTGTCATTTTCAGGTCACAGTAAATAATGTTTTTCGGTCAGATGTTGGAAACAATCCTACCTCTTGCGAGTCTCTTTCTAACTTAAAATTCTTTGTGGGAGCTGAAGTCTGACTCTATTTTAAGAGACTTGTTCTTCTGATGTGATCATTAAATCACTTCAGAGAAGGGGGGTGCAGTCCAATTCTGACTGCTTGGAGAAAAGTTAACACGTGCCAGAAAAAAAAAGGGTTTTGGTTTTAATTACCACCCCTGGACAAACAGCCCGTGTGGCCGAGGCTCTGCCCCCCAGAGAAAACAGCAGTCCCTGCTCTGTTTGGGAGAGTTTTATGAACCAAAAACGAAACCAAAAACCCACTGCGAGTGTTCTAGTTCTAGAGGAATGTCCAAGAAAATTGCCCTCCTTCTCCTCACAACCCAACGTGTCCTTACAGCAAGATGGAGGCCTATGCATTCCGGTGTGATTTCCCCGGGATGCTGCAAGCCTGGAACTGTGGCGGGGAGGTAAGGAGCAGAGTCAGAGCTCCAGAAATCTAAAATGGATAGTCCTTTGGGCTTCTCGGTGTTAGTCTGTGGGGGCCGTGGAATCAATGGGGCTCTGTCTACCTAAGAACTCCCAAGTCCTGGCAAACAGGAACCAATCGGTTCGCCTGGTAGCCAAAGGAGCTGCCTATGTTTTAAAGGTTAGGAGTTCAAATCCTGTGGGCTTGATCCTGGGTTTAAGTGTGTACACGTCTTAGTTGAAGAAGCAATAACACTGCCCAGTGGAATCTGGCTTACCTGCAACTAAGTTCTAGCTCCGATTAATTACACAAATGCTGCCTATGGAATTCTTTACCTCAAAGTTTCTGGACAAAGGGGCCGGCGTTCCAGAAGGCACGGGAAAGCTGTTTTCCACACTGCCTGCTTTCTACAGAGTATATAACCTTGACTTCCGCCGCCTAGACGCCCTTTGTACTCCCAGTCTTGAAACTGCGATACACCAGCAGCCCCAGGTCTCCTTGTCCCACTTCGGTTTCTCTTCTGCTAATTGCTCAAGGAAGTAATAATTTACAGAGTTAAAGAAATGTTCTTTGTACTGATACCGCATTAGAAATAGGCATCCCACGAAGAGTCTGTCTGTGCATGACAGGCGCACAAGTTGATTTAGAACTCTGGGATTTTGTCCTCTCTGGGTTGGTTGGTTTGTTTTCCTTCTCCTTCTCCCCGTCCCCCACCTTTTTTTCCTCTCCTTTGTAAAGGCAATTTATCTGACCCAGTAAGGACCCTTCCGTTAGATAAATTTGTTTTATGAAACTTCGTGGCTCCCATCCATATTTTTTTTCCTTACTCTTCGAATTGGTACACACAACTGAAGAGCTCTTGCATTGGCAGGCTGGGAGGGCCTGGACTTGGACATAGTGTCTTGGTTTCACTTGTTTTATTTTATTTTTTAACTAAAGCTATATAAAGCTTGTGGATTAAACAGAATAAATTTCTAAATTAAAAAAAAGGATAGGCATCCCAGACAGAAAATACAACCTGTATTAGAGCATGTGGTTTTGGTAGTTCAATATACATCACATCTTGTTTTTATAGTATTTTACTATTTAGAAAATATTTTACATATATAGTCTCCTTTTATCATTATAGCCATTGGATAAGGAAATACTGTATCCATTGCACAGACAAGAAAAATGAGGCAGGGGAATGAGAAAAAGCCAGTCAGTAAGACCATTAAGCTAGACACGATAAGTAAGTGCAGGTGTGCCGTTACACAGCAAGGTGACCAAAGATAACGATAATATTCCTTATTTTAAAAGAGGAATTTCTTATTTTAAAAGAGGTGCTGGGAGTAATACCTCAGACTTGTAATTCGGAGGAGCCGAGGCAGGAGAATTGTTGTAAGTTTGAAGCCGGGGTGGGCTGTAGAGTGAGACTCAGTCTTAACAACAACATTAAGAACAACAAAAAGGAAGAAGAAGATACATTGTATATTTTCCTGACAAGGAAATAAGAAAGGAGAAAACAACGGTTGCTCTCACTTGGGCATTACGCAACACGCCCTTCAAAGCAGCGCACGAATATGCACAATGTTATAGATCAGTTTTTATGACTTTAAACAAATGAAAATAGGGACCAGGAATGTAGCTCAATTGGTAGAGTGCTTGCCTAGCGTGCAGGAAGCCCTAGGTTTGAACCGTACCACTCCACAAACCACACATGGTGGTGTACACCTATAATAAGCCCATCATCAGGGAGGCAAAGGCAAAGGATCAGAAGTTCAGTGTTATCCTTGGATATCTAGTGAGTTCAAGGCCAGCCTCGGATAAATGAGACTTTGTCTCAAAAAAGGAAAAGCTTTAAGTAAATACAAATCAATTTAAAAGAAGAAAAGGTGAAATCCAGAGAGGTTGATGAACTTTTTAAAATGGACTGGGGTGCAGCTTGGGGAGTGAGCACCTGCCTGGTGTGGACAAGACCCTACATAGCATCCCCTGAATTGCCAAACCATGAAACTAAAGCACCCTCAAAACTTTCTCCAAATCACATAACTGTCAAAGATAGTTCTTGAACCTCAGACCTCACAACTCCTCAAGTTTTCAGCAGTATAGAATAACTGCTCCTCTTCTTTATTTTATTTTATTTATTTGTGGGGAGGGGGATGCGGTCAGATCCAGGACCTCACACATCCTAGGCAAGCATTGTTCCCATGAGCTACATTCTTGCCTAGGAATCACTTCTAATACAAGGGGGAAAAAAAAACAAAAACAAAAACAAAACAAAACAAAAAAACCACCAAATTCCTATAGCATCCCATTTGTATTCCGGATTCTGCCGTGGATCCTCCTTTGTGGAGCTGTGTTCGTAATGCCTCTGCCATCTTGGAAAGAAAGAAAAGGAAGCACATACTGAATACCCCTGTAGACAACAGTGCACACTGCTGAGGTGAGTTCATTAAGTTATCTTGAACTCAAGTCCTTCCTATACATCCACTAATGAAGGAAAATAACGAGCCCTCTGTGCCCTCTTGCTCCGAGGATGCCTGAAGTTAGAAATACTCCAGCACTGGGGCCTGGAGCTGCCGCTACAGGAAGTCCTGTCTTTTAAATTAAGGCTCCAGCCATTTCCTTTCCAGTGACTCTTATTGCCAATGGGGCTTTGGACAGCTCACTCCCAGGAAAGCTTTCTCTGTGTGAGATAAAGACAATAGTGATGCCTGCTCCATACCTAACCCACAAAACTGGAGAGCAAAGCAATGCAATAATGTCTGTCGTGTGCTTTGGATGCATAGAAAGACGGGGTTTAGGAGCAAGGGTGTAATTATATTGAGTCACCGATGGTATCATTGTCTGTAGTTTACATGTGTGGCTGTTGCCTAAGAGACTGCTGAGTATAATGTGGCCATCGTGTTTGATATTTTAAGGACATAGCAATGCCACAACAATTAGTAGAAGAGTCTATGTTGAGAAAGGGAAATGTCCTTTTCTTTTAAATTCCTATACAACCAAACTTTATTTTAGGCTATCTGCTCCAGTCACGATCAGTACTTGCGATCAGTACCACACCCTGGCTTCACAAAGCTCTCCTTTCATTTCTTTGTCAGGCGATGCCTCCTAGAGTTGGGTCAGAACGCCATGGTGGGAGGACGCCCTACAGAAGAAAGAAAACGTATCTTCAGAGCGACAATCAGAATTTGGAAGCGCAAATGGCCATGACTTCTATGGCCATGATTCTAGAAAACCCCAGGCTATAAAATCTGGGCCCTAGAGCAGTGACCTGACCCATGTCTAGGAGAGCTGAGCCAGGGCACCATCTGCTAAACCTACCATTTAAATTTGCTTAAAAGAATTCTCAAACTTAAAAAACCACAGTCCATAACCCATCCTTTGGTATGTCAGGAACTATGTGAGTGCTGAGGCCATGAGCATTCAAATGTTATTTCCAGAGCTGGGGATATGGTTCAGTTGGTAAAGTGTTTGCAGCACTAGCATGAAGACCCAGGTTCAAATCCCCCAACCTCCATGTATAAAGCAGGAGTATGTCAGCTCACACAACTCTGAGCAGAGACCAGAGGATCCCTGGGGCTTGCTGACCAGCTGGTTTTAACCCAATCAAGGAGTTCAGGGTTCAGGGAGAGGCCCCATCTCTAAATAAATAAATAAATAAATAAATAATAAGGTAGAAGGCTAGGGAAATGGAACATAAGATGGAGGTACCTGTTCCCGAGCCTAAAAACATCAGTTTGATCTCTAAGATCCATGTGGCAGAAAGAGAGAAAATTAAGTTCTGTAAGTTGTTCTCTGACATAGCATCTATACCCCATTCCCACACATAAATAAATACATGTAATTTTAAAAATGGACAGGCACAGGCTAGAATGTGGTCCCTACACCAAGGATGAAGATGCTCAGGCTTTCATTTGATTGTGTTCACCTTTGAAAATAATAATAATCCCAGCACTTGGAAGGCAGAGCCAGGTGGATCTCTGTGAGTTCGAGGCCAGCCTGGTCTACAAAGTGAGTCCCAGGACAGCCAGGACTGTTACACAGAGAAACCTTGTTTCAAAAAACCAATAATAATAATAATAATAATAATAATAATGGTCAGCACTCACTACAGTTCCCATCTCACTGTGTGAAAGTCGATGTCATCACAAAGTCCCCTACCCCCTCTTCTATATACATGTGCTGGCCTAGAGCTGAGGACTAAACAACACAGTAGAACTATTCTCTTGGGATCAGGCTCTGTGGTACACATCTGTACTCTGGAGGCTGAGGCAGGAGGACTGTAAGATGGAAGCCTGCCTTGGCTACATAGTGAGATTCTGTCTCCAAAAGAAAAAAAAGAGGAAGGGAGGAAGAAAGAAACAGCCTGCTTGGAAGCTCTTAGCGTCCTGTCATGGGGAGCCATCTTTTTATTTCATCTCTACCATTTTCTTGACACAGTCGTGACAAACCTCTAAATGTTTCCTATAGCTGCTGTAACAAGCGGTTAAAAATTAATTTATTCTCTCAAGCATTCAAAGATCTGAAACTACTTTTGCTTTACTAGGCCAAGATCAAGGGACCAGCAGGCAACATCCTTGGCCTCTTTGCAGCTCCTGGTACCCATGGCTGTCCTCAGCATGTGGCCACATTCATACAATCTGTTTCCCTGATCATTTTGTCTTGCCATCTTCTGAGTCACATGCCCCTCTAGAGCAGTGGTTCTCAACCTTCCTAATGCTGTGACCCTTTAATGCAGTTCCTCATGTTGTGGTGACCCCCAACCACAAAGTTATTTCATTGCTACTTCATAACTATAATTTTGCTACTATTATGAATTATAATGTAAATATCTGATAATCAAGAGATCTGATATGTGACCCTCTTAAATGGGTCATGACCCACAGGTTGAAAACCACCGCTCTAGGTAAGTGGGACTGCATTAAGGGTCTACTTGGGCTGTAGAAAGTAAACGTCTCATCCTGCAATCTGTAACTTTTCTTGAGAACATATGCTCTTTACTCGTAGGCTAGTCACAGCCAAAAATGCAATGACACTAAAAATTATAGTCTGCTTTACCTACCAACTGTCCCACTGTGTCATACAGAAAAGTCCCCTCCACATTTTTCCCACCCTCATGCCTCAGTCCCTTCAGAGATTTCCTCACAAAGATACAAAGTTCAGGAGAGGCGCCATGAAGTTTATCTCAACTTTCCTAGGAATCAACGGCCTCCTATTCCAGGAGATCTCTTGAGTCCTTAGTGGTTTTTCAGTTATACCCTGGACAGTCTGTCACACTGGTCATTAAACCTTGTCTGGTCAATGAAATTCGGCTGCAGTGAGGATTCAGGCCCAGGTGGCTGGCCTCCTGCACACAGCCATACTATAGTACAGAACTGTCTCCATGCTTAGACCCAATCTTCTGCTTCTAACTTGTACTCCTAGAATAAACAAGAACCCACATCAACCCTGTAGGAATATGTCTGACCCAAAGACATAGACTTGATTTGGTTTCTTATTTTTGCATTTTTTTAAATATGTGCATTGGTGTTTTGCCTGCATGCATGTCTGTGTGAGGGTGCCAGATCCCCTGGAACTGGAATTACAGACAGTTGTGAGCTGCCATGTGGGTGCTGGGACTTGAACCCGGGTCCTCTACAAGGGCAGCCTGTGCTCTTCACCATTGCACTCTCTCTCCAGCCCCTGATTTGATTTCTTGTTTTCATTTCTGGGAAGCATATTCCTGGCCCCTAACTGAAGAATCTAATGACCTAGGCTCAGAATCCATTTCCTGCTGGGTGTGGTGACGCACTGAGGAGCTGAGACAAGAGGATGGTGCCAGGAAGGCCAGCCTGGGCTACACTGTGAACCTACGGAATGAAGGGAAGGAGAGAGGGGAGGAAAATCCCTCCTCTATGAATATACTGACGATCCTCAAAAGGCCCAAAACAACCATGAAAACTGCAGATCAATGTTTTAAAAAGTTATTATAACACTGAGATTACATAAAGCCAGGGCCCCAAAACTCTCAAATTATACCTCACCCTGAGGTGAATGGATCCCGATCCAGTCCAAAACAAAGGGATTTTTCTCACGCAGTAACCACCAGCTTGCAGTTCCACACCTAAGATTCCACTCTCAAGTGGCCAGCCCGCTAGTTCCCAGTGGAACAGGCTAGGTTTGCATCTATATTTGGTGTCTATGAATCCAGCCGGGGCCACAGTAATACCAAGTTTGTCCTTGAACTTCATTTTTTTGGTCTCTGGACTCTACCACAGTGTTTGGACATTTACAAGCAAAAGATATGTTCCCAAAGAAGGAAGTCAATAAAAAGATCCATGTTTACATTTTCCACGCCTTTCCCTTCCCTGCACTCACAGACCCTTCCCTGGGGTAGTGACAGTCTATTTATTGGGCTTCTCTAAACTCTGCATTCATTAAAGGAAGAAAAAACAATCTTCCAAGCACTCTGTTACTCCTTCATTTCCCCTGGTGAGCTGTCCATGTGGCTGACAAACTGGCCTTCTAGCTGTTCTAAACAAACAAACAAAAAAGGCAATTCTTAGTTTATAGTTCAGTATGATTTTCATTAAGCAAGGTCAGTTCTTCCAAAGAGTGTGTTTTCAACCACATGAAAATGGAGTCTTTTCCACATGAGCAATGGGGATTGAAGAGAAGCCACACCATGTATCACTTTTCAGAGGAGGTCCACTGCTGAACACAGTTGGTCTGCTTTGGGCCCTGCCTTTCCAAGCTCTTGTGTAGCCGAACATGATGAATCCACGTCTTGGTGAGTCCAAAACCAACATAAGCATAACTAAGACGTAACTGAGCAAACAGAGATGTGTAACCCGAAGCAGGCAAGGAAAATGTGGGAGAGAACCTATACATATTCATACAGGGATGGGTCCATTCCATTCCTAAGCATGTTCAGTTTACAATCATAGAGATTAAAGTGATGGACAGGAATGCTTCTGGGCATGCTCAGCTTGTACCATGAAGTTTAGCTGAAAATAAGGTAAAGGCTACTTTGAAGGTGCATTAACACAGGAGTCTGCCTTTGAAGGTGCTCTGCCTTGCCATGTGACTGCTCTTTAAGTGATACCTAAACCACAGGTACCACTGAATCACACACACACACACACATTTTATATATATATATTATATATATATATATAATATATATATATGATAAAGTTTATTAGGAACAGAAATAAATAGCAATAATATCTAATACTGAAACAGAATATAATGATGTATCATAACAAGGTTTACTTAGAATATATGAACTGTTTATTTCTAGGATTTTCTACTTTTTATTTTTGGATTGTGGTTGACCACAAGTAACTGAAAGTGTGGGTACTGGGAGACTGCAGTACATAATGTACACACTGGTCATTCTTGGCCACCCAGTCTTTAAATGTCCTTCTTCTTTGTAAGGAAGGCCCAGAAAAGGAGAAGTAGGACTCCATTACCACTTTAGAAGGCAAAGAGAGCATAGAGCTTTCCTCTTGCCCAGAAACTCAGAAACCAGCACGTCGCTGGTGTGCAGCTGGTCAGAGGCCCTGCTGGGATATGATGCCCCTGGGGAGGCACAAGTCATCTGTGGTGGCTGTGTCAGAGGAACTGAACATCAGGCAGCTTTGTGATGAATATACAGGGTGCCAGGGACCAGCAACATGATGGCCAAGGTCCAGCAGTGACGGCCCTGGTGGTGGCCATCATCTGTGGCCAGACTGTTCTCCTGATCACTCATTGTCTTTTTCTTTAAAAGTGAAAATGAGGACATTTATTGTGTGTGCATGCACATGTGTGGAGGTCAGAGGACAACTAATAGGAGTCAGTTATCTCCTACCATGTGGGTTCCAAAACTCTGCCCGTGTTGTCAGGCATGGCAGCCAGCACCTTTCCCCACAGAACTGTCTTGGAAACCCCGAGTCATTTACTTGCATCATCTGGCCCCCCGGCCCTCCCATGGATTCTGAGAGCAAAGTAACATTTCTCCAGTAAATTCACTCCCCACTTGAGATTTACACGGTTGCTACCAAAAATTCCGACCGAAGTCAGGCAGTGGTGGCTCACGCCTCCAATCTCAGCACTCAGGAGGCAGAGGCAAGCAGATCTCTGTGAGTTTGAGGCCAGCCTAGTCTACAGAGCGAGTTCCAGGACAGCCAAGGTTACACAAAGAAACCCTATCTTTAAAAACCAAATAATAGGGCCTGGGCGGTGGTGGCGTACGCCTTTAATCCCAGCACTCGGGAGGCAGAGGCAGGTGGATCTCTGTGAGTTTAAGGCCAGCCTGGGCTACCAAGTGAGTTCCAGGAGAGGCGCAAAGCTACACAGAGAAACCCTGTCTCGAAAAACCAAAAAAAAAAAAAACCAAAAAAAAAAACAAATAATAATAATAATTCCAACTGATATGCCAAGAATGGGACCCTGGAAGCAATCTCCTTTACTGCTATATTAGACCTGCGAGAACAGGTCTGAGGGCCTGCAGCTCATAGACAGATTCGCACCTGAGAGAACTGAGAATATATCGCTGCTGATTTCTGTGATCTGTCTTGTCTTGGGAAATGTTGCTGTATAATGGGTCTGCTCTTGTTTAAGTAGAAAATCCAATTAATCACAGACTGACGGTGATTAGCTTAACGTGGTCCAGTATCACTTGAGCACCTCCCCGTAATGAAATGATAGCTATGACTTTGTTGTTGTTGTTGTTTGAGACAGGGTTTCTCCGTGTAGTTTTGGTGCCTGTCCTGGAGCTCACTCTGTAGACCAGGCTGGCCTCGAACTCACAGAGATCCACCTGGTTCTGCCTCCCGAGTGCTGGGGTTAAAGGCTCGTGCCACCACCGCCAGACTAGTTATGGCAATTTTTTAAGGCGCACAAATGAGGATAAATGAGAAAAATAAATGAAGAAAGCAGTATCATCAGGACCACGAGAGAAGATCCTCAAGGGACCACAACACTTCCAGGAGAAATCCCTTTCCTGCCGGTGCTGGGCAGTTTTTCATCGCTATGACAAAAGCTTGAAATCAATCAATTTTTTAAAAAAAGAAACAATTATTTTGGTTCAAGGTTTCAGAGGTTGGTTGGCCCCAGCGCTTGGGGCCTGAATGAAGATAATTCACTGTGGCCAGAATGTAATTACTAGAAAGCCAAAGAGAAAAAGGGTGTCGCCAGGGTCCCACAACCCATAGGGACCCCACTTCCTCACATTACCCATCTTTTGAAGATTCCACTGCCTCCCCATAGCACCAGAAACTGGGGAGCAAGCCTTTAACACCTAGTTCTTTGAGGGGCACTGACAATCCAAACGGTAGCACTGGCCCCATCCCTTTCTCAAGTGATCAGTCTCCAAGTGGAGTCCGCTTCCAAATCTGCGTTCAGCCACAGAGTACGTATGAAAACGTGGCTTCTTCCATCAAGGCAACAACTCTAAAAGCCAAACTGTAATTTGAACATATGTAGAAAATGAGAGAAAACAGGAAGAGGGGAGGATCCCTGAAATGGGCCATGTCTCCTCAACAAATACCTCATTCATCACCTTGCTAGGTCAAAACCTAGCCGCAAGACTACACAGTACTCCCTCAGGCTGGGGGTTGTCATTTGTGGAATACCCTAAGTGTTTAGGAAAGTCTGAGAAATGCCAGAGTTCAAAAATACCTTCGAAAAGACATGTAGGGCAATTTCCTGTTGCTCCAGGTGACTTTTATCGTGCTTTTCTTTGGTAAATTTTCAGGTGCCCCCCATGACAGAGCTGCCCCATGACCCTCAAGAAGGAAATGGAATCTGAGAACTTCAAAGCTGGAGAGAGTCTGCTGCTCACCTCTAGTCCAACCCCCGCTGTCTCGGACTGGCAAACAGGGAGCCTGAAGCCCACCCGACATTCAGAGCGTGAGTGTGTCTCTCTCCTTTCTATTTTTGGGCAGTGTTCCCATGGCATCCAGCCAGAGTGTCCACACCAGTAATGTCTAGGGAATTTATGAGGCCGGCCAGCCTTTGGGTTTCTACACAGACCTAAACAGGAAATCCACACAAGGAAATGCCCTTTCTGTTTGCAGGCCAAATTCCCAGGATGCCTTCACCAGAGTGCCTGGCCGGAACAAAACAAAGACCTGGTCCAACAAATGCCCTTAGATTCAAAGGCTGAGGTGCCCTGTCTGCCCTTTGGCACTCCCTCCCCAATCCAGGAGGCCTTCTGCTCATTTAAGAAGAGCAAAGTTTTCTTTTCTCAGCCCTCAATTAAACCTTGCTCTAGTTGCTGGATGGTGTCAGTGAAGAGACACAGAGACACACATCCCTCTGACCTCCAGCTAAGTTTCAGGGCATTTCATGTGACTTATACAGAGTCCATTAACCTGGACCAGCCCTCTGGTTCCATTAGCTGGACACCCCATTCACATATTTCCTGTTCTTTCTTCACATTGCATTTAGCACTGTGAGGATGCCTGAGGATTGTAGAAAAAGGTTGATTTGTGTTGGGGTATGTATGACTCAGCGGCAGAGTCCTCGCCTTGCACATAGGAAGCCCTGAGTTCTGTCCCAGGCACCACAGGAAAAATAAAAGTGTCAGTCGGGTGCCACTAAGTCCTCTGTGCTACCCCTCTACACTGTGACAGTCATTCAGGCTTACCCAACGGTCTCAGCTTCGCTGCAACTTCAACACGCAGCACCCTGACAGACCTCTCCTGTCACACTGTCCCACTCAGTGTGTCTGTCTGTCCTGAACCTGGCCACTCCAACCCATTCTCAAATCTTTTCAGCCCTCCGTGAAAGATTCCAACTTTACAGACACTGTTGTTGAGCTGGACAGGAAGGAAGCCTGTGTCTCTGTCCCAGAATAGGACTGACTGTATTGCAGGTGACCCTTTGCCCTCTCCACAAGGCATCCCCATGGCTGACCACTGAAAATAGACTCTGTCCCCTTTAGTTCGCTCTCCCCCCACCTCCCTTGGGAAAGAAGACACAGGTTTCCAAGGAGCCGGCAACATCATCAGGGCTTGATTGTCTTTCAGAAATTACCAGATGTGGGGGAAAGGATAATGTGTCATTTCCTTTAACAAATGGTTTGGGCATCTGTGCATTTCCTCTTGAGCCAGCCCCTTAGGCTAATCTGATGGAGTGAGAGTGAAGGACAGATCCCTCTGGCTTCTACTCCCACTCTCATGGATCCTGGCGGCAGCCTCCTTAAAACCTTTCAAGTTCAACCCCTCTCTTGTTGGTTCTCTATTTTTGTTTTTTGGGTTTTTTTTACTCTTTTGGCTTTGTGAGGGATCTGCCACCCAGCTCCCCAATAATCACACAGAAACTTATTCTTTCTTATGAATGTCTGACCTTAGCTTGGCTTGTTTCTCGCCAGTTTTTCTTAACTTAAATTATCCCTTTTTGCCTCTGGACTTTTACCTTTCTCCATTCTATATACCTTTCTTTACTTCTTACTCTGTAGCTGGCTGTGTGGCTGTGTGGCTGGCCCCTGCAGGCTCCTCTCCTCCTGTTTTCTCTCCCCTTCTTCTCTTCTTCTCCTTCTATTTATTCTCTCCACCTGCCAGCCCCACCTATCCTTTCTCCTGCTTCGCTCTTGGCCATTCAGCTCTTTATTAGACCATCAGGTGTTTTAGACAGGCAAACTAACACAGCTTCACAGAGTTAAACAAATATAACACAAAGAAATGAAACACATCTTTGCATCATTAAACAAATGTTCCACAGCATAAACAAATGTAAGACATCTTCAATTAATATTCCACAACACCCCCTCACTAAGAATTTTATCTGTTATTTGTATAATATTTACTTTGATTTTGGGTGCTGGAAATGGAACCTGGGGTCATTAGGATGTTACCCATGCACTATTGAACTACATGTCCAACCCTAAGAAAACATCTTGCCTTCTGTATATATGAACAAGGATACAGAATAAGTTGAAAAAGCTGTGAGTCAATGGAGAATTTTGGAGACAAGATAAATACAAGGGAATGAACTGGTAAGAAAGCAGTGTTGGAGGGTGGCTTCAGGTAATCAAATTGATCACCCTTTCTTCTGTATCAATGACTCTCCATGATGGACCAACAAGGTCATGTTTCTCAGGGTCTTGCCTCACCAGCCCAGCCCCACCAGGAAGAGGCTCAGCAATCTCTTGACAAGCTTACCAGAAGACTGTAATACTTAAGTTTGAAAACCATTGGTCCAGACAGATAAAGCTTAAGGGTTGCCACAGACCCAAAGGAGCAAGGGCTGATGTGAGATGGTTGTCTGGGAGGTGGGGGAGGAGGGGTGTGTATGGTACCTTGCAGAGTGAGAGGAAGGCTCTCACCTGGCTAGATTTATATCAACTTGACACAAACGAGAGTCATCTAAGAGGAGGGAACCTCGATTGAGAAAATGCTTCCATAAGATCCAGCTGTAGACAAGTCTGTAGAGCATTTTCTTAATTAGTGATTGATTAGGGGAGGGTTCAGCCCATTGTAGTGGTGCCATCCCTGGGCTGGTGGTCCTGGGTTCTATAAAATGTAGGCTGAGCAAGCCATGGGGAGCAAGCCAGTAAGCAGCATTCCTCCATGGTTTCTGCATCAGCTCCTGCCTCCAGGTTCCTGCCCTATTTGAGTTTCTGTCCTGGCTTCAATGATGGACTATGATGTGGAAGTGTAAGCCAAATAAACCCTTTCCTCCCCAGCTTGATTTTTGGTCAGGGTGACTCAGTGCAGCCACAGAAACCCTAAGACAGCAGGGAAGGAGATGACCCAGAGCTGGCGATGGTGCTGAGTGGTAGAGTACTTGCCTAGCATGCACAAGGCCCTAGGTTCAATTCTTCAGCAACACACACATACACATACACACACACACACACCAGATAGTGGCAGAAAAGAATTAAAAACACAATTATATCCATATCTTTGCACATACCACACAAACTTACAGCACTTCTAAAATATGGCTTAATAGTATAAGCATATTTTTCATTTAATAAAATGTATAATATGGACCCAATTATATAAACTATATATCTATGCATATGTCAATGGATATACGGGAAGAAATGGAATACTGCACATTGAAATGGTAGCTGGGCACAATGGTGTATACTTGTAATCCCATTATCTGAGAGGTAAAGGCAGGAGGTTGAGGAGTTCAGGGTCATTCTTTGAGCTACATAGGGTTCCAGGCCAGCCTGGGCTACATGAGGACCCTGACTCAAAAAAACAAAACCCAAGACTTTTATAAAGACTTCAGTCATCATGCTGACTCAGATAGCCCCACCCCTAGATGAAGAGCCACAGGCAGCCAATGGCTGCTTAGAGAGAGAATCTCCAGGGACCAGCCCACTGGTGGACTGTCCAGTCCCATGTGATCAGCCCTAAACATAAGCACACAGCATTAAATGGTCTCAGCAGAGTTTATATGTTTCCTATATAGCTCAGGCTGGCCTGAATATGTATATATGTCACAATAATAATTATAAACAAAAAAGTCATGAATTTGAGAAAAATTGGAGGAAGGGTAAGTACAGTACTCATATATGAAATTCTTAAAAATTATAAATTAAAAAAAGAAAATGGATAATGACACATTTTTGTTAAAGTTAAAAAAAGTTAACGATGATCACTGTTAAGTGATGGGCTGTGGATGATTTTTGTGAGAAGGAAGTTGCTGAGAATTGAAGCCAGGGATTGTGAATTCCTTGCAGGGAGGTGGGGTATTTAGGTGTGTGTACGTGCCTAATTTTTACTTCATCTTTATGCTTTCCTGTCGACCACATCTCTATGCTACTTTATTTTAACATAATAACGTTTTTTAAAAGGGTAATAAAATGACAAACTTTTAGGTCCAAATAGTCATTTAAACAAATTTGCATAACCCTCCCCAGGCTCTACTTCTCCATGAATGTATGTCACACAATTATTAGCCCCACCTCTTGCACTTGTGCTCAAAGGAGTGTGCAGAACGCTGGCTTCGGAGGCTCTCAGGGAGGACTGCAGAAAAATGTGAGCCTCTGCCCACCCGGGGCACGTGCCCAGGCTGGGGCGGCACCTCCCACCGCCGTCTGGGGTGCAGGGTGTTCTCAAAGAACCGGCAGTCACCCGCGGTCGTGCTGGAGTGATTGGCTCAGGAACCTGGCAGCCTCTGGTTTTTACACTCTGATTTCCTAGCAGGGCTAGGCCCCAGGCAAACACAAAGCAAAACAAAAAACACGGACAGAGTCCTCAAAGGCCTAACAAGAAAGAAAGGACAATAGCATGATATAAGGGTCGGTGAGCAGCCAGTGACTCAGCGCTACTGCTCCATCAACACCAGCTGTAGCCTGCAGTGTTGACGGCAGCCTGGGCTGGGCATGGAAAAACAAAACGGGACACACACACACACACACACACACACACACACACACACACACACAGTGGCCTGGGCTTGGGGGGGGGGGACTAGGCATGGA
The DNA here is from genome assembly GCF_007827085.1 of Peromyscus californicus insignis. Classification (NCBI taxonomy): domain Eukaryota; kingdom Metazoa; phylum Chordata; class Mammalia; order Rodentia; family Cricetidae; genus Peromyscus; species Peromyscus californicus. Next base: position 64,450,761 of record NW_026294436.1, on the reverse strand, counting down.
AAAACAAAACGGGACACACACACACACACACACACACAGTGGCCTGGGCTTGGGGGGGGGGGACTAGGCATGGAAAAACAAAACGGGACACACACACACACACACACACACACACATACACACACACACACACAGAGTGGCTGGTGTGGGGGGCTAGGCATGGAAAAACAAAACGGGACACAGACACATACACACACACAATGGCCTGGGCTTGTGGGGGGGAGCGAACTAGGCATGGAAAAACAAAACGGGACACACACACACACACACACAGTGGCCTGGGCTGGGGGCTGGGCATGGAAAAACAAAACGGGACAGGGACACACATACACACATACACACACACACACACACACACACACACACACACACACACACACACACACACACCAACAGTTAGACCATATCGAACACTGGACCTTAATTCAGTTTTCATTAACACCTTTCATCAAGATCCCTAAGGAGGGGACACTTGACAGGAGAGCCCGGATCTCCAGACTGGAACCATTAGTTGCTTTCAGGCTGTATCTCATGTTAATTCTCCCGACTCTTGCTAGCTCTTTTCAAAATACCACAGGGTGAAATCTGGTTAGTGTGGTGGATGTCAGTAGAGGGTTCTCAAGACTTCGGGAGGAAATTCCCACCCTTTGTGAGTCACAGGAGGGCCTGGGAGATTTTGGGGGGGGGGGCTACAGAAGAGAGTGAGAAACTGCCAGAAGGGGTAACTGTCTGCGAATGTGTGTCTTATTAAAAGATGGTGTCCACAGGGCTGGCCCCACTTTCTTCAACGCCTCTGCTCCCTCCAGACCCAAGGCAAGGAACTCTACAGGTTAGGCTGGTCATGGCAGGGCCATCAGCTACCACCAAGCACCAAATCCACCCTTTAGTCCAGCACCACTCACTGAGGTGGACCAAATAAGAGCATCCTGTCGGCCACTGCTCCCTTGAGATCTGTCTGTGAGGGAAGTTCTTTGCTGTCAAGTTCTTTGATTAAAAACTCCAGGCTTATAAAGGTGCTTGCCTCGTGACTGGAGTTTGACTCCCAGATCCCATGGTACAAGGTGAGAATCAACTTCCAAAAACTGTCCTCTGATCTCACACACAAGATGATGATGATGATGATAATTAATAATAGTTTAAGAACTCCAGTGCCTGGAGAGATGGTTAAGAGTACTTGCTTTTGTAGAGGACCAGGGTTCAGTTACCAGCACCCATATGGTGGCTCACAACTATCTATAATTCTAGTTCCAGGGGTCTGACTCCCTCTTCTGTCCTCCCAGACAGCAGGCATGCACATGGTGAGCTCACACATACATGCAGGCATGCACATGGCACACACACATACATGCAGGCATACACATGGCACACACACATACATGCAGGCAAAACACTCAGGCACATAAAATAAAAATAAAGAAATCTTTTAAAAAAATCCAAGGACTTCAGAATTTTCTTGCTCACTCTGAGGTATCAGATCATTGTATAGACGTTTAATTTATACATATGTACATACATATAATTTATAGTGGTTCTAGGGATGGAGCTCAGAGCTTTATGGATGCTACTAGGGAAGACTTCTCCACTGACCTTTATCCCCAGTCCTGTATGGCCGTTTTCAATCACAAAGCATACCCTCTTTTCAGATATTAGGTATCTTGGGCCAAGCATCCCCAGTCACTGCAATATTCATTCTTAAATTAGTCTCCCAGCACGTCCCCCGCCAGCTTAGAGGGAAAGAACAGCTGGGAGATGAATGTTACCTCCCCACCTTGTTTCCCAGACTCCTCTTGGAGCAAATGGAGACTCTCTCTCTCAACCTCTCTGTGCCAGGAGGACTCCACTCGCTGAGCCCTGCTCTCTGTTGAAGCCCAGTGCATTCACAAATGCAGTCCCGCGCTTCCTCTTCCTCTACCAGCTCCCTCCCAAGGCCGAGCAGCCTTCTGGGAAGTCCCCCCAAACAGGTTCCCAGAGCACTCATATCATGGAAAGAAGCAAAGGCTACACATTAGCGATCTCTTCCCACCTTCCCCACCCAAAGCTAACATGTATCAGTGTTTCCCCAAATGCCGTTGTACCTACAATAAATTTGTTAGCTATTTCCATATCTGGTTTTTTTGTGGGCTATGCCTAGAAAGCTAGGCTCTCCAGGAAAGCCATAATGAAGAGCACACAGGAATGATGCCCTTTTTATTTGGGATGGTCCCTGCAGTGGCTACCCTGGGTATGGTTGGAAGGAGGCTCAGAAGATTTCCCAGGGTCTTGAGGAAACACCAATTTTCTAGGAAAGTGATTTCTCAGCAGATGTGGGGAAGAAGCACATCTGTGTTTTAGAGACACAGACCGAGTGCTCAGGAAGGCTGCTCCACTCCAGGGCCTATAGAAGACTTGGCTCCCTTTCCCAGTGCCCCAAAGCAGGGACTGTGTCCTCCAGAGCATCTAGATGGCTAGCCCCACAAGCAGTGGCATGTCTATGACCCCACACTCACCCACTGATCACCCACTGGCCTTCACTGGCCAGTGAAGGTGAGAGACCCTGTGATGGTGACAGCCACTTCATAAGCAAAAAGCAGAAAGGGTCTCAGTAGCCACCTGTGACGGTGGACACCGTCCTGAAAGCCGGAAGAGCCAGGAGGTCCTTTGCTGTCTGCCCACAGAGGGCATGCAGGCAAGGGTTTTGCTCATTTGCCTTGGCAACTTTTCCAGTCGTGGAATGTACCAGACTAAGAGGACAAGGCCAGGATTGATGGAGCCCCAGCTCAGAACATGGAGAGCCAATTCCTGGCTGTGATAATGACATGGTCCCTGAAAAGGGTAGTGTAACAGTGAAGCCTGCCATCAAACTGAGACACCCTTTGTCAACAGGCCGGTGAGTGGGTGGTTGACATGCTGAGCTCCCGATTTGTCCCAGCAGGTCTAAGTCCCTCAAGGCCCTGCGAGAGGCCGTCAACTTGGTTCCTAAGGCAGGAAAACGTTTATAAATCAAACCCACTCTGTTCTCTCTACTTCACTGGGTGCCTTTTCTTCTCCGACTCATTTTCTTTTCTGAAAGTAGGTCTAATTGGATTTGTTTCTATTTCTACAGCCCCATTAGCTTTCTAATACCATTAGAGCCTTTCAATTATGTGAGAAATTAAACCAAACGTGCCATTCTTAAAAACCTTTAAATGTCCATGCAAATTCCCTTGACCTAGTTTTCTTGTGTCCTCTAGGGATGTAGAATCCCTGACGAGGACACCTTGTGACTCACTGAAGAAAACAAGACAGGAATGTCAAAGGGCAGGTGGCTGGAAACTGAGAAAGAATAGGACCAGAGGGGAGCCATTCTTTCCTCTCCCACATCCCAAATGTGAAGGGTTACCAAGCGCTAGCCCTGCTTTTTAAAAGAAACATCAATTTGTGAAAGTATTGACACAGGGTCAGAAAATTAACCACTAGTGGGAAGAAATGTATAGGATATGAATGCTGAATAAAAAAGAACCCTCTTAAGAGGTGGCAACAAAGTATATATTTTTAACAGGGGATGGGGGTACAGGACTGTAACTCCACCACTTGGGAGGCAAAGACAGGAGGATCCAGAGTTCAAGGACACCTAGATATATAGTGATACTCTATTTCACAAGGCTAAGACCATGAATTAATTATCATTCTAATATTTATATTTAGAAGAATAGCAAAGTCAAAAGCCATGCTAAGATGTCTTACAACAATGCCTCCCAACCCATCTAAGCACTCTTGAACTTAAATGATCATTATCCCAAATCTGGAGGCCATAGGGCACCCTAAAGTCAAAAGTCAAGTTCTGGGGCTACAGCCCCATCTCAGTAGCTGAGCAATTGCATGAGGCCCTGAGTTCCATTCCCAGCACAAAGGAGGAGGGAGAGGAGGAGAGAGGGAGGAAGGGAGAAGGAGAGGGGTCTGCAGTTAAGTATATACTGCTCTTGCAGAGAATCCACGTTAGGATGGCAGCACCCACGTGAGGAAACTCATGATCCCTGTGACTCCAGCTCCAGGGGACCCAATGGCCTCAATGGGCACCTACACTCACGTGCATATACACACATAACTAATTTTTATATATCTTTTAAAAATTAGAAGAGAGCCGGGCAGTGGTGGTGCATGCCTTTAGTCCCAGCACTCAGGAGGTAGAGCCTGGAGGATCTCTGTGAGTTCGAGGCCAGCCTGGTCTCCAAAGCGAGTTCCAGGACAGGCACCAAAACTACACAGAGAAACCCTGTCTTGAAAAACCAAAAAAAAAAAAAAAAAAAAAAAAACTTAGAAGAGAAAGTCCTGTTTCTAACATTCACTCCATCTGACTTGCCATGGAGTCTTACAACAGAGATCCCAGAAGCAAATCTACTTTGCTGGGCTGACAAGGACCAATTTAGAATTCTCTGAACCTATTTAAAGTGAAGGAAAAGGCCAGGCCTCCGTCCCTGAGTTGTTTTGTCTATTACTATACTACCATCTAATGGTGAGGTACATTAAAACACAAATGTAATCCATGTGGGGGACCATTGATTCCCACGGCATTTTTTTCATGTCAAATGCTAATGCAGACAGTTCCTACCTTCAAGATTTTTCAGTTTTGGATCATGTGAAAGCTTTGCGGTCAGTAGAAATCTCACTTCTGAGTTTTGAATTTTGATCTCCCCCTCCCTCAGCCCCAGGCCTTGATTAGGAAGTGTAACACACTGTCACAGTGCTGGGCAGGAGCAGGTAGTCATGGCTCCGGGTCTGCCCCATGACCCTGAAGGTAAACACCTGCAACTCTGGGCTTGCTGCCTCGCTAACCGAGCTGCCTGGTAGGTTAGTCATGGATGCATTCTCTGGTCACCATGTTCCCAGCTTTCAATGGGTTTATCAGGATGTAACCCCATCAGGAGTCAGGAAGCATCACCTGTCTTTGCAGACAAGTCATCATTCCCCTTCTCATTTGTGTACATTAACTGTACAGAATAAGAGGTTTCATCATGACATTCTCATACATGCATATGATGTGCATTAACCACATTTACCCCTCCTTATGAGCCTCTTTTCTCCTGGTCCCCTTCTTCTTTCCAAATAGTTCCTCTTCTACTTTAATGCCTTTTTTTTTTAAATTAAAAAATCGATACTTGGCTTATGAAAGAAATTATGCTGACATGGCTTGGTAGGAAGTCTTGCAATAGAGGCAGGAGGATCTGGAGTTCAATACTATACTCTGCTGCATAGTAAGTTCCATCCAGTTCAAGGCCAGCCTGGGTGCTTATTCTTTATGGCTAAGTAACACTCCAGTGTGTGCATACACTGTATTTTCTCTGTCCATTCACCACTGGTAAGACCTACTCTGACTGCATAACTTGGTTATTGTAAAAAGCGTCATGATAAACACATGCATGCAAATATCTCTATCGTATGCTGTTACTCACCAGATTCCCCATAGATCATTTTTTAAAAAATGTAAGAGAGTCTCACATCTGAAGTCTTTGGAAGGAAGAAAATAATGAAGTCTCTAATTTGATTATCTAGCGGAGGGAGAAACATGTAACATTAGTGAGGACAGAAAATTTTCTTTAAAAAAAAAAACCCAAACTCCCAAAGCATACTATGAAAAACAAATTATCAATTTAAGATATTGTTTTAGCTGGGTGTGGTGGCTCACGCCTTTAATCCCAGTACTCAGGAGGCAGAGGCAGGCTGATCTCTGTGAGTTCGAGACCAGCCTGATCTACAAACTGAGTTCCAAACAGCCAGGGCTGTTACACATAGAAACCTTGTCTCAAAAAAACAAAAATGAAAACACAAACACATTGAGACAGTCCTATAAATGAGAACGTAACAACAAAAGAAATAGTGTGTACACAGTATATTATCATAGAGAAGATAACAAAACGAAACCACAACTCTATGCAGAGATGATCCACAGCTCTAAAATTAAAGACCCAGGGCTAGAGAAATGACTTACAACTTAAGATCACTTGCTGCTCTTCCAGAGGACCTGGTTCAATTCCTAGTCCTCACTTGGAAGCTAACAACCAGCTGCACTTCCAGTTCCAAAGGATCTGATGCCCTCTTCTGGCCACCGAGGGCACCAGGTATATGCACAGTGCGCAGACATACATGCAGGCAAAACACTCATACACATAAAATGCAATTTAAGCTTTTTAAAAATTACATTAAAGTCATAGCAAAAATTAGATTGTGTTGTTATATAAGAAGAAGGGGAGCAGATTACCAACACTTTGCCTTCTGTTCTTCTTGGTAAAGATAGTAAACCACAATGTATTTAGAATCAAACCACAGTTTATTTAGGAATCTGCCCCCACCCCAAGCACCAAATGTTAATAGTGTGAACAGTCTGGGGCAATTTACTAACCAATGAAAACAAAGCACATCTCTTCCTACCCCTAAGCTCTCTCTCATCTCCAGACACACAGGACACACATCAAAGGTTGCTTCCTAGCAGTTCTTGTAACTCCAACTCTAAACCATGTCCAAAAACAGCAGTATATTGAGCCTGGCTGCAGAACCTCCAGAGAGGGGTTCTCCAAGCCTAGGAGAGAGGCATGAGATGACAACCAGCTACTCAACTAGTTTGTAAAGGAAGAGTTGCCATGGGAACAGCAGCAAGATGAGAAAGTAAAATGGGGACTCCCTGAAGCATGGCTTCAAACACCAGTTTTACTGTGTAGCTCTGAGACATATCTGTACTCTTAAAAATAACGTACACTAGCTGAGCACGGTAGCACATGCCTGTGGTCCCAGCTATGAGGAAAGCTGGGGCAGCAGGATGATTTGAGCCCCTGAGTTTGGGAACAACTTGGGTAATATAGCATGGGAAAATGATCTAGGAGTGTAAATTCCAACCAGGACAATGGGAAGGGGCTGCCATAAGATCAGAGGGTACACCCTCTGAGCTGAGATGCACACTGATGTGCCCCTTCCCAAGCAGTACCACACCACTCTCTAACTACTAACACACAGATGCCGTGCAATTAGAAGCATGAATAAAACATAGACCTGTACAAAACTGCCCAACCTATCTCTTACCAGGAAATATTTATGACATTATTTACATTTACTTTTATTTTTCATTGCGGCAGATAAGACCTAACCACCAATCATAGAATCATATCACAACCAGTGTTTTTTTTTATGTATCCCTATTTCTTTTCTTTTTGAGGCATGGTGTTGCTATGTAGCCCCATCTGGCCTGGAATTTGATATGTAGATCGTATTTGCCTTGAATTTACAATGATCCTCCTGCTTCTGAGTACCAGCATTACAGACATGTGCCACTGGGGCTGATTTAGCCAGTGATTTTGTGTGTGTGGTGTGTATGTGCACATATTTCTGTATGTGTGCAGTGGTGTATTGTCTTAGTTAAGGTTTCTATTGCTGTGAAGAGACACCACGACCATGGCAACTCTTATAAAGGAAAACATTTCATTAAGGGGGCTCGCTTACAGTGACACACTTCCTCCAACAAGGCCACACCCACTCCAACAAAGCCACACCTCCTAACAGTGCCACTCCCTCTGAGATTGTGGGGTCCAATTCCATTCAAACTGCCATGTGTCTGCAGGTGTGTGTGTACACACCCATGCATGAGCATTCAGAGGCCAGAGGTCAATGTCAGGGCATCTTCCTCAGTTTCTCCCTACCTTGTCCTTTTTATTTTTTATTGCATGTATTTATTGGGTGTATGTGTGAACCTGCATGACATGACATACATGTAGAAGTCAAAGAACAACTTGGAGGAGTCAGTTTTCTTCTTCCTGCCATATAGATTCTGAGGGTTGAACTCAGGTGGTCAGGGTTGGTGGCATTTAACCCTGAGACATCTTGCCAACCCCCCACCTCATGTTTTGGAGACAGGCTCTCCCATTGAACCTAATGTTCACTGATGCAGCTAGACTATCTGACCCTCCAGCCCCAGCAGCCTTCCGTCTCCACTTCCCAGGGCTGGGATTATAGGAACATCCAGTTTTTTTAATGTGGGTGCTGGGGAGTAGAACTGGGTCCTCATGCCTGTACGGTAAGCCCTTCACTAGGCGCTTTACTGACCCTCAGCCTAGCCAGTGGTGTTTAAAGTGTTGTTTCAAGTCAACAACACCTGCATCATCTAAGAACTTGGGAAAAGCAAATGTTCAGGCCTCACCTCAATTCTACTGAATCAGAAACTCGGGTACGTGTTTTAACAAATTCTCTGTGTGATGCAGACACACTTGTCAACTTGAGGACCACTGTCCCAAATGAAGACACTGAGGGAAGAAGCAGGGGTATGGCTTGTTAGTTAAGAAGTAGCTAACGAGGGTGGACCAGGTCCCGTTAAAACCAGAAGCTCAGGGATCAACACCTTCATCCACATGTCAAGCTGCTCTGGCCCAGACCAGTCTATCCACTTCACAACCTGGTTATTCCGCCTGGGAACAGGAGCAAGGCCAATGGCGCAAAGCTAGCTAGTTAGTGCCTGTGGTGGAGCTGTGTGGAGAGATCCCTGGGGACCCTGCATCCCCTTATTTTGTTTGCTAATCTCTGGGATCGGTGGTTCACTTCCTAGCCTAGCAAGAATGGTTGGCAGGCGTCCGTGGTTTGGTGGGAGAAACTGTGCCCTGGAACACTGAGATCTGGCCGAGCACAAAGGAAGCAGTGTGGGCCTGCTAGCAGCTTGGGAACCGAGATAGCAGCAGAGAACCACCAGCGAGCCCCAGGAAGGAGGCCGAGAGCCATTCATTCTCTGTTCTGATAAATATACAAGCTACAGAGAAAGTGTAAACAATACCGTAACTAGAGCCCATATTCCCACACCTAGCATTAATAACTGCTAGCTCAACATCGAATGGAATGGCAGTTTTCCAAAGCTGTGAGGGGATGGCATCTGGTAGTGCTCGGAGGTGGGGGAGAGAATGAGAGGAGAGCCTTTGGAACACGGAGAAACAAAGTATTTCTGAAATCTTTTTAAATAGCGTCCTCCTCCTTTTTTCAGAAAACGTTCTGAACAGGAGGCTTCCACAGTGCTAATAACAGCGCAGAAACTCGCCTCGTTGGAGGCTAGGAAGTTAGAATTTACACATAATGATGAGCAGAAAAGTAGCCAGAAAGCAAACCAGCTCCTCTGGGTTGGGGATAACGACAAGCTTTAGTTTGGTTTTACACATCTGGGGATTGAACCCAGGCCCTTGCATAGGTAGGCAAGGTCTACCACCGAGCTATATTCCCAACCCTTTCTGCAATATGCTTTCGGACCACCCTCATGCCCCATGAAGGTGGTCCAAAAGCTTGGATGAAGGTGAAAAGCTTGGAGGCTAGTCTCCACAGAGGCTAGACACCTAGTGTAGATCCAGTCCAGGGGCAGGTGGGAGGGGCTATCTCTGCTCCGATCCAACCAGTTTTCCAACCACCAGGCCATGCTTAATGCAATGTCCAGAGCCTCTGAAAAGGTAAGACCCAAATTAGCTGGGCAGTGGTAGCACATGCCTTTAATCCGAGCACTCTGGAGGCAGAGGCAGGAGGATCTCTGAGTTCAAGGCCAGCCTGGTCTACAGAGCAAGTTCCAGGATAGCCAGGGCTGTCACACAGAGAAACCCTGTCTTAAAAACAAAAAACAAACCACTCATAGTACAGAGGGTGCTGTTTCTGGTCCTTGATAAGCTCAGCCTATCAAGAAAAGGAAAAAAACCCGACACTCATCCTTCCCTCAACCCATCTCGGGGCCATTTCCCCTGCAGCCAGGGCAACAGTGGTTGGGTGCAGTTTATCTTGTTGAACCAGAGAGCCAGAGGACTGGGCTGCAGATGTGGCTCAGCTGGAAGAGTTGCTTGCCTAGCACGGATGAAGCCCCAGGTTCAGTCCCAGCACTGTGTGAAACCGGGGGTAGTGGAGCCACAGGGCAAACGGATCGAAAGTTCAAGGCAATCTTCTGCTACCAGCTTGGGCTACATGAGACCGTGTCTTGTGTGTGTGTGCGGGGGGGTGGTGGGGTGGTGGGGTGGGGGTGGTGGGGGTGGTGGGGGGGTGGGGGGGGGTGGGGGAGTGTGGGGGTGGGGGTGGGGGGGTGGGGGGGGTGGGGGGGGTGGGGGGTGGGGGGTGGGGGGGGGGGGGGGGGGGTGGGGGGGGGTGGGGGGGGTGGGGGGGGTGGGGGGGGGGTGGGGGGGGTGTGCGAATATCAGAGTTAGAGTGAGAGAATATCACAAGCCAGGAAAGCTGCACCAGGAATCTTCCTCTGTGTGTGTGTGTGTGTGTGTGTGTGTGTGTGTGTGTGTGGTGTGTACTTGTGGATAAATCTAATATCCTCCTTGGAGATCTCTCCAAGGAAAATGCACAAGGCAGCTGGGTAGGCTCAGCTCACTTCCCTCTCCCCACCCAAGTACATAACCATGCTGTAAGAGCTGCCAGGGCCGCCCTGAGGCATGCTACATGTCTCAAGTGCATGCTATAGCACATGCTACATGCCAGCACAGTCACAGCCTCGTGAGAGAGCTCAGTGCACGGACCCCACCCGTGCCTGGCTACGTTGCTCCCCAGGTCCTTGAACCCCCATCAGTGCGGGGGAGCCTGTTTGCCAGAACAACCCGAAAAGGAAGCCTGCAGAAGCATTCAGGCCCATCAGAAATCAGTTACAAGAAATGGATTTTTCGCCTGTTTTCCAATAAGGAAAAACAATATTGAAGGGAAGAAAATGAGGGTGAGTCTTCCTGTCCATTGCCCAAGTCACTTTAGCACCTCCCGCTCCCCACCCCTGCAAAAAAAAAAAAAAAAAAAACACCCAAAACAAAGTGAGCAACTAAAACTGCATTTCCAAGCTTTAAATACGACATTTTCTGTTGTGTCGATAGAAATGGGAGGGAGATTGGGGGCGGGGTGTGGGAAGACTGTGCATTGCTTTCACCTCAATACCTTAATTAGAAATTCATCCTCTCAGGGCCAGCAAGATGACTCAGGAAGTTAAAGTGCCCAACAACCTGAGTGTGACCCCCCAGAGCCCGAGGAGGAAGGAGAGGACCAACTCACAAAAGCTGCCCTCTGACCTTCTCACACACGTGCTGTGCACATACACACCTGCACTCCCAGACACTGTATGCACCCCGTAACACTAATAAATAAAATGAAATCCATCCTTTCAGCCAAACAACATCTTGACACCCACACTGTACAAAGCTCCATGTAAAAACCTACCAACAAACATGAGTGAGGCAGAATTCTTAACTTCTAAGAACTCATCATCTGAAATAGGAAAAAAAAAAAAAGCTCATATATGAAAACAGGAAAAAAAATCATATTATAAGTTCTACGATAAAGGAGCATTCATTTACTCAACAAAGATGTATTGTGTACAGTATGCCAGCCTCGGGTGTGAACAAATAATTTTGAGAGCACAGAGGCCAAGTATAATGACTGCTTCTCTTTTAAAACAGAAAAGGTGAGGCTGGGGTAGAGCTCAGTTGGTAGAGTGTGGGCTTAGCATGTGTGAGGTTCTGAGTTCAAGCCTCAGGACCGACCAACCAAAACACACACCATACACCACACACACACACACACACACACACACACACACACACACACACACACTCACTCACAGAGGAAAGATGAGATAAGCGAGCTCCTACATAATAGCCCACATCTTCTGTCTATCTCAACATACTTGCTATGTGTTGGCAAACATTCAAATAAATATTGCTTACTCAGCTGGGCAAGATGGCATACATCTAGCTACTCAGGAGACTGAGGCAGGGAGATCACTATGTGCAGGAGTTTGAGATCCAGCCTCAAGCAAGGGGGAGGGGCTGGAGACATCGCTCAGGTGGTAGAGTGCTTGAAGCTTTGGGCTCAGTTCCCAGCACTGTACAAACGAGGTGTGGCAGTGTCCGCTGGCTGTCCCCACACAAGAGGTGGAGGTAGAGCTATCAGAAGAGAACTGAGTCCTGAAAACTGTCCTCCGACCTCCACACACACCAGCTCTTGCACACCAGTGCACACGTCATAGACACACAATAACAATAAATAAAATAAAAAGAAATTTGTTTTATAGCATTTTGACACTGGCTATATGCAAAGTTCTAGATACTGTCAACAAGCATGGGTAAGGCAGCGTCCCTGACTCCCAAGAACATATAATCTGGAAGAGAAGAAAAAAAATCACCATCATCCTCAACTACACAGTGAGTTCAAGGCTAACCTAGGCAATACAAGACCCTGCCTTTCCTTTTTTTTTAAAAGATTTATTTATTTATTATGTATACAGCATGTATGACTGCAGGTCAGAAGAGGGCACCAGATCTCATTACAGATGGTTGTAAGCCACCATGTGGTTGCTGGGAATTGAACTCAGGACCTCTGGAAGAGCAGTCAGTGCTCTTAACCTCTGAGCCATCTCTCCAGCCCCAAGACCCTGTGTAGCTAGAGTTTTCCTGCCTGGCCCACAGTCAGGACAAATCTCTTTCACCCACCAGCCCCACAGCCGCTCAGACCTGACCAAGTAAACACAGAGACTTATATTGGTTACAAACTGTATGGCCGTGGCAGGCTTCTTGCTAACTGTTCTTACAGCTTAAATTAATCCATTTCCATAAATCTATACCTTGCCACATGGCTGTGGCTTACCGGCATCTTCACATGCTGTTTCTCATCCTGGCGGCTGGCAGTGTCTCTCTGACTCAGCCTTCCACTTCCCAGCTTTATTTTTCTCCTTGTCCCGCCTACACTTCCTGCCTAGCCAATGGCCAATCAGTGTTTTATTTATTGACCAATCAGCAACACACTTGACATACAGACCATCCCACAGCAACCCTGTCTTTCTAACAATTGAAATACAAAAACAAAATAAATTAAACAAATATATGTAAGAAAGAAAAGAAAAATAAGTAAACAAACCATGTTTGAAAATGAATTTTCTGCTCTATGATTTATTAAGCAATTATTAGCTAACTTTCCTAACCTTCCTGTCTATTCTTAGTTTTATAAACATTTACTGAGCATCTACAATACACTGGGTGCAGCGCTGTTAAAAGAGGTTCACTGGGGGTGCACGGCTCTGTGGGAGAGGATGAATTAAGGGTGAGGGGAGTCTCTAAGGGTGCAGGGTGTCAGAGGAGGGCATTCAGCCGGAGGGGAGAGACTGAGCAGGAAGAAGACAGCTCAGCTTGGAGCAGTACACTTCTGAGCTCCGCACCTGAGAAAACTTTTGATGGAGCTGTTTGGAGTCTGGCACACTTTCTTGAATAAACCAAACATAGGGGACGGTGTGCCTAGCTAGAATGCCAGTTCCTTACTGGTTACTCTGGTGGGCCAGAAGTTCCCACGGGCACATCTAGAAGGATGCTGAGCGAGCATGAGACTGGGGAAGCTGCAAAACTGCCTTCAGGACCTTGTTGACACCTGATGTCTGCTGCATCTCTCTGTTACCGTCTTCACCGCCTCCACTCCCAGCCAAGAGTCCGGGGCGCTGTACTTTCCCCTACCCCCTTGACCTACACACCACTGCTCATCTAAGTGCAATCTACAGTCTGTCCTACTCTGCCCTGAAGCTGAGTTTGTCCAGGTCATGAATGTGCACACTCTCTCTAATGGCAAATGCAGGATTCCCTCTGCCCTACACCCTGGACCGCTGCCGCTTCTCACCTTGAGGCTCTCTTCCCTTCCTGCACCTCTAGGCTAGATCACCTTCCCACTTTACCTTTCTCCTTCCTTCTTCTTCTCTGACTCTACCTGCCCTGCAGCCCTTAGCTCGTCCCCTCTATTTGTCTATATGAGACCACAACTTCAATATTCATAATTGTTATCTGCGGCTCTAATTGATTTTTATTTTAAAAAATTATGATATGGCCGGGCTGTGGTGGCACATGCCTTTAATCCCAGCACTCAGGAGGCAGAGGCAGGTGGATCTCTGTGAGTTCGAGGCCAGCCTGGTCTACAGAGTGAGCTCCAGGACAGGCACCAAAACTACACAGAGAAACCCTGTCTCAAAATACAAAAAAAAAAAAAATTATGATATGGCTAGGTATGATAGCACACATCTATGATCCCATTACTCAGCAGGCAGAGGCAGGAAGATCACAAATGCAAGGCTAGCCTAGCCACATAACAAGTCCCAGGCCAGCCTTCACTGTTGGAGACCCTGTAGTAAAATACACATGAGTAAAATTTTTTTTTTTCATTTTTATTTTATTAGTGTTTTGCCTGTATGTATGTCTGTGTGAGGGTATTGGATCCTGGAGTTATAGACAGTTGTGAACTGCCATATGGGTGCTGGGAATTGAACACCGGTCCCCTGGAAGAGTAGTCAGTGCTCTTATCCACTGAGTCATCTCTCCAGCCCCACATGAGTAAAACTGACCACTTTGGCTTTTAAAAATTGTAACCAGGTGCCGGGCGGTGGTGGCCCACGCCTTTATTCCCAGCACTTGGGAGGCAGAGGCAGGTGGATCTCTGTGAGTTCGAGGCCAGCCTGGTCTACAGAGTGAGATCCAGGACAGGCACCAAAACTACACCGAGAAACCCTGTCTTGAAAAATCAAAAAACAAAACAAAACAAAAAATTTTGTAACCAGGACTGGCAGTGAACCCCACTGATGGAGCACTTGCGTAGCATGTAGAAAGGCCCTGTGTTTGATCTCTGACACTGCAAAATAAAAATCACAAGAACATTTATTTTACTTTTCACTAGTGGGGGATGGTGCACATGGCCTGGTGCACATGTGGAGGCCAGAGGACAATCCTGTGAAGGTGGATCTCTCCTTCTACCTTTCCATGGGTTCCAGGTATTGGACTCAGGTCACCGGGCTTGCACAGCAAGCACATTGACCCACTGATCCATCTTACCAGCCCCAACCATAACCATTTTTAGTATACATTCTAGAGGCATCAGACACCTGCTCATTGATGTGCGACCATTACCACCACCCATCTTGAGAAATGTTCCCCTTGCAAAACTGAAATTCTATACGTAACCACTAGGCAGCAACTCCCCCATCTCCCTGCTCTCTACATCTTGGCAGCCAACAGTCTACTTTTTCTGAGTTTGGTCACTGTAGATCTGTCAGTAGAGATAGAAGAACATAATATTTATAGTCTTTTTTTGTGACTGGCTTGTTTTACCTAACGCATCATCTTCTAGGTTCTTCCACGAGATGGGCCATATCAAATTTTCCTTCCTGGGGTGTGTGTGTGTGTGTGTGTGTGTGTGTGTGTGTGTGTGTGTGTGTTGCTGGAGATTGATGATGGCCCTGCACACACTATATAAGTGCTGTTGCACTGAGTTCTTCATCCCCTAGACCCCTAGGAACTTGGAATTCAACTTATCTAAAACTAATATTTTGTCTCAAATACAGCTTCCTTGGGGTTCTCCATCTTGCTGTATAATACAACTATTCTTCCAAGTGTCAAAGTCAGAAGTCAGAATGAATTTTTGATCAGTTCTAGCAATTCCAGTTATCTGATACCTCCTGAATCTTCCCATTTTCCTGCCCTGAGTATCAAGTCAATCTTGATTTAGGACATCTGGGCTCCACCAGCACTTCTGATTCCTGTCTAACTCTTAATTTATCCTTCTCACTGAAGCCAGAGTGTTGTGGAATATTAGTTTAAGATACATTACATTTGGGGCTGGAGAGATGGCTCAGTGGCTAAGAGCTCTGACGGCTCTTCCAGAGGACCCAGGTTCAATTCCCAGCAGCCACATGGCATCTCACAACTGTCTGTAACTCCAGTTCCAGGGGTCTGCCGCTAATACACATAAAATAAAATAAATTTAAAAAAAAGATGAGTTACATTTGTTTATACTGTGGAACATTTGTTTAATGATGCAAAGATGTGTTGCATTCTTTTATGTTATATTTGTTTAACTCTGTGAAGCTGTGTTACTGTGCCTGTCTAAAACACCTGAATGGTCTAATAAAGAACTGAACAGCCAAGAGCAAGACAGGAAAAGGATAGGCAGGGCTGGTGGGTAGAGAGAATAAATAGGAGAAGAAATCTGGGAGGAGAAGATGAAGGAGCAAGAAAAGAAGGAGAAGGAGAGAGGACACCAGGGACCAGCCACCCAGCTACACAGCAAGCCATGGAGTAAAGAAAGGTGCATAGAATAGAGAAAGATAAAAGTCCAGAGGCAAAATGTAGATGGGATAATTTAAGTTAAGAAAGGCTGGCTAGAAACAAGCCAAGCTAAGGCTGGGCATGTATAAGACTAAGACTCCGTGTGATTTATTTGGGAGCTGGGTGGTGGGTTCCACAAAGAGCCAAAGAGTAAGACAACCAACACAACCAGAGTTATGGTTTTTGTTTTGTTTAAGATTTGTTTATTTTGTATGTGCAGGTGTTTTGCTTGCATGCATGTCTGTGCACGTGTGTGTGCAGTGCCAGTAGAGACCAGAGGGGGTGTTGGGTCCCTGGAGCTGGCACTATAGACAGCTGTGAACATCCATGTGGGTGCTGGGAACTGAACTCAGGTCCTCTGTAAGAGCAGTCAGTGCTCTTAACCACGGAGCCATCTCTTCAACCCCTTTTGTTTTTGTTTTAAGACTGGGTCTTGTTACGTGGTGATGACTGGCCTCAAACCTGTGGCAATCCTCCTGCTTCAGCTTCCTCGCCATTGGCACTACAGATATGCACTACCACACTCAGCTCAGAGTTAGTCTGAGTTTTTTTATTTCTTTGTTTGCTGAGATAGCCCAGGCTAGCCTCACACTTACTTATGGCTGAAGATTACCTTTAATTCCCATTCTCCTGCCTCCACTTCTTAAGGGCTGGGGCCACAAGCATGGGATACCCACTGTCTTAGTTAGGGCTCCTATTGCTGTGAAGAGACACCATGACCATGGCAACTCTTTTCTTTCTTTTTTAATAGAAAACCATTTTTTTATTTATTTTTCTATTATCAGCTGGATACAGTATAAATTCTTATCCTAATAGTGAAATGTTTCATTGAGGCTTGCCCAGTAATTTAGTAAAACCAAAACTTATTATAAGCCACAGACATCCTAGGGTCCCCCCGTGCTGTGTAGCCTCCCTGGTTCTGTGGGCTGCAGTCAGATTGTTCTTTGCTTTATATCTAGAATCCACTTATGAGTGAGTACATACCATGTTTGTCCTTCTGGGTTTGGGTTACCTCACTCAGGATGGTATTTTCTAGTTCCATCCATTTGCATGGCAACTCTTATAAAGGAAAACATTTATTTGGGGTGGCTTGCTTACAGTTCAGAGATTCAGTCCATTATCATCATGGTGGGACATGGTAACATGCAGGCAGACATGGTGCTGGAGAAGGAGCTGAGAGTCTTACATCTTGCAGGCAACAGGAAGTGGTCTGAAACACTGAGCCTGCCTCCACAATAACGAACTTCCTCCAACAAGGCCATACCTACTCCAATAAAGCCATACCTCCTAATAGTGCCGCTCCCTTTGGGGGCCATTTTCTTTCTAAGCACCACGCCCACCCCTGCATACACACATATCACCCCACCCTTGGGCCAGTGTTACCCTTATTTAAACCCCAGTTTTGAGCCCATTCTCCCCTTTTCAAAGTCCTTTAGAATCTCCCTAGTGTCTTCAAGATAAAAGCTCAAAACCATGAAAATGGAAGATTATTTGTTGCAAGCTTGCATATAAAGGGGTCCAGCCTTCTCTTTCACCATATCTCACTTTATCTTTTGAGTTCATGCCAAACAGTCTGCAGCGGCCCAACTATGATACAGTTCTTCTTCCCAGTAACTCTTAATACAAACATTTTCTCCTTCTCTGTTCCCTCTCCTGTCTAACTCAGTGTCATCTTTGGTCCTCCATCTGGGCTGGGTTCTCCTGTGTGTTTCCATGGAACCCTGTGGTCTATCACAGTGTGTCCTACAGAGCCCTTTTGCCTAGACTCAGGACTGTAACTTATGTATCTTTGCCTTTCCAGTGTCTGGCCCAAAGCACAGCGCATACTGTCTGTACATCTAAGTGGTCAGGTAGTCTTCCTGAAGACAGTGACAGCCACCTTGAGTCCTTAGATATGGATAGGAATTGGCCGGAGGAAAACAGCTTAGTCACGTAGCTCCTTGGTGACCAGGTGATTGCATTGGACTACTTGCATCATGAACAACCAGTGTTTTGTCCTTATCAGAATAGACACTTCCTCTGGCTGCTGATTTGCTTTGCCTGCCCACAGTGCACTTACAAAGTGCCTCACCCACCATCCTACAGAGCATTGCTTCTGGCAATAGGGCTCACTTCCTGGCAAAACCGTGGCAGTGGGGCCCACGCTCATGTAATTCACTAGCTTTTCTGTTTCCCACCAGCCTGAAGCAGCCAGAGTCACTTTTGAGGATTTGGTTTCAATGCCAGCTAGGGGAAAATATTTTGTGGAGCTGGGAAAAGGTTCTTAGAAAGCTGTATATTCGATCTAGATTAGCCAACATGTAGTAGAGGTTTTAATGGCCCAAGTCACTGTCCACCTACTGATTAAGGAGCAAAATTTCTAGAACTTCATGCTCTGCTGTCCCAGGTGTCTCTTGTTTCCAGAGAGTGAGTGCTTCAACCAGAGACTCAGCAATTCCATTTAGTCAGAAGTTAAGATACAACGTGGCCACTTTGGCTTTACCAAGCCTTTGTATCGGTGTGCTAAGGAGAGAACTTAGGATTACATTTAGAATGTTTATTCTAGCTCACCAATACAAAATTGGAGTACGACTCAATAGCAGAGCTAGGAAGACTAGTTTGGGGGAATACTGGTGGTCCCCAAGGGTGTCTCTTAGTATGGCCATGCCCTATGATTAAGGGCAACAAAGACCCAAAGACGACTAATTTCTCAGACTTTCAGGGATGAGCAAGGGGAGGTAGTTATAAACGCCAGCTGTGGGAGCTGGAGAGCGAGCTCAGCTGTTGCAGAGGACCTAGATTTGGTTCCTACGCAGCTCACAACCATCCACAACTCCAGTTCCAGGGGATCCAGCATCCTCTTCTGGCCTCTCTGGGCACCAGGCATGCATGAAGTACACATACATATTTTCAGGGAAAACACTCATACACAGACAATAAAAATAAATCTAAAAGAAGCCCACCAGCCGTGACCATGTGACCTGTTACAAAAATAAGAACTATAATTTTCATATATTTCTCCCTGTTTTCTTATGACTATGTTTGTGTGTATGAACATCTATATTGTATTTATATCAAATATCTTTGCCTTTCTTTCTTCTTCCATTCCCCTGCTATATAATTTAAGATCAAATTGACTCTTATGTCAGTATTCAAATACTGTTAATATTTCACGAAAGTACCTGGAAAACAGTAGATATCACTCAAGGACTTTACCCTCTCTTCCAGGAAGGATGAATTTATTTTTGATTGCATGCAATATAAACGTGCCATATGGGGTGGAACTATGACTTTCCAATGTTTTTATTTGGAGATCAAGCGGGACTAAAGAGATGAAATCAAATATGAGCCCCAAGTTAGCAGAGGGGGAGTGACTTAGTTATGATATAGTTTCTGTGTCAGGTTGAGAGCACAAGGGACATCCAGGTAGCTGGTAAAACACTACTTTGGGGTATGTCTAGAAGAGATTAGCAGATCAGTACACCCGTTTAAAAAGACCCGCCCTTACTAGCATAGGAGGAAACATCCCTTGAAGTAAGTCCTGAGTCAAACTAAAGGGTAGAGGAAGGATGTCTTTGCTCCTTTTCTTGTTGCTGTGATAAAATATCCAGACAAAATAAGCTCAAGGGAGAAAGGGTCTGTTTCAGCTGACAGTTCAAGACAGTGGTACAGCAGATACAATCAGGGAGTAGAGGGGGACGAAGGCATGCTGCTGCTTGCTCAGCTCTCTTTCTCCGGGTACACGATCCAGGGCCTCCACCATGGAATGGCTCACCCACAGAGGCAGGTCTTCCCACCTCAATTAACCCCATCAAGACAATCTTCCACGGGTGAGTGCACACACACTCATACACACACATCCACATACACACCCAACTTCCAGATCTTCTAAACCACCAGGCGATTCTAGATGTTGTCACGTTGACAAGTTAGACAAAGTATAAGTTTGTTCATTGTGTTTGCGCTGGAACATCCACATTTTCCCATCCTTGAACATCAGCACTCCCAGTTCTCAGGTCCTTGGAACTTGGTGAATTATGCCACTCACCTACAGATGGCAGACTGTGGGCCTCTTCTAATATATATATATACCCACCCTTCTGGTTCTGCTGCCCTGGAGAACCCTGCCTGATGCCATAGGTCGAGAACTACCTCAGGTGGTGGAAGCAATTAACAAAGATGTGGCTGTGAGATATGGACAGAAAAATCTGTTAGCTGATGGTTCTTAGGTCCCAATACCCTTAAACCCCTAGACAAACAGGACTCATGGTTGAGTCCTGTCATTGGTACTTGTGAAGGGGGGATTGTGGGGGACGGGGCCAAAACAGCTTGACCACACAGCTGTCATGACAGGCTTAGAGGCCCAGACACAGCTTCTGTGACAGGCTTACTGGCAGGCCACACCCAGATCCAGGAAAAGCCATAAGCTGACCCCACCCAGGGAGGGCCTGCATCTAAGGGGAAGTACCTGACATTCTAAACATTCTCAGCACCCCTAGACAAATGTCAGTCAATTAGGGTCCTGAATCCTAGAAATCCCCTCACCCCAACCTCTGCTATGATAAAAACCCCACCCTGCCTGGGCTAGGGGCTCTCTGCTCACACCACAGACAGAGAGACCAAGCTTGAAATAAAGGCTCTTTGCTTTTTTACATATAGGATTCAGTCTCCGTAATCGTCTTTTGGGGGTCCCCACGAGCTGGGCATAACAAAAACATGTCCTTGGAGAGGTTGTCCCATGGCAGGTTCAGATCTTCACACTAGTCTACAAAAACCAGTCCTGGAGCTAAGGGGGGGCCCTGGATTCTGACCTCAGGGTTTTTGCTCTTTATGCATGGTGTACTTCTTCATCTGCTACCCAGGCCTCTCTTTCTCTGCCCCTAACATCCCTTGATGAATCTCAGTGTTTCGCTTACAGGCTTTTGAGCCTGTTGCCTTTCAGGGCCTGTCCCCCTCTCTGGCCAGGCTCGTCTCAGATTCTGACAGGGTTCCCAGGTCAACTCCCTGCTCCGTCATCACTTGGGCTGAGCCCGTCTCATTCTTGGACCCTCAGATCTGAGTTAGGGACGAAAGAATGTCCCCGCGGGTCCGTGGCTTGGCTGCCAAAGGACAGGGAGCCTGTGCAAACCGGCCACAGCCAAAAATAAAGAGGGAGGCCCCGCCACAAAAATCACTGAGTCAGTCCAGGCCTCTGCCCCTGGCTAAGTCACACCCTCCGCCCTCCGAGGCCGCTCAGAAAGACGGCTTTAGAGAAGTTGGAATACGGGGGAAATTTCCCAATGAGGTCGAGGGCCCGCGGCGGGAAGCCAGGCTAGGCGACAGCCAAAGTGACCGGCCAGTTCTCCGTCTGCTGCCACCTCCCGGGAGAGGTGCGAACTGCAGGCCAGCCGGGGGCGGGGCGGGGCGGGGGCGGGGCGGGGGCGGGGCAGGGTCACACGGGAGGGGCAGACCTAAGGTAAAGTGCACCTTTGTGAGCCACTGTGAGAGGGAAGGTGACAGTCCCAGGCCATTTTGATGCAAAAGGGAGAAAGGAAACGTTCAGGCTAGGAGCCCTCCGCCTCCAATGGGTTATCAAGTCCTCGATTTCTAAGCCAAAGTACCTCCTACCGGCCCACCCACCTTCCCCATTTCCACTTCTCTTGCCTGATGGAAACCTCCTTTCTCCCCGTCAATCCATCCTGCACACAGCAGCCCGTTTAAAACCATGGATGTCGTTCATGGATGCCCTTAGGAGGCGGTCTCCATAACCCAAGGCCCCCCATCGTTCGCCCACCTTCCCAGACCCGCCCTCACACAGGCAGGCACCTCCAGGAAGTCTGTCTTTCCAGGACTTTGCACCGGGTGAATTTCTCGGGGTCCTCCCTCTCCATCCATTCGATCCAATCACCCTTCAGATAGCAGCTCAGCCATTAATCACTGCTCAAGGAAACTCCCCTGACCTGAAAAACCAGGTTCTTTTGCCGTCAACTCTTCAATATTTCTCATGCTGCCCCTCAAGTCCTGCACTGCAGTTTAATGACCTCTGTATATATTCACTTAATTAATTTCTCATTCCCCTTAAACTGTAAATCCGTGTCACTGATATCCGGCATTGAATCTGACATACAGTAAATGCTGGATAATATTTGGAATAAAAGTCAAGCATAGTGGTTTATTCCTGTAATCCAACACTTTGAAGGCAGGATTTTAGGATGATCACACACACAGCCTCCATACACATATACATACACACACACACTGAACTTGACTGGACCTGAGGATTTTTTTTTTTTTTTTTTTTTTTTTTTTTTTTTTTTTTTTTTGAGACAGGATCTCTCTATGTAGCCCTGGCTGTCCTAGAACTCTCTATGTATTCCAGGCTGGCCTCAAACTCACTGAGACCCACCTGCCTCTGCCTGCCGAGTGCTGGGATTACTCCCACTACTCACTATCACTACTCCAGGCTATGTGGATTTTCCTTTGCAAGAAGAAGGGAGAAGTCTGGCTTGCTCGGTGTATCAGTAACTTTCCTGTTGCTCTAACACAGGCAACTGAAGGAACTATGCCCCAGGACACAGGAGTGTGAGGGCAGCTGTCTCAGTGTGTCTTCGGTGGAGGGGGTAGAGACTTGAAGGCCCTTGCTCGGGTTCCTTCCCCTTTGTGTTCAGTCCAGGACCCCAGCCTTCAAAATGGTGCCGCCCACATGTAGGGTTGGTCTCCCCACTCAGTTAACCCATTCTAGAAACGCCTTACAGACATACAGAGGAAATTCTAGGTTCTGCCAAGTTGACGATATTGACCATAGCAGAAGTGCACTGGTGGATCAAGGGGAAATGAAGTAGAATTGTTGCAGGACAGTTGATCACACTGTGAACCCCGAGATTTCCATATTTACTGGACAAACCTGTTTCTAGTTGTGGTGTGGCTCAGCCCTAGCACACACCTTTAATTCAAGAGCTTTCTGATGAATATTGTAAATAGGATTCAATAAAATCAACCACAGGTCAAGAGACAGAGCAAGCAACCAGTTGACAGGAAGTGAACATAGGATTATTTAAAATAAATAAACAAAAAACATAGTAAGAGGGAGTCAGGAGGACAGATAGACTCAGAGGAAGTAGAAGGGAGGGACATTGAGTTTGAGGAGGTGGGTTGGAGACAGCAGAGAGAGGGAGGCGGCTTCTGGTTCTGGGGCGTCGGCAGAGGAGGAAGGTCAGCTGGGTGCTTTCTCTGCCTCTCTGAGCTGGCAGGCTTTCACCCCAGCATCTGGCTCCTGAGTCTTTGTTGGTAAAGTTGAACAATTGGGATTTTGTTGAAAACAACACAGGATAAATGAAGCAGAACTGAGAAATGAAGTGATAAGAGACCATGGAAGGAAGACGGCCACTTGACTGATGACCTCTAAAATCCTGATGGGGCCAAAGCCCAGTGGTGGGGTACTTTGCTAGCATGTGAGGCCGTGGGTTCAATCCCTAGTGCCACAGGAAAAAAATAAGAAAAGAAAATATTGA
The DNA here is from genome assembly GCF_007827085.1 of Peromyscus californicus insignis. Classification (NCBI taxonomy): domain Eukaryota; kingdom Metazoa; phylum Chordata; class Mammalia; order Rodentia; family Cricetidae; genus Peromyscus; species Peromyscus californicus. The sequence goes on along the minus strand of NW_026294436.1, from coordinate 64,427,222 downwards.
AGTTCTCTGTTCTATTTAATTAATGTTGCTATGATAAAACATTTTGACCAAAAGCAATTTAGAGAAGGAAAGAATTTATTTGACTTACATTTCCACATCACAGTCCTTCACTGAGGGAAGTCAGGGCAGGAACTGAAGGCAGGAACCTGGAGGCAGGGACTGTGGAGGAACCTGCTTGATGGCTCACCCTCTGACTTATACTCAGCTAGCTTTCTTATATAGCCAGGGCCCACTTTCTTAGGGATCGTGCCACCCACATCAATTGTCAGTCCTTCCTAGACGCGGTCAATCTGATCTGGTCTATCCCTCAATTGAGGTTCCCTCGGGTGATTCTAGACTGTATCAAGCAGGCAGCTAAAGCTAGTGAGGACACGTTGAGGTACTCTCTCCAGGTTTCAGGATAGGTGATGCCATTTATACAGCGGGAGGGAGTCACACGCCTACCTGAGTGCCCAATCCTGAGACCCAGGCAGGTGGGATTCATTCAGTGAGCCTTTTCTGAGTTTCTCTTCTCTAAGCAGTTATGATTCCCCTTAGACACCAGAGGGCACTCTTGAGACTTTTCTGGGCCGCTAGCTTGTCATGGACCCAGGCACTGAGTGTAATGGTCGCTGGAATCAAAGCTCTGTTAACTGTGCCGCAGGCTGGGCCAGGAGTTTGGGAGATAAGCTCTGTTGCCGCAGGGCCAGGCAAGTGGCTCCATAGACATCTGCACGGGCTGTTTGTCTTCATGCTAACTGTGTTTTAATCCCCTTCCTTGGACAAAACAGCACCTCTACCTTTTAGTTTTAGAATTAATCTTTACCCCTTATATTTTGGTGGGACAGTAAATCAGGAAACTTTTTACTGTAGCCAAGAGGTGGGCAGATGATCTAGCAAGGATACTCACAAAAGCTCTGAGATTGAATGTGTGCATGCTATGTGCACGTTTGTTCATCTATGTGCACGTTCGTTCATCTATGTGCACGTTCGTTCATCTATGTGCATGTACATTCAGATGTCTACAGACACATGTGGCGTCTTCCTCCATAGCTCCCCACCTTATATTTTAAGATAGGGTCTCTCATCAGAGCAGCTAGCCTGGCTGGTCAGTGAGTTCCAGGGACCCTCATGTCTCTACCCGCTCTCTGCTGCACAGCAGTGCTCAGCTTTTTATATGAGTGCAGGGGACCCAAACTCAGGGACACACGCTCCATCTCCCCCTCCCACACACCCCCCCATCCCAAGAGAATGTATCTTCCTTATTGTCTTTTCTTCTATAGTGTTAGGGATCAAACCTAGAACCTCACACATCCTGGGACAAACTGTTCTACTCTGTGAGCCACCAGACCCCTGAGACTGAATCCCAGACAGAGCCATAATATCATCAGAAATGAGGGCCTGGAGCACCCCCATCCCCTCCTTAGCTCCCAGATAAAATAACTGACCAGTTTCAGTTGGCGCCTGTCCCATTTCAAGCCTGGCTTTCCCGCCTCCCGCTGGCTTGGAGCTACCTGATTGCTGCTGCTCAGAAAACCCTCCTTTTGTTCGATTAGCTAAAGCTGGTTGTGTTTTATGCCCCCAAGGAATCAAGAGAAATTAGTTTCTGGTTCATAACTTCTACTTGGCTAAATACAGATGGGGAGTGGTAGGTGGTCACAGTTCAAAGCCATGGACAGGAGCTGCCAAAAAAGGAGAGAGCTAGAAACATCTGAAATCTGAAGTCCAGTCCATCACAGTTTTGGGGGACTAAGCAGGGGGTACAGTTGGCAAGAGAAGGAAGGTGGGTACAAGATCTTTTCTTTAAAGAGGGGTGTGTGTGTGTGTGTGTGTGTGTGTGTGTGTGTGTGTGTGTGTGTACACACATGCCCTTGGAGGCCAGAAGAGTGCATCAGATCCCCCGAAGCTGGAGTTACAAGCAATTGTGAGACACTCGAAGTGAGTGCTGGGAACTGAACCCAGGGCCCCTGGAAGAGCAACAAGCCCTCGTAACCACCGGCCCCCTAACTGCCCTTTTGTACGGAAACTCTCCTACCCACAGGAACAAGCCAGGATCTACAAGCAAGCAAGGAAGGTCCGAAACAGAGCTCCGAAAAATCCATATTCCAGGGATATTGGGAGATACTGGATTGCAAAGATCCTCAGCCTTCCCCAGGCACAGATGACTGAGACAGTGCCACCATTCAGGATGTCCTCGGGCAGATGACTAAGAAAAAAAATGCCCCTTTCTATAAACGACATTTGGCCTTATTGCTGCCAGAGTCAGAGACGGGGAGGTACCTCCCTCCTAGGCTGAGGAAGTCTTGCACTTTCTTTGTTTTTACTTTAATGTTTTTATGGATATGTGTCTGCGTACATGTGTGTACAAGCGCTGGCAGGTGCCTATGGAAGCTGGAAGAGGGTACTGGATCCCCTAAAGCTGGATTAAGAGTGCTCGTGAGTTACTCCCGTGTGGGTGCTGGGGGTTGAACTCCAGTCCTCTGCAAGAACAAGTGCTCTAATCTGCTGGGCCTTCTCTCCAGCTCCAAGACTTGCATTTTCAACAGCACAGGCTAGACTAGGGGAAGGTAAGCAGGGCCCCAGCAGAGGTGGTGGGTCCCTGGCAGTGATGGAAACAGGAACCTCTCAGCGTGGTCCTTGAGGTGATGGAGCCCCTTGACATGGAGTTAGGCCAGTGGACAATGCCACCAAGCTCTTGCCACACTCTTCCTAGAAGCTAGGTGAGAAAAGGGGCCCCTTCTTCAGAGGACTTGTGTTGGTCATGTCAGGGTGCCCCTGGTCAGGATGAAAACCTGCTCTAACAAGTGAGAGCTTGCTCGTCAGCCTCCCACGTCCTGAAACCGCAAATGTTTTGCTGTAAAGGGGATCCCTCCCTGTAGCCACAGACTGGTAACAGGATCAGGAACTTCGTGGCTGGCACCAGGCCCAGGCTATCCTGGAAAGACATTGAGTAACACACAGAATTGCTAGAAAGACAGAAGTATCAGCAGAGGCAAAAACAGAAACAAAGATACAGACTCCTGGGGTCAGCAAGGACACTGCTCGCCGGAACACCGGGCAACAAGGCCACCACAGCTGACTTTTGTGATGCTGGAGGCGGAGTATCACTCTGGTCCTGTCAGCGCCAGACCCCCTTCCTGTCCTCCCACTCACTCCCAGTTGACTCTAACTGCTCCCAGTGGTGCCTCTAACTGGCTGAGTCTAAAAAGAGAAGAGAGAGAATGTGCAGTTAAAGTCCTGAATTTCCCTCTTTTTTGTTTGTTGCTATCTGGTCCAGGATGGCTCCCAACTAACTCGTTCTGTAGCCCAGACTATCCTCAAACAGGCAGCCCTTGCCATCCTCCTCTTGACTAGCTGGGATACAAACTGTGCTCCATACCTAGCTCCCCTCTGCCTGCATTGAATCTCCATCTTTAGCTCTTTTTTGTTGGAATTCTTCCGTGCTTTTTTTCCTTCATTCCTTCTTTTCTTCCTCCCTTCCTTCCTTCCTTTCTTTCTTTTTTTCAAGACAGGGTTTCTCTGTGTAGCCCTGGCTGTCCTGAAACTAGCTCTGTAGACCATACTGACCTTGACCTCAGGGATCCATCTGCCTCTGCCTCCCAAGTTCTGGGAGTAAAGGTGTACACCACCATGCCCAGCTTCTATGTGTTAAAAAATAAATAAAATTTTATAAGTTTTATAAATTAAAAAACACAAAAACAGGAGAGTCTTGCTATGCTGCCCAGGCTGGCCTCCAATTATCCTGCCATCTCCACTGGCCAGGTAGCTGGGACTGATGGATGGTGCCACACCCCACATTTTGTGATATTGCTGGGAAGTGAACCCAGGCCCTGGACCATCCACACCATGAACTCTGCCATAAAGCTGCACTCCCAGCCCACCATGTGTGATTTGAAAGAACAGCTCTTAGCTGCTAATCCGTAGTAGATACCATGGCACCTCGCTAGATTCCCAGCCCAATCCCGTAAATGTCAATAGCTAAACCATCACAGCTGCCAGCTTTTACCTGCCCTCCTCAGGACCACCTTCCTTGGCTGACACCAACAGCCCTGCTGGGAAGTTATGAGTTCTTTCTACCCAGGAGAAGTGTCAAGAGGGGTGGGCCCGGTCATGAACTAAGGAATACAGGGCTATATATCTTGTCTTTGCCTCGGGGTTGGCTGTGTTCCTGCCCTCCCGTCAGCCTCTAGAAGAGGTCACATCCTTGTTGATCCCATTCCCAACCTGCCTCCCCTCCTCCCTTGCAGCTTTGCCTGAGATAGCCCATCAACGAACCCCCAAGCAACCACTACCCTGTCACAGGCCGCACCTCCAGAGAGCAGAGACTTAGTCATACTTGCTGATGTGGTGGTCAGCCTTCCTCACACACACCACTCCCCTTCTAGTCACAGCTTTACAGTCTAACATGTCTCTGCTTTCCCAGCAGACAGTCACAGGGATGCTAGAGCCTCCCTGACCAGGGCTGGAGAGACGGGCATTAACTCAAAGCCACACAAATGAATGCAGGGCTGAGTGAGACATGCCTGTGAAGGAAAGTCACTTACCGATGCTGTATAAGGGGGAATGGCCCTAATTAGGAGGCCAGGGAAGGTGTCTCTGAGGAAGCGATGTTGAGTTGTTATAACTCCTTAGTTGTCAACTTGTGTGATATTTTGATTGCATTCTGACAACAGTTTGTTTTGAATCAGAGGGCAGAGCTAGCCAGTAGCTGACCAAAATTAACCATAAAGGTGTTTGGAGGACCGAGGACAGAGAGACAGGAAGTAGAAAGGCAGGCCTTAGAAAGGATCTCAGCTCTTTTGTATGGAGAAATGGAAGAGATAGGAAGTCACTGGTAGCTTTGCGGCTGCTTTTCTGATCATTCAGGTTCTTACCTGGATATGTGACTCTGATTTTTTATTTGAAACTGGAAAATATTTTCTCTGTAGAAAGTAGTAAAAATGATAACATTTCCCAATAAGCCCTTTTAGGCCAAATAATAACTGAATTATACATATACTGATTAGATTCTGGGATACAGAAGAAATGTGTCTTCATCTGTTCAGAGAGCTATGTTTTACTTAAGTTGTGTAAGTGAGATTCCTGTTCATCTTCCCCTTCACTGTTTGATTTATGGCAGACATTTTTTATAGGCTAATCTATAATCTAAAAAGATTTTAGCCTCCTCTCCTGGAAGTACAGCCAGCATATTCTTTCATCAGCTTGATATAGTAAAAATTCTTATCCTTATAGTGAAATGTTTCACTAAAACTTGCCCAGTGATTGGGCAAAAACCAAAACTTATAAGCCACCGTCATCCTAGGGTGTGACTCTGATTTTTTAATTGATAATTAGATAAACACATCAACTTGATAAACTCTCCACTCTAATTCAGTCAGGACTCAATCCCAGGGATAGTGCCGTCCACAGAGGATTGGGTCTCTCCCATCAATTCATATAACCAAGACAAGTCCCTACAGATGTTCCTGCAGGTCGAACTAGTCTAGACAATCCCTCACTGAGCCCACACGCCTTTAATCCCAGCACTCGGGAGGCAGAGGCAGGAGGATCTCTGAGTCCGAGGCCAGTCTGATTTACAGAGCTAGTTTCAGGACAGCCAGGGCTGTTACACAGAGAAACTTTTGTCTCAAAACAAAAAAACTCCAAAATATAAATTTTGAAGAAATGCATAAAGTGGAGATTGGATTTTTGTGGGGAGCAGGGTTTCGATATGCAGCCTTGTCAAGTTGACAGGACTCATCATAGGTGCCTTGCTTGTGGGCTTGGCTACTCAAGAGGATAAGTCAGAGGGATCATTGACCAAAGGAGTTCTAAGGCCAGCCTAGAAAATATAGCAAGACCCTGTCTCAAAATTAAATGAATGAATGCATAAATACCTTTTAAATTAAAGTGATGTGATTTATTATCCCTCCCCATAAGTCCATGATTTACGACCTGGCTGGAATTAAAAATGTGAGCCACCCTATCCAGCTGAGTACATGAGTTTGGGCAAATGTCATAATATATGTGTGGAGTCAAATGACCAATTGTGGGAGTCTGTTCCTTCCTTCCATGGTGTGGGTCCCAGGGATCAAACTCAAATCCTTGGACTTAGCAGCAAGTACCTTTACTTACTGAGCCATCTTGCTGGTCACATATTTACTTGAAACAGGGTCTCTTGTGGCCTAAGCTGGCCTCAGACTCATTATCTGAGGATAACTTTGAATTTCTGATCCCCCTGCCTCCACCTCCCAAGTACTGGGGTTACAGGCCTGTGCCATCATGCCCAGTTTTTATGTGGTGCTAGAGATAGTGCATGCTAGGCAAGCACTCTACCAACTAAGCCACATCCCCAGTCCACACCTGTGGTAGTTTGAATGTAATTGGCCCCCATAATCTCATAGGGACTGGCACTATTAGGAGGTGTGACTTTGTTGGAGTGGGTGTGGCCTTGTTGAAGGGAGTGTGTCACTGTGTGGGAGGGCTTTGAGGTTCCTTTGCTCAGGATACTGCCCAGTGTCTCGGTCGACTTCCTGTTGCCTGCCTATCAAGATGTAAGGACTCTTAGATCCAGCACCATGACTGCCTGCATGCTGCCATGCTCCCCTCCATGATAATGGACTGAACCTCTGAAATTGTAAGCAAGCCACCCCAATTAAGTGTTTTCCATTGGTCACAGTCTCTTCACAGCAATAGAAACCCTAAGACAACACCCCTAACTTTCCAGGCTATTCCTCTTTGGGTCAGTCCTTTTCATGGTTTCCCAGAATTCCAAGCTATTCTACTGTATCAGTTGACAGGCCTTAGAATCCCTCCTCACTCTCATCCATTCTCTTAAGAGAAACCAGAGGGATCTGATCAGATCACACCCCTCCTTAAAACCTTCTACAGCAGTGGTTCTCAACCTTCCTAAGGCTGGGACCCTTTAATCCAGTTCCTTACGATGTGGTGACCCCCAACCATACAATTTTGTTGCTACTTCATAACTGACTTTGCTACTGCTGTGAATCATAATGTGAATATCTGTTTTCCAATGGTCTTAGGTGACCCCTGTGAAGGGGTCATTACCCACAGGTTGAGAATCATTGTTTTCTAGGTCTTCCTTATCTCTCAGAATGAAGAGCCAAGGCCTACCCATGCCTCTGAGGCTAGTGTGAGACAGCCCCTGTCCATTTTTCCAGCCTGTGCCATCCCACACTGTGCTCTACCAACTGGTGTTGATTCTCCTCACCCACACAAGCATTTTAATATGCCAGGGCCTCTGGAGTGGAGGTTTCCTCGACTCTGCATTCTCTTTCCTCTGTTCTTTACCCTCAACATTTAGCTAACTCTCAGTTAACTAAGTGCAAGTGACCCGGCAAGCTACATTTTAAGATGAGGAAACAGGTGGTTTAAAAAGTAAGCAAATAAGTAAATAAATAATAACAAGGCCAGGTATGATGGCACAGGCCTTTTATCCCAGCACTCTAAAGGCAGAGGCAGGCAGATCTCTGTGAGTTCAAGACTAGCTTGATCTACATAGTGAGTTCCAGGACAGCCAGGGCTTTGTAGAGAGAGAGAGACTGTCTCTAAATAAATACCAACAATAATTATCTATCCTATTAAGCCATATAAAGAAACAGACAGATGGGGAGGGCCATAGAGCACTTTAGAAAGAACTGTTGGAGCCAGGCGATGGTGGCACACACTTTTAATCTCAGTACTTGGGAGGCAGAGGCAGGCAGATCTCAGTGAGTTCAAGGCCAGCCTGGTCTACAAAGCAAGTTCCAGGACACCCAGGGCTGTTAGACAGAAAAATCCTGAAAAAACAAAAAAAAAAAAAAAAAAGGTCAGTAAAGTAGATGGAGACAGATCACAAAGGCATTTATATCGCTCAAGGTACAGTTCTAACTACGAACCAGGTCCTGGACTCCATCAGCAGCACCGAGGGGGTGGGAAAGGAAGCAGTTATGATCTAATTAGCATCATGGGGTTGCATGGAATACAGACCCACTGAAACCTCTCAAAACTGTGTTAGAAGAATGCAGTTCCTGAGCTGTCCCTGTGTCACCAAGGAGTCAGCCTGTGAGCTAACGCTCTCATGATTTTCAAAAGTGCAACAGTCAGCCCTGTTGTCTAAGTCACTCTGGGTAAACACCTGTTGTCTGCAAGGGCACAGGCGGGTGGGGTTTCTTGTTTGTGGTTTTAATAAGCAGCAGCAGCTCTATTGGAGAGGTTTGTAACAAGCAGGAGTGGGTCTTGAATGCACGCTCTACCTGTCTCTTCCATCATATCCAGTTCTAGTTCCTGCTAAGAGCAACAGTTGCATCCGAGTCGTAGTTTTTCTAACATGCACTGAACCAGCCTCCTCATGTCCCCCAGAAATGCAGTACCAGGGAGGGGTACCCCTTCTCCAGAGACACCACTACCAGCCCAACTGCAATCCCATTTCAGAGCTCTTGATTTTCAGCTCTGTGGAGTCCTTCCTCCAAACTAATCCTAAGTGTTAATTTCTCTCTCCCCCGCCCCAGTGTGCGAGCATGCACGCTCTGCATAGAAAGAACTCATATCTGACACCAGCTGTTCTTTGCTATGCGTGGAGAGTTTCTTCCCACGCATGTCCAGGTTAATATTTCCCTCTTCGATCCTCTGCCCTATGAATTGCCATTCGCCTCAAGGCCCTCTGGTCTTTGTGTCAACTCTTTGGGTTGTGCATTTGCTCCTGCCCCTCGCCTTAGCACTTCAAAATCTGCCCTCAGGCAAAGGCTGGGAAGATCGTAGGGTTTATCTTACTGGTTCCATCTCAGGGATCATACTTGGCGCTAACTATGGGTCCTTGTTGGAATACAGTTGCCTCCTGTATGTGTCTAGTTTTCTAGCTGTTTATGCCAGAAAGCCAAGTTCCATTTCAATCCCCCCCCCCCACACACACACACAGCCAAGACAGAAGTCTTTGGCTTGATTTCCAGTCTGAATCAATATCTAATATAAAACACCTATATTAAAAGATGCATATTCGTGGCTGGTTTGCAAAGTGGCAATGATTGGTAGTTATTGGTTGGTTGCTTCGCTTGTCTCCGCTCTTCCGGGAGCTGCTGGGACCTCAGAAGGACCTTGCCAAGCCTTTCCTGAGTTTGCAGAGGACGAGACTCCCAGAATGGAGACTTTTGTTCCTTAGGTACAATGTAGCCAAGATTGGGGTTTTATATTCTCAATGAATTACTAATGGGAGCCGAGGACAAAAACCTCTCTAAGGACGATCTCTATCCAAACCCAAAGCCTGAGGTATTGTACATGATCTTACAATAGTGTATGGGATCCGGCTGGAGCACTTCTACTTGATGCCGGTGAACATAGAAGTCATGTATCCACATGTAACGCAGGGCTTTTTACCAATCAACAATTTATTCTTTCATCTGGACTCCTTTATGCCCATCTGCCGAGTGAATGACTTTGCCATCTCTGATATTCTGTATCCAAAAGCCAAACGGATGGTTCGGTTTTTGAGTGGCATTATCAATTTTATTCACTTCAGAGAAGCATGCCAGGAGATGTATGAAGAATTTCTTTTGCAAAATAAGTCCTCTATGGACAAAATGCAGCAGTTAAACCGTGCGCACCAGGAAGCGTTAATGAAACTGGAGAAACTCGAGTCAGTTCCAGTTGCAGAGCAGGAAGAGTTCGGGCAGCTTCTGGGTGACGTTCAGGAGCTGCAGCACTTGCGGAACCAGGAGTTTAGGCAGAAAACGGCAGTGCTGCAGGAGGGAACTGCTCAAAAGAAATCAGATTATTTCAGAAAAAAATAAGCGTTTGAATGAACTAAAGTTGTCAGTGGTTTCTTTGAAAGAAATTCAAGAGCGCTTGAAAAGCAAAGTGGTGAACTCTCCCGCGAAGGTGAAAGACACTGTCCAGAAGCTCCAGAATTCCCGGCAAGAATTGCTAGAGAAGTATGAACTCTATAGAGACTCTATAGGATGGCATGCCTCGCTGTCAGCTGGAGGTGCAGGTGTATCAAAAGAAAATCCAGGAGCTTGCCGATAACAGGAAGAAACTAAGTGGCAACTTGAAGGAGAGCCTGAACTCGGAGGACCAGAGTGAAAGTGATTCACAGAACGAAGGAAACGGAAGAGTGAAGACACTCACTCAACACACTGAAGGAGGAGAAGCTTGCCACCGCACGCTTCAAGATGAAGGAGGAGAATCAGGAGGACGTGAAGCAGTCCAAGCAGACAGCGATCCAGGACTGTAATGAAGCTCAAGAAAAGAGAGGAGCTGTCTGTGAGCAAGTAACCACCACGGATCAAGAGATCCCGCAGATTAAAGCTGGTTAGCGGACGTCGCTGGTACTTCTATCGGCATCCCTGTAACCACGCCGAAGGGAAACGGGAAGGTGGTGTACTGGAGGGCGGCCTGTGTGGATCAAGGCCGCACTCGGAACAGCCTCTTCTTCAGCTCGGCAGTCTTCTCTTCTAGCGCAACACTCCTCCGTGGTCTTCTCAATGCCCTCCTGGGACTTCTGACATAGAAAATACATAAAAATAATAACCTGATTTCTGTTAAGAGCTTTGACAGCATAGAAACTGAATTCTGGGGTGTAATGGTTAATCTTTACTGTCAACTTGTTGGGATTTATCTTTTCTTTTTCTTTTCTTTTTTTTTTAAAGACAGGGTTTCACTATGTAGCCCTGGTTGTCCTAGAACTCACTCTGTAGACCACCAGGCTGGCCTCCAACACACAGAGATTCTCCTGCCTCTACCTCTCGAATGTGGAGATTAAAGGTGTACCCTACCATACCTGGTACTTGCTGAGGTTTAGAATCACCATGAAAATACACTGCTGGGTGTGTATGTAAGAGTGTTTCTAGGAGCTGGGCAGTGGTGGTGCACGCCTTTAATCCCAGCACTTGGGAGGGAGAAGCAGGAGATCTCCAAGTTCGAGGCTAGCCTGGTCTATAGAGTAAGTTCCAGTACAGCCAAGGATACACAAAGAAACCCTGTCTTGTGGGGGGAAAAGTGTTTCCAGGAAAGTTTAACTCAAGAGGGAAGACTCCTCCTCAATGTGGGTATCACCTGACTCTAGGCTGGGGTCCTAGACTGACTAAAAAGCAAGAAATGAGCTGACCCTTGGTTTTCATTGCTCTCCGCTCTGACAGTGGATATGATGTGATCCACTGCCCCACACCCCTGCCACCATGCCTTCCCTGCCGTGAGGCACTGTACCCTTAAACTGTGAAACAAAATAAAAAACCTTCTGTAGCTAAAGTGGTCTCAGGGCATCCCATGATGCAATGTCTAGGTTCTTTGCAGCTCAAAGAAAGAATTGAGCATGATGCAGAGCAGCCGCAATGAAATATAGATTTACTTAAAGAGAGGGTGAAAGCATAGAATATACTCCGAAGGGTGGGAGCAGGCTCAAGCGATTGTGTGGTTCTGTTATGGGGTACCTGAAGATAAAAACTCCAGAGATTTCTGAATAAGTCATATGGAGTCCCACATGTGTGAAATGCCCACAGAAGACAGAAGAGATTGTTGCATCCCCTGGGACTGGAGTTACAGGTAGTTGTAAGCCATCATGTGGGTGCTGGGAAATGAATCTCAGTCCTCTGAAAGAGAAGCCAGTGCTCTTAACTGTTGAACCATCTCTCCAGCCCCTGCATCTCACTTTTGTATTTACATTTACTTTGTTTTGCATTTTTTAAAAAAGATTTACTTATTTTATGTGTATGAGTGCTCTACCTGCATGTATACCTTTATGCCAAAGACAGTATCAGATCCCACCATAGCTGGTTGTGAGACACCATGTGGTTGCTGGAAATTGAACTCAGGACCTCTGGAAGAGCAGCCAGTGTCCTTAACTGCTGAGCCATCTCTCCATGCTCCCTCCCCCCACTTCTCACTTCTTAAGACCTTGAGCAGTGAGGGGGAGAGTGAAAAGGACACTTTGCTAATCTGTTCAACTTTAGAACCAATGAGCACAGTAGCCAGAGTCCCTTCATCGGGAAAGCTGGGATACCTAAAGGTCCTTCCCAGGCTTGGCTGAGTGCCCAGGGACAGCAGCCATGAAGAGAGTAGGATGCACCTTTCATCCACCTGAAGGAGAAGGTTGATGAGAAGCAAACAGGTCTGTCTAGAGCCAAAGGACTACAAGGCAGGCTAGCAACAGGTGGTGAGTAGATTTAGGAGGCTGAGTAGTCCAGAAGGATCTCTGAAAATTGTCTATAAAGGAGGAACAGAACTTGAAGATCATTGTCAAAGCCACTCACTTGGACATAAGTAGTTTATATAGCAATGGCCTTCCCTTTTATGGAGTGGAGGCAGTAGTATAGCATGGCAATAATGGGGGTTAGACTTTCAAAACATGCACTGTAAGGAGGTAAAAGAATTGCATTCACATACTTAAAAGCCTTTATTAAGCTCCTATATGTTTATGAAATAAGGAGGTGGTAATACACGATTATCACATGAATGAACAAACAGACCATTATAGGATAGGGCAGCTGGAGGTGGCTTTTAATGTAATGAAGTGTTATGCCTAATTATAGGAAAGCATTGTGTGTAAATTTTTAATCATGATGCTAAAGATGGCTCCTGGAATTAAGCATGTACTCTTTGATTTTAAGAGTTGCTTTGAAAGGGCTGACTTTTTTGACCTTCAGTTGACCCTTCTATGGGTGTCAATGCATCAATCAAGTCAGGAAGTCCACCTTTTCGATGAACATTTAAAAAGTAATAAATGAGTCTCATTGGAGACATATCCCAGTGGTCCTAGCTACTTAGAAGATGAGACTCTGAGTTCAAGACCAACCTGGATAATATAGTGAGATTCTGTCTCCAAATAAACAAACAAAACATTCTCAATTTAAAAGAGCTTCATAGATCCTTTACTTTTAAGATTTATTACTTAATTTTGAGACAGGGTTTCTCTGTGTTAACAGTTCTAGCTATCCTGGAACTCTCTTTTTGTAGATCAGGCTAGCCTCGAACTCAGATCTGCCTGCCTCTGCCTCCTGAGTGCTGGGATTAAAGATGTGAGCTACCACCACCCGACAAGATTTATTTTTATTAATGTGCCTGGGTATGTGCATGTGTCTGGATGTCTGGAGATCAAAGTAGGGTATAGGATCCCCTAGAGCTGGTGTTAAAGCAGTTGGGGGAGGGGCACTCAGTGTGGGTGCTGGGAAGTGAACTCAGGACCTCTAGAAGAACAGCAAGCACTCTTAGCCACTGAGTCATCTCTTCAGCCCTCATGGTCTTTTATTTTTGGAACTATTTGTACTGATCTTAGTAACTATTGACATATAACCTGAATTAGTAGACAGAATGAAAAACTTCATGGCTGAGATCTTATATCATGTCACTTAAAATGGAACTAAATTATGCCCCAAACCAACTTGTCTTTACTGTTCATATTTGATAACTAGCATCCAAGAAAGCAGTGGGTCACTGCAAAAACCATTAAAACTGTCTATTGTACCATATTATATATAGTTATATATGCACACAATTTTCCCCAAGGCCTATTCCCTGCTTGAGAGGGAAATTTACTGTGTCTAAAAATTCAGTCTCGGAACATTTTAGACACAGTTCCCTTTTTGCTGATATGTTTACAGTATCTTTGAATCGAAAACAGGAAGGATTACAATCTGCTTTCTGAAATAATGACATGGCAAAACCTGACAGGAAAAACAAACAATTCTAAGTTAGTTAAGAAACTCGGCTTCTTAAATCAGTAACAGATACAATTTAGGTTAATTTGTTACAGCAAAGCATGGTAGCTTGCCACACAGTTATCACATAACGTTCGTGTTTGACCTTTCACCGACTCCTGTGCATGGCAAGCTGGACACCGCAGTGCCATGGTTGGGGCAGGGTTTGCTTTTGCCTTTCTGAGAGAATAAAGGCATCCAGCTAAGGAATCTGAAGACCACTGGACAAATGAGACATGTGAAGAAAAAGGACAAATCATCCAGAAAAAAAATGTCTCAAGAAAAGGAGTAAATTGGCCTATTGGTATATCACATCTCCAACAGGATAAAATTTCATAAATCTTCCTAAATGTTTGTTCCTGCTGTTCTCCACAGACATATAATGCAAATGGTCTCTTTGTAGTACCAATGCAATTAAAAATTAAAGCTGGCTTTGGAGTTGGAGTGTGGCTCTCTCATTCTCTAAACCCAAGCATTCTTGTTAAAAGGAAATGGTCCTTCCAGTCAGGATCTTTCCCTCATGCTAGCAATCTGGTCCTCTCACAGGGGGAAAGAACCCAGACTGCATTGCACTGTGTTGTTGACATTATTTTAATATGGTGTTTTAACCGTTCACATCCCACCATGTGTACAAAATGACCATGAGTGAGTATACAGAGCTAGTCAACACTTTCTCATAAGATAGGTTTGTATTGGGTGACTTGGCCCATCCCTGTCTAGGTCGTGTGATAACAGGTAGGATTGGTGTGTAAAAGGCATCTTCGAGGGACTGGTAAGATGACCCATGGGATGAAGATGTCTGCTATCAAGCCTGATGACCTGAGTTTGAGTTTGATCCCTAGGACTCACATGGTAGAGGATCAACTCCTGAGAGCTGGTCCTCAGACCTCCACGTGCACACTGATGTTCCGACCCCATTTTATTTTTTTAAGATTTATTAGTTTTATTACTTGTGTGTATGAATGTTTTACCTGCATGTATGCAGATGTGTGTGCACCACGTGCATGCCTGGTGTCCTCGGAGGTCAGAGGAGTGTGTCAGATCCCCTAGGTCTAGAGTTACAGATGGTTGTAAGCCAACATTTGAGTGCTGGGAATAGAAGAACCCAGGCCCTCTGCAAGAGCAGCAAGTGTTCCTAACTCCTGAGACACCTCTCCAGCCCTCTCCCATTTTAAAAATGTAATAAAAGAAATAAAGCATCTTTGAAGGCTGGACAGTATGCACCTAGCTTGTTAAAAAAAAAAAGTCTTTCAAGTGGTTGCTGCTCTGCTTCTCTCATCTTTCTGCTTCACCCTGATATCTGACTCCAGGTTTTTATTATTAAGACCAATTAGAATTCATGCTACAGTCAGGCTTATCATTTCAGCACTCAAGGGGCTGATGGAGGAGGATTGCCTTTCAGTTTGAAATTAGCCTGGACTATCTAGCAAGTTGTGGTATTGTGTTCCCCCAAAATATTGTGCACGCTAATAACCTTATCTGGGGTCAGAGACAGAACAGCCACAATATTAAACATGAGGATAGGCAGTGGTAGCACACGCCTTTAATCCTAGCATTCCAGAGGCAGAAATCCATGTGTTCAAGGATACAGCCAAGCATGGTGACTCACGCCTTTAATCCCAGAAAGCAAGCCTTTAATCCCAGGGAGTGATGGCAGAAAGCAGAAAGGTATATAAGGCGTGGGGACCAGAAACTAGAAGCATTTGGCTGGGTAAGCTTTTTGGTTTTGAGCAGCACAGTTCAACTGAGAGCCATTCGGATATGAGGACACAGAGGCTTCCAGTCTGAGGAAACAAGACCAGCTGAGAAGTTGGCCGGGTGAGGTTAGCTGCGGCTTGTTCTGTCTCTCTGATCTTCCAGAATTCACCCCAACACCTGGTCCGGGTTTGATCTTATTAATAAGAATTTTTAAGATTCCTGTTACAGCAAGTATCGGGCCAACCTGAACTACTGAACTCCTGGTCCTCAAGTGTGTTTTTGTTGTTGCTTTTTTTGGGGGGGGAGGTGAGATAAGATATGTAGCCCAGGCTTGCCTAGAACTTACTAGGAAACCCAGTCTGGCTTTGTCTTTTATGTATTTGGGTGTTTTCATGTATGCACACATGTATGTCTGCACACTAGAAGATGGTATTGATGGGCAGTGGTGGTGCACGCCTTTAATCCCAGTACTTGGGAGGCAGAGGCAGGTGAATCTCTGTGAGTTCGAGGCCAGCCTGGTCTACAGGATGAGTTCTAGGAAAGCCTGAGCTATTACACAAAGAAACCCTGTCTCGGAAAAAGAAAAACAAAAAAAGAAGAGGGTATTAGGTCCCATTGGACAAGTTACAGATGGTTTTGAGCTGCTGTGTGGGTGCTGGGAATTGAACTCAGGACCTCTGGAAGAGTCTCCAGGGCTCTTAATCACCGAGACATCTTTTCAGCCCCCAGGTTGGCTTTGAACTCACAGTAATCCTCCCTCGGTCTACCTAGTACTAGGACTACAAGTATATGCTATCAGGCTTAACTCATATTCTTTTAATCATTTAATAATGAGCTAATATTATATATATTTTTAGAAGATTATATATACTGCTCTGCCTGCATATATACCTGAATGCCAGAAGAGGGCGCTAGATTTCATTACAGATGGTTGTGAGCCACTATGTGGTTGCTGAGACTTGAACTCAGGACCTCTGGAAGAGCAGCCAGTGCTCTTAACCGCTGAGCCATCTTTCTAGCCCCCTAATATTATATAATGAAATCTATTAAATTTTAAAACATAGGGACTATGAGAAAAATCTCAAATATTTTTCAAGGAACCCATTGCAACAGATTGTACTTTCCAAAAATGGCTGCACCTACTTAGTCTCTCTATGCTTTTTTTTTTCCTTTAAAAATAAATGTTTTATTAGGGACCAGCAGTTAAAAGCACTTTTTAAAGCTTTTGCACAGGACCTGGATTCAGTATCCAGCACTCATATGGCATTTCACAATGGTCTAGTAACTCCAGTTCTAGGGTTTCTGATGCCCTCTGCAGGCTTCTCTAAGTACTACATGCACATGATGTACATACATACAGGCAGGCAAACATTCAAACACATTAAAAAAACAAGTCTAGTTGGGCGGTGGTGGTGCACGCCTTTAATCCCAGCACTTGGGAGGCAGAGGCAGGCAGACCTTTGTGAGTTCGAGGCCAGCCTGGGCTACCAAGTGAGTTCCAGGAAAGGCGCAAAGCTACACAGAGAAACCCTGTCTCGAAAAACCAAAAAAAAAAAGTCTAAAAAAGTAAAAAAGAGGGCTTGGCAGTAGAGTGTTTGCCTAGTATGCCTAGGTTTAATACTCGGTACTGCCAAAAGGAAAAAAAAAACTGTCATATTAAAATGCTAGATGATTGAAACCCTCTGTTATCCTGATCTGTATCCCTCCTCTTTCAGTGACACAGGATTCTTGATTGTCTTGTAGGAGCTATAGTAACCATAAGACCTGTTTCAGTGATTGGCAGTCAGGAGATGGAACTTCCTCCCCAGGAAGGTGGAGCAATATGGGCTGAATGGGTAAAACTGACATGAAGGTCAGTTTGAACTCTTTTCCCTGGGACAGTTGGAAGCACTGCCTGCCCTGCCCACGGCTGTAACCTGCTGGGCAATGAGGCTTGGAATGCATGCCAAAGCACGGGGTCTACTCTCCAGCTGAATGGTTCTTAGTGCCCTCCGCTCTCTGGGAGATGCAGTACAAGCTCCTCGTGTTACTATCGGTAGATGGCCTGATTAGCAAGCTCTGTTCAGTGGAGGACAGACAAGTCATTTGTCCATCCTTATGCTGTGTCTTTGTACACAGGAACTGTTGTTTAAGGAAGGAAACATGAATGACTTGACAATTTACAATACTAAGGGGAAATCCCCCCTAAGATGCCCAGGGCCTTATCAGAGTCCCATGTGTGTTACTAACCCTGGATTTTAGGTTTCTTTGTTTTTATTACTGAGGGTTTCTTATAGGTTTTAAGTGTTTGTTATTTGTTTAGGCAATGTTTTGTGTAGCCCTTGAACTCTCTATGTAGCTGAGAATTATCTAGATTTCCTCCTACTTCTACCCCAGGAGTGCTGGAATTTTAGGTATGAGCAGCTGCGCCTATGGGTTACTGGAGATCAAACCCAGGACTTTCTGTATGCTAAGCAAGCACTCTACCAACTGAGCTGTGCTGTGGATATCCCTCTGTATGCTATGAATGTGTTGCTCTGATTTGGTTAATAAATAAAATGCTTATTGGCCAGTAGTTAGGCAGGAAATATAGGCGGGACAAGCAGAGAAGAGAATTCTGGGAACAGGAAGGCTGAATCAGGAGACACGGCCAGCCGCTGCCATGAGAAGCAAGATGAAAAGATACTGGTAAACCATGAGCCACGTGGCAAGGTATAGATATAGAGAAATGGGTTAATTTAAGATGTAAGATCTTGCTAGCAAGAAGTCTGAGCCATTAGGCCATACCGTTTGTAATTAATATAAGCCTCTGTGTGTTTATTTAGGTCTGAGCAGCTGTGGGGCTGGAGAAAACTCCAGCTACAGAGCTGTGTCTCTAGTCCTCTTTCTTTTCTATTATCAGATTGACACAGTACAAATTCTTATCCTAATAGTGAAATGTTTCACTGAAGCTTGCCCAGTGATTGAGAAAGACAAAAACTTATTATAAGCCACAGTCATCCTAGGGTCCCCCCTGCTGTGTAGCCTCCCTGGTTCTGTGGGCTGCAGTCTGATTGTTCTTTGCTTTATATTAGTATCCACTTATGAGTGAGTACATACCATGTTTGTCCTTCTGGGTTGGGTTACCTCACTCAGGATGATATTTTCTAGTTCCATCCATTTGCCTGCAAATTTCATGCTGTCTTTGTTTTTCTCTGCTGAGTAGTACTGAGTAGTACTCCATTGTGTATATGTATCACATTTTCTTTTCTTTTCTTTTTTTTTTTTAATTTTCCTGAGCTGAGGACCGAACCCAGGGCCTTGTGCTTGCTAGGCAAGCGCTCTACCACTGAGCTAAATCCCCAGCCCCAACATTTTCTTAATCCATTCTTCAGTTGACAGGCATCTAGGTTGTTTCCAGGTTCTGACTATTATAAATAATGCTGCTATGAACATAGTTGAGCATGTATCTTTGTGGTATGATTGAGCATTCCTTGGGTATATGCCCAAGAGTGGTATGGCTGGGTCTTGAAGTAGATTGATTCCCAATTTTCTGAGAAACTGCCATACTGATTTCCACAGTGGTTGTACAAGTTTGCATTCCCACCAACAGTGGAGTGTTCCCTTTGCTCTGCATCCTCTCCAACATAGACTGCCATTAGTGTTTTTGATCATAGCCATTCTGACAGGTGTAAGGTGGTATCTCAGAGTTGTTTTGATTTGTATTTCTCTGATGACTAAGGATGTTGAGCATTTCATTAAATGTCTTTCAGTCATTTGAGATTCTTCTTTTGAGAATTCTGTTTAGCTCTTTAGCACATTTTTTAATTGGATTGTTCAGTATTTTGATGTCTTGTTTCTTGAGTTCTTTATATACTTTGGAGATCAGTCCTCCTTTGTTTTTTAAAAAAGGTCTCACATAGCCTAGCCTTGGGTTTGGATTTTCCCAGTTTGTCCTACATACCACTGTAGTAGTTGAAGTGTTTGCTATGAAAGCAAGAAGTCCAGAGTTCAGGCCCCCAGAACCTACATAAATGTGACTACCGGGTAGCTATGGCAGCTCACCTATAAATCCAGCCTTTGAAGGAGGAGACGGGGATCCCCAGAGCAAGCTGGCTATGGAGATTAGCCATGTGGGCAAATTTTGGATTTGACTGGGAGACCTTGCCTCCAAAGAATAATGTGGAAGAGCAATCTCGGAAGATTCCCACTATCAACCTTGTGTCTCTACAGACACAAGTACACACGCACTCATGCAAACATGCACAGACACTACACACACACACACACACACACACACACACACACAGAATCAAGAGATTTCCTTAAGGCCTTTGCAAAATAGTCTGTGGCAGGCCATTCTGCCTTCTTCCCTCCAAGTACTCCTCCGAATCTACTTCTGCCTCAGAATTCCCCTTGCTGTGTGGCTGTGTATAGGGGCTGGCTGGAGCCTTCCTCCATTTGTACCCTGAATAGTGGCTTTTTAAAAGTTCTTCTAAGATCCCTGTATGCTATCTTTTATTTATTTATTTATTTATTTATTTATTTATTTATTTATTTATTTATTTATTGGAGAGGCTCTCACCGTGTAACCCTAACTGGCTGGGAACTCTATGTAGACCAGGCTGGTCTCGCACACAGAGCTCTGCCTGCCTCTGCCTCCTAAATTCCAGGAATAAAGGCATGTGCTACCATATCTGGCACCCTGTAAATTTTTTTCTGACAATCAAAATTCAGGTCCCGATTAATTAGCTATTAATTAATGTTAAGTGCTGGGGAATGAATCCCGGGCCTCAAGCCTCTAGGTTGGTGCTGTACCTGAGCTATTATCCCCCCACACACACCTCAGTTCTTCCCACCCACCCCAGACAAGATTTCTCTGTGTAGCTTTGGAGCCTGTCCTGGGACTTGCTCTGCAGACCAGCCTGGCTTTGAATTCACAGAGATTCACCTGAGTGTTGGGATTAAAGGCGTGTGCCATCACCACCCGGCCCTCCCCCAGTTTTAAGGGTTTTACTATGGATTATTTCAGATGGGCTCTTCCTATGTAGCTCAAGGTGACTACATTCACAGTCCCCTGGCTTCCACAAGGCCTAGCAATCTTAACTAGCTACATTTGCAACATCTTGGAGCAAAGTCACATTCTGGAAGTCCTAGAGGTTAGGATTTCAAAACGTCCAGAGGGGAGGGGTACAATTAAGCCTGTAGCAGAGAACAAGAACCCAGTCAGTTTTCCCTAAACAACTGGCTGGGAAGGGAGAGACTCAAAGAGACTATCCTGAGGATGTCTTGGTGTGTCCATTCACCGCCAGCTTGCAGGACAGTATTTTAACTGTGTAAAAAGCGTAATACCAATTGTTTCCGTTCTATAGCCAGAGAAAAATTAGGCCAAGCCCTCCACTTCTTATCTGTCTGAAGAAATCAGGCATACCTGTTTAATATTTTTCAGTTTGGAGTGATTGTATGAATACTTTTTATTTTTCAATACTGGGCACTGGGGCCTCATACACACCAGGCAAGGATTCTTTTGAAGAACTAGACACCTGGCTTTACTAATAGCTTTTAAGCACTTGCAGGAGACCAAGCAGAATACTTTAATAAATGTCTGGCACATGCTAAATCACTCCACTGTGGCAGTAATAAAACTGTTACCTCTTTGCGTTCTTACATGGGGGAAACTGAGTCAGGGGGTGATTATGAGTAATTTTCTCAAAGCTGATCGCTCCCGTAGGAAGGCAAAGCCTCCACAGCAAGAAAACATTGGTAAGTCCAGGCAGGCCCAGTGGCGTACACCAGTAATTCCAGAACTCAGGAGGCTGAGGCAGGAGGATTGAGAATTTCAAACTAGCCTGGACCAAACAGCAAGACTCAGTAAAACAAACCAAATATTGACTAACTTTACAGTCTTTGTCAATTTCATGTATTGGGTATTTTGCTGCTGGAAATTGCACCAAGACCTTGTGTATAAGAGCTCTACCACTGAGCTATAACAATAGCTTTTGCTTTTTGTCTTGGGTTTTTTTTGTGTGTGTGTTTGTTTTTAAGACAGGGTCTCATTGTGTAGCCTGGGCTCTGCCTGGAACTCACTATGTAGACCAGGCTGGCCTATAACTCACAGAGATCTATGTACCTCTGCCTCTCAAGTGGTGGAGTTAAAGGCGTGCGCTTCCATGCCCAGCTTATCTTGATTTGTGGTTGCTTATGTATATGGATTAACCTCAAGTATTTTTCTCAGGTGTTATCCTTTTTGTTTGCTTTTGTTGTTTTTTGAGACAGGGTTTTACTGTGCGGCTCTGGCTGTCCTGGAACTCACTCTCTAGACCAGGCTGGCCTTGAACTCACGGAGATCCTCCTGAGTGCTGGGATTAAAGGCGTGCGCCGCCACCACCTCTCAGCTTCCTTTTTTTTTAATTGAAAGAATTTTTCTCATACCAACTATTCTCTTCTGATCACAATTTCCCCTCCCCCCAATCCTTCCCAGATTCTTCTCCCCACAGACCCAACTCTAAGCCCTTTCTTTCTTTCTTTAGAAGACAAACAAGCAAACAAATAACAAACAAATTAAATAAAAATAAAAAAAACCCTTGAGGCAGGGTTTCTCACTGGCCTGGAGCTCACCAAGTAGGCTAAACCCCAGGAATTCACCTGCCTCCACCTCCTCAGCACTGGGATTACAAGTATGCACAGCCATGCCTGGCTTTAAAAAGAACAAAACCCAGAAAGCATGAGTTCTGCCACTGAAATCAGGTCCTATGTCTGTGTGGCAAGCATTTTACTGACTGAGTTTTTGCCGAGTTTTTTTGAGACAAGGTCTCATTATGCATAGCCCAGGCTAGACTAACTTGCAGCGATCCTCCTGTCTCCATCTCCCAAGTGCTTACATTCTAGTCATGCTGGTATACTCAGCTTATGTTAGGATCTTCATTGCTAAGCAATCTCTCCCATTCTTTGCCATAGTTTTCTAGCATCTAAGTTATGTTAAGGGAAGCAATAGCAATTAGAATTACTCTATTAGAGTCACAGAAGAATATGGCATTAGCATGGGTCACTCATCAACGTTGGGGGAAATATGTACATTGCCTTTTGAAAATGAAGCAAATGAAACCACAGAAAATGAAACAAGCCGGGCGGTGGTGGCCCACGCCTTTAATCCCAGCACTTAGGACGCAGAGGCAGGTGGATCTCTCTGAGTTCGAGGCCAGCCTGGTCTACAAAGTGAGATGCAGGACAGGCACCAAAACTACACAGAGAAACCCTGTCTCAAAACAAAAACAAACCAAAAAACAAAAAGCATCCCAGATACGCTTGATCATCAGTGGGTGTCAATCAAGCCACTGAGTGTGTGGGTGGCTGAGACGCGCGCACACACACACTCATTACACTACTCACAGTGCCCTACACACAGTCACAAGAGATGAACCTGACGGTTGTCCCATCAGCAAAACCATCTGTTACGACATGCCACATCTCAGCAGCCTGGCGCTCAGAACGGTGGAGGCAAACCCAGTACAGCACAGGAAGCCAGAGGCCTGGAGATGGCTGTTTGCACAGCACAGACTGTTCTTGACTTCGAGGCAACTGTGAGTCATCTGGCTTCCCCGCCCTGCAGGAAATCTCCCTCCAGAACAGCCCCCTTCACACTTAGATTGCGTGATCTCCAAGTAATCTTTCCTTTGCTTGGTTTGCTGTGTGCTTTGGAAAAACAAAAAACAAAGCCCTGGACTGAGTGAACATCTAGTAAAGGTGAGAAACAGCCAGAACTGCAAATCTCTAAGCTAGATACCCCGCCCCCACACACAGTGCTGGGCATGGAACCTAAGCCTTGTGTGAGCTAGGTAAGAGCTCTACCACTGAGCTACACTCCCAGTCTTTGTTTTGATTTAGGATCTGCTCTCACTCTGTAATTTGGACTCAACAATCCTACAGCCTCTGCCTCCAGAGTGCTGGGATTATAGACACATAGCATGATGCCTGGCTAGAATTTTTATGCATCAGTTTCTAGGACTGTGTTAAGTACAAGCCAGCGTCCTTGAGACAAGGGAGCTCTGGCAAACCGTGGAGTCAGAGTTCCAAGTGCAATGCATCTGGATTTCATGCCTGGGGACGTGGATCTCTACAGGGTCCAGCCCAGCCTAGTCGGCATGAGATGTAGATTAAAACATAGCTAGCTCCTTCAGGCTCCACTGGATATTTTCAATCCAATGGCCGCGCAGATGGCCCTGGTTAAACTAAGTCAGTCACAGAGCAAAACCAAAAGTCGTGAACTTGGGAAAGGAATGGGAGGGAGGAGGGGGGATTGGTAGGGGTGGGAAGGAAGTAAGAGAAGGGTATTGGGAGAGAGTAACTAGAATAGATTATATACAGGTATGAAGCTGCTAAAATCCCAAGTAAATTTTTTGAACTTAAGAATAGCCAGATGTGGTGGCACACACATTTAAACTCAGCACTCTAGAGGCAGAGGCAAGTGGGATCTCTGTGAATTCTAGGACAGTCTGGTCTACCTAGTGAATTCTAGGACATCCAGGTCTATGTTAAGAGACCCTGTCTCAAAACAAAACAAAACAAAATGAAGAAATAATCAGAGTCAGTCTTCATACTGTAGTCCCAGCACTTGGGAGGCAGAGGCAGGAGGATCTATCTCTGTGCGTTTGAGGCCAGCCTGATCTATAGAGGGACTTCCAGGACAGGCTCCAAAGTTACACAGAGAAAACCTGCCTCAAAAACAAAAAAATGCAAACAAACAAACAAACAAAAAAACCAACAAAAAAAAAAAAACCCTGTCTTAGAAAAAAAGAATTATTCTCTTTTTTCTGTCTTTTTGTTGATGAAGCAATGAGTTTAATTAGGGTGACTTACAGGAACATGGGCAGCTTACTAAAGACTATGCTCTCCCTCCCTCAGCAACCATGAACAACCATGATCCTCAGGTGTGGGAGGCCAGCTCCCACCTTTTGAAGGGTTTTTTTTTTTTTTTTTTTGGTTTTTCGAGACAGGGTTTCTCTGTGTAGCTTTGCGCCCTTCCTGGAGCTCGCTTTGGAGACTAGGCTGGCCTCGAACTCACAGAGATCCGCCTGGCTCTGCCTCCCGAGTGCTGGGATTAAAGGCGTGCGCCACCACCGCCTGGCCTTTTGAAGGGTTTTTATGACAGAGGGGTAAGAAGATATTCGATCAAGAGACCTAGTTGATGAGAAAAAAGACAGAAACGCAGAATAGCTTCGGGATGACCTGGGTCAACACCCAACAGCCTCTTCCATTTATTCAAAAGGGCTTTTTATAACAATGCCAAGGGGCAGGGCAAAAGACCTCCCCCTTGCTAGATCAAAGCACACTGCACAGCCAAGTGCAGACCCTTCCAAACACCTGGTAACCACACCCATGGCCAAATCATCCCCTTATGCAAGGTAAAGCAAGCCCAGATTCTTGGACCCTGAGTAAGTTCTCACTAGGAAACCTCTGTGGGTCTCTACACTCAGGGAGACATGGAGCCTTGTGATCACCGCTCACCCTTGATGACAGGCTGTGGATAGGCCTAATCTTGTGCAGGAATCAGAGTTCAGGAGGGCAATGGACACTTCTCGGGCAGAAAGCAGCATTCCACAAGACTCTACCCTTTCCCTGTTCTTATACTCTTTCAGCCACTAATTAATTTTTTTTCTTTTATCTAAAAATTTTTATTTATTTTTTGGTTTTTTGAGACTGGGTTTCTGGCTGTCCTGGGACTCACTTGGTAGACCAGGCTGGCCTTGAACCCAGAGACCCACTTGCCTCTGCCTCCCAAGTGCTGGGACTAAAGGTGTATACCACCATGTCCGGCTTAAAAAAAATTTTTTTTCCCAACTCATTTTTTTCTTCCTAGAGAACAAATGAGAGAACGGACCTTGGGAACCGTGGTGATTGTCTAGGTTTGCCAAAACTTACAGAGGAGTTTGATCAAAAGTCTTGTCATTGAAACAATTCAGATTGGGTAGTTTCTAAGGGACTTTCTTATTTTGCCAATCTATGATTTGCATATGAAATTAGACATTAAATGGGTTAACCTTCAAAATCAATGGCCAGACTGGGTGCAGTGATGCACACCTACAAGGCACTTGGCAGCTGAGGCAGGAGAATCACTTGAGCCTAGGAGTTCAAGGACAGCTTGAGCAACATAGTGGGACCCTGAGTCTAAAAGGGATGAAGAGGAGAAACAGAAAAAGAGGAGGAGGAAGAGGAGAAATAGACAAGTAATCAACAAAAATAACCACTAGCTCAGTGATAAAAATGCTTGCCTGAGATACACAGGTCCTGGATTTGGTCAATAGCACCACAAAATAAAATAAGTAAATTCACAGATAATAACGTGGCGGAATATAGCTCCCCATTCATTAGAACAGTCTACCAAACAGTGAAGAGACCATCCATGTTGCCATATGTTGCATTTGTTCGCTTGCTGGAGGTAGAATCAAGGGGTTCAAGCTCAAGTGTGCTAGAAGAGGATTCTACTGCTGAGCTGTGCCCCCAGATTCCCCAGTCCCCTGCCTCCACACCCTCCTCCTCTGTGTGTAAGCGTTTTGCTTTATAAGCCATGCTGATCTCTATATAGCTCAGGTCAGCTTGATATACTCCCACCTCACTCAGCTTTCTGAGGGTCTTGACCACAGGTATGTGCCATCTTGCCTAGCCCCCTGTATGTGATGGCTCTAATTGGTCATTCAATAACAGACAGATGGCAGCCACTCAGTTTACTAAATTGTTACACTTAATCCTTACAGCAGGTGAGGAAAGGCAGCTCTAAAGGCCCCTAGCATTGGAGGTCAGGATTCAAACTTACATCTCTTTCCATCTTAGCTCCGTGCTTTTCATGATGCTTCCCAAAGTGTGTGTTTGTTTTCTGTCATTTCAGGAAGGGCCGAGTCTATTGCATTTGTGTTACAAATCTGATCTAGAGTATGATCTAACTCATTTTGGCTGGTCCTAGTCCATGGACCTCTGATCATCAGGGAAGACAGAAGGCACATGAAACTAGGAAATAAATACAGTTTAACATCTGCTCTCCTGCTGGGCGGTGGTGGTGCATTCCTTTAATCCCAGCACTTGGGAGGCAGAGGCAGGCAGATCTCTGTGAGTTTGAGGCCAGCCTGGGCTATAGAGTGAGTTCCAGGACAGGCACCAAAGCTGCACAGAGAAACCGTCTCAAAAACAAACAAAAGATCTGCTCTCCAGAAAGCAGACAGGGTTTGAAGTGTGTCCAAAAAGATGCCAAAGGGAAGGACTGAGTGCCACTAAAAGCCACCAGAGGCCCTTGGCTCTTCGGGACTCTTCCCACCATGGTCATTGAATGGCTTAATGAGGTTCAGTCTACACTGCACACGGTTTCTAAGTGGGTTGAGCTTACACAGGAGTCTGCAAACCTGCTTCCCTCACCTGACTTACCCCCGAATGCTTCAGCAGCCTGCTTCCATCACACACTGGGCCTGTGCTTCACGCTCTGAAACCTTGGGAGCTTCCGACTCAATGGCCCTTCTTTCTCAAATCCGTCAACACATTAACTGGAGAGACAACCACTCTTGCCCCATGCTTCCGCACCTCTCTCCCCGCTCCTTTTCTGGAGGCTGTTTCCTACTGTCTGCTGGGGTGGTACCGTCTCAGCCTCTTTACTAAATATTTATTACAGCTGGGAACTGGGGACGTAACTAATTGGTAGCAGGAAACCCCAGTACCAGTGTGAACAGCACTGGCCCAAACCAAACCATCCCCAAACAAGACAACTGTTTAAAAATGTGTGTGTGTGTGTGTGTGTGTGTGTGTGTGTGTGTGTGTGTGTGTGTGTTTCTGTGCGCATGCAAAGAGAAGGGGAAGGGGAAGGGGAGGAGAGAGAGAGAGAGCCTGCAGATGCCAGAAGAGGGGACTGGAACCCCCATTATAAGCTACCCACTGGGATGCTGGGAACAGGACAAGAGTCCACTGGAAGAGCAGCAAACACTCTTAACTACTGAGCCATCTCTTCAGCTACCCAAACAGGACAGTTCTGATGGATTGGTAAGTGAGAGGCTGGAGCTAGTCACCCTAGCCTGTCACCGCTGCCCTTGGAAGATGGAGTCAGGAGAATCAGGGATTCAAAGCAAGCCCTGACTACATAGTGCTTTCTGGTACCGAATTCGTTCTAGGCCAGTCTGGGCTACAGGAGACCCTTTCTGAAAGAGTGCAGAGGGAGAGGGAAGGCGAGAGGGAAAGAGAGAGGGGGAGACTCAAGACTCAATAGCATTAAAGTAAGCTCAAGAGGTAAAAGAGGCTGAGATTCCATATGACACACGGGCAAGGTGGTGTGTTTTAAAACCAATTTCCTAGGTGGGCTATCAGATGGTTCTCATTTCCATCATTTTCTCACTCTGCATGTTTTCCTTACCTAAGTTTCCTTAGAGACAGAGTTTTCAGGAAGTAAATGATTTGCAACTAATGAACCAGACTTGTAATACTAGGCCGGGCGGTGGTGGCGCACGCCTTTAATCCCAGCACTCGGGAGGCAGAGCCAGGCGGATCTCCGTGAGTTCGACGCCAGCCTGGGCTACCAAGTGAATTCCAGGACAGGCGCAGAGCTACACAGAGAAACCCTGTCTCGAAAAAAACAAAAAAAAAAAAAAAAAAAAGAAAAAGAAAAAGAAACGTAACTAGCAGGTCTCTTCTGAGATCTAACGTGACAGCGATTTGAGGCAAGCAGGAGTCTGAGGAGCTGGAGATGGAAAATCAGAGTCAGTGCTGGGGGCCGGCCTGATGGCTCAGCAGAGAAAGCCTCAGCCTGAGTTTGAACCCAGACCCCCACATGGCGGAAGAGAAGAGTGGACTCCCAAAAGTTACCCTCTCCACTCCACACACTGGCACAAGCTACCAGCCCTCAACAGACACACATTGTCCTAGTTAGAGTTACTATTGCTGCGATGGAATACCGTGACCAAGAGCAACTTGGGGAGGAGAGGGCTTATTTGACTTACACTTCCACAGCACTGTTCATCATTGGAGGAAGTCAGGACAGGAACTCAAACAGGGCAGGAACCTGGAGGCAGGAGCTGATGCAGAGGCCATGGAGCGGTGCTGCTTACTGGCTTGCTCTCTTTGTTTGCTCAGTCTGCTATCTTATAGAACCCAGAACCACCAGCCCAGAGATAGCACCACCCACGGTGGGCTGGGCCCTCCCCCCTCAATCACTAATTACGAAAATACTCTACAGGCTTGCCTACAGCCCAATCTTATGGAGACATTTTCTCAATTGGGATTCCTTCCTCTCAGGTGACTAGCTTGTGTCGAGCTGATATGAAACCAACACACACGCAAACAAAATGAACTTTTAAGAATGTAAAAGTAATAATGGTAAATGCACTGACAGGCTGGGTGTGTGGTTCACAGCAGAGTGCTTCTCTAGCATCCTGGGTCCCATCTCAAGCACTTATAAAAACAATGCAGCAATATTTGCACAACGTACAGTTTAGTTATTAATTTTTAAGAGACAAAGTCCCACTCTATTACCCTGATGACACCCAAACTCTGGGGCTCAAGGGACCCTTGAGCTACATGCATATATTACCACACCCAGAAAAATGTTCAGATTTTCAAAACTGGGAAATGATGGTGTGAGAAAAAGGGAGAGATAGAGCAAGGAATAATTTTTTTTTTTTTTTTTTTTTTTTTGGTTTTTCGAGACAGGGTTTCTCTGTGTAGCTTTGCGCCTTTCCTGGAACTCGCTTTGGAGACCAGGCTGGCCTCGAACTCACAGAGATCCGCCTGGCTCTGCCTCCCGAGTGCTGGGATTAAAGGCGTGCGCCACCACCGCCCGGCTGCAAGGAATAATTTTAAGAATAAATTGTTTTTGGTACCATGTTGATGACAGGTTATCCATGTTTGGAAAAGGAAATAAAATTTACTTTTCTTTCAGTTCTATTCATGCTAACAATTTTTCACATACATAAAGTCTACATTTTGATGACAAAAAATTACATTGTCTTCTTTAAAAACTGAATTAGGAGCCAACAAGATGGCTTAGTGGGCAAAGGTGCTTGCCACCAATCCTGACAACCTGAGATTGACCCCTGGAACCCACATGGCTGGAAGGCGAAAACTAGCTCCCCCAAGTTTTTCTCTGACTTACACAAACACACAAACAAATATATGTTAAAAAAATCCTTTTAGATTAAAGGCTGGGAATTTGGCTCTGTTGGTAGTAGAGTGCTTATGTGGCTGGGAATCTGGCTCTGTTGGTAGAGTGCTTGTGTGGCTGGGAATCTGGCTCTGTTGATAGAGTGCTTGTGTGGCTGGGAATTTGGCTCTATTGGTAGAGTACTTGTCTAACATAGGTGAAGTCTTCCTTGCTCCCTTGGGTTTGATCCTAAGCACCACATAGGCTGGTGGTACATCTCTGTAATCTTAGCACTCAGGAGGCAGAGGCTGGCTGATCAGAAATTCAAGATCATCCTCAGCTATAAAGTGTTTTCTAGACCATCCTAGGCTACATAAGACCCTGTGTCAAAAACAAAATCAAAATATACTAAATTAAACTGGGTGTGATGGCATGCCTGTTTTTTAAAATAATTTATTTATTTTTATTTTATGTGCATTGGTGTTTCACCTGCATAGATGTCTGTGTGAAGGTGTGTGAACCCTAGAATTAGAGTTACAGACAGTTGTGAGCACCATGTGGGTGCTGGGAATTGAACCCAGGTCCCCTGGAAGAACAGCCAGTGCTCTTAACCACTGAGCCATCTCTCCAGCCCCCTGCCTGTGGTTTTTTAACTCAAGAGGTTGAGGCAGGAGGATGAGCCTGGGCTATATAGTAAGTTCCAAGCTAGACAGTACTACAATGTGAGTCCCTGTTCTAAAAAACAAAACAACAACAACAAAAAAATCCAAACAAACAAATGTAAACACAAAACAAAACTGTAGATTTTATTTAATATTGAAAACTAGCAGAATATACCATCCCAAAATACATCACTTTGGTGTATGAGTTATTTGAAGTAAAGGCACATGAGGGACAGTAAATATAAAGGGACCCTCAGGGCTAGGAATATAAGAGTGATGGTAGAGCAATTAGCCACCATGTATGAGGCCTTGGGTTCCAGCCTTGGGAACACACACACACACTCCTCTACTTTACTCGTATCAGGGGAGAAGAAACACTCTTTTAAAAAAAAAATTCTACAGCTTAAAAAATGTATTTACTTTTTATTTATATGTATGGGTGACTGGGTGTGTTTATGTGCACTCCATGCGTGCATGCATACAGGTGCCTGTGTGTAGGTGGAGTTTTTCATCAAGACCACCAGCCAGCTCCCAAATAACCACCCAGAGACTTATTATTAATTATAAATGCTCAGCCAATAGCTCAGGCTTATTACTAACTAGCTCTTACAACTTAAACTAACCCATTTCTATTCATCTAGGTACTGCCCCAAGGCTCGTGGCTTTTACCTCTTCTGCATGTCCTGCTTCCTCTCCATCTCACTGTGACTCATCTGACTCCACCCTTCTTCTTCCCAGCATTCTCTCTGACCCAAAAAGCCTGCCAAGATATCAACCAATCAGCTTTTATTAACAACGAGAGGAACACATTTTCACAGTGTACAGAAGGATTATTCCACAGCACCTGTGGAGGCCAGAGATGGCACTGAATCACCTCCAATTGGAGCTGCATGAGGTTGTGAGCTGCCATGTGAGTGCAGAGAACCAAATCCAGGCCCTCTGCAAGAGTAGTAAGCGCTCTTAACCCCTAAGCCGTCTCTCCAGCAGAAGAAACATTTTGTCACTAGGGGTAGAAAGTCAAGGAATAGAACAATGTCTACAAACAGACCTCCTTCAGCCTCTCTGCATGTTTTAGTTACTTTCCCACACTCTCAACTCTGTTCAGTCTACCACAAGCATTTATTCCACTGCTTTAGCTTTGCCCCTGTTAACATTTCGTGTCAAATGCATTCACAGATCCAGCTGGAAATCCCAAGAATGGAATGACAAAGTTTGGGTTCCCAAATGCTACTCAGTTGGTTGTTTACCATGCAAGCAAGAGGATCCAAAGACTCGAGTTTGATTCCAGCACCCACATAAAAGCTGTGTACTTATAATCCCAGTACTGGGAGGCAGAGACAGGATGATCCCTGGGACTTGCTGACCAGCCAGTCTATCCCACTAATTATGTGTGTGTGTGTGTGTCCCCAGTCTATCCCATTAACATTCCTGTGTATATGTATGTGTGCCTGTATATGTGTGACACACTTGTGTGTATGTTTGTGTGTAGTTATGGGTCTCCAGTTAAGTTAATAAGGTTTCCAACATGAATGAACAGAGCAACATAAACACAAAAAGGAAAGAACTAGAGAACGTTCAGGAGCAGATAGAAAACAAACAAACAAAATCAAAATACTGTGATAAATCACTTGACAATTCATTTTTCCAGCTATAAAACAAGGTCTTTGGCCTAGAATATCTCTAGAGTTCTAGAATCACTAGATTGGGGAGATATATATACACGCAGAGTCTCACTATGTAGCTCTGGCTGTCCTGGAACTCATTGGCTGCCTCTGCCTTCCTAGTGCTAGTATTAAAGGTGTGTGCCTCTACACCTGGCTCCCTTTTGTGTTTTTAAGATGTATTTCAAATGATATGTTTGTGGGGGGAGGGGTATGTGCATGTAAGTAAAAGGGCCCTTGGAGGCCAGAGGCCTCTGATCCTCCACGAGCTGGAATCCCAGGATCTGTGAGTCACCCGACACAAGTGAGTAGAAATTGGATCCTCTGCAAGAGCAGTAGGCTCTGAACCATCTTACTGTGCATTTTTTGTTTTGAATGATGAAATTGATATTTGCTCATTCATGAAATGATGGCTTTAGCTGACCCTTTCATCACTGTGAGAAATGTAACACGGAACAAGAAAAATGGGACTCGTTGCTCACCCTGTGAATTGTTAATTGGTAAAATCCAGGGTGGGAATTGCTTGTTGTGACCCATATTCTCTACAAAAAATGATGAAAATGTAGCTGTTAGAGTAAAGACCATTATCTTTATTTCAGACAGAGCAGCTCTGTTTTGGTTGTTAATGATAAAGTAACTGTGCCGTCTCTATTTCTTTGCCAAACAAATGAAGCTTAATCCACAGCACTCCTATGAGGTTCTAAGTTCTCTCAAATAAGACGGCTGTCAGTCACTGCTGGGACGAAGGACTGAAATAGAAACAGTTTCTTGAATAAAATACTTCCATGGAGGCCCTGGGGTCTGGACTAGCTACCGCCATTGTCCAGGCTGTTCAACTTTATACTGAAACGTGGTTACATGGGTGAGAAGGGATCGAATTTGGTCCCTGCTCACTTTTAATCTTCGCCACAGTCCTGCAGAAGTAACATTATCCCTTCTTAGCCGGGGAAATAGTCTCAGAAAGGGAAGTAATCCAATTAAAATCATGTAGCTAGGAGCAGTGAGAAGCATTACAACTTAGTTTAGCTCCACATAATCACATTTTTCTGTTTTTCTTTCTCTGTTCAGAATGGGGCATTCAACCGAGGGTCTTGGACATGCCAAGCAAGCACTCTACCAAGATACACTTAGCTCTTTGACCCTTTCAAAAAGAATTCTATTTATTTGTTTAGACAGGCTCTCAATCTGTACTTCAGGCCATCCTGGAACCAGGCTGACCGCGAACCAACAGCAATCCTCCTGCCTCAGACTCCCAACTGCTGGGGTTTTAGGCATAAGGCATCATTTCTGGCTCGCTAGCCCTTTCCTAGCTTTTGGGTTTTTAAGATCATGTCTCACTAAATTGTCCAAGCTAGACTGGAACTTGCTCTGTAGCTCAGATACAACTTGAATTTACTATCCTACTGCCTCAGCCTCCTGCGTGGCTGAAACTATAGACCTACGTCAACAGGCCCAGGACTCACATTCTCACTTCCAAAAGGAGAGCACTTTGCAGCTGTATTTACCCCAGTCTATTCTGTGGCCCACCAATGGTACCAGATCTGGCCCAAGTGTAAGCGGACATCACAGTCAAGTAATTTTGATAAATGCCAAGCATGTCAAAGACAGTGAAGTGTTATGTAAAAGAGATGCTTAATTTATTTAATCAGCTTTTCTACAGTCACTGTTAACTACCGAGCCTACATTTTTTATCTTTACACTTGACATTTATTACTGTCTTTTGAAACTAATTAAAATAATCTGGTGTATGATTAAATGACTGAAAGACGAGGAAAAGCTGGAGAGCTTTACATTGAAAATTAAGTTTACAAAGTAATTAAGGTTAAAATGCAGCAGGGAAGCGTTTTCAAAAGATGCAGTCTGTGCTCCTGGGGTAGCTGGGGGATGGGGGTGGTGGGTGGGTGGGTGGATGAAGAGAGTCAGAGGCAAAAAGGGAAACAGGCGTGAAATAATGCAGCATATTTCCAATGCTAGTTTTTAGTTATGTGGGTTGAAGCGACAGAGAGGATTTGCCACAGAAAGGAAAACTTGAGCTGGCCACACAGGGATATTGAAGTTTAGATGGGAGGCCAGGTGGGATGATGTATTCCTGTAATAAGTGGGCAGAGGCAGGGGGATCTTAAGTTTAGGGCCAGTCTGGACCATTAGCAAGAATGTCTCAAACAAACAAACAAACAAGCAGAGCTAAGGATGTAGTTCAGTGTTTATCTAGCATGTGCCAAGCCCTGGGTTCAATCCCTTCTGCACATAAAACCCCCTGCAGTGGTGCACACCTATAATTCCAGCTTGCAGGAGACAAGGACAAGGAGATCAGCAGCTTAAGGTCATTCCAGGCTGCATTAGGAGACAGAGTCTGTATCAAACAAATAAACAAGAGGTGTGGATGTAATTAAGTGGTAGAAAATTAAAAAAATATAAATGAGGAAAGAAAAGTGCTGGAAGCTGCAGAAACATGAAGTAGGAATTCGGCTGACTATGGCAAAAACTAATACCTGGGAGAAGCCAAGGGTTTTCCAGAGGATAAAGCCAGGGCTCAAGGAGTCTTGATGATATTGGCTTTTGATTATTAGCCTTTCCTGCTATGAATTTCCCAGGTGCTATTGTAGCTTTTCCATCGTTCACTGGGCACAATTTCCCCTGTACAGTTAAAGTATATGTATAACTTTCTCCAACTGTGCTGCACCAGACACAGTCAAAATCCCTAATTTCAGGCCTTTCTGTAATTATCATCATTAGCAACATCCAGCCAGGACCTTCTCCGGACCAAAGTATCTTATCTGAGATACTCCCCAGACTTTCTTTTTTTTTTTCTTTGGTTTTTCAAGACAGGGTTTCTCTGTGTAGCTTTGCGCCTTTCCTGGATCTCACTTGGTAGCCCAGGCTGGCCTCGAACTCACAGAGATCCGCCTGCCTCTGCCTCCTGAGTGCTGGGATTAAAGGCGTGCGCCACCACCGCCCGGCTCCCCAGACTTTCTAAGAACAGACTTAAGCATCCAGACTATCTGTTTGAGAAGGCCTGGCAGATGTGCTAATTAAGCTTAACCTTTCCCTTTCCAAAGTCTTATCTCTAGTTTTAGATCTACCTTCAACAATTAACTCAGAACTAAAGGATTTCCACTTAGAGGTACATCAAGCTGTGACTCAGGCTGCCCAGCCACAGAGTGCATTCCCCCCACCCTGCCAGAAAATGGCGGCGGCCAAGAGAGACTGAACAGATAAGGGGCCAAAGGAAAATAAGGAAGTTTTATTTTCATTCCTAACACTTTACCTAACCACGTCTAAGAATATAGTTTGAGCACATAAATCCCCCTTGCTCAGATATTAACTGAATTTAGCCCTCAGTTGATTCTATTTCCCATTAGTCACTTCCCTTTTGGGCTGCAGATGATGCCTGGCAATTATGGCTCTTTTGTGGGAATCTTATTGCCCCTCCTTTTGACCCTGAGGGAATTCAAGCCTGGTGACTCTGCTTTAACCAGAGCATTGCTATTGCATGGGTATATAACTGTAAACCTCAGAGACTTGAGGAGAACTCAAGGAGGACTAGATTGGAGGGCTAGAAGGATGAGACGGAAGATGAGGAAGAATAAGATGAGAAAGAAGGAGATGAGAGAGGAGCTAAGATGGGAAGCAACTAGATGGATGAGAACCTAGATGGGGCAGAACTAGATGGGAGAATTAAGATAGAATTTAAGAGAACAGTAGATAAATGTAGAGAGAAATCAGGCAAGAAAGGAGCTAGGCACGAGAGAAGAACTGGAGCTGTGGAGAGAGAAAACTGCCTCAGAAGAATAAAGTAAATGGACTAAAGAGTTTCCTGTATGTGGATTCATTTGATATCGTCAAGATTAGATTATCAGCTGGTTATAGAGTTATAAAACACATTTGGGAAAAAAGCAAAGAAATTATTCTCAGAAAGTTTGTAGAGAAATAGGACAGGTATGGTTGATTCAGTTATTTGATAGTCAATCACAGAAAAAAAATCAGTCTGTGAGTAATAATGGAAGAAAAGATTACAATCTGAAAGATTGTGTAATGAGCTGGGTATTAGGTATGATGGGACAGATTTTTTAATTTTACGATCTAAAGGGATTTTTAATTATCTTAACTCTTTACATGTATATGTATTTTGCCTATATGTATGTTTGTGTACCACATGAGTGCCTGGTGCCAGTGGAGGTCAGAAGAGGGTGCTGGATTCCTGGAACTGGAGTTACAGATGGTGAGCCACCCAGTGGGTGCTGGAAATCCAATTCTGGTCCTCTGGGAGAGCAGCCAGCACTTTTAACTGCTGAGCCAACACTCCAGCTACTTTCCCTACCCCA
Organism: Peromyscus californicus insignis; assembly: GCF_007827085.1. Classification (NCBI taxonomy): domain Eukaryota; kingdom Metazoa; phylum Chordata; class Mammalia; order Rodentia; family Cricetidae; genus Peromyscus; species Peromyscus californicus. Next base: position 64,391,168 of record NW_026294436.1, on the reverse strand, counting down.
GGACTTTTGATAACGTTCATAAATGTCAGCCTAAAGAAGCAGTCAGCTCTTCACTTCTGTCCCCTTTGCTCTGTAGATGATTAACAGCTAAAGCCCAGAAAGATCACCTGATTTCCCTGTCCCACAACTCACTAGCACAATTCCTGGGCTGAAAATTTTTGTCTTTTTTCTATCAAGTAGTCTAACACCCAAGGAAATTGGTTCCAAAGGATGGAAATGGCCAGGCGGTGGTGGCACACGCCTTTTCTCCCAGCACTGGGGAGGCAGAGGCAGGTGGATCTCTGTGAGTTAGAGGCCAGTCTGGTCTACAGAGCGAGTTCCAGGACAGGCACCAAAACTACACAAAGAAACCTGTCTCAAAAAAAAAAAAAAAAAAACCAACAAAAAAACAAAACAAAAAAACTCAAAGGATGGAAATGTAGACGTTGGAGGAAGGCAAGGATGGAAACTAACGTATGTATATAGGACAAAGGGATGTTTTCTGTTTGAAGAGTCTATCTAATGGGGCTCAGGGTGGAGTAGACATCCTGAGTTCAATCCCCAGCACCAGATAAAAAAATTAGTTCATGGGCTGGAGAGATGGCTCAGAGGTTAAGAGCACATCTGCTCTTCCAGAGGTCATGACTTCAATTCCCAGCAACCATCTGGTGGCTCACAACCACCTATAATGAGATCTGGTGCCCTCTTCTGGCATGCAGGCATGCATGTAGGCAAAACACTATATACATAATAAATAAATAAATCTTTAAAAAAATTAGTTCATGAGAAAGAGGGCTGGGGAGAGGCAGTGTATCTCAGTTGGTAGAGTATTTGTTTAGTATTCATGAAGCCCTGAATTTGATCCTCAGAACCACCTAAAACTGGGGATGGGGGGGTGGTGAACGCCTGTAATCCCAACCCTGGAGTCAAGGCCAATGGTATACATGAGACAGTCTTAACACGACCCATCACCACCAGCAAAACAAAACCAGACCAAACAGCTCCTACTGTGAAAAGGCATCCTCTTTAACTTTGTTCTGCTACCATTAAGACTAATGCCATATGCAAACAAGCACTGCAACTTTGTGGCTTGCTGTGAATAAAGAAAAAGCTATAAATATAAAAATACTACATTTCTAAGAGGCAGCTTTCTCTCTAAAAGCACATAGGGAGAAAGTGATGAAGGTAGCCTTTACTGACTAAAACAGCTAATTCTTCTCCCTCTCTCTTCCCTGCTCCCTCTTTTTGTTTGTTTGAGACAGGGTCTCTCCATGTAACCCTGGAACTAGCTATGTAGAGCAGGCTGGCCTTGAACTCACAGAGATCCTCCTGTCTGAGTTCTCAGCCTCCTTATAATCCTTTATTTGCAACTCAGTATTAAAGATGCGTTCCATACTTATTTGTTTGAAAAGTATTTGGTGCTAAGAGTATCACTTCAAGGAGAGATACTGATAATCTACAGAAGAAATCCCTGAGATGAGCCCCCAAAATGATGCAGTCTAGAAATGATGCAGTCCAGTCTAAGGGTCTTGATTGAGTTTGTTTTCACTGCAGGTTAAAGAATTAAAATGTGGGCTGGAGAGATGGCTCAGCGGTTAAGAGCACTGGCTGTTCTTGCAGAGGACCTGAGTTCAATTCCCAGCAACCACATGGTTGTTCCCAACCATTTGTAATGAGATCTGGTGCCCTCTTCTGGCATGTAGACAGAACACTGTATACATAATAAATCTCTAAAAAAAAAAAAAAGAATTAAAATGTGACTGGGCGGTGGTAGCGCACGCCTCTAATCCCAGCACTCCGGAGGCAGAGGCAAGCAGATCTCTGAATTCAAGGCCAGCCTGGTAACACAGAGAGTTCCAGGACAGGCACCAAAGCTACACAGAGAAACCACCTCTCAAAAAACAAAACAAAAACAACAATAAAGAACCAAAATGTGGCACAGGTCTTTAATCCCAACACTGGGGGTTGGGGGCACAGAGGCAGGCAGATCTCTGAGTTTGAGGCCAGCCGGGAGTTCCAAGACAGCCAGTGCTGTTACACAGAGAAACCCTGTCTCAGAAAATAAATAAATAAATAAATAGATAGATAGATGAATAAATGAATAAATAAATAAATGAAGGAAGGAAGGAAAAAGGAAACAAGGAAACAAGGGAAGGAAAGAAGGAAGGAGGAAATAAAATAAAATTAAAAAGGAGACAGAGAATTAAAAGACAATGTACAAGTAGCAGCAGAATTAGCAGTTAAGAAAGGCGTTTATTGAGGGCGAGGAAACACACCCATGCAGCACACACAGAGAGAAAAAGACCCTCTTTCGAAGCAGAACAGGTACTAGGGAAGCTGAAAAGTCCAGTGTCTTCTTAGGCCTGGGGTTTTAAAGCCTCTATTGAGTATTCCTCCCCCGGGTTGGTCACTTTGAAGACAGACTTAATGGTTGGTGACTGATCCCACACGGTGGCGTGATGTGTCCTGACCAGGCCTTGAACTTACTGTACCAGTCCATCCTCAGGGGGTCGGCTGGTAGGAGACAAAAGCTGCCAGGCTCCTGCCTCAAGTCAGGCGGTTGAGGACGAAGCTGGCTATCTTGGAAAATCGCCACAGTCCTTCTCCCTATCTGTCTGCCTACTAAGGAGTCTAACTCCTGGTCTCTCAATACTAACAAATCAAAAAGGTAGCATAGGTTTGGCGTAATGAAACCCAGAGCTTCGTGCACGCCACGCACGTGCTGGCAGCAGAAGACTCCCAGGTTCAGATTAGGCTAGGAGGCGTGGGCACACTGCTTTTTGGAAAATGAGTAAACATTTCTCAAGTCTGGGGTACGCCTTTTGCATGAAAAGTTGGAGCACAGAACGGAAAACACGGAGGCAAGTGCAGCAGTCAAAGAAGAAAGATTATCGCTTGGCTGCCAGCAGGAACCGCCGCCAGAATACCCCGGCCATTCATGAACTTGCCGAAGCCTGCCACTACCTACGCCCCGCCCAGCGCGCAAAGCACTGTGGGACTTGTAGTCTTTCTCCCATCCACTCCTAGAAGGCGGGGAGACCCTGATGTACGTCAATGAACCTTTCTTCCCAAAGCAGTTTCCTTTTCCTCCCTTTCCGCAAGGCCTTGTAGGGAAAGTTTGAAAATTCCCGCGGAGTCGGCGCCCGAGGCCGGAACCCTCGCGAGAAGTCCGGGCCCCGCAGCGCGATCTGCGCTCGGCTCCCCGCCCTGGCCGCGATCCTTCCCTCGGCGGAGAGGCAGTGTGTGGGGTTCGGGCAGTGCGCCCGGGGGTAGTGCGCAGAGCGCGGCCCGCGCAGTGCCAGCCCAGTAAGTCGAGTCGCCAGCGGGGAGGACGCGGCGCGGGCAGCGGCCGAGTTCGAAGCCGGGATTGGGCGGCCGGGGCGAAGGCGCTCCCGGGGCCTGAGGGGCGGGGGAGGGGGGGGCGGCGGCGAGTCGCTGAGCGAGAAGCGGCTTCCGCGGGCGGGGGCGCGCGCCGGGCCGCGTCTCCCGGGAGATGCTGCTGTGACGGACTGCGCGGAAGCAGCAGGCGCCCGCCGCGGCACTCGGCGGCCTGGCCCGCGGGCTCAGGTAGGGTGGGGAGCGGCAGGCCCGCGCGCCGAGGGCGGGGCGGACGGGGCGGCGAGGCCGGGGCCTAGGCCGGGCGCTCCTTGGCTTCTCCGCGCGGGGGGAAGCGGCGTCCGCGAGCCGCGACCGGTGCGGCTCGTTCCAGCGCTCGGGCGTTAGTTACATAACCTCGGAGGCGAGCGCTGGCACATGGCGGCAGAGTCGCATCTCCGCGCTCATCTCCCGCGCCCGGGGGCGGGATCCCGGCCACCCGGGGCGGGCCTGACTCGAGACCCCGACCCGTCGTGGTGTAACGGGACGATGGAGACCTTTGTGGGGCGTTCCCCGCGGGCAGTGGCGGGCGCTCTGGGTCTCTCCTCCGTTGGCGTGTGCTCCACATGGTCCTGTGCTTGGCTCGGGTGAGTCCTGAAAGTTTCACTCGCGGTGGCGGGTCGTGCGGGCCACCGGAGTGAAGGGATCTGGTACGGGACATTTAAGATAACCGTATCAGGAACTTTATCTGCCAGGTTTAGGGGTGCCTTTGGGTGACTTTTTGGGGAGTCGGTTATATTCGCTTTTAGAATTGATAGGTAGACCTGGTCTGCTTGAGACAGGTGGTTTTTGTTGACTTTGTGGAACGGTTCTTTTTGGTAGGGTGGAGAATCGCGTTCAGGTCCTCTCACATGCCGGACAAGCGTGGGGTCGGTTGATTTTTTTGGGGGGATGGGGTTCCCAAAACGAATGGCATTCATTCTAGAGATGTGTTGTTATAGGAAAATGAGCGTTATTATTTTTGTTTATTTTTGATGCCAGTGATGCAAGTTAGCACCTGGCGCATGTTAAGCACGCGCGCCACCACCGATCTCCACTCCACGCCGCTGTCTTTTGTTTTTGTTTTTTTTTAGTACACAGTTGGAGACATATTTCAAAGAACGTGGGTTTTTTAGAACAAAACTTAATTTGGTTTTTGATATCCTAAAGGATCCGTGGCTTTAAGAAGTCTTTGCTAAGCTTTAACTGTCAGCTTCTCGAAAGACAGAGTTGTTGGGGTGAGTTTACTTACTTCATGTGGCCATGACAAATGCTATGTGAAGGCCATATTCTGTGATTTATTTTGTACTTTTGGTGGTTCTGGGGATTGAATCTATGGCCTCACACTGTTAGGCGCGTGAACTATCTTGAGCTACTCTTTTTCCTTTTTTCCCCCGTCTTTTTAGAGACAGTTATCACTCTGTAGCCCAGGCAGTCCTTGAATTTGCACTACCCTTGCCTCAGCCCGGGAGAATAGTTGGGATTACAGGTGTGAGGCTCATAGTAATTTAGTATTAAAATGTTACCAATTTGTAAGGCAACCTAATTGTTTTGTAAACATTTAAAGTTGGGTATCAATAGATCTCCACTCAAAACATTTCCTTTTTAGATCCTAACTTTATAAATTTACAGAGACTCCAAGAATGAAGTGTTCTTCAGGTTAGTTTAAAGATCTCTGTAGCATGGCTATTCCATCCAGCCTCATTTCATGGATTTTCTATTTCAGTTATACAGAATCAGCACCACTCTGGGGCTCACATTCTTGAAAAGGTGTCTTATCTTCAGTTTGGCATGCCAGCTTAACTTTTTTAAATTCTCACATTTCCAATCCTGCCCCTAACTACCACCTTTTGTCTGTGCTTTTTTTTTTTTTTAATCTGTTTGTTTCTAGGATTTCAATCTCTGTTGTAGCATTTTATTCCTGTGTCTGATATTGTGATTATGAATGCCATCTTCTAGAATGTAAACTTCTGGAGGTCAGAATGTAGATCTCTGCCCTTGGATTCTACTTTACCCAGCACAGTGGTTTTTGTTTTTTTGTTTTGTTTTGTTTTGTTTTTTGAGACAGGGTTTCTCTAGTTTGGGTGCCTGTCCTGGATCTCTGTAGACCAGGCTGGCCTCAAACTCATAGAGATCCTCCTGGTTCTGCCTCCCGAGTGCTGGGATTAAAGGCATGCGACACTGTCCCCGGCCCCGGCACAGAGTTTTAAAAGTAGATAGCTAGGAATGGTGGTACATGCCTGGATTCATAGCACTTGGAAAAAGAAGGCAGAAAACTTAAGGAGTTCAAGACCAGCATGGACTTCATGAACTTGAAATGTCTGAAAATGAAAACTTAAAAAAAAAAAAAAAGTGAAGCAATGGGTGATTAATGTTTGGATTAAAATTGAAAGAATTGTCCACTTGTTTTTAGATCAGATACTTACTGAATAGCTAGGTTTAGAGCTCTGTCTTTGGTGGTAGAATTCAGTTACTTTGGGAATGTGTGTTATTTTACTTCAAAAGCTGGTTTATGGTATTTTGTTTAAATTTCTTAGCCTTATAAATTTTGTTCTTCATAATGAAACAATGATTTAAAAATAAAAGAAGCTGAATATTGGGGCTTTTAAATTGCATCTTTTTCTTTTTTCCTTTTTTTCCCCTCAAGACAAGGTTTCTCTGTGTAGCTTTGGGTGTCCTGGAACTCAATCTGTAGACCAGACTGGCCTTGAACTCACAGAGATCCGATTGCCTTTGCCTCCCGAGTGCTGGGACTAAAGGCGTGTGCCACCATATGTGGCTTAAAATTCCATCTTAAAATTTATTGTGGCATTGTGTGATAGCAAATACCTTTAATCCCGGTGCTCAGGAGGCAGAAGCAGGAGGATGTCTGAGAGTTTGAGGCCAGTTTGTTTTACAAAGCAGGTTCTGCTTCAGGTTAGTTTCTAATCCAACCTGCCCCGTCTTTTCCTCTGTTATTACTTCCTGTTGTGAGTCTTGAAATTCATGAATCTTGACTGTATCCATCTAGTGTATTTTCTCCTTCTCTACATTAAACTGAGTCTTGCTCTCTCTTTCAAGTGATTCTTTTTTTTTAACCTGCTTCTTTACTTTTTGGACACTGAGGCTATTGCTGAAGCACCAACCTTGTATCAGAGTTACTATTCTGATAGCGTAGGCTTGCATTCAACTGTTAGCTCTGAGCTTTATTTTCAGTACATTCCTAACTGGTCTGGAACTTACCATGTAGACCAGACTGGCCTGGAAGTTGTGGCTATCTTCCTCCTTTTGCCTCCCAAATACCAAAATTATAGGTCTGAGACACCATGTCTAGCCTGAGGGAGTCTGCCTCTTTAGAACTCAGAGTGCATTAAACGAGATAGGGTCACCAGGACTAGATTTGATAGTTAATATTCAAGACTGGAGCCAGCTTGTCTCTCAGAATTCCTATTGTCCATCCTCCCTCTCTCCCTCCCCTGTCCTCTCTGCTTTTCGTCTCATCATTCAGAAAGATGCTTTTATATTTAACCAGAGCTTTAGGTTTTATTTTATGTGTATGGGTGTTTTGCCTGTGTGTATATATGTGACCCATACATGTGCTGCATGCATACCTGGTGCCTGTGGAGGTCAGGAGAAGGTATTGGGTCTCCTGGAACTGGAGTTATATTGGTGGTTGTGAGCCACCATGTGGGTATTGAGAACCAAACCTGTGGCTTCCTCCAAAAGCAGCAAGTGTTTTTAACCACTGAACTCTCAGCCCTACTTTTTGGTTATTTACAACAGAAGTCATGAAGGGACTTTAGTTTTGTGTAAGAAATTAAAGATAATTTAGATATTTCTTTCTATCTAGTAAAAGACAGGTATCAGATTCAATTTTTGAATTTTCTGGGGAGTCTGGACATTATAGTTTTTCTTTCTTTACCGAAAAATCAGCTTTTTGAGGGTTGAAGATGTTAGTTCAGAGGTACTGATTCAATTCCCAGGATACAAAAAGGAAAAGGAAAAAAAGTATGGAAAAGAGATAACTCCTAAACTGGGATAGTCCTTTGTTTCCCTATATCTGCTGTTGCTCTCTGAAGGTTGGGCAGTAAGGTGAATTACACTGGAGGAGTTTTCACAGAATGTGGGAATTAAGGTTATCCTCAGGACTTCTGGCTTCGTGAATATCTCCCTAAGGCTGCTTGAAAGAAATATTTTCTTGGGAATTAGATTTTTGTAGGCAAGACTGTTAGACCCATATGTACACACACTTACTTTATTTTATTTGCTTTTGTGTGTGGCTTGCTTTCCCTCACAATCATCTGACTAGAAATAATGAAATGTACTGTTCAATAGAACAGATAACCATACTAATTTTACTTTTAAAAAAATATTTACAGTGGAAGTATGCAAGACTTAACAGCTCAAGTGACTAGTGATCTCCTGCATTTCCCAGAAGTGACTATTGAAGCTCTTGGAGAAGATGAGATAACATTAGAGTCCGTGCTTCGTGGAAAGTTTGCTGCAGGTAAATAACATTGCTGGAGATTCACTAATTTGGAACTAAAGTTCAGTGATAAAACATTTGCTGCCTATGGCTGGGTGGTGGTGGCGCACGCCTTTAATCCCAGCACTCGGGAGGCAGAGTCAGGCGGATCTCCGTGAGTTCGAGGCCAGCCTGGGCTACCAAGTGAGTACCAGGAGAGTCGCAAAGCTACACAGAGAAACCCTGTCTTGAAAAACCAAAAAAAAAAAAAAAAAAAATTTGCTGCCTGGCCCTACTCACAGTCCTAGATTTAGTTTCCATTACACCACAGATGTGCACACCTATGCACACACGCACACACACGGATGCAGAGAGGTCTCAACAGTTAAGAGCACTTGCTGCTTAATCATGGGGACTGGAGCTATGATGTTAGGCCACTCATAAACCAATAATTTCAGCTTCAAGAGGTCTAACACTCTTGACCTCCACAGGCAATCTCATATTCTCACAGAGAGACAAACACACCCACACATAAGCACAATAAAATAGATCTTTTTTTAAAAAAAGTTTACCAATTTAGTTTTAAAATAAGTATATATTAGTTTCTACTAGTTTTTAATATAAATGTGTATATATAATAATTTCTATAAAAAACCAACTTAGAATATTCTTATATACCTATAATGTTTGTAAAACTATATGCTTTGGAACACATTATCAGTAAATTTATAGGATGGTGGATTCTAATTGTTTTCCTTATGGGGGGGTGGGGAGATAACTCAGTAAAGTGCTTACTGTAAGCGTGAAGACCTGCGTTCTAAATCTGCAGCACACATGTAAAAAAGCAGGATATAGTGGGACATGTCTAACCCCAGCATTGCTATGAGGAGAGAGGTTGCCTGAAAGGCCTTGCTCCCTAGCCATTGTTGTCAAAATGGGGAGCTCCAGGTTGAGTGTAAGACACACAAATAAGATGGAGAACCACACGAGATACCCAGAGTTAACCCCTAGTCTCCATGAGCAGTTGAAACTGCACACGTCTATCCATGCCTAGCTATACACCTCTAACCCCATTGCTGTGTGGGGCGGATCACTAGGGCTTGCTGTCTGCCATCCTATTCTGAGTTTAGTGAGAGACCTTGTCTCAAGGGAATGAAGCAGGACACCCAGTACCTTCCACATTCATTAGTACGTGCATGTGCCTATACTTACACAGAAGAACCCTCATTTCTTATCTGGGAAGAAATTAAAAGTTCTAAAAAACATTTCCCTGCAAGAAGTTAGAATGCTTATTAGAAACTCTTACGTTTTTTAGTTTTTATTATAAACTTATTTAGGAAGCTCTTAATTTAGTATTGTTAGAATGCCTTAAATCTCAGGAGTCCACCTGCATCTGGCCTTCCAGGGGGCAAGGCCATATTGGATTCTTTTTGTTTGTTTTGTTTTTCGAGACAAGGTTTCTCTGTGTAGTTTTGGTGCCTGTCCTGGATCTCGCTCTGTAGCCCAGGCTGGCCTCGAACTCACAGAGATCCTCCTGGCTCTGCCTCCCGAGTGCTGGGGTTAAAGGCGTGCGCCACCACCGCCCGGCTGTTAAAAGAGGGGGGAGAGGGTCCCTTTCTTTTTTTTTATTTATTTTTTATTTTTTTTAATTTTTATTTTATGTGTATTGGTGTCCTGCATATATATCTGTGTATGGAATGTGGTATCCCTTGGAACTGGAGTTACAGACAGTTCCAGGAGAGCTGGCACTGGCAGACAGTTGTGAGCTGACATGTGGGTACTGAGAATTGAACCTGGGTCCTTTTGAAGAACAGCCAGTGTTCTTAACCTCTTGGCTATCTCTCCAGCCTCCATGTTGGATTCTTAACATAGGCACATTTTCTTCTCTAAGTGATAGAAGAAATGGCAAAGGAAACAGAACTGATTAAACATTCAAAATCGAAAGGGATATACTAGCCACCTGACATTGTGGTATTGTTTATTTCTTGAAGAGACTGTGTGTCAAAATGTAATAGATATACATATATTTCAAATTTTACAAAATAATACTAGATTCAGATTAGAAGATAATTGGTCATTCATGAATCTCTAAAATTTCTGCCGAGAAGAATTATATACATGTATTTATTTTGGGGTTTTTTTGGGGGGTGGGGCGGGGTGTATGTCATGTGTACCATGATAAGCACATGCAGGTCAGATGAAAGCTTTTTGGAGTAGTCCTATTAATCCACAACATGGATCTCAGGGATCGAATTCAAGTCATCAGGCCTTTCACACTGAGCCATAGCCATTTTTGCTGGGCAGTGGTGGCACATGCCTTTAATCCCAGCATTTGGGAGGTAGAGGAAGGTGGATCTCTGAGTTTGAGGCCAGCCTGGACTACAGAGTGAGTTCCAGGACAACCAGGGCTACACAAAGAAGCTCGGTCTCAAAACAAAACAAAAACCCATTTTCAATGGTGTTATCAAAAAACTTTGAGTCTTATTTACTATGGAATGTCTAATTCCACATAACTAGTCACAATTTAAAGATTTATTATGTTTTTGAGTGTGATAAGGAGTAAATAAAACAATGAATTTGGGCACCATTATGGTCTCTCTACTGTATGATTTTACTGCTGTAGTTGTTCTTTCTTTATTTTTTTATTTTTAAGGATTGCTGTGCTCTATAAATGCTTTGTTTTCAATTCAGGAGGGATTTGTAATCTTTGTGTAGTAAAGTTAAGTATTCATATATAAAAGAGCTAACTACTAGATTTGTTACATTGCAGTGGTATTACAATAAACAGTCATTTTGCTTCCTTTTTTTTCCTCCATAGGGAAGAATGGACTAGCATACTTAGCTTGTGGTCCACAACTTGAAGTTGTAAACTCTCTAACAGGAGAGCGGTTGTCTGCATACAGATTCAGTGGAGTAAATGAACAATCTCCTGTAGTCCTTGCAGTGAAAGAATTCTCTTGCCATAAGAGAACTGGATTGTTAATAGGATTGGAAGAAGCCGACGGGAGCGTTCTGTGTCTTTATGACCTTGGTATATCAAGAGTGGTCAAAGCAGTTGTTCTTCCTGGAAGGGTATGTACTATTTAAGTTACCTTGATAGTTTCGCTTTCTAAGCAGGAAGCTTACAAGATGTGTTTACCTTAAAAACTCATTGGACTGTACACTTAGAATTAATGTGTTTTCATGTAGTTATCACCTTCAATATAAAATTAAAAGTGTACATGTATCACATGCTCGTGTGGAGATCAGAGGGCAACTTGTGGGACTCAGCCCTCTCCTTACCTTGATGTGGGTTCCAGGCATCAGGTTCGGGCTGTCAGGCTTGTATCATTGGGCAGCAAGTAGCTTTACCATCTGAGCCATTTTACTGGCCCTTCAAAAACTTTAAGATGACCAGGATGGTGTAACACACATTTAATCCTCACTTGGGAGGCAGAAACAGATGAGTTTCTTGAGTTCAAGGCAAGCCTCGTGTATGTATGTATATATAGTAAGTTCCAGGTAAGCTAGGGCTACACAGTGAGACCCTGTCTTCATAAAATAAAATAAAACAACATTAAAAAAGATTATTATAACTCATTTAGAAAATCTGTACCCCTCTCTTAAAAGACTTTGAAATTTTTTTTTTTTTTTGGTTTTTCGAGACAGGGTTTCTCTGTGTAGCTTTGCGCCTTTCCTGGATCTCGCTCTGTAGACCAGGCTGGCCTCGAACTCACAGAGATCCGCCTGGCTCTGCCTCCCGAGTGCTGGGATTAAAGGCGTGCGCCACCACCGCCCGGCAAGACTTTGAAATTTAATGTGTTATGGGTATTTTGCATACATGTATGTCTGTACTATGTGCATGCAATAACCATAGAGGCTAGAAGAGGGCATTGAATCTGCTGTTAGCCATCAGTTGGGTACTGGGAATCGATCCCTGGGTCTCTGGAAGAGCAGCCATTGTTGTTAATCACTGAGCCATTTCTTCGGCCCTGGTTTCACCCCCTTTGGTAGAAAATGCAGCAAACATCTTGTCTGCGGAGGTGTGCACATTGGCTCTTTTGCTGTTATGTTATTTGTCTTAGTCACTGTTCTATTGCTGTGAAGGTACATTGACCAAGGAAACTCTTAGAAAAGAACACAATTTAATTGGGGGGCTTGCTAACAATTTCAGAGGCTTAATCCATTATAATCATGGCGGGGAGCATGGTGTCAGGCAGGTAGGCATGGTGAAGTATCTGAGAGCTACATACAAACCACCACAGAAGGGTAAACTAAAATTTTATGGAATGACTACCACTGGATAATTCTAAAGTGGTTGCTTAAGAGCTCTAAAATAAAACAGTATAGGTTTAAGTTGTATGCTTAACAATTTTATAATTTTTAAATTTGTGTTCCAAGCTTCAATTTCTTCTTTAAACAGATAATTATATATAGTTAGTTAAAAGAGTATATAAACATTAAATGAGCCAGTTAGCAAATAACTAGCAGCACTAGACTAAGCTATCAGTAAACATCAGGGTTGGTTGGTTGGTTTGTTTTTTAGTTTTTTAGACAGGGTTTCTCTGTGTAACAGCTCTGGCTGTCCTGGAATTTTCTTTGTAGACCAGGCTGGCCTATAACTCACTGAGATCCGCCTGCCTCTGCCTCCCAGGTGCTGGGATTAAAGGCATGCGCCACCACCACCCAGCTTAATTTTTATTTTTTATTATGTTGCAATAATAGCATAATTTTGTAGTATATCTGAGAATTTCAGTGTGTTTACTTAGATTCATAAATGTCATACAGTTATGATTCTAAGTCTGTTCCAGTTACTGACCTGTGGAGACTCACATAGGTTTCCTAGTGAGAACTTACTTACTCAGGGTCCAAGAATCTGGGCTTGCTTTACCTTGCATAAGGGAATGATTTGGCCATGGGTGTGGTTACCAGGTGTTTGGAAGCGTCTACACTTGGCTGTGCAGTGTGCTTTGATCTAGCAAGGGGGAGGTCTTTTGCCCTGCCCCTTGGCATTGTTATAAAAAGCCCTTTTGAGCCGGGCGGTGGTGGCGCACGCCTTTAATCCCAGCACTCGGGAGGCAGAGCCAGGCGAATCTCTGTGAGTTCGAGGCCAGCCTGGACTACCAAGTGAGTTCCAGGAAAGGCGCAAAGCTACACAGAGAAACCCTGTCTCGAAAAACCAAAAAAAAAAAAAAAAAAGCCCTTTTGAATAAACGGTAAAGTCTGTTGGGTGTTGACCCAGGTCCTCCCGAAGCTATTCTGTGTTTCTGTCTTTCTCCTCGTCGCCTAATACTTTGTTATCCCTCTCTCCTCCTCATAGGAACCCTTTAAAAGGTGGGAGCTGGCCTCCTACACTAACCTGCCTTAATATCAAATCTTATTTGTTGTACAGTTTGTTGTATTTTCTCACTTTAGAAAAGCTAATCACAAATTCTGGTTCCTAGGTAACAGCTATTGAACCTATAATTAATCATGGAGGAGCCAGCGCAAGTACTCAGCATTTACATCCGAGTCTTCGATGGCTTTTTGGAGTGGCGGCTGTGGTAACTGATGTTGGACAGATCCTTCTTATTGACCTATGTTTGGATGACTTGTCGTGCAGTCAAAACGAAGTAGAGGCCTCAGGTAACTTAGTTATTCTTTACTGGGAGGGTGGAAATGAGCATTTCAATGTCCTTGTGTAATGGGATTTTCTCTTTGTAACCCTGGTTGTTCTAGAACTTGCCCTGTAGACCAGGCTGGCCTCAAGCTTAGAGATCTCTGCCTCCTAAGTGCTAGGATTAAAGGTATGCGCCATCACTGCCCGGCTATGGATTATTTTTCAAATGGCCAAATTTTTTCATTTAGAAAATTCTTTTATTATGTGTACCTGGGCACTGTAGTTGTCTTAGATGAGTCACTTTGTTTTACTGTTAATATGGTAAAATAGACCTTGAAAATAGAGACTTGGTTGAATGAAGCAGCAGGATTATGAATTCAGGGTAGCATTAACTCTGTAAAGCTGCAGGCCAGCTCAGCCTATTTAATGAGACTTTCTCAAGAAAAATGAAAAGAAATGGCAAAAGGCTAATAATTAGTTTCCATACATGTACTAATAAGATCTACTTATTCATTTATTTATTTTGGTTTTTCGAGACAGGGTTTCTCTGTGTAGCTTTTGGAACCTGTCCTGGAACTCATTCTGTAGACCAGGCTGGCCTTGAGCTCACAGAGATCTGTCTGCCTCCCAAGTGCTGGGATTATAGGCGTATGCCACCACTGCCCAGCTAAGTTCTGTTTTTCACATTTTTATGTATAAGTGTTTTTCCTGCATATTCTCATGCCTGTGGAGATCAGATGACATTAGGCACTCTGAGAACTGGAGTTGTGTACATGTGTAGAAAGGTCAGGAACATCTTTGTGGATTCAGGTCTCTTCATCTTGTCTTTATTGTAAAATATTTTATTTTGTGTGTATGTATGAGGAGACATGTATGCCATGGTGTACATGTGAAGGTCAGAGGACAGCTTTTGGGATTTGGTTCTCCTACCATGTGGGTCTCAGGAATTGAACTCAGGCCATTGGTCTTAGTGGCGGATGTCTTTTATCAGGTGAGCCATCTCGACAAGCCCCAGTGTACACCTTTCGTGGAGTCTAGGAATTGAACTCTCCTGGCCCTTCCTTAGTTTCTTCATCTTGCTTGTCTTTTTTATTTTAGACCTTGAAGTTATAACTGGTATCCCAGCTGAAGTACCACATATCAGAGAGAGTGTGATGAGAGAAGGGCGCCACCTGTGTTTCCAGTTAGTAAGCCCCTCAGGGATAGCCATTTCTACTCTCAGTTACATTAACAGGACAAACCAGCTTGCTGTGGGCTTTTCTGATGGCTACTTAGCACTTTGGAATATGAAAAGCATGAAAAGAGAGTAAGTACAATTCTTTTTCTCTTAGTTGATGATTGATTGTTTCTTTTAAAATATATGATTTTAAAATTAGTATGAGAAAAATGACAATAGTTTTATTAATGAATTAAGTCATAGTTTGATAAGAAAAGTAGATAGCATGTGAATTTAGGTTAGTACTTTCAGAGTTTATAGTGTCTCAGAGGATCAAGATTGGAGGCCAGAGTGGACAGCAAAGCAAGGTCCAGGCAACCCTGGACTTTTTTAGTGTACCCCGGCTGAGAGAGAAGAAAGAAAAAAGGGTATTACAGTGATTGAGATGACCCATTTGCTGGTCAAGTGTGACTATGGATAAAATACCTATATAGCATGAATTCTTTGAGAACTCTGGTTGCCTGTAATATATTAAAGCACCAGTTTAAGTGTGCTTGGTGTTTTATGTTGTCAAAATTTCCCTTAAATATAATTTAATTGAAACTTGTTTGGGGATAAAACAGCACATAATATTGAAGAGGAGGCAGCAAATTAAACACTAGATTTTAGTTTTTAGTTAAGAGATATGTCAATGCCTATTGGGCATTTAAATTTTCAGTTTATTTCTTTACCCTTTATTATTACTTTTTAAAAAAAAATTTTATCCCCAGCTATGTTGGTCTGTCTCCTTGGGTATTTTATCTTATAAGCTTTTCCTCTCTGTTCTAGTTCTCTGCTTTTAAATTGTGCCTAAAACAGCATCTTGAAAACGTTGCATTTACAACTTTGTTTCCTCTAACATTTATTTTGGGGCTTGTTATGCTTTTTTTTTTTTTTTTTTTTGGTTTTTCGAGACAGGGTTTCTCTGTGTACCTTTGCGCCTTTTCCTGGAACTCACTTGGTAGCCCAGGCTGGCCTCGAACTCACAGAGATCCGCCTGGCTCTGCCTCCCGAGTGCTGGGATTAAAGGCGTGCGCCACCACCGCCCGGCTTGTTATGCTTTTTAAGCTGTTTATGAAAACGCTTCAGTTTCTTTCTTGTCCCTAATTTTTTTTTTTTTTTAAAGATTTAATTATTTATTATGTATACAGTGTTCTGCCTGCATGCCGGAAGAGGGCACTGGATCTCATTTTAGATGGTTGGGAGCCATCATGCGGGTGCTGGGAACTGAACTCAGGACCTCTGGAAGAACAGCCAGTGCTCTTAACCTCTGAGCCATCTCTCCAGACCCCTTGTCCCTAATTTTTAAATTGTGTGTGTGTGTGTGTATGTGTGTGTCTGTGTGTGTGTGTGTGTGTGTGTGCGCGCGCGCGCGCGCGCATGCCTGTTAGGACAGCTTGCAGGAGTCTCTTCCCTCCTTACACCATGTAGACCCCAGGGATTGACTTCAGCTGTCAGGCTTTGTAACATACGCTTTCTCAGGCTGAGCCATCTCGTAACCCCTCGTCTACTGTTTTCATAGTAGACAATTGACTTCACCCCAAGGGCGGCTGGGCATGGGTAAGTGCCATCATGCCTCTGTCCCTGAGGAAGGAGATGGAGGCAGAATGATCAGCAGTTTGAGGCTAGCTTCAGCTACCTAGCAAATCTGTGACATGAGACTCTGAAGAAGCAAAGGAGCAAATAACAATGATTATAAAATTCCCAATGGTTAAGTTGGGATATTGTGGCAGTTTATCTGTCTCTTGTACTCTTTGAGGAATGATACAGTATGATGTATATTCATGTGACTTAAAAGCTAGTTGTCACAGAAGTACATGCATGTGATTTAGCAGTTGTCATCCGTGGTCTGCCTGGGGTGATAGCTAGCATGACATGGTCTTATCCTCCCTTGTGTGTTTTTGAAGGTAAGATGACTTAGGTCCCTCAAATCATTGGATATAGGGAAATGTATAAACAGTGTCTTTTTAACTCGGGTTTTTACAAGAGGCACTCTTCCCCCCCAAAGATAAAATTTTAACTTAAAAATAAGCAATGTATTATTTTGTTGTTTTAGATATTATACACAGTTAGAAGGTGGAAGGGTTCCTGTCTATGCGGTTGTTTTTCAAGAACCTGAGAATGATCCTCGCAATTGCTGTTACTTATGGGCTGTTCAGTCCACACAAGATAGGTTAGTATGCCTGTGGTTTTTAAAATACATGTCATTAAGGCTGAGGATATAGTAGTAAAGGAGTCAAACTGGAACAGTTTGTTTCTTCTGAAAAGTTTGAATTATATTACCACTGCCAGGTGTTGTGATGGCACCACACCTCATGCTGTGTATGCATTGTACCCGAATCCTTTGGTGCCTTGCTTCATGTCCTTGTTGTAAAGCCCTCTTTCTTGTGTGGGGCTTGATCCTCATAGGTAAGAGTGCAGAGGAAAAAAAACACATCTCTGAAGGGATGTGCTCTGTAGCTGCCATGGGATGATTCTGTTCATACTCTCATTGGCCAAGACTTGCAAAGGAAGGTAGGAAATGAAGTTGATACTTTTAGGCAACCGTATATATAACTAAAATATACTTACTGAAAGAGGAATATCTGGGAAAGAATATTGGGTAAAAAAATGGTAGACTGTGCCACATACTGCATTAATTACATTTTGTACAAATAAGAAAATAATCTGTTCTATATAATTGCAGTTTGTCACATGTAAAAAATTGGGAAGATAAGAGGCAAGCTCATGTTTTAGTGTCTCGGGTAATTTTTCTTTCAGTGAAGGGGATGTTTTGAGTTTGCATCTGCTTCAGCTGGCCTTTGGTGATAGAAAATGCTTGGCATCAGGGCAAATCTTATATGAGGTAAGTGGTTAATGAAATGCTACCATTTTGGCATTTTTGTTTTGTTTTCTGTTTTACGTTCTTTGCTTTATCATACTGAAGTTTCTTATTCAAATTAAAGTTGTGTTCGTCCCATGATAGAAGAGATACTCGGTTAGTGAGCACGAGCTTCCTCATACTTTTCACCTGCTCTGCCATTGCAGCGCTCTGAATTTTCCCGGGCGTTTCCCCCGTAATAGAGAGACTGGACGAGATTCATGTTTGTGACCTAACTGTAATACCCAGGAGAAATGCTACTAACTTAGTTCTAACACACCAAACAATATACGCTAGGGAGCAGCTTAGGGTGTATTCGTCAGAATGCTCAGATAAGACTGCTTATTTTTCTAACCAAATTTCTAAAATTAAAAAAGAGGAATGTTACTAATAGCTACATTTTCAACTCTAGAACAGGCTTTCAGAATTTAGTGTTTAGCGATCTAGGTGGGTTTTAGGGGGTCTATAAAAGCTAATGATTATAAATTTTCCTGGGGAACATCTCAGCCTTTTGTTAACTCTTAAGGGAATCTGATTAAGAAAGAATTCTAAGCCTCTAATCCCAGCACCAGGAAGAGTCAGGAAGATCTCTGTGACCTCAGGGCCAGCCTTGTCTACATAGTGAGTTCCGGGGTAGCCAGAGCTACATAGTGATCCCCTGTCTCGAAGAAAAGAAAAGGGGGAAAAAAAAAGAGGAAAGGGGGTTTGTTAAAAACGGTTCTTGTTTATTGAGCAAAAGTTTCTTTTTTAATTAAGAATTAATATTCAATCTTTTGAGGCAAGACAAGTTCTAGGACAGCCAGGGCTACATAGAGAGACCTTGTCTCAAAACAAAATGAAAAAAAATAATAAAATCGTATTCTTAAGAATTCATATGAGAACACTGAAATTGATTGGCTGGTCTAGGGTATTTTATACTCTTGCTTCTAGTGCATGAGTGCTCCCATGTTTTAAACAACTTTACAACAGTATTGGTGATTATTTTTGAGAGTGTAAATCTAACTTAATATTTGCATTTATAGTTGTGTGTATAATTTTATAGCCTTTGGAGTGATTAGTTCTGTTAAAGCTTTTGTGTGGAAAAACTTTTAAGCATGGAAATACTTAATTTTAGAGCACTTTTACTTAGATGATATTAAAATTTGTGCTTATTTTATGTTGCAGGGATTAGAATACTGCGAAGAAAGATACACACTGGATCTAGCGGGTGGCATGTTCCCCTTAAGGGGACAGACTAGTAATACTAAACTGTTGGGATGCCAGAGTATAGAGAGATTCCCATCTCATGGTGACAGGGAAGAAAGTATGAGAGAAGGTTGGTTCAAAGTACTCTTAACTATTCTGTGTGGTAACTTATGACTTAGGTTTCTAGAACTTATGTTTCTGACAGTGGAAAATTAAGGTTCTTGATTATATCGTTTTTTAGTCTTTTAGATCTTTCTTGCTTTCTGGATTGCTATACAGAACTGAACAATGAAAGATCATTGTGTTTGACTCTAATTCAACACAAAGATGGTCTTCATTTTAATTAGTATTTCTGAGTCCTGCTTCTCCTTGTGTAGATGAGATGATACTCTATCCTTTTACTAGAACTACAGCAGAATGTCACAGTCCCTTCAGTTCTGGAGATGCCTCAGGCAGGGCCTTTGACTGTTCATGTATCTAGATCCTTTATTTTAGTGAGTTCATTCATCCCAGAGATGCCCTGTGTGAGCCTGTTTCCACATCCAAATGAACACGTCAGCAACTTAACACGCCGTCTCTCTTCTTCATCTCTGTCTACATCTTCCTTCCTCTTGGAGTTGCCATTAGTGGTATCTGAGGTTTTCACTTTTCTCTTCCTGTTGAGGCTCCTTCTGGTGCCGTTCCACCGCCACAGTCTAGGTATTGGTTTTGCCTTTACCATATGGCTAGACCTGTCTTTCTCAACTAAGTTCCTCTAAAGAATTAAACCTCAGTGCTTAAGGACATCCATTTTGAGCTGGGCAGTGGTGGTGGCGCACTCCTTTAATCCCAGCACTTGGGAGGCAGATCCAGGCGGATCTCTGTGAGTTCGAGGCCAGCCTGGTCTACAGAGCGAGCTCCAGAACAGGCACCAAAACAACACAGAGAAACCCTGTCTCAAAAAACCAAAAAGAAAAAAAAAAAAAGAAGACATCCATTTTGAGTATTGGATTAACTTCTGTAGTAGCTCTGTACCATCCTTGGGGGAATTTTCTTTGAAATCACTTTGTATTTTCTACTTTGGTGTCTCTAAAGTCACTGAAGTATTAACTGAAGCAAAGAGCCTTTTGATGAGAGCTTCCTAATAGCTAAAGAGGAACATCAAGGCATAAGTGAGACTCAAATGATAGAAAGGTTTTTGATAAGTGTATTGAAAAATGAATTAAATGTTACTGTGATTCTGTTGTGGTTGTACTTTCAGATTCTTTATTCTGTTTCTGAAAAATTGTTGGTTTTTTGTTTTTTGTTTGTTTGCAGCTGTATCCCCTGATACTAGTGTTTCTGTCTTTACCTGGCAAGTGAATATATATGGGCAGGGGAAGCCTTCTGTGTACTTAGGACTTTTTGACATAAATCGGTGGTATCATGCACAGATGCCAGATTCATTAAGGTATGGTTACTGTGTTTTCTCACCCCCTCTCCCTCAGATATTGTTGTACATAACTGATCAATGTCTCAATACTTTTTAACTTTTCTTTTAGATCAGGAGAATCTCTACATAATTGCTCTTACTTTGCGTTGTGGTCATTGGATTCAGTTGTAAGTAGGACTTCTCCACATCACATCTTGGACATACTAGTACATGAGAGAAGTTTGAATCGAGGGGTTTCTCCTTCATACCCACCTCCAGAGCAGTTTTTTAACCCAAGTACTTTTAATTTTGGTATGTATTTTCATGATACTTTGAGGGAAATCATGTATAAATGAAATTGTCGGTTGTATGTTGGTTTAGTGTCTATGGTGTCTTCTGTTCATATCTCACTGGCATTTAACTTAGATAACTTCTTTAATACACATGTTTACATGTACATGAGAAATTTAATATGTGTTTGTAAGTTAATACTATTTCAAATCTTTTAGAATATGTCAGTTAATAAGTTGGTAATAAAGTTTGTCACTGTATCAGAAGAAAATACTGAAGAGGTTTACTTAAGAATGTATTCTTGCTGGGCGGTGGTGGTGCACACCTTTAATCCCAGCACTCGGGAGGCAGAGGCAGGCGGATCTCTGTGAGTTCACGACCAGCCTCGTTTACATAGAGTTCCAGGTTGGCCAGGAGTACACAGTGATGAGACCTGGTCGGTGGGTTGGTCCGGCCAGTCTGTCTGTCTGTCTGTCTATCTATCGATCTATTGTGTCTGGGCGGTGGTGGTGCATGCCTTTAATCCCAGCACTTGGGAGGCAGAGGCAGGCAGATATCCGAGTTCGAGGCCAGCCTGGACTACAGAGTGAGTTCCAGGAAAGGCTCCAAAGCTACACAGAGAAACCCTGTCTCAAAAAAAAAAAAAAAAAAAAAAAGAGGATGGTGATTTATTCTGTATAATAATTTGGTTACCTGCAGTAAACATTTAATTTGAATTTTAAAATCTTTTTTTCTTTTTAAGATGCCACTTGTTTGTTAAACTCTGGAGTTATCCATATAACTTGTGCTGGATTTCAGAAGGAGGTATGTATGACTTAACAACATGCAGAGTGTGTGGTATTAAGCTGAAGTTGCATATTAAAATGCACATGATTTCATGTATTTAAACTTTCTGATATTTGTGTAATAGTTTCTGCTAGGTTTATGAGTTTAGTGTCTTAATACCTTAGTTTTAATGACAGTTTGCTAGAACAGGCATTGAAGTGTTTTAGGAGCTTTGTGCGAATGTTATCTACTTGAATGCCAAGTAAGTGATTAGGCCTTATCACATCTGGGTGGTTGCTTAGGAGACAGGGTCTCACAGTGTTTTGATGGCTGTTGTGGAGCTCACAGGTCCCTCTGCTCTGCCTCCAAGTGCTGGGGATAAAGACTGCACCCCAACTGTGGCTCATCCTTTGTGTGGTGATGACCTGGTGAGGGCTTCTCCTTTGCTCTTCTCAGAAATAATACCAAGCTGACATCGGAATGATGCAAAAATAGTTTCTGGGTAATGTGATGTTCAGGTGTAGTAGTCAGCCACACGTAAATAGTTACTGTGACTTAACTGCCTGAGTGATACGTACGACTCACGGTAAAGAAACATTTCTTGAGACTCTGTAAAACCCCTTATGATCCTGCAGTTTAGTCAGTCTTCCGTTATTTCCATAGGTGTTTTTAAGTGTTACTCAAATATTAACTAAAGTAT
Source organism: Peromyscus californicus insignis (assembly GCF_007827085.1). NCBI lineage: Eukaryota > Metazoa > Chordata > Mammalia > Rodentia > Cricetidae > Peromyscus > Peromyscus californicus. The sequence goes on along the minus strand of NW_026294436.1, from coordinate 64,369,427 downwards.
TTCTTAGATTGGATTGGAATTGATTATTGGTTGATGTTGGACTAATTTCTCTATTACAGACTTTAACATTTTTAAAGAAGTCAGGACCATCTCTCAGTGAAGTCATTCCTGATAGTTATAATCGATGTCTTGTTGCTGGCCTTCTCTCACCAAGACTTATTGACATTCAGCCTTCCAGTTTAAGTCAAGTGAGAGCCTTAACTGTATTCTTTCTTTCTTTTGAATTGCATGTTCTCTATTGCAATCTAAATTATAAATCTATTACATGTGTTTTTGCAAAAGTGGATAATATAGTACTATCATTATGTATCCTCATGCTGTTGATCATGCTTGGGATTTGGCCTCCAAGTCACCTACCTAACTTGGCTAGAGAAATGGCTAGCAGTTAAGAGTACTTGTTGCTCTTACAGAGGACCCAGGTTCAGTTCCCAGGATCCATATGGTGACTTACAACCCTCTGTAACAACAGTTCCAGGGGACCTGATGCCTTCTTTTGACTGCTGTAGGCATCATGCAGACACACATGGTGCTCGTCTATACATGTAGGCAAAACACCTTTTTAAAAAAAGTCGCACATAGAGGTGGGCCTGTCAGTGTGAGCATGTATCCTAGTTATTGAGGCAGCAAGATCACAGGTTTAAAGTCAGGCTGGGCCACAGAATGTAGTCAAGGCTTGCTTGTCCACTTTAGTGAGACTCTATTTTAATAAAAAGAGGACTGAGGATATACAGCTCAGTGGTAGAGTGCTTACCTAACATGCCATGGACTCCAGTTTCAGTCCCAGTACCATCAATAAAAGTAAAACAGCTTAGAATTCCCTTAGCTGTCTAATCAGCTTCGTCAAACATGCCCTGCAAGTCGTCTGAGTGAGATTTCCCACCTCCTTACCGAGGCTGGTTATTACTGTCATTTGCTTTTCTCAGTGGTTTGTCCAGCTTGGCCTCAAACTTGTGATCCTCCTACCGCAGCCTCCCTCCTGAGTGCTGGGATTCTAGGCGTGGGATTTATTGTCTCTCCGCCTTTAGCCAGACTAGGGAGTCCTAACTCTTTTCCAGCCTTTGCCTGCTTGTGATTTCGTACTTACTGTCTTTCTCGTGAACACGGTTTAGGAAGAACAGTTAGAAGCTGTATTGTCAGCAGCAGTCCAGACAAGTTCCCTGGGACTCTTGACTGGCTCCATCAGAACATGGATAACAGAAGGTAACAGTTGGACTTTATTTTTAAAATTACAGTTCGTAGTTTAACTTTTTGGCTAAACTTTTTTTTATGAGATAATTGTAAATTCACATAAACTTGTATGACATAATAGAGTGAATCTGTATGCTTTATACCAGTTTTCTCCCCTGAGTGAGTAATGCAATCTAGCAAACCTCTTGTACAGTATCAGTATCACATTCCAAGATCCTGAGCATTGCCCTTCGTGTCTGCCTCCTTGCCTGGTGCCTGGCACTAATCTGCTCACTGCTGCTACAATTTTGTCATTTCTCATAGTCTGAGTCATGCCCTGTATAACTTTTATATACTTTTGCACTCTGCCAAATTCCCTGGAGATAACATTTACAGTGTAGTGTGTATCTCTTTTGCTCTTTACATGTGTCTATGCACACATGCATACGTGTACTCTGCCCCATATTGTTCTGTTGTAAACCAGTTTGAAAGAAAGCATCCTGTTTCTTACTCATTTCAATTTGATTTAACTAAAAACAAATGATGCTTACCTATAAAAACTTTGTGATTACAGAATGAAGAGTAACACCAATTGAGAACTTAGCAGTGTTCCAGAAATGTTTTATAGCTAGAGGGGTTTGGAGGAAATCAGCATCTTTTGTGTTTTTTAGTTTTTTGGGGGGGTTGTTTCTAGATAGGGTTCTTCTGGGTAGCCCTAGCTGTCCTGGAACTTACTCTGTAGACCAGATTTGAATACTTCTGACTCTGATTTAAATACTTCTGCCTCCTGAGTGCTGGAGTTAAAGGCATGTGCCTCCATGCCTAGCATGTTTTAAGTCTTTTAATATTCCTTAATCTGGTGAAATTTCTAATTGAATTTCTTTTGGTTTTTTGAGACAGGGTTTCTCTGTGTAGCTTTGTGCCTTTCCTGGATCTCGCTCTGTAGACCAGGCTGGCCTCGAACTCACAAAGATCCGCCTGGCTCTGCCTCCCGAGTGCTGGCATTAAAGGCGTGCACCACCACCGCCCAGCTGGTTTTGTTTTGTTTTTTTGGTTTTTTGAGACAGGGTTTCTCTGTGTAGCTTTGCGCCTTTCCTGGGACTCACTTGGTAGCCCAGGCTGGCCTCGAACTCACAGAGATCCGCCTGGCTCTGCCTCCCGAGTGCTGGGATTAAAGGCGTGCGCCACCACCGCCCGACTGTTTTGTTTTGTTTTAAGATTGCTTTCCAGTTTCTATTTATTGATCTTCGTGATACCCACTCTCTATCCCTCCTCTGCTTCATTAGGTTTTGTACCTTGGGCAGCATAGTTCATGCAATAAGGTGCACCAAGATACATTTGGTACCAGTTATTGTTAAGTTCATGAACTTGGTTAAGGTGCTTCCTGCCTGGTTCCTCCTATAAAGAACTGATTTTCATTTTGGAGTTAGTAATCATTCTTTTTATCTTTTTTCTTTTACAAATACAAATAAGAACAACCAAATTCTGCTGCTAATCTACGATTTGTTCTTGAGTGGACATGGAATAAGGTGGTTCTCACAAAAGAAGAATTTGACAGGCTTTGTAAGTATTAAGTCTGGATTCAGGACAAATTTTAATAGTTAAAAGCTAATCGTGATAGACAAGGTGTCAGTAACCTAGGTTGTCTTGAGCCTCACTATAGTCCATGCTTGCTTTGAACTTGTGGTGAGCCTCCTTCTTCAGCCTCCAAGTGCTTGAATTACAGGCATGAGCACATCTAGCTCAGTAATAGTTTTAGGAATGTAAAATCTTAAGGTTACAGTCCTGGAAGAAAACATTTAATTAAAGTCGTTGAAACAATTTTTAACAGAATCTTTTGACTGGCAACACATAAATTAATAAGCTACATTAGCATATCATCATAACTGTGTGGCAAAAGATGATCCTGCCTTTACCTCCCAAGTGCTGGTTTTACAGTTGTGTGCCTCCACATCTGGCTATCTGTAACTCAGCTGTTGTTGAAGTTTTAAATATTTTATACTGGTTAATGGAGACATTGTAGCTTTTTTGTTGTTTGTTTTTTTAACCTCTTATGATAATTCAAATGAGGATATAGTATTGTAAATTTACAAGAAGAAAATTAGAATTTCATTTAAGGGACGCAGAAATTAAGATAGTTATTGTTTATATTAGCCACATGTTAAATATTGGTGTGATTAAATGGTTTATTAAAATAAATCCATATCTTATGACCCATAGTAGTTAGGAGGATAAGCTGTAGCCCTATATTGAGTTTATAATCTTATTTTGACTCTGGTTTTATATTTAAAGCACTTTCTAAGTTCCTTGATAGTTGCCAGTTCTAGCCTGTATTTTTAAAGCCTATCATTCTTTAGAGTAATGGGACTTCCAGAAAAATGTGCATTGATTCTAATCTTGTATTTTAACCTTGGAAGGTGCACCATTATTTGATGGTTCATGTCGATTCATCGACCCACAAACCATACAGTCTATCCAGCAGTGCCATTTACTTCTTAGCAACCTTAATACCGTCTTAAGTTGTTTTGCAATGGAGGCCCAGGGCATCACTGAAAGAGGTATGCACTCTATACAATTGAGTGTTTTATTAAAGTCTACTTAATTCACTTAAAGTTCTTATTTACTTGGTGAGGCATTGTGTAAAGAGGAAATTATTTGTCCTACTTGGAATTTTTTTTTCAATTATTTGTATGCTATAGTGAATGTGCATGCATATACGCCATATTGTACAGATGTCACAGGACAACTCTGGTTGGTTCTTTCTGTCTATGTGTGTTCTGGGAATTGCACTTAGGTCTCATGGCTATTTTGATGAGCGTCTACTCATTGAGCCATCTTGCTGGCCTTAGAATTTACTACCAGTAGAATTTAAAATTTGAGGTTAACATGTATTTTTGTATTGAAAGAAGTGACTTTTTGTTGTTTTGTTTTTGCTTTATTTTGCCATTTCAGCAAAGGAAAAAGTACCATTTCATTTTAAGGCCTAATTTGAACAATCTATTTTTAATCTATTTTAATTACATTTTGCATGAAATAATTAATTGTAGTTTGCATAAAAATGCCTATTAGTTGGTGAGTTTTCTTTCTTCTTTTTTTTGGAGCTGAAGATCGAACCCAGGGCCTTGCGCTTGCTAGGCAAGCGCTCTACCACTGAGCTAAATCCCCAACCCCAAGTTTTCTTAACATTTTAGAGATTTGCTTAACCTCACTTTGACTCAATGTATACTAAATATAAACTAAATTTTATATATGCACACTGTTGACTGTTTTGATTGTCATTTGTGGTTGATAAATTGCAAGTTACACAACCAATGTTGATTCTTTTTTATAGGATTGGTGGACTTGAGCAATAAGCATATGGTTACCCAACTTATCTGTCAATATGCACAAATGGTTCTGTGGTTTTCTCATTCTGGGCTTTTACCTGAAGGCTTAGGTAAAGTATTTAATATATGAATATGATTGAAATAGCCTAACTCCATAATGTTAATTATTCTGTTCTGAGCCTCCATATTATGTTTTCTGGTCGTCATTCTTCCTTACTTTGTATCTTCATTGCCTCACAGAGGCTCTGTGTGTGTTCATTGGATTAGCATGTAAAATAGGAGCAAATTTGAGGAAACATGGCTTCTAAAATATCACTACCTATAACTTAGACCCATGGAACCGTGGTTTTGACAACCTCATTTACTGGTGTTAATGCTTTTGTTGTTGTCTGTTTTGACAAAGGGTCTCACTGTATATCCCTGTCTGGTTGGAAACTCATGTAGACTAGACTTGTCTCATTGTCTCAAAATCGTAGAGTTTCACATGACTCTGCCTCTGCCTCTTCCCTGTATGCTGGGACTAAAGGTATATGCCGACATGCCTGGCTTGTTGAGTGTTCTCTTAATAGGATTATATATTTATTTTGTAAGTTTTGTTTGTTTGTTTCCTGTGACAGGTTCTTACTATTAGCCCTGGCTGTCCTGGAACTCAAATATGTAGACTAGGCTGGCCTTGAACTCACAGAGATCCACCTGCCCCTGCCTTCTGAGTACTGGGATTAAAGGTATATACCCCATGCTGGCATTAATATGGTTATTAATACTTGCCATCAATTAAATGGTTCTTATAATCTCATAATATAAATACTGAGAATTAGTGACTTCTTGAGAAATTCTCAGTACTGGCTTTTGTAGAGTGTATTTACAGCAAAGGCCTGACTTGTATTTCTAGGAAGTACAGCATATTGACTTTAAAGTCGCTCTGCTCACTGCATGTGTAATTGTTGATCTCATTCTTTTCCAGTTTGTTTACATTCTAGCTTGAATAAATGGTGAATATTCTTTGTTTTCAAATTCCTTTTTGTGCCACAGGAGTAAAATGACTAGGAGTACTTTCTAGGCTATTAAATCCCACCCAGCATCCTTATTACAAACTCATGAGAGATTGTTTGTTTTCCTTATTTGCACATTTATTTGTTTGTTAGATGTATTTTTTGTTTTCGTTTTATTTTTCAAGACAGGATTTCTCTGTGTAGCTTTTGGAGCTTGTCCTGGAACTCACTATGTAGACCAGGCTGGCCTCGAACTCAGAGAGATCCTCCTGCTTCTGCTTCCCAAGTGCTGGGATTAAAGTCATGTGCCACCATGCCTAGCTTTGTTACATATATTTAAATAAACCCTTAGTACTTTAAGAATTTTGTGTATGTATTCAGTGTTTTTTGGTTATATTTAACCTATGCTCTTTCTCAAACTCCTTGTAGATCTATTCCCCCCCCCACACACAACTTTATACATACATTTTTTTTTTTTAAGAGTGTGTTCTTGTATTGATTAAATTTTAGCAAGACTGGGCTGGGCAGTAGTGGCACATGCCTTTAATCTCAGCACTCAGAAGGCAGAGGCAAACAGATCTCTGAGCTCAAGGTTAGCCTGGTCTACAAAGCAAGTTCCAGGATGGCCATGGTTACACATAGAAAACCTGTCTTGAAAAATAAATAAGTAAATAAATTTTAGCAAGACTAAAAATTTGTTACATAGTTAGAGTGAAGTCAATTGTTGTAACCTCAGTTTTGAGATGTTTTGGCACTGTTACTAACATTTTCCCAACTTTAATAAAACCGCCAGATGATGCTCTGCAGCTATCAAGGCTACGCTACAACTACCCTATCATTCAGAACTACTATACCAGTCGTCGGCAGAAGTGTGAGCGCTCGCCCAGGTACAGTGCAGCCTGACTTCAGACTGTAAAATGACGGTTTGAACTTCTTCATCAAGTATTGTCATGATTGACATTACTAGTTGGGTTGTTTGCTTTAACTTAATGTCTATACTTTTTTATTAAAAATAATTTTTTTCATACACTATATTCTGATTGTGACTCTCCCTCCCCCAACACCTCCCAGATCTTCCCACCCACCCAAATCTATATCCTTTCTTGTTCTCTCTCATTAGAAAGCAAACAGGCATCCAAACAAAAATAAGTAACAGCAAACCTGATCAGAACAAAAAAGAAATGGACAGAAAAACTTAGAGGCAAAGAAAATCCCAAACATACGTTGACAAACACAGAAATCCCCTAAAAACATAATCGGTAACTATAATGTATAAGGAAAAGACAGTAGGACAAGAAGAAAATGCCCACACAAAATATTAATGGGACAAAAATGACATTGAGTTTGTTTTGTGTTAGCCATCTACTGCTGGTAATATGCAAGTATTTGTGTATTACCAAAATCATAAATTCCAGTAGCAAGACTCTCAGATATCTAACCCGGTCTCATGAAATGTCCCTCCCACCCCACCTAAGTGTATATTCTTAACTCAGGGGATGGGGCCTTGTAGGTGATACGTATACATAGTGACCCTCAAAATTCCAACAAGAAAATCCTACAGCTGATAAACACTTTCAGCAGAGTAGCAGGATACAAAATTAATACACAGAACTCAGTAGCCTGCCTTTGTACAGAGGACAAACAAACTGAGAATGAAGTCAAGGAAGCAGTACCTTTCACAGTAGCCTCAAAATAAAATCTCTTACGGTACTCTAATCACACATGTAAGACTTTTATAGTAAACCCTTCTAAGACATTGAAGAAAAATTGAAGATTCAGAAGCTAGAAAGGTCTCCCATGCTCACTGATTGGTAGGCTTGATATAAGACTGGCCACCGACCTAATGCCTGCACTTTTAAATTAGAGTGCACTAAGATTCTTTTCTAAGTAAAATGATAGTCATGTGGGATCTGTCACAGGAGTTTGAAGAACCACTCTTCTACCCCCAGGAGTCTTCTACACATCGAAAACCTATTGGTTATTTTAACAGTTTTCAAAACTTTGATCTCTTTTTCCTTTTCTTATTTTTGGTAGTTTTCTCATAAAGGTAAAAGAAAAAAATGAATAGCCTAGTTAGGTGTTTTGAAATAAAACAGTTATGGTAGAAGAAACATTTAGACTCTGAATCCTGTCTCTGGACAGTCTTCCTCCTCCAATTGACCAAGTAGGGCATGGCTTGCAAGTACTGACTCCAGATTTCTTGAGTTCGATTCTCTTGAGAATAAGCTGTAATTCTCATGCGCTGTGAATTTTGGAAACCAGTGCTTTAGCATAACTGTGCTAGGATAATGGACATGAACTTGGGAAATTGATTGGGTGTATGGTTTTAATATTCTTTATTCTCGTATCTTGAGGCAGTAACTCATGATTTTGAACTTAAAAAGTTGTGTAGCCATTGTTTTGTAAGTACGTGTCCTTTGGAAGGTTTGCTTTTTTGTAAGCTGCGATAGAAATACAGAAGTTAAGTATGCAGGGCACTTAGTATATGTCTGGCTCTTAGGACAGTTTCAATAAATAAAAACTGCTCTTGCTGTTGTTAGGTGCGGGAATCGGCAAGGGTAGTATCTGTATCTCATTGGAAGTACTCAGTAAGACATTTTTGAATGTGTAAATCAGGATTCAGCTCTGAGTTGGAACAGAAATGTTTTTAGTACCTGGGACAAATGATTAGTTAAGAATGGTGGAAGATAGAACAGTCTCCACCCTCTTACTGGTTAAACCCCATTCTTTGCTGGCATGTAGTCTTCAGTGGCTGCCTAGGGAATGACTGAACTTGAAGCAACTTGGGGGTTTTTCTGACCAGTGCCACTTTATTTCTACAGTCTCATGATACTCAGGAAGTCTGCTTCTCACCTGTTGTTTGGTAATTGTATAGTTTATCAATGGTTAATTAATATTCATGCAGATAATCTGTAATGTTTGCCATATTGCAGAGGGAAGTGGAGCCATGATTGCTTGATGATTGACGGATTAGTTTCTCAACTAGGAGATCAAGTTGAGAAGTTGTGGAAACGGGATGAAGGAGGCACAGGAAAATATCCTCCTGCTAGCATCCATGTAGGTTACAGTAATATTTCAAGAGTCTGAGTGGAGGGAGGAGGAGTTCATAACTGAATGAAGTTTTCATGCCTGACACAGGCTAGAGAAAGTGGGACACCAAGAAAAGACTATAAAATGCACTGACATTTTATCTTTGTTTTCTAGGCACTACTCGACATATATTTATTAGACAACATTACTGAAACAAGCAAACATGCTATTGTATCCTTTAAACTTTTAATAACTATTTGTATATTACCAAAATCATAAAATTCCAGGAGCAAGTCTCTCAAATATCTAACCCAGTGTCATGAAATGTTTTCTCCCCCCGCCCCCAACCTAGGTATATATTCTTAACTCAGAATCAGTTGGTCAGGCTCAGATGGCTGATGACTAATGTAAAAGTTATAAAAATAAATGTCTTAGGCTACTTATTCTTGGGGTGACCTTGCCTTTTATCAGAGTCTCAGATGTGTTCAGAAGCAGCTGCTCTGGGACTGGCAGTTGGGGTGAGAGGAGTCGTAGATGAGTGGTGGTGCACTTACCAGCAGGTTTGAGGCCCTGGCATGAGCAAACGGTTACTAATACTGCTGGGGGCAAGCTGCTGTTCTCAGTAGAGTTCATTTACGTGCTGCCGATGAGAACCCTGAAAGTTCACACGGAGGCTGGAGATAAGGCTCAGTGAATGAAGTGCTTCTTTCCTAAGCATGAGGACCTGAGTTCATGTTCCCAGCACGTACAGAAAGCCAGGGCAGTAGTGTGTGCCTGCGGTCCCAGTGTTAGGGGAGCAGAGACACGGATTTTAGGACCTTACTAGCCAACCAGTTGAGCTGAGTGATAAGATCCAGGTTCAGTGAGAGACTTTCTCAAAAAATTCAAAGCAAGGTGTGAACACTATCTGGTGAGTTATCTCCCTCTATCTGACTTGTTTGTGGCCTCCATATATACCTGAGCATACTCATAAGCACATGGGTGCACATAATCACACACCATATACCCATACATAAACAAGTTTTTAAAGTGAGCTTGATACAGCCTTAGGTATCATTTGAACCTTAATGCTTTTTGTGACAATGTTTTGTCCTAATGTCATTTTAATCTAATATATTGTTTGTTCATAATTTATTAGATACTCCATGTGTTCGTTTAAACTGCCAGATTTTACCAAGTAAGAGTTTGATCTATAGCTCTTTTTAAATTTACTAAACAGGTTACTTAAATTTACTGTTTGTTTTAATGAACAAGATACATTTTTGTTCAGTCTTTTGTTTTAGCACTAAAAGAGGATAAATGAGGTTGGTATGGAACTACTTTTGCCTATGTTTAATGAACTATATTCATAGCTGGATATCCCTGGCAGCCTTGTAAACATGTTTTCTAAAACCTCTTGATTCTATATTTTATTCCCTATTCTAAGTATATATGTAGGATTGTTTTCTTTCTGTTTGTTGTCCTTAATCCTTTTTTTAAAAGACCATTTATTTGCTACTCGATATTATGTATTCCTTTCCAAACAAAATGGATACTCCCATCGAATCTTTTCCAACTGCCTTTGCTATTTCTTGGGGCCAAGTTAAGTTAGTTCAAGGATTTTGGCTGCTAGATCATAATGACTATGAGGTAAGTATTTCATTTGGAATATAAGCTTTTGTAAGTTAGTATACTGGAAAGATATATAACTAGATTGATTTTTGACACAAGATGATGTTGTCTATTTCTAGAGGGAATAGCACTTTAACTAGTGCTCTCATCCAAGCATCAAGAATACCAGTTGATAACCTCAGGTTACTAGCTGTTTAAAGAAGGGATCATACAGGTGGATGGTTGGGAATGGTGCAGCACTGAGTGTTGTGTTAAGAGATGTGTTTGGGTTTTGGTGTGAACCAAAGAAGACAGAATTTGTTAATGGGGCATGAAATTGGTATAGGAAGAATTTTACATACGAGGCCTCAAAGGTATGACGCCTTTGTTCTTTGTACTCTACCATAGATTAGCTCCTTTTAGCTTACATTAAGCTTACTTAATTTTGATTTCTGTGATTTTTTTTAATACTACTTGCCCTTTCTAAGGGCTGACTACTTTGTCTAAATACAAAGGACTGTATTTCTATTTAACACTTCATTTTTGCAGAATGGTTTAGATCTTCTGTTTCACCCAGTTACTGCAAAACCTGTGTCATGGCAGCATTCAAAGATCATTGAAGCCTTTATGAGTCAGGGACAGCACAAACAGGCTCTCCGGTATCTTCAGACAATGAAGCCCACAGTGTCCAGTAGCAGTGATGTTATCCTTCACCTCACTGTTCTGCTTTTTAATAGGTAAGTACATCCAGTGTCTTACCTCCTTGTGAAAGAACACAAGGCATTTTCCTAAGCTGAAATAAAATTTACTTTGTCTAGGACCTAGTACACTGTGAGAAATGAATTGTTTCAAGTATTTTATAGTTGAACATGGAAATTACCTTTGAAATACTATAAGCAGGTGACTTTTCTATGTGTTCTATGGCTTTTTAAACCTTTGGTACTGGGCTGGAGAGATGGCTCAATGGTTAAGAGCACAGGCTGCTATTCTAGAGGTCCTGAGTTCAATTCCCAGCAACCACATGGTGGCTCACAACCATCTGTAATGAGATCTGGCATGCAGGCAGAACACTGTATACATAATAAATAAATAAATCTTTAAAAAACAAAACAAAACAAAAACAAAAACCTTTGGTACTGATTTCAGATGCATGGTTGAGGCCTGGAACTTACTGAGACAAAACTCAAACAGAGTGAATATAGAAGAACTATTAAAGCACGCTTATGAAGTTTGTCAGGAGATGGGCTTAATGGAGGATTTACTGAAGCTACCATTTACAGACACTGAACAGGTAATTAATCACCAATCAGTGTAGACTTAAAGAAATTTAGAGTAAATTGATAGTTTACACATCTCTTTTGTTCTTCCTAGGAATGTTTAGTGAAATTTTTACAATCCAGTACCAGTGTTCAGAATCAGGAATTCCTTCTAGTTCACCATTTACAGCGTGCCAATTATATTTCTGCATTGAAACTAAACCAGACTCTGAAGAATAATCTGACGGTATGATTAAAGTTTTCTCATTGTGTGAAACAAGAGAATGAGAAAAACTGAAACCTTTTTTACTTTTCAAGATCTTAGTTTAATGACCATTTGCTTTACATTGTCTTGAACTTGGGTAATCCTCATTGATATGGTTAACATTGGGAACTACTTACAGAATACTGTGTGTGCCACTGTGTTCACTTAGAGAAAAGGAAGAGTACTAGAGAGTAGGAGTCTAAATATAGAGACACAGAAAAGCTGGGATCAGTTGCACTGGGCTCTTTTAGGGGAGAACCCACAGCACAGCTTGTTTATTATATGCAGTTAAACAGGGAGTTGGGGCTATTGCATACAGCTGAACAAAGAGGCTAGGTTATTCTATGCAGATAAATGAGGAGGTACGGTTTATGGTATACAGCTGGATCAAGAAGACAGGTTTATTTAATCTTGGTACAAGCAGTCTTCAGGCCATAAATATCCAGGGGAATAAAGCTACATTTCAGCCCGGGCGGTGGTGGCACACGCCTTTAATCCCAGCACTCGGGAGGCAGAGGCAGGCAGATCTCTGAATTTGAGGCCAGCCTGGTCTCCAAAGCGAGTTCTAGGAAAGGCGCAAAACTACACAGAGAAACCCTGTCTCGAAAAAAAAGGGAAAAAAAAAAAAAAGCTACATTTCCTGTATATGCCTTTAACATTCACATGAACCAGAGGAAGCCTTTGCCTCTATGTGTGTGGAGTGGGGGTATTTTCCATCTTCCCGTGTGCCTGAGGCTTTTGGTTCTTGGCATGCCCATGGCCATGTAAACACCACACATTCACTCAGAACTTAATGCACTCAGGGCTTTCTCTGCTCCCCACATGAAGGTACATGCAAAGGAGCGCATTTTGTGTTACGCTCCTTTTGTTTGTATTCATTGTGAAAAATTAAGGCTTGGGAGTGGATATTTGGAGTGTATAGATATATACACAATTTTAAGGACGTTTATGAAGTCTGAGCTGGAAAAAATGTGGATAGAAGGAAGATACTATAGGACATTCATAATTAAAATTTCAGTGATAAATATATAATAGTAGCATCTAACATTACGAAGATTAAATTTTTGTTAATTATGTGTTCAATAGAGTGATCGTGACCCACGTTTGCGGGAGAGATCAGTGGCTCGAAATTCTATATTAGACCAGTATGGGAAAATTTTACCTAGAGTCCAGAGAAAATTAGCCGTTGAGCGAGCTAAGCCTTACCATCTGTCAACATCATCAGTTTTTCAAGAAGGTAAGATTTCATTGCAAAATGCTTACACTCAGGCTAGAACAGATACCGAATGATTCCCTTCCTGGAGTCACCACCATCATTTCCTTGTGTTGTACAGTCATGTTACCTTTTTTTCTTTTACTAAAATCTTGTTAGAGATGCAACTGAGTCCTGTATTCTTTATTTTTCAGTTTCGAGACCCAAACCATTATCAGCATTTCCAAAGAAAGCCGTAACAGGAACAGTGTTAACAAGATCTACTTTCATCAGTAATGTGTTGTCTAAAATTGGAGAGGTGTGGGCAAGCCATGAACCTAGAAATGGCATCTCACTTTACAATAGGTATTGTTTTTAGCTACCTTTAAGTTGTACTTACTTTATGTGTGTGGTGTGGGGATAAGGCATGCAGCTCACAGAGCCCGTGTGGAGGTCAGAGGAATATTTACAAGAGCTGATTCTTTCCTTCCACCATATTGGTCCTAGGGTTCAAACTCAGGGTGTCGGGTAAGTCCTGCTACATGTACTCTTTCCAGAACAACAGCAGTATTCAGCAGCAGGGCACCCTCACTGTTAGTGAGTTTATTATAGGATATAAAATACGAAATTTCTTTACGTTAACCACTTTGTTAAAGGATTGTTTGGTCATTAAGTTTATGTGTGTGCGCGTGCACGTGCGCTTGTTTGGAGGTCATAGGACAACTTGTGGGAGTCAGTCCTCTCCACCATTTGGGTTCTGGAGATTGAATTCAGACACTGAGACTGAGTTCTTCTAGCCCCGTTTCACATTTTCAAGTGACTATTATTATTTGTAAACTGCAGAGATGTACAAAGTAAAGAATGGAAGTTCTTTCTTCCATCTAGTCTCATAGCATTTTTGCCAGTGACCCATATGGTACATAACTTAAAACTGAATTTTTATTTTTCTGTAGTCCTAAAACAGAACAGCCATCTCTTGTAGTACATCCTTTCCCACATCCAGAACTTCCTGAGGCATTTGTTGGAACACCAATTTCAAAAACATCCCAGAGAATTTCTAGGTGAGACTTTATTGGATTGTATTGAAAAAACTGTAATTGTCTTAAGTTTTAACAGGTGCTATTTTAAATTCTTTTTTTTTTTTTTTTTTTTGGTTTTTCGAGACAGGGTTTCTCTGTGTAGCTTTGCGCCTTTCCTGGAACTCACTTGGTAGCCCAGGCTGGCCTCGAACTCACAGAGATCCGCCTGGCTCTGCCTCCCGAGTGCTGGGATTAAAGGCGTGCGCCACCACCGTCCTGCTGCTATTTTAAATTCTTAAGTAAAATTTAAATACGTATAATTTGGACAAGAGTATAGTCATTTTAGGAAATTATAAATCAGCTTTTAGTATATTTAACATTCTTTTTACTTGCCTCATGTGGCTTAGTTGTTTCTGTAATTAGTTATTAAATCTTGGTTGACGTGGTGAAGATTTCTCCTGGGCTTTACTGAAGTATCTTGTGTTGCTTAGTTGCAGTAATAACTTGATCTTACCTAATTTTTTTTTTTTTTTTTTTAAATTTTTGAGACATGGTTTCTCTGTTGTTTTGGTGCCTTTCCTGGAACTCACTCTGTAGATCAGGCTGGCCTCGAACTCACAGAGGATCCACCTGGCTCTGCCTCCTGAGTGCTGGGATTAAAGGCGTGTGCCTCCACCGCCCGGCTTACCTAAATAATTAATATTTAAGTCTTAGTAAAAAATGAAATTGTGATTAAGTATATATTTAAGACATAATCATTACTAACCATGCATTTTTTTTTTCTGAGTAATAATGCTTGAGTATTTTAAATTTTTAGTTGTGCTGTCAAAAATTATACTGATTATTAATTAAAATGAGATTTTTATACTAGCAATAAGTTACCTGGCATAAGTTTATAACAAATAGTTGAAACCAAAGATGTTTGTGGAGCTTTCATAATTGAATATATTTTGAAAGTTGGAAAGGACCTACTTTTTAGACTAAATGTAGTTAGATGATTTCCATTACCACATGATCGTTAGCTGATGTAAATGAAGTTGTACCTAATGTTCTCTGCCTTTTCCATTAGTTGTGACTGTCTCTAACAAGTCACTGTCTTGTTCTCTTAACTTAGCAGCGTAGTGTAGCAGACGGCAGTAAGACCCTAATGAAGACCCAGCCTAAGGGTTTCAGGCCTCAAGCATAATCAGAAGCTAATATTAACTCAGATGATAGAGAGATCCTATTAACTATAACTGTGCTTTCTCAGAAAAGTTAATGCATTCCCCAGTCAGTCAACTCTGGCATTTTTGTAAGGGTTATCTTGCTGTTTTCTGTTGTTTGCCTTGTTTATATAGATACTAGAAAGTCCATTCGTATTTGGAACACACCAAAAAAAACTTGAGGAAATCCCAAGACCTACTATGATGCTTAGCATTTCTTTTATAACATTTCTTAATTAGAAATATTTTTCTTAAAGTGTAATTTTAGTCATCTATGTGTGGGGGGCTCAGGTTTGGTTTCTGCCAATATTCCCCCACTGAGTAACAGTTTGGTGCCCCTTCTAATAGTGAGAAGTTGAACCAAAAGACTGGGGTTCCAAGGAAAACACATCAACCAGGATTTCTTACTTCTGGCAGCAGCAAAGCAGGTCACACTTTTCTGAGCATTTTCAGCTGAGGTCACCCTTGCATTTTGGAGGAAGTAAATGATGCTATTTTTTGTTTTGGGATGTGTGTGTGTATGTTTTCTAGACAGGGTTTCTCCATGTAGCCCTGTCTATTCTAGAACTCAATCTGTAGATTTGTGTGTGTGTTTTCTAGACAGGGTTTCTCCATGTAGCCCTGGCTATTCTAGAACTCAATCTGTAGATTAGGCTGGCCTTTAACTCACAGAGACCCACCTTCCTCTGCTTCCTAAGCGCTGGGATTAAAAGCGTGTCCTCTACTGCTTGGTGATGATGCTAGTTTTATCACTAAACATTTTGACCATAAACTAAGGGTGGTGGTATATGCTTATAATCTTTGCACTTGGGAGGTAAAAGCAACAGGATCAGGAGTTAAGGCCTTGGCCATTCTTGGTTGCACGCGCGAGCGCGCGCGCGCACACACACACACACACACACACACACACACACACACACACAGTTCACTAAAACATAATGGGAAGAACCACCTGTACAAGTGGTCCACTAGATATTGTGACCTGAAGATGTTTCCTGGAGGTTGAAATTCCATGTAAAGGGAAGATAGGTTATTGAAGTTTTTGTTTTTAAATTGTTGTCTACAATTCCTAATTCCCTTTTGCTTTTAAAAGAACTTCAGACTTTTAAAACTAATGCTCTCATTTTTATTACTCTACTATACCTGCCTAACATTGTTTACATGTTAGCGGTGTTTGTTAGTGAGCACACAAATATGAGTGATTGTTTTGAAACTAATAAAAAAGTTACTAAGTTTTTCTATTTAATTACAGACTACTGGACTTGGTTGTTCATCCTATCCCCCAACCTTCTCAGTGTTTGGAGTTTATTCATCAAAGTCCAACAAGATCTCCTTTATGTCTGCTATCCAGTTCATTGCCATTAAGTTCACAATTAAAAAGGCCACATCAGAATACCTCCAGGCCTTCAGAATTACTTCTACTTGAAACTCCTCCTGTAGTTAAGGTTAGTATTACCTGTCTGTCATCCTGGGGAATTAGCATTTTTCAGTTAGCACAGAGAAATTAAGCTGTTTTTGGCGTAACTATGGGTAGTCAAAGTGTTACTTTTTTTCCTTTCATTTATTTATTTTTCAGGGTTTTGGTTTTTTTGAGGCATTTTCAGTGTGTAGCCCTGGCAGTGCTAGAACTCGCTCTTTAGACCAGGCTGGCCTGGAACTCTCCCTCTTCCTCTCAAGTGCTGGGATTCAAGGTGTGCACCACCACCACCTGGCTATGCTTATATTTTCAAAGTACTATTTAGAGTATAATATAAATCTGTACGTGAGTATCATAAAATGTCCTTTATAAAATGCTTTCAGGTTTTTGAGTGATATACACACATACTTTATTGCTGATAATCATGTTTACATTTTTTTTCCAAGTGCTTTGGTTTTAGGCTTATTTTTACTTGCTTTACTTTGAACTCCTGTTATAAGGTGATCTTGAAAAGATTGTTCTTCCACCACACTTGCTAAATTCCTAAGAGGGAAACAAACCCACATTTGGGATGACTGGTAGTAATAATGGGCAAACACATTTTTTCATTTTTCAAGTATTTTTGCATATGGTATTTTTTATTAGTTAAAAAGGAAAAAGTCAAGGCCTTTAGAAAGAGTATAAAAAAAGTTCTAATTGAATCTTTTTATTTTCCCACCAATCTGAAATAAAATTTTGTACTTGGTTTTTGAAGATAGAAATATATATGCCTTGAAATTACTGTCTGCCCTTGTGTGAATTACAAGCACTAATAATGGGGTTCTCTTTGCTCTTCCTCGTAGAAAGCTAAATCTTTGGCTCTGTCGGCTACTTCATCTGGATTTGCCGAGTTTACTCCCCCATCCATCCTCAGATCTGGTCTTCGAACAACACCTTTGGCGTCTCCCTCTCTGTCACCTGGAAGATCCCTCACTCCACCTTTCAGACTTAAAGAAACCAGGATTTCTTTCATGGAAGAAGGCATGAGCACGCACTGGACTGAGAGAGTAAGTTTGAGTAACAGCACAGGGTCGTTTTGGTTTTGGTTTTGGGTTTTTTTTTTTGTTTTTTTTTTTTTTTTTTTTTTTTTTTTTGTATGCAATCTTGTGGATAGTCTTGAAACTACAAAATAGTCCTGGGGGGAAAAAAAAAAAAACTTCTAGAGCATGGACTAAGCCAATATATATCTTCTACAAGTAAAATAAAGTGTGTGGGTGTGTGGAATGGGTGTGTGTGCGCGTTTACTATTATGCTATTACGTATTGGGGACAGAAGTGACGCTGGGCTACGTAGACTTCCTAATGGTTTGGTTTTCATCCAGAATCTTGTTGCTTTCCTTGCCTAATTGCTTTATATATAGAAAGAGTGTCTGTAAAGTCCACTTTAATTAATAGTAATAGAAATCTACCCACTTGATGATTTTTCATCATCTGTACATTGTATTTTGTCTCAATTGCTGATACTGATTATAGAAATTAAACAGCAATTCACTTTTAGTTACACAACTAAAAAATTTTGATTCGAAACAAATGAATTTTAATTAAGAAAGTTAAAAAAAATACGAAGTATGGAAAGGGTGGGTGTGTTTGGGATAGATAGCTGGGAACTCTGATGCTTTAATTTTCTTTTCATAATCCCAGGCTACAGATGACCGTAATGCAAAAGCATTTGTTAGTACATCTTTCCATAAATGTGAGCTCCCAACAGAAACTGACTGGATGAAGACCAGTGATAAAAATCCTTATTTCCCTCTGGATATCCCTATAAAGGGCCATCAGAAAGTGGTTGCAGGGTCGATGGACTCCCACTCCCGACGTCTGGAGAAACTGGATGTGAGCAAAGAAGACAGCATTGCTTCAACCAGATCAGACCAGACTTCCTTAGAATATCATGACGCACCGTCACCAGAAGACTTGGAAGATGGTGTTTTTGTGTCCCCCAAGCCAGCAAGTGCTTCCACTGAAGTAACTACTAATTCGACTCTACAAACTGACAAGGGGAATATTAAAGATTTGTTTAATTCAGAAGGTACTCCTTCAGCTGTGGAGAAACAAATGGGTAGGAACTTTAAATACATACTCAAAATTTCATAATAGAATATCTTCTACCATAGGAAAGCATTCCAGGCTAAACAATTTTTTTCTCACAGTGTACTAGGTCCTAGACAAAGTAAATTTTACTTCAGCTTAGGAAAATGCCTTGTGTTCTTTCATAAGTAACTAAGACATTTGATGACAAGAGAACTTGTATGTGCTACCTTTTTATTTAGCCATGACATTTGGAAAACAACAGTAGTAATGTTTAAGGAAGGGACCTAACGTGCTGTAGTCTGCCTTGAAGGTTTTCCAGTAACTGAGAAGTAATAGTGCCAACTTCATACATACATGAGTACTGTATTTTGATTCTGCTCTCTGCCCTCACCTCTGAAATAAGCACACGAGGGTCATAAGAGTCCTTCAAGTATGTGCTCTAGTAGAAAATCACCCTCCCCACCCTGCAGGGGGTGCTAGCTGTTGACTCTTGAGTGGTGAGTGCACTGGATACAGTACTTCTGGATCTAGTAGATACACTGTAGTGGATGGACTCTGAAGACAGACACTTGGGATAGGGGGCCAAGTGAACATCAGAAAGGGAGACTTGGCTTAGAATTGATGGATCAGATGCCTGTTTTACAACATTAAAATTGGGGGGGGGCAACTTTATGAAAGGTCTTTCTTTAGCTCTAAAAACTAAATACATGCAATAAAAACCTGGGGATGGATGTAGCTCAGTTGATGGTGTGCTTGCCTAGTGTGCATCAAGCCCTGGTTTTGATCACCAGCACCAGATTAAGCAGGCATAAGTAGAACTGGAATCTCACTCAAGACGTAGAGCAGGAAAACCAAGTTCCAAGTCCTCCTTGGCTACATAGTATTTGAAACTAGCCTGGGATATATGAAACTTTACCTCCTTTAAAAAAAAAATTAAAAAAAAAATCTGGCCAGGCGTAGTGGTGCACGCCTTTAGTCCCAGCACTAGGGAGGCAGAGGCAGGTGGATCTCTGTGAGTTAGAGGCCAGCCTGGTCTACAGAGAGAGTTACAGGACAGCCAGGGCTGTTACACAAAGAAACCCTGACTTGGAAAACAAAAACAAAACAAAAAAAAAAAGTCAGTGTCATAAGTAGATTTTATTTCATGTTTTTAGCCTAGGCAGATTGAAGGTTTTGTAACAGATGAGTGAACTTATTTATATTGTGCTGTCTTTAGCAAACATAGGCATTAATTATTCTAAGACCTTTAGGATTGGACTCATCAATAGAAAATGTATCTAGAATTTCATGCTGCTTTCTCTCTCTTTTTTTTTTTTTTTTTTTTTTTTTTTTTTGGTTTTTCGAGACAGGGTTTCTCTGTGTAGCTTTGCGCCTTTCCTGGAACTCACTTGGTAGCCCAGGCCGGCCTTGAACTCATAGAGATCCGCCTGGCTCTGCCTCCCAAGTGCTGGGATTAAAGGCGTGCGCCACCACCGCCCGGCTGCTGCTTTCTCTTTTAATGTGCTGTATTCCACTAAAATAAAATGGTCACCCTTAGATAACGATATTCGTAGCAGAATCTTCATTAATTATTCCTACAATATTAAGCAGTCTCAAATAGAAATCATTTTGAAGGGATATAACATAAGCCCTAGAGTATAATAGGTTAAGTTAGAATCTTAGCCCAGCTCTAAACATAGTTTGTAATCTGAACTAACCATGTAGCTTTATGCTTCTGCTTTTTTTTCCCCTCTTAACTATCTCTTTGGATATTGAGGATTAAGTTAGTTTAGGGAGACCATGTGTTACACCAAAAATGAGAACTGGGAAGTTAAGAGGGGGCCCTTGAGCTAGGCCCAAAGAAGTAGGAGGAAATGCTAACAGCCCGATGCCAAGGAATTAAAACAAATTAGAACAAAAGAAGTAGGCCCAGCAGTTTTCCTTAAATGATGGTGATACATTTGTCATGACCTTACCTATCTGTCTTCCAGGCTCTGGGGAAGTTGCAGTGGAGGCATCTTCAGAATTGAGTCGTTTAAGCCCTGTCCAAAGAGCTGAAACTTCTCTTTGTGTGTCCTCAGCCTCTGGAGGGTAAGTGTATGGAAACAACTGAGGGCTTAGAGATAGCAGCTTGTTGGTTAAGAGTGTGTACTGCTCTTCCGAGGACCCAACTTACCTGCATCGGGTAGCACAAAACTGCCAGTAATTCCAGCTCCAGGGATCTGATGCCTCTGACCTCATTAAATGACACTCTCACAAGTAAATCGGGCTGGAGAGATGGCTTTATTTAAGAGCACTTGCAGTTCTTCCATAGTTCCCATGTTCTGTTCCCAGCACCCATATATATGAGATGCTTCACAGCTGTGTATAAACTCCAGTCTCTAGAGACTGAGTTCAGCTCTTCAGCATCTATATAAAATCATAGTGTATGCCTAGAGTACCAGTTCTGGACACACAAGAGGATCCTTGGTCTGGACAGTGGTGGCACATGCCTTTAATCCCATACTTGGGAGGCAGAAGCCAGCCTGGTCTATAGAGCAAATTCCAGGACAGCCAAGACAGAAACCTTCCTCAGAAAACCAAAAAAAAAAAAAGGAAGGAAGGAGTATCCTGGGTCCTTACTGGCCCACCACACTAGCCAGTCATTGAACTCCAGGTTTAGTGAGAGACCCTGTCTCAAAAAATAAAGTGGACTTGGCCACGTAGTGGTGGCATACACTTTTAATCCTAGCACCCAGGAGGCAGAGACAGGCAATCTCTGTGAGTTCGAGGGCAGCCTGGTCTACAGAGCAAGTTCCAGAACAGCCAGGACTACACACAGAGAAACCCTGTCTCAAAAAACAAAAAAAGATGGAAATCATAGACATCTGAAGTTGGCCTCCATGTTCATGCAACTGTACACACAACTGTACACAGGTGTACACACACACACACACACACACACACACACACACACACACACACACAGAACATAAAGAAGGTGATTTAGACAGTTGGTCCATTCCCTACACCTTCTTCCAATCTGTGTCCTCACCTCCCACCTCCTAAGACAGTTTTATTCCTATTTGAGTGTGATAGAAGACCCAAAAATGCCAGGCATGGTGGCACACCCATTTAATTCCAACACTTGTGAGTCAGAAGCAGGCAGATCTCTGAGAGTTAAAGGCCAGACTGGTAAACATAGTGAATTCCAGGATAGCTAGAGCTACATAGTAAGACCTTGTGTCAAAAAAAAAAAAAAAAAAAAAAAAAAAAAAGACCAAAACACATTTTTCTTATGGTCATTTGAAAATAGTATGCTTCTAGTGCCAGCAAAGCCAAGGTATCCCAGATGATGTATGTCAGCGTTTGCTTTTTGATACCTGGTTTAGTTAGATATGGTGGCTTACAACTGTAATTTAGCACTTAGGAGGCTGAAGGAGGAGGAATGTGAATTCCAGGTCAGTCTATCTCCAGTAGTGGGGAAAAAAACCCAGTCTAGCAAATCAGTTCTAGTTCATAGATTATAGTCAATTGTAAGGTTACATTAAAATATATACCAACCTACTGCTTCCATTGTTGAAAGTCAGCTTACCTAATCAATTAGTATGATCACGTTTGTTTTAGTTCAGCACTTGAAGTAGCACTGTTGTAGAGAATATAAAACATTGACAGCTTTAATTCTTTAGAAATAATAAGATAAGTTTGATACAACTAGCCCACATAAAGCATGGTTTTATAAGACATAAGAATAATTCTTTACTTTATGAGCAAGCAATGAGTATGACATCATAAGCTATCCACATCTGCTGGAGAATATTATTTCAAGGTGTGTTACTTTCGTTTATGCTCTGAAAAGCTTGTTTAATGATGCAAAGATGTGTTTGATTAAATAAAATTCACCTGTGGTCAGGAGGCTGTGTCAGCAACTGGCTGACAGGAAGTGATGAGGAGGAGCCAGGTGAGAAAGGGTTTATAAGGAGGGGCAAGGAGAAGCATGAGGGCTTTTTAAAGGACTCGAGCAAGGAGAGGAGGTAAGCTATTTGCTATTTAGCCTCTCTGAAGAGCAGAATTCCACTTTAACCTTTGAATCTTGAGTTCTTTAGAGGGAGAGAGAACTAGAGTTAAGTTCCCTTCGTATGTAGCTTTTCAACAGTTGGAGCCAGAGGGAACAGATTTCCCTCTAGTACGGCCCTTGTGGCCTAACCACTGCTGCTGGTGGTGGTGGAGTTGCTGAGTCAGACAGCTGTGGCTTAAAAGGCAGCCACTATTTAAATGGCAACAGTCACCTCTGTCAAGCTTAGTCACGTGTTTTCTGCTGAGAATACAAATTCAATAACTGGAATCCTCCAGGACTTCAATAAAAAGTAGAAGAAATAAAGGATTTTCTTGATCTTTTTTTTATTGCTTATTTTGTAATGTTTCATTTTAATAAAAATGTTACTTATTTTGGTAGGTTTGATGGCCAGTTACAAAAAAGCCAAAAAGCAAACGATTGTATCAGAAAAGTTAGTTTCCATGAGAATCTAGGTGAATATCAATATTTTGGCAAGCTAGTTGTCAAGATAATCTCACAAACGTCTACAAATAAGTACTTCAGAAACTGCTTTCTTGGGAATATAGTGTTTGTTCTGTTTTAAAAGTTAGCATGCTTTAGTTGGGACTTAGGGGAAAGCCAGTGATAGATGACTGTCAGGATAGTTTACAACTATTGTCATTAGTTGTCCATTCTGAGTCATTAACCTTAATATTTCCAGTTAGCATTAAAGAGCTGATGCTGAGCCTACCAAGTCATAGGAAATCCTGTATACCTGACAGACTTATTTGAAAAATACGGCTACTGATTATTTTTAAATGCCTGAAATGTAATTTATATACTGAGACACTTAGGAACCATTTTATTTGTACTTTTAAGGCCATACCATTGTTACAAAAAAGTAAAAAGAAAGCAGGAAAAACAAATGCAACAGTAATTCTCTTGTAAATTTTATGTAACCTAAACCATGCTTGATAGTGACTTCTGAGTTTTGGTTTTCATAGCAAAGTAGAGAGGAGAGGGTGGGACAGGTTCGTGGGTCTCACACACTCAGGTGTGCATTTCTGTTTCTCAAGGAAAACCCCCGCCTCAGGATCCAAGGCATCAGTTTCAGATGGAATAGTGTCCGTTGAAAGCGGAGCCTCCACAGTAAGAGCAGACCATGATGAATGTATGTATCATTTAGTGTTTGGAATTAAGACTTCGGTGCTTAAAAGGATAGTATTAGATTTTCCTTTTCTCAGTTCTTCACCTCTGGCCAGCTTCCCTGGAGTAAAAGCATTCTAAGAATATCAAGAGACACTTAAGAATAGGAATCTCAGCTGGGCACGGTGGAGCATGCCTTTAATCTCAACACTCAGAGGCAGGGGCAGAGGATCTCTGTGCGTTCACAGCCAGCCTGGTCTACAGAGTGAGTTCCAGGATAGCCAGGCTGTTTCACAGAAAAACCCTGTCTCGGGACAAAATGGGGGGGGGGGGGGGGGGGCGGGGGGCGGAGTGTAGGAATGTCATTGGATTTTGTGGACAGACTTTCATACTTTCCTTTGGAACAGGAAGGAATAGCAAAATAAATGACCAGTTCATAGCAGTTTATTCAGGGAAATCAATAAATATATTATTAAATACTTCAAAATTTTAATATGGTTAGTTTTGTTTTATACAAATAAGATGATATTTTTACTCTGTGCATTCCAGTGAGATCAAGGGAAAGCAGACATGGTCTATCTATTCCCAGACACATTTCATATGTATTAGCTTGTTGAATCTTCCTAACACTGTGCTTTGATGGGGTTACCGAGGTCTGGAGTCCACCCCCACCTCCCACTATTTACACCTTTTGACCTATCATAGTTTAGGTAATGTCTGGGTCGAGCTTGAGAATTTTGCCCCAAGATTAAGAATATTAAATGCACTGGGAATGGTGACTCACGCCCTTAATCCTAGTACTCTATAAATTCTGAGCCATCCTGGTCTACATGGCAACTCCAATACAGCCAGGACTACTTCATATAGAGACCCTGTCTTAAAAACAAACAGCAACAACAAAAAGAATGTGAGGTGAAATGTATGTTTATTGTAAACTAATCTAAGAGAAATTCCTAACATGTAAAGTTACCAACTTAAGTCGTTTTCTTCAATTCTGTTGTGTTTTTCCACACCCGTGGAAAGAAGAGACAGTATTGTAACTGCAGAGTATGCAGATCTGATTGAGACTGCTTTGGTTTCATAACTCAGGTCTGTACTAACTGAGCTATCCCTAAGTATGTTTTGTCTGATAAGTACTATTTTCATGTAAAATATTTAGAATAATGTTTGGCACTCAGTTAAAGCTAATGCATGCTACCTGCTATTATAAATATCATTACATGATCAATACTTTAAGTAAAAGCCAAAAAAAAAAAACCAGCCGGACGGTGGTGGCTCACGCCTTTAATCCTAGCACCCAGGAGACAGAGGTAGGTGGATCTCTCTGTGAGTTGGAGGCCAGCCTGGTCTATAGAGTGAGTTCCAGGACAGGCCCCAAAGCTCCACAGCAAAACCCTTTCTCAAAAAACCAAACAAGCCGGGCGGTGGTGGCGCACGCCTTAAATCCCAGCACTTGAGAGGCAGAGGCAGGCGGATCTTTGTGAGTTCGAGGCCAGCCTGGTCTACAGAGCGAGATCCAGGAAAGGCGCAAAGCTGCACAGAGAAAGAAACCCTGTCTTGAAAAACCTAAAAAAAAAAAAAAAAAAAACCAAACAAAAGAGAGAAGAAAAAAAAAACAACTTTTAAAGTATTTAAGACTTTTTCCATAGCAGTAATCCACACAGTATCCTGTCCTTTAATACTGTACCCTGTCATTGGATAAGGATGTTCAGTGATATGATTAACTACTTTTTGGTAAGATCTCAATATTTTTGTCAGTTATTCTTTCTTTAATGAGTGTCATATTTCTCTTGGGTGGACATAGCTTAGAGGGTCAAAGACCACACACAGACTTCTAATATTTTATTGTTTTTCCAATAAAGGTTGATGTACTTCATGCATTGAGAGGGGGAGGTGGGTTATGGTGCCAAACACGGGCGTAAATCATTTCTCATTGTATGTATTAATAATTACATTCTAGGAATACCAACGCCGTTGTGTGTTAAAAGTATAGCGGTATTTAATTAGGCTAAATATAAACACCGTTTCCCCCATTGAGGTTATTGTGTTTTATGTCAGTCACAAATGCCAAGCCTCATAGTGACATACAAAACTTACACAAAAAGAAAAATGAAAGGGATTTCCTTTTTAAGTGGGCCATAAACTTAGGAAGTGTCAGAGAAGACATCTATACCTACTTGGATGCTTCCCACCAAAAGAAAGACATCTGTCCCTTAGAGCTACCTCAGAGTCGTAAGTTGCAGATCTCTTGTGGAATTCTGTAATGACTCAATGAGGGTGGCTATTTTTCTGGAAGTCTGAGGCCCCTTAGAGTAGTTATCATCATAGTAAACTTTCATAGTAATGGCGAGAATTGTGAACCAGTTCGGGAAGACCAGTGTGGTTTTCAAGTGTGAAGTTTCTCTTCTGTGTTTGCCTTTGTGGGGAGTGTGTATGTACTGTTTCAACTTGATACTATCCACAAAAATGGGGAGCCGTGAGTAGGGCTTCCTCCTGAAGAGGTCAACACCTTCTGACAGTGTATTCAAATACTCTCAAGTCTAGGGAATCTGTTGCTTTCTGGATTGTATGAATCAAGTTTTTGGTTTTGGAATGTAAGAGGTTATTCTGGTGTTTTTTGCTTTTTTTCCAGCTGTGACCAACATGGTGGAAGGTGGTGAACGCTCTGGGCCTGTTACCTCTGAACATAGCCTTGACCAAAACTTAACCTTAAACCTAAAAGAAGATCATGAAGTAGAAGCTGATGTACCTGTTGGTTTACCAGAAGAAAAGCCTCAAATTTTTGTCAGTCCTCCTGATACTCAAGAAATTCATGTAAAAATATTAATTTTTTTTAAATGCTTTACAAGTTTTTGTCTGGTTGGGCTTTAAAGATGATCACTTAAACTTAGAACATAAAATCTCCTCAAGAAACAAATACATAAATAACCTTTAAGAGATTGATTTTTATGAAAAACCAAATAATAATTATGAGCCACAATTCAGCAATTTAATTTTTTTGCTTATTTGCTTTAAATGGAGGGTTTTTAGCTATCAGTAAACATAGTGGTTACTTGACGTTTAGACTCCATGGTGATAAGTGAATATAGTGAAACAAGATCTCCCTGCATTTCTGTGGGAGAAGACACTAGAGAAAAGGTTTCTTTTAGTACTTGATAGGACTTCCTGCTTTCCTAAAATCTTACCAAATCCCTTTCATTATCAAGGGAACTTTCAGTAAATGGATTTAAGATTAAAAGCCAACTCTTCTAATCATTCTAATTACTCATAGAAATCTAATTGTATGGAGTTGGGGGAG
Organism: Peromyscus californicus insignis; assembly: GCF_007827085.1. Classification (NCBI taxonomy): domain Eukaryota; kingdom Metazoa; phylum Chordata; class Mammalia; order Rodentia; family Cricetidae; genus Peromyscus; species Peromyscus californicus. The sequence goes on along the minus strand of NW_026294436.1, from coordinate 64,342,464 downwards.
GGCTATTTATAAATTCATCCACATTCATCTTTTTGTAAGTTCTCTCCCTAAAATAAATGACACTAAATTTCCTATTTCTTCAGTTTGAAGGCTAACAGAAATGTGGGTGTAGTCTAACGGGACTCCTCATTTCTAGGTTGTGTCCAGCTTATCAGCTCACTATGGGGAGTGGGAAATTGTCTTTGTCTAGGTGGGTGATAATGTCTTCCTTCTTGGTCAGGAGATCTCTCTGTTACTTTCTGCCTCCTCCTTTTTCTCCCCTTCCCTTACCAAAAGGTAAATGCAAGGACCATTCCTTCTTCCACCAAACCCTTGCAGGAGAGGTACTGAACTTGACAGCCTTAGGAATTTCATGGTTTGTGCAACCCCAGCAAAGGGAAGAAGATTGAGTCTAGCCCAAGGGAGCTTATGTAGGTGAATTGTTCTTCAACCTTACGGGGATCATGCTCTTTAGAAAAGTGTGGATAGTTAGGTAATTTGGGAATTATTGTTTGGGGTTATTTCCTTTTCTCTGGTTAAGTTTTTTCTTGGATAATAGAATGTCTTTAATTTTCTTAGAATTGTTAGCATAATTTTCAAGATTTTATCAGTACTGCCTTTTTAGTTAAGGAAATGTGGAATTTCTAGTTTAATTCCAACCATAATCTCAGTATCTTTTTTGTGTAGTTATTTTGACTGAGGTTTCATTTCTTAAGTGAATATTTTATGAAGTAAACCCATTAGCATATGCCATAAGTATAGTTTGTGTTATAAAATGGACACACAGAGTGAGATGGTCATTAAAATCCTGTATGCTTTAGGTTAAAATGTATTTTATAGTTCATTAACTAGTTCCTTACCTTTAATTTATTTTAGCTAATTGGACACGAAAAACTTGAAGTTCAAAATTCAGAAGAGGAAGCCAAGAATCTTTCATTTAGTGAGTTGTATCCCTCAGGATCACTTAAACTTCAATATAATTTTGATGCTATTGAGCAGCAGTTTTGTGACCTCCCCGATGACAAAGACTCTGCTGAGTGTGATATCGCTGAAGTAGATGGGGAGCTTTGTGTGGCCCAGAGCAACTTTACCTTGATACTGGAAGGGGAAGAAGGAGAGGCTGAGGCAGGTGACTCTGCAGCGGTGAATGTGTCATCAAAAGCAACTAACGTAGCAGCCAAGGAGAAACCTGGGTCCCGAGTGGAACCTGATCACCAAGAGCGTGTTACAGACTTGCCATCTGATGTAACTGGTGACCAAGAATCCCACAAGGTAGAGACTTTACCATATGTGCCTGAACCAATTCAAGTGGCAATTGCAGAAAACTTGCTGGATGTAATTAAAGATACAAGAAGTAAGGAAGCAGCTTCAGCAGCAGTGGAACAGGTTCTTCACGAAGATGGAGCCTTACTAGGCCCAAAGGTTACACTTCCCTCCAAGTTAACACGATCTACACTGAAGACTCTTCAGGAAACAAGTGCCGAGACTGGAAACACCAGCCAAAGTGATGACATGGTTTCTACTAGAATTCGCACACGGAGGCAGCATGCCCAAAACCTGAATGTCACATCAGAACAGCAGGAGTCCTTAGCAGTTGTTACTCCTAAGAGGAGAACTAGAAAAGTAAAAGAACTTCCTGGGTCTCCAGACAGTACCTGTTCTGCTGTAACCTTAGCATCTGAGACCCAGCTAACCCCTCAAAATTGTCTCACTCCTAGGAGAGGAAGGAAGAGAAGGGAAGTTGTTAGCCAAGGCACACTAGCAAGCCCTGACACTGTGGAGCGGAAGCCACGGGAGCCGCCAGCCACTAAAGAAACGCCATCCAGAACAGCAGTCAAGCTCTCATCTGTTAGAAGGACTCCAAGAAGACTTAAATCTGTAGAAAATGGACAAAGTGCCAAAAGTGTAAAAGATGTAAACATTAGTAAAGCAGCAGCAAGTCACAGTGGGTCTACAAAGATGAGGAGTGCTAATTTAGAAGAGTCTCAAAATGTGGCCTATAAACCAGAGGAGGAACCCAGTGACCAGCAACTGCCTCGAAAACGAAGAAGGGTCAGGGAGAGAGAGGTTAGTGTGTCGAGTGTGATAGAGGAGCCTAAGCTTGTTTCCTCCAGGTTACCGAGTCAAACAGGATTTGATGTGCCGGCCACACCTAGGAAACGTGGTAGACCAAGGAAAGTAGTGCCATTAGAAGATGGTGGCGCCACGGCTGTGGAGGGACAGACAAGGCCCCAGAAGAGAGAAGTTCCAAGTGTCCGAAGATCTCCACGGAACACCCCAGTTAGAAATATGAGCACTTTAGAAAAATCCATTTTAGTGCCAAGTGAGGAAGTGGCTATAGTGATGACCTCTAATACAAAACCTACAAAGAAGTCTGCAAATGAAAGCAAAAAAGGTCCATTGCCAGCACTATCAGACTTGGAGGCTGAAACAACCCACAAGAAGCCAGCTGACCATGAGGAAAGATTGCTTGCCACTGCAGCTTTGACTAAATCTTCCCGGAGCACAAGGACTAGGTCTAGAAAGATCATATCGTTGACGGACTTTTCTGAACCCAAAGCTGAGCCTTTGTTTTCTCCTCCTTCAGTGAAGGTTCCAAAGAAAGCAAAAGGTATTTAATTTTATTTTTCATTTTGATCTTACTTAGAATGCAAGCCTAGTATTTGGTTGTTTAAAAGCACTGTTTGAGTTCATTATTTGATTTGAAGCACTGTTTTTCCTTTAAAAAAAAAAAGAAAGTAGTTGATTTTGAGATTCACGATTATCCTGAGATTCTGGCTGCCTTTCTGTATCCCACAGTCCAGTTGACATAGGCTCTATTTTATTAGGTTTCTCTTCATTCTGTCCTTATAGCTAAGTGACTTAATTTTGTTTTCCTTCAAACACAACTCTTTTTGAGCTGGGTGATGGTGTCTCATGCTTTAATCCCAGCCGATCTCCATGAGTTCGAGGTCAGCCTGGTCTACAGAGCAAGTTCCAGGACAGCTGGTGCTACACAGAGAAACCCTGTCTCAAAAAACCAAAAAAAAAAAAAAGAGTCTTATAGCCCACACTGACCTTGAATTCTCTGTGTAACTGAGAATTACTTTGAATTCTGATGCCCCTTCCTCTGCTTCCCAAGTGCTAGGATTACAGGTTATGGGCCTAAAATTAGTGGGGTTTTTTGTTTGTTTGTTTTTAAATTGAAGTACCATAGCTTTTGACTTAGGTCCCAAATCCAAATTGTTTTGTGGCCAGCTGCCAGCCGGGTCAACGGAAATAAATCTGTACTTACTGTTGCCGTGTCTGATGCATAATCGCTCCTCGTCTTTGATGAGCATGCCACATGGTTGATAAAGTTAATGCTTTCTTAAGGATAAGACTGTCTTGGTATGTAAAGCACTTATGTCCGTCAAGTAACATAGGTAGAGAAGGTATCTGTGGTATTAAACCTCGGTGGGAGCAGTGCTATAAAAATGTCCAGAAGGGTGATGATGAAGAGGTTCAGATTGGTGTAGCTGACCAGATGTCATTGGAGTAACACTTTGTAAAGTTAGTTTTAGTAATTATGGTTGGGCCTACAACATATGGTTGTTTCCTGACAATTTGAATTTTAAAATTTGAATTTCAGAGAAGCAAAGATAGCTTTATTCATTTAAGAACCATAATAATGTACAAGGCAACTCCTGGGTAGTTGCCACCTGTCTTGAAGGCCCGGTGGAAAATAAGCCATTTCAAAATCTTCCATTGTCAGGAGGTGGTGGTGCACACTTGAGAGGCAGAAGCAGGCAGATCTCTGAGAGTTTGAGGCCAGCCTGGTCTACAGAGTGAGTTCCAGGACAGCCAGGGCTACACAGAGAAACCCTGTCTCGGGAAAAAAAAAACAAACACAAAACAAAACAAAAATACTCATCTAGCTGCGTGTGGTGGTGCATGCCTCTTTCAACTCCTCACTGGGTTCCTGCAGGAGATGTTCCGTACTAGGTTTTATAGATCTTTGGCCGTGATAGCACCAGTTCCTTTCCTTCCTGATTGTTTGCTTTTTTACACTTTGCATGGAGAAAAATGAAATGAAAAATGTGTGAGAGTTTTAACTATATTAAGCTGCTATGTTAGAGAAAGTTTTAAAATGAAAGACAGTGAAATTGGTAAAATATTGTTACTATTTGTATTTTCTTTAGAGCTTAAAGAGTAAGAAATAACATGTTTGTTATGCTAACTTAGACTAGCATAGCAAATATCTTAGCAGTTTGTCATCTTCACAGAATTTTCTATCTAGCTGTTTTTCTGTTTAAAACAGTACACATCTTCTATAGAAAGTCTGATCATAAAACATGCTCTAGGACATGGATGGTCTTACCAGTCATGTATGTTTTTGCTTAAGGAATACAGAATAAGCCAAGTATGGTGCACTTCTGTAGCCCCAGTGCTGGGGAGCCTGAGGCAGGAAGGACAGCTTGTGCTGTATGGCAGGACCCTGTATCAAAACACACTACAGTGGAGGAGCATATAGATTTCCCTTATTTCATGATCATTCTCAGATATCCATGGAAGAGTTTGCATTTGAGCAGGTTTGCTGGCCTGTGTGGAAGCCAGAGGTGGACACCAGCTGTTTTCCAGTGAATCTGGAACTAACCCGCAGTTGGTCAGCAAGCCCTCGGGATCCTGCTGGTTTTGCCCCCCCAGCACTGGGAGTAGAGGCAGTTAGCACTTTGTCCAGCCTTTTAAATGACTGCTGGGGATGGAAATTCAGGTCCTTAGCTCGCACAAGTTTACCTATTGAGCCACCTCCCCTGTCCCCGTTCCCAGATACTCAGTCTTCAAAACCCTGAGTATTTATGGCACTGTAGTTTTGGGTTTTGTTTGGATTTTGTATCATGTTGCATTTTATCTCACGGATACTCCATAGGTGCTTAAACATCCTCCTGTGGGATATTTTCATGTTCTAAGGTTCCCTGAGTTATTAGGTAGATGGAGGTATTGTAGATAAGGCATTTGAGAATCAGGGTCTCATTTTGTTTGAAGTTGACCACAGTGGAATCATTTGACCACAAAAAGTAATTAATGTTGCCAACCAGAACTACCTTGTTTCTCCTCTTTCCCAGCACAGTACTGGATTTGCTTTTAGGTCTTGTAGTTTTAACTGGTGAAGTAGTCCTGGTTGTCAAAATGTTCGCCAGACATTTGCAGAGGTAGATGAGGCATTGTCTCACAATAAAATAAATGCCAGGCGGTGGTGGCGCACGCCTTTAATCCCAGCACTTGGGAGGCAGAGGCAGGCGGATCTCTGTGAGTTCGAGGCCAGCCTGGTCTACAGAGCGAGATCCAGGAAAGGCGCAAAACTACACAGAGAAACCCTGTCTCGAAGAACAAAAATAAATAAATTAATTAATTAATTAAAATAAAATTTTGTCCCTGCCCTGAAAGAGGCATGTAGGATAAACAGTGAATTTGCCGAACATTTTCGTACATGATACTGAATTCTTAAATTTCTATTCTGAGTCCCTAGAAGTAAATGGGGAAGCTTAAGTGGACTGAGAAAGCAAAAGTTGTTGTTCCAAGTAGCCTAGAAAGAGCATTATGAATACGAGCAGATTTGTAATTTTAACAGTAGGAAGGGTACCTTGCCATCAGTGGCCTGAAGTGTAATTTCTGCCTCTTAATAAGCTGGTAGTGAAGATGTCGGATGCTGCCAGTGCTTTTCTTTTGTTGTTAAGAGCCATGGCTTTTGTGGGCTGGGGAGATGGGTCAGTCAGTAAAGCACTTGACTCTCAAACTTGACCTGAGTTTGGACCCCATAATCCAAAACAAGCTGGCATGGCCCACACCCAAAAGTGGTGAGATGCAGGGGCAGAGACAGGATTCTCATGTGCCAGCTAGCCTGGTCTAGTTGTGGTAACGTTCCAGTGAGAGAACTGCATCAACCAAAAGGTGGAAGACACCTGAAAGACTGTCCCCTGACGTCCATAGAGGCACGCCTGTATCCACACAAGAGTTCAGAAAATCGTGGTTTGGGTTGAGGTTTGGGGAGTAGTGGCGGTGTTTGCTTTGTTTCATTTGAGGTAAGATCAGGCCAGCTGGGTCCCAAACTTGTCTTTTTCTTGCCTCTACCTCCTGCTGAAACTGTAGGTGTAGACCTTCATGCCCAGCAAGTCATAACAGCCGGATTTGACATCTGATGTTGGTCAGACAGTCTATTTGTGTATCTGTCTCTGTGTGCATGCCTATCATACAGACATCTTATTTATAAGGCACTTGCTATATGCATCAGATTGTTCTGATCATCTACGCATCACGATGCTGAAATAATTGTCATCTGTATCCTATTTTTTATTAGCTGAGGCACAGCTAGTAAGTCTAAACTCTGGCATGAAACCTGTGGCACACAGCACTGTGCTGCTTCCGTAATCACAATGTCATTGGTATGGAGACACTATTTAAAAGGTTCAAAGAGTCTACATAGTACATACTTTTAATAGTAGTTTTGAATCAATTTCTTTTTATTTTAAAATGTTTTCATTAGCATGTATTAATTATGCATGTATATTATCACATTTTCATATACGTACATAATGTATTTTATCATATGCAGCCCACCTCCTTTACCCTTTCTTCCCCTTCTCAGCTGGTTTCCCTGTTGGTTTTACTTTTTTTTTTTTATTTTGTATGATTCGGTTAGGGAGTGGTTTGTAGGAGCATGACCACCTGACCAATGGTGGCACCATTGGGTAAGAACATCTCCACCTCCCCCATCAACTTAACCATTGAAGAGCTCAGAAAGGGGTCGAGCCCCTCCCCCAAGTCAGCTCTTAAACTAGTCTCCGTCTGTGTCACAGCCTATTGTCAGCTCCCCTTTTTGCTTTTATGATGTGAACTTTTCTGTTGCTCCCCTGAGTCTCTTCCTTGCAAATAAAATTCACTGTGTAATACAAACCTCCTGTGGAAATTGAGACTTACACTGTATTCTGGGATTCATGCTTTCCTGAGAGAGCTGAGGAACACCAAGGATCAAACTGAGGACTAATAGTTTGTACTGCCTGGAGTCCCACCTTTCTGTAGTGGCAATCATTTAGTTTGAAGCCTACAATATTCAAGACCATTTGATTGACTTAAATGATAGTAGGATTTTTTTTATTATTAAGAAATTTTCTATTCATTTTACGTACCGACCACAGATCCCCCTGATAATGGGATTTTTTTCCCCCAACATTTCTATCTCCTGACATGGGTAATAAATTTATATGCTATGTTTTCTTGGTTTGGAATTGTTTTGTCTTTCTAGTGTGTATCATTTGTCTCAAGATTTTTGATGCAGTATAAATATGCCTTTATATTGTCGTAGTTTTAAACCATACATAGTTACAGGTAAAGGTTTTGTTTCCTGTTTTTCTTTAGCTGAAAAAATGGAGGCCAGTGCCCAGCTGAAAGAACTGGTGTCAGATCTATCATCTCAGTTTGTTGTCTCCCCTCCTGCTTTGAGAACCAGACGGAAAAATGTGTCCAGCACATCCAAGCTTCTAGATGAACTGGTAAGGAATGCAGATTGGTGAAGTCATGATGTTGCCTCAGGTTCCTGAGTGCTGAGATTACAAATATTTTTAAGTGAATTTCTCCTAAGTAAGTTTGTTGAAAAGTAAATTTATTTAAAGATAGCATGTGAGCCAGAGAGATGACTCAGCAGTTAAGCGTCTAGTTGTTCTTGCAGGGGACTTGGGTTCATTTCCCAGCTCACAACCTCCAGCTCCAGTTCTGAGGGATCCACCGCTCCCTGGCTTCCTGGGGCACGAGACATGGATGTGGCACATATGTAGACAAATTACTCAAGACACAAAATAAAACAATTTTTCTAAAGAAAGATAATGTGCACCGGTGCTGGTGGTACCTGCCTTTAATCCCAGCACTTGGAAGGCCGAGGAAGGTGGATCTCTGTGAGTTCAAGGGTACCCAGGGCTACACAGAAAAACTCTGTCCTGGGGGGGGACAAAAGATTTATATTTATATTAAGAGTACAAAACTCCTATCTACTACCTTCAAGACAGATCTGTGGTGTGTTGCTTATAACAGCAGCAGTTTTCCAGTTACCCATTAGAGTGACAGTTTTAAAATTAAAATGGTTGCCAAGTATGATGATGTGCACCCCTAATTCCAGGGCTCAAGTCAGAGACGGGCAGCTCTCTTGAGTTCAGCACCAGCCTGTTCTACATGCTGAGTTATAGGCCAGCCAGGGATGCATAGTGAGATCCCATCAAAATTATCTGGGTGTTTATTATGTAAGGTATTGGTGTGTCATTCACAGAGCATCCTTAGAAAGTTTCAGAATTAAGTCCATAGTCTCTTGTACACAGCCTTAAGATGGACATTGTTCATATACTAAATGTCAGTTACTTTTACTTACAAATGTCAGTTCATAAGCATATGTTAGATTATATTCCATGAGCCAGTTACTATGCAACAAAAATAATTCAACTGATAAGTTGATTAAAATGCAGTTTAATTGACAAAAATAAGTAATTCATTTGTTGAATAAAGTCATTCTGCCCAAATACCTCTGCATATATAGAGATAGAGATAGAGGCGAGAGGCCTTTCTAGCAGGAAAAGCGACAGCTTGCAGGGATTCAGAAGCATGGCAGGATGGTGGCTACTCAGTAGACTTGTAGGTTTCAGGTAGTTTCTGTGGAAAGTATTCTGGGAAGGAAGAAACCCATCTCTGGTGACCTAGTGCCTACAAGACGGCCAGAACCTGGACTTGGAGCTGAGCTGCATTAACTCAGGGTGGTGGACAGTGGAAGCATACACAGTGAAACTGTGACAAGACGTGGAGAATGGGTGTGTTGTGGAAATGAGGAATAAAGAGCAATTCTGTTCTAGACCATCAAGTGTTCTTCTAAAGAGCCAGAGGGCTCTGTCTAGGACCTAGGGTTTTTAGTGATGCTTGACTCCTTATCTGAGCAGGATACTTTTTTTATTTTTGGTTTTTTTTATGGAGGTTTCTTTGAAGCCCTCGCTGTCCTAGAATTCACTCTGTAGACCAGGCTGGCCTCAAACTCAGAGATTCGCCTGCCTCTGCCTCCCGGGTTCCGGGGTTAAAGGCGTGCACCACCACCATCTGGCCAGGCAGGATACTTTTAAAATCAGACTAGATGGCACACCCCTTTAATCCCAGCACTCAGAAGGCAGAGGCAAGCCGGTCTCTGAGTTTGAGGCCAGCTTGGTCTACAAAGCAAGTCCTAGGACAGCCAGTTACAGAAAAACCCTGTCTCAAAAATCAAAAACAGAAAAATTTTAATTGCTTAGGCAATTTATATTTTCTAATTTTTAACCCATAGGAGAGTGGCCCTAAACCATTAGAAATCGTAGAACAAAAAGCAAAAAGAAGCAGGACTGTGAAGACAAGAGCAAGCAGGTAAGCAGCACTCTGCTCTGTAGCCTCTCCACTTGTTGGCTGGGAAGAGGGCTTCTCAGACATACCTGGTGCTGGCTCCTTGACGTTGGCCAGGAGCCCAGTGCTGAAGGTAGCATTCTCCAGAGTGGAGAGGGGTGGCCTAAAGGTGGTTCTTTGTCCACTGGGGGTGACTGGGAGAGAAGATAGTTTTTGCCTTTTCGTTAATAAGGAATTATAACTTGAAAGTCCCGCAGTTGTTTCTCTACTAGCAATGTTACTGCATCTGTGGTAAAATCAGTTCATTGGGATATTTTTGTTTCATGGTATTCTGTTCATGCTGTACTTAGGCATGGCTAAATTTAATAAACATGCAAATTAATAAATAAGCATAGTGCTCTTGTGTAAATTGTCTGTGTCTAAGGTACACACACATCCTCAGCAGCTGCTACTGTTTCGGAGTATTGCCCCACCCACCCCTTTTGTGATACAGCACTGCATACCTAAGCCGAGCCCTGAATTCCTTGTGTTTTTCCTTAGACTAGGTCTTTAGAACATAGAGCCTTGGCTAGATTGGAACTTGCTAAGTAAACCAGGCCAACCTCAAACTCTTCTACTCTCCTCCTGCCTTTCTTACTGAGTCTTGGAATTTATAAGCTCCGTGGGCCTGCTGGCTCTCATCCCATGAGCAAACCATAGGTACTTGGACCATCCTTGTAGCACAGCAGTGTTTCCTATGCATATGTACTAAGTATGTGGGCACAGACGGGATGGGTGGGAGGTGACACTGACCCTGCCTGCCATTAGCCCTCAGCTGTGCTTTGGTCCCTTCCCCTTCAGTTCTCCAGAGTGACTCACTGTGGTGCCTGTTCCTACTTGAGTGTCTCTCTCTTTCAGAAACACGGGGAAAGGAAGCTCTTGGTCACCTCCCCCTGTAGAAATTAAGCTGATTTCTCCCTTGGCAAGCCCTGTTGATGAAATAAAGATCAGCAAACCAAGAAAAACTACAGAAGTAGCAGGAAAAACTCTTGGAAGGGGCAAAAAGAAGCTGTCTTCCTTTCCGAAGCAAGTTCTACGCAGGAAAATGTTGTAATTTTTAGCCCAAGATTTTAACGTGCACCTGTTTGTAAAGTCATCAGTATTTGTGTGGATTATTAAAGTCACCTAATTTGGAAGGAAATAATTTATATAAATTGTACAATTTTGTAAACAAGTAAATAAGTAGCTCCACATGAAGTGTGGTTCTTCTAGCCCAGGCGTTTTATAAAATTTCATACGTTTATATAATATGTAAATATGGCTTATTATTGGGATGTTAAATAAACTACTGTAAAGTATACCACTGTGTGTCTGTTAGATTTTTGAGAAGGGATTTCTGTCTTAGTCGTGATTTTATATGCTACTAGACATTTGTCCGTTTTCTTCATTGGTACTAGAACTAGTCTTGAAATGAGGGTGACCGACTGTTGATTATTTTTTAAAGTTGCTGTTTTATAATTTATGCACTTTGAGTCTGTTACTCAGATTTCTAATCATTACATGTACTTTCCTTGGGCTTTGCCTGATACTGTGTTGAATTTGAATTGTGGGCATGTGATTTTGCCTTTTTGTAGTTTTACAAATTTTGTGTAATCTACCTCAAAAGAGTAATTTTCCAGTAATGCATTGGTTAACTATAATGCTGGCATTTCTTGTTCAGTAACTTAAAGACTATTCTTGTCTCAATTCAGAGACTAATTATCCAGGTTAGATTGACCGGTTCACTGCTTCTTAGCAACCTCATGAAAGGATTTAAGAAAGAAATGTGAATAAAACTGCTCCAGATACTCAGTCCACTGGTGTGTGCCTACTGTTGAGAAGAGAGTTGGACCAATTTTAGATTACCCGTGCTGTGACGGCTCCTGAGTCACAGCAGCCTCTCAGTATTCAGGAGAAAACTGCAGTGCCCACAGGACCTCAGGCACAGATCATGGAGAATGGAAGAGTGTGAGTAGATGCGGAGAGGAGAGACAACCCCTGTTGTACAGCATGAGTGTGCGCAAGTAATGGCGCCTGATGGAGGCTAGGAAATTCATCAATAACTAAGTGTTGTCAAATAATTGATGACAGGTAATTGATAGTGTGTAATGAATGGACCCTTAGTAATTGATACCTAGAAACAGACTGCCTTTGTCAACTAAGCTCTGGATGTTTTCGTGTGAAGTGTAGCGGTGTGCTCTGTATGTTATTTTTCTACCGAATAGCATTATGGAAAAGGAGAAAAGGGGGGAAGAAATGCCTGTGCCGGGGAGCACGGACAGCGTGAGAGTGGCAGTACGGGTGCGGCCTTTCAGCCAGGTCAGTCGTGTCATTGCCTTGTCGACAGTTACTGCCTGATTTTACTCACTTTTAATAACAGTTGCGGAATTTGTACTGAAGCTGCTTGTCATTTATGAAATACTAAACTTATTTAAATGAATTTGTCAAATGAATAACAAAAGCTCTAAGCATAATTTAGTAAACAATTTCATTCCTTGGTACAAGTAGCACAATAAAAAACTGACAAGAGAAATACTGTCAAGTTAATAATTATTTAAACCAGTGCAGTTGGGTGCAGGAGAACGTGTGGTGTCTGCTTTTTTTTTTTTTTTTGGCGGTGGGGGTGGGGTGGGGTGGTTCTTTGGGGTTTGGTTTTTTTTTTTGGTTTTTGTTTGTTTGTTTTTGGTTTTTCAAGACAGGGTTTCTCTATGTAGCTTGAGCCTGTTCTAGAACTCACTCTGTATCCCAGGCTGTCCTCAAAATCCGCCTGCCTGAAGGTGTGCACCACCACCGCCTGGCTTGTATCTGCTTTTAATGCATGTATGGGGGCAGAGGTGGAGCTCAGTGATAGTGTTCACCTGCCGTGTATGAATCCCTGGGGTGGCTCACCAGCACTCTGTAAAACTAGGCATGGTGACATGGGAATCCCAGCAGGAGGAGTTAGAGACCCGACTAGAAGCTGCCATCCTTGGCTGTGTTGTACATTCAAGGCCAGCTTGAAACCCTGTCTCAAAAACACCCAAAGTTTTATCTTTTATAAAAGTAGGTCTTGCCATGTGTGTACATAGATCAGTGATCCCAACACAGAATGCTGAATCAGGAGAATCATAAGTCACAATGAGACCATGCCAGGCCACGCTCACATGTTAATGGGTTTGTGTGCGAATCTACAACTTTCTATGGAAACACTACTGCTCTTGAGATCTCGTGTACACAAGGCCACCCCTTCCCTTTGGCTGTGTCCCATTCTACGTTAGAACGTGTAGGCACACTGTCCAGAGTGCACAGGTCAGAAGCCTCTGGACCTAAACCCCTCTACAGGAGTGGGGAACTTGGAGAAGATACTGTGATGTAATGAGCCTGCCAGGTAGAGAGCTGTGACCACTGGAACTTACCATCCATCCTTTCCATTATGGTAGGCTTGTCTTTACCCACTGTGACCAGTGATGTCTTGTTGCTATAGGACTGCCAGAAAATGCTAATTCTAAAGGGAAGTAAACAGGGGACTGGAGAGATGGCTCAGTGGTTAAGAGCATTGGCTGCTCTTGCAGAAGACCCAGGTTCAGTTCCCAGCAACTACATGGGGACTAACAACTATCCATAACTCCAGTTCCAGGGCATCTGATGCCCTCTTAACCTCCATAGGCACCAGGCACGCACATACATGTAGGCAAAACACAAAAGAAAAACTAAGGATTTTTAAATAAAGGGTAAGTATCCAGTTGATTTTCTGCTCCATTCCAAAACTGGGACCAGAAACCTAGAGGTACTTTTGTCCTGTTCTTACCGGAGAGCCCAGCTCATGAATCTGCAAATGGCAGCTAACCTACCTGACACACCCGACAGGAGGTACTCCACCAGGTAACTCCAGGTTATCTTCTGGAGCCTGGAATGTCACAGTGTGCCTCGTTAAACACTTCCTGTGGAGACCACCCCAGCCCCACAGGGCTCCTGTTTTCATTAGCTCATGCTGTGGGCATAGACATCACACTACAGGAGGAAGAAGACTCTTACGGAGTTCTGCAAACCCTGTACAACTTTGCCACCCAGGAAATAAGTTTGCACTTTATACACCGTCCCCCAGACCACCCCCCCCACACACACACACACATGCACCCTATGTCAAGAATTAAAAGAATGTTACCCACCAGTCACCCCTAAGGATGTCTCCTATCCAAGGTCCTGAATCTTGATGCTACCAACTCATACCATCATGGGTAGATGGATGAATGCATAGTTCTTACTGTGTCCTCTAAAGGAGTACAGTCTCCACTTACTAGCAGAGTATTACTATAGTAGAGCCAGGTCCTACCAGGAAGGAAGGAAGGGAACCAGGTTCCCAGCCTCTCTGCTTTGCAACAGCTGGCCTGTGTGTGGCTACTCCTGGGCAGGACCTAGGATGTCCAGTTCTATGGATCCAGGTATAAGGGATGCTCAAAATGCTATCATCTAATGTTGGGGCGGTATGCACAAGACCAAGAGAAGGTCTTCCTCCAGCACCTATGTATGTATAGTCAGGATGGGAGGTATCTTTCTGAGCTCCCTCAAGTCCAGTCCCATCTGGCTTTCTCACGGGGACTGGGCTATGGAAGGGAATGTGAGTATTCAAGATCCCGACCTCTGTTTTGTCACAGCCTTTCCAACCTCAGGTTCATCTGGCAGCTTACATTACCTGTGTCTACTGTGACCCTCCTAGTGTTATTGTAAGTGCTTTGAAGATGGAACGTTCCCCACAGGCCTGCATGTCAGAATGCTTGCTTCCCAGCCAGTGGCAGTTCGGGGAGATTGTGGAGCCTTTGGGACATAGGGCCTCGCTGGCCTCTGAAAGCTACTGAGACCTTCAGCTTGAGCTTGCTTGGAGTCCCATTACTGTTTCCTGATCTGCTAAACTGTGAACAAACTGCTACAGGCTCCTGCCACCAGTCCCCCGGCCATCCCCACTGTCCCCCGCCATCCCCACCATCATGCCTAACGGACACGGTGGCCTGAAACAGCCCAAACAAGCCCTTCCCTTCAAGTGCTTTGTGAAAGTCCTTTGTCACGGGGCCTGAGAACAGTAATTACTGTGGGGGCCGGGGGGAGGTCGAGGGTCCAGTGCTCCCTCAACCTGCGTTTTGAACTGTTCACTTTCCCGGGCCTGTAATGTCTCTCCTAATAGAATATCTACCCCCAGAATGCTCTCGGGGACCGGGGATATTAGTGCGAAACAGAATGGGGGTATTCTCCTCATGCCCAGGCACAGAACAACACTTGTTTTTCTCTGATGGTCGTACCCCCATCCCCACCGGTTACTTTACATAGCCCTCGCACCTGCAGCCCTTGGGCACCTGTAACCACCAGAGCAGTGGGCTCCATGTCTTCGTAGGCCCAGTGGAATAGTGAATTCCTTGGAAGGACTGTGTCACCCTCTAAAGCTTATTCTGAGATAAAATCTTGTTCTCTGATCTCCACACGCACCATGGTGAGGGCATATACACACACGCATGCACTCACACACATCATACATTCTCTAATAATAAAATGAGATATAATGAAAATGGATTTCCCGGGTCCTTGAATCGCCTGGGCCTAAGTGGCTTCTCCCATCCATGCCAGTTCCCACAAAATGCCCATGACTTCCTCGATGCTTGCTCTGAGCTACCTGCCCTGACACACCCCTCTCATTTGGCCAGGCTGCTGCTCTTGTGGCCACAGAGATCAATTCTACTGTGGACCAAGCTCCTTGGATCTGGCAGGCAGTCTGGATGCTCTTCCTCAGGCCAGATGATCGCTAATGTTGCTCCCCTCCCAGCTCCATTTCTTCTCACAGAGAAGATGTCATTCCCATATCCCAGAGTGTGCTCACTTGAGCAGGCAAAGTTCTCAGGACAATCTGTTGAAAAGATTTTGTTAGCCGGGTTGTGGTGGCACAGGCCTTTAAGCCCAGCATTTGGGAAGCAGAGGCAGGCAGATCTCTGAGTTTGAGGCCAACCTAGTCTACAGAATGAGTTCCAGGACAGCCAGGGGTACATGGAAAAACTCTTGTCTCAAAAAACCAAACAAAAAATAAAAGGTTTTGCTAGCTGTCTAGGTACGCTGCCGCTGTGCAGTCTGGAACAGTCTGCTTCTGCTTCTGTCTCTATTGGTACAAGCATCAGGCGTAGGTGGAGTCTCAGTCCTCATTTCCTTCCATGTGCTGATGAGGTGCCAGTTCCCTTGATTCCTCTCTCATTTTTACCTACTGCGCATGGCTGGTTGCTGGGATTCTTTCCTTGGTGTCCCAGGCTTCCATTTCCCTAGCATTGTGCAGGCTGAAACTCTTCTGGTATTTAGCACTTTTGCCCATAGCCATCTAGATATTGGTGGCCATCCAGTCCACAGAAACAACCCCACTACGGTAGCGAGACACTGTCCTTTCTTTTAACAGTGGTGCAATGGGCATTTGGAAAACAGCTGTTCATAATCCAGCATTGCCTTTGGGGTATACTCATTAGGACAGTCACAAGCATCTTGCCATATGGAGGGTTCCTTCCCATACAGAATTACATATCGTACTTGTGTGCCTCCTTGCTCAAGCTTTTATTTTCTTATCCAATCCCTCAGTTTTCTGGTTGGCTTACCAATTATTCAAGAAAAAAAATCCAGCCGGGTGGTGGTGGCACATGCCTTTAATTCCAGCACTCGGGAGGCAGAGCCAGGCAGATCTCTGTGAGTTCGAGGCCAGCCTGGTCTACAAAGCGAGTTCCAGGACAGGCACCAAAGCTACACAAAGATACCCTGTCTCAACAAACCAAAAAAAAAAAAAAAAAAAAAAAAAAAAAAAAAAAAAAAAAAAAAAAAAAAAAAAAAGAAAAAGAAAGAAAGAAGAAAAAAAGAAAAAAAAAGAAAGAAAGAAAAAATCCAGTCCCAATATATGAGAAGCAGCCACGAGGTGCCACAAGACAAGATGAAGCAGTAGAGATCAGTGTTGCCAAGTGAGCCTCACCAGCAGGTGCATGAGCCTAGGCAGACCCTACAACTCTAGTCAGAGAACAAGGCTTATAAATCAGGCTTTCTCACTGGTCTATTGCTGTGAAGAGACACCGTGGACAAGGCAACTCCTAGAAAAAAGTATTTAATTGAGGGCTGCTTATAGTTTCAGAGGGTTGAGTCCATGACCATCATGTCAGGGATCATGGCAGCAGGCAGGCAGGCATGGCCCTGGAGCAGTAGCTGAGAGCTTATATCTTATCAACAAGTTAGAGGCAGAGAAATGGAAACGGAGTGGGTGTGGCCTTGCTGGAGGAGGTGTGTCACTGGGGTTAGGCTTTGGGTTTCAAAAGCCCATGCCATACCAACTAGAAACCGAATATTCAAATATGAGCCTATAGGGGCCATTCTCATTCAAACCACCACAAGGGGTTGGGACAAGTGACTTCTTCCAGCCAGAATGTACTGTGATTCTGAATTTGTAACCTAACTATAGAGAGAGAAGAACTCTGGAAGCCGCTGTGTGGTTTCCATGCATTCCCAAAGCACCACCATCCGAGACCCTAAAAATGGAGAGCATTTGAAGACCTTCACCTTTGACCTGGCATATTGGTCTCACGACGGATATCAAAAGGACAAAGATGGCATCCTTATTCCATCTAATCCAACTAGTAAATTTGCAGGCCAGGTAAGTTGCTTGGAAACTACAGTGGTAGATTTTGTGTTTTGTGTTTTCTTTTCTGATGCACTATAAACATTTCAGTATTGTCCACGCCAGAGCAGGGAGACGGCTCAGTTGTCAAAACACTTGCTGCCGGAGCATGAGGACCTGAGTTTGATAAAACACACTGTTAGAAGTTCTTGGAAGCATACATAGCATACAAGGAAATCAGTGCAGGAATCGGTTAATATAACTATAAGTCAAATTCCATTAATCCTAGAGACCACACAACCTTTATAGTACAATAATTCTTTGTTTCTGTTTTTGTTTTGTTTTTTTTTTGATACAGTGTCTCTCTATGCAGCCCTGGCTAGCCTAGAACTTGTTTTCTAGACCAGGCTGGCCCCAAATTCACAGAGATCCTCCTGCCTCTGCCTCCTAAGTGCTGGTATTAAAGGCATGAAGGTTTTTTTATTCCTTTCTATGAGAAACAAATAGTATTTTTTGTTGTTGTTTTCTGTTTTTTGAGACAGGGATTCTCTCTGTAGTCCTGGCTGTCCTGCAATTAGTTCTGTAAAGCAGGCTGACCTTGAACTCGGAGATTCCCCTGCCTCCTGCCTCCTGAGTGCTGGGACTAAAGGAATGTGCCACCACTGCCTGGCTAGAAACAAATAGTATTAAAATTGGTTATTTTAAATTTTTTCTTAGTAGATCATACTATTTTGGTGTGTATGTCTTTCTCAGAATTAAAAATTACATAAATTACACAAGTGTATATATTGTGACAAACGGATTACATGATTCTCCCTTTTTCTTCTTTGAGAGCTGTTGCTGGAGTGGCTGTGACCAGAAAGAGAAGGAGCCAGGCCACACCTGCCTTTCGAGCAACTCTGTACAAGCATCTTTGGATTCCACTTTTAAAAAATGTTTCCTTTTTTTTTTTTTCTTTCTGTTTCCATCTCCCAAAGCACTACTCTACCGTGATGCCTGATTTTAAAAGCTTGTTGTTCTTGCTGTTGTTTTAATATATTTTCAGGGGCTGGAGAGGTGGCAGCTGAGTGCTTAAGAGCACTAGCTGCTCTTCCACAGGACCTGGGTTCAATCCCAGCAGTCACATGATGGCTCACAACTGTCTGTAACTCCAGTTCTAGGAGATCTTCTGGTCTCCAAGGACAGCAGGCACACGTGTGGTACATAAACACACATGTAGGCAAAACACCCATGCACATAAAATAATAAAAATGTAAATAGATTTTGTATTAATTCTTTTAGAACTCCATGCATGCATACATTACATTTTTATGGTATTCACCCCTTGCTCCTTCCCTAAACTCCTCCTAGATCCACCCCCCACTTTCCCATCCCCTCCCAATTTCTTGTCTTCTCTCTCCCTCCCTCCCTCCCTCCCTCCCACCCTTTCTTTCTTTACCCATAGAGCCCAATTTTAGCTGTCCATATATCAGGAATGTGGAGCCATTAACTGCAGCTTCTTAACTTACCAGGGGTCACACCCTTAAAGCAAATTGTCTCCCCTGGAAACCACCAACTGTCAGTACCTCCTCAGCTGGGTGAGGCTCACGAGTCCCGCCCACTCTGTGCTGGAATGGCAACTGGCTTGCTATTGTGCAGGGCTTGTGAGTTCCTGAGTGAAGGTCCATCATGCCCTGAAGGCACTGTTTGGCTCGGGCCCTCCCTGACCTCTGGCTCTTCCCATCTTTCTGCTCCCTCTTCTTCAGTGGTCTCTGAGCATTGAGGAGAGGTTTGTTTTTTTAAGAGTGCATGCATTAGGCAACTTTCTGTTAGTATATATATCTATCTATCTATACATAAACACCTGCGATAACCCACTCTGAAGAGTCAAGGCTCACTTGGCTCACTGTGTAGGCAGCAGCCCGTTACTTTTCCAGACTGTGGTGAAGTAAGACATTACAGCAGGCAGTGTTGGGGGAGGCAAAGCTCCAGATCTCATGGCAGGAAATAAAAGAATGAGACTGGGGTGAAGTTTCCGCAGCCTCCCAGCGCTACCAACCTGGGGGGGCTAAACCTTTGAGTGGCACCCTGGATACAAAATACAGTTCTGTGGAGGGGTTTGTGTCGTGTGAGTGTGTGCATACACTCATATGTGTGCTGAAGTGATGCTTTAGAGCCACCAGGGTTGGTGACAGTTACAATTTCTTCTCTAGATCCATGTCTTCCATGATATTGGAAGAGGAATTCTAGACAGTGCCTGGCGAGGCTACAATGCTACTCTCCTGGCCTATGGCCAGACTGGCTCTGGAAAAAGCTACTCCATGGTTGGCTTTGGCACAAACAAGGGTATTATTCCAAGAGTGTGTGAAGAGCTCTTCCAAGCTATTAAGATGCAAAGAGAAAACATAGAACTCCAGGTATGTATCCATTATTCTAGAATCCTTTCTTTGGGGAACTGCACCTTTTCATTTCCCACAAATGGAAGGCACTAACATCTGTTTTCAGATTTGTGTGTGTGTGTGTGTGTGTGTGTGTGTGTGTGTGTGTGTTGGGGGACATTTGATGGCACTGTGAATCTCAAGATTGCATTTGCATTAATTAAATAAAATTAACCTTGGGTCAGGAGGCCGTGTTGGCAACTAGTTAACAGGAAGTAATCATAGAGCCTCGGAGGGCATCTGGGAGAGAGCGAGAAACACAGGAAGTAGTAGGGTGGGATTTGGCGTGGAGCAGCTTTTTCTGGTTTAGCAAAGAGTAGACACCAGCAAGGAGAGAGGGTCAGCTAGTTGCTACTCGGCCTCTCTGAGCCCCCAGGTTTTCTCCTCAGCCTTTGAATCTTGAATCTTATTCATAATTGAATGATAGAGATTCAGTTAAAGCTACCTTTAGCGGCAGTGATGGGGCCAGTGCCTGTGGGAACCCAAGTGACCAGGATGCTGCTAGAGAAGCAGGTTCGAAACTATGGAGTTGCAATTGCTGGCTGAGATAGCAGTCGATTAAGGCTCAGCCACTGTGCCAAAGTTGAAACAATGTTGGCACCCAATATGGGGCCCAAATTTCTACACAGGGCCTGAGAAAGCTGAAAATAAATAAATAAATAAATAAATTAATTAATTAATTAATTAATTAAGGATGCGGCTCCTTTAAGAGGTGCTGTTGTGCAGCAGAGCACTTGAGCAACCAGCATGCTAAATAGAAGCAACAAGCTAAGTAAAGTGCCTGCCACTGTGTGGGAACCAACTTCCTAGAGCTGGGTAGGTTAAATGCAACTCTCAGGTAAATGCAGCTCTCAGCCAGGCTCTGGGTTTAAGGCTGGGCTCTCAGCGATCTGAGGAGGGGGTGAAGCCAACCACCAGAGCCACATGGCAGAGGGTTAGTAGGCGAAGCACATACTGTGTGAGTCATTTCTGTAAAGTCCACCCTAAAACCCTCCCCCAGCACCGAATGGCAGAAGCCACATCCTCCCCTCCTGTCCACGTTCTAATTAATCTTCCTGTCTTAGCCCCCCCCCCCCAGAACCGGAATTGCAGGCCTGACAATAATCCCTGTTTTGTGTGTTTTCCTTTTCTTTTTGATTGTGTGTGTGAGTGTGTACATGAGTATGTGACACAACAGTGCATGCACACATGTCTATACAGGTAGAGATACATGCTTCCGTGCACATGTGTGGAGGCCAGAGGAGGACACTGGGTGTCCCCTCCATCACTCTCCACCTTGTTCCCTTGAGACAAGGTCTCTCACTGAACCTGGAGTTTGATGTGTTTAGATAGACTGTCAGGCAGTCAGCCCAGAGCGCCTCCTGTCTGCACCCCCACAGTTGCAGGTGAGCACAGTCATACCCGGCTTTTTATGTGGGTGCTGGGAATCCTAACTCAGGTCCTCATGCTTGAGCGGCCAGTGTTCTTACCCACTGAGCAGCTCCCAGCCTGTTTTGTGTCTTTTTAAATTTTATATTGCGAGACTTTCCAGTGCCGTAAAATTCCCTGAGAAGCATGTGGTTTGAAACAGTTCAGTGCAGTTAATGTTAGTAAGCCTTTTCCTTTGTTGAATGTTTATATTCTTGTTGCTACATCACTCCTGAACTCAGGACACTGACACATTGTTCTCCCTACAGGTCATGTTTAGCATGCTGGAAATCTACAATGAACAGGTAACATTGTAGCTGGAGAGTTTTCTCTCCCGTCCCGTCAATCCCCAGCAGTCCGACAGCCCACTTATAAAATAAACACACAGGCTCTTATATTATTTAAACTGTTTGGCCTAGTGGCTCAGGCTTCTAGCTATCTAGTTCTTACATCTTAAATTAATCCATTTCTATAAATCTATACCTTGCCACGTGGCTTGTGGCTTACCGGCATCTTCACATGCTGCTTGTCATGGCGGCGGCTGGCAGTGTCTCCCTCTGCCTTCCTGTTCTCTCAATTCTCCTCTCTGTTAGTCCCACCTATACTTCCTGCCTGGCCCACTGGCCAATCAGTGTTTTATTTATTGACCAATCAGAGCAACACATTTGACATACAGACCATCCCACAGCATAACATTCTCTCTATCTCTGTCTCTTTCTCTCTGTCTCTGCTGAGAATCAAACCCAGGTCCTTGCACACCCTAAGACAGGCTTTACCACTGAGCCCCACCTATCCTGGGAGCCTGTGCTGACTCTGGATTACTGGCACCAAGGGCTCTGGTCCCCCGTCATGCTGTGTTGAATGTAGCCCACCTGCCTCTCCAGCACCACCTCAAATTCCTTGTTCTTCACTGTAGGGAACCTTTTTCATTCAAACCATCACAGCAAATCTCCTGCCTTTCCAGACATGCCCTTCTCTGACCGCTGTCCTTTCTCTGCTGCTGAAGAAACCACTTGACTTCCAGGCCATCGCTTCATGCGTCCTGAGATCATTATGGTCAGTGGGTGAGATGCTGTTGGGGACCAAAAGGGGACTCCTGAGTCTCTGCAGCCCTTGCTGTCTGAGGCATGGCTCATCTCTGCTTTGGAGAGCACAAGAGAGATGAGCCGCCTTGCCATGTGCCGTGAGGCTGCTGACGGACGCTGCAATTTCCTTTCCACAACATTCTCGTGTGTCACTAAATAGGACTTTTAATTCCCCTATCCCACTCAAGTAAAGGTGTGAAACACATTCTTTTTTTTTAAATTATTTTATTTATTTATTTTTTAAGATTTATTTATTTATTATGTATACAGTATTCTGCCTGCATGTGTCCCTGCAGGCCAGAAGAGGGCACTAGATCTCATTACAGAGGGTTGTGAGTCACCATGTGGTTGCTGGAAATTGAACTCAGGACCTCTGGAAGAGCAGTCAGTGCTCTTAACTGTAGTTGGAGTTTTCCTGCCTTGCCCACAGTCAGGACAAATCTTCGTCACCCGCCAGTCCCACAGCCACTCAGACCCAACCAAGTAAACACAGAGACTTATATTGGTTACAAACTGTATGGCCGTGGCAGGCTTCTTGCTAACTGTTCTTACAGCTTAAATTAATCCATTTCCATTAATCTATACCTTGCCACGTGGCTCGTGGCTTACCGGCATCTTCACATGCTGTTTCTCATCATGGCGGCTGGCAGTGTCTCTCTCTCTCAGCCTTCCACTTCCCAGCTTTATTCTCCTCCTTGTCCCGCCTACACTTCCTGCCTAGCCAATGGCCAATCAGTGTTTTATTTATTGACTAATTAGCAACACATTTGCCATACAGAACATTCCACAGCACTTAACCACTGAGCCATCTCTCCAGTCCCCCGTGAAACACATTCTTAGCTCAAGGGTCACAGGGGAGCAGTTGGTGCCTTGGATCTAGTTCACAGCCTGCGGCTGGCAGACTTCTGTCTGGAGCAGTGGGAAGAACAGAAGAATGAGACAGGGTGCTGCTCGGTAGCCCAGGCTAGCTTAGAACTCACTGTATCTTAGAGGTAGAATGCTTGTTTACCAGCCTTAAAGCCCTTGATTTCATCCCAAGGCCACCAAAATAATAATGATGATGATGATGATGATGATGATAATTCTGTAAATCAGAGATAAATATATTCAAGCATAGAAGTTTTAAAAGTCATCTGTTTATAGTCAAAAAAGTGTGTACTCTCAACATCCCAACTTACAACCCACCTCCCAGCTCTCCCATGCCCCAGAGAAGGAAGGCATCCTCGGCCTGTGTGCTCAACCAGCACCTCTTGAGCTTTCCCTATGAACTGGGAGGAAGATTTCACAGCACCCTTCAAAATTCAGAGTCGGAGGCCTGGAAAATAATAAAACTGTGTTTCCAAGAATAATCGCTTAAATAAAGAACTAGGTTTCTGGGAGCTGGCAGGATGGCTCAGAGGGTTAAGACACATGTTTCCAAGCCTGATGACCTGAGTTCGGTCTCCTGAACCCACATAAAGATGGAAAGAAAGAACTGACTCCACTAAGTTCTCCTCTGACCTCCATGTGCACACTGTGGTACTGTGGGACTCCATGTGCACCTCACCTCCATGTGCGGGCACTCAAGTACACGTACACACACACGTGTACACACACACACACACACACACACACACACACACACACACACACACACACATTGGTAATTAGTCTTCTCATTCCACTGTTATGATAGACTTTCTTGTCTTCTTTTTTGTTTTTGCTTGTTCGTTTGTTTATTTGTTTGTTTGTTTGTTTGGTTTGTTTGAGACAGGGTTTCTCTGTCACTCTGGCTGTCCTGGAACTTGCTCTGTAGCCCAGGCTGGCCTCAAACTCTGAGACCCACCTGCCTCTGCCTCCCAAGTGCTGGGATTAAAGGTGTGTGCCACCACTGTCCAGCCTCTCTTGTCTTCTTTCCTGTACATTTCCCTGTTTCTTACTTAGCTCAATTATAAGGTTGTCTGGTACCTATAGAAATTCAGTATTTAAAAAAAAAAAAAAAAAAAAGAGCCAGGCGGTGGTGGCACACGCCTTTAATCCCAGCACTCGAGAGGCAGAGGCAGGTAGATCTCTGTGAGTTCGAGGCCAGCCTTGGCTACAGAGTGAGTTCCAGGAAAGGTGCAAAGCTACACAGAGAAACCTTGTCTTGGGGAAAAAAAAAGAAAGAAAAGAAAAGAAAAGAAAAGGAAGAAACTCAGTATTAATTCAACTACCTAAGACATATTTACAGAGCACCTAATATTTCACAGGCAGTGATAAGGAAGGAAATGAAATTCCCACGTTCTTGAGCTGTATACCATTTCTTCTTCTGTTTCCTCCTACAGATAAGAGATTTGCTATCTAGAACCAAGACTCCCGGAGGGTTGAAAGTCAGGGAAGATCCACAGCTGGGCTTTTTTGTGGAAGGTCTGAAGTGGGTGCCTTGTGAGAATTACGCACAGATTGAAAAGCTGATGGAGCAAGGATCAAAAATCAGGATGACAGCTTCGACCAACATGAATGCCAGCAGCAGCCGGTCCCACATGGTCATCACCATCCAGTTCAAGCAGGTGGGAGTCCTCATCTGTGGGACAGGCTCCTGGTGGCAGAGCAGGGGTGGTGCGGTGGACTTTGTCCAGAGTGGACCAGGGACTAAAGTACCCGCTTCCAACCATAGTAGGTGGGGCCCAGATGGGAAGAGCTGAGGGCCTTGCTCTCCTTGGCCCCCCCTCAATGAAGCAGGCTCCTTACTTATGACAGAGTGGTCTTATGATCAACCAATCCTTGGAGTGCCCACAGGACATGGCTGGCTGTTTTTCCTCAAGTAAATTCTATACTCCAAGGAATGAATTTTGAGGCCAAGTTGGCAAAGGAGTCAACTGTGAAGACACTGACTGTGGTCTAGCTTGGAGAACTAAGATTAGCAGACCCACACTTACCCATCTGAGGATCAGTCGTGAGCCAAGGGCATGGCCAGGTGCTCAAGCATCTTTCTGAGACTCAGACTGACCAAGATCAGTTCTTGGAAATCCTGTAACTAACTAAAACCTTTGTGTAAACGGAGGCTTTTCTGTCCTACTCGGTCCCACAGCCACTTTAAAAATAATCACTCAGAGGCTTAATATTAATTACAAATTGTTTGGCCTATCACTCAGGCTTATTATTAATTAGCTCTTACAACTTAAATTAATCCATTTCTTTTTTCTTTTTTTTTTGGTTTTTTGAGACAGGGTTTCTCTGTAGTTTTGGAGCCTGTCCTGGACTAGCTCTGTAGACCAGGCTGGCCTCGAACTCACAGAGATCCACCTGCCTCTGCCTCCCAAGTGCTGGGATTACAGGCATGCGCCACCACCGCCCGGCATTCATTTCTATTAATCTATGTTTTGCCAAGTGTCTCATGGCTTTACCTGTGCTCCTCCAGTGGCTGGCTGGCATCTCCCTGACTTCGCCCTTCTTCTCCCTGTATCTCTGCTTAGATTTCCTGCCTGGCTCTATCCTGCCTTGCTATAGGCCAAAAGCAGCTTCTTTATCAACCAATGGTAATAAAACATATTTACAGCATACAGAGGGGTTATCCCACAGCACCTTTGATAAACCAGAGAGGACCTCTCTTCTCCACTCTCCTTGGTGGGTGTCAGGACGTCTCTGAGCAACATCCCTGGTTTGGTTTGTTCTAGAAACAGTTGCTCCTGAGTCCTGGGTGAATGCCACAGCCAGCTGTGATTACACGACCCTTGTCCTCTCAGTGCTGAACCCGCAATGGAGGACACCATCTTGTTCACAAAAGTGGCTGTTAGGTACCCGTGCTAACATTTTTGAGGGGATCATCTTCCCAACCCCCAGTTTTGTCTTCTGTAAAATGGGGTGATGGCTTTGTCCTCAGGCACGTTGGGAGGCTGAGATGAGGCACTGCGTTCTAGAGAATTTTCTAGAGCTGGGAGGATGGTTCATCAGTAAAGCTCTTGCCGTGCAAACATGAGGGCCAGAGTTCAAATCCCCAGCACCCACATAAAAGGGTCAGGCACGGCAGCATGCTCCTATGATCTTCATGCTAAAGAAGCGGAGACAGGGGGATTGCAGGGACCTCCAGGAGTCTGCCCAAATCAGTGAGCTCTGGGGCAGTAAGAAACTTCCTCAAAAATCAAGTGTAGAACAGTTGAGGAAGACACGTGATAGCAACCTCCGTCCTCTGCATGAATATTCACACTTGTGTACCTGTGCATACACACACATGCACATGCACAGACATACACACACATACACATGCACATGCACAGACACACACACACACACACACATACAGAATTGTAGTCGGACTTTCTTTTGGGACCATCAGCTTCCAAATAATGACATGGAGACTTATTATTAATTATGAAAGCTTGGCCTTTAGCTTAGGCGTGTTCCCAACTAGCTTATAACTTAAATTAACCTGTTTCTATTAACCTATGTTCTGCCATGTGACTTTTTACCTCTCCTCCATCTGCATATCTGACTCCCTCCGCGCCTCACTGACATCTCTCCTGCACCTAGATTCTAACCCCTCTGAGTTCCTCTCTCTGCCAGGAAGTCCCACCTAGCCTCTCCTGCCTAGTTACTGGCCAATCAGCTTTTTATTAAACCAATCACAGTGACACATCTTCACACAGTGTAAACAAATATCCCACAACTGAGAGTTTTGTACATTTTTTTTTTTTTTTTTTTTTTTTTTTGGTTTTTCGAGACAGGGTTTCTCTGTGTAGCTTTGCGCCTTTCCTGGAACTCACTCGGTAGTCCAGGCTGGCCTTGAACTCACAGAGATCCGCCTGGCTCTGCCTCCCGAGTGCTGGGATTAAAGGCGTGCGCCACCACCGCCCGGCGAGTTTTGTACATTTTAAGGGCAGTTCACTGGATGAATTTTACCATGTGAAATTCATATACTGTATACATGATTCACCCTGTTATTGGAACTTCTTATCCGGGAACAAGGGGAGAAATCGGATGAAGGCAAATAAAGGAAGATTTTTTAAAAAATTTATTTAACTTTATTTTATGTGCATTGGTGTGAATGTGTTAGATCCCCTAGAACTGGAGTTATGGACAGTTGTGAACCACCATGTGGGTGCTGGGAATTGAACCCGGGTCCTCTGGAAGAGCAGCCAGTGGTCTAAATTGCTGAGTCATCTCTCCAGCTCCAAACTCATTTTTTTTTTTTTTTAATTAAAGAAGTTAAAATGTTAAAAAAAAAAAATCCTATAGCCAGCAGGAAACCCTGTAGGATTCCAGTCTGTGTTCATTCAGCTGCTGGACCACAAAGCTGAACAGTTCATGATGTTGCAGGTTTCACAGCATTTTATGTGCTAAGAGTTTACTGAAATGCCTGTGCCACGACTGGTATCTATTATGTCCCCCGAAAGAGCTTTGCGGAACTGGAGAGAGGCAAGCAGGACACGTGGACCCGGGAGTGCAGCATTATCACTGTCAACTGTCACTGCACGGGGCGGCACCTCCAGCGACAGCCACAGTCATCAAAACTTTATTATATTTGGAGTCATGTAAGCTCGGGGCACAGTCTGTCTCTGAGACATCAGTCTAAGAGTCTGAGGTGTGTCTCTACAGATTTTCCTGGACACAGCCCTCACCAAGCAATCCAGCATCAACATGGTGGACTTGGCAGGAAGTGAGAGGCAGAAATCATCAGGAGCTGAAGGAGACCGGCTGAGGGAAGGATCGAGGGTCAATTTAAGCCTAACCAGTTTAGGAAACGTCATCAGGTATGTGACCAGCACACAGATATTCATGTGTCTTAGTTACTTTTCTATTGCTCTGAAGATACACCTTGACCAAGGCAACTTGTAGAAGCAATAGTTTATTGGGAGCTTACAGTTTCAGAGCGGAGGAGTCCAAGACCATCATGGCAGGGAACATGGCAGCAGGCAGGCAGACAAGGCACTGGAGCAGTAGGTAAGAGCTCACATCTTTTTTTTTTTTTTTTTGCTGAATGCCGTGGTGTATCAAAGGAGGGAGGAGGTCTTAAATACAGGCTTACAGCACAATGGGAGAACCCCAGAGGGCAGAAGTTCGCTACCTATGTTTTACAATCTTGCATCTAAACTGTTAAGGCCCATTATGCAGGATACACAGACAAGGAACTTCCCTTAAGCATTCAGGAGGGTGGAACCCGGCAGGGAATTAGCATAGGGAGGATATCAAGGTCAAGGTCAGCAAGCAAGGCAACAGTTACCCAAAACGGGGGCCAGGGCCCTACAGATCCCCTTTGACTAGAACATGAGCTTCTGACTTAGGTTGCGTGGGACATCAGCAGGTCACCTTACCCATCATGGAGATACCTGCCCAGGCCACACAGGCGGAGAGCTCACATCTTGATCCAGAAGCAGGAGGCCGGAAGAGCTAACTAGAATGGTGTGGGCTTTTGAAACCTCAAAGCCCACACTCAGTGACACACCTCCTCCATCAAGGCCACACCTCCTCATCCTTTCCAAACAGTTCCACCAACTGAGGACCAAGCATTCAAACATCTGAGCCTATGGGGGCCTGTAATAGGCTTTCTCAGACTGCCAGCCCCCAAACCATAACACGGAGACTTCTTATTAATTGTGAAAGCTTGGCCGTTAGCTTAGGCTTGTCCCATTAGCTCTTTTAACTTAATTTAACCTGTTTCTATTCATCTATGTTTTGCCTCGGGGCTTTTTACCTTTCTCTCCTTCTGTATGTCCTGCTTTTCCTGCTTCCTCTGTGTCTGGCCAGTTGGCCCTGGGCATTTCCCTCTCTTTCTCCCTCTTCTTTTTCAGCCCAAATTCCTCCTCCTACTTATTCTCTCTGCCTGACAGCACCACCTATCCCTCTCCTGCCTAGCTATTGGCTATTGACTTTTTATTAGACCAATCAGGTGCTTTAGGCAGGCAAGGTAATGCAACACATCTTTACATAGTTAAACAAATGCAGCATAAACAAATGTAACACATCTTTACATAGTTAAACAAATGCAGCATAAACAAATGTAACAGACCTTTACATAATTAAAGTAGTATTCCACAACAGGGGCCATTCTCATTCAAACTACCAGGTCATGATGTAAAACAATCACATATAAAAGAGCAGAGGGTGGTACTCAAGTTCCCTAGTAAGCCCAAGACCTGGATCCCATCCCCAGTTCCAAACCTACCAAGGCAAATGAAATAAAATTAGATTAATAATAGCCTTTAGTTCATGATACAGTGGCATTATTGGTTCATGCCCAGCCCGCCTATATATTTAAAACTAATTAGTGCTTCACAAAATAACACTAGCAGAATAAATGTTCCTCCCATCAAGTGAAGTAGTTGGTGCAGAATTCTGTTCCTGGGCTCTCCTCCTGGAGGTACCCTCCATGTGAGCTTTGAGGTCTTACCCCTCCCCTACCATTGCTCCTCCTTGTTTTTCTTTCTTTTCCTTTTTTCCAGGGAGGTGTTTGTATATGTGTGGGTACACATATGGGTGTGCACATATGTACACACACGTGCAGAGATCAGAGATGTCTTCCTCATGTAGGATGTCTCCCTCAGCTCTCTCCACTGTATTTATTGAGACGAGGTTTCTCAATGAAGATGGAGCCCTTAGTTCAGCTAGTCTAGCTAGAAAGATTGCCCTGGGGGGTCCCCTTGGGGAGATCTCTGGTCTCCACCTCCCAAGGTCTGGTGGGCTGCCACACCAGCCTGGTGGTGTTGGTTGTTTCTTTTATACCCTTTTTGTTTTTTTGGCTCTTTTGGAGCTCCCAAATGAATCACACAGAGGCTTATTATTACTTATAAATGCCCGGCCTTAGCTTGGCTTGTTTCTAGCCAGCTTTTCTTAACTTAAATTGTCCCATCTACCTTTTGTGTCTGGAATTTTTCTTTTTCTTATTTCTGTAATCTTACTTTCACTCTTACTCTGTGGCTGGCTGTGTAGCTGGGTGGCTGGCCCCTAGTGTCCTCCTCCTTCTCTCATTCCTTGATCCCTCTTTTCTCTCTTTTTCTCCTTCTATGTATTTTCTCTGTCTGCAAGCCCCGCCTATCTATCCTTTCTCCTGCCTTGCTATTGGCCATTCAGCTCTTTATTAGACCAGTCAGGTGTTTTAGACAGGCACAGTAACACAGCTTCAGAGTTAAACAAATGCAATGTAAAAGAATGAAACACATCTTTGCATCATTAAACAAAGGTTCCACAGCATAAACAAATGTAACACATCTTAGAATAATATTCCACAACAACCTGGCTTTTTTTTTTTTTTTTTTTGGTTTTTCGAGACAGGGTTTCTCTGTGTAGCTTTGCGCCTTTCCTGGAACTCACTTGGTAGTCCAGGCTGGCCTCGAACTCACAGAGATCCGCCTGCCTCTGCCTCCCGAGTGCTGGGATTAAAGGCGTGCGCCACCACCGCCCGGCTACAACCTGGCTTTTATGTGGGTGCTGGAATTGGACCTCATCTTCACACTCCATCCAGTGAGCCTTCTCCAATCTTGTTCTATCACGTGCATGTTAGTGCATATGTGCAGCACATTGTCTTAACTTCATGTAAAAAGGTAAGTAATAGGTTTTCTCCCCCCACCCCAAAAGTTTCTCCACCAACACAGTAAGCCAGATCAAGCCAAAGTGAAAAAGTATAGCAACAGGTTTATTGAGCAAAGCAATTCCTGGGCCAGTTCACCAGTCTCAGAGATGGAGGCCAGAGAAGTTCTGCACCTGAGCTAAAGCAGGGAGATGTTATAGATTGTGGGTGAGGGGTGATTCAAAGAATTTTTTAAAAAGGCAAAGTTGGCCCAGGCGGTGGTGGCACAGGCCTTTAATGCCAGCACTTGGGAGGCAGAGGTAGGGGGATCTCTGTGAGTTCGAGGCCAGCCTGGGCTACAGAGCGAGCTCCAGGACAGGCTCCAAAGCTACACAGAAAAACCCTGTCTCGAAAAACAAAAACAAAGCAAAACAACAACAACAAAAGGCAAAGTTGGCACCTTTTGGAGGGCCCTGCCAAGGTACGCCACCAGGTACGCCACTAAGCAAGCATGGCACTGGAAACAGTTAGTGCAAGAGGTTTATTGGGGGAGGGGAGAGAGTGAAAAAGTGAAAGGCTGTTTTGGAGTGGGGAGGCAGGCAGACAGACAGACAGAGAGAACACGCAAGAAGAGAGGCAAGAGACAAGAAAGGCAAGAGGAGAGGCAAGAGAGGGAACTGGCGGGCACTTTTAAAGGATGCCTGTAGTGTGTCCGCAGGTGATGATGTAACTGCCTTGGCAGCTGAGGCAGGCTGCTGCCCCAGCGGGAACTAACAGTGAGGCCCTGTCTGCCACAAGCTGGGTTTGTGCCCAAGGATGGTTGGTCAAAAGCTGAGCGTTCAGGCGGGGACTTGGATGGCTGGTGGCATCGGGGGAGGAAGCTGCGGTACCGCCAAGAATGCGGAACTGGGCGTTTGGCGCCTTTCCTTTGGTCAGAGGCTCTCTGAGCTGGTGGGGTTTAGAGAGAGAGGGTGGGGGGAATGGGGTTTCCCAGACCGTGCAGGGGTGAGCCAGAGGCTCCAACCTAACTGTGAAGTGTTATAATTTCTTCTGAGAGTAACTTTAAAAAAACTCTTTCATTATGGTATAAATCCCAGTGAAGTACGTACATTTTTTTTCTTTGAAGTACATAAATCTTAAATGTTCTGTTCAATGAATTTATATAAACAAGTTCACACACACACACACACACACACACACACACACACACACACACACAAAATGTAATTCGCACCCAGGCCAAAATATAGAACACTTTCAGAAGCCACAAGTCTCTATCATACCCCTCCCTACCGGGGCACACCCCTGCCTGCTAGCACACCACCAAAACAAGCAGGCCTTTTGTTAATATTCTGATCCGCCCCTTGAAATCCCACCCCTTGGTGCTGCCCTGCATCCATAAAAACCTCTTTTTAAGGAAAAACTCCACCCCTTCTGCCTTCTCTCTCTCTCTCTCTCCTGCCTTTTCCTCGACGTGTACACCCCTTGACCTCTCTCTCTCTCTCTTCCTCTCTCTCTTTCTCTCTCCTCCCCCTCTTTCCTATTTGCTCTTTATCTCTTTATTATAATAAACTCTCCACGTGGATGTAGTGTTTGGGTTGTGAATTACTGACCGATGGCGTGCATCTGCCCAGCAAGTTTTCCCTCACGCGTGGGATACCCTGGCCTGGCCAGCTGGAGGTTTCCCACGTGTGCATAATTCATAACACCATTACTATCAGATTCATCTTTGCCTAATTATCTTGAGTTTTATAATTTAAAAAAATTTTAATTATGTGTATAAGTGTGGGTATGTGCCTGTGAGTGCACGTGCTCATGCAGGCCAAAAGAGGGCGTCAGATCCCCTGGAGCTGGAGTTACAGGTATTGGGAAGTACCTATTGTGGGTGTGGGTGTGGGAGTTCTCTGCAAGAGCAGTACATGCTCTTGAGCTCAGTGCCCTCTCTCCTGTCCCTGTCATTTGTGTAAATGAGGCTGTGTACTCGAGGTCTCTGGCTTATGTCCTGTCTTGCTTGGGCACCTTTGCACAGGTGTCTACTAGTCTGTGTTATTATGGCCACTTTACAGGGTGTGTTAGCCACTTCTCTCCGACCTGAAGCCGCTTCAGGGAGGAAGGATTTATCTTGGCTCATGGTTTGAGGGAGCTCCTTGGAGGCAGACGTAAACAGTGGCTTACCCACAGGGGTGAGCTTCAAACCACAGCACAGGGCCACTGCAGGGATGTGTGGGCCATCTCCAGTTACCCCGAGAGGCAGCGTCTTCTCAGCCCTTCCGTTGGTTGCTTAGTGTTTTCTCTTTCCCCGCAGTGCTCTGGCTGACTCCGCCATGGGGAAGAAAGTTCTGCACATTCCCTACAGAGATTCTGTTCTGACCAAACTGCTCCAGTCGGCTCTGGGCGGGAACAGCCGGACAACACTGGTAAGATCTCTTTCTTAGAACAGTTCTTGGTACTCTAAGGCTGAAATCACTCTCAACACACCCCGGACTCAGTGCTGGGCCCTGCTTTCTCCATCACCTCACAGGCCCTGATGCCTGTCCGCTTCGGGGTGTGACGAGGCTTCCACAACATTAAATATTTTATTCTTTGCCGCAGCTTTCGGGGTTGCTACTGGAATATATATTGCTTTCCATTTTGACTCTGTTCTGTGTTGGGGATGGAAACCAGGGCCTAGCACACACCAGGCAAGTTACCACTGAGCCATGCCTCCAAAATATAACCACATTTGCTATAAGAACAAAATGAACAATAATACTACCACCTACATTCTGTGGGGAGGCAGTCAGTTGCCAGGCAGACGTACAACCTGCAGGGTGACTGAGTTTCCATCTTAGCACTGAGAGTCAGTTAGCTATGTGGGTGCAGCATGCTAAGCCAGGGCCCTCTCTCTCCAGTTACAGAATGAGACAAAACTGGGTAAATGCCTCTTCTCCCCAAACTCACAGTAAAACACACCCTCGCTTTTTATCATGAACTCTTGCCTAAATACTTCATCTTAAAGTCTTTCCAGGTGTCGGTTATTTGTGGATCTCAGTAGTACATTCACCAAGAACCTGGACTGAAACAATACTCCTCTGGCCCGGGGATGTAGCTCAGGGTACAGCATTACCATGTATTAGATTCTGGGTTTCATTCCAAGTACTGGAAAAGCAGAAACAAAACCGTGCACCCAAGACACCTTCTGAGTGTCCGACTGCAGATGAAAATCCAGCACCCTGACAGTATAGTCCCCTGCACAGTGAGGCCAATGACACCTTGCAGATCTAGCCGCAAGACTCACTCGTGAGGGCAGACCTGAGGGTTTTGCTCATTTTGGGACAGGGTCTCACTATATAGCACACCTTGAGGTCCTTAAGACTTAAGACTACTGTCCTACTGTGTACTCAGCCCGGTTTGTTTAACCAGCCTTTAAGAGAACAATGTAACAACCTTGCCTTGGGTTTCCCGTGTGACCAACATTTACAACCTAAGATAAAACATGGATGTGATCTTGGGTTAGGTTGGATTCAAAAATCGCAATCCTCCTGCCTCAGCCTCTCAAGTGCTGGAACTACAGAAGGGTACCATTCTAGGCATTCCTCCTTTCACTGAGACAGTCCCCTAACCACCCCCTCCGCCCCCATTGCAGTGTTTTAACAACAACAAAATACTGAAGAAAAGGAGAAAGGAGATGAATATTGAGCATCCCAAGACTCAAATAAAACCCAGAATGGCCACAACTAACCTACTCGAAGCTCAATGACACCAGCCCAGCTTTCAGCAAAAACAAACTCTCCTTTTTAAATTTTAATTACATTTATTTATTTTACATCCTTCCCTCTTCTCCCATTCCCTCCCCCATCTCTACTCTCCCCTCCCCCACCCCCTCCCCCTCCATTTCTGTTCAGAAAAGGGCAGACCTCCCATGGATATCAACAAAACATTCTCTTGAAAGGGATGAGTCACTGGCTCCAACTGATTCCAGCTGACCCAGACAACAGACAGTACCCCAGACATCATTGTTCATCAGCCAATGTCCATAGAGGCTTTCAAACTTTATGTAGATTTTAGGAAGCTGCCTTCAACTTCTGTATTGGCTGCTTTTCAGCAAATGATACACCTGCTTTGCCCTGAGTCAGGAGCATGGAAGAGTACACACACACACACACACACACACACACACACACACACACACACACACAAATAAATGTAAAAAAAATTTTTTTGAAAATTTAAAGTTCGGGGTGTGGAGAGATGGCTCAGTGGTTAAGAGCACTTGCTCTTACAGAGGACCAAGTTTTGATCCCAGCACCCCACATGGTGGCTCACAACCATCTGTAGCTCCAGTCCCAGGGAATCTGATGTCTTCTGACCTCCACAGGGATACACACACACACACACACACACACACGCGCGTGCACGCGCGCAGGTGAAACATTCATACACATAAAATAATCAAATAAATCTTAAAAAGTAAATAATTTAAGGTTCAAATAATACTGAAAATTAAATGATATAAGTTGTTTTGTGAACATTGATTTTTTATTAGCATGTGCATGCATGAGGTACATGTGCAAACGTGTCTGTGTGTGTGCACACTTGTGTGAAGGCCAGACAACAGCCTCTAGTGTCATCCTCAGGAATGCCATCCACTTCCTTTGAGACAGGGTCTCTCATTGGCCTGGAGCTCACAAATTAATCTAGACCACTGGCCAGTGAGCCCCATGGGTCCTCCCGTCTCTGCCTCCCAGAGCTGGGATTACAAGCGGGTGCCAGCACGCATGGCATTTTTGTGTGGATTCTGGTATCAGACTCAGTTCTTCTTGCTTGCAAAGCAAATACTCCACTGGTGGTGTCATCCCCCCAACCCGAACATTAGCTATTTTAATAGCATCGATGGTAATAGAGCCCTGGATGACGAAAGTCTGCGTGGGGTGGTTCCAGATTGCCGCCATAAGCCCAGCTGATATCTGCTATGAGGAGACCTTGTCGACGCTGAGATACGCCGAGAGGTAAGTGGTTGGTGGGCAGCAACTGGTCGTGTCCGGGTCCTAAGTCACGGTTCCTTTCAGCAGTCTGCTACCTGATGACTTGGTGTCTAGGGTGGGAGTCCAGGAGAGGAGAATTAAATGACTAGTGAGAGAGGAATGAAAAAACAAAAGAAAAGAGAGAAGGAGGAGGAGGGGCCGGAGAGGCGGCGCCCTCGCAGGGACGCTCAGAACTACTCTTTGGACTCCAGCGTGGTGGCGCACGCCTTTAATCCCATCGCGGGTGTCAGATGCAGGTGGATCCCTGTGAGTTCAACAGCTCCAGCCAGGTGAGGTCCTGTTTCAAAAAAACCAAAACAACAGCCAAACCCTCCAGTTCAGGTCATGCCTCCACCACTGCCTCTCCTGATCTGCCCTTCAGACACTTCTCAGAGCCCTTTCCTGAGTGAAAACTACACCCCCCGCCCCAATTCACCGCTCAGATGCAGTACTGTCTCATGCCACGACATTTTTCTCCCAGCATCTGTGGAACTGCGGCTTTAGCAGCATCTGTAATGTTCCTTTTCTCCTGCCTACGGCTGCAATCTTGTCAGATTTCTGGGAGGGGTTATACACAGAGAGGCGCTCTATATACTCTCTCAATACTCCGCTCCTGACTTGGTGCTTGGAGCCAGCCTCATTGGAACCTTTACATTTCCTTTGTGAAATGGAAGGGTAAAGCACAAAACGCCGGTGGGGGTGGAGCCCTGTGGGAAAGCCTAGCACTTAACCCCTGACATCAAGATAATAATGGCAGGAGATATCCCTTTAAATTTGAATCTCAGACAGAAAATAAATCATGCTATGGTATGCCTGAGCTTTCTGCGGCGACCCTGGGGTGGGAGTAGAGACAGGAACAGAAACCCCTGTAGCTTGTGGTACATGGCAGAGCAGTTTGCCTGTGGCTTCCAGGGTTTCAGCTGTTGGTGAATCACATTCTTGAATTAGCCAAGTGTGTTCAGGATATTCCGGGGCCTAGCGCGGGGACTCAGCTGCGCTTTGTGAGTTCGTATGAACCATGGAGGTACCTGAGGTCAGTTTTGGTCTTAATGGTTGCAGATATGTCTAGCCTTGGGCCCGTGGGCCCACAATGCATCCCAGGCCAGCTGTGAAGGTGGCCCGAGGAATCTGTAGATGAAACAGTGTCAAAAGCCTGGCCACTCCTGGTAGTGAAAGCTAAC
Organism: Peromyscus californicus insignis; assembly: GCF_007827085.1. Classification (NCBI taxonomy): domain Eukaryota; kingdom Metazoa; phylum Chordata; class Mammalia; order Rodentia; family Cricetidae; genus Peromyscus; species Peromyscus californicus. Next base: position 64,305,953 of record NW_026294436.1, on the reverse strand, counting down.
ACGGTTCTGCCCAGGGTCTGAGCTTGCCCGCTGCTACCCCAGGGCTGGCAGTATAGCCCTGATTGCAATGGGGCCTGAGAGAGTGTTCGTCATTGCCTGTGGCAGGGCTAAAAAGGTTCAGAACAAAGCTGTGGTCAACACCTGCATGCTGGGGAGAGCATCCAGGGCGGAGAACAAGTTCCTGCTCGGATTCGGGGGCACCGGAGCGGCAGGTAAATCAAGTCAGGTTATGCTCGCTCAGCCACACCTGACTTCCAGAGGCTAGTTGGAAGGACTGGGGGGTGGCCTGCATAGCAGCTGGGCTGGGGAAGGAGGAGTGGCCAGGTAGAGTGGGGGGTGGGAGGGGAGGCCCACGTTTTGTTAAGGATCTTCTGGCTCAGCCTTGGAATATTCCAGCGTTGACATCAATGTTGTCTCATTTGGCATTGACATGAAACAACAGCCTTGTGCTTTCCCACGCTATTCAGACACAGAGCAGGCACACTCACCAGGACATATCTCCAGGCTTCGTATGCTGACCTGCCGACCTCAGGCATCCCCGGCCACAGAGCACTGCCTGAGTTAGAGCAGATGCATACGGTGGTCCATGCCCAGCTCTGCTGGTCACAAGGTTCTGGATGTGCTGGGTGTCAACACACATTCAGCATCTAATTCCCACTGTTTACAGACCCAGGCTTGAAACATGAAAACACAGCGTAAGACAAATCTGTCATTCTTTCTGAACCTCTGGTCAGATGGGAATTCCCTGAACAGATGGTCACATGTCTGCACACATGAAAAGGAGAAAAGGGGACCTCTGAGCTTCATGCTTCCCAGTGACTCATTCTTGTGTTCTAATGCCCGAGTTACCCTGGGGTACCACCATATGCTGCAGAACTGAGCCGATGAGTCTTCACATAGAAGCAGCTCGGTTTTCCCACCCCTCTGCTGTCCCTCTACATCTCACTGTTGGTGATGTTGATGCTTCAAGTTCCTTCCTCCCTCTAGAACACTCAGCTGGTTTCCTGGCAGAATGGCAGCTGGGGATTCGGGGAACCTGGGCCCACCTGCTGGAGCAGGCCCGGAAGGAATGGGAGGAGCAGTACGTGGCTCTCACGAAGGTGAGGCTCACACCATCTGTCCACTACTGGTCCACCTCCCTCCACACAGCTGACAGCCTGTGCTGCTATCAGGCTCCGGACTGTGGTGAGGGCAGACTTGGGGCCTGATGAGATCAAGGAGATCATGGCATGCTGATGAGTGACGACAGATGTTAGGGCGGTTGGTGATTCGTTTTTGAAGGACTAAGTGAGTGTCCCCTGGGGACAGTGCAGATTGGTCTGAGCTCTTCGGTCCCTCGTGGGTGGCATTCACATTCACCATCAGATGAATGTGGAATATGATTGGAACATATCCACATTGGAACAGGCCTGCCGGGATAGCTCCCCTTCCTCCTGAGGTCCCCCGGACAGGCTCAGGGATCTACAGGCTTCTCTGTCTTTTTAGGAGCAGCAGATGATGAAGGCTCTCCCACACCTTCTCAATGTCAACGAGGACCCGCAGCTCACAGGGGTCCTCAAGTTCTTCATTCACAAAGGTACTTGATCCTGCTGCTCCCGCTACCCGCCCCAGACCAGCTCTGATTCCATGTCCTTCCTCCCTCTCTTCCTCCCCTTCTCCCTCACCCCTTCCCTTGCTCCCTCCCTCCCTCTCCCTTTCCTTTTTTGATTTTTTAAAAATATTATATTACAAAACATACAACGTAAGTTCACTTTTTTAACCACTCTCGAGAGCACAGTGCAGAGGCACTAAACCATAACCACACCTACTTCCAGAACTTTCCACCATCACCTCAAACTGAAACTCTGTACCCATTAAGAGGCACCTCCCCACTCCCCTCCCTGAGTCCTGGGTGACCCCCATTCTTCTTTCTGTGTCTGGATTTCTCCACGCATGGCGCCTCATAGCAGTGAGATCACACCGTGCTTGTCCTTTGTGTCTGCTCAGTTCACTGAGTATCATTAAACTCATTCAAGGTGTACCGTAGCTTGGAATTTCTTTCCTTGCTAAGGTAAATAGTCTCTATCATATACATATCAAATACACTGCATGTATCCATCCCCCGCACGTGGTCACCTAACATTTGTCTAGTGGTTTCTGCCGAGGTGGCAGCCTTTGGAATGTCTCTCCGATATGTGTGCTACTGAGTGGGTTGCATTCCACGCCCAGAGCTGGCCTGATCCCTCCTCTCCACTCTGACCACTCTGCACGCCTAAGCCATGTGCAGGATGGTGGCAGGACAGCCAGGAGCTGCAGGGGATATGGTGCACCCCAAGGGGCCTGCCACCACAGAAACGGAGCTTCGAAGAGCCTCTGCTGTCCCAGCTTCAGTGGGTCACTGAGGACGAAGGCCCATGAAGAAGGTGGCATTTTCACCAAGTTGGGGATCCCAAGACAAACAGAGCAGAAAGTAAAACAGTTATCCGTAAAGCAAGGTCATATCCGGGTGCTGTTGTGATCGACAGCTCCAATTGGGGGAAAGGAAAAACAAACAAACAACAGCAACAACAAAAACAAAACTTCTTTGCATGCTCTTACTGAAGAAAAAAAATGCCACTTTCAAACTATCAAACATTACCTCATGAAGGCCAAGTGCTGATGATTTGAAGATAAACTGTCCCAACTCTTTCCAGGTTCCTGTGATGTTGGTCGGGCAGCTTCAAATGCTATTCGTCTTCAAGGCCTGGGGTAAGAACAGCACCTATGTCCTGAACTAGAGGACCAGGACTTCTCAGCCCAGAGATCTGTCTTGTTTGGCTTTAGGTTTGTTTGTTTGTTTTTGAGACAGAATCTCACTATGTAGCTAGCCCTGGTTGGCCTCAAACACAAAATGCCCCTGCCTCCTCCTCTGAGTGCTGGGTTGTCAGGCTTGTGCCAGCATGCTTCACTGGAGAAGATTCTGGAAAGTCATCCGGTCATAGGTAAGCCAGGCTGTCAGTCCTACTAGATGGGCAATATTAAAAAGTTCCCAGACCTCCCTCAGCAACTCCTGCAATGCTCATGCAAGAGTGCTAGCTGAAGTCCGGTGTGGTGCACACCTCCTGTTTCCTTCCGCTCATCTTGGGGGAAAAGGGAGGCCAGTGGTTAAAGCCTGTAAGACAGAACTCCACAAGCAGAAGTAAGGTGACCCTGCAAAAAATAAGGGGAGATGAAAGGCCGAGCACATCGTGGAGGGTCTTTTACAATTCACCTTCGGGTGGCTGCATCCTTAGGTGTTTGGAACCCTTACTGCAGCAGCTTTTGAAATTAATTTTAAGCCACACCTGGTGGTGCATGCCTTTAATCCCAGCACTTGGGAGGCAGAGGCAGGAGGATCTCTATGAGTTCAAGGGCAGGCTGGTCTCCATTGCAAGTTCCAGGACAGCCAGTGCTACATAGAGAAATCTTGTCTCAAAAAACAAAAAAAAAATTTTGATTACATATATACGTTTTAATTGGCACCATAGGTATGTGTATTTGTGTTCTGTAGAGTGATTTTCAGAACACACATACGATGGTTAGTGATCAGATGTACTAGGGATTTTAAAACACTCAGTTAATGACTTTTAGCATCATAAGCTTCTGTTGTAGAGCACCAGATGCTCCACCCTTGTGGCCATTAACTATCCCCCCAACCCCCAACCTCACCCCAGGCTATGGCAGCCTCTCTTCTATTCTTTACTTCTTTGAGACCAGTGTTTTGACCTCCACAAATGGGTGAGAACATGTGGTTATTTGTCTTTCTGTACCTGGTTGATTTCATAATGCCCTCCAGCTGCACCCATGTTGCTGACATCATGGGAACCCATTCTTTCTTTCTGGCCAAATAGTTTCCCCTGGTGAACATACACCATATTTCTTTACTGCCTTCTGATGGACACACATACAGTCTTGGCTACTGAGACATGTTTTCACTTCTCCGTGGCTCGCTTGTAGCTTTCAAGGACTTGTGATGGTCTCGGTGTCTGGTGGTTCCTGGCAGCTGCAGGTCCTCAGCCAGGGTTTGTTCTGTGGCTCGAATGGCATCTTTGCTGTCTTCCATCTCCCGGCACCCTCCAGGGCCGGGCCCTGCAGCCTCCGATAGCCTATGAACCACAGTCCTGTGTGGGGTGAGGGACAGTGGCAGCTTCCCCATTGATCCTACCTATGGATCTCATTTTGCAACGTGACCACCCGTGAAATCATATTCTCCTGGGTGACCCCCACAAATTCCTGTCTTCTTAGGATTTCAGATAAACATGCTTCCTTCGTGAACCTGGATGGTAAAGTGACAGTCGCTCCACACGGCAAGTGCAAGGTTGTTGTTAATGGGGTACCTGTCACCAACAGGACAAAGCTGCAGCATCTGGTACGTTCCTTGCCCAGCCACAGAAGTGCCTCCGTGCTGCCCTCGAGATGGTGGCAGGGGTGGGGGGTGGGCAGGGATGGGACTTTCTTGTGAAATGTCTCCTGTCACACAGAGAGGGACTGTCCAGGTCTGGAGCGTCCTACCTCTGCCAGACTGCATAGGCTGGGATCACAGACCTGCTGCTCCTAACCTCCTGTGTCTCAGGAACATCACTCATAACACAAGGAAGGTGGAAATGGATACTCTTCAAGACCCTTCTGGGCGCTCACATTTTGTGACATCTGAGGCTTAAGAGAGCCTGCCGTGGGGAGTGATGAATTAATTAGCTGCTTACACCAGTCCCTCTGTATTCTGCCCACCACCTTGGAGTCTCTACCAACACAGCGTCTCTACTGGCTACCCTGAAGCCTCCTCCCTTCACTGATCACTATACAGAGAAGCTGCAGCCTCTAAGACAGGCAGGTGGCTCAGCCACTCCCCTTTTAGAAGCACTAGGTGAGCCCTCCTTAGCTTCACGTCCAGCACACGCCCCATCCCAAAGATTCCGTTTAGTGGACCAGCAGCAGAGTGGTCTCCCTCACCGAAAAGCCTCCTTGCCGCCTCCATGCCGGGCGGTGGTGGTGCACGCCTTTAATCCCAGCACTCAGGAGGCAGAGGCAGGCAGATGACTGTGAGTTCGAGGCCAGCCTGGAAAAAAAAGCCCCCACATAACGTCTGCGCTTAACCCTTCTGCTTTCCCAGAGGACTTCTGAAATCCTAATCTGAATCAGACCCCAGGGCACTCCACAGAAGCCCTGTGCTTTGCTTCTGAGGCTCGGACCTTAGTGGTTCCACACCCTGGAAGAGGGCTGAGCCTGGGTAGTCATGGAGACAAGCGCTTTCTCAGCTCCCCTGGAGCAGGCCAGGCCTTTCCTCTCTACGCTCTCCCTCCCAGGACCGCATCATCTTGGGATCCAACAGTGCCTTCCTCTACATCGGGTTTCCCTCCGAGCGAGGTGGTGAAGATTGGAGCAGATTCGACTACGACTTTTTCCAGCTGGAGCGGGCAGCCGCTGAGGGAGTGAGTGTGGACATGCTTGGTAAGTGGTCCTGGACCCGCCTTCGGGCACTTCCTGTGAAAAGATAAAACTCTTCATGGAGTCAGAGTACAGTATGCGGAAAGTTAAATTGTGAGGTCTCTTTCCCTCCTCTTTTTCTTCCTCCTCCTCCTCCTCCTCCTCCTCCTCCTCCTCCTCCTCCTCTTCTTCCTCTTCCCCTCCCCCTCTCAGTGCATGCTGGGAATAAAACCCAAGGCTTCGTGTTCTTGCATGCTAGACAAGTTCTCCACTGAGCTACATCCTCAGCCCCCAAATAGAAATAGAGGAACAGAAATAGAGAAAACCGAATACATGTCAAAGATGTGTTGAACTCACTGGCCTCATCCCTAGGGATGAGGGTGAAGATCGTCCACGGTATGAAGCTTGGTGTGGCAGAGTGTTACACACAGCAAGTGGAGGCCAGAATGCTGAGAGAAGATGGATGTGTTAGATAAAGGCCTTGGGGGTGGGGGTGGGGTGAGAGGGTGAGGGAGGCTGGCTCTACAGGTCCAGGCCTTGGTCTGGAAGAAGTTGCAGCTCTAGGTTTCTGAGTGGAAGATACTCCTTTGCCCCTCAACCCACCCCACCCCCGCACTATCTAGGATTCCTCACAGGTTCCTAGAGGCTCCCCCTCTGCCCATCCACCTCCCCTTACTCCTCAGGTGGAGGCTCCTTAACACCTTCCCACACCTCCTCCCTCAGCCCCAAGTCATGTGCACAGGGTTGGCTGGACCCTACTGAGGTCTTTGTGGTGTGTTGGCTTCTCAGGGGAGGTATCTACTCTCTGTTTGCCTTAATAAGGCCACAGGTAGCCGGGCGGTGGTGGCGCACGCCTTTAATCCCAGCACTTGGGAGGCAGAGCCAGGTGGATCTCTGTGAGTTCGAGGCCAGCCTGGACTACCAAGTGAGTTCCAGGAAAGGCGCAAAGCTACACAGAGAAACCCTGTCTCGAAAAACCAAAAAAAAAAAAAAAAAAAAAAAAAAAAAAAAAAAAAATAAGGCCACAGGTGAGGAGCAGTGGGATGCTGAGATTACAGGTATGAGCTACCATACGTAGCTCTGCTTTGGTTTTTCAGATCTCACTAGATACCCAAGGCTCGCTCAAAACTCACTATGTAGCCCAGGCTGGTATCAGTTTGTTAACCTGCCTCAGCCTGCTGAGTCTCGGGAGTACAGATGTTTGCGACCACATCCACATTCTGCTGAAGTTGTTGATATAAATCCAAGGCCAGGGGTAGCAAGATGGCCCAGTGGTTAAGAATGCTACCTTCATAGCTGTGAGGACATGTGTTTATATCATTATCTGTGTAAAGAGCTGGGTGTTGTCTCAGGCGGGACAGAGACAAGAAGGTTGTCTGGGGCTTGGTGGCTGCTTGTCTAGGTTCATGGAGAGATGCTGCCTAGGGGGATAAGGAAGAAAATGATAGAGGAAGACACTTGACACCCTCCTTTGGTCACTTTCTTTGCACGCCTGCACACACACACACACACACACACACACACACACACACACAAAATCATAAGCAAATAACCCACCTTTTCATTGAGTTCTTCATACCTGATTGTGTAGAATGCCTTCCCAGCACAGGGACAGTGATGACAGGAAGTTCATCAAACCTCGGGCCCTGGGCCGAAGCACCCAGGCCCCAGTGATGATGGCGGGTTCTCAAAGCAGCCTAGTGGGACGTTCTGAGGCATCGGTAAGCATGTGACCCATGGGCAGGGAGTCTCTAAAGAGCAGAGAGGTCCTCACACAAGGCAGTACTCCTCCAAGTCTGGAAAGGGGATTGGGGACTCCCACAGTCGCTATGACCCTTCCTCCATAGCACCCAGACACGACTGAAGGAAGAAAAGACTACTTGCTGCACCACCGAGGATTCAGCGCCAAACCCTAGCCCCTCCCCTGGCCCATTCGCTTCTACTCCCTTTGACCCTCCTCCCGGACAGTCCAGAACCACACTGGACTGAGGGCCTCGAAATCAAGAACTAGGAGAGCCAAGATTTCGAGGCGGTGATGAGCAACTCTGAGTGAACATCTGAGTGTGTGTCTTGCGAAAGCTGAAAGTATCAGAACAAGCAACAGACTCACTTCCTCCGTGACTCTCTTTAGGTACTGGGAGCCCTGGAGATGGCCAAGCCGAGCCCAGTGTCTTAGCTGTGTTCCAGGACTACATCAAACTCATGCCGCTGGTTGTGGAAGCAAACCAGATGAGTGAGGAGCTAGAGAAGGTGACCTTTCACCCCACATGGGTCAGGTCCCCAAAGGCCTGAGGTCTAGGGAAGGATGGGGCTTTTCCCACCATGGCACTGAGAGCTAGTGACAGAATTAGACTAATCCTCAGGCCTTCCCAGCCAGCTGAGCATCTGCCCTACTTATCAGAGCCACTGGCCTTCCGGACCGTAATTGACCACCTCCGATGTCCCCCTCACCTCTCCAGCACCTCAGTGGCTGATATGCCACAGAGGGGACCTAGACTGAGGTTAGCTCCTGGTGACTCAGGATCCCAGTCAGCAGGAGCCTTGAAACGGAATTAACCGACTTAGGAAGTACAAGTGTTAGTTCCAGGATCCCACTGGGAAATGCTGGCGCTTGGCTATTTGGCTTGGCAGGAACTCCGAGGAGCAAGAAGAGCCGGGCTGTGTTCTTTTACAGAGCCCGAGGCTGGGCAGAATGGGAAGAAAGCAAAAGGAATATGAGCTAGGGGTTGTTTGGTGAAATGCTTCTTTCCCAGGGGCTTAAAATGGAATTGAAGGTGAAGAATTTGGCATCGTCAGATTCCAGGGGCTACGACCTCCAGAAAGAGGTCATGGTGAAGGTGACCAAGCCGAGGACTCACGAGGTAAGACCCCATCAGTGGGCAGGCAGGAGTCTCCTTGGAAAGCTTCCAAAGTCCACGGGATTTTGGTCAGCTGCATCCAGGAGACCTAGACAAAAACCCGGATGTTGTCTGAGTAGGAGCTGAGTCTGGGCACCCTTTGTTGTGGGTCCTGGTCTTTCATAGTGCCAGTTCCTAGGACCTTTTCTAGTGACTGTGCGCTTAGTTGGGTTACTCCTGCCGTGGTGAGACACCATCACCAAAGGCGGCTTGGGGAGGAAACGGTTTCTCACTGAAAGCAGTGAGGGCAGGAAGAACCTGGAGGCCATGGAGGGGAGCTCTTCCTGGCTTGCTCCTCCTGGTCCACTCAGCCTGCTTTCTTGGAGAACACGGGACCACCACCCCACGGGGGCCCTCCAACCATGCTGCTCTCTGTTCTCCTGTATCAATCACTAATGAAGAAATGCTCTACAGACCTGCCTACAACCTGATTCTTTTTTTTTTTTTTTTTTTTTTTTTTGAGACAGTGTTTCTCTGTGTAGCCCTGCCTGTAGACCAGGCTGGCCTCCAGCTCAGAGATCCAAGGTGGTGGTGCACACCTTTAATCCCATCACTCCGTAGGCAGAGGCAGGTGGATCCCTGAGCCTAGCCTGATCTGTATAGTGAGTTCCAGGACAGCTAGCAGGAATACAGAGAGAGACCTGTCTCAAAAAACAAAAACAAACAAACAAAACCACCTGGAAGTTTCCCCAGATGGAAAAGGTGACTTTGTCTCTCTATGTGCGTAAGACAGAAACATACATCTCTGGATGGTGCTTCCTTACATGCCTAGAGGCCAGAGAGACAGAAAAATCTGTGTTTATCCTGCAACTGTCCCACTGAAGGTGACATTCCTGGGGACAAGACCTTACCCATTGGCTTCTGTTTTTATTTTAGTTGCCCAGAGAAGGGCTTGTTGGTTTGACACCATAACACTTTTTTTTAAAAAAGATTCATTTATTTATTATGTCTACAGTGTTCTGTCTGCATGCCAGAAGAGGGCGCCAGATCTCATTACAGATGGTTGTGAGCCACCATGTGGTTGCTGGGAATTGAACCCAGGACCTTTGGAAGAGCAGCCAGTGCTCTTAACCGCTGAGCCATCACTCCAGCCCGCCATAACACTTCTGATGGGACATTTTCAGTCAGATTTCCAGCTGGATTTCCATAGATTGAAGCTTAAGTTTCTCTCCATAGCAGGTGTTAGAAGAGGTCCTGCCCTTGCCCAGTGAGAGGACAGCCACTCCTGTCCTGGACCTGTTTCTCACCGAACAAGAGTGGAAGCCCTTTGTGGGCTTCTGAGAAACGAGCTAACGTACCTGTGTGCTTAGGCGGAAGGGGTTGTCCCCCCAGCACATGGCTGTGCATCTGCTGTGGAGCCCCTTGGCTTTTCTGTATTGATCGTCTGTTGTCTATAACAAACCGTCACTCGTTAAACGACCCAATGTCATAACCTTAGCTCTCTGTAGGCTGTTAGTCCCACACAGGTCTTGCTGGGTGATGTTGTTCTGTGGAAAATCAGTGGTTAAGTGTATTTCCTTGCTTTTTCCAACTCCTAGACACCACCAATGTACCATGGTTCATGGCCTCTCTGTCTTTAATCAGCCAAACATTTTCTCTTAGGCTCCATTTCCATCACTTTAAATATGGTGTCTGGAAGGACCTTAAAAAGTTAAGTTTGATGAGAGTAGTATGTGGTCTTCCCCAAACTCCACCCATGAGGAGGAACAGACTGGAAAAAAGAGAGCTAGTTTGTTTAAGCAGCAAATGAAACAATACATGGTCTGGTGATTTGAATAAATAATGGCCCCTCGAGGCTCATATATTTGCATGTTTAGATTCCAGTTGGTGGAACTGTTTTGGGAAGTATTAGGTGTCTCCTTGTTGGAGGAGGTATGTTACCAGGCGTTCATGTCAGGCCCAGTCTGTGTCTGTCTGTCTGTCTCTGCCTCCAACGTGTGAATCAGGATGTAAAGCTCCCAGCTACTGCTCCAGGGCCATGCCTACCTCCCTGCTGCCAACCTCCCCTCCATGATGATCATGGACCAACCCTCTGACATTGTAAGCAAGCCCCCAGTTGAATATGTTCTTTTACAAGTCGCCACGGTCATGGTGTCTCTTCCCAGAAACAGAAAAGTAGCTGAGATGCTGGGTACCCCCCTTTGCCTCCCCAGGTATGGATTTGGTCAAAGGCCAAGTTTATCAATCGGAAATTCCTGATGGAGGAACTTTATCAGCGCTTTCTAGAGAGGGAAGCCAGCCAGGTGGCTCAGGAAGACGACCCTTTCTGGGACCCTGTGGAGGTTGTCCACTTGGGCTCGGCACACATCTGGCTGCAGTCCCTGGCTTACTGCATGATGCTGGAGGAGCAGGTGGAGGTTCTGAACTGTGACGGGCTGCAGGAGTCAGTGCTGCACATCCGCATCACACCCTGCTCCCCAGAGGGATGGTGAGTCTCAGGCCCTTCCCAGAAGGTTTGAAGGAGCCCGAGTGCTCATGAAGGAGAGGGAGGTCAACTTGGTCCCTTAAGGGGTTATCCATGAGAAGTAAATGAGCTCATTTATGATTTGGCCTCGTTGAATATGATTCTTGTCAAATGTCCAGCATTAGAGACAGCCCAGCATTGCCCCGGGGAACCAAGGAATGAGGAGGACATCCCACAAAGCAGCAGATGGAGTGAGGAACGCTGAACTATGACCCAAAGCCCTGGGTTGGTTCCATGAGGGGCCACCCAGGAAAGAAGCCTGTGCTGTGGCCATGCTCACCACAGCCTGCTCCTGGCACTCCACTTGCCACACGTGGCAGGCATCAGAGCCAGAGCAGAAAGTTGGTTTCTGCTCACACATCTCCGTTCTTGGCAGAGGCCATAACTTTGCTCCTTGGCTTGAGGGGAGGGCTAGGTGTCTGGACTCCTTCTGTGCTGTCTCTGAACTCCTGTTTTATTATTTTTTGTTTTAGGCTTAGGATGTTTATATAAAAGTATTTTAGCAGTCCTAAGCACAGAGGCTGGCAGGAGTCCTGGGCTGGGTACAAGCATCCAGTGTGACGTTTTGTCTTCATGAAGAAGAAACTCACTTGAAAAGGGAGTAGGAGAACCTCAGAGTTCTGGGTCCAAAAGGTCAAAAACAGTGTCTATAGGGACTTCAGGCCACTAGCTAGTCACCTGTCTACACTGTCTACCGAGGCTGCCCAATGGTCACTTTGAAAATTAACAACATGGCATTCTGTGTGTAAGTTTCAGACTTTGTGGACATGGTTGACATAAGAGAGGTCCCCAGTTAGAAAGCTGTCCCAATCGATTTCTGAGGCTGGAGGGATCACGTTGACTCTGGACTAGGAATGACTCACCAAGGTAGATGACAAATTAGGCTGCAGCATCTGAGGTCTTTCCTCCTCCCCAGTGGGACCAACCTGTCTTCCATGTGGGTTTAGTACCGTACCCACATACATTCACTGCATGAAGATGTCTGTACTCTGTTCTGGGCTGTGAGCTCTTAGAGATGATATTTCTCCCAGAAGCACCATGCAGAACCGGCTCTCCAGTGAATGTATTCTACAGCAGATATTACCACCCACCCCTCCTTCAGGGCAATCATCCATCTCTGTCTATCTCTTAAGGACTCTTTCATTCCCATGACATTTGAGGGCTAACTAGCCTGGGTCCAGCCTAATCCAGAGACTGATGTTCAACTCTTGTCTATAGGGCACACAGTGAAGAGGACATGGTTATTGACCCACTGGAGCTACTGGGCAAGAGGATTGACTTCCAGATTCACATCGTCGGGTGTCTTGGTGTCAAATGGCTAAAGGAAGATGCAAACCGGGGCATTCAGATGGGGTATGGGTCTGCACTGCACAAAACTTGCACACACTACCGATGCGGCTCCTGGTGGGAGGGGCCTTATTTCTTTTACAAGATGAGTTTATCATAAAATTCTCTTAAGAGTTTCTCTTTGCTCAACTGCAAAATGGTTACTTTCTCCATCAGGTAGAGAAGCCACATGGCCCTCCACATTACTAGGATGACTGCTGAGTGTCTTACATGATTAAAGCAGCAGGATGAGACATTTTAATTGTCACAAAAAATATCCACCAAAACTGTGATTTAAGTAATGTATTCTGATAGTGCAGACACAACCAGAAAGGTTAAATTCATTAAGTTCAAAGGATGAAGGTAACGAAAGGGATGCTTTAAGAAGTGGAAAATGAAGCCGGGCGGTGGTGGCGCACGCCTTTAATCCCAGCACTCAGGAGGCAGAGGCAGGTGGACCTCTGTGAGTTCGAGGCCAGCCTGGGCTACAGAGTGAGTTCCAGGACAGCCAGGGCTATTACACAGAGAAACCCTGTCTCAAAAACCAAAGAAAAAGTAAAAACCTAACACCTTCCAAGGCAACTTCACACTTTACAGCATCCAAAGAGAATCTAAACAGTGATTCAAACCCCTCTTCCCTGTGGACTTCCCAGCTCTATGGTAATGATGTTCATGCTGAACAACAGCGTTGGAGGCAGAAGCCCCAGGACTCAATTACAGGGCAGCTTCTATCTAACTGCACTGTAGTTCTGTGGCTCATCTGATTATTTTCCTCAGATATGCCCCTTCTAGTTGTCAATTATGTTTTATATTCTTGCTTCAGGTACAAAATTTATGATCTCCCAAACACTCTGTATACCAAGCCTGTGTGGACAAAAAGTGTGAATCCCCGAATTGAAGAGACAGTCCACATCGTAGCCTTGAGCGCATCTCGAGAGTTTCTGGATTACTTACTGACGAATGCGCTTATCGTTGATTTGTGGGGCCTCCAAGGTACTTCGTTTGCTCCTTCTTCCCTACAGTGTGCTGTCCAACCAGGTCTAATGCTGCAGAGGGAACAGAGGGAGGCCCACGGGCTGTGAAGCAGTGGGTGAGCATCATCTGCCAGGCCCCGGGTTCACCTCAGCTCAGTGGGGTCTCTAGCTGAGAATTCTTTCATTTCTGGTCTTTCCCACCTGGCAGAAGGCTGTGCCGAGTTAGGCGTCTCTCAACTGGACATCCTGCTCCCAGGTGAAGGCCACGTCATGGTAGATACCAAGAAATTGTCCAGTGTGAAGAATGTGAACCAGGTGTGTACATGCGGCAGATCACAAGGGGGCGGAACAATCTTGGTGACAGCCCCTTAAGAATCATCCCTTCAATGAAAGTGTTTTTTGGGCCTTTCTGTGTGTCCTGAGGGTTTTAAACCTCTCCCTGCCTCCCCATTCCATCCTTGTTTACATGACATAGTATGAACCACGAGCCTGGAATGCTATGCAGGTAATTCCACAAAAGCTGAGCTGACATGTCTTCTGTAGATCATGTCAAACCAGGTGCCAGAAATTTATCAGACGCTGCTCAAGTTAGAGCAGGAGACCGAGCTGCTCAGAGATGTTAACAGAGCCCTCAGAGAAGAAAACGTGTCTCTCAAGGCATCACTGGAAAAAACTGGTTCTGCTCAACAGGGTGAGAGACGGTACCACTATGGTGAGTGGTCATCTCATTCCCAACTCCCATGTTTGGGATGTGCTATTTGTCTAGAATAGGAATTAATAAAAAAACCAAACATTTATTTATTTTTATGTGTGTGTATGTGTACCTGAGTGTATGTCCAGAGGCCAGGAGAGGGCATCAGATAGTTCCCCGGGAACTGGAGCTACAGACAGTTGTGAGCTGCCATGTGGGTACTTGGAATCGAACCTGGGTCCTCTGGAAGAGTAGCCAGTGCTCTTAACTACTGAGCAATGCCTCCAGCTCCAGAAGAACAGGAAATCATAATGAGTTAATTCATATCTTACACCATAAACAAAAAACCAGAACCCTTTTTTTCCTTTTGCCCTATAAGATTTCTTTGAGTGGGTCCAAAGCAATATGCTGATATGAAGATATAAAATGTCATCAAAGCCGGGCCTGGTGGCACACACCTTTAATCTAGCACTTGGGAGGCAGAGGCAAGATAGGTGGATCTCTACGTTTGAGTGAGTTTCAGGACAGCTGGAACTACACAGAGAAACCATGTCTTGAAAAACCAAATAAATAGACACAGAAATACTTGGATATAGATGAAAAATACTTTTTTTTTTTTTTTTTTTTTTGGTTTTTCGAGACAGGGTTTCTCTGTGTAGCTTTGCGCCTGTCCTGGAACTCACTTGGTAGTCCAGGCTGGCCTCGAACTCACAGAGATCCGCCTGGCTCTGCCTCCCGAGTGCTGGAATTAAAGGCGTGCGCCACCACCGCCCGGCGAAAAATACTTTTTTTTTGTGCCCTAGCCCAGAGGCCAGATGATTCAAAGAGAGCTGGGGTGAGGGCACAGCTGCCTGCAGCCAGAGAGGCTACACAAATGTGTGCTCAGCAAGCCAGCTGTGACGCACAGCTGGCCAGAGCTCTGAAGGTGTTCTATCAAGGCATGAGCGTGGCCAGAGGACAGCTCCTCAGACTGAGGCAGTGCAGGCCTCCGGTGAGTACCCAGCCTCCCTGCCACACTCAAACAACGCCATTAAACCTACAGACTTGATAGCTGGTACAGCGATGGGTGTGTGTGTGTGTGTGTGTGTGTGTGTGTGTGTGTGTGTGTGTGTGTGCATGTGTGTGCGTGAGCGTGTGTGTGCTTGTGTGTGAGGGGATGAGCAACCTGGTGCTTTAAAGTGTGGGTCCTGGATCGGGAAGATGGTGGTCAGTAAGATGCTTGCCGCGCTCTTGGAACGCCCTCTACCTTTGCTCTGCCCCCCATCTTAGTGCAGGCAGCTGTGACCACTACAGGACAGTCACTCGCTTTACAAGTCTGATTCATTAGTGTGAAGACAAGTATAATTTAGTAAGATTTTAGGAGGGGCTGGAGATGGCTCAGCGGTTAAGAGAACTGACTGCTCTTGCAGAGGACCCGGGTTTGAGTACTCGCACACGCACTGTGGCTCACAGTCAATTGTAATCCCAGTTCCAGGAGATCCAATGCCATCTTCTGGCCTCTGCAGGCATCAGGTGCGCATGTGGTACACAAACACATATGCAGGCCAAACACCTATATACAGAAAATCAAAACGAATGCATCTTTTTTTTTAAAGTGGTTTTTTTTTTTTTTTTTTTTTTTTTTTATGTATACAGTGTCCTGCCTGCATGCATGCCTGCAGGCCACAAGAGGACACTAGATCTCATTACAGATGGTTGTGAGCCACCATGTGGTTGCTGGGAATCAAACTCAGAACCTCTGGAAGAGCAGCCAGTGCTCTTAACTTCTGAGCCATCTCTCCAGCTCCCACGAATGCGTCTTTTAAAACAGAGATTCTAGGAGGGGGCCAGCAAGATGGCTCAGCATGCAGAGGCACTTGTCACCAAAGCGTACAACCTGATTCGCCCAGGGATCCTTAAGGTGGAAGGAGAAAACAGACTTTGACAAGTTGTCCTCTGACCTCCACATGCTGCACCTCCGTGTGTATGCATACACATGCATACACATGCACACACATGCATACACATGCACACACATGCATACATATGCACTCATGCACACAAAATAAATAAAAACTAAAAAAATGTTAAAGATTACAGGAGAAGAATAATTTGATTACTTCAATAGATGCAGAATGTGAAAAAAAAAAAAGCCTGAACATCCTATTAAGATAAAAATTTTTGTCAGGTGGTGGTGGTGCACACCTTTAATCCCAGCACCCGGGAGGCAGAGGCAGGCAGATCTCTGTGAGTTCGAGGCCAGCCTGGTCTACAGAGCGAGTTCCAGAACAGCCACGGCTATACAGTGAAACCCTGTCTCAAACAACAGCAACAAACTCTTGGCAAACTAGAAATCAAATGGACAGTCCTCAGTCTCATCAGGGAACTGTAAGGCAGACAGAGGATTCCATGACCAAAGAGTGACAGCATTGCTTTTCAAACAAGGGGAAAAAGCCAAGGGTTCTGGCTGATCCACTCCTGCAATTTCAGGTTTTAGTCAGCACCATGAGGCAGAAAATACAAGTATTGAGCACTTTACACTGACTGACCCAGTTCTCACACACCCACACCGAGAAGACACTGTTGTTCAGGTCTGCATCAAGGGGCAGAGCTCCCAGGAAGACAAAGAATTTGTCGTGAAGACCAGGCTGGCAGCTGCTTATGGGCGAGCAAGAGTGCCTGAGCGGAAGGCGCTGAGGCCTGACCCTGCTTAACTAGACCTGGGCGACAATATGAGGGAAGTCCTGGCTGGAGAAAGGCCCTGTGGTGGTTTGAATGTAACTGGCCCCCATAGGCTCATAGGGAGTGTGCGTTGTGGGTTTTTTTGTTTGTTTGTTTGTTTTTCTGTTTTTCGAGACGGGGTTTCTCCGTGTAGTTTTGGTGCCTGTCCTAGATCTCACTTTGTAGCCCAGGCTGGCCTCGAACTCACAGAGATCCACCTGGCTCTGCCTCCCAAGTGCTGGGATTAAAGGTGTGCGCAGCCGCCGCCCTTTGAGTGTGTTGTTCTTAACAAAATCTCAATCGTTTGATTTTACCAATAAAGACTCTGGAGCCAAATGCTGGGGTGAAAGCCTGCTAGCTCAGAGAGGCAGAGCAAGCACCCAGCTGACCTTCCTCCTTCATCAACATCCCCCCAAAAAGGACCTTTCTCCCACACCGTCTCAAACAAAACTCCTCCAACAAGGTGTCCCTCTCTCCTGTGTCTCTCTCCTTTCTCCTGACTCCCTCTTACTCTCTCTGGTTTTTTCTTAATAATCTTGTGCTCACCTCCGGTCAACTGGTTGCCTGCCCCACCTCTTGACCTGTGGTTGACTTTATTTAATCCTGTTTACAATATTCAAGCAGAAAGCTCTTGGGTTAAAGGTGTGTGCTAGGGCTGAGCCACACCACAGCTAGAAACAGGTTTTTCCAGTAAATAATGCAATCTCAGAGTTCACAGTGTGATCAAATATCCTGAAACATTTCCCCCTTTTTGTCTAAATAAAAAGGGAAGGTTTTTTGGTTTTTTTTGTTTTTGTTTTTTGTTTTTTTTTTGCTTTTCGAGACAGGGTTTCTCTGTGTAGTTTTGCGCCTTTCCTAGAACTCACTCTGTAGCCCAGGCTGGCCTCGAACTCACAGAGATCCTCCTGGCTCTGCCTCCTGAGTGCTGGGATTAAAGGTGTGCGCCACCACTGCCCGGCTAAAGGGAAGGTTTTGACTCTAACACAGTGAAACTACAAAAATGAAGCTATTTCTGCCAAGCTTTCCACAGTGTCCAGCTTGGTTGTATTTGGCAGTCTTAGGATTAAGTATTTCTGAGTTCAAAGCTCTGTACAATGTTTGTGTCCATCTCATATGAACTCAGTGATCTGAATGTCTTGAGTAGTTTGTAGTCCAAATCTGATCTTGGGGTGGTGTTTGTCCATTTACTGGCATTACCACAACCCAGGTGGATTCATTGTTGGAGGCCCCATCATCTTATTGGAGACCTTAAAGGTTACTGTTAGGAATGGTCATGGTTTGTTGTGGAAAACTTAAATGTTTTAAATGCCATATTTAGCAGATCTCCAAAAGGTTTGAGGACCATGATCTATTAAGCATATCGAGGATACACAAACTTAGTTCCGAGTCACCTGCTTCAGACTCAAACCTGAAAACACATACAGGAAGCTAGATGAAGCTTATTTCTAGAATTAGTTAATACTCTGTATAACCACTAATATCACGACAGAAAGTTTATAAATATACATAATAATCATAGACTTTTGAGACAATATTTATGCCTTAAGGAAAGTTTCAGAGAGTCAAATGAAACCCAAAAGATTATGAGATTGGTGGCAATAGAATAGTGTCCCTTCTTTTTTGTTTTCCTCTGTCCCATACCTGGTGGTTTTTTCTGATGAGACAGAGATTTTGGGTTTTCCTTTAACAAGCATGCTTGTATTTAGAGAAGGAGAGAGCCACACTCCAACCCCAAAGTCAGCTCTAATTTTTAATTGAATTGGGACCACAAGGACCATTTGCCACTTATGTCTGTAGAGTGCAGCAGAAACAAGCATTTGGGGAGATTTAGGCCCTTCTACCCTGCTGGAGGTGGGCGAGACCATTAGGCCAATTTACTCTTTTCCTTGGGGCATTTTCTCTTGATGATCCATCCTTTTTCTTCAGATGTTTCACTTGCCAGTGGTTTCCAGATTCCTTAGTTGGATGCTTATATTCTCCTGGAAAGATAAAAGCAAAATCCTGCCCTAACCCTAACGCTGGGAGTTCCTTTTTTGGCAGGTTATATCTTTCCTAGGACATTTTTAAAAAAGATTTATTTATTATGTATAAAGTGTTCTGTCTGCATGCTTGCCTGCGTGCCAGAAGAGGGCACCAGATCTCATTACAGATGGTTGTAAGCCACCATGTGGTTGCTGGGAATTGAACTCAGGTCTCTAGGAAGGGCAGTCAACGCTCTTAACCTCTGAGCCATCTCTCCAGCCCTCAGCAAAATGTTTTCTGGCAATAAAAAAAGTATTATCTTTCAATTAAAAAATTCTTTTGAAATTTTGAAACTAAATATACCTTAGTATGTGTGGATAAATATGCCTGTATTCCCCTTCCTCTTTACATATAAATTCAAGGTTAAAGTGTATTTATTTTTAGATCACAAAGGACATTCACTTTGAATTTCAACCTGTCTTTTGCAAGCAGCTTATAAATTTAAATCACTATAATTCTTATGTGCCTGCCTCTGCCTCCCAAGTACTGGGATTAAAGGTGTGAACCACCGCCTGGCTATAGATTCCTTATAGTAGTTATTCTCATAGGCTTGTCCTGGTTTAATTTTGTTCTCCATTTCCCCTTATTTTTTTTGAATATATTTTGAATGTGTAACCTATCATTCTTGCTGATTTATTCTGAACTTGTTCCCTGGCAAATTTTAATATTCTAGTCTTCATTAAACATGATTTATCCACTGTTTCATTGTTTCCAGATGTTTTGTCTGCCTTGCTTGTATGAGCTACATACAACTTCACGTTTGCTAGGTTGTTTTGCCATTTCCATTCATGCCTCCCATGGCCAGGGATCTTTGCCATTTATCTGCCAGTGAGTGGCTTTCCTTTTTGATGACCATTGCACATGCGCCACGAATCGGGGAAGACACAGACTTTCCTTTTGCCTTCCTTGTCTGTTTGTCTGACAGCCACCAGTGCTGCTGTTACTTCTGTGTGTTGTGCTGATCTGGCCGTGCTTCCTCAGCGATAGCCATTCCATCCCCCTGTCTACAGGCCGCGGCTTTCCGTTTAGTTTTGGTTCGGTCAGTGACTGATGAGCCATCAGTAGACCTGCGCCAGCCAAATGCTGCGACCATCCCGTCGGTCCTCACTGTGCAGTGGCGCCTCTTCTTTCTGGGGGGAGGGGTGATCACTGTAGGATGGGGATTATAAGCAACTGGGCTATTGCCTCAGTGCGGGAAGGCACAGACCCCTTTGCTACCACATCCTGGTCACAAAGGGATTCAGATAGGCACCATGTCCACTGTACTACCTTTCCTTCCATGGCTAAACCTGTGAAGACTCCTTTGAACAGATCCAATCCATCGTAGTAAGGGGCGCTTTTATGACCATAGGGTGGTTGGCAATGACTAAGTATAAGGTTTTCCATGCTTCATAAAATGTCCAGATTTGTTTCTCAAAGAGAGAATATTTATTCTCTGTAAATGGAAAGTGTTGGCCATGGAAGCCAACAGACAAAAGTTGGTGGACTTCTTCATGCTTTATGAAGAGTCCCCAGTTGTCAATTCACCAATAAATATGATATCCATAATTAGGGCATCATCTGGTTCAGCACTGGTCAGAACCAAGAAGGGCTTACCGGCAGCTGCAAAAGCTGCAGTTTGTTCCTGTCTCCATTGGAAATGAGCTGCCTTTCTGGTAACCCTGTAGAGGGTTTCCTATAGATCTGTAAATGTGGCATGTAATTTCTCTAGTGTGCAACCATACCAATTAGAAGCTGTATCTGAATTTTGTCCCTGGGTGGTGGGATTAAAGGCATGCACCACCACCACCTTGCTTACTCTAACTCTAGAATTTAGAAAACAACTAATTTATAGAGGTCTACCTGTCTCTGATGGGATTAAAGACATGGGCTACTACTGTCCTGCTCAAATATTTTATCTTAGCTCCAAATTAAGCCAACTCTTAGAGATTTAGAAAACAAGTTTGAACTGTTGTAACCCTTTGAATTTACTTAAAACATTTTAAATATCTTAACTGGGTTTTTAATACCAAACAATAAAATCATATTTTTTATTTCAGAAGAAAACTAAAAAAAAAAGGTGATGTCCAATAGTGTGGGCCACATGGCAATCTACACTCTAACATCCTAACATGGAATTAAAACACACGGTTTAAGAAAACCTATTTTTCGCCGGGCGGTGGTGGCGCACGCCTTTAATCCCAGCACTCGGGAGGCAGAGTCAGGCGGATCTCTGTGAGTTTGAGGCCAGCCTGGTCTACAGCGCGAGATCCAGGAAAGGCGCAAAGCTACACAGAGAAACCCTGTCTCGAAAAACCAAAAAAAAAAAAAAAAAAAAGAAAACCTATTTTTCATTTCATGTCAGTAAGGCAAGTGTGCCTTTGGTAAATTATCATTCAAAAATATCATTTTTTATTTTTATTCTTTCATGCCTGATCAAAAGAAAGGCATTTGTTAGTCTTTATAAGTTAGTTTGGACTGAATGACCAAGCTGTCTGATGAACTATCACCTCTCCTAATCAAGAGGTCTCTCCTGTTCGAATCTAATCTTTATCAGTCTTGATGGTATACACAGCTTTTCTTCTGTGGAAACAAAGGCAAAACCCTCTTTCCCAATGTAACACATATCCCTGTTTCCATTCTGAGGTCAACACATCTTTAAAACATATAGGCTGATTTAATTCAGAAGTTTTTTCCTACTATCCAGTGTCTTTCCACAGGTGCTGTTCCTTTCTCATTGTTCAGTTGGAACTTCCAGCTTGCCCCTGCATGATCCAGAAAGCCCCATTCCTCTCTCCAAACCCCACCATCTCGGAGAATCTCCAAGAAAAGGCACCAAAAAGCCCAGTTCTGCATTTTTGGTGGCTATGGCAGCTCCTCCCCTGAACTTGCCAGCAACCCAAGTCCCTGCCTGAAGTGCTCAGCTTTTGACCATACTTGGGCACAACCCCAGAATGTGGTGGACACATCATCACCCCTCACCTACAGGCTATATAAGCTCCCTGCTTTAGTTTGGGCACGTGACTTCTCCTGCCTCTATCTCTGGGGCTGGAGAACTCACCCAGGGGTTGCTTTACTTAAATAAACCTATTCTTTTACTTTTTCAGTTTGGCTTGATCTGGCCTACTGCATTGACAGAGAAACCTATTATTGCAATACAGAAAACCCATTACTCATTAGCATTTAAAAATTTAAAGTTAATAAAGTACTGTGTAATCTATCTGTCTCAGTTAGGGTTTCTATTGCTTCAACGAAACACCATGACCAAAAGGCAAATTGGGGAAGAAAGGGTTTATTTACACTTCAGCATTGCTGTTCATCACTGAAGGAAGTCAGGACTGGAATTCAAACAAGGTGGGGTCCCTGAGGCAGGAGCTGATGCAGAGGCCATGGAGGGGTGGCTGCTTGCTGGCTTGCTTCCCATGGCTTGCTCAGCCTGCTTTTTTTGTTTGTTTGTTTGTTTGTTTGTTTGTTTGTTTTTGGTTTTTCGAGACAGGGTTTCTCTGTGTAGCTTTGCGCTTTTCCTGGAACTCGCTTTGGAGACCAGGCTGGCCTCGAACTCACAGAGATCCGCCTGGCTCTGCCTCCCGAGTGCTGGGATTAAAGGCGTGCGCCACCACCGCCCCGGCTGCTTTTTTTTTTTTTATAGAACCCAGGACCACCAGCCTAGGGATGACACCACCCACAATGAGCTAAGCTCTCCACCACTGATCACTAATTGAGAAAATGCCTTACAGCTGAATCTTGTGGAGGCATTTCCTCAACTGAGGCTCCTTCCTCTCTGATGACTCTAGTTTGTGTCAAGTTAACACACAAAATCAGCCAGTACACTATCTCTGAAGGTCTTTATTGCCCCTTTTTGTTTATTAAGCATATCTTTTAAAGTGTGATTAAATTTTTCTATAACTGCTTGTCCTGTAGGAATTTGTGGTATACCTGTAATATGATTTATGTTGTAATATGCAAAAAACTGTTTCATTTTTACTAAGAGACATATGCTGGAGCATTTTCAGTCTTAATTTGTACAAGTAGCCCCATAATAGCCATACCATCCAATAACTGTGTAATTACAGAATCAGCCTTTTCAGGACTCTAGCAGTTGCCCATTGAAAGCCTGTGTATGTATCTATAGTATGATGCACATACTTTAATTTTCCAAACTCTGCAAAATGAAACACGTCCATTTGCCAAATTTCATTTCTTTGGATGCTTTTTGGGTTACTTTAGGTAGTGGAGTTTGATTATACAAAGAACAAGTACGACATTTCTTTATAATTTCCTTGGCTTGTTGCCAAGTGATAGAAAAAAACCTTTCTTCAAACCTTTGTTATTAACATGGTGTTTCTTATGAAAGTCTGAGACTTTTCACATATTTCCTATTAATGGCTGATACATTTCATTATTACCTTGTGCTGGAGGGCCTGGTAGGTCTGTATTGAGATCTGATACGTGTTATATACAATGGATGGTTTCTATTTCTGGTTACTTGTTTAGTTGAATAAATAGCAAAGTTAATTCTGCATCATTCAGAATAAGTTTAGTGCCTTCAGTATGTAAAACAATCCTTTCTGCATATTGAGAGTCAGTAACTATTTTAAGAGATTCAGGAAAATCTAATACTACCATAAGAATGACATACAGCTGATTTTTGAAATGAATCATAAGGGCTTTGACCCACTTTACTTATTTTTCTTGACCTATAACCTGACTTTCCTGATTTATTTGCATCAGTATAGAATATAGGGGTGCCAGAAATTGGTGTCCCTTTTACTGTATGAGGGAAATCCAATTAGTTCTTTTATAAACTGAAGTCTGTTGCTTTTCAGATATCTGTTGTTAATCTCTCCCAAAAAATTACTGCAATCTCTTTGCCAGTGTTCATTTTCTGCCCATAATGAGGCAATGTCAGCATTAGTAAAAGGTACCACAATTTCTGATGGGTCTATTACTGCTAATTGATGAAGTCTCAATTTTCCTTTCAGAATCAATTCAGAAACCTTTTCTACATAGGTCTTTAATTTTTTACTCTGTTGTGTGCTAAAATTATCCCTTCTAAGATATTGTCTTCTCTCTGCAATCTCCTGCGGGAGAATGAGTGAAGACACAATAACCAAAATGCAATCAAGCTCTGTATCCAAATGATCCACATCTGTACTCCATAATTTCTTTTCTACCAAAGCCAATTCTCTCTCAGTCTCAGCTGACAATTTTCTTCAACTCTTTAAGTCCTCATCACCTTGTAAGGTTTGAAATAAATTCCATAGCTCTTGAGGAGTTAATCCAATTGTGGGCCACAGCCAGTTAATATCTCCCAGCAATTTTTGAAAATCATTAAAAGTTTGCAATTGATATCTTCTGATTTGTACTTTCTGTGGTTCAATTTTCTGTAAACCTATCTGGTGTCCTAGATAACTGATAGAATCTCCTCTTCATATTTTTTTTCAGGAGCAGTTTGTAATCCCTAGCAAAACAAAATTTTCTTTACTTCATCAAACATTTTTTTCTAAGATATCTGAGTCTGAATCAGCCAGTAAGATACCATTTTTATAATGATAAATTTTAGATTGAGGAAACTATTTATGAATTAGTTCTAATGGCTGTTGTACAAAATATTGACACAAGGTGGGGCTATTTAATAAAACAGTAACACAAAGTTCTTCACTGTGGAAGAACTTTCCAGTGATACCTTTTATTTCAGTTTATTTATTTTTTATTTGTGTGCATTGGTGTTTTGCCTGCATGTATGTCTGTGTTGGAGCCTTGGAACAGAAGTTACAGGCAGTTGTGAACTGCCATGTGGGTGTTGAGAATTGAACCCTGGTCCCCTAGAAGAGCAGTCAATTCTCTTAACCACTGAGCCATCTCTCCAGTCCTCATACCCAGTGATACCTTTTAGCATATTGAGATTATTATAAGTAGGCACTGTGAAGGCAAATTTTTCTCTATATTGTTCTTGTAAAGGTATAGTAAAAAAAAAAAAAGCAGTCCTTTAAATCAGTTGCTATAGTAGACCACCCCTTAGATAATAAAGAAGGCAAGGGAATTCCAGGCTGTAAAGAGCCCATTGACTGGATCACATTATTTATGACTCTTAAATCTGTTAACATTCCCCATTTTCCAGATTTCTTTTTAATGACAAATACAAGAGAATTCCAAGGACTTCTTGACTCTTCAATATGTTGAGAATTTAGCTGCTCCTGTACCATCTAGTGTAAGGCCTGTCATTTTTCTGATGTCAAAGGCCATTGTCCCACCCAGACAGGTTTGCCAGTCAATCATTTTAAAGGTAGGGCTCTTGGTTCCTTGGAAAGATCAGCAGCTGTTGTGTCCTGCTTATGTACAACCTGAACAGTCTGTGACTGCTCTTGATAATACCTTTTAATATTTTTCTCAGAAGCATTCTTTATTTTATGGTATGTTTCTGAGACTGGAGGAATGTTAATCTGTGTTTTCCATTGCTGTAAGAAATCATGTCCCCATAAATTCATGGCTATATTAGCTCCATGTGGCTTTAATTTTCCTATTTGTCCTTCTGACCCAATATATACTTGATCCATCTTTTACTTTTTTATCTGAGATGAAGTTCCCATCCCTAGAAGCTGAATATTTACCTCCTGAAGAGGCCGATCTAGATGCCAAGATTTTGGTGAAACTATTGTTATATCTTCCCCTGTGTCCACTAAACCTTCCATTTCAATGCCATTTATTTGTATTTTTAGCTTTGGTCTCTAATCATTTATCCAGTTGCCAAAATACTTGTTTTCTAGTCTCTTGAATTTTTTATCTACTGAAGCTGTTCTGTCCTTGATTACATCCAGAGCAGGGCTGTTTTTAATAACAGGCATTAAATCTTTTAATTGCTCTGTGGATGAGTTTCTCTGATATTGACAGGGAATGATTAAATCAAATTTGATATCTGGGCCTGCTAGAGGCACCTTAGGGCATTTCCCAGTGGCAAAGGGTTACCTTGCCTCTCCCTTGTTGATCTGCATTCATTCCAATGCCATACTTTGCCACACCTTCTGCATATTCCAGAAGGTAAGGGGCTTTCTGTTTGGATTATTCCTAGAAAAAAGCATTGTTTCTAGGAATGCCCTGTCTATAGTCTCTTTTGAAATGACCTTGTTTACCATAATTAAAACATCTAACATTTTGATTTTTCTTAAAACTTTTAGAAATTACTTCTCTTATCAGAGTAGCATCATAAATGTGAGATCCAATACCATCCATATTTCTAATCCATCTATCTATTCGTGCCAATCTTGCCTTTAAAGGCCTAATCATCCATTTGCATTCTGAATTAGCATTTTCAAAAGCCAAAGATTCAATTAATATTTGTCTGACTTCTGGATCTGATAGTATTCTATTTACAGCTGAAGTCAATCTTTGAAAAAAATCAGTGAAGGCTTCTTTTGGGCCTTGTATAATTTTTAGTAAATGACTCAGACCTCTGTAGATGTATCCAACCTTCCCATCAAACAATAAACACAGAACCAATGCAAAGAAGAAAGCCAAGAGGTCAGAGCCAAGAGCCAAAACCTTACCCTTCCTCCTGCAGTGGTCCTACCTCTCCGAACCAGAGCTACCCCTGTGTTAAAGTCTTTATATAGAGTTCCTGTCCTGCCTTCTCATTGGTTGTAAACCCAACCACATGACCGCCTCCTCACAGCCTGTCTGTATAGGCCTCCAGGTTTTCCATGATTGGTATTAAGATTAAAGGCATGTGTATCCAATAATGGCTGTATCCCTGAACACACAGAGACTTACCAAGCTCTGCCTACTAAGTGCTGGAATTACAAGCGTACGCTACCACTGCCCTGCTTTCCTATGGCTTGCTAATAGCTCTGACCCCCGGGCAACTTTATTTATTAACATACAAATAACATTTTAATACAAATAAAATATCACCATATTTCCCCTTTTCTATTTTAATAAAAAGGAAAAAAAAGAAAAAGCTTATAATATAAGAAAAACTATATACAAAAGGACAATAACTATATACAATATATACAAGTAATAAATACCTAAACAATGTCTAGTCCATTTGTATTTGACAAATTCAGAGAAAATAATTTCATTATCTATCCTATTTTGGTAAGTCCAAAATGTATCCTAATTAATCTTCAACTATAACTAACTAACCTTCAACTATAACTAACTAATCTTCAACTCCCTCAGAGACCCAAGAAGGAAATAATATTAGCTAACAAAAATAAAAACAGGAAGTGCACATAAGCAACCTCCAAAAAATTTGTGAGTTGACAGAAACAGACAGCTGTCTGGACAGTCACCTGAGGTTTCTCCAAAGTGCTGGGGCATCATCTTCAGCCTATAGGCCCAGCATATTCGACAGACTCATTTGTGAAGCAGGATGTACACAAGGTCAACAGTTCAACCTCACATTGAGTGAGAGTAGTCCATGTACCAGAAACACCTGAATTCCACCAGTGTCATGTCATGATTCAGGATTTCAAATTCTGGAAATTGCTGATGGTTTTCCAACTCAGCTGTCCATTCTTCCTGGCTGTGTATATATGGCTTCATCTCAGCATCCCATTCTTCTCCATATCCCTCCATCAAATGCCAGTCTACTATTGAGAGGCGTGAGCTTAGTTACTCTTCAAGAATAACTGTTTCAGCTGCTGTTCCATTGCACATCAGAGGCCATCGGCCCACTGCCTGTTCAGCTGCCTTCGAAGAAAAGGGCACTGTACCTTTTTCGAATTGCGAAGGCCACTTCAGGGATGGTGCCATTTTGTCCTGGCCTCTGAAGATGCCTTTTGATAAAGCCATAACCACACTTGTTTTGGCAAGAATCAGTAATCCTTTGTTTTATGTCCTGTTTGTCCATTTTGTCCTGTTGATTCGAGGATACTTTGTTGTCCAGTGGCTAACTTTTGCCACAATGAAAGTTAACTCCATATGCAGTTTCTTCAATGCCCATATTTTCTCTGAAGTAGATTGGTACTGCCAGGAGTCGACATGTCTCATAGTCATAACAAAAAAGAAAAATTTTCTAAGTTATTAAAACATTTTAAATGCCATATTCTGTAGATCTCTGAAGGGTTTGAAGATAACCTGTCTATCTAAAATATATCTACTCAATCTTGAAAACATACCTAATATAACTACAAGTTCTATTATAATATCTAACTACTAACTTTCATTTCTTTATATCCTAATAGTTGGTAATAACATTCAAGGATCAGAAAATTGCATTACATTGTTAGATGAACGGTACAATTAGAAAAATATATATAACATTTTCTAACAATATCAATTTCAATATATATAATTTGTATACAATATAAAACAATCCAATCCAATGTAAAGTATTTACATTTTTCTTTTCTTTCTTTCTTTCTTTTTTTTTTTTTTAATAAGAACCTTAAATCTAATCTCCTTTGCTTAGCCTTTTTCCTAACCCTTGACAACAACTTGTAACCAACCCCCCTAATCAATGAAAATTATCCCAGACCCAAAACCCATTAAAAGACCAAAAAAAACCAACCGCCCCACACCACCTCTTTGGGAATGTGGGCGTCGTATTCTTGAAATTGCTTCCTGCTGGGTATGGGCGAAGGTATCTTTATCCTGAAAGAAAAATTTTAGGTTAATTGTCAAATTCTAGGAAAGGTAAATATATCCTTCGTTATCCAGTCTGTGTATAATGCCAAAATTCAGGGTTTATCTCAAATCCTTATTCAAGTAGTCTTTGAGATTGGATCATCTCAGCTAGCTCTTCTCAAAATTGCTCTGAGCACTTTGTAGTTCAAAGCTGATCTGTAGATGATGTTTGTCAGCTTAGTGATGTTGTTATTGTCCACGTGGAATTGTTGTTGTTGTGGGGCCCCATCTTCTTCCTGGAGACTTCAGTTGATGTTAGGCCTAACCGTGATTTCCTGCAAAAAACTGATAAGAGACTCGAACACAAAGACTATAAATGCCACTTTTTAGAATTAGTTAGTACTCTATATGACCATTTATATCTTAACAAAGTTTAAAATGTATATATATCTATATATATTGATCTTGTAAATTTTGATATAAAATTCATACTTTAAGAAAAGTTTAAAGAATCAGAATAGAATCAAAGAGTTGAGATTCGTAATAGAATAGTCCCTTAATTAATTTGGCTTTTCTCCTGTCCCATAGCAGAAGATGGCTCTTTTCCTCTGGCATGATACAGGGAGTTTGCATTTTCCTTTTAACAACATGCTTGAGTTTAAAGAAGGAGAGAGCCATTCTCCAACTCCAAAGTCAGCTTTAAATTTTAATTGAACTGGGACTATTAGAAGTTAAATAGTGTTAAATCTTTAAAGAAAAGCAGAAACAAACATTTAGGAAGACATAAAATTTTTTTAGATAACATACCCATACGCCATTTCACTCTGTTTCTTAGGATAGATGATTTGTTCCTTTTCTTCAGTTGTCTCATTTGTCCAGTGTTCTTCAAATTCCTTAACCTTCATTCTCCTAAAAGACAAAAACAAAAACCTTTCCCCAAGGTTTTGTGGGGATGTTCCTTTTTGACAAGTTATCTGATTAAATGAAAAGGCATGTGTTACTGGTGTAAGTTAGTTTAAATTGGATGTTTACGATAGTTGATGAACTATCACCTCCTCTAATTAAGAGGTCTCTCTTGTTCAAATCGAACCTTTATCAATTTTGATGGTACCCACAGCTTGTCTTCTCCTGTAGAAATAAAAGCAAAACCTCGTCCCCAACGTAACACATACCCTGGTTTCCATTCTGAGGTCAGCACATCCTTAAAGTATATAGGTTGATTTAATTCTGTAGTTTTTTCTATTATCCAATGTCTCTCTGCAGCTGTTGTTCCTTTCTCATTGGCATTGAGAAAATTCAAAGTTAATAGAGCATTATGTAGTCTATTTCTGGGGGTTTTTGTTACTCCTTTTTGTTTGTTTAGCATATCCTTTAGAGTTCTGTTTGATCTTTCTATAACTGCTTGACCTGTAGGATTATGTGGTATACCTGTAACATGGTTTATATTATAATAAGCAAAAAACTGTTTCATTTTAACAGAGACATATGATGGAGCATTATCAGTTTTGATTTGTGCAGGTATACCCATAATGGCCATAACTTCTAGCAAATGAGTGATTACAGAATCAGCTTTTTCAGAACTCAAAGCAGTTGCCCATTGAAATCCTGAATAAGTATCGATAGTGTGGTGTACATATTTCAGTTTTCCAAATTCTGCAAAGTGAAACACGTCCATCTGCCAGATTTCATTCCTCTGAGTACCCTTTGGGTTACATCCTGCTGGTAATGGTGTTTGATTGTAGAAGGAACAAGTAGGACATTTCTTTACTATTTCTTTGGCTTGTTGCCAGGTTATGGAAAAATCCTTTTTTAAACCTTTACTATTTACATGATGTTTTTTATGAAATTCTGAGGCCTCCAGCACATTTCCTATCAATAATTTATCAATCTCATCATTGCCTTGTGCTAGAGGGCCTGGCAGACCAGTATGGGATCGGATGTGAGTTATATATAAAGGATGACTCCGTTTTCTGATTGTATCTTGTAATTGAATAAATAATGAAGTTAATTCTGAAGCATCGTGGATAAATTCTGCAGTCTCAATATGTAATACTACTCTTTCAGCATACTGAGAGTCAGTTACTATATTGAGAGGTTCTGAAAAATCCATTAATACCAACAGAATAGCATACAATTCTGATTTTTGAACTGAATTATAAGGACTTTGAACCACTTTACTTAAATTTTCTGATTTGTAACCTGCCTTTCCTTGTTTGTTGGCATCTGTATAAAATGTACGAACTCCAGATATGGGTTTTTTCCTCACAATTTGAGGCAAGATCCAATCAGCTCTCTTTATAAGATCAATTCTATTGCTTTTGGGATATTTGCTGTTAATTTCTCCCAAAAAATTACTACAAGCTTTTTGCCAAGCTTCATTTTCTATCCATAATTTTTCAATGTCCTCCTTAGTTAAAGGTACGACAATTTCTGCTGGGTCTATTCCTGCTAATTGACGAAGTCTCAATTTTCCTTTCCAAATCAAGTCAGAGATTTTTTCAACATAAGTTTTTAATTTTTTATTTGGTTTATTTGGTAAAAATATCCATTCCAATATAATATCTTCCCTTTGCATTAATATTCCTGTTGGGGAATGCCTAGAAGGTAAAATAACCAAAATGCAATCCAGCTTTGGATCAATACGATCTACGTGCCCTTCATGTACTTTCTTTTCTACCAAGGCCAATTCTTTCTCAGCTTCAGGTGATAATTCTCTTGGACTATTTAAGTCCTTATCACCTTCTAAGGTTTTAAACAAATTATTCAGTTCATCATTTTTTACCCCAACAATAGTTCTTAGATGAGAAATGTCTCCAAATAATCTTTGAAAGTCATTAAGAGTCTGTAGTCGATCTCTCCTAATTTGCACTTTTTGAGGTCTAATTTTTTGAAGTTCTATTTTATATCCTAAATAATTAATAGAATCTCCTCTTTGTACCTTTTCTAAAGCAATTTGTAATCCCCAGCAAGGCAAAATTTTCTTTACTTTTTCAAACATTCTTTCTAAAGTATCTGCATTTGAATCAGCTAATAAAATGTCATCCATATAATGATAAACTATAGATTTAGGAAATTTTTTACGTACCACTTCTAATGGCTGTTTTACAAAATATTGGCACAAAGTTGGGCTATTCAACATTCCCTGTGGGAGAACCCTCCATTGAAATCTTTTAACCGGTTGAGAATTATTATAAGTAGGCACTGTGAAAGCAAATCTTTCTCTGTCTTTTTCTTGTAAGGGTATTGAAAAGAAACAGTCTTTTAAATCAATAACTATGAGAGGCCAGCCTTTTGGTAACAGAGTAGGTAAAGGAATTCCAGATTGTAAAGAGCCCATTGGCTGAATTACTTTGTTAATTGCTCTAAGGTCTGTTACCATTCTCCATTTACCAGATTTTTTTTTTATAACAAATACAGGAGAATTCCAAGGGCTGGTTGATTCTTCAATATGATGAGCATTTAACTGTTCTTCCACCAGCTCTTGTAAAGCCTGGAGTTTCTCTGTTGTTAAAGGCCATTGCTGAACCCATACAGGCTTGTCTGTTGACCATTTTAAAGGTAGAGCTGTTAATGTTTTTGGAAGATTATCAGTTGTTGTGCCCTGTTCTTGTATGACATGGATGGCTGGTGAGCACTCATTAGAATAATATCTTTTAATATTTCTCTCAGAAACATGTACTAATTTATGATTTGTTTCTGAGATTGGAGGGATATTAATCTGAGTATTCCACTGTTGTAACAAGTCTCGACCCCACAGGTTCATAGCTATGTTAGCCATATATGGTTTTAATTTTCCTTTCTGTCCTTCTGGACCTATACATTCAAGCCATCTTACACTTTGTTTCACTCTAGATAATGTCCCAATTCCTAAGAGTTGAATGTTTACCTCCTGAAGAGGCCAAGTTGGATGCCAAAATTCTGGTGCAATTATGGTAATGTCAGCACCTGTGTCTACCAGACCAGACAACAAAACACCATTTATTTTTATTGTTAGTTTTGGTCTTTGTTCATTAATAGAAGTTTGCCAAAAAATTTTCTTTATGTTTTTTCCTGTATTTCCTATTTTCTCTGTTTCATCATCTCGACTAACATGATTTATTCCAATAGACATTTGGTTATTTAGTTGCTTTGAATAGGGGTTTCCTCTACAACTGCAGGAAAGGTTTGAACTGGATTTACTGTGGGGGCCTGCCTGAGGCCCCTCTGGGAGTTTCCCGAAGGTCGAGGCAGAGGGTTACCCTGTCTGTCCCTTGTTGATCTACATTCGTTAGTCCAGTGTTTTCCCTTACCACACCTTCTGCATACTCCAGAAGGAAGGGGCATTCTGTTGCCAGTGTTCCTTGAATAAACATTATTTCTAGGAATGACCTGTTTACAATCCCTTTTCAAATGTCCTTGCTTTCCACATCCAAAACATCTAACATTGCTCAAACCTTTTGAAATTGCTTTTCCTACCCACATATCATCATGGTCATAAGCCTCTACATTAACTGTATCTCTAATCCAATCTTCCAAAGGTGCAGATCTTGCCTTTAACGGCCTAATTATTCTTTTGCACGCTGCATTTGCATTCTCAAAGGCTAAAGATTCAATTATTATCTGACTAGCCTCTGAATTCGGGACCATTTTTTGTACTGCTGAAGTCAATCTTTGTAAGAAGTCTGTGAAAGATTCTTTGGGGCCCTGTATAACCTTTGTAAATGACTCAGTTTTTTTTCCTGGTTCTTCAACTCTGTCCCATGCATTCAAAGCTGCCGTTTTACATAGAAGTAGGGTTTGGACATCATATGAACATTGTGTTTGTACTGAAGCATATTGGCCTTCGCCAATAAGCTGATCCTGGCAGACTTGTATTCCGCTATCCCTCCATTGTCTTTCTATATTTTTAGCCTCATTACTGAACCACATTTTCCACTGGAGATTTTGTCCGGGTTCAAGAACAGCCTGTGCCAATTCCCGCCAGTCCTTTGGTATAATCCTATTACAAGTTGACCAGGTGTTTAACATTTGCTTTACATATGGGGAGTGCATGCCATAAGATGCTATTGCCTCCTTAAATCTTCGTAAGTCTAACATTTCAACTGGAACCCAAGTATTTTGTTCATTCTCTTCATCAGGTAGCTGCTGTACGGCTACTGGATAAATTAAGGGTGATTGTGTGAAAACTGGCTTTCTTTCTGTAACCTTACGATCCAATTTTGAAACAACTTCACTATTTATTTCTTCTGTCTGAATTTGAATTTCTCTATAATTCATTTTTACCGGTTTAACAAGTTTTTCTAAGACTGTTATCCTGGCACTTAAGTTGACGATCTTTTTAAATAGTAAAATGAGGATAAGAAAAGTAATAAACTGAATAATTCGATCAATATTAATCTTTTCATATAGTTGTTCCATTGTCAGAGTGCCTAAAATTTCAAACAAAGCCCAATTTTCTTCCAATGTACACATAAAGCCCATTTTTTTTTTAATGTAGAAAAAAATTCTCTTTTAAATAGATATGTTAATTGACTTACCAAGTCTGGGTAGAACAGTAGAATCCCAGGGAATTTCACAGCCACCTGGTGTTCGAGGTGTGAATCCAGCGAGAGAGAGCGAGAGAGAGAGAGAGAGAGAGAGAGAGAGAGAGAGAGAGAGAGAGAGAGAAAGTGTAGCCGCTTGAGCCGAGTCAAGCCTTGGCTTTACAGGCAGGGGCCCTGTTCAGCGGGGCAGGTCTGAGTTGTTTGTAGCAGTTCCAGCTGCGGGTCAGTCAGGCCTGGGCCCAAGCTAGGCAGCCAGGCCGCCCAGGCTGGAAACCGGACCTGCCGCCAAGCCAAGCCAATCGGTTTTTAATGAATTCTTGTCACGTTGGGCGCCAAATGTAGATGTATCCAACCTTCCCATCAAACAATAAACACAGAACCAATGCAAAGAAGAAAGCCAAGAGGTCAGAGCCAAGAGCCAAAACCTTACCCTTCCTCCTGCAGTGGTCCTACCTCTCCGAACCAGAGCTACCCCTGTGTTAAAGTCTTTATATAGAGTTCCTGTCCTGCCTTCTCATTGGTTGTAAACCCAACCACATGACCGCCTCCTCACAGCCTGTCTGTATAGGCCTCCAGGTTTTCCATGATTGGTATTAAGATTAAAGGCATGTGTATCCAATAATGGCTGTATCCCTGAACACACAGAGACTTACCAAGCTCTGCCTACTAAGTGCTGGAATTACAAGCGTACGCTACCACTGCCCTGCTTTCCTATGGCTTGCTAATAGCTCTGACCCCCGGGCAACTTTATTTATTAACATACAAATAACATTTTAATACAAATAAAATATCACCATAGACCTCTTTTCTGATTCTTCAACTTCATCCCAAGCATTTAAAGCTGCTAAACAATATAGTGCCATGGTGTGACATCAAACTCAAATTGCCTTTGTAACTCAGCATATTGACCTTCACTTAGAAGCTGATCTTGGGAAGTATTAACACCTCTAGCCCTAGTTCACTGTTCTATGCCCCTAGCTTCCTCTTTCCACCAGGTTTGCCATTATTAACCGAGGACCAGCTTCCAATATTGCTGTTGCCAAATCTTTCCAGTCTTGTGGGATAATTCTGTTGCCCATGAATTTAATATCTGCTTCACATAGAGTGAATATATACCATATGAAATGACTGCTTCCTTAAATCTCCTCAAATCTAATATTTCTATAGGACTCCATTTAACTTCCTGATAACCTTGGGGGTGTGTATCATCTGCTGGCAGTTCTTGCATAGTAACTAGATAAATTAAGGTTGGTTTTCTAACAACTTTGGGTCGCTCCTCTTCAGTTTCATCATGTGGTGGCTTGGTAGTTCTCTAAATTCCTCTGTCTGTGTCTGAGTATTTTTCTTATTTTCATTTATAAGTCTTTCTAAGGCATGTGTCTTATCAATCCACTTTTCATAGTTGGCACAAAAAAAAAACCACCATGACTATTAAGGATAAAATATGAATTACCAGACTGATAGTAATTATAATTGGTATTATGTCAATCTCTGTTAAATCATCTATCTTTTCATTTTCTATTTTCATGCCATTTGAAGTAACACTATACAGGACCCTAACACCCTGAATTATGATATTTCCCATCCTTAATGTAGGAAAGATTTTTCTTTTTAATATTACTTAACTCTCTCCTTGAGTACTTCCTAGTCTTACCAAACCAGATGGCTTCTCAGTTTGTCCGCAGCTAACGTGATTTCTCTGTCCATGTGGTCATGCCCCACATTTGGTGCCAAATGTTGTTTTTAACAAAATCTCAATCATTTGATTTTACCAATAAAGACTCAGGAGCCAGATGCTGGGGTGAAAGCCTGCTAGCTCAGAGAGGCAGAGCAAGCACCCAGCTGACCTTCCTCCTCTGAAGACCTTTCAAACAAAACTCCAACTGGTTGTTCTTCCCTTCTACTTCCTGTGTGTGTCTCTTTCTCCACCCTCCTGACTCCCTCATACTCTCTGTGATTATTTTCCTGTCAACTGGTTGCTTGCCCCACTTCTTGACGTATGGTTGACCTTAATTAATCCTGTCTACAATATTCAAACAGAAAACTCTTGGATTAAAGGTGTGTGCTAGGACTGAGTCACACCAAAGCTTTGCAGGCTTTTTCAGGAAGTAATGCAATCTCAGGGTTCACTGTGTGATCAAATATCCTGCAACAAGAGTGGCACTGTTAGGAGGTGTGGCCTTGTGAGAGTAGGTGTGGCCTTGTTGGAGGAAGCGTGTCTCATTTTACTTCTGATGTCTGTGGATCAAGATGTAGAATTCAACTCCTTCTCTAGCACCACGTCTGCCTGTATGCCTCCGTTTCCTGTCGTGATGATAATGGACTAAACCTCTACAACTGTAAGCCAGCCACAGTTAAATGTTTTCCTTTCTAAGAGATGCTGTGGTCATGGTGTCTCTTCACAGCAATAGAAACCCTGACTCAGACAGGCCCCATAAGTAAAGTTAATGGTAAGCACTCAGGGCTGGGAAGGTGGTTCTGCTGGTAAAATGCCTGCAGCACAAGCAGGAGGGCCTGAGTTTAACTCCAAGAGCCATATATAAAAAGCCAAGCATGGCGGGAGCGTGTAAAATCCCAGTCCTAGGGAAAGGCAGGCAGGGGATCTCTGCAGCTCGCCAGCCAGTCAGCCTAGCCTATTCAGTGGGCTTCACGACAGAGATCTGCCTCAAAAAAAAAAAATCAAGGTGGACTGCTCCTTATGAACAACTGAGATTGACTCCAGGCTCTCCCAGGCACACCTGTGAACCCCTTCCTTCCCACTAGACACACAAGAATAAGTACAAACCAACTCATATCATAGGTTGACTATCCCTTATCTAAAATGCTTCAGGGTTCTTTGATTTTGGGATATTTTCATGGATTTTAACTGGATGAACATGTCTCACTCAAAAAGCCAAAGGGCCCTAAAATCTAAAACTTCCTGAATGCTAACCCATTAATATCATCAACTATTAGAGTTCAGAATATATAAATGATTACCTTTGAAATAGGGAAAAGAAACATGGAAAATTCATTGGGAGAAATAATTGGCAAAGGATCTGAATAGGCAGGAATCTATTGACAATGCAGGAAGCAAACTGGAGCCCAACCAGGTGCTAAGTCACCTGTCTTCCCCACCCTGCCCTCTGCTAATGCTCACTGGACTCTGGAATCCCTTCTCAGTGGTACTTGCTTCCACTGGGCAGGGAATAAATCAGCAAACCCCTACATCTGGGAGTTCTTGTGCAAGTCTCAATGTCTATAGTACTGAAAGAACACAGAACATTCCGATCTGAAATTACGGATGATCTCACCTACTCTTGGTAGATTCAAATGGCCTTCCTCAAGTGCCTGCTCTGGGTCACTACTGACTGCTCAAAATGGTCCAATGCACTTCTCTAGCCACGTGGGAACATTTACTGGACACCTCATTCACATGTACTAAATATTTTTATTCTAGTCATATGAAATCTGTCATTTTTTTCTTTCATTTAATCTTTAGGAAGATGATGAAATGCTTCGACCTTTTGTGCACCAACAGTCACTGATGCTCAAAGATTTGGAAGACCTACTTGAATCCAGCTTACAGAAGCTGAAAAATGATGTTGCTGTCATAGTGAAGAAGAAGAAAGAGTATCTACTGCATACCCAACAGTGAAGATGAGCAAGCTGAAAACATGCTCTGACTCACATAACTGCGTCTACCATTTTAGGTAAGATGCCTCCACTTGCCTCTTTTCTGACAAGGCCTTGTTATGTGGACCAAACTGGCCTTATCTTGCCTCTGTATCCCTAGACCCACACTGAGCCTTAAATGGATTTAAAAATCTATAAAAAAAAATTAACATGTATACAGGATGGTGAGGGGAGATGTCTGTGGTGAAGGTTCAGAACCTGGAGCTCTGGATTTGATTGCTCACAGTTCAATCCTGGCTAAATCTATCACTTCTACATTGTACAGTGTGGGACAACTCACTGACCTCGCTTTACTCATCAGTTATCTGGGATGGTTAATGCTTACCACCTTTCTGGCAGAATGCCTGGCAGAGAGCATGCTCAGTAAGCATTACCATCAATGCTTTCCTGGGAAATAATTCACATTCCTTTCCTTTTTCCTTTTTAAAAAAGAACAATTTTATTGTGTGTGTATGTATGTCTGTATCTCTGTACATGTGTGTGGTACCTTTTTAGGCCAGAAGAGGGAGTTGGATCATCTGGAGCTAGAACTAGCAGCAGCCATCAACCCCACCTTGGTTGCTGGGCACTGATCTTGGGTCCTCTGGGAGACCAGCACATGCTTTTAAGCACTGA
This sequence comes from Peromyscus californicus insignis, assembly GCF_007827085.1. NCBI lineage: Eukaryota > Metazoa > Chordata > Mammalia > Rodentia > Cricetidae > Peromyscus > Peromyscus californicus. The sequence goes on along the minus strand of NW_026294436.1, from coordinate 64,268,100 downwards.
GTCATTTCTCCTGTCTGTTTACTTTTTATTTTTTGAGACAGAGTCTCACTCTTAACCCAGGCTGCCCTCCAACTCTTAGTGGTCCTTCTGCTATGACCGCAGGTGTGAGCCAACATGCCTGGCTTTTCCATTCCACACTGTAAATAACACCTGCCTGATTAGTTGATTTTGTTTCTTTTTGTTGTCAGAAATAGACAATAGTTAGTTCACATTTTTTATTTTGTACTCTTGCTCTTGAACAAGTCCACCCACCCACGAGTTTTCCCCTACTCGTTTTCTATTCATATGCTTATTTGAAATACATTCAATTGGCTCAGCTGCAGTAGTGTTGTACTGTAGGATCTCTGTGGTGCAGAGCTGAATGTTAGCCAACTCCTTTCAGTAGACAGTCCATCCTGCAGTGGATATTGATCCCACAAATGGTTGGTGAGTCTCAGAGACTGACAGACACTAATACTCTAGGAAGAGTCTATAAGAAAATCTTTTATGGCCAGGGAAACATCTGGTAACAAAGCCACAAAAATAGTGACCCTTAGGGCTGGAGAGGTGGCTCAGAGGTTTAGAACACTGGCTGCTCTTCCAAAAGACGCAGGTTCAATTCCCAGCACCCACATAGCAGCTCACAACTGTCTGTAACTCAAGTTATAGGAGATCCAACAACTTTACACAGACATACATACAGGCAAAACACCAAAGCACATAAAATTTTTAAAAGTTTAAAAAAAATAATAGTGAAGGTTAACACACATTTACCAGGTGCCAGACTGTAATCTTAATTCCAAACATTTGTTAACTTGTTCAAGTCTCATGATAATTTATCACTTAATGTATGCAGTACTTCCACAAAGATTCCTCAAAACAACAAAACCAGAAGTATCTTATGATCAAGCAATCCCATTACTGTGTGTATATTCAAAAGAACTGAAATCAACATGTTGAAAGCTAGCCATATTCCATGTCCACTGCAGCAATATTCTCAAGCTGAGGTAAGGCTTAAGTGTCCATCTATGCATGGCCAGCTTTTTAAATATGACATATGTATACAAGGGAATACCACTCAACCTTAAGAGAAACAGGATTGTTTAACTAAACTGAGATGGCACCAAACTGCCTTCTAAATATTCATATTTATACCTTTGTACAAATGACAGTCACCATCAGAGAAGCTTCTCTTAGCAATGAATGGCTGTGAATGCAGAGAATCATGGCTGGACAAGGTACTGATGATAAGTGACAATTAAATGCTCATCTCTAGACAGAACATTTATACCACCCCCTCTAAAGCTCAGAGGACACTGTGGAAGAGGGTGCTGAAAGAATGTAAGAGTTGGAAGAGAGGAAAATGACAGTGGAATGCTTTGTTCTGGGCATGGCACAGCCATCGCAACCATGATCACCAGGCTGCAGCTGCCTGCCCGGGGCCTGTCAGCTGGCAGTCATAGGTTGGGTAGGGGCTCGTTGGGCCCTGCCATTCCTTGCTGAACTGTTGACTATGACAGAACTGGGGCCAGTCACTGTCTTCAGTTGTGTACTCACTGATAAGCCCACTGGGCTCCAATGGGTAGCCCCAAAACTATGGGTGCCCAGAAGGCCACGGTCAAACTCAGTGGGTAACAGAACAAAAAGTCATGAGTGTGGGGAAGTGACTGGCAGGGTTAACAGGGGTTAAAGGGTGATCAAAGAGGGTGAGGTGAGAGAAACTGGAATGTATTATATCCATGTATGAAATTGTCAAAGAACAAATAAAAGTTCTCTTTAAAAGCAGGGAATTCTAATTTGTGACAACATGGGTGAGTTTAGGGATCATTGTGTTAAGTGAATAATCAAACTACACAGAGAGATGCTGTGGATTAATCCTTCTGTACACTGTGAATATGTATTACTCTCATTGGTTAATAAAAAAACTGACAGGCCAGTAGCCAGGCAGGAAGTATAGGTGGGACAGCCAGACACAGAGGAGTCTGGGAAGAGGAAGGGCGGAGTCAGGGGAGTCACCAGCCAGCCATCTGCCGAGAAAGCAGGATGTGTAGAACATGAGGTAATAAGCCATGACCCATGTGGCAAAGCATGGATAAGAAATATGGGTTAATTTAAGTGTAAGAGTTAGCTAGTAAGAAGTCTGAGCTATCAACCAAGCATTTGTAAGTGGTTATTTGGGAGCAGCAGTCCAGACAGGAAAACTCTGCCTACAGAGAGAACTATTAATCTAATATCTACAAAAAATAACTGACAGTGGGATGGTGTCTGCCAGGAGCTTGAGGGAGGTGGTAAGTAGAAAAGAGGAGTCCTTCCTCAGTGGTACAGGTTACAAGGAATAAGTATGTGTTCTGTCCCAGGCTAACTCACCATAGTTAACAGTGACTAAGTAAGGATTTTAAGTGTTCTCATCACAAAGAAATTGTAAATAATCTGAGGTGATAGATGCAATTACTTTTATTTGTTTATTCTATAATGTGTGAATGTATTTAAATATCTTTTTTTTTCTTTCCAGACAGGGTCTAATTATGTAGCCCTGGTTATCCTGGAACTCACTCTGTAGACCAGGCTGGCCTTGAACTCACAGAGATCCACCTGCCTCTGCCTTCTGAGTGCTGGGATTAAAGGCGTGCGCCACTATGCTCAGCTAAAAGCCATTTTTTTAAAAATAATTTTTATGTCTATGTGTGTGCTAGTATGTGTGTGTACCACATGTGTGCAAAGTGCCCTTAGAGGACAAACGATGGCATCAGATCCCTTGGAGCTGGAGTCACCAATTATAAGCCACCTGATGTGGGTGCTAATAATCAAACCTGGGTCCTCTGCAAAATTAGAAAGTGCTCTTGGCTATCTCTCTAGCCCCAGTCATACTCATTCTGAATTTCATAAATACATATCATTATTTGCCAGTTAAAAAATTAAATAGAAATAATTTTTAAAAATAAAAGATCCTTTCTTTTCAAGTTGAATATTCTTCCATACAGAGAGCAGAGAAGGATCACCAAGCATGAGTACTACTCTGTTATGTCCACAAATGGGCGGCTGTTTTCTTTACATAAGGAGCAGTACAAATACTGCATGCGCCTGTCTCAGATGTTGCTGTTTTATTGTTGAGATAGGGTCTGTAGTCCAGGCTGCTCTCCAAATCCCTACATATCTGAGGATGACTTTGAACTTCTGATCTTCCTGCCTCTGCCTCCTCAGTACTAGATTACAGGTGTGTACTAGGGCCCGAACCCAGGACCTTGTGTATGCTAGGCACATACTACTACCTAATCTACATCCCCAGTCTTTTTTTGTTTGTTTGTTTTGTTTTGTTTTTTGAGACAGGGTTTCTTTGGTATCACTGTCTGTCCTAGAACTCGCTCTACAAACCAGGCTGGCCTTGAACTCACAGAGATTTGCCTGCTTCTGCTTCCTGAGTGCTGGGATCAAAGGCGTGCACCACCAGCGCCCAGTTATCATCCCCAGCTTTGAGTGTATATGTGTGTGTGTGTGTGTGTGTGTGTGTGTGTGTGTCCTGTAATTCATAGGAGAGATGTTCTCCTTATTTTAGTGTTTCAATGTAAAATGTGGCTTAAAAAGCAAATTTGAGAAAAATTCTGCTGAGGCTGTCAAGATCAATAGAAAGTCAAAAGCTGTTTGCTTAATACTAACCACAGTTATGAAATCGGGGATAAAAAGATGCACTAACCCAATTATTGGCAGTAAATAGGTCAGGCCACTTAAAACAGTGCCAATGTACAATAAGCACGGAAGTCCAAACCAAAACCAAAACAAAACAAAACCCCATCATTCAATTAACAACCCTTTATTATTCAACGTAGGTAAACAATCCAAAATCAGTCCTTGTAGGTGGATGAGAACATTGACTAAAATAGAAAAGGACAGTCTTACTTAGCAAATGCTCACACACTATGCAGAGGAGCTCCCAGGAGGGTGAGATCCCACAACCCCACGGCAAGGAAGGCACAAGTTCCTGCCACATCCTAACACCAGTCAAGTTCCGCCACTAAGGAAAGCTGTTAGTACACAAACAGGGACCCTTCACTATCTGATCTTCCAGTTCATTTGTCAATAAAAAGGCAAGGAGAATATTAGTTTTCTCTCACAAGCAATAAAATCATAAAACAGCTGAGATATGAGGTTTAGGATAAGCTAGTATAATTTTCTGCTTTTAATGTATAGATATTTTAGACTTGACAGTCTTCCACATACAGTCAGATAGGTTTATAGCAAATAGAGAAGCTGTTAGTTCGTGCATTTTATGATTCAGTCAGTCTTCAAATGTTTAGACCTCGGAGCTGCTAATGACGCTAAATTCAATGCCATGCTGGTTGAGTCTGTCAATCAACTTCGTTCTGGAGAAAGCTGCTCCAGGTGTGAAGACACCGCCCCTGTAAAACAGGAACAAGAGAACACAGTGCACAAGGCTCCTCTCCAGCCCTCTCCTCCGTGGGCCGAGCAATGGAGTCACTCACACCTTCTGAAAACCAATTCTTCCCCATCACATTCCTAAAACCAGCCAAATGAGCACATGGCTCTTAGTCCACAGCACTGTTTAGTTGCTCATGAGCCTTTTTCATACTACAGGTGTGCTCAAGGGGCCCTCTGAGCATCATACACCTGAGTCTTCACACTCAAGAGGACTAAATAAAAACATGAATGGAATTCATTCAGCTAGCCAACTATTATTAAACAGCACTTCAAGTTGATGAAAAAGAAGTTTCTTCAACTAAAATGGCCAATATTTGCAAAAATGCCAAATGACGAGTACTGGACAGTTCTAGTTAGGCTTTACTACACACAACTTCTATCTATATTTCTTAATACTGCTTTAGGTTATGCCTGATTTGCCTTTCAGCCATGGGCTTCTGTGCACTGGTGAGGTTGGCTTAGTTCCAAGGGTACCAGCTAAATGCTCAGTAAGACAGCGCACTCCATAACCACCTGGGCAGCAGCCATGACTCAGTTCCCACCTGCTCAGCCAGGACTCCCCTGCCACTCAGCACCAATTAGGAGCCCTGGATAACACTGCTAAATAAACAACAGGGCCCCTTTCTGAGTGCCAGGCTCTAGGCTTGAGTTTGGTTTTCTTTAAATAAAGAATGGAAGCCAGCTTACATGGCTCTCATTCACCTTCACAGTAATTCCAAAGGCAGATAAGGAATTGTTCTTGGCATTGCTTTAACATATATCTTTGGTCCAAAGGAACCCAAGACTAAAAATCAACTCAAAAATAGCTAAGATGTCACATGGCTGAAAACACACTTTCTCACTAGAAGAAATGCACACTTACCCTTTAGGGAGATCAGAGGCGTCATTCAGAAGAGTCATGGCTGCCTGAACCATGGCTATGGGAGTAGCCACGTAGCCAGCCTCTGCAGGAAAGGGTCAGGCAAAGGAAAATGTTCACGGGTGAGCATCACCTCAAAATCAAGGGTGCATTTCATGTCTAGCACTGAGTATACAGAGATTTTTTTTCAATAAATATTCTGGTCTCTTAACAAAAATAATAGTGAACATTTATGTAACTCACGCTGAATATATACCTTTATCCAAACTGCTTGGGACTTCCATGCTTTAGGTTTTCTGTTGTTTTTTTTTTTCATATATATTGGAATATGTACACACACACACACACACACACACACACACACACATACACACACACACACACACACACTGAAATTATTACTCTGGAGGGTTTTGTTTATGTTTTCCCAAACAGGGTTTCTTTGCATAGTTCTGGCTGTCCCGGAATTCACTCTGTAGCCCAGTTTGGCCTCGAACTCAAGAGATCTGCCTGTCTCTGCCTCCCAAATGCTGGGATTAAAGGCGTGCGCCACTATGCTGGCCTTGGACACAATCTTATAAAATATTTTGAGCACACCGGCAATTTGACATTTCCCAGTACGTGAGGTCAGGTGCAGAATCTGCCACTTGTGTAACTGTTGGTGTTCAAAATGGTCTGATGGTGGAGAATTTCAAATTTTGGATTTTCTGATTACAGATCCTCCCCTGTACTTACTGTTAGGAACTATCTATACTAGTGCTTAAGAACTGACCTCGGTTTGTCCAGTCACATGTGAGCAATACCATTCCATCCCCACTGCACAGACAGGCCAGTGTCCTGTGCCCTTCTTCACCAGGTCTCAGAGCAGCAGCGCAAAGGTGGTCACCCTCAGGCAGGCTCCTGGGCTTCCAACCACCACACTGTTGCCCTCCTAACAACCCTGGGTGCTGAGGACTCCCATCTCTGCTTGTCAGTCCTCTAAACTGCTGCCTCCTTCCGCACTTAACAGAAACAACTCTCAGGATCTTAAAAGAAAATTTAAATAAACTGGGGGCTGGAGTGATGGCTCAGCAGTTAAGAGCTGAACCTGACAGCTCTCCCAGAGGGCCAGGGTTCAATTCTTAGCACCCACATGGCAGCTCACAACTACCTTACTCCAGTTCCAGGAGACCTAACACCCTCACATAGACATACATGCAGGCAAAACACCAATGTCTGTAAAATGAAAATAAATTAAAAAAAAAAAAGAAAGAAAAACAACTGACTGTATCCAGTAACTTAAAGTCCTTAATAAAGTGAGATATTAGTATTTATATTACTATCAAATAACTGAAACACAGTCAGATTATCTTTAAAAGCCAAGTTGTAATTTGAAAAGGAGGTGTGATTAAAAAACCTGTCATCTGGCTTCATTAGTCCTGACCCACAGTCAGAGAGTGTGGTAATTACACTTCTCCTATAGCTCTTGTGAGGGCTTGTCTCTGCATAGCGCTCTAGAAAGTTCTTCAGTCTTTTGGGCAATGGATCCTTTTAACAATCTATCAAAAGTTATTATGCTCCTTTACAAAATGTGTGTAAATCTATATATTTCACAATTTCGAAACCTTGGGCCACAGATTTGACTCACAGAATAACTACACTACTTAAGTAAGAGACTGAAGCAGATAAAAATACCAGCTGACCTTTCTTATTAATAATTAAAATTTGCCATTTTCAAACTTGGATTATTAAATCATCATGAAAAAGAAGGCAAGATGTGTTAACTAAATTGGCTAATAACAACATCACCCCTTCTATAGACAGAATAATTTCAAAATTCGTAATCCATGCAAATGTAGTTCTAAAACAAGCATACCACTTCACAGTCTAAGACACTGTAAACCCTGAGACAGCCTTATGCCATACGCACAATACCTGGTCCTTTCACTTGGGTACAGATTTTGATATTTGGTTTGTTCTTTTCGACACTAAAGCCATGGCTGTATCCTTGACCAAAGAATGTCATCGTAAATGATGATTCATCCATCTGTGAGAGAAAAGCAAAGGGTGTGCTTAGTGATACGTCATTTCCTTCTAGAACACAATAAACCCTGCTGTCCTACTCCATGAGACATATTTGCTTTTCCTCACTGAATGTTTTAATGGCTCTCAAAATCCTGTGACAGATTTTTAGATGTTTCCATTAAAAAGTACTGGTTTTGAACACTAATAACTCTAAACTGCCAAACAGAAAAAATGGCCCACAAAACATTCTCCTTTCCTTCGTCTGAAGGTTTTATGAGGCACTGTTAACCATTCACCAGGTTTTCACTATTAAACTTAAATAGCCAATTGTAACCAACAGTCCTGAGACCGCTCTCCTGCCTCTGATGGAGCCCGGGGTGGCGGGTGTTAGGCTGCTGTTCACTTAGCCTTCTGAGCTTCTGGGCAGATCTGATGACCTTGCCAGCTCCAGCGACCTTCTTGTCCGCAGGTTGATGACCCCCACAGAGCTGTCTGCCTCATGTTACAAAAGCGAAAGGATCGTGGAGGAGAGTCAGAGAAGCTCTCAACACACATGGGTTTGCCTGGACCACACAAGATGTTTGTTTGGTTTTCAAGACAGGGTTTCTCTGTGTAGCCCTGGCTGTCCTGAACTCGCTCTGTAGACCAGGCTGGCCTCGAACTCACAGAGCTCTTCCTGCTTCTGCCTCCCAAATATTGGTGTTAAAGGCGTGCGCCACCATGCCTGGTGCACACACAGATATTTTTAATACAATTAAACAATCAACGTATTCTCTACTGTATGTATGTATCCCCTTTGTGTAGCTGATTATACTGCTACCATGCAGTTCTCATCAAATCTGCCCACTTTCGTGACTTACTCAGAAAAATTTACCTGCCCCCTGTGGTAGTCTGGAGGTAATGGGCCCCCATAAGCCCACAGTGCGTGGCACTATTAGAAGGTGTGGCTTTGTTGGAGTGGGTATGGCCTTGTTGGAGGAAGTATGTCACTGTGGGGGCGGGCTTTGAGGTCTACTTTGCTCAAGCTTTGCTCAGTGTGACATACTTCCTGTTGCCTTCTGACCAAGATGTCACCAGCTCCATGTCTGCCTGCATGCTGCCATGCTCCCTGCCATGATGATAATGGACTGATCCTCTGAAACTAAGCGAGTCACCCCAATTAAATGTTTCCTTATAAGAGTTGCTGCCATGGTCATGGTTTCTCTTCACAGCAATAGAAACCCTGACTAAAACACCCTTCTTCTTCTTTTTTTTTTTCTGACATCCCCTTCTATCTCTTCTCAAAGCATGCTTTTCCTAACATTCTGGGCCTCATTCTTTCTCTGAAACTCTTCCCCCTGCCATGTGGGGAGCTCCATGCCAACTTAACTAAAATGGCATGGCTTTCCCCCCACTTTCTTTGATCTAGCTTTCTCCTCAGGACGGTGGCTGTGATTTCAGCTTGCTGCCCTGATGTTTTTCTTCTCAACTCTAACAAAATCATCCTTGAGTAAGTCTGGCAACTGCAACCCAAGGACAATGAACAGATGGGAAAAGATCAGTCTGTCACTCAACCCTCATCAGGAAGCATCTTCTTTTCAGGGGATGGGAATTAAGAGTGACCCACTCAGATCTAAATGGAACATCTTCATCAAACCCCTCCCCTCAAGGTTCAGGATCCTTGTAGAAGAAGAGGTGGAAAGATTATAGGAGCCAGAGGGGGTGGATTATTCCAAGATACAACAGAACTAATGCACATATGAACTCAGAGACTAACAGCACACACAGGATTAAACAGGTTCAAACCAGACAGAGTGCCCGCACTGAGAAGGAGAGGTGGACACAAAGTTCCAACCCTGAGAACCCAACCAAGAAGCTATTTGATATTGATACATACGGGGAAAGGAAAGTCAGTTTTCTACAACAGAGTGTCACTGTGCATATGAACCAAACTCTAAGGCAGGCCCAGGAGTAACCGGCCAATACAAAACTGACTCCATTTTGTGTATATGTGTGTGTGGGGGGGGGTGTTTCATTTTATTTTTGTATTTTTGTCCTTTTGGGGTTTTTTGTTTGATTTTCGTTTTTTGTTTTGTTTTGAGAGAGAGCAAGAGAAAGAAAATAAGGTTGAGTGGGAAGGGAGGAGGGGAGGATTTGGGAGGAGTTGGGGGAAGGGAAAGAATATGATCAAAGTATATAAAACTTTTTAAAATTTTCCTTGAGCTTTCTTCTGAGTCCATTCCTAAACATTTTCACTAATGAGATTAAGACCTGCAGTAGGGACACTGTTTCCCTAGTAACAGACAGCAATTCTCCAGGACTTCCCCCACTTTCAGTAACAGGTATATGCTACCATGTCTGGCAAACACACTTTACCAGTCCTAACCACATGACTCATTCTCCAGGACTCACATGGTGGAAGGAGAGAACCAAGCCCAGGAAGTTGTTCTTTAACCTCTCATACATGCTGTGGCACACGGTACCCACACACATACACAAAAAACACAAATAAATGTGGTAAAAAGATGGAACTCCAGAAAAAACAATGCATTAATTAAAAGCAGGAAGGACACAGTAGGTTGGTGTGTCTGGAAAATACAACCTGAGTCGTGCAAACAAAGCCAAACACACAGGACACACTGGCCCCGCCTCTGCTGTGTGGGTGTGTGTGGCAATGCACTAAATGATCACACTGCAGTCTTTCAAGCTCGGCAAACACTCAGCTTCAGGACTATTGTCAACATTTTCTGAGTTGCTGCTCCAAGTAATCAGAGGTGGATGCAAAATGAAACCAAGACCATGAGGGGTCCAGGGTGGCCTCGAACCTCTGGAAGGAATTCATGCCAGCAATGCTCTAGTACTTCACACACAAACCACCCAGCCCTGACCAGGAGCATTCTGCCTCCACAGCAGTGGTCTTAACCACGGCACTGCTCTGGCATCACTGGGAAGCTTCTGAAAACCCCAATGCTCAGGTAGGACTCTTTGGTCATCAGCTCAGGACTTTCTCCGCAAGTTGAGAACTGCTCGGCATTTTTAGCCCACTCTCCAGATCTACTAATCAGAGTGTGGGCTAGGTCAGGTCTACTAGAAACAAAAGGCTCAGATGTGATTCTCTGCAAAATTCATTGCCAGATGTGGTGAGTCAGAAGTGTTTTTTTTTTTTTTTTTTTTTTTTTTTGGTTTTTCGAGACAGGGTTTCTCTGTGTAGCTTTGCGCCTTTCCTGGAACTCACTTGGTAGTCCAGGCTGGCCTTGAACTCACAGAGATCCGCCTGGCTCTGCCTCCCGAGTGCTGGGATTAAAGGCGTGCGCCACCACCGCCCGGCCGAGTCAGAAGTGTTTTAAATAAGACAATTAACAAGGCCAAATTTTTGTATGTGTTAGATCTTTTGGACAGCAGTGGGAACATGGATAGAAACACAAGAATGTTATGAAAAGTTTAGTCCAAAGGTAAGGACATATAACAGCAAGTAAACAAAAAGGCATAACAGAACAGGAGATTATATGCAGATCATCATCTGATAAGAGATGCTTATTTAGAAAATACAGAGACCTTATATCCAAACCAACAATGGACAAAGAGGAATAGACATTTTTCCAAAGAAGACACACAAAATGTTCAATATCAGGAGTCATCAGGGAAATGCAAATCAAAACCATGATACCAATGTACATCCATTAGATGGCTACTATAAGAAAAAAAAAGTAAAAACGGTTAGTGATGCTGCTCTTGCAGAGGATCTGAATTCATTCCCAGCATTCCCATTAGACAACTAACAACTGTCTATAACTCTGATTACAGGCGCATGCAGATACAAATACTTACATAAAAATAATAATTAATCTTTTTAAGTTTGTGAGGCTATGGAGAAAGTGGAATACTGGAGTAATAGTGAGAGGTAAATGATGCAATTTTAACAGAGTTAACAGTTCTTCAAAAAATTAAAAATAGAATTAATATGTAACCCAGGCACTCTACTTTTGAATATATAGCTAAAAAATATCTGGATCATAATTTTACACAGATATTTGTACATCCATATACACAGCAGCATGTTCACAACAGGTAAAAAGCTGGAAGGTAGACCACATCCATTCATAGATGAATAGAAAGTGGCATATACATACAGTGAATTAACCATTCATCCTTAAAAGGAAAAGAACTTCTAACATACCCTGGATGAACCTTGAGGACCGACAGCTAACAGCAGTAACAGACAAAGAAGAACAAATACTTTGTGATTCCATGTCTATGAAATATCTAGTGATGGCAATAAAACGGCAGTTCCTAGGGGCTGGAGGGACCAGGAGATGAGTGGCTATTTAATGAGCATGTTGCAGTTTTACAAGACAATGCGTTGTGGGGATGGAGGGTGTGGAGGCTGCACAAAAATACAGATGTACTTAAATCCACTTGATAATTAGAAATGATCAGTTTTGCTTTGTGTACTTTATAATAGGTTTTTAAAAAAGGAGACTGGGTCTGAACCAAGGCATGTGAGATACATTTAGAGGAAAATCTATAATGATGCCGTTTATGGTAGGAGAAATTGGTAGTGCCAGCAAACAAGATGGACAATATAGAAGGGAGTTTCAGGAGAAAGGACTCCAGATCTCAGCACACTGAACTTCAAGTCCACAGGATGTGAACTGCTACAGGTGAACAATGGAGATGTGTGCCTGCTAAGAGCTCCGAGGGGAGTGAGCAACAGGGTCCCTGCGGATCTTCAACCTTGAAGGACTAGCAGAGAGGTGAGACCACAGTAGAGCGGGCAGAAAGACACTGGGGGGACACAGACGAGCAGTTATCTCAGGAGCCCCCACCCCCACCCAAGTAACGAAAGTTCAAAAGTGTATTAGGTTAGAGACCCAGACATAAAAAACAACGATTACCTGTTTTTGTGTTGGACCTTGTTTTGAAAAATAACCAAAGGAAAAGAGCCATGGGAACTAAAGAAGACAAAAAACAAACTTAGTGATATTTTCAAGACTTCATGAGAAATATTACTCAAGATCTTATTTTATAAAAAAGCTTACTTACTTTTACAAGAAGGTGTCTTCCAATGCTGAACTTCACAAAGAATAAAAAGAAAAGTCCTGCAAACATCAGCTTAATAACAGAGGTGATGCCTCCCACTGTTACGTAAGCAGCATACTGAACCTGGGTGCACAACACAAAGTCAGGGTATTAATCGAGTACAAAGGATGGTGGCTGTGCTGCTCTTACTCTTTAGTTACCAACACTGAAGGAAGCAGTTTCCATGTGATGACTGCATTTTGTTTTGACAGCTTCTTCAGAACCCAACACTAGGAGCCTATGTTTTAAAGGACCTGTTACAAATGGCAATTAGCTTGCTCTACTTGAACACTAAAGTCCACATAATCTACAATTTCTCTGAGTCTAGTAATAATACTATATAGCCCAGGCTGGCCTTGAACTCATAGAAATTCTCCTGCCTCAACTTCCTGAATGCTGAGATTACAGTCATAAGCCACTACATCTAGTTCACCCTCCACCTTTTAACCTGAGATAGTTTCCTCTTGATGTCTCAGTATGAACAACTCATTCCTTCACCAAAAGGATGTGCTAGTATTCTAGAGGTAGGAAGGAGACCCAAAGGTGGGGGCCAAGACATCTCCAAAAACCACTACAGAAATAGAATTCTAGCAGCTGACACACTAAACAGAGACAGTTGGGTGGTTTTTGTTGATTCTACAGAAGGCCAGATTTAAATCATACACAAGGCTGGTACCATGTTTATGATCTAACCTTATACACATTATTTACTCTTTTTTTAATTTACAAACATGAACATCAAAATTTTAAGATATTAAACATATTGAAGAACTAAAACAAACATGGGCTTACTGTTCATTAATAAATAAGACATGTTTACTTACTGGAGAGTCCCCTAAATTTTCATGTAAGTAACGCTGAGTCCTCTTCACGACAGACATATCAGATCCCAAAAAAGGAATGGAATATGAGTTCAGCTCTCTACAATAGGAAACTGGCCACCTGCAAGACAGAGCCATGAAAATGTTACATTTCCTCTAATTACTACAGTGATCATGACTTTGGCTAATAAATTTCCAAATTAAAAAAATCAGAAACCTTTCTTGGAGTGATTAATAAGGCAAGAGTGCCTTTAGTTCAATGGGTTTCTAATAGTTTTCCTTTGTTCCCCATACCCACTCCATAGTAACAATGACACTCTGTTATTCTTCATACTACTGACACACACGCACACACACACGCACACACACACGCACACGCACACGCACACACACACACGCACGCACACACGCACACACACATGCACAGTGTTGGATCCCATCGGCTTCTCCAGAGACTGACTTCACCACCACTCACCAGCCCAACTCTTCTATCTTATCGGATAATGTTCTCACATATGAGGGTTATTCACATTAATTATGTTAAATGATCACTTTTTGGGGGGCAGGGGTTAGAGACATAATTTCTCTTGTAACCCTGGCTGTCCTGGAACTCACACTGAATAGACCAGGCTGGCCTCAAACTCTGGTCTACAGAGTGAGATCCAGGACAGGCACCAAAACTACACAGAGAAACCCTGTCTCTAAAAACCAAAAAAATAAAATAAAATAAAAATAAAAATAATAAAGTACTTAAACTTAGTATAATATGCTAATTATATTTTCACTTTGAAAATAATTCAGAACTTATCAAAAGTCTCCAAGCTTTTCCTAGTAGAACATTACCAGCCAACCAACAGCAACGCAACACACAGACTAAAGTAGTACAGAACACATTTTAAATTACTCTACCTTCTTTTCAACTTTGAGCCAATAATCGGGACGGGTTTCAGACCTGATGCACTCCGTAGTTTTCTTAAACTACCCTTATCTCCAAAACCGTAAATTGCTGACTTCCAGGTACCATCGTGAATACACAATCCCTAAGAAAACATTTCACAAGTTAAACATGTCTTATGGGTAATACTGAAAGGTAAGATCAAGTAACTTAGAGTTATTACATTTCACCTCCACTTGTGCAAGACATAATCCTGCAATTAATAATTTTGGCATGAATTTTCATGGCTAACTAGGTAGCAATACTACCCATTGCTTGGTTATATTCACCATTTATCCCAACACAAGTCTTTTCTTCTTCCCTTACTTATTCATGCTGACTGGCACTAATGTGACCTTTACTACAGATGGGAGTCTTAGCACTGTGATCACAGTCAGCCACTCTAATGTAGCAAAGTCATTCACTAGCTACACTTTCTAAAACTTATCTTAAATTAAATAGTGACTCTCACACTAAAAAGGACAAATGCATATAAAGATTAGTCTAAATCTTTTTAAGAGCCATGTATCATTGGCAGAGTATTTTTTGTATTAGCTTGAAAAGACAGCCAAGCAGGAAACTGACCTCAGGTCCTGAGTGTATAGTCAGGAAGCTTTCCACTGCAGTCAGAGTACCTAAAGGGATAAGAGACGGGATAAGGTCAAATCAAATAAAACCCAAATCACTCAACCAGGACAAGTAATAAACTATGCCAATCAGGTGGGGGCATTTTTATTAAGCTTACAGCTGGGAAAAAAATCAGAAAATCTGCACAGACAACAGTTTTATTATGTTATTATCCACAGATGAAAACACAGTTAATAAGGCCAGAAGAATTCCCAGAAAGAAGAGGTTAGCATGACTAACTGGTAGTGTTGACAAACTCTCCTGCAGTATTTAAATGAACAAGGCTAAGAATCTTCTCCAGCAAGACAACAGCTTAACCTGCTCATCCTGGAAGGCTCATCACAGCACTCAGGGGAATGATTCTGGCTTAAACATAATTGTTTTCAAGGAATTTTCAATAGTAATTGAAATTTACCGCAAATGTTCAGAAAAAAACACTAAACACTCCTTGTGGTGACTTCTAAAATACTTCAAACATGGGCTGGGAATATGGCTCGGTGGTAGAGCTCTTGCCTAGCATTTGTGAGGCCCTAAGTTCACTTCCCAGCACCACAAAAAAACAAAGACAAAAGAAAATACTTAAAGCTGTTAAAATAAACATACTGGGAGGTGGCGGCACATGCCTTTAATCCCAGCACTTGGGAGGCAGAGACAGGCAGATCTCTGTGAGTTCGAGGCCAGCCTGGGCTACAGGGTGAGTTCCAGGAAAGGCTCCAAAGCTACACAGGGAAACTCTGTCTCAAAAAACAAAAAACAAACAACAACAAAAAAAAGAATAAAAAACATATATCACAGGGCTAGGGATGTAGCTCAGGGTAGAGAGAGTGCTGGCCTAGTCACCATGGCTACAAACACAAAGTCCTTCTGCTATGAGATTTAAGTATTCTTATTGACCAGTAATTACCGTTCATTTGATTTCTGGTGTATAACACTCCTAGATCTGCTGGAATGGAGTCAAAGCCACTGCTTCCAATGATATAAACCCCTTTTTCTGCAGCTTTCTCATGATACTTCGCATGCATTAGCTCCAGAAACTAAAAGATCCAGGACAAAAATGTGAATCAGAGTTTATAGAAACACCTAGACCAATATTAAATGATTTTTCCTAAAACAAAGCCATTAAACTGGAAATGCGAACATGTGGCCTGCAGCACAGTATTACCTGCCCGATGGTTTTCACATATTCTGCAAATACTAACCCCAAGCCACAGTGTGACAGCATGCACAGGGATGCACTCGTCTAACTAATAACTAAAAATGATTATTTCAGGATGCATTTTCACTGTAAACCACTTTTTTTTTTAAGTCAAAAAACTTATCCCAGATTGCATTACCCAGATGAGCTTTCCAGACATTATCTGCACACGGGGTAGGAAAGGGGCTGATAGAGGACAGAAGAACGCCTGTTCAAATCCCTGTCTAAATTGTGTGGAGTTTTGCTTTGCTTTTTTGAGTGCTAGGATGGAACATAGGGCCTGTTATGTTAGGCAAGGGTTCTATTCACTGGACTATATACAGCCTCAGCTACACCAAATTTTAGAACACTTAGATTTATAGAAAAAAAAGATTGGAGAGCTTCCATGTTGACTGAAACTCAGTTTCTGCCATTATTAACACTTTTTATACTGGCATTTGTTAGAAATATGAACCAAAACTGATACCTTAGTAACTAAATCTTCTCCTTTAAAAAAATGATTTTCATTTTGCATGTATGGATGTTTTACCTGCATGTGTGTCTATGTAGCACATGTGTGCAGTGCCCTGGAGGCCAGAAGAGGGCACTGGAACCCCTGGAACTGGAGTTACAGAGGTTGTGAGCAGCCATGCCAGAGCTGGAAACTGAACCCAGGTTTCTGGAAGAGCAACTAGTGCTAACCATTGAGCCATCTCCTCAGCACCCCCCATACACACATGCATAGACATACATACATCTGTGTATAAGGTAAGGTGTTTTGCCTGCATGTGTGCCTGATGCCCATAGATGCCAGAAGAGGGCATCAGATCCCCAGGAACTGGCGTTAGAGTTGTGAGCCACCA
Organism: Peromyscus californicus insignis; assembly: GCF_007827085.1. Classification (NCBI taxonomy): domain Eukaryota; kingdom Metazoa; phylum Chordata; class Mammalia; order Rodentia; family Cricetidae; genus Peromyscus; species Peromyscus californicus. Next base: position 64,251,347 of record NW_026294436.1, on the reverse strand, counting down.
TGCGGGTGCTGAGAATCAAAGCCGGGTCCTCTGGAAGAAGACCTCTTAACCACTGAGCCGTCTCTCCAGGCCCCCCACCGTGTTAATGGTACTAGGGATCACAGGGCAGGAGCTCTACCACTGGAGCTATTCCCTGTCTTTTGCTCTACTTATTCAGACACAGGGTCTCACTGCTGCCCAGGCTGGTCCTGAGCTCACTCTATCTGAGGCAGATCTTGAACTTTGCTATTCCTGCCTCAATTTACTGAGTAGCTGGGATTACAGGCCTGGCTTAAAGTCCATCCCTAATTTGTTCCTGTAGACAATTTTACCCAATGTCCTTTTTCTGTCCCAAGATCCCTGAATACCACATCACACCCAGATGCTAAGTTTCCTGAGACTCCCTTTGGTAGCAAGTTTTTCATATTTCCCTTGATTTTGACAACCTTGATTGTTTTGAAGAACACAGATCAGCAATTTTATAGATTATCCAGCTACTAGAATTATCTAATGTTTTTCTTAAGATTAAAGTGACTTAGGAAGAAGGATACACCCTATCGACATGCCGTAGTAACTTACAATCCCTCAGTTTACTGTCATGTACACGTGCACGGTGCTGGGAAGGCTGTGTGTCGCTGTGTGTGTGGAGTCAGTTCTCCCCATCCGCCTTCACAGGGATCCAGAGAGCACATGCAGGTCACATGCAGGCTTTGAGTCTAGCACCTCCACCCACTGAGCCATCCTGTCAGCTGGGCTTGCTTGTGTTCACGCCAGCGTTGGACACTTGGCTGAGGCAGTGTTTGCCAGGCTTCTGTGCTGTAGCTATGTTCTCTTCCTGAGGGCAGGGCAGCTATCTTGGTCTCTCTCTCTCTCTCTCTCTCTCTCTCTTTTTTTTTTTTTTTTTTTTTTTTTTTGGTTTTTCGAGACAGGGTTTCTCTGTGTAGCTTTGCGCCTCTCCTGGAACTCACTTGGTAGCCCAGGCTGGCCTCGAACTCACAGAGATCCGCCTGGCTCTGCCTCCCGAGTGCTGGGATTAAAGGCGTGCGCCACCACCGCCCAGCTCTCTCTTTTTTTTTTGTACTGGGGGCTGAACGCAGAGATTTGTGCTTGCCTCCCACTAAGTGAAATTCTCAATCCTTCCTATATCTTCTCATCATTAGTTTTAAACTGGGTTGTTTGTATTTTTATATTTCTATTATTGATATATAATAGTTCTCTGAGGCTAGAGAGATGGCTCAGCAGTTAAGAGCATTGGCTGCTCTCCAAGAGGACCCAGATGCAATTCCCAGCACCTACATGGTAACTCACAAGCATCTGTAACTCCAGTTCCAGAGTATCTGATGCCCTCTTCTGGCCTCCACAGATATCAGGCATGGCACACAAGTAGTACACAGACATGCATGCAGACAAAACATTCATATATGTAAAGTAAAATAATCTTTAAAAATGGTGCTCGGTATATTCTGGACATGTATTGGGGTTTGGGGGAGGTTATGTGTGTTTCTGTTTGTTTGTTGTTCTGGTCTTTACTCAATGCACCTGGGGCCCCAAGAGTGCTATACCTCCTGCACACACTTTATTTCCAAATGTGGAGTCTCAATAAACTCCTCCTTAGGAAGGAGGGCTGAAGGGCAGTTTTGATTGTCAGGATAATTCCTGGTTCTGTACTTGTTTTGTACCAAGGTAAATAAACAGCAGGAGCAGAACTGGGACAAAGGGAACGAGAGAGCAGAGGGGCAAAGTGCAGACCTGTCGGCTTTGACACTACTCTCAGGGTAGGCTACAGAATAACTCACAAGCCGTTCACCATTGTCTACACTCTGGATTGTTTTAAACAACACAGAATTGGTTTTTGTTTAAGCCACGTGTCCTTCCTGCTCTGATAATTCACACTTTCCTAGTCTTTTCCGATCTATAACACAATTGATGATCTCTAAGCATAGATTTTATGTACAGCATGCTGATGACGATCAGTAGACACTACAGAACATAGGAATTTAGTTTCTGAAGGTGGTAGGGGAGTTCAGTGCCTGTTCACACAGGACCCCCACAGTATGGCAGACCAAATCCTACTTCCGTTTACTAGGTGTACGGCTATGAGCAAATTACTTAACCTTCTAAACTTCCATTTCTTCATCTATAAAACATGGAAGAAGAAAAGTACAGATATGTTTTCAAAGAGTTATACAAGGTGCTTAGAACAGTGTCTGGCAAATGGCAAGCATTAAATATAATGAGACCATTTAAATTTAAATATATAATATTTACATTATATAACATACACACACACACACACATATATATATTTTCTGGAGGTTGCTGGGGATTGAACTCAGGGCTCACACATACTAAGTACATCGTCTGCTACTGAGTTGACAACCAAACCCATCATCTCTCACTTAAAATTTTTAAATTGAGAGGATTTTTTTCTTTTTTTTCTGAAATAGGGTTTCACTGTGTAGCCCTGGCTGGCCTGGAACTTGCTATGTAGACCAGGCTGGCCTTGAACTCACACGGATCCTCCTGCTTCCTCTGTTTTGTGTTGTTTTGAGTTAGGGTCTTTTGTAGTTCATGCTGTAGTCCATCTGATCCTCCTGCCTCCACATCCAGAGAGCTAGAATTCAAGGCATGTGCCAGCACACCAGGTTTATGCATTACTGTGAATGGAACCCAAGGTCTGGTGCATGCTAATCACACATTCTACCAACTAAGCTACATCCCCAGCCCAAGTGGAGGGGGTTTTACATTTATTTTCCTGTAATGCCACAAAAGTACATAGTTTTAAAGAGGGAAATTATAATGAAAAAGTTACTAAGAGACAATCTGAGAATTACAACATACTGCATTAATAATTCATCTTACAGCATTCAGTAACATAAAAACCAGCACATCCACACACAATGGAAATAACTAAAGATGTAAAAGAACATTTCAAGAACAATGAAGCTAAGATCTTATCAGTGCTCTTCCTCCAGCTAGGACTAGAACACCAAGAGAATACCAGCTCTAAAAACTAGAAATGCAGCTGTCACCTTCAAAATGCCTACAAAATGGTACGAAATATGCTTGCATTTCGCAGAAAACTCACGAATGGCTAGTTTTGTTTCCTCCTTTTTGATTTACATACCTGAGGCTCCCCACAGACGTCAATACAACTTGTTCCATTTTCAATACACGCTTTAACTACAGGTTCTCCATAAAACCGAAACTGGGGAAATAAAGAAAACCAGTAAGTTATTCTTACTTCACGAGCTTAACTGAGCCAGAGGCCATTGTACAGCTGGGGAAAAGGCTCAGTGTGTAAGCACCTCCCAAACATGCATGAGGACTTGGGTTGAGATCCCCAGAACCCCTGTAAAGGACCTGACGTGGTACTGCGTGTCTGTAATCCATGACATATGTGTATAATCTCCATGCTCCTATGGTGAACTGAAAGGTGACAGGAGAATGTCCGGGAGCCTATGGGCCAGCAAGCCTGGTGTATGCAGTGGCAAAAAGAGACCCTGTTTCAAACAAGGTAGGTTCTTCTCTGACCATAACTGTGCCGTGGTACACACGTACACACACACACACACACACACACACACACGCACAAAGATTTCACAAGCAAAATGCCACTTCACTCTTAGTAGTGTGGTCTTAAGTTATTAAAAATCACATGCTGGGCTGATTAGACAGTTTAGCAGGTAAAAGCACCTCAGTTCAATCCTAGGGACCCACATGGTAGGACAGAATATAACACACAGATAAACTAAGGTAACTAACTGTACTGTACTGCCTCTCACTATCAAAAGGTGCAATGGACTCAGAGGCCTGCATGTTTACCTCTAACTAGAGATGGAACGGAAAGTTTTACAGAAGAAATAATTGACCTGAGTTAGGTACCAAAAGAACAAAGACTTGCATGGAAACGTAAATAAAAGCAAAAATAAAAGCACAGCTATAAAAAATGAGAGCTCCTACTGCTAAAAGCACAAGCTGGCTGGGCCGGAAGTAGTGAGAGATGAACTTGGAAAGAAGCACTGAGGTCGGATGAGGAAGGACCAGGAGTGTTGGTCAGCAGTTTGAACTTCACCTTTACTAGAGTACTCGGGTCTCCCGGAAGACTTTAAAGAGGACACGCGCACTCCCACTCACACAGTCCAGGGACAACAGCACTTCCCTCACAGGCCTGCTCCGAAGACGAGCCAGCAACATTATTATCTTTTCTGTCATTAGCAGCGTCACCCTACATACAATTCTCGGGCTTGAAAACCGGAAGCTTTCTTTCAGCCTACCTCCCTATAAGTCAGCAAGTTTTGTCAAATCTGTCTCCTAAAATATGCCAAGTCCATATTATATTACTTCTCACCTAATTTTCTACACAAAAACCCCAATCGCGCCGGGCGGTGGTGGCGCACGCCTTTAATCCCAGCACTCGGGAGGCAGAGCCAGGCGGATCTCTGTGAGTTCGAGGCCAGCCTGGGCTACCAAGTGAGTTCCAGGACGGGCACAAAGCTACACAGAGAAACCCTGTCTCGAAAAACCAAAAAAAAAAAGAAAAAAAAAAAACCCCAATCGCTTCACAGTATCCAATCTAGCCAATTTTCAAAGGAATATCAAATTATTATTTTATTTTTTAAAGATTTATTTATTTTTATTAAGTATACAGTGTTCTGCCTGTGTGTCAGATCTCATTACAGATGGTTGTGAGCCACCATGTGGTTGCTGGGAGTTTTGAACTCAGGACCTCTGGAAGAGCAGCCGGTGCTCTTAACCAGCCCCCAAATTATTTTTTTAAAATAAAAGTCTGATACAACCTTTCCTTCTTCCTCAGTTATATTAGTTAATCTGCTCAGAATTTTCCCCCAGCTTTCCAGTGCCTACATTATAAAGTCTAAACTTATCTTGTCACAAGTTCTTAAGCATCACGTCACACCACAGCCCCTTAATTCTCACGTTCCAGCAGTTCTAAAGACAACAGAGTGTCACACCCAGTTGTGTTTGTTTCTGCCACCCGGAACCACCTCCTTGCACTCTGCATCTGCTGGGCTAGCTCCCAACACCACAGCCTCAGGCTCACTTCGCATGTCTCAGCTGGTGAGACCCAGCTCTCAGGCTTTACCCACCAATACTAACAAGCCACGTGTAAAGCATTAATAACCACTTAAAAACACTAACACTTCGTCAAGAAAGCGCACATCTTCCTATCGCCACAACACCCCCTCCTTACACTGTTCCATCACACGCTGCCACTTATCCATTGGGGAATCTGAGAAAGTTCCGCTAACTAGGCTCTGTGTTATTATGCTGTTAGGAATTTTTTGTTATAGGACTGCAGAGATGTCAGTGGTTAGAGCACTTGCTGCTCTTATAGAGGACCTGAGTTCAGTTCCCAGTACCCACATCAGGCAGCTTCCAACTGCCTGCAGCTCCAGGGGATCTGACACCCTCTTCTGGCTTCCACAAGAACCTACACACACACATGGTATAGATATGCACATTATATAAAATAAATACAAAGACTTTTCTTCATTAGATCCCTGAGTTTGTACAAGGTAATCAGAGACACTCCGAGTAATAATCTTTGATTTAATCAGGTCTCAACACTCCATGTCCTAAGCCAGTGGGCTCCCAGCTAGGTGTACCCCCACCAGGGGTATACAAAATGATCCACTGAACCTGACAGTAAATATAGGAACTTTTATTCATGCTAATTTGGGGTATGAAAAAATAAAATGTTATTCATAATTGATTTGTATTTATAAATATTCATAAATTGTTATAAGTAATAATTTATTGATAATTGAAATGTGGATTAACTCCTGGGTCATGTCAAGCAGTCAAATACCAAATATAGGATACAAGTGGTATTTTCAGTGGCATGGGAGGGTTCCACACCACCAAGGGGGCCACAGTGACAGACTCGTTCACTTAGCTTTTTCCTCCTACTGCTGCCTAATGCTTGTTTGCTCGTCTAACAGAGAGGAGTGTCTGCTTGAAGCCTCGGCATTTAGAGAGACAGATACAGAGATCTAATACTGAAGACAGATGAATCCGCTGGGTAGGGGGAAAACTGGGAGAAAATTCAAAAACCAAGTAAAGAACAGAGAAAATGAGCCAGTTATGATGACTCACAACTATAATCCTAGCACTCAGAAGCTGAGGCAGGTGGATTACCATGAATTTGAAGACAGCCAAAGCTAATAGTGAGATCCAGGACAGCCTGGAGTTATCAAATAAGATTGTATCTCAAAAATTAAAGGGAAAAAATTAAGAAAAGGCAGAAAGTTCCAGAACAAATGCAGAGAGGTGGTTCAATGAGGACTGAGGTGAGTGCATCTGGCAGGATGAGACCTGAAACAGGGCGGGCAACAGCCTGGCAAGAACTGGTTAGAGGAGGAGGGAGGGAGGCAACAGGAACTCTTCCAAGGAGTCTTCAAAGAGGGACACACAGAAACAGTATAGTTAGAAGGGTTTATGAAATCAAGGGGAGTTTTTTTAAAAAATGAGTGATATAATCACTTAAGTGCTGACAGAAAATCCAACAGGGACCTTACAACCTGAATCACCTGAGGGAATGACTAAATAATTGATGCTGTCACTGTGTGTGGAACTCTCCCATGCCACCATCATCTAATGGCCTCTTCTGGACTGTGAGTATGCACACACACCACCACCACCACCACCACCACATCTTAAAAAGAAAGAATCCAACAAAAATGAAAAATACACCACCCACTAAAGATAAGAAAATATATAATTATAAGCATAAAGCCTTCACATGTTGTGCCCAACAGGCACAAGAATTCTTCCTTGTGACAAGAGATGAAGGCAGAGATCAGGGTGCTACTTGGAGGTACACAGTAAATGAGCAGATCGGGTAGCATGAAGACAAAGATATCAGTTTCGAGGTTCATGGGGAAAAATGGCTCATGTCTAGAACCCTGCAGTCAGGAGAAACTGAGGCTGGATGGTTGTGAATTCGAGGATAATCTGGGCTGCACAGCAATAGCCTTCCAAAGATAAAAAGGAAGGGAGGAGCTGGGAAGTAATCAGCTAAGTGAAGGAACGATCAGAGTGTAAAGGAAGAGTGGTGAACCCTCCGTTTGCCTCAGGGTAGACGAGAACAGCCAAGGGAAAGAAACCGAGATGTTGTGTGGTGCGGGACTCAACACTGTGCTTGTACTGTGTGATTTAACACACATGTTAAATCATGTTCATGTTCAGGTGAGGGATTTCAGTTAGACTATCCAGGGTTGGGGTTTCTCTACAGTACCGAGCAAAGGAGGAAGGTGTTGTTCAGAGTGTTACACTGATCACAGCAATGTGCTTGATAGACCCTAAGCTAGTAACAACGAGAAAAATATAAACAACATTTTAGATGTTTAGTTTTCCAACATATTGCCAATTATGATGGCTTCTTCAGATCAGTAAATACTATCAATGGTTAGCTTGTAAAGGTCAAAAGTTTAAAAGTGACCTTTTTCTTTTCTTTCTTTCTTTTTTTTTTTTTTTGAGACTAGGTTTCTCTGTGTAGCCCTGGCTGTCCTGGAACTCTCCGTAGACCAGGCTGGCCTCAAACTCACAGAGATCTGCTTGCTTCTGCCTCCCGAGTGCTGGGATTAAAGACATGCACCACCACCACCCAGTTTAGAAGTGACCTTTTCATAACCAATATCCAATATAAGGCAAGAGCTGTTTTCCTTTTAAAACACTAAAATAAACTTTAAACTCAACCATTTTTTTTTTTTAAGTCAGGGTCTTGCTAGTTTGAGAAAGAGGCACCTTCAGCCTCCAAAGTGCTGGATTACAAGCATACACCACCACACCCAGATTACCCAACCACTTCTAACCACCTCTGCTGCTGCTCCCTCTGGGTCTGTCTGGCCTGGACCATCCTGCTGCTGGTCCCTTGGCTACTTTTCATCTCAGAAGCTGAAACACTTAAAAAAATGAAATCAGGTCTTCAATGACTCTTGCTCATTTTTAAAAGAAAATCTAGGGCTGGAGAGATGGCTCAGCAGTTAAGAGCACTGGCTGCTCTTCCAGAGGACCCTGGTTCAATTCCCAGCACCCACATGGCAGCTCACAACTGTCTGTGACTTCAGTTCTAGGAGATCTGACACATTCACACCAATGCACATAAAATAAAGTTAAATAAAACTACTTTAGAAAAATAAATAAAATAAATATCTAGTTCCTAACCAGTGTGTAAGAGCCCAGACAACCTAGCTCCTGAGGATTTCCACACACATTCTCTCTCTGCTGGCTCCTAGACCCAGCCACACTCGCTTTTCTCACGTTTTTTCAGTCTTGCCAAGCACAGGCTCATCTGGGACCTCTGTAACTGCTTTTCCCAGGACAGGATTCTTCTCAAATAGTCACCCAGGTTACTCTTTCCCTTCATCCTGATCTCTGTTCAAATGCCAATTCCTCAGAAACATGTCTTGAGAGAGTATGAGGGCTGGTGGCGCACACCTTTAAACTCAGCACTCAGGAGGCAGGGGCAGGTGGAGTTCAAGGCCAGCCTACTCTACAGAGTGAGTTCTAGGACAGCTAGGGCTACACAAAGAGAAACCCTATCTGGCAAAAAAAAAAAAAAAAAAAAAAAGGATAGAGTATGAGAAACTGTTGTGCCAATACCTGCATCTGACTATTCTGTTTCATTTGACTTATCACTCTCTACTATTATAATATTATATTCTTATCTGCCCCACAAAAATGTAAACTCCATACAGAATTTCCTGTCATGATTATGTCCTAGTTGCCTAGAATAGCCTACTTATATAGGGTAGACATTCAATAAATGAATAAATAAATTAATCTGCTTTTAGTTCCTGCCTATGCTGCCTTTGAACATGTTATATAATACTACAAGAATTTGAAAATGTAAAATTAACTTATTTGTTTAGTGTGTATGTGAGTGTGTGTGTGTATGCACACACACATGCTATGGTGTAAGTGTGCAGACCAGAGGACAACTTTGGGGATCACTTCTCTCCTTCCACTGTGCAGGTTTTGGTGACTGAACTCATCTTTCTGGCTCATCAAACATTTTTTTTTTTTTACATTAAAAGGAAGAGGGTAGGGTAGGGGGATCCAATCAGCACATTCTCCAAAGACAGTGTCACAAAAAGCGTGACACTATTTTGGGAGACTTTGGTCATATCAATCAAAAGACTCCCCTACGGAATCAAGCAAGTCCTCTGTCTTCTGCCCGTCTGTTCCTCTGGAACATAAAATGCCAGCTTTTGCTAGAAATGAAAGGATTGTTTGTTCTGATACAAAGAAGGGTTGATTACTTACAGGTCCTACGCAGTTGAGGACAAGCACAGCCTTTTTAGCCATTTCATCAAGTGAGGCTTGATTACTGATATCACAGATTATTATTCCAACTTCAGATGACAGTGTCGGTCTCCCTAAAGTTAAAAAAAGTCATTTCAAGCAAGTCTACATCAATTTGAGACCTTCTAGATCACCTCTTTAGTCAGTGACTGCAAAGTTACTAAATGGACTAACATACTGAAAACTTTCAACCACGAAAACTTTACCATCTAGTCTAGGTGCTGAGTAGATGATTGCTCTGTCTTCCTCTCCAAGATATTTCTCTCACAGAACTAGTTACTAAACAATTATATATGATCCATTATAGGAAGTGGAAGGAGACTGTCAAAAGTCAACACCATGAGAACTAAACAGGACTCAGGCCAATTCACTTTTTTAACATTTTTAAGGATTTATTACATTTTAATTATTTTTTTTGTTTTTCAAGACAGGGTTTCTCTGTGTAACACCTCTGGCTGTCCCAAAACTCGCTCTGTAAACCAGGCTGGCCTCAAACTCACAGAAATCCACTTGCCTCTGCCTCCAAGTGCTGGGATCAAAGGTGTGTGCCTCCACCAACCCCCCCCCCCCCGCTATTATTTTTCTAATGTGTGTGCATCTATATGTATGTATGTATGTGCACTTCAGTGCAGGAGCCCAAGGAGACCAAAGGTATCAGATCTTTCCTGAAGCTGGAGTTACAGGGGATTGTGAGTCACTCAACATGGGTGCTAGGAACTGAATATGGATCCTCGGCAAGAGCAGTACATGCTCTCAACTGCTGAGACATCTCTCCAGCCCTGTGAATTCTTTTTTAAGTAGTCCAGCCTACATAAAATCATTCAAGTGTATAAGGAAATAACTGGAATTAATCGACCCAATAGAGCAATGCAAATCTCCACTGACTCAGGGCATACTCTCCAAAGTCACCTAATTTTGGCAGTGTAGATGGTAAGTAAGTAAGAGGCTATAACTATAGAGCAGTGGTTCTCAACCTTCCTAATGTTGTGATCCTTTAATACAGTTCCTCATGGTGTGGTGACCCCAACCATAAAATTACTTTCATTGCTACTTCATAACTGTAATTTTGCTACTGTTATGAATTGTTATATAAATATTTGTGTTTTCCCATGGTCTCAGATGACCCTCGTGAAAGGGTCATTTGACTCCCAAAGGGGTCCCAACCCACAGGTTGAGAACCACTGCTATAGCACCTCACTGAGGAAGGAAAATGGAAAATGAAAAATTGTATTTTAATAATGACATGTTTTCCAGAAAACATAAATAAACATCCAAAACCTCTCTGCCAACGTTCTGTGTTAGCAGTGGCAGCATTAAGAGTTGTAGGAGAATCTAGCTTGCATGCTATCATCTATGTATAACCACAGAACAAAAGACGGTGTATTCTCACTCTGTGTGTGTGGAGCTGTAAGACTGAACAGAAAGAATGGAGAACAAGTGTGACTTGTCTTAGGTGGAGATTTAGTTGCCAAAGTCCAAGGCTATTGGGTTCTAAGTCAAGTGCTTCCCCCAACTAGAAAGTAGGACGTGTGTGTGTGTGTGTGTGTGTGTGTGTGTGTGTGTGTGTGTGTCCCTTCTCGCTCCCATGTGTGCCCCACAACACTTAGGAGAAGGCCTAGTAAGGAAAATACTACTCAGTAAATGTATGTTGAACAGAAGTCGAAAGAATAAGTAAACAGCCAAAACATAAAAAGCGAGGCGGGAAGGCCACATTTTTATGAAGAATAAGATGACTGCAGGGGGCGTGGCAGTGCTAATGTCAGCATTTGGGAAGATGAAGCAAGGGGATCTCTAGGGCCAGGCCAGCCTACACTGCCTCCAACACCCAAAATCGGGACTGCTGGAGGATTTCTACATGCAAAACCACAAACTAAAAACCAAAAGCACAACAAATAAAAACACCCAGCAGCTAGTGGTATGCACAGCACGTTCGGAAGTGCTGAGATAAACCCCTATCACCAAAATAAACAGATAAATAAGCGCCCTATAATGTGATGAGTACAACTCAAGCTTGCTTTCTTGTTCCCAAACACAAACGCCAACGGACCTCTGAGAAATCGGTATCTTATTCCCCTTTCCGACGGAGAGTACCAAGAACCCTCCAAACCCATCAGAACGACAGAGATGGACCGAGGCGCGCCCAAAGTTCTTATTTCGACGGCGGGGCTCCCCAAACTGGGAGAGAAAAGCCTTTTCATTCTGTCTTTCTTTCATTTAGGGACGGAACAAGGCCCGGCCCGGCCAGGCGTCGGGTCCTCGTCCTCGGGCAGGGCTCGATGCAGCCGCACACGGGAGGGGGAGACACCCACCCATGCCTCGGCGACCTGCGCCCGGTCCAGCCCGGTCCAGCCCGGTCCAGCCCGGCCCTGCCCACCCCGCCGCCGCCGCGTTACCCAGCTTCAGGGCAGCCTTCTCCAGCACTTGCTGCAGCTTCTCCTTGGAGCGGCCCGCCACGGCCCAGGGCAGGCGGGAGCTCTGCTCCAAGGCCACCTGCTCCCGGGCCACCTCCTCCGTCACGAACTGGCCGGTGAAGCCAGAGGCGCCGAACACCACCAGGTGGAAAGGCCTCTGCTCCGTCGCCATGACGAGTCCACAGCGAGCCGCAGCCCGGGGCGGGCTGAGTCCACCGCGCCTGCGCCTCAGGCGGCGACCCCAGTACCGGGCGCAGCAACCGCCGCTGTCCTGGCCGCCGACGTCGTCGTCGCCGCCGCGGCTAGAGCGCCCGGCTCCCTTCGGCCCGCGCGCGGGCCACGCCCACGGCCACGCCCACGCCTCCTCGCGCTCCCGCGGCTGCGCGGCCTCCGGGGCGGCCGGCGGCGGCGGCGGCGGCGGCGGCGGCGGCCGCGGGACCTCGTCCGGCTCCGGCTGCAAGTCGGCGTCGCTGGCGGACAGGAGCGGCCGGCGGCCCATGTTGCCCGCAGCCCGGCGACCCGCACGGCTCTGGCCGCCCGAGGCGTCGCGTCCTCTCTGAGGCCGGACCGGGGCGGGCCGGTTCTTCCCGCTTCTCCGGGGGGGATTGCGAAAAGAGGCAGCCCGGGGGTCGCCCACGCTGAGCGCCCGCTGCAGTTTTGGAAGCCCGTGTGCCGGGCATGTTTGGGAAGCCCGGGTGGAGGCGGAGGGGAAGCGTATTAGCAATAAAGGGACGCTGGTGACGGGGCTGAGTGCCCGGGACTGTCATCCAGCCTTTCTCGGTTGGTGAATTTGTCAGAGATGATTGCTTTGGGCTAGATTTGCTTTAAAAAAAAAAATGCATTTACTTGTTTATTTGTATATCTGTCTGTGGACGTGTGTTGGAGCCGGAGGAGAACTTTTCCGGAGTCAGGGACCAAACTCAAGATGTCAGGCTCGGCAGTAAGTGCCTGTACCCACTGAGCTATTCTGGGAGCTACTACAGACCAAATCCATTCCTGCTGATTGAGACGTATTATACAGATAGTAAAATGTCCATGGGGTGCAGTAGCCGGGCCAGTTTATTTAAATGACCTGTATCCAATGAAGTCACTCAGTTTGCTCCATTTGCAGTTTTGCGTTGTAAATCTCGCTTGACTTTAATGCCGTTCTGGGTTTCTTAGAACCAGTTCTGGTTTTGAGGGCTTCCCAAATTACTGATTATTGTTAAGTAGGGTTTTTTGTTTTGTTTTGTTTTGCTGTTTGTCTTAAACTTGCTTAAAATTTTGTTGTTGCTTTTGTTTTGAGACACAGTCCCAAATGGCCTCAGGTTCTGAGTCCTCCTGCACCAGTCCCTGAGTCCTGGGATTACAAGCATGTGACACCCACCCCACCCCCACCCCCTCTTTAAAATGCTCTAGTTAGTTTTCTCTCACTATCAAGAAATACTGTGGTATGGAGAGATGGCTCAGCAGTTAAGCACACTGGATGCTTTTCCAGAGATTCCAAATTTGATTCCCAGCAGCACCCATATACACCTAAATAAATAAATAAATAGATAGATTGATAGATAGATAGATAGATAGATAGATAGATAGATAGATAGATAAATAAATAAATAAAATACCTGAAAAAATAGCTTATGATGAGGAAAAGGCTTGTTTGGTCTGCAGTTTGTGTAGTCCCAGCCTTTGATCTGGTGTGCCTATGGCTTTGGGTCTCTGGTGGTCGTTCTGGATGGTGATGACTGAAGGTCAAAGCAGAGCGAATTACTCACTTCATGACCCAGAAACGCAGGTGGAAGGGGGTGGCTGCTACACTCTCCCTTGTAGTCATTCCCGCAATGGTTTAAGGACTTCACGTTAGCAGCCCCCACCAAACCTTGCACTCCCTCCACACAGTAGTCCCCCAGAACCTCAGGGCCCGGGACTAACACAGAGGCACCAACCATCAGCAGAGGTAGGAGACTAGGAGGACTCTGACAGTTCTGCACCTGCCTTCCACCCAGAGCCCACCTTTTAACACGTGGGCCTTTGGTGGACACTCAACATCCAAGCTATAGCATGCTGTAGATATAAAACTACTCCTAAATTTAATTTTGTAATTGTGTGATCTGTATCCAGTACATGTAAAAAGCCATTTAATGCCATTCAGCAAGCATTCCCAGGGAGCCTCCTGTGTGTTAGGCTCTGAAATGAGATCTATGAATACATGGCTACAGCAAAGCATTGCTATCCCTAATTGGGGCGTAGATGGCTTAATTGCTGTCTATGTGGCAAATGAGGAGAGGAACTAACTCTAGGCAGAATAAGCAAGAGAAGACACTTGTTCCAGGTTGTACTGTTGGTGGTGTCAAACACTATGCTGAGAACCCTTGTGTTATGGGACAACTTTTAATTCATTAAAAAAGAGAGTCCAGAGAAGAAGCCAGTACTGGCCCCGATTAGCAGGGTTTAGATATGGAAGAATCAAGAGAGTAATTGAGATAATAACTATTTTAAGTAAACATTTTTAAAAATCACAATGAACAAAAAAATCAAAAGTTTAAATAAAGTCAGTGATTCTGAGCAAAGGTTCTCTGCCCAACGAGTGTAGAAAGCAATAACATAGCACCAGATGTGGACAAAGAGCTACATGGTAGATCAAGGGAGAAGGAGAGAAGCTTGCTCATCGGCCTAGGGGAGAAAGGAGAAACAGACACCTGGCTGGTTATTGTCAGATTGTAACAGGGAGTAAAAAATAAAGGAAGAAAAGACTGGTAGCATGGTTGGCACTAGCCAGCTGGGCCAGATGAAAACTACAGGTACTCGGGGTCGAGGGAGAGTCTCTGCCAGTAAAAGGCTTGTGTGTAAGCATGAGGACTGGAGTTAGATTCCAACCCCCATGGCTGGCCACTGCTTTGGAAAGGTAGAGACAGGAGGATAACTAGGGCTTGCTAGCCGGCCACTCAGGCCGAATCAGAGAGCTCCAGGTTCACCGAGAGACCCTGCCAAAAAAAAAAAAGAAAGGTTAGTGAGTTGGTTCAGCAGGTTTTGGCACCTGCCATTAAGCCTGGACCCTAGTTCAATCCCAGGGACACATTTGGTAGACAGAAAGAACCAACCACACACACACACACACACACACACACACACACACACACACACACACACACTAAACAAACAAACAAATAAATAAGTGTAATAAATAGAGGTGCCAGAGCATGAGATGTCTGCCAGGAAAAGCTGCAGACCAGGAGTGGAACAGCCCAAGAGAGACGTGTGTTGCAGGCAGCAGAGCTCAAAGGACAGCACCATCCAGGTCCTCTGACCTCAGACACGCAGCTACAGGATGTGGAGTTTGCCCTGCTGGGTTTCAGTCTTGCTTTGGTCCAGTACTTCCTCACTATGCCCCCATTCCTCCCTTTTGGAATGGTAATGTATATTCTGTGCCATGGTGTGTTGGAAGTGTGTGATTTGCTTTTTGATTTTCCAAGGGGTTACAGTTAAGAAATTGCTTTGCGTTTCCGAAGAGGCTTGGACTTTAGAACATTGTGGAGTCTGTGATAGACTGTGGGGACTTTTGACGTTGGACTGAGTGCATTTGTATTATGATATGGCCAGGAGCTATGGGAGCTGAGGAGTGAAATGTGGCAGTTTGCATGAGAATGGCCCCCATAGGCCTGCATGTTTGAATATTTGGTCCCTAGTTGGTGGCTATTTGGGGAGGATTAGGAGATGTGGCCTTGTTGGAGGAAGTGTGTCACTGGAGGTGGGATTTGAGGTTTCAAAAGACTATTACCATTTTGAGTTAGTTCTCTGTCTCTACTTGTGATCAAGACAGGAGCTCTCAGCTGTTGCTGCACTCTCTACAGTTGTTCCACTATCATGGATCCTAAACCTTTACAACTACAGGATGGATTAAATTCTGTCTGTTATAAGTGGCCTTGGTCATGGTGGCTTTGTTTTGTTTTGTTTTTTTCTCAGCAATGGAAAAGTATCTAAGACAGCTGTTTTCTGTTTCTATGACAAATGCCTAAAACTAAGAACTTTAAAAACAACAAAAATTACTTAGCTCAATATTAAAGACCAAAAGTTTGCCGGGCGGTGTAGCTAGAGTTTTCCTGCCTGGCCCACAGTCAGGACAAATCTCTCTCACCCGCCAGTCCCACAGCTGCTCAGACCCAACCAAGCAAACACAGAGACTTATATTGGTTACAAACTGTATGGCCGTGACAGGCTTCTTGCTAACTGTTCTTACAGCTTAAATTAATCCATTTCTATAAATCTATACCTTGCCACGTGGCTCGTGGCTTACTGGCATCTTCACATGCTGTTTGTCATCGTGGCAGCTGGCAGTGTCTCTGACTCAGCCTTCCACTTCCCAGCTTTATTCTCCTCCTTGTCCCGCCTATACTTCCTCCTGCCTGACTACGGGCCAATCAGTGTTATATTTATTAACCAATCAGAGCAACACATTTGCCATACAGAACATCCCACAGCACTTCCCCTTTTCTTTTTTTTTCAAAAAGGAAGGTTTTAACCTTAACAAAGTAAAATTACATATAATTTGGGAATTTGGGCGTAGCTTCTCTTACTACTTCCTGCTGGAGGGGGATGCTGTATCTTATGGGGACACAAAGAAAATTTTAGGATTATGGAATAGTCTATGAGGCTGTATTGTCTGAGCCAGTTGCCTTCAAACCATTCTGGATGTTGAATCATCTGGGCCATGATGTTATCAGAGACCTTTCAGGGGATCTTGGCTGGTCAAACCTGATGTATCTTAATCTGGAACAAATCCATAGCCTCTTGCTTTCTGTGGAAACAAAAGCAGAGTCTCCTTTCGAAAGCAACACATCCTTACATCCAAATTTTGAAGTCAAGGTATCTTTAAAATATACATTTTGGCATAACTCAACAGCTTTTACAATCAAATGTTTTTCTACAGTTAAAAATCCCAAAGACAACACAATCCAGATTCTCTGTGTAATATTCATCTTTACGTGGCTTATTTTTTATATTAATTTTACTGTCTCTTTAAAGACTTTATTTTTTAAAACTATGTATTTGTTTCTATAACTGTATATATCACCTTTTTTGTCTCTTTCAAGCCTACGTATATTTTACACACATTGTAAACTATTACATCTGAATCTGTCTTATTGTGAATCTATTGCTTTAAACTGCAGCATTTCTAAGACTGAAACAGCAGCTGTGGCTGCTGGCTCCGCCCACCTCAGCTTCCCAACATGGCGGTGTTATGTTTACCTCTAGCTCTGGGAGCTATCGTGGGTCTATGCTTTTATCCAAGCAGTGTGTAGCCCAGAAACCTCTTTTTTTTTTTTTTTTTTTTTTTTTTTTTTTTATACTAGCAAAGGCTAAATCCACCACGCAGCTTAATGTGCCACTTGCAGAGGCCTCATTCCCACCATACTGCAGGTCAAACACACATGTCAGGAACCTGCCATAGTAGCTCAAACATGCAGGCTGCCGCTAACTTGAGAGCAACAACTAGGAAGTTGTTTTTGCCTCCGTTTTAGAATCTTTTTGCTCAGGTTTTAGGTGGAAACTCTTGCCAACACGTTGGGCACCATTTGTAGCTAGAGTTTTCCTGCCTGGCCCACAGTCAAGACAAATCTCTCTCACCTGCCAGTCCCACAGCCACTCAGACCCAACCAAGTAAACACAGAGACTTATATTGGTTACAAACTGTATGGCCGTGGCAGGCTTCTTGCTAACTGTTCTTACAGCTTAAATTAATCCATTTCTATAAATCTATACCTTGCCACGTGGCTCGTGGCTTACTGGCATCTTCACATGCTGTTTGTCATCGTGGTAGTGGTAGTGGTGGTGCACATCTTTTTTTTTTTTTTTTTTGGTTTTTCGAGACAGGGTTTCTCTATGTAGCTTTGTGCCTTTCCTGGAACTCACTTGGTAGCCCAGGCTGGCCTCAAACTCACAGAGATCTGCCTGGCTCTGCCTCCCGAGTGCTGGGATTAAAGGCGTGTGCCACCACCGCCTGGCCAGGTGGTGCACATCTTTAATCCCAGCTCTCAGGAGGCAGAGGCAGGTGGATCTCTGTGAGTTTGCCAGCCTGGTCAACAGAGTGAGTTCCAGGACAGCCAAAGCTACACAGAGAAACCCCGTCTAGAAAAACAACAAAAAAACTCAAACAAACGAAGACCAAAAGTTCCAGTGTAGACCGCCCTAACTGCTTAGTCTCTGGTTCGGGTGAGCCGTCTGTTTATGTCACAAAGACACAGAAAGGAAAACAGTGTCAGAGTGCTTGTTCAGCATGCACGAGGCACTCGGGCTGAAAATAGAAAAAACAAAAGAGCACAGGAGAGAGACAGACAGACTGACTGCTTCATCCTCCCACTCTGATGAGCACTACCAAGGGGTCCTCAGGAACTGCACTGGTCTGCCCAAGAGCAATGCCTGAGCACCTGGCTCCTACTGGCCCTGCTTTTCAGTATTTCAACACTTTTCTTATCACTGCACTTGGACCGAGCACCAACACATGAACCCTTGGGAAACATGCCGAAACCACATCCAAACCATAGCACAGATAGTGTCCAGATCCGCTTCAAAGTAATTCAGGACACGTATTGGCATCAAACGTTAAAAAATATCCCTGTGTCCCAGATATGACAGTGTTATCTGGATGATATTTAAATGAAAACTTTAAATAGTCCTAAAATGATTAATTCTAAGAATGTATACTGTGCTGGCTAGTTTTATTCCACTTGACACAAACTAGAGTCATTTTGAAAGAGGGGAACTCAGGTGAGCAAATGTCCCCAACAGATTGGCCTGTGGTGTGTTTTCTTGATTGACGACTGATGTGGGAAGGCCCAGCTCACTGAGGTAAGTGCTACCCCTGGGCTGGTGCTCCTGGGTGCTAAATACGAAGGCAGGTTGAGCAAGTCATGAGGAGCAAGCCAGTAAGTGGCATTCTTCATGGCCTCTGCCTCAGTTTCTGTCTCCAGGTTCCTGCCCTGACATCCTCATGATGAACTATCGTGTGTAAGTGTAAGTAAAATAAGCCCTTTCCTCCCCAACTTACTTGTGGTCTTGGTGTTTTATCACAGCAATAGAAACCCCAACTAAGACACATTCTTATTTTTATCGTATGTTGACTTCAGCTAATTACCCACCCACACCTAGCTGTCAGACACACTATTTCTGTAGTTTCCATCTGTTGCCTCCACCACACGTGAGTTGCCAAATTCCATATGTGATGTGATGCATGGTCACCAGGGAAGACTGTATTTTGTTTGTCTGTCAATGACACCCATCTCTGTCTTCCAGGAACATATTTGACAGACATAGGCTCCAGCCCTCACCCCCACTAGACCCAGGCTCTGTTAGCCCCCAGGTCATAGCTTTAGGCATTTATCATAGCTTAGGAAGGGCTGGACCCCACTGGCTTTAGGCCTTCCTTCTCTTCTTCACTCTTACTTCCTCATACACATTAATGAATGTAGCTAGAAGTTTTCCTGTGTCCCACCCAGCAGCTCGGTCCCTCAGCTGCTTATAAAATAATCGGGAGGCAGAGGCAGGCGGATCTCTGTGAGTTCGAGGCCAGCCTGGACTACAAAGCGAGTTCCAGGAAAGGCACAAAGCCACACAGAGAAACCCTGTCTAAAAATAATAATAATAATAATAATAATAATAATAATAATAATAATAATAATCATTCAGAGGCTTATATTAATTATAACTGCTGGCCATTACCTCAGACTTATTACAGACTAGCTCTTAACACTTAAATTAACCCATAACTCTTATTTATGTTTAGTCACATGGCTTGGTACCTTTTCTCAGTTCTGCCTTCACATCTTGCTTCCTCTGTGTCTGGCTGGCGACTCCTAACTCTGCCCTTCCTCTTCCCAGAATTCTCTTTGTCTGCTCATCCCACCTATACTTCCTGCCTGGTTACTGGCCAATCAGCATTTTATTTATCAACCAATCAGAGCAACACATTCACAGCATACAGAACGATATCACCCATCAAATGAATGCTTCATTTCCCAAATAGTTTTTTATTAATTTTTCCCTGTGTGTTACATGAATTTAACACGAATGCATACAAAACCCTAAGTGTTTGTAAGAATTGTAAAAACCTAAATATTGTAATGAACATTTCAAATGATGCACATCCCACGATCATATGGGTGATATGGCCTACAAAAAGTGATGACATCGATACAGAAAGTGTCATGGGGTGAGGGCTGTGGTTCCTAAATTAATGAAAATTATTTACTTGCCAGTATAGTTTTATGAACATAAAACTTTTCGCATAAAATATTTTAATTATTTATATATAAAAAACTTGGATTTACATGTGTTGGAGGTCCTGTGTGGAGTGGTTTGGGGTTTGTGTTTTATTTGCACAGTTCTTTTTTTGGGCTCGTCTGTGAAGAGGAGTCTTGCTTTCCTGGGTCTGGTTTTATCACGAGAAGAACTCAGTAAGTCACTAGGTGGAGCTCTTTGGTTCTTCTTGCCCAAAGACTGTGTGGTTTCCTTGGCACACACACTTCCCAATACAAAGGCCCCTGGGCACTCTGATAACCCTTCCCACCACCTTGATTAGATGCAGTGACTGTGCCCCGCTGTGTCTTGAGCATAAGGCTCCTTTGAAGCCTGGTTCAGGACACGGATGACGTCTGGTTCACTCTCTTGGAGAGGTCAACTTTGTAAACTACGCTTTTCTTTGTCTTCCTCCTCTCCTCCTCCTGTCCATTTCCTTCCTCCCGTGACCCCTCCTCATCAAGACCATTCTCACCATGTAGTCCAGGCTGGCTTCGAATTCTCTTCCCAGTTTTCTGTCTCAGCCCACTGAATACTGGGATCAGAGGTGTACACCACCGCTTCTTGCGGAACACTGTTTGGACCAGCAGAAGCATTAGCCAAACACAAAAGGCCAGTTTTGCCTTTTTTGCTGTTTTGCCCATTTGTGTTAATGTATGAGGGACAAAGGAATACAGTGTAAGCATGGACAGCAGCGGATAATGTTCCTCTTCCTGCTCAGCCACTGAATTGCGCATGCCTGGCATGGGAGACGTGCAAGCACCCCATGGAAGACATTGTAAAGTGCTTACTAATACCTAGCAATCAATATTAATGTGCAAATTTTCTGTCTGTTTACCGCTCCTCTCTGAGGTACCTGAGCATCTGTATTAGTCAGGGTTCTCTAGAGGAACAGAACTGATAGAAGGAGGCGCCACAGGGCTCAAAGGCCAGCATGAATGCTCCTATCTCCTTCCTGTAGTGGGCAAGAAGCACATGCCCCCAGGGCTGTTTTGTTCACAAATTCCCCCCTCTGTCCTACACACATTGAGTGCTACCAACAGCCAAGAAATAGAAACTGGCAAAAGTGAACCCTGGTTTTCTGACCGCTTGCTTGGGACCGCCAGTCTGGGTGGAGCTGGAGACAGGAAGCTCAGGGCTTGAGGGAAGGTCTGTTGTATAGTGAGACGGAGTGTAGGTCAGGAACAGCCAAACCAAGGCAAAGGGTGGCCTCAGTTTCTCAGTCTGTACCAGGGTCAGCTCTGTAAGGACCTCAGAAGTAAGAATCAGTTACTCCACTTGCTTCGCTACCCCGAAAGCGACAGTCACGATGCCACTTCATGGGCAATGCCACTGGTGACGGCTATCATCCGGCATAAGGAAAGAACAGTGAGGGGACAGGCTGTAATGAGCTGAGGAGATGCGGGAGAGCAGGGGCTGGACAGACCTACGTTTAGTACTAGCTCAACCTGAGGCGATTTCAGTGACCTTGGTCATACCATTCGCAGACTCTGAGCTGGAAGGCAGAGTTAACTCTTGTTCTGTTCCGGAGGATGTATTTTGCAGGAATTAGGGCACAAAAGTCTGAGTTCATTTTCTGACTCAGCCACTTTCTGAGTGTGTGCCTGTGGGATGTCCCCGAATCTCACGGAGCTGCTTCAGTTCTTATGTAAGGTTGTACGACCTCATAGACTGGCATGAACTTAAGTCAGGTAACAGTTGTCACCAGGGCTGGAACACAGTGGGACTCAACTAGTGTTTTTCCCAGCTTAACTCAAGCAGCCCTTGCTACCAAGAGACAGCCCAAACATGTAGCCTGCTGTGTTCCTCAGGAATGGTGCTTGTTGGCCTTGTTGCCACAAAAATTTAAATATCAAGAGGTCATGGATCATGTTGCCTAGCGCTGAGTCCAGCACACAGAAAGCACAGAATAAACAAATCTCTGCCAACACACAGACAGAAATATACATGCCTTGACACATCCGCCCATCAGGCCGATCCTGGAGAAACTATTACTCTAGGCCTATAAATTCTGGAATGTTTACTTTCCTGAGATACTCCTGTGACTAGAGTGGACCTGTGGCTAGTAATAATGGAGAAGGAGAGCATTTAGAGGCAAGTCTCGACTGGCCGTCCTCTGCACACAGACTGAGAGGAAGACCTTTCTCCTGTGTGTTAGTACTTTTCTGTTGCTGTGACCAAAGGCCACAACTGAGAGCAAGTTACAGAAGAAAGAAGGTTGTCGTCGTTTTCTTTTTGCCTTGTGGTTCCGGAGGATTAGTTAGTTGTCTGTCACGGCAGCAGAGAGAAGTAGAGAGAACTGGAAGTGGGGTGCAGCTACAAACTGATGCCCTTCCTCCAGCAAGGATCTACATCCTGAAAGTTCCATAACCTCCCCAAATAGCTACGAACTTGGGGTCAAGTGTTAAAATACATGGGTCTATAGGGGACACTTTTTCAAACCACCACACCCTGCTCTCAGGTGTTCCAGCTGGGGCTGGGGGTTGGGGGTCGTTTGTTTTCCCAGACAGGGTCTCCTATAACCCAGGCTGGCTTTGAACTCACCAAGAATGACCTTGAATTTCTGACCCTCTGCCCTACCCCCAACTGCTGGGGTAGCCCTGTATCACCTTGCCCAGAAATGTGCATGGGCATCAAACCCAGGGCTTCACAGATGCTAGGCAATCTCTCTCTGTGAACCTGGGCTATCTCCCTCCAGTCCTGAATTCCTACTGTGCTGTGAAAGAGCCTCAGCTGAGCATTCTGAAAGCCGTGTTTCAGGCAGTGTGAGAAGACGGCACTGTGGTCCTTGCCCTATGCCCTGTGCCCTGTGTGATGTGTCATCACGAAGTGAGACATTTCTGGAAGATCCCAGAAAAAGGACACGAGAAGCTAAAGTGAAAGACAGAGACCTCTGTGCCCGTCCGTCTCAAGCCTGGAACCTGCAGTCTGCGGCATGCATGCTTGAGAGTGAGCCTCATCCCATGCCTGGCCTTTGGAATCAACTTCTTTGTGGGAAAGCAACTTGTGCCACTGAGCACGAATGCACGGGGCTATTTCGAGCCACCACCCTCTGGAATCATGACAGTCTAACTTGTATAACTGGAAGTAGGTCATCAAGTAATCTCTTCCCAGTGACAGAAAAAATGCATCTGCAGAACCCATGAAGGCGAGCGTGAAGGCCTGGCCTTACCCTTTGCTAACCCACCCACAATCCCCTGGAAAATGGAGACACAACAGGTGGGTTAAGTGGATTGTGCATTTGCCTTCGTAACACGTCAGCTCCCATCTGGCTGCACATACACACAATGTGGTAAAATGACCAAGTCCCCTGGTTCTTTTATTGGCATTATCATAGCTGTTGGTGGTTGTCATAGAAACCAGCAGAGGTGTCATGACTTCTCTCTCCCAGCCAGAGAAAGACCTAAAGTTATTCTGATCTGAGCCTTTTAAAAATAGAAACTGCCTTAAACTAGATAGACAGCCTAAGAGTTCTGTCTGCTTTGAAGATGTTTTGCCGCATGATTTTTTTTAATTTGCAATTTGTCATAAATTTTAATTAAAAAAATAGAAAGAAAAATGTTGAGGGGCTGGGGAGATGGCTCAGGTAGTACAGTATTTGCCTTGCAAACACAAGGACCTGAATTTGTTCCCCAGAACCCATGTTTAAAATCCTATACTATGACTGGGCAGTGGTGGCGCACGCCTTTAATCCCAGCACTCAGGAGGCAGAGGCAGGTGGATCTCTGTGAGTTCGAGGCCAGCCTGGTCTACAGAGCGAATTCCAGGAAAGGCACAAAGCTACACAGAGAAACTCTGTCTCGAAAAATCAAAAAAAAAAAAAAAATCCGATACTATGTCATGCTTTTGTAATCCCAGCATAGGGGGAGGCAGAGACAGGAAGATCCACAGTGCTCATGGGCTGGCCAGCCTAGCCTATTTGTTGGGTCTTAGGCCAGAGAGAGAGGGACTCCGGCTCAAAAAGTAAGTATACTGCTCCCCAGTAACAACAGCTTAGGTTGTCTTCTGGCTTCCACACAAGGCACACACACACACACACACACACACACACACACACACACACACACACACACGAATGTGAACACATGCACACATGTACAGAAAAAAATATAAAAAGAAAATGTTTTTGTTTCTTTCCAGCTACCCAGAGTGTAATAATTCACCAAGAACTGGTTTAAGTCAGGTGTGGTAGTGACAGGCTTACAATTCCAGTGCTTGGGAGACAGAAGCAGGGGGATCAGAAGTTGGAGGCCCACCTTTGCTACACAGGGAGTTTGAAACTGACCTGGGTTACATGAACCTCATATAAAATAAAAAATCAAAATGAAAACAGACCAACAATCGGTTCTAGTGGCATCCATTAGGTCTCTTCACTTGCTAGAGGCGGAAGCCTACATCAGTCGGAGTTAGAGGCATACTCACAAGCTTCTCTAGGGAGAAAGGATTTACACCACCTGAAATTTTTCGGGGCTTTGCTATAGTGTGGATCTTGAATATTCCAAGAAAGTTATGTGTTAAAATCTTGGTCCCCAGTTTTGAGGTCCTGGGTAATGACAAAACCTATGCGAGTTGGGACCTAGTGAGAGGTCTGCATGTGTCCTTGCAAGGGATTGTGGGAAGGCTGGTGAGGGGTGGTCAGCAGGCAAAGTACTTGCCGAAAAAGCCCAGTGACCGGAGTTCAACCCTGGAACCCAAGGTGGAAAGAGATGAACAGACTCCTGAAAGTTGTCTTCATCTGGCTTGTGAGGGTGTGCCCACACTCACACAGAGACACTCACATACACACAAACAGAAGCACATGTTTAGAAAGAAAGGCAAGGCAAGACAAGGCAAGGCAGGAGGGAAAAGATGGCTAGTGGGACCCCACCCTTTCCTCTTTGAGTTTTCTTCATACCTGGCCACGAGGTAAAGAGGCCTCTGTGCAATGTGCTCCCACCAGGATCTACTGTTCCATCCCATGTCCATGTCCAGGCAAACTGATCATGAACTGAACCTCAAAATCACAAGGGCTGGAGAGATGGCTCAGCGGTTATGAACACTGGCTGCTCTTCCAGAGGTCCTGAGTTCAATTCCCAGCACCCACATGCTGGCTCACAACCATCTATAATGAGATCTGGTGCCCCCTCTGGTCTGCAGGCATATGTGCAGGCAGAACACTGCGTACATAATAATTAAATAAATCCAAGAAAGAAAGTAAAAAGAAGGAAAACTGTTAGGAAAACTAGTTAGGAAAACTGCAAATATTAAAAAACAAAACAAAAAACACATGAGCCAAATAAACCTTCCTTCTTTCCAAGATCATTTGTCGCAGGCACTTGTTACGATAATGGATAGCTGGCTGACAGACTCAGCGACGGCATTGCCTGGTCTCATTTTGGCCTTTGTCACATGTGGGACCCTTTGGCAAAGATGTCACGATGACTGGTTCTCAAATCTCACATCCCTTCAGTTCTAGTTAGGGGTAGGGGTGAGATGGGTTCTGGGTGCCTTCTGGGCAGAATCTCTGCCAGCGTTTGAACCGGCTGCCCGGTGGGAAGTGTGAGGGGTGGTTCTTGGGGTGAGAGGAGCAGTAACTGCTGTCTTCCAGTGGATGGGCAAGAAAGGCCACCTCTACACGTTCACATCCCCTGCCCAGAGCTCATCTAGACCACTGAGTTGACCCTTAAATAGCCAGGTGTTGTAAAGGAGATGAAGAGTGCATTCTGGCTGGGCGGCGGTGGTGCATGACTTTAATCCCAGCACTCAGGAGGCAGAGTCAGGGGGATCTCTGTGAGTTCGAGGCCAGCCTGGTCTACAGAGTTCCAGGACATGCACCAAAACTACACAGAGAAACCCTGTCTCGAAAAACCAAGCCAAACCAAACAAAAACAAAAACAAAACAAAACAAAAACCAGGAGTGCATTCTGTCTCTGGTGTGTTGACACAAGTCGGCTTGCATATCTGTACCCGCCGAGAGAAAGACACCATGCATTTATACAGTTTCATTTGAGGAATCACTGTGACAGGGGAAGGATTAGCTGGGAAAACACTGAAAACCCTAAGGAACACAAGAAAAGCAGGTGTGAAAACCAACCCGAGGGCTGAGAGAGCACAGGCTCCCGACCCACACCCCAGGGTTGAGGTCTAGACCTGTGCAGACGTGACTCACTGAATGGCGGGGGAGCTGCTGTGGGGCCTCACGGAGAAATATCTGGAACTCTGCTCCTGAACATGCCATGCGCAGTTGTTTGCGGGGCCTTGTCCCGACCCCAGAGGGGTGTGCTATAAACAGCGCTGGGGTGAAAGGATTCCCCTGTTCAGGCTGTGCTGCCCTGGTGTGTCGTCACTGCGGGAGGAAGCTGGTGCCACGGAACTGACCTGAGCACCCCGGGTTACACCTACTCTCCAGGTGGAACTGAGTGTCCTGATTGCCTCACCAAAGCACCCAGCTTTGGGTAGTTGTCAGGAGGATCTCATCGTGTTTTATGTTAAGCTCGCCCTCTAGTGATGAGGGAGGCTAATCACCTGCATCCCAGCCAGCGAGGGCCCTGAAGGGGTGGGGTGGACCTTCGGAGAACCCAAGCACCCAGAGCAGACACCTTAGATGATCATAGCCATGTCAGGGGTGGGAAGAGGGAAGACAGAAGGTGTGCCTTCGGAAATGGAGCTGGAGCCTACTCCAGGGAAGGCCTCCAAGTCACTCAACCCCAAGAAGGACCGTCATGATTATTAGTGAACTCCCAGAAACTTCTAATTAGATTGAGATATAGAAACCGAAGTTCAGTCCAAGATGGTGTGTTCCAAGTCTATATATATAAAACATTTATATATTGAATCATTATTATATATTAAATTATATATAAATATATTAAATATATCGATCATTAATATATATTAAATATAATATATATTTATTTCTTGAATCACGAATTAATTCCACCAACAAGTGTTGGGATGTGGTAAGCCAGTGCTGGGGGCAAACGGTCTGGTGTGGTACACAGTAGGAGTGGGAACTGTTATGTGTCAGGACGGTGAGGGCTCACCGGGTCTGCCTCCGTCAGCTTTCCAATAGCGCAACAAATGCCCGCGGCAAATCAACTTTAAAAGGAAGGTTTGTTTTGGCTCACGGTTTCAGGGGTGGCCCATGTTGCTCTGGACAGTGGCAGCATGGTGTATCAAGGTGGGGACACGCTGTTTACCTTAAGGCATCCGGGAAGCAAAAGAGAGGAAGAGCAGGGGCTAGGGTCTTAAATCCCCTTCAGGGGCATGCCTCTAATGGCTGAAGACCTCCCACAAAAGTCTACCTTCTCTGTGTAGCTCTGGCTGTCCTGGAACTCATTCTGTACCAGACTGGCCTCCATCTCAGAGATCTGCCTGCCTCTGCCTCACAAGTGCTAGGAATAAAGGTGTGCGCCGCCTCCACCCTCTTTAAAATTTTTAATTATCTTTTAAAACAGATTATTTTCATTTATGTATATGAAACTTTTGCCTGTATGTATGTATGTATGTGCACCACATGCATGCAGTGCGCAAGGTGGGTCCTCTGCATTGGGGGTGAGATACAGATGGTGTGAACAATCATGTGGGAACTAAGCTGGGTCCTCTGGAATACCAACAAGTGTTCTGCACTGCTGAGCCATCTCTCCAGCCCAAGATTCCACCTTCTACAGATTCCGTCATCTCCCATAGATGAAAAGAGAAATCGTGTTTTCACGGTAATTCCCATTCTATCTGAGATATTTACTGGCTGGCAGAGCAGTGAGCTGACTCATGGGCCCTGTATTAATCTGGCTTTATGGGTATAAAGCCATATTCCCAAAGAGGCAGGAATTTTAACTTGACTGGAGTCAAGCCAAACACTCCCCAACAGCACTAGTCCAAAGGGCTGAACGGATGAAATAGGATTAGTAAACGTTGTCCATGTAGTGCCGGTGGCAGGCCATGCCTGGAAATGAAGCCTCACTTTCAATGCCGCTCTCCTCAGTAGACAGGGCTCTGGAGTTGGTTTATCAATGGCTTGCTAAAGGCTAGCTCCAGGACACTCACCTTGTGCCCAGTTTTAGAGCCCAGCCATTGGCTCTCAGGGGGCAGCGGCAGCCTATCCAGGGCGACTCACAAACTCCGGAAAGATGACAGGCATTGAAGTGGCTTGTCAGTGATTCTTGTGGTATAAGGGACTACGAAAATTTAACTGTAGAGTTAAGAAGCATTGCTGGGAGAGACAAAACTATTCTTCCACCCCATGCCTGGCTCCCACTGCCTTAACTGTCATTTTGAAAATGTAGTTGTTGGAGACAGGCTCTTGTGTGCCTCCCAGCCTGGGGTGGAGCCTCTATCTAGTGGTGCGCTTCCCTGGGGTCTTGGTTCAGATTGGAAAGTTTCTGGACTTATGAGGCAAGAGCCACCATCTCCAAAAGGCACAGAATGGATGGCTGATTTCCCTCTGGAGCTCTTCAGGCCTGAATTCTGACCTGCCTGTTTGTCCTTGTCGAAGTAAGAATACTTTTTTTTTTTTTTCATTTTTACCACAGCGTTCCACGGAAGAACTGAAAATATTATTGAAAACAGAAATAGCATTAGAGACAGGACCTAGGACAGGCAAGGAGGGGTGGAGGAGGAGGGGCACGTGGTCCCTAAACTCCTGCACGTGTGCGGTGCGTGGCACACTCTGGAAGCTGAGATGGCCATCTCGTGGGGTCACAGAGGGGCTGAGGTGGCATGTTTTCCACGAGA
Organism: Peromyscus californicus insignis; assembly: GCF_007827085.1. Taxonomy (NCBI): domain Eukaryota; kingdom Metazoa; phylum Chordata; class Mammalia; order Rodentia; family Cricetidae; genus Peromyscus; species Peromyscus californicus. The sequence continues at coordinate 64,222,647 of NW_026294436.1, read as the reverse complement.
TCTGCCTCTGGGCAGTTGGGGAAGGCAGAGCCTGTTCAAGGTCTGTTCAGAAAGGGAGCTCTCCTCTCTGTCAGTCACCTGGAATTTTTGTTTTTATAGTCTCAAGGTTTTCCATTTTTGTTTCCACTTAAGTTATTGATGGCTTATATGTTTATGCCCTACCAGACTATAACCAGCAAAAGACAGAAAACCACTCGTGTGTGCTCACTCACAAGCATGGTTGCTAAAATCCTGTGGTCTCTCAGGCTTTTCCTTCAAGTATATGTGTATGTATGTATGTGTGTATGTATGTATGTATATAATTTATTATTATTTATGTGCATTGATGTTCTGCATATATGTCTATGTGAAGGTGTCAGGTCCCCTGGAACTGGAGTTACAGACAGTTGTGAGCTGCCATATGGGAGCTGGGAATTGAACCTGGGTCCTCTGGAAGAGCAGCCTGTACTCTTAACCACTGGGCCATCTCTCCAGCTCCTTCCTTCAACTCTTCTTTTTACAAGTTCAGGGGGCTTTGTGGATGAGCAGGTGAATGTGACTGAGCTGCACCCCTGGTTTGGATCTGCTGGGAGGAGCAGTCAGTTCGATGTGTCAGCGGGTGAACGTCCTTGAAGCCTGGACCTGAGTGCTACCTCAGAGACACACACGGTGGAGGGAGTGAACCAACTTCTGAAAGACGTTCTCTGAGCTCCATATACAAACCACACCTGCACACACACACACACACACACACACACACACACACACACACACACACACACACACACACACAACAACCCAAATAAATAAGTGCAATAAGAATTAACAAAGCAGAGGAGAACAAGTCAACAAGCCCTTGCTTTTACTTCCCATGGTGCCTAAGGAGCTCCAGGAAGGGGATCTCCCAGGTCACAGCTCATTCCGTTTTAGGAGTCCTGTGTCACCAGAGGCTGTGGCTCTGTAGAGACCTCACTGCCTGCTCCTGCCCAGCCCTTTCCCACTCTTTCGCCAATTCATCACTCTGGAGAGGAGAGGCCAGCAGGACTCGGCTGGCACTACTGCACTTCTATTTACGAGTAATGATTTTAAACACAAGATGGGATTAGTCTCTGACGAAGAGGTCAGGGGGGAGCAAATCTCTCATCAAGAGGGATGCTGTTTCTCCCAGGGGAAACGCAAGTGCGTGGACGTGCCTGGCTGGGGAACAGCAGGTGGGATAGGGAACAAACCCTCGTCCACTTGTCATCCTTTTCCACAGCGATTAATCGAGTGTTGGACCCAGGTGCAGCCAGTGTGCCAACAGAAGACCCAGGAGCTATAACAAAATGGGTCTCGATGCCGTATCTCACATACGGTGTTTAGCTGATGTTGCCTAAAACCGGAGAAGAGATCACACAGTCCTGTGTCCAGAGAAACAGGACGTGGGGACACATTTGCCAGACTTTTTTTTTTTTTTATTTCAGGTACATACTTTTTCATTTTTGGGGTGTGTGTGTGCATGTTGTATGTACCCATATATGTGTGTGTGTGTGTACATGTAGTCCAGAGGACAATCTCAGAGGTCACTCCTCGGGGGTTGACTTGTCGGCTTCTGTAGTGAGTACCTGTACTCTCTTTGGCCCAATTATATTTTTGGTATTAGGCAGGGAGTCCTTGGCCTTGAGCAAGCTAAGTGGCTGGGCACACAACCTCCCACTGTGCTTTAATCTCAGCTTCCTGCAGGTATTTTCAATTTCTCAACCAGAAGTGGAAACTCTTCCATTCTTCTGTTGCTCCTGATCTTAAGTAGGTCGCCAACAGTCCTTGGATCACAGCTTTGTTCTGGACACAACAGAGCCAACTGGACAGAGTTTGTACTACCCAGTATCTGTAAAATAACATGATTTTAAAGAGCCAGGCAATGTTTACACAGGAAACTGCCGAGCAGTTTGGCTTCAGTTTATAGGGAACGACAGACTCTTTCTCAGGGGACCTTGTGTAAGGAGCACGCGCAGTGAAAAAGTCACCTCACTCCAGCCTTCTGAAACGAGACTGCTGTTTGCTTACACCTTGGTGACCCTTTACACTTTTTTTGTGTGTGTTGGAGATGAAACGATGGTTCAGCGGTTAAAAGCACTGGCTGTTCTTCTAGAGCACCCAGGTTCAGTTCCCAGCACCCACACGGATCTGACGCCCTCTTCTGGCCTGTTCTGACATGCAGTAGGAATTGCATGCATTGATGCACGTACATACATACATACATACATACATACATACATACAAGCCAAACATACAAATAAAAAAAAGTACATCTGCCGGGCGGTGGTGGCGCACGCCTTTAATCCCAGCACTCGGGAGGCAGAGCCAGGCGGATCTCTGTGAGTTCGAGGCCAGCCTGGACTACCAAGTGAGTCCCAGGAAAGGCGCAAAGCTACACAGAGAAACCCTGTCTCGAAAAACCAAAAAAAAAAAAAAAAAAAAAAAAAAGTACATCTCAAGAAAAACTTTAAAAAGTGTGTTTATCATTTGTGTGTGTGTGCACAAGACACGACTTGCATGTGGAGGTTGGAAGACAGCTGTGTGGAGTCAGTTCTGCCCTCTCACATTTCAGGACCATCCTCGGGTTACCAGACTTGAGCAGCAAGCGCCTTTACCGACTGTGTGACCTTTGAGGCAAGACCTTGAGGATGTCTACCCTGGCAGCTCTGCTGTCCCTCGGTCCTTTGGCTCCATGCTCTCCCCTGCCACTGCAAGGTGCCTGCTCCTTCCACTGCCAGAGCTAGACCCAGAGTCTGTGTGTCAGGCTCATGTGGTCAGGGAGGACCTGTCTGTCAGTCTCTTTGCCAAACACCCTTCCAAACCCATCTTCACCCAGGCCACCCGCCTCCCTAGCATGCAAACGTCAGGGACTGCATCACCCTAAGGCACCCTCCGGTCTAACCAGCTGTAGCTAGGATTGCAGGATTAGGCTACACAACGCATCAAGCTTTCCAGAGAAGGAACCATTGGCGGCAGGCTCTTGGAAGTGGCCCATGGGCACGGTAGATGGTTTGAAAATCTATGCATCAGTCTTCAGCTTCTGCCTCTCACTTCCACGTGGCTTTAGAGAATTCCCATGCAATACTCCAACTCCACCCAGCAAATGCAGCCACCCAAGTTGTTTCTTCTCGGTGAGGGAAAGCAGAATACACTGGACTGCCAAAGAATACAGAGGGGTTTAGCTCTGAAGTTGTTAGAAATCCTGTAGATGAGGAGGCAGGAGGCTGGAGAAGGCTGAACAGCTTGTTAACGGGACCTCATTTGTTATCGGGATTCCAGCCCGAGGTTGCTTCCTTTCTTCAGGGTTTATGCTCTACCAAACTAGCTTACGTGGGGACAGCCTCTTCTCCGGGGCTGGTGAAACTGCTATTCTTAGACCAATTTTCACTGAAGCAATAACATACAGGAAGGCGGGTACAAGCAAGCACAGCAGAGCAGAGCACACAATTCCCTGGAAGTCTGAGGCAGGAGGATTCTGAGTTTGAGGCCAGTCTGGGCTATGCAGCATTCCAAGCCATCCTGAGACATGTAGAGAAATTCTTTTACAAAAAAAGGAAAAAGATTACCTTCATTCATAGCAACTTATAGACCTATTTCTAGCCTTGAAAGCTCAGGGTGTTTTTCTCGATTGGTTTATAGGTTGCCAACCCCAGGTCATGCACTTGGAAAGTGAAAGCCAGCTACTTAGAACTCCATCATGCTGATGGGTGAGGGGATGATGTAAGCTACTTCTGCTCCTAAGTGCACATCTCCTGCCTGACCTTTGATCCAAATCAATTAAGCAATGAAATTATGAAACCTCACTTTTGATCAATACCTTCCGTCCAGAGGGACACTGTGTTGTCCTTACAGACTATTATTAGATTGGGTTTGGAATGTGAACTGCTGCATCACGTAGAATTAAAACAAAATAAAACAAAAGGAAACACTTAAAAAAGCAAAAAAATCTCCACGGTCTCTATTGTAACCCAAGCTGGCCTAGACTTGGCCATCCTCCTGCCTCAGCCTCCTGAGAGCTGAGAAGACAACCGTGCTCCAGTGTTGTCTTAAGTCAGCAGCTCAGCATTCAAGGAACTAGAGGGATTCACAAACAGTAAACAGAGTTAGGACGGGGTGGGGCATTTGGAATTAATGAGTTTATCGAAACATTCTGTTAGCTAGCGGGTGGCTAGGTCTTGCACATTTGAGGTATGTGGAAGTCACCAGAGGTTTTGGTTTTTCTAATTAAGCCACAGCAGTGAAATGGAGCGAGTCATCTGAAGGACAGAAGGACTTTTCCTTGCCTCACATATCCTCATAACCCTTCAAGGACCCTCCTACTCTTCTTCTAGTCTTTGTTTAATCTGAGTTCGAGTCACAAGGCTGTTTAATACTTTTCTACACCCAGTGAGGTGACCATCCTCCTTCTCTTTGTTCTCTTACTACCACCTGAATTCCTTATGTTGAAATAACCAACCTTGTACTGTCCGTCCATGCAGTTTGGAGACTCTAAGTGCCCAGAGGTAGCTCAGTCATTTGCATTTTCTTGGTGACTAAGGACCCTCAGCATATTTTCATGTCCTCATTGGCCATTCACACATTCTCTCTCATGAAGGCACTTCGAAGCGGTCATAATTCTGAATTATGTGAGCCTTCTTACATACTCTAAATTTACAAGGTCTTTGGCAAGTTCATTGTGAGGCCCTTGCTGCCACGCCAGATGACCTCCGTTTGTTCCCCAGGGCTCACATGGTGGAAGAGGAAGGACGGACTCTCAGAAACTGTCCTCTGGTCTCCACACACACACCAGCAGGGACCCACTGCCCAGCCCACGAAACTGAAAAAAATATTGTGACTATTTCCTTCCATTTGAGTACTTGTCTCTAATTTTCCTAACCACATTATGTGAAAAGCACATTTTTAAAAGTCCAGTTACGAGTGTTCCTTTTATAGCCCGTACACTCTGAGCTCTGAGGAGTATCTTTTCATGTAAAAGCGGCAAAGCTGATCTGGTTTCTTCTAGTTACCCTACAGTTTCACGTTTTAGACCTAAAACCGATTCACTTCAGATTTTCGTTGTTTATGTTAATTTTTTTCCAATTGCACATGCAATCTTGCCAGCATTATTTGTTGAATGGGTTCCTCTTTCCTGACTGAGCTGGCCTGGCTCCCTGTGGCTCCCTTGAACATGCACACTTGGCTCTTGGTGTAGGTCTCCCTGGTCACCAGCCGGTAACTGTAGGATGAAGCCTTGGAAACAGCAGCAAGGGTCCTCCAACTCTGTTCCGACAATTCCACTATCTTCTAGGTCTTTTGCATCTCATGCATTTTAAACTGTCAGTTTCTAAAAACTGCTGCAATTTTGATTTGAATTGTGTCTGTCACATCTATGGTAGTCCTGGCACCTGAACTCTTGACCTGGTCAATGGCGAACCCTCTATACTGAGCTATGTCTCCTCAGCTGGCTTGGTTTCTTCAGATAGGGTCTCACTGTGTAACCCAGGCTGGGGTGTCACCTTCACAAACACAGTCTACCTTCTTTGAGACAGTCTCTGGTTTGGAAATCACCAATAAGGCTGCCTGGCCAGGAGACCCAGGGATTCTCCCGGCTCCTCCCCTAGAGCTGGAATTACGAGAGCGCATTTTTTTTGTGTGGGTCCTGGAGATCAAATTGAGGTCCTGGGGCTTGCCAGGCTGGCACTTCACCAGCTGAGCTCTCTCTGCCTCCCCCACTCTATCCTCCCCCTCTCCTATCAGCGATTTTCTGAAAAAGTGATACTGCTCTCCTGAAACGGACCAGCAGCGCTTTCTTTTTAAAAGAGCATTTTGTGAGATGGGTATTTCTTTCTTCAATGATTGACAGATTGACTGGCAACACCCTCTGGCACTGGTTTTCCTTGTGAAGTGGTTTTTAATTCAGGGCCATTAAGACTTCTTTTTTTCTTTTGTGACACTGAGTATTGAGCCCAGTACTGAGGTCTTGTGCTCAAGAGGCAAACACTCTACTTCTGAACTACACCCAGCCCCAGAGCTTCGGTTCTGAACAGAAAGTTTTCACTGGAAACCCGCCTGCTGTGAACTCCCGGCAGACGGACGGACGTGCTCATGCAGGTGTGAAGCAGTGGCGGCTGGCAGGAAAGATTGCTGTTGACCTTCCTATCGGTGGCCGTGCATCTCCTTATTCCTAACAGTTCATGACACATGACCGAAAACGATGAACTCTAGTTACCACCCTCTAGGTAGCCCGTTGTTATCTAGTTTCTTTTCGGTTCCTTCTTGGCAAATTGCATTCCTTGACCAGACACAAGTTCTTTGAGCTGGGTGGGGCCATGCTCACAGTGCTTACACTGCAGGCAATTGGATGTGTGTCAGGGTACAGAGGGCAGCCAACACCACTGTGCAAAGTTCTGCATGCGTCTCCACACCAGGCACAAAGCTATACCCAGCTTACTAAGTAGCTATTCGAAGGCCAAGGCATAAAGTGCATGGGCCCCAGAATCACTCTTTCTGTCTCTGAAGGTGCAGGTCATGTGACAGAAACAAAGTGTGGTGGACTTGGGCATCATGAGACCTGTGGTTGAGAGCCGTAAGTGTGCTAATCCAGGTATGGAAGGAATGAATGTTAAAGTACCACAAACACCACATAAAGTACCACATGAGACCAAGGTCAGATCAACTGTGCCCGTAGAAATGAGAGGGTTCCTGCCAGCAGTGGGATGAAAACCCAGCCTCTTGAAGGGGATCAGCGGAGGGTGGGAGTGGGGAGACGGGGTTGGGGGACAAGAGTGTACCAGGAAGTGAAGCCGCTCAAAACGCACCACCTACATGTATGCAAATGCCATCATGAAACCCATTATGCATAACTAACATATGCTCATAGAGAAAAGTAAAAAGCTGCCTGTGTGTGGGGAGCACATGCCACAAAGGCCAGTGTCAGGACAACAGGTCAGCAGCCAAAGGATGTCTTTGTCCTCCATGTCCCCCTGCTCAGCTCCTCCTGGTCCTTTATCCCTGTTCCTCTCAGCCATGTTGTCCTGTCATTCAGAAGACCCAAATCACGTCTGCCCTTGCAAAATAAGCCTGACCTTCAGACTTTGCATCCTCGCCACATCTCACATCCCAATTCACAGCTCGATAAAATAAGACTTTAGACTTGATGTTCAAGTCCAAAAAGATGCACTTGAGAGCGGAGTTTGGTTTACCACGTCAGGCAGAGGCAAGAAGTATTTTAGAAGCCGAGAAGCTGTTACTCAGGGGCTTATTAGGACATCTTCACAGATGACTCAGTGGGGAGAGGTGCTGGCCGTCAAGTGGACGGCCTGAGTATGAATCTCTGGACCCTAACGATGCAGGACAGAGTGACTCCGTAAGTGTACAGTGTGGCACACATGTGGCCTCCTCCCAGAATAAATAAGTAAATGTAATTTAGAAAAAGAAAGACTTCCCCAAAATAGATGGCATCTCCTTCAGGGGCTGGACCAACTCTGACATTATATTTTGTTTTCAATCAGTTCCCTTAACATTAAGAGTACAAATAAATTCTCTGAGACATTTTGTTGGTATAGATTTTAAATTACAAGCTTGATTTGACACCCTCAAACACAGTTCTTAAGAAGGCTAGTTATAAATAGTTGTCAGCACTTTCAAACGAGAGGAGAAATGGTATCTCAATACAGTAGATGAGTTCTTTATGCATGGGATAACGTCCTCTCCTCTCTAGGTGGGATGCTCCAGTTCATGCAGTAAATGACTATTACATTTGCAAAGGTGCCCTAGTGTTTCTAGGTGAGATTTCATGCCCACTTTAAGTCAGTAGGTCAGCCTACTCCCGATCACTCTGTGGTCCCTGAAGTTGGTGACCCCCAGCTCCTCTGATGCACAACGGGGTCCCCGGTTAGCCAGGTGTCATTTCGGGCCTTTCTTTTGATGATGGCTCCTGGGAAACCTTGGGTTTTAGAAAGTGGCCAAGGTGGCCGAGAGGTAAATATAACACCAGAGATCACACAGGACTCTGAGTGACCTAAAGTAGGCAAACAGGAGGAAGATTTTAACTTTTCTTGATATAAAATTGTCAGAAACAAGGGCCACCAAATCCCTGCAACTAGAAATCACGAGGGTGAAATACATTTGTGTATCATGAGGAGGCCCGCACAGAATCCTCACTAACGGCTTCCACAGGACCGTTGCTCATGGCAATACCAGGACAATGGGACCTATTTTACACATGATGTGAATACAAAGTCTTAAAATTTATAATAGGACATTAAAATAATCTTCTAATAAAATCAGCCTTAGGTATAAGGAATCTAAATTTCAGTATTCTGTATACTTCTAAATAAATAACTCTGCTCTATAACCATTGAAAATATTACAGTTTATGGTGACATGATAAGAGATAAGCCACACAGTATATAGTAAAAATAAAATGTCAATTTAAAAATAAGCTAAAATATACGGAGCTGAAACAATAGAAATCAAAACACTAAGTATCTAATTAAATAGGTAGCGGTGGGGTGACCAAATACATGCTCAGCCACACACTCTCAACTCATATAAAAGCCCTTTAAATTCACAGGGTCCAAATAAATAAGCAGAAACACAAAGGAAGGTACTGTGCCAGCCAGTAACTACAAAGCAATTTCTCTCCTTTCCTTCCAAATGATTCTAACATGAAAACAGAACATAAAGATCACTTGCTAAAAAACTATAATTCATGATTTTTAAAAAAAGATGTTGCCTAGAATACAAAAAGTCAAAGCAAGGCTTCCTAAACATTAGATCACTGTACCGTAAATAAGGAAAGGCCACCTAACAACGGATTTAAACAGAACTGTTCATTTAAACTTGTCTATTTAAGGTATGATTGAATTTCCGCTTCATGACCCCATGACAGGGGACCAAAATGAGTCCATGGTAGGAACACACATTCCACACACCCGAGCGTATGGCCTGCAACTACTCAGTTACATGTGGTGTCCTGTTTCATTTAACTGAGTAAGGGTTTACCTTACATGAACACCCATACACTAGGAACTACCCCTCACTTGGATTCCTAGTCTTAGTTCCAGAATATAATGACTGCTCAGTAAGTCTTTCTTGAGCGGTGGAACCAGGACACATTGCTTCAGGCAGCACAGAAGTCACAGCGGAATCTCACCTGAGACCTGGGAGTTCTGTCATGGTGCCTTCGGGCCTGTCAAATTCATTGCCACAGATCCGCCAGTTTCTCAACTCAAGGCCAATATTCCTACAGTTTATCTAGTTCACAGGTAAGCCTCCTCCAAAGATGTGTGTGTGTGTGTGCCTGCACACTGTAGTCAAGTTAAAAGAATAAAGGTCATCTTTGTACTCTAGGCTGGATATCCACGTGTGGTAACTGCTTCAGACGTACACGCACCCACACAACCATTTCACAAATGGAGAATTTAGAGTAATGCCCAAAGCTTAAATTATACAGCTCCCAGATTAACTAAAAAACGGCATTGGAACCATAAGGTAACTCTCTCTGATTACAAAGGAACGTACTGTGTGGCAGCGGCGGCGGTGGGAAGCAGTGCCTATGGAGCAACGACTGTAAACCGGGAGTGTCCTTCAGCCCTGCAAGACAACGCTGCTCAGTGTGCTTCACTACACGGGCAAGCAGCAAGGAGAGGCGTGCTCTCCACAGCGCCTTCCCTCCGTCCCCAGTGCCCACACCAGCATCAGCCTTCCTGATAGAGTTCTCTGGGCTGCGTTTAAAGTTGCTGTTTCTTATGTCCGTCCTGGGGTCCTCGCTGCTGGGGAGGGGGAATGTTTCGTGACTCCTGAAATAAAAGCTGTCTGGGAAGTTTGCATCTTTGCCTGTCTGTCAGCACGCCTGTCCCACCTGCTGCTAGGAGAGGTAGACCCAGTGTTTGAGTCCTGCCACCCCCTGCAGCAGCTTCGTGTAATAGAAGTCCATGTTGTCGGCAAAGTCTGTACAAACAGGTGACTCCATGTCACCCAAAGTGCAGTAGAGCGCAGTCCCTCCAACACTGAGGAAAACCGTGGCTATGCACAGCAAGATGAGCAGGATGCAGGAGCCACTGCTGACTTCATCTGCAAACAAGAGAACAGGGTCAGACAGCGTCACACAGCGTCACACAGCGTCACACAGCCCTAGTCAGTTGAGTCTCTTCACCTGCCCTTCCTCTAACCGCAGTTCCCTCTGCCTGCTAATCTATGCTAGCGACCTAGTTTATGCATTTCTTCTCGTTTCCTCTTCATACCGTGAACAGTCAGTCCTCCGTATCCGTGGGTCAAAAAGTCTGAAGAAATTTTATCTGTACTAAGTATGTACTCTTCTCTCATTGTATTCCCTTAAACAATACCATGCAACAATGACTTACAAATTATTTAAACTCATGAGATAGTATATGCAATCTGGATGATTTCAATTGTGGAGCCAACTCTCTTACCCAAGACACTAACAAAGAATAAATAGCTGGGTGTGGTGGTGACACACACCTTTAATCCCAGCACTCAGGAGGCAGAGGCAGGAGGATTTCTGAGTTCGCAGCCAGCCTGGTCTATAGAGCGAGTTCCGGGACAGCCAGAGCTGTTACATGAGGAACCCTGTCTCAAAACAGGCAGAAAAGCCGGGCGGTGGTGGCGCACGCCTTTAATCCCAGCACTCGGGAGGCAGAGCCAGGCGGATCTCTGTGAGTTCGAGGCCAGCCTGGGCTGCCAAGTGAGTTCCAGGAAAGGCGCAAAGCTACACAGAGAAACCCTGTCTCGAAAAACCAAAAACAGGCAGAAAAGGAACAAACAGAAAGAATAAACCAAGTATGCAGGAAGGACTGGGGTGATGGCTTAGCTGGTAAAGGACTTGGCTCGCAAGCCTGATGGCCAGAGTTCAATCCCTGGAATTAATTAATGTGGAAGAAGAGAACCAGCTCCCCAAAGTTGTCCTTTGATCTCCACGCATACTCTGTGGCACAGGTGTGACTCCAATAATCACCATCCAAGCACATAGGGAGTGTGAACAGTCCATGAGAACAATATGCCGTCTCAGATAAGGGTCTTGAGCATCTGCAGATTTTATTACTCTAGAGTCTTGGGTCCTATGGTACATGGAGGTACATTTTAATACCATTTAGGTATTTGAAAGTATCTATTTTGTTTAAATAAAATACATTATGAGCTGTGGTGGGAACAAGCCATGAGTGGCTGTGACTGATACAAAAAAGATGCAACGTGAACGTGAAATAGATTCCAGCTTTGGAGGCCTGAGTGTGGGAAAGAGGATGTGAAATATCTCACCAGCAATTTTCCCACACTGATCAATCACATGCTGCAATCTTTTTGATATACTAAGTTAAATGAGCACATTTCATATAGTTTTACTTTTGTTATGTGGCTGCCATAAAATGTAGAAGCACCTGTGAGGGGCTGGAGACATGACTCGTGTCTAAGAGCACTGATTGTTCTTCCGGACGACCCAGGTGTGAGTCCCAGGCACCATGTGATGGCTCATGACCCTCTGCAACTCCAGTTCCAGGGGATCTGACGCCCTCCTCTGGCCTCCTCAGGTACTGCACACATGTGGCACACAGGCACACATGTAGGCAAAACACCCATGCACATAAAAAAAATCACCTGTGAGCGTCCACATACACTTCTAGGACACAGTATGAGGAGTGGAAGGTTGGGCCTCTTCAGGGAGCTCCAGGCAGCTGGTGAGGTTCGCACCGACACACGTGTAAGCCTTACCTAAAGGTTTCATGACTGCTGAGACCGACTCACACACTGTATCCACCTGCTTTTCACTGTCCTGAGCGGCAGAGCAGTGACTATTATTTTGTGTTTTGAGGAGGATGAAGCTGAGGAACTTGGTGAAGAATGAGGTGGCCTGAGAGTTCCAGACCCTGGTGCCCTTGTGTGTGGTCAGGATAGAGGACTCCACAGGGGTGGGGGTATGGTGTGGAGGCTGTGCTGGTTACAACAAGATGCTTGGATAAAAATAAAGCATTCCCAGGGCCTTTCAGCTTCACAGTTGAACACTCTAGGCAGCTCTCCCGCTGTCTTAGAAACACAGTTCAGTGTTCACGCCGTTGCTCAGTGTAGAGAAGCACACTCACCGGCCCTGAGCTGGTTTGCACTTCCCTGACTCACCCCTGCCTCAGGTAACTATCTGCAGCCACCCGGGGCAGCTGTGCAGTGAGAACATGGCCCAGTGCTGGCCAGGGACAGGGCTGCTCAACGACAGCTGGGCTGAGCAGACGCCCTTGGGAGGCGCTCAGCTTCCATTCGGAGGAGAGACTGCCTCGTGATAAAAGAGGCACTAATGTGTCACTGAAAACAAAATCAAAAAACAAGCTCACTACAGAGGAAAAAAAGGAAAGAGGAAAATACTAAGGAAAACACCTGAGGTGAGTTTTAGACTTGGACCACTTCTGGACTGGGGAGACCACAAGGCCAATTTTGCAACTTACTCACTTATTCCAGCAAAAAATGCTTCAAAAATTAAAGCTATAACTCGATTTCTTTCCGTTTCCCTGCCATAAGACAGAGCAAGTCCACACAGTCCTCACAAAGCCTGCTAGCAAACATCGGGTCACACGGCTGTCCAGCACTCACAGCTGGTGACCCCGGGGCTGAGCGCACCTTGATCCAGGTTATCATCGATTTCCTGGAACCGCACTCTCCGCTTAGCTGGCTTCGGCTGCATTTGGGCAGGATGGTCTCCCATTGTGTCATTCCGCTTCTTTAGTATGGACACCAGCCCTTCTGCAGGAGCGGCCTGTCGGAGATCGATCGGGAGAACCGGTTACGTTAAGGTGGGTGGGACTCATGGGTGATGTGTTACACATGCAACCACAGGACACCATTTCAGTGATTTCTACTCCAGCTCTCTTCACTTAACAATAGGCGCTCTTGCTCTCTCTCTCTCTCTCTCTCTCTCTCTCTCTCTCTCTCTCTCTCTCTCTCTCTCCCTCCCTCCCTCCCTCCCTCCCTCCCTCCCTCTCCCTTCCTGAGACAGGGTCGTGTTTAGGCTGGTCTTGAATCCGTGGCAATTTTCCTGCCTTAGCATGAATGCTGGGATTACATGTATGTGCTATGACATCTGGCTCAGTGACAGTATTTAAGACACAAAGACACAAGGCTTAAAATACATGTGCAGCAAACTTAACATCCAATGAGTTACCTCAGTTCCTCAGGGAAAGTACACATTACTAAATGATCTCTATTCATAACCTTCTGGGGACTTTTCTTCTAGAATTTCAGTTTTCTATGACTCATTACTTTGTATGCAGAGGTAAGGAAACTATTTAGCCAGCACCCCCTGGTTCTTCTTTTTTCCCCTCAGATAAGGGTCTCCTTCATCCCATAGCTCAGGATAGCTCAGAACTTGCTATAGCCCAGGCTGGCCTTGAATTTGCGATCTTCTCTGAGCCTCCTGAGTGCTATTACACCTACCCTTACTCCACCCCCGTTTTTGTAAATTTAATTGGAAACTACCCAACTTTTGCATAGCTTTGCAGAACTGGGAAGCTGTGACAGTTTGGTGCTTCATCAGAAAACTCTGCATCAGGTACCTTCGGCCCCCACCACCCGTTAGGCAGCCTTCCGATTTTCACACACCTCTCTCCTTCCCATACGCCATCTCTTATCTCAAACCAAAAGCACTTGCTTGCCATTTATTCAGGAGCGAAGGCCTCCAAAGTGCGGGGGAGGGGCAAAGAGGGTCAGTGTGGAGAGGCAGGAGGGAAGAAGCTGCTCACTTCTGCACACCCAGCCGACTGGGAGGAGGTGCCTGCTTGCTTCAGGCCACAGATGACGACGTGGGTGGGCACTGTGGGCTGCACTGTGGATGTCAGGGGCTGCAAGCTAGGACGGATTGTAATGTCATTTATCCGATCAATGGCAGAAAGTACTTAATATGATTTCCAGTTCCAGGCAGCAATCTCGGATAATTACGGATTCCATTAGTTCTTTTTATAATTCAGAGCTTTTAGGAGCAAACAGCTCTAGACAAATAGTCTTCTACGGGGTTCTCTGAACGTGGGTCTATAGAAACCATTATCTTAAAAAAATCAATAAGTCAGCAATTTATTCTTTTTATAGGAAATACATATTTCCGATACCCTTATTCTGAGAAAACTAAAGTACTTGACTGACATTAAAAGGCTAAGCACAGGGCTGGCAAGATGGCTCAGTGGGTAAGAGAGCTTGCCACCAAGCCTGAAGACGGGCCTGAGTTTGATCCTTGGAACTCACAGAGTGGAAACAGAGAACCGCCTCCCTTCACACACACACACGCTGTGGCACAAGCATGCCCCTTTCAATATAAAAATAAATATAATTGTTTTTACAAGGACAAACATGTGTAGGAATAGATTTTTAAACTTTGTTTAGAAAACATTGGAGAACTCCTTCATAAAACAGTGGAAAACGATTTTACAAGCACCTTGCTTAAAATGAGAAACAAAGACACACTGTTAAGTTTGTAAAGAGCAAGGAACGGAGCCGGCAGACCGCTAAGGAGGTAAAGCACCTGCTGTACAAGCTTCAAGTTCGATTCCCAGATCCCACCCCAGGAGGAGTACTGACTTGGACACGCCTGTGGCGTGTGGGTGTCTGCACTCGGACACAGGTATCACACACGTACAAAATACGTAAATAAACTTCAAAAACCTTAAAAGGCAGGGGACAGGAAATAGAAATTGGTTTTAATGAAAGACATATAACCAGCAATCTTTGAATTTCTAGAAAGTGTAAAACGAAAGAGAAGAAGCCTCATGGAATCTTCATTATCTTTTTCATTAAACATTTCTCTGTTATACATTTGCCAGTGGTAAATTTACCTACCATAGGAAGCTTTATCTTTGTTTTCACACAGAGTCTTGCTATTTTCTCAGGCTGGTCTTAAAACTCCTGGACTTAAATGATCTTTCTGCTCTGGCCTCTTAATAGGATGGCAGGAGTGCCTACTGCATGCCAGGCAAGGATTCTACCACCGAGATGCGTCTCTAGCTAAGGAGTTAAGGTGCATTCACTGCAGAGGTGGGCAGATCTCTGAGTTCAAGGCCAGGGCTATATACACAGAGAAACCCTGCCTCAAAAAACAACAACAAAAAAACCAAACCAAACAAAAACAAAACAGAAGTGTTAAAACCTGCTGAGCAAGCTTGAAGACCTGAGTTTGGATCCCAGCCCCCGAGTAAACAGCTGGGTGTGTCCCTGCACCTGTAACCCCAACACTGGGGTGGGGAGTGGAGACAGGCAGACACTGGGGCTTGCCGGCTGCCTGTTCTGCTGAAAAACAGCAAGCTCCAGGTCCAGTGAGAGACTGTTTCAAGGAAAATAAAGCCAACATCTGATAGAGGGACAGAAGAGACCGAACACCCTCTTCTGGCATGTACACACAGAGGGACATCGAGAAGGGTGAGCGGTTATGGTTATTCCAGGTACACGGTTAAGTGTATCACTGGAATATTAATTTTGCATTTGTAAATTTAAGAAACAAACTATAATCAAACGATGTTGGAAGTATGTCAGACCGAGAAAAGGCCCCTGGAATGGCATGGCTGGTCTCAGTGTGGCAGCGATCAACCCTACCTTACTTCCAGGAGACTCTGGCTCGGGAGGCCGTCAAGGGAGGCAAGCTTTACTGAGGGCCGTCTTGTTTCCTTTGGGTGGCAAAGGACTAAGGGAACTTTGGAAGGAGGACAGAGGCGGAGTCTGAGAAAGCACTGTGGCATGGGATGGATGTGGAGTCTGCTTTGACTCTGGGCTAGGGTCAGGCCTCCCCTTCTTCACAGCAAAGCCTTTAGTTTCCAAGCCTGCCCCACCCCCTCCGGTCCTTTCCTGTCCCACTGTCGGAAGTGAAGGACGGTGCTCTTCCATGGTAGGTTCTCCCAGTCTCCTTGGGTATTTTCTCTAGGTTTTTCTTTCTTTTGTGTGTATTTCAGTTTCCTACGGCACATACACAGGACCAAAGCACAATGGGTCTGAACATGAGAGATGCAGGCTACGGAGGGCAAATCTTGGATGCAGGAAGTCTAATCCTTAGGATGTGCCCTCTGGGTTTTTTGTTTTTTGTTTTTTTTTGGTTTTTTTTTTTTTAATAGTTTGGAACAAAGAGTTTGGACTTACCTGAAACAGAATTCCTACTTCCCACAGCATAGCAGCCAAAATCAGACCTACCCCACCCCAGAATCAATTCCTTCCTTCCTTCCTTCCTTCCTTCCTTCCTTCCTTCCTTCCTTCCTTCCTTCCTTCCTCCCTCCCTCCCTCCCTCCCTCCCTCCTTCCCTTCATGGTGTGGGGATCAGGAGCAAGGCCTTCTCTATGCTATAAAAAAAAATTAAAAAAATTTAAATCTCCAAAAGAGGTTTATCTGTAAGAGTAAATTTAATTTCCTGTTTTCAATTAGTAAATTTCTTTCTTACCCAAACACTATATACCCAGCCTATCCGCTCAGAATGTCTGAGCCATAATTACTGTAATCGGTGGCACTCTGCTAGATGCCGGGCTGGAAAACATCCATCTGCAAATAAACAGCTCATCCTGCTCAGCAATCATGGCCACCTTAAACAGTAGACCAGAGTACACAAAACAAAATGTTCCTGTGACCCGGAACTGCAATTCTTGACGGGGAGAAGAGGGCAGAGCATGCTGCAGTACCTTCTCACCAGATTATGGAGGAAATGGACCAAAATTAGACCATTTTCATCTGGAACCTCAAAGCTTGTCAATTTTAAACAAGAACACATGCTTGGTTTCCAACTAACTTGACAATGAACACCCCACAAGCCACATTAGTATACTGTGTGTATCTTTTTTTGTTTTTTAACTCGAGACAGTATTTCTTTGTGTAACAGCTCTGTCTGGCCTTGAACTCACAAAGATCCTCCTGCCTCTGCCTCCTGAGTGCTGGGATTAAAGGCGTGCGCCGCCACTGCCTGGCTTTATTGTGCGTATCTTGAACGCCAGTGATTTCACTATGGATGAACGTGTGCTTTTAACAGACAGTTCCACACTATGCCATGCTCAGTCCTCACAGGCATAATCAGGTGAAAAGCCATGTAAAGAGCCCAGGAGTGTGACTGAGTTCACACTGCCAGCAACGAACGGGCAGAGTTAAGAACAAACCCAGGGTGAAATACTGAGACCTGATCTGTACTGTTAGGATTTTACTTTGTGCTGTACGTATTTGTTACCATTAGAGTGAAATAAATGGAATTTTCAAACAAGATGTACAAGGCTTTTGGCTTCCCAGAAGTTGTTTATATTTTCTACCCGAAATTCTGATCTTTTGTATTCCCCAGTTAGAGGTACTTAACTAACGGCTATTCTTGTCATGGAGGACGGCTGGAAGATGGAAGATCTTTGGAAGGAGCAGATTAATGTCATGGCTACTGTCACAGCCAGACCTGGGGGTGACAGTTAATGTGGGAAAGCCATTTCACAGAGGAGCCTGTGGCTTCCTCGGGCCTCCCAAGGCTAAATCCAGGAACACTGCAGCAGAATATGCCAAGTGGAAAACAGATCTCGGGGGAAATACGCCATGTTGAATTTCTAAACACTTAACAAGGAAAAGGCGTCTTGTTAAAAGCAAA
This sequence comes from Peromyscus californicus insignis, assembly GCF_007827085.1. Classification (NCBI taxonomy): domain Eukaryota; kingdom Metazoa; phylum Chordata; class Mammalia; order Rodentia; family Cricetidae; genus Peromyscus; species Peromyscus californicus. The sequence continues at coordinate 64,205,090 of NW_026294436.1, read as the reverse complement.
ACCAGGGGCTTTCTAATGTCCTACCTAAACATGTAGATCAAGTGCAGCTGCAGGCTCCTGCTCTTGTAACTAGCTCTTGATTGCACGAGACGGGAAGCAAATGGAGTGTCAGGCGGCATCCATTTTCCATTTCCAGAAGACTAGGTGAAGAGCTGCCATTTTCATATCTATAACCCCTCACCCTGCTGGAGTGATTTCGCAGATTTTTCACACTGCATTTTACGTTACTCACTGTGGGTGTGGGTCTGGGGTGCATGCCAGCCACAGCACACGTGGAGGTCAGAGGACGGGTGGACGGAATCAGTTCCTCCTTCCCACTACGTGGGTTGGCTAGGTCGAGTTATCAGGCTCGGGGGCAGCTGCCTTTAGCAGCCGAGCATTCGCTGGCCCCTTTACTAGTATTTGAAACTACACTGTTCATTCTTATGTGAATTTGGTTACAATAATCCATCTAGAAAGCAAGTCTCAAAGAGACAAGCACTTGATCTCTGTTTACTGCGGCCCCCTGGTCTCTATCAAGTACTAGGTGCCTAATAAACATGCTGGAGAGAAAATGAGTACAACCAGCATACAGTTAGAGGCTAGGCAGAGACAGAGAGATGTAGCCAACAGGATCCTTATCTTTCGGGACCTGGGAGCTTGGTATAGAAGAAATATGCCTGTGTCCTATAGTAAGTAGGGAAGATCACAGCTGGGCAAGACCGTAGGAGGAATGCTGCCCCACCCCGCATCATCCTAAGTTCAGAAAGCATTCCAAGAGAACAGCAATGTCATGGAGTTGGGCACTGGCCTGGGCACTTTATGTACTGAGGGGCAAGATCTGGATGTGAGGCTTGGGAAGAGGGTGGCTCATCACTGCAAAGCAACGGACACAGCAAAGACAGCAAGGAGCAGAGGCCAGAAAGCGCAAGGGCGTCTGGGGGCAACAAGGGGCCAGTCGGACTGCAGCTGCAAACACAGACCGTAGGAGACGGTGCTGAATGTGGGTGGGCCAGACTACCGAGAATTCCGAATGCCAGGTACATAGCAAAGCCTTCTCAGTGAAGTTACAGGGAGCCCCGGGAAGAGGACACAAGGACATTGTTGGGCAGAAGTTTAAGTCAACAGGCCAAGTGTTAGAGAGGTGGACTGTCTTTGACTTAGTAGTATCTTTTCCTTCCTTCCTTCCTTCCTTCCTTCCTTCCTTCCTTCCTTCCTTCCTTCCTTCTTTCCCTCCCCCCTCCCTCCCTCCCTTCCTCCCTCTCTCTCTCTTTCTTTTTCCTTTGAGGCAGGGTCTCCCATGTAGTTTCAATGTCCTTGAACTCACAGAGATCTGCCTCCAAGTTGGGATTAAAGGTCTGTGCCACTATATATGCTCAGGCCTACTGGATATTTTATGTGTTTAGGTTTATTTTTATAAATGTTTTGCCTGCATGTATGTATATGCGCCACGTGTGTACCTGGAATCTGACTTCAGAGGAGGGGGCTGAATCTCCGGGAACTAGAGTTATAGATGTTTTCAAGCCGCCATGTGGGTGCTAGAAACGAACCTGGGTTCCTGGAAGAACAAGGGCTCTTAATTACTGAGCCATCTCTCTAGCCACGAGTAGAGAGTTTTAAAAAGATGAAAACTCCTAGACAGATATGGGGACATCTCTATCGCCCTACAGTCACGTCATTTCATTTCTTTTTATGACCCGATCGGCCCTTCTGGGTGTCAGTTTGAGACTCCAGGTCTACACAGTGCTAATGTGAGATCACAGGGAGTGAGAAGGGCTAAATCAAGGAGGAGACACTTACGAAGCAGCTAATGCAGATGTCCAGGAAGAGCAGTAAATATGCAAATTCGAAATGTAATTAGAACAGGAAAGGAACTTGGTAAAGAAACATGTCAATCAAGATACATTAACTAACTAGAAATGTAAAAAGCAGTCTAAAAACAAGAGGCAAAAATGACACCATCTGGTACAATTTAAAAATGGGCGATCCCAGGGTTTTCCTCAGGGACTAGTTAGAGAGCTACATACATCAGGGGTCAACCATTCCCACCCCTGGTGTTCCTGGAAGCCAAAATGTGAGCAAGCTACATCTCTGCTTCCCTCGAGAGATCCACCCTGAGCAAAACTGCCATGGCTGCTGTTTCTAGGGCTCTTCTTTTCCTAAGACCTACAGAACAGCCATCTCCATGACTCCCCTCAACATGGCTGCTTAGCATGGACCTCCCGTCTTTATTTGGTAAAGGAACCCCACAGCAGCTAACCTTTCTTAAAATTTTAATTTTAAACTTGTGTGTGTATGTGTCTGTGTGCACTCGGGCACACATGCAGAGGCCAGATCGGGGCATCTTGAGACAGGATCTCTCACTGAACTTGGCACTTGCCAATTTTTAGCTAAGCTGGTTGGCCAGCAGGTTCTAGTAACCCTCCTGCCTCCCTGCATCCCATGCCCACCCACCCACCCACCCGCTCAGCACTATGGCTAAAGGTCTTATCCACTAAGACATCTCCCCAGCCCCAACAGTTACTTAAAACATTTATTTTATTTTAGTTTTGAGGCAGGGTCTCACTATGTAGCCCTGGCTGGCCTGTTTCTGGGTGTTGGGATTAAAGGCGTGCACCACCACACCCAGCTTCAGCTGTATTTTTAATCGTTACATCTGTATCACTGTAACTCAGTGGAAGTCAGTCACGAAACTTATTAAAGGTGGGAATAAATGAGCGGCCCTAACTTGTTGTCTGACACTGTACGAATACTAGCTTTTGTTTCTTACAAAATCTATAAAATAAACCAGGCATGATGTCACACACTTAAAACGTCAGTACTGGGAGACTGAGGCAGGAGGATTCCAAGTTAAAGAACAGCAGCTTAAGTTACACAGTGAGACTCTGTATCAAAAACCCAAAAATCTGGGCCGGAGTTAGGTCAGTAGGTAGAAGTGCTTGCTCTCAAACCTTACAATCTAAGCTCAACCCCCAGGTTCCATGTGACAGAAGGAGAGAACAGACTCCCACAAGTTGAGACCCATGGCACATGCATACCCAAACCCACACACAACAAATAAATGAAAGTAATAAAAATGAAAACAAAACACCCCCAAATCTATGGAATGGAGATAAGTGTGCCGAATGTTTTTTCTTACAGCTGTGGAGACAGTACTGGGTGACAATGGGTCGGGTAATTTTCAGTAAGAAAAAAACAGCAAGGCTCCAGCTACTAAGCTATTATTTGGCAAAATTATTCCTGGGTTTGAAAAAAGCTTACCAAGTCTAGAAAGCCTCATTTACACATGCATCCACACTCATGAACCAAAGTGCTGGAGACATTTTTCCTTCTCTCTGAGGCGAACATTATTTCATTTTATAGGATGAATCTTAGTCTTAAACAACATAACAAGTGGCTGTTGATAGTTACAAAAACAAGTTCTCCTGGGGCCCAAACTGAGCAGTGCAGAGAGACAAGAGAAAACACCTGGCAAAGAGAGGCTACTGGCACCCTACCAGGTGGCTAAGAGCTTCAAGCAGAAGGGGACCCTTAGAGGGCAGAGTCCCGGGCAGGGCAGAGGTAGCAGGCAGATTCCAGGAGGAGAAGAGGCCCGGCCCAACAGTGATGGGCAGCAGCATGTGGACAGGCAGGTGAGCTGCTCCCAGAGCTGGAAAACTACCAACCCGTTCAGCTGCTCTGGACCTGTGACGGCAAGAGCAGGGAGGCCTGATACAATCAGGTTGTTAGCAGTGACAGCGGGGAGCCCCTACCAACTTAAGACTCTCAGCAGACGCCACAGTGCCCAACAGTGCCAGGCACATGATTCTGTAGAGGTTTGCTGCAAGCACAAAGCAAAAACTGGTTTAAAGTTACATATGCACTTCAGTGAAAACTAAGGTTTTAGAATTTAATTATTAAGAATTTGCCCGGCAGTGGTGGTGCATGCCTTTAATCCCAGCACTTGCGAGGCAGAGCCAGGTGGATCTTTGTGAGTTCGAGGCTAGCCTGGGCTACAGAGTGAGTTCCAGGAAAGGCGCAAAGCTACACAGAGAAACCCTGTCTCGAAAAACCAAGAAAAAAAAAAAAAAAACAGAATTAGGGGCTGGCGTGCTCAGCAATAGAGTGTTGCCTAGCACATATAAGACTCTGTGATCTACCCCCAACACAAACAAATAAATAAACCAAAAATGTGCTGCAATTTTTTACTTACAGTAATCCCAGCACTTGAGAGAGAGGGGCAGGAGGATCAAGAGTTCAAGGCTACCTCAAATGTTGAGATCCCGTCTCAAAACAGAGAGAGGAACAATAACGCATATGTATGTGTGTGTGTGTGTGTGTGTGTGTGTGTGTGTGTGTGTGTGTGTAAATAATTACACTTATAAGGAAACGTATGTTTAACCTGTATGTTTTACCTAACCTAGAGCTGCACTTTTATGGTATTAAGAAAACACTAAAGTATTAGTGATTTCTGTTAGTTTAAGACTCTTGCAGACAGGCAGATTTTATTAAAACACACAGTTGGAATAGATACTGGAGTAAGTATTCAGAAAGTACACTAAACAATGTATTTAGCACCACCATAGAGTATGTTGCGTTTGTTAACTGAATGAAGCTTCTTCTTACACAGCAAAACTTAACAGACCAATACATTTTAAAAAGGAGACTCTTGTGTACTAACTTCTCAAAGAGACAACTTTCAACTCTACAGTTTCCTAGCCACGGACGCATGGGGAAGAGACACTGTGCTGTGCTACCAGGAAGGAACACCCCTGGTTGGCTGTGACATCACTGCTCTGGTGACCCCTGTACAGAGCTCTCCTCAGGACAGACCAATCTCTCGTCTGTTGTTTCTCGAGAAATATTTTTGAAAACTGCTAAGATATATAACAAAAGTACCATTTTATCTCTTTTTATACGCACAGTTCAGTGTATTATAGTCAAATGTTGTAACCGATCACTACCACCTGCTACCTAACTACACCATCACCTGGACAGACACTTAGTATTCACTGAGCAACAACTGAATGATTCTGGTAAGAGAAAATTAAGACACAAAAATCATAGTTTTGTGGGAACTATCTGACAATCAAATAGCCTAGTGAAAGTAAACATCAGAATAACTACTGAGCTTAAGGCTTTACTTTAAAAAAATCTAATTTTGTCAAAAAATCAAAACCATAGTTTATAGGAAATTAACTAAATAGTAGAACAATGGTCTCAGGAAGCTTGTCATGGAGTTCCATTCTTTAGTTAAATTAACATATAATTTGCTATCTATTTTTGCTTTATTTTTCTACTTTCTTCTTGAATTCACCTTTTTCAAAGATAATGCTGTTAGAATACAGTGGGCACACATGAGAATTTTAGGGAGTGGAGACAATGTCTCACTTTGTAGCCAAGGCTGGCCTCAAACTCACAGTGTCCCTCTGGTCACAGCCTGCCCAAGGCAGGGTTTACAGGTGTGAATGAGGACAAGGGCCAACTTCAAAGGAGAAAAAGAACAGAAAAAGCATCCCCACTTCCCCAGCAGGCTCAGAGAGACTGAGTAGACCCAGGGGACGGTGAGCCTGAGGCCCCGCCCCGATCCGCCCACCGTGACTCCGCTCTTCCCACCGGCTCCCTTCCCGGGAGAGCAGGACACCTGCTATGGCTTTTATCTTTGTTTTTCTAGACTTACTTTTGTATTTATCTTTTCTTCCCAGGACTTTTAAAATTCTCTTATTAAACAAAGGACAACAGTCATCTTTCCTTGCTTTAATTTTTCTATTTAATAGCTCAAAAGTTCATCAAGTACCTCCCGGGGTCATTATTTTGAAACTTTACTCTGTTAAGTCTGTTTCTAATCATTTAAAATGTATGCTGATACACTAAAGGGATAATGAGCACACACCAGGTTTCCTTTTCCGTGGGTATGAGGAGAAAGAGTCCCTGACTCAAGTTCGACCAGTCTTGTCTTCACCTGAGCCCCCGAGAATGCTAAACTGAACTCACAAGGTAGAATAGAGAAAATGGCATTCATAACCGCGCCTGGGTCTAGAGGCAGGCAGAGCAGCTTCCTGAATCGCAAACACAGCAATGACTGAAGCCATCCCATTCCACATGTATGAGTAACTTGACAATAAACGTTCATGTTAATGGAAACATTCCCCGCAAGCTCAGAACCAGAGAAAATTCATAAAAACAAAGCAGCACTTTGCACATGTGAGAATTCATCTTACTCTTTACTCCCTCCCTACCTTACCTCTGCGATCTCTATCTTCTTGGCCAGATCATCAAGGGAGAGTGAGCTCTCATCAGGAGGCAGGTTCTCCTGGAGACTGTAGGATGCCTCTTCAGGAGAAAGGTCTTGGAGGAGGTCAGAGTCGTCGTCCTGGATATCTTCATAGGAGAGGGACTCTTCAGCATCTTTTAAGCATCCTTCCAACAGGCTGTTCAGATAGTCTTCGGTTTCCTTACTGACTTGGTCTTCCTTATCCCGCCCTTCTTCTGGGGCCATACACACTTCTGGACACAGTGTACTTACGTCAGACGCTTTACCGTCACCACAGAGTGCATTCTCAGAGCCAGGCTCCAAGTCAGTCTGACTCTGTGGTGATTTCCCATCAGGCTGCTGTGATTCATCTAATTCACCGCTCTGAAGCTGATCCCTGGGCAGCGCTTCAAATACACCCTGAACTGGCAGGCAGAGTTCTCTTCGGTGTGTCTGGGAATATTTACCCTCTGAAATCAACAAAGGAGGTATACTGCCATGGCCTAGGAAGAGCTGCAGCTCCGTCACTGACTCACTAGGAGGAGGCACCTTAGGGTCTTCGGCCACATCGGGGCGGTCCTCTGAGGGAGGTGCCTGCACGCAGCTGTCATCCTCACGGGCACTCTCAGCAGCATCTGGCCCTGACCTGCTCCTGGCTGTCTCTGGGGACTGGGTGTGGAGCTCCAGTGCGGCACCGGAGCCGCAGAGCAGCTCCTCCTCCTCCTCCTCCTCCTCCTCCTCCTCCTCCTCCGTGTGGTCCTTCCCTGCAGTCACCGGAAGGCCGGGCGAAGCTGCCTGCCAGTCCATTTGATGAGAGACGGGGCTGCTCTCTTGGGGCTGCTCTTCATGCTGGCCTCCACTCGGTTCCATGCTAGGGCAGATTTCAATCTCTGAAGATGAAGAAAAGTGAGCTGCTTGTGAATTCCAAACAATGCTTTGCATACACAGGTGGAGAAGGGACAGATGAGTACATGTGTAACACAGATCGCTCTAACCCTCCCAGACAGAAAGGCTATCTGTTGTACTGCAATGTCCTTAGGTAGAACACGCATGCTGAGTATTTAATAAATAGTACGAATGATTCTTCAAAAACATGTTAAAATAAATGAATGATTCAGTCTTATATTTTTTGGTATTTTTATATTTAAATGAATACACTTACTGGTCTGTCTAGTGAAGTTAGAAAAGTTTTTCCTTCCACTTAAGGCATAGCATCCTGAGTAAATATTTTTAGGTAACCTTAGTAACAACATAAAACGTAAGTAGAATTAAATCTAATCGGAATGAACAAGAGTTTGTTCAGATCAAATTTGTAATTTGAACATAGTGCCCTTAAAAATGTGCTTTCAAAGATAACGTCTTAGTCATGGTAACAAAGGGGACAGAAAAAGGATACATTTTGACAAGGAGAAACAAATTTGAATTTCGGCCTTTCTATCTCTTTACCAGAATAAAATCAACTTAAAACACTTTTTAAAAAACCTTAAGACATGCCTTTAAGCCCAGCACCCAGGAGGCAGAGCCAGGTGGATCTCTGTGAGTCCGAGGCCAGCCTGGTCTACAGAATGAGATCCAGGACAGGCACCAAAGCTACACAGAGAAACCCTGTCTCAGAAAAAAAAAACCAAAAACCAAAAACAAGAAAAAACTTAAGACAATTAAAGTCCTTTATGTAAATAACAAGTGGATATTGCCCATTGGTTAACAGAGAAACCTTCTTGCCTTGTTAAATGTTTCATGAAGGCATATAATCCCCACAAATAAGGGTCAGAAGTACAAGATAAATTAATAATTTTATTATTTAATTTTAATTTATTGGAACTTCAATTACCAACTGACAGGCCAAGCTGAATCCCTATCACAGGCCAGGCATTTTTTTAAGGACCATCTCAGATGCTAGAGAAGCCAGGAGCTGGTGGCCTCAGCTCTAAATGCAGAGGTGGCACTAGGAGTTTGGGGTTCTCCCCACCCCCAGCTTCAAATATCATCGAGGACTGAGAAGAACTGGCCATCTCTGCAGAGTCCTGCATCTCTACTCTCAAGGTTTGACTGCAAGAAAACAGGTGGGCAGCTGGTTCCGTGGGTTCTGTGCTGTGCCCGAGCTTACTGGCACCCCCATCAGATGGCCCCTAAGCTCACTGGCACCCCCCATCAGACGGCTCCTGAGCTTACTGGCACCCCCCATCAGACGGCTCCTGAGCTTACTGGCACCCCCATCAGACGGCCCCTGAGCTCACTGGCACCTGCTATCAGACGGCCCCTGAGCTTACTGGCACCCGCTATCAGACAGGCAGGTGGAAGGCGAAGGTCAGAACAAGGAAGGACACAGCCAGGGGGGAAAGGGTCAAGCTCAGTCACAAATTCTCAGTACCCAAAGGTTCAGAGATAGCACCAAAACAAAACGTCTGTAGGATTCAGAGGCTAAATAAGACTGGGGAGCACATTCCCTAGGTCCTGGTAAACCACAAGGTTGGAGGGTCACCACAGGTTGATAAGCAACAATGGCAAAATACAATGTAAGATACAAAGAGTCAAGAATTCCAAGCTGCAAAGTCGACTGGAAAGTCGTCCACAGCATGGACAGTACTCTGTAAAACACACTATTTTATCAAGCTGGGGTGAGATTTCCTTCCTTGTCCAGGATTCAGTCCACATTCCTTCATAGGATAGATATTAGCAGGGTTTGGCTTGTTGAAGTCAGTGATAATCCCTACAGTTTACTCAACCAAAGCATGAGGTATTCAGTTAGAAGCCAGAAGATCCAGGTTCTACCTAAGAATCAGGGCACCAGACAAACGGCTATAAATGTGGTGCCTCAGCCTCCCCATCTATACCACACAGATCACAGCAGAGGCCAAGCCAGGGGCACCAGCAAACCAGGCTGGGTGGCAGTGTGTACAGGCTCTTACACAGCCCAGCCCAGGCTGGGACTCACCAGGCAACCAAGAAGGGTGCCTCTGAACTCCTGCCCTTCCTGCTTGCACCTCTCAGTTCTGGGGTTATAGGTGTACACCACCACGTCCACTAAGTTGTAACGAGCTTATTTTACCCGGTTTCTGGTATTAAAATGACTAGAAAAGAGACACCAAGAAGAGAGTATGCGGGACTGACACAAAGCAATATCCCCAATTTGTGTCATGACAGAAAAGGAGAGGGAGATCTCAAAATGATTTTAAAGTATCTACAGAGGAAAGGGCCAGTGGATGGCCGCAGCAACATCCATATTCTCAGGGACGCTCACTCAAAACTCCTATCACCTCTTTTTAAATCCGGGCTCTCAGGCCAGGATCAGAAGGCTCACAATATAAATTGATAATAAAATCAGTCATCAGGATAAAAAAAATACCTGGAAAAATGTATTTATTTCTAAAATTTTGTAAATGCATTTAGAAAAGAAGTTTCCCAAGTCTTTTTGACTGAGGTACAAAGTGGTATAAAACATCTTAAATGGTTAAGAAACACACACACATACCACACACACAGAGTGTATGTTAGTGCTATAAATTATCCAGATAGAACTTCTCATTATCTAGATTTATAGAAAAGGCCAGTACCTGGTTAGTCCATTTAGTAATGGTTAGTTTTTTTTCCCCCTTTTTAAGCAAGAAAGGATGTCTAAACATACCAAAGTCATTTCAGATCATTTATGTATAATCTTTTTATATTCTGTTTTCCTTACTGACAACACAGAAATTATTTTGTTTTTTAAAACAATTTATATTCTATTACTTCTAGTTATCTAAAAATGGAAATACATATAAAAATGTGAGTTTTATATTTTTTATAAGTATTTGCACAAAAATCTAAATGCAAAAAAAATTCCAACACAATTCAGATCTAATATGTTGTGTGATATTTTGATTGTGTTCTGACAAAGATTGTTTCAAGTCAGAAGACGGAGCTAGCCACAAGCTGACCAAAATTAACCATAGAGGTTTGGAGGTAGACAGAGAGGACACAGGAAGTAGTAAGGCGGGGCTGAGAGAATATCTCGGCCCTTTTGGAAGGAGGAACGGAAGAGGTAGGAGGCCACTGGTGGCTGCTCCCTGCTTTTCTGATCTTTCAGGTTCTTTCCCCTCACACCCCCATACCTGAATCCTGATTTTTTTATTGATAAATATTAATTAGCTTAACACCTCACTAATACTTTAAAATGCCACAGGTAACAGGACTCTTGTCTATTGCTCTCCAGTATAATCGTATGGACCTGGCTCTTTGGCTGCCGCTCCTCTTCCCTTTGGCTCTTCAGACTCTGTCACCCGGGTTAAGCATTTTCTTCCCAGTGACTTTTCCACAGGTGCTATCTAAAACGTTTTTTAAAAGGAAAAAAAAATAGTCACAACTTTTTTGAGAAACTGTTACATTACATTAAAAAGTAACAAGTGTCCTGAGACAAGGTTTTCTAGAACAGTCCAGCCCCAGGCGTAAGATGCTGACATACTCCCCGCAAATGCTTACAGAACACCTCTTACCTTATGCTTGGACAAGAGAGGGCTGTAGAAAAGAAGAAAAACATAGTTTTAAAAGTACAGCATGCTTCCAAACAAATGTCACTGAAATGACAATAAAAAATGGAGCCCCTCTGCATTCTAATATTAGCGCAGAACGTTCCCAGGGCTGAAACCCTGCCGCCAGCTCACGTGGTTCAGACAGCTACAGCACGTGTTTCCTCCAACAGCTAGTTACTACTGAAAACCCCCAAACAAGTTACACGTGCTGCGGGCACCCATAAATATTTTACAATGTCAGTTTGAAACAGATTATGGCAGAAGATAATTATGTTGGAATTACCCATTGGACAGACAAGTAACTTTCAACTGTTAGGTTTTAAAGAATACCATTCTTAAAACAGTATGCCAGTAAAGGCATGGATGAAATAAATTCTCGCTTTATTATTATCCTAATACTTAGAATCAAGAAACAGCTCAAATGTCTACAAATAAATGAAATGGGTATGTAAACTGCCACACGGTCATACAGTAGATTGGTACAACAGCAAAACATCAAACTGTCACTGCATGTGATAAAATGTAACCCAGAAACAATAACTGTATTCTGCATGATCCATTTGTATGAACTTACAGGCCATGTACACCCACAGTTAAAGAACTCAGTTATGATCACAGGACAGGGGAGAGGGAAACATGGACTTCTGAGAAATTAGAATGTCTGTGTCTTGGATCCTGTTAGGAGTGGTAGTCACAGACTATGAGAGGGAAACATTTACCAGGCTCATGCACTGAACTATAACTAATGAGACAGAATTTGGGGTACAATGATCTAAAGATACCATGCGCATAGCATGTTCAAGTAAATACTTCCAACATTTGGGACACACTAACAAGCTGAGTTCCTTCAGGAGGGCAGTGGGAGGTATCTGCATTGAGTATATTGAAAGTAAATAAATTATATTTCCTTTAAAGCCTACTCTTTTAAATATGTTATAAAGATGAAAATAGAAAGCTAACATGGGAACTTCCTAAGAACATGAGTTACAATTCAGAATCCCTGAAAAGACTGCATCAAAGGTTCAAACTGCCTAGCACAGGGAAGCCATCTTCGGAGAGCTGAACAGACGTTTCTGTCCAAACCTCTATCACTCTTCCGAGGTTGGTCTCCAGGATAGCCAGATTCCTAAGCAAATGCCCTCTCTTCTGCATGGCTAGGCAGCAATTACTTGGGACTGTTTCATTATCAACACACAGAGATTTAGTTTACTGCCCATTATTCTGAAGAGAAGACAAAGTTACCAGCAAAATAGAGTCCTTTATCCTTTGTGCAGAGGACTCAGGACCTAAGCCCGGAAGTGGGCACTACTTAGACACTATCACGCTTCAGAGCTCTGAGTGGTCCATTGAAGAATTCAGAACAAAGATAAGCAGAACAAAAAACAACAAGCTTTGTTATTAGGATGATTTAGTTTTAAAAATCTATCTCCTTGTCATGAATCAAGCATTTGGAATGTACCCAGTAAATGAAGTTTTCCTTCATTTAGGTTAAATACTACATACTGTGCTTTTTAGACTGTTATAAAGAAGGTTACAACTTTTCTTATCACACACAAACACTGGAAAACAGCCAAAATATCAATAATCAATACACAGAAATATATATATTTAATAAAATTAAAGTAATAAATAATGGTTAAAAAACAAACAGAATAAAAAGTCCTATTGTGTAACTTAGATCATTTGGCTTGCTGATCTCTTTTTTTTTTTTTTTTTTGGTTTTTCGAGACAGGGTTTCTCTGTGTAGCTTTTGCGCCTTTCCTGGATCTCGCGCTGTAGACCAGGCTGGCCTCGAACTCACAGAGATCTGCCTGGCTCTGCCTCCCGAGTGCTGGGATTAAAGGCGTGCGCCACCACCGCCCGGCACTTGCTGATCTCTTAATCAAAAAGTATCAAAATTATCAACATGTCAGTTAGAAGGATCCTCTGAGCCTATGAAAACCTAGTGAGGTCAGTATGAAAGAGAAAAAAAGCTGAGAAACCTTAAAATTTCATTAGACTCAGTTCAGTTTCTTAAGTTGAAAACAGCAAGAAACAAACAAATGGATTATACATTTCAATACGCAATATAATATATATCTTCAATATCCTCCAACTTACTTTAAATAAATTATAACATACTTACTCTTTATGAGTTGTGCAAATTTTAGCAAGCTGTTCAAAATCTTCACCATTAAATCCCTTTTCCGAATTCCTCAGAGGTGTCACTGTATGTGGCTGGACAGCTTTCCATTTTGTTTCTAAATTTAAAGTATTTGTTAATCACGGGCTCTTACAAAATGTATTTAGGCTCCTCGGTAATAATTAATATGCAGCTACCTTCTCAAGCAATCCAAAAGTTAACACAGTTAGAAAGAGCTAAATGATTACTTCACAGTACATGCAAAGATCATTCTACAAACAAAATTAGCCAGGAGCACATGCAGAAGAAATGAAAACAGCTATGAGGAGCAAGACACAAAGAAAACACCCTCTGCCTTCCCTCCCTCTCATGATGCTGGGGGAACTCACCGCCTGGCTCGCTGGGCAAGCTCCCACACTGAGCTACATCCCCGGCCTGTGCTTTGCAACAGTAACTTGACTGTGTAACTTCTATTCTTTCCACATGCAAAATCAGGACAATATGCTCACTCTCTAGATAGCGAGTTGTTACATTCCTGCTGATTCCCCAGGTTCCAGGTCAGTCTGTACTTACCCCACTGTTCCTGAATGGCAGAAAGATTTGCGAGCAGTTGCTCATGATACAATCGTTCAAGCTGAATGAATTTCATTGCTCTCTCATCTGAATAAAAACACTGAGGAAAATAGAAATCAAGACGATCGACACTAAACCCCACATCTGCAAAGGAATGTCCTATAAAAGACAAGAAATGTGTACCTCTGACCAAAAAAAATAAGAAGGCTCTAATTATTTTTAAATTTAAGCACATCTGACGTGAGCTTGCCTGGCTTTGGGTAAGCACATTTTATCGTAACACATGATGGAGAGGTGCTTCGGTTCCTCAAGCCAACAGAAAGGAAAGGCTTCACTCAGGACTGCCTACCTGGCAGTGCACTGCTAGCAGTCATTAAAGCAATATACTGGAAAGAGGACCCACAGGGCATCCTGGAGTCGGTGTGTTTCCCTGACGACTCCCTGACTAGGAGACCCTTCAGGTAAGTGTTTCTTTCTGCCCTCATGATCCTTTACTTACTTTTCATTGGACCTTTTTCTCTCGTGAGTCAAAAGCAGCAAATGCTAAATAATGAAAACATGGCATGGGTCTGTTATAAAAATAACTCACCCCAGTGACTTTCCTAAGTATCACGTAATTCCCGCCCCCTTTGGTTGATCTTCTTATGACCTTTTGGCTTCCCATCTGTACCACACTAACTTGCATCTTAGGAGGTTTGAGAAACACTGTCCAAATGCCCAGCTTCCTCTGGGCAATGTTCTAAATGTTGACCCAGAAAAAAGGAAGAGATGATCGGAAGGTTTAACTTTGTGTCCTTCCCATGAACACCAAGAGGTTCAGCTCCCCGTCTCTGTCACCTTAACGATTCTAGGGACCAGGAGAAGCCGAACAACTCCTCTGCTCCCTCTGCCCAGGACTAAATGCTTCCTATTCAAAAGCTGACACGGGATCTACTTGAAAACAGTATTTTGTTGGCTACTAGTGAAACCCAATTTTTCCTTGGCAGCTACATACGGCGGTGCGTCATAAAACATTTCTGTCAGTGAGGAAGCATTAAAAGACAAATTTAAATTGCCCAATGATGCTGTAGTGTCTTAACATGATGTTCTCCAAACAACAAAACCCCCAAATGATGCCCTTCTCTGGACATAGCCCTGCTGTCGAGCAGCTCAGGACCACCGCTGCATCGAGCAGTCAGAGGAGTTACTATGCGTTGTCCGACATGCTCCATTATGTGCATGTTTGACTCCAGTGCTTAAGAGTGAGAGACTTGCCGGGCGGTGGTGGCGCACGCCTTTAATCCCAGCACTCGGGAGGCAGAGCCAGGCGGATCTCTGTGAGTTCGAGGCCAGCCTGGACTACCAAGTGAGTTCCAGGAAAGGCGCAAAGCTACACAGAGAAACCCTGTCTCGAAAAACCAAAAGAGTGAGAGACTCTAACAGACTTAAAGTCTTCCTTCTCAGCAGCATGTGTTTTCCCCATTCTCTTCAACATAAATGTTTAATATTGGTAAAGTTAGGTCTCCTTGATGAAAGCCAAATTTAGGTGGCTCTAGGGGATTTCTGGAGTGACCTATTTCCTACACCTTGCTCTTTGAGGCGGTTATAAGGGTACACACCACTGCCAAAACC
This sequence comes from Peromyscus californicus insignis, assembly GCF_007827085.1. Taxonomy (NCBI): domain Eukaryota; kingdom Metazoa; phylum Chordata; class Mammalia; order Rodentia; family Cricetidae; genus Peromyscus; species Peromyscus californicus. Next base: position 64,190,065 of record NW_026294436.1, on the reverse strand, counting down.
CACCCAAACCATATGGTCTACACATCTTGTTGCATAGACCTCAACTTTAAAAAAAAAAAAAAGAAAAGATGGGTTCTTCAAGTGTTCTATGAATTTCTGTCTATAGTCAAGAAAAGGATACAGTCCTCTTCCTGAAAATAGGTCTCAGCTACCTGTAAAGACAAAAGAAGAAATGATTATTTTAGTGAAAGGACAAGCTTGGGAGCCAGCAAGATCTGGAAAGGTTGCTTTGATAAATTACTAACAGAAACACTTTCACCACATTCAAAGTTCGGAGGACTCTGTAGGCCAGGATACGATCCTTAGGTCTCTGTCAAGCACTCTCCAGCCTCCAGGCCACCGTGTTCTAGTCTAGCTCAGGCAGTGACCAGCATCACTTGGTCTCTACAGTCTAACTTAAGGACGAGGGGAGGCTATAGCTTTACGAAGGTACGACAGGGTGAAAAGGTTAAAAGGACTATTCTGTTCATTATAAATTGAAAGTCAGAGACGGGGTGAGATGGCTCAGCAGGGAAAGATGTGTCCACCCAGGCTGACAACTTGAGTTCAATCCATGTGACCCACATGGTACAAGGAGAGAACAAGTTTCCCCAAGTTTTCCTCTGACCCCCACATGAGCACCATGGAACGTACACACAAATAGATAAGGGTCAAAATGTCACATTACATGGGACCTTACACAATTCATTTCTAGTTTTAAAACTACCAGCTCAGCACCTCATGGGACACTGGTTTTGGTGTCTGTGTATGTTTGAGACTAGGTCTCACATAGCCCAGGCAGGCCTTGAACACCATATGCAGCTGAAGATGAACATAACTTCTGATCCTCTTGCTCCTGCCTCTCAGGTGGTTGGGTTGTAAGTAGCACCACCATAACAGACAAGGTTATGTTGTGATGTTTTTATTGTTTTTTCTTTGAGTATGTTTGTGTGTGTGTGCATGCAGGTGCATGTACTAGAGTTTGGCATGGGGTATTGTGGTTTGAATGTAATTGGCCCCCATAAGCTCATAGGGAGTGGCAGTATTAGGAGGTACAGCTTTGTTGGAGTAGGTGTGGCCTTGTTGGATGAAGTGTGTCACTGTGGCATATATGCTCAAGCCACACCCAATGTCTAAGACCACTTTCTGTTGCCTGCAGGTCTAGATGTAAGAACTCTCAGCTCCTTCTCCAGCACTGTGTCTGCCTGCATGCTGCCATGTCCTGATATGATAATAATGGACTAAACCTCTGAACTGTAAGCCACTCTAATGAAATGTTTCCTTTATAGGAGTTGCTGTGGTCCTGGTGTCTCTTCACAGCAATAGAACCCTGACTAAGACAGTTATCTTCTGCAATTGCTCTCCACCTTTATTATTGGTATTATTACTGAGACTGGGTTTCACTATGTAGCCCAGGCTGGCCTCAACCTCATGGAGATCCACCTGCCTCTGCCTCCCAAGTGCTGGGATTAAAGGCGTGTGCCACCATGCCTAGCCAGACCCCTTATTTTTTGACTCAAGGTGTCATTGGACTTGGAGCGTACCGATCGGCTAGGCTGACTGGCCAGTTAGCTCTGGGGACCTGCCTTGGGTTTTCACACAGATTCTGGGGGTCCAGAGTAGGTTCTCATGCTTGCACAGCAGGCACTTTCCCTATCATTTCAGTCCTGTCTTTATTTCATTTTAATCATGTGTGTGACTGTGTATGGGTATGTGCATGTGAGTGCAGGTGCCTGCAGAAGCCAAAGGCAGCTGATCCCTGGAGCTGGAGTTACAGGCAACTGTGATTCACCTAGTGTAGGTGTTGGTAATTGAACTCAGGTTCTCTGGAAGAGCATTCATTACGTGCTCTTAACTGCTAAACCATTTCTTCAGTCCCATGCCTAGACCTATTTATTTTTTGAGACAAGATCTCTTGTAGCACAGGCTAGCCTAGAATTCATTATGTAGCCAAGGATGACTCTGAACTGCTGATTTTTGGCTTCTACTTTCTGAGTGATAATTATAGGCCTGGTGTTGTACTGCTATTTTAAAAAAGGCCAGGCTAGCGAGGTGACAATGTTTGTCCAGCATGCTCCAGGCTCTGAATCCAGTCCCGAGCACTACAGCTTGAGGATGTAGCTCAGCGACAGTGTGCTTGCCTAGCATATGTGGGGACCTGGGATCAATCCCCAGCACGACAACAAAAGGGAGAGAGAACGAGGTTGCGCAGGGCCACACATACACCGAACACTAGAGTCCAGTGTTAGGAGGCGATGCCAGGAAAGGCTTCCCACTCACCTGTTTCCTTCTAAAGGATCTTTAAATGAAAACAAAACAAAACTGAATCAGGCATGCACCTTAATCCCAGCTACTGAGGATACGGCAAAACAGCTTAAGCCCATGAGTTCAAGGCCAGCCTAGACAAAAAGTGCCCTGTCACGAACACACACAGTTAATTAATTAAGAATTTCTTTGATTAAAAAAACTCTGAACTCCTAAAAAGTCTCCACTATATTTTTATCCTCAGTGTCACACTTGTTTCCTTCCTACATCTGGCCTGGTCTTACAACCACACATGTGTTGGGGAACTTAATTTTCCACTAAATGCTCTAGAATCCAATAGTATATCATCTAGCAAGTGTCTTTATTCTAGACTCAAGAATGTACAAAAGTGAGTAAAGTATCATTTCAAACTTTAAAAGCAACACCTAATTCCTCATATCCAACTTCCCCCATCTTTCCTATGCTGCTAGAAACCTTAAAACAGAAATCAGGGCAGTTACAGGACATGCTCTCTGTTCTCTGCTGGGAAGCCGCATGTATTGACACACTCTTTATGTCTTGGAGTGCTGAGCTTTGAGTTAGGCCAGTCCCCAGGCTTACACTCTGCAGCTAACACACTTGCAGATGAGAAGTGAAATGCATCAATTACCTGTCTTCCCACTGAATAACCATTTTAAATAGTTTCCTCTGATGCTGGCACTTTAAGTAATTGCGTTAGCATAAAGTTAAGTCTGTCTTTCCTCTAATAAGCAGCAACCTCTGCCATGGATTTCAGAAGTGCCTCGTGGAACAGTGACGGGGCTCCGACGCTGCAGAGAAGTGCGGCGAGCACTTCTTAAAGAAATACATTCATGCTCTGTGTTCAGACAGCTGTCTGGGCCAGGAAGGGAGCTTGTGATGGAGCACTCGCCGGCCACGGTTCAAGTCCCACCCTGGCATCAATACACAGCACAGGAAAGAAGTCAATACAAAGATGATGTATTCTGTGGAGATCATCTCAGTCCGTGAACTGGAGTGCCATAAGGACAATCACTTTTTAGGAGTTCTCACCATTGTTTATACTGTATACTGAACTTTTATGTAGTAAGTAGATCCGTCTCATAGTCTGTGTGCCCACATATAAATTCTCTTTTTATATTTGGAAAAAAAAAAACTTAAGAGATTTTTTTAGGACCTTGATAAGATAAAGTGTGTATGACCAGACCAATAAACTAAAATATTGATAACACTTCGCATAACTTATGATACTTAAAATATTCCACATAAGCATTTTTTTACATTACACTACATTGTTTCACTTTAATTTTTTTTTTTTTTTTTTTGGTTTTTCGAGACAGGATTTCTCTGTGTAGCTTTGCGCCTTTTCCTGGAACTCACTTGGTAGTCCAGGCTGGCCTCGAACTCACAGAGATCCGCCTGGCTCTGCCTCCCGAGTGCTGGGATTAAAGGCGTGCGCCACCACCGCCCGGCCACTTTAATTATTTTGTATGTGTATGTGAGTGGGTGTTTGTCTGCTACATGTGGAGGTCAGAGGACAGTTGGCAGGAATTGGTTTCCTCTTCCTCCATCAGCGTTCCGGGGACTGGCTCAGGCTTGCTGACAAGCACCTGTGTGTGCTGAGCCATCGAGACAGACCACTTTACACTTCAGAACACGTTCTACTGATTCCTCTAGGTTTCTGGTAAAAATAAATAAATAAAGGATTTCATTTGTAGATCCCTATCTCTGTTTTCTAGTACAAAGAACAATAAAGTAGTTGTTAAACTCGTAAAAGCAATAAAAAAGGAAGAACTTTGGCCAGATTTCCCACAAGAAATAGTATGTGTAGAGATAGTATGTGTAGAGACAAATTTAAGCACTTTATATATTAGTTTAAGTTAAAAACAAACAAAAAACAAAACCATTTTTATACAAATAATGAAGATAATTAAATACTTGTTGTAAATTTTCAGTCTAAACTGAGATTCTATATTTATTTCACTTTGAAAATTTTTAAGGTGATTTTTTTAAGAGTCTGTTTTTTATCAAGTCACTCTACTATGTTACAGATCTATTAATATGAGCTACAGGAAACTGCTAATATTCGACCATTTTGAAATCTCTATGGATTGAGAAAGTCTAAGCTACATGGCTGTTTAAGGTTTGGCTTATGCAGACAAAAAAGGTTACAGATATGTAGTACAGCATGTTCAGACAGGAAAAAAAACCTCTAAACAGGTTACAGTGTGTTCAACAATGTGCGTAGGCTTAAGAAAAAAAGAAAAGAAAAAGGATATAGACAGTCATACAATAAATACATAAATAGTTTAAAAATAATAGAGTATGATTTGGAGAGATGGCTCAGAGTTGAGAGCCCTGGCTGCTCTTTCTAAAGGTCCTGAGTTCAATTCCCAGCAACCACATGGTGGCTCACAACCATCTATAGTGGGGTCTGATGCCCTCTTCTGGCATAAAATAAATAAATGAATAAATGAATGAATGAATGAATGAATGAATGAATAAATAAGTAAATAAAAAACAATAGAGTGTTTAAAGAAAGAGTAAAGTACCAGGCAGTGGTGGTGCACACCTTTAATCCCAGCTCTCAGGAGGCAGAGACAGGCAAATCTCCATGAGTTCTAGGCTAGCCTGGTCTACAAAGTTGAGTTCCAGGACAGTCCCAGTGGTTACACAGAGAAATTCTGCCTCAAGAAACAACAAAAAAAAAGAGTAATAACAATAAAAAAAAAAAAGTCACATAGAGATGGGAAATATACGAGGAGGCTGGATCCTGTATTTTATTGTGTTGTTTTTTAATTTTTTGAATGCTGATAAGCAAATGACAGTTGCTGGGAGACATGAGATTGTGAAAGGGTCTCCTGAAATAAACCAGCCTAGAAACTTTAAGAATGCCTTAACTTTAAAATGGAACTCAAAAAACATTGCTTTAGGGAAGAGGTTGTGCTTTTGTTTCCATAGGAAATGGAAAGCTATGGATTCCTTCAAAATTAATAAAGATCTTGGATGCAGATGTGAGGGAGAAAGCCAGAAAAGACTACAGGCAGGGGATATGTATGCTGATCCCTCCACATGGGAACAGCTCAGACTGGATGAGACATGATAAATCTCGCTGGCTACAGAGTCCTCCTGACAGTTTGGTTATACAGTCCAAATGGACTTATAAAGTTGATAGATGTCTTTTACCTGCTCAAATATAAAACAAATCATCTTTAGCTGACTTGTACATACTGTACATTCCATATTTATGTTAATACAGATAGGTGGTATGTTACCTTTAAAAGTATACATGTTTTTAAAACAAAAGGACCAGACATGAATAAAGACAAGACAAGTAGCCCAAATGATCCAGCTTCTCAGAATGCCTGTTACAGTTTCCTCAAAGATCTACACCCAGAACAGTTTCAAAGCTGATAGCTGAGATGGCCCAGCCTCACAGACTACTCCAGCCAAGACTTCAGATAAGCTCTACACTTTCTCATCACACAGAGACTAAACAAGAAAAATCATGCAGCTAGTTCTTCCAGGACTTGACCATTATCCCAATTTTCTAGGGTTTCCCTAGAGATGCTGTCACCCCCCCAGAGAGCAGGAGGCAGTCTAGAGAACACAACGCCCACATTCCCAAGAGGTGGGATGGACAGTTTCTTGCCATTCATTAGATGTTTGTCATTGTTCAGGAGGGTTGGTTGCAAGTTGTTATTTGTAACGGTCAGAGAGGAAACTAAGCAAAGGATCTTTTTCCAAAATAAATAAATGAAATGAGGGGAGATATAGGAAAGAACTGACTTTACTTTTAACATAAAAATGATAGGATAAAAAAGTAGATTATTGAATCTACTTTTAAGCTAAAAAAAACCCCTATTAGTCTCAAATATTTCACATTGGTATGGATTTTTGTATGTTGATACAAGTTTAAGGTTATTTTTGTTATACTGCATATATGTTTCTACTCATTTAAGGTATTGTACCTATGCAACTCATCTGAAAATGTAATATATAATTAAGAAACAGGTTAGTAGTTCGTCATCTATAATAATCAAACTTGTAGTCATGTTAGGTATGTTTTCAAGGTTAAGGCTAGGTTTGTTTAGCTCAGATATATTAATAGATAATGGCCCTCAAACTTGTCAGATATCTGATGAATATGGCATTTAAAATGTTTAACAGAAAAAGCTTACTATGACGGAGATTCCCAGATCCTAACAGTGACCTAGATGTCTTCATCTGGATTATGGTAATGCTAACCACTGAGAAAGACTGCCAAATGCAGCACCTCTCACCAGGAACTGGCCCAAACTATGGACAAGGCAGAATACTGAAGAGTTGATTGCCCCACATTGGGTGCCATTCATAGGGATTCTTTTTCTGTCCCACCAGCCAGCTCCCAAATAAACAACAGAGAGACTTCTTATTAATTATAAAAGCTCAGCCAATAGCTTAATTTTCTTTCTAACTAGCTCTTATCACTAAATTAACAAATTTCTATTAATTTATGTGCTGCCCTGTGGTTCATGGCCTGTTACCTCATCTCCTACATGTCATGCTTCCTCTGCACCTGGCTGGCAACTCCGCCTTCTTCTTCCCAACATTCTCTCTGCCCCCAAAATCCTCCCTAGCTTTTGGCCATTTAGCTTTTCACTAAGCCAGTCAGAGTAATATATCTTCACACTGTGTAATGGAATGTAATGGAATATTCCACAACAATGGTGCTACCAGTAGCATGCTGAGAAGCCTTTCAGAGTTGGTTCCGGTGTGTTGGGGGCCCTGGCGTGTGGTGTGTGCATTCCTGTCATATCCAACATGGAGCTGCCAACAGCTGGGAAGCCGCTCAACGTGATCACCATGAGCTAGAAAAAGCAGGTTCCAGGGTATCACTGGGTAATGCCTAATAGAAATTGCTAGAAATAGACCTTTCATCTATGGCCTTGCAAAGAAAATTAAATAGTGCTGCACAGAGTTCTTGTCTTAGACATGAAAATACAATGCCCAGTCCTTTAACACCACTGCCTTGCCTTTTGTAATTGGCACATGGTAACTGCTCTCATGTGAGAAGTTTTGATGGGTTTCATTCATATATAATCAGATTGGGGGTGCAGAAATATAATTTTCAGTCAGTTTTTAGGTTTCTGTGGCAGCTGTTGTTGCTGTTTGAGTCAGGGTTGATATAGGGTAACTATATCCCAAGCTGACCTTGAACTCACTATGTAGACCAGGCTGGCCTCAACCTTACAGCAACTCTCCTGAGTCAACCTCTCCAGTGCTGAGACTGTAGGTGTCCACAGCCCCATCTGTGAGCTCTGGAACCACGAGGGCAACAAAACCCATGCTTCAAAGTAAATGTGTTTCTCGGCAAAAAGGGAAACTTCAACATAAATATGCAGAATATTTACTCTGTAAAAAGCCCCTCCACGTATGTTGAGCAGGACAATGAGGCAAGGCTCACTGCCCCATTTATCTACACCTGAAAAGCAGCCTGGCAGAGCAGGTTGATGGCCTTCTTGGGTGAACGACCCAGTTGTTCTAGTCCAAGTCCTGACACTTATCAGCCATGGACCTTGAATGTGTCACTTTCATCTTAAAAATGGGTCAGAAGCACCCACATCTATAAGAAACAAAGTCGAGCCTTCTACCTCAGCTTTCCTAGTGTTTGGGAGTGCACCAACACGCACTGCACTCATGATAAACTTTGAGACATTGTCTCATACTGTAGCTCAGGCTGTCCTGGAACTCATTATGCAGCTCAGGCTGACCTTGAACTTCCTGAGATCTAATTGTCTCAGCTTTGAACACCCCGCCCCCAATTCATCACTTTGTAACTCTGCTTTGTTGGGTGCTTAGGTTCCATCAGATGAAGGAATCCCAAGGAAGACTGGATGGGCTCAAACTCCCATCCAATGTCTTCTTTCCCTCTTCGCAATCCCAGGGTTCTGGACAGCCACACCTAGTGAGTGCAATCAGCAAACTGAAAAAGACTGGCATCATCCAAATGTCGGAGAGGGGTTGGCAGGAAAGACACTGAGGTTCTCTTAGGCATCACACCACAGCCCCGCCTTTGACAAGGTGACTAAGGTGTCCTCTGTAAGTCCCAGATCCCCTGCCGGACGGAGACTTCTAGCTTCATTTACTTTTGAACACACCTCCTACCAACATCTCTATTCTGAAAGTCCTTGGTGTAATTATGTTTCCTTCCAGACATTACCACTGGGATAACCCTGGGAAATGGGATAACCCTTCCTCCTCCTGAGGCATCTGAGGGAGTAGCGTCTTCCTCAAGTTCAGACCTTGGGAACACACAGGACTAGGGGCTGAGGAGCAGAGCACATGTCAGAGTTCTCGAGTTTGCCCTGAGATAAGCAAGGACAATTTCCCCAGAGCCTCACAGGGCAGCAGGGAACTCCCAGGGTATGCCTAACCCACCTCCCATCCCAGGGCACCCAGGCTTTCCAGTGACTCCATCTCCCCAAAGCACCTTTTAGTATATATGATCCTGATACCCCCAACAGAAATCTTGTACAAGGTCATTTTCATTAAACACATGAACACACAACACACACACACACACACACACACACACACACACACACACACACACACACACACAGACACACACACCCCAGAGCTGCTCTAAGGGCTGGCAGAGAAAATATTTCTAGTGTATGGCCATACCACCTTGATTCTCATCTGATCTCAGAAGCTAAGCAGGGTCCAGCCTGGTTAGTACCTAGATGGGAGAAAACACATTTCTAGCCGGGCAGTGGTGGCGCACGCCTTTAATCCCAGCACTCGGGAGGCAGAGGCAGGTGGATCTCTGTGAGTTTGAGGCCAGCCTGGACTACCAAGTGAGTTCCAGGAAAGGCGCAAAGCTACACAGAGAAACCCTGTCTTGAAAAACAAAAAACAAAAACAAAACAAAACACATTTCTAACCAAGCAATTAGTTTTTTAACCTGTATTTTATTTTTTTAAAGTTCTGTATCAATAATTTATACACATTTACTATTTTTCTTTTGTTTTAACTTGCTTTTTGAGACAGGGTCTCAAGTATCCCAGGCTGTCCTCCAATTAGCTATATACCAGAAGGTGACCTTGGGTTCTTCATTTTCCTCGACACCTCCCAGGTATTGGGATTGCAGGTGTATACCACCACCCCAGCTTACATGCACGATTTCTTGATTTCTCATTCTTCAATAAAGGATGAGTTGCTGAGTTCTTTGCTTGTGACCATCCCAACCTTTCAGACATGCATAGTCGTTTTCTCACACATTCATCTATCCCATGTTAACACACTGAGATCCTGGGTAAACATCTCATGTATACCTTACTAAAAGCCCCCTCATATAGTAAACGATTTTCTTGGCAGGAAAGAGCTTTGTTTTCTTTGGAGTTGTCCCTCGTTCACGCCATCCCTACTCCCCAGTGCTGGGGACTGAAAATGTTCAGCATACATTCTACCCCTGAGCTATATTCTCAACATAGTTATGTTAATTAACAAAACAATCCAACTGGGGGGGGCTGGATGTGGTTGTACCTCCCTTTAATCCCAGCACATACGAGGAAACACATCTCTGTGAATTTTGAGGCCAGCCTGGTGGCCTACACAGCAAGTTCTGAGTTCTGGAGTTAGATGGTGAGATCCTAATCTACAGGGAGATGGCTTGAGGGGTAAGGGGCCTGCTGTCACGATGCCCCAAGTTTAATCCCTGGAACTCACACTGAAGGAGGAAAGAAATGATTCCCACACGCTGTTTTCTCACCTCCACAGGTGCTGTGGTGTGTGGGTGGGTACAAACACACACTCAAAATAAACACAGCTAAAACTTGTCAAAGGTTTTACACAAGCTGGGTGGTGGTGGCGGCGCACGCCTCTAATCCCAGCACTCGTGAGGCAGAGGCAGGCGGATCTCTGTGAGTTCGAGGCCAGCCTGGTCTACAGAGTGAGTTCCAGGACAGGCACCAAAACTACACAGAGAAACGCTATCTCAAAACAAAACAAATGTTTTATACATTTATCTGTGCACCTCCCCCCTCGTGTGTGTGTGTGTGTGTGTGTGTGTGTGTGTGTGTGTGTGTGTGTAGTTGAGTGCACTGTCCACTTTTGAGGGTGGACTCTCTCCTTTTCCTGTGTGGGTTCCAGGCCATCAGGCTTGGTGAGCCAGCCTGATGGCTTGATTTCAATTACTTTTGAACTGACAGATGAAGATATAAACTAAACAATCGTCATCCACATTCATCCTTTCCTTTTTAATGTGCAATTTTCCTATGTATTTCTCATTTAAATAACTTCGAATACTCAGAGTCTAAAAAGATCTAAATCTCCTTTCAGTACGCCCAGGTTCAGCCGTATTCAGAAACCAAGCAGTGACAGGAGACCCTGCCCCAAGATCTGACCTGCTGGTAGCAGTACCAACTGCCCTCCTGGGGTGTGGCTGCCACCTGCAAATTTCCCTTCACCTAGACCAGCGGTAGATAGAGACAGCGGATGTCAGACAGCCTACATATCAGATGTTCACATTACGATCCATAAAAGTAGCAAAACTACAGTGAGGAAGCAGCAATGAAATAAACTTATGGTTGAGGGTCACCAAAACATGTGGAACTGTATTAAAGGGTTGCAGCGTTAGGAAGGTTGAGAACCGCGGACCAAGATGCTCCAACATTCCGGCGTGATCTCTAGTCTCCTGCATCTCCTATCTTCTGTCGCCTGGTTCATGTGTTGTGTGGCTCCTTGAGAGAGAAGAGATACCAAAGGCCCTAAAGCAGCAATATTCTCAGTTTGAGGGGCTGCTAGGAGGCCAGAGCTCTTGGTAGACACTGAGAGACTGGTAGGAATCAAGGGTTGAGAGGTAACAGGCACAGATCACAGGAAGCCATGGTAGGGGGTTTGGCTTTTACTACGAATGAGAAGAGATACCACCGGAAGACCTTGGGCAGTTAAGTGACACGCTCTAAGCTGTGTTTCATCTAAGTCACCGTAACTTCCAGGTAGAAGAGGAGAAATCTAACACTAGAGGTTTTTACAGTGAGGAAGTTCAGACGGGGTTTAACGAAGCGACACCACACCTGCATACCGCAGAGGGCCCGCCCGCGGGATGGCTCTGCAGGTCAGGGGGCTTGCTGTGCAAGCCTCACAGCCTGAGTTTGATCCCTGGGACCCATGGAGGTGAGAGGCTGTCCATGGGTTGTCCTCAGACCCCCATATGTATATGGTGGCATGTACTTCATGCTATATGCTATAATAAATTTAAAATACTTGAATGGAAAAAGTATTTGTACATGTACAAATAGTAATGTGAAAACTACAAAAATTTGTGAAAATGTTAACAACTGATGAATGGAGATGAAAAGCACAAGGTGATGTACTGGGAATTACTAAAATGACTGAAACATACTTCCACCCATCTCTGGCTGTATGTCCCTTGGGAAGTGACAGGGTATTCTGTATTCTACACAGAGGTGATGGCTGATTCCTGTGTTTCCAATGCCTCAGCATCCTTTGCAGCTACTAGGCATGGTCTTGACAAGCAGCCTCTGAACTGGTTGCATAGTACTTGTAAGGCTTTTACTGTGTACCAAACACTGTACTACATGCTCATGTTCATTAACTCAGCCCATCTACTACCAACTTTATAATGATAAAGAAGCCAAAAGCCACATAGCTCAGCAAAATGCCATTCTGCTCACTGAGCTCCCTTCCCAAGGACAAATGCAGACTGCCGAGAAGGGGAAGAACTGCAGTTAGGGGCTAGGACTCTCTGTGTTTCTGGAGAAATGCGGCAGAGTTTCTGTGAAGTAAGAACAGATAACCTTTAGGCCCAGTCAAGATTACTACTGTCTTCCTGGCTAAAATGGGCCCTTTCTTTCCCTCCTGATTTGCCCCTGACCAAGGATCACCTGCCATAGAAAAGAACTTTCTTAATTCTAATGCAACCATGGCTTATATTTTGTTTGTGTTCTGACAAATATAGCTTGCCTAGAGATCAGAGGGCAGAGCTAGCCACTAGTCAACCATAGAGGCCAGGCAGTGGTGGCATACACCTTTAATCCCAGCACTTGGGAGGAAGAAACAGGAAGATCAGGAGTTCAAGGCCACCTTGGGCTACAAGAGATTGAACCAGTCTAAAAGAGTATGAGAGCTGGGCAGTGGTGGTGCACACCTTTAGTCCCAGCACTAGGGAGGTGGAGACAAAAGGTGTCGGAGACAGGATCTCAGCCCCCTGTTCAGTCAGAGGATTGGAGGGGTGAGAGCTGGTGCTCTGCTTCTCTGATCTTTCAGTGTTCACCCTCCATATCTGACTCCAGGTTTTTATTAAGACTAATTAGGATCACACTTTTCAGAAACTCCAGGAAAAGATCTGTCTGCCTTGTTATTTCCATCTTTATCTTAAATATCTTTTCCCCAACGTTTCATTGAAATTCTGCAGTGGCATTCAAACCATAGGAAAATGAACAGCCACATACTTTTGCCCCTGATTTGGCAATGAGTGTCATTTTGTTAAATTTGTTTTCTCTCTGTGCCTTCTCCCCCAACATCTTTTCTCTCCCAATCAACAACTTCAAGAGCTTCAGGGTTCACTCCAAGTATCTCTGATACTTGTACTTCTATCACCCAGGAACAAGGACACTCTCCTATATAACCCATAACTTCATCAGCTACAGAAAAAATGATGCTTGGGGCTTGAGAGTGGGCTCAGGTATGCTCTTCCAGAGGGCCAGAGTTCACACATGACAGGCAGCTCGAAATGTTCTGCAACTCCAGCTCCAGGGGATCCAACACCTTCTTCTGGTCTCCAAGGGTATACACACACACACACACACACACACACACACGCACACGCACACGCACACGCACACGCACACGCACACGCACGCACGCACACAGAAACATACACAAAATCTTTTTAAAAAATTTAAAAAAAGATTCTTTATGACAGTGCTATTTGAATGCAGCCCATATTGAAACTTCTTCCAGGTTATTTTAAACATGGATGCATCCAATCCCATAGCAAATTTTAGTACTAGTGTTGAGGAACTCAAAGTGAGAAAATGGTAATAAGGACGATGAAGCAGCCGTGAACACTTTTTGCAAGCTCAGCCCACTGTGCAAATGCAACAAAGGCCAGAAGCCAAGGGAGGGCTGCCTTGGTGAGTGGTCCTCAATGATGGCAAGTCAGTCATGTGCTGGAGGCCAGGCAGCAGGCCGTGCTTCCTCGACAGTCACATGGCAGATAGCACAAATCTGTAAAAATGCACATCTTAGTGCCCTGGAACAAAATTATTTTCCTTAAAAAATACTCGGAGTGTTTACTGCAAAAGTTGAAACAGAAGTAGATGAAAAATTAAGGGCTAGGGGTGTAGCTCGGTGTGGCAGACTGCTTGCTCAGCCCTGGACTTGGGGATGCTGGTTCATGACTGCAATCACATCACTTGAGGGGAGGAGGCAGGAGGATCAGAAATTCAAGGCATCTTGAGCTACACAGCCAGGAGACATAAAACTCCCATCTCAAAAAAGGAGAGAAAGGAAAAGAAACAAAAACCCTTCTCTAGTCCCAAGTACCAATTATTTTCATTTTAACTAATGCAAATAAAATGCAAATTACAAATACTTGAATTTTTCCCATGTGATCTCATCGTTAGAGGGCTTCCCACCTCTCTCCATGTTCTCTACCTTTCAACACACCCCACCTCCCAATCTTCAGAAGATTCTGTTTCCAAAAGTAAAACGGCATTCTGGGTATTTGAGGTGTCGCTAAGTAGCTGAGTGCCCACAGTTATCCCCAGCATCACAAAACAATAACAGCACCCCTCCACCCCAGCTCCAAACAACAATAACAATAGCATCCCCCCCTCACCATACACACACACACAAAGGCCTTCTCACTGATAAAGGCTTCTAGCCTGCATCTCTTCCTGCCTCTTTCCTTCTTCAACTGTGATATCCCAGCCACACCTTCACAGCCCAGATGCTCTGCTGTGATAGCTCACTTTTCTTTTAAACATTTTAAAATTTTACGTATATGGGTGTTGTCTGCATGGTGTATGTCTGTACACCACTGTGTAGCTGATGCCTGCAGGGGCCAGAAGAGGGTGTCGAGATTCCCCGGAACTGGAGTTTCAGACAGTTGTGAACTGCCCTGTGGATGCTGGGAACTGAACTAAGTCCTCTGGGAGAGCAGCCAGTGCTTTTCACTGCTCCAGCACCTACTCACCCTGAACCACCCACCTCAAGAGCTGCCTTCTTTTCTCTGTTGCTGACTGGGCAGAGTTAACTGCTGAGCCTTAGACTTTTCCACTCTGACAGCACAAATTCCCACACTTGTATCGACACACTTATTTCTCGCATTTCACCACGGCTCTCTTTAGAACATGCCTTAGGAGTCTTTGTTCCTTCAGTGGCTAGCAGGCCTCTTGGCATCCAGTTGGAGCTTACCAAACTCTTGCCATATTGATTCTTCTTTATGCTTGGCTGAATCACTGAATAAAGGCGTTGGCTACTGTCCAAATGACAGATCATGCAGGGCGCAGTGAGTCTACTCGCCAGAATAGGCCAGATTTTCTACCAGCCATGCATTTAGGGTCAACAGTGGGTGGGAGAGATCAATCATGGAGAACCGGATTTTAGATGACTCCAAAACACTGGCAGCAGCCAGTGAGGCTGAGAGCAAAGGGTGTGGTCTTACCTGATGGAGGAAGAGGGGGAGTGCTCTTGAGTCCATCTGCTCCACCTCCCCTCGGAGCAGCGAGAAGAGCGGCTGCAGTGCTGGTGCTGGAGCTTTTGGGGGGTCATTTGCATTCACTCCGGCAGCCTCTTCCCCAACAGCCTGCAACTCTGCAGTCAGTGTCTGCACTAAAGGTCTGGCATCTCCTACAGAACACGAGGAAATGACTACATCAGGCTAGACCCGTCATGGAGGAATGCTTTTAAACGACCACTCCCATTGATGATAAAACCCAGAAGTCACAAATTACTGTCCTCCTTCAGTTGGCGATTTCTGCACAACTATAACTGAGTATCAGTAATAAGGGGCTGAGGAGGCAGGTTAGGGTCACCTTTGCTGTGATGAAACACCATGACCAAAAGCAAGCTGAGGAGGAAAGGGTTTATTTGGCTTATGCTTCCACATTGCTGCTCGTCATAGAAGAAAATCAGGACATGAACTCAAACAGGGCAGGAATCTGGAGGCAGGAGCCGATGCAGAGGCCATGGAGGGGTGCTGCTTACTGGCTTGCTCTTCATGGCTTGCCCAGCCTGCTTTCTTATAGAACCCAGGGCCACCAGCCCATGGATGGCACCACCCACAATGGGCTGGACACTCCCACATCAATCACTAATTTAGAAAAGGTCCCACAGTCTTGCCTATGGCCTGACCTTATGGAGGCATTTTCTCAATTGGGGCTCCCTCTCTCTGATGACTCCAGCTTGTATCAAGTTGGCATAAAACTAACCCGCACAGAAACCCAGTCTCAAATCCCTCTCTCTCCCTATCTATAATATAAACTAAAGTGGACAGCACCTGACATAGAGACATAGAGGAGCGACCTCCACAATACACACACAAAATAAACAATAACTTTTTTTAAAAAAAATATATATATATGAGGCAGTGGGTGTTACTTTATGGTGTAAGGCCTAGGACTCCATTCCTTGCACAGCAAAAAAAAAAAAAAAAAAAAAAGGAAGAGGAGGAGGAGGAGGAATACAAAGGCCATTGTTGTGAACAAGTGTGAAGAATTGTTTTAAACACCTGAAAGTAAGGCTGTCCCTCCCCAACCCTAAGAGAAGTGTTTCTCCAGTTTTCTGACATAAAACTGGTTAGGTTTTCAGGCAGGGAAATAAACTCTTGCAGGGAGAGTTCCATAGTATTTCCAGAGTGAGTTTTTGTTTTTAGTTCTGCCAAAAGTTTACAACAGAGTTCTACCATGGCTTATATAATCACGCTACTGAATAAGGACATACTTTATCTTAGGGACATATAAAGTAGACATTGATATTCCAACTATGTGGAGTTATATTTAAAATATGGCCTTACTGGTTTCATGCCATTAACAGGACAGAGAATTTCTATTAGAAAACTATTGGCCAGGTGTGATGGCTATGCCTTTAATACCAGCAGAGGAGGAGGCAGAGGCAGGGGGATCTCTGTGAGTTCCAGGACAGCCAGGATTATTACACAGAAAAACCCTGTCTCAAAAAACCAAAAAAGAAGGAAGGAAGGGAGAGAGGGAGGAAGGGAGAGACAGAGAGACAGAGAGAGAGAAAGAAAAGAGAAAAAAGAAAGAAAGAAAGAAGGAAAGAAGGAAGGAAAGAAAGAAAGAAGGAAAGAAAGAAAGAAAAACTATCTGTTGTCTAAGTGCCAAAGAATCAGAGAATGGACGCTCTGGAAGCCACACAGCCTACTCCCGACACTTCTTTCCTGTTCTTCTGCCTACTCACTTAGATTGCCTAGCTTTGTCTTGATATCGCTGCAGCACAGGGGAGATAGCATCTACCTGCTAAGGTCACGTGAGCAATAATGAGACCGTAGAGACGGCTGGACAAAGCGAGGTGTGCTCCCCACTCGCACTGATATTTAAAAGATCGTTAAGACAGGTTTACCTCTGAGACAGGCTCTTTGGAGGCAAAGGCTAATAAAGGTTAATAGAACACCCCAAATGTTGCAGTGAGTAACAGAAATGGTCACAACTATGCATGGCAGTCAGACATGGTGGCCCTCTCCAGTGGCCTCAGCATTCTGAGGAAGCAGGAGGAACAGTTCATGGTCATCCTTCGCTACACAGGAAATTTAAAGCCAGCCTGGGCTACAGGAGAGACTGTTCCCCAAAAAACAAAATACAAGAATCACAAACAAAAACAAACACATAAAGAGCCATGAAAGAGAGTTAGACACTTAGTTCCGCGTTCACCAACACCGTTAGTTTGAACACAAATGGACTCCCCACAGAGTAACGTGCAGCTGCCTTTCAGCTTGGCTTCTTTTGCTTAGCCAGGACTCAAGTTTCCTCATGTCCTCCCCTGGCTTCAGATCTCATTTCTTCTCATGGGCTTGTTTAGCAGGGAAACAATTAAGCAGAGAAACACTGGCATAATCGGAGACTCACAGGCTACCTGATGTGAGTCTGCACCACTCCACTGCACTAGTGACTGTATAACAGTCCTCAGGCTTCCACACTGTAAACGGAAGCTCACGGTTCTCCATGTGTCTTCCTCGGTAATTTTGATATTGTTACTATTTATTTATTTATTTATTTATTTATTTATTTATTGGTTTTTCGAGACAGGGTTTCTCTGTGTAGCTTTGCGCCTTTCCTGGAACTCACTTGGTAGCCCAGGCTGGCCTCGAACTCACAGAGATCCGCCTGGCTCTGCCTCGCGAGTGCTGGGATTAAAGGCGTGCGCCATCACCGCCTGGCGATATTGTTACTTTTAATGATGCCCCCTGAGTCTTATAAATGTTTTGCTTTGAGATTAATTATGCTTCGTGAATTATCACTAAATTTCTTTGTGGTACATATAAAGTTCTCTGGTAAAAACACATTTATAGTTAAGCAAGAAAATCAAAACACGACTGCCACATGTAATTTCCCCTTCACTGTAAAGTCTCATCAATATAAATAAAGCTCTCTGTTGCTGTGCATGAATCCAGATGGTTGGAGAGAAACAAGAAACTCTATTTACCTTCCTTTGCAAAGCCACGTGAGTTATAATTAAAATACCCACCAAGCAACTTGGTGATGCTATTTATACGTTTTGCAGATAACAAGCAGATTCATAAGCTCTAATTTAACTTAACACCTGTCAACTTTATTAAGCTCCAAGATAGAGACCACAGTTCAACATTTGTCTGTTAACGTTTTATTTAGCTTTTGCACTTGATTCTAGCAAAAGTCTGAGAAACTATTTTAGTTGATTTAAAAAAAATTATTTGTAACAACTTTGGGGCAGAGATTGTCAGCTTATCTTGACTGAGATACGTTTAGGTTCTGTGTCCTTGGCATGTAACTGATCCATTCAGCTTAGAGCCTCAGCTGCCAAGTCGTCAAGAGGCACCCTGCAGAACCCTGGGATATCCTTTAACAGCTTTTGTCTTGAAATGCTAGGATTGCACTCTGGTACGCATGCCCCTCCAGTAATCTGCCATCTGTGAACACAGCTGAGAAGCCACTGTTTGGCTCCAGGCTGGGGGAATAGTGTGACAGGATCATGTAATGGCAAAAACCGTGAGTATGAAACATTATCACAGAAGAGACCCAAAGGATGCTGTCTAGAAGCTAGCAATGATAAGGTAAATGTAGTGGTGAAGGAAGCCCTAGAATTAGGGTTTCAGAGCAAAATGGCAGAAGAGGCAGCCCCACTCTCCCATGTCCCTTTTATCTAACCTGTCCTTGTTACCTGAAGGACTGTTTTATGTTATCTAATTAGGAACCCCTCCAGAGCAGGAAAGTGGCAGGCATTGCTGAAAAACATGGTCAGGTGATCAGAACCCAAATGACAACTGGTTGAGTAACAAAATGACATCTGAAGCCAGAGAGGAAAAGCCAGGAAGAAAGTTACCCTCCAGAAACCAGGGCATTTGAGAGTGCTGTGTAACTGGCAAAGAACAAAGCCGCCACCCCCCCCCCACCCCCCCCCACCCCCCCCCACCCCCCCCCCCCCCCCCCCCCCCCCCCCCCCCCCCCCCCCCCCCCCCCCCCCCCCCCCCGTCATTGGGAAAGATAAACGCTTGGGGAAAGCCTGAGGAGGCCTGGGCTTTCGCCTGGATGAACCTAAGCTCTGCATGGAGCAGGGAGTGAAACCACAAACAGCTTTTGGTTCTGAGAGCTAGAGCCAAGCTGTAAAGCTCGGAAGAGGAACCCCAGCTAACCCAATCACCAAGTGCCACCCTCTGCTTCCCAGAATCACTACCATCATGGGCTCACTATGCCCAGTATTCCATAACAGAAGTCTCCAAGTGTACAAAGAAACAGCGTAGAATGGCCTGTGTAAGGAAAGACATCAGGGACAGAAAACATCCCCGAGGAAGACTAAACGTCAGACCTACCAAAGAATGGAAGCTAACAGTCTCAAAAATGCTCAAAGATTTAAGACAGCCACGAACAAAGCATGAGGGAAAACAAGGAAGAACTCAAGGGAGACTCAAAGAGACAGACGAGACAGTGGAATTAGCGTCTATGCACACAGACATTCTGTGGGGTGACTGGAGTTTAGAAATAGGCTGGAGTGAAGACTATGTATATTAAGGATATAATTACTGCCACTGAATGAACAGAACATTCTGGGCAATGAGTGGTTAGTGGGGCAAATCTATGTTTACAGCAATAAAAATAGTTAAAAAAAAAAAAAAGTACTTCCAGTTCTATGATTTTGCTATGATTCTCTGAGCCACTGTGGAACTTATTCACACTACTGCACTCAAAAATGCTGTGTCCCTCTCCATCTTGGCCAGAATCTTGCAGACAGAGCAGGTGGAAACAAACATGAGGTCTAACTTCTAACAGACAGGAGACACTCTCCATTGAAATATTGTAGTCATTGTCTAAACACACCGCAGTAATCTCAGCACGAGGGTTTGTATTATGAGGAAGATAAATCTGAAACAGTTTTCGGGCCTGACCTGGGGTCAAAGGGATGTATTATGTAATTACAGCATAATTACTACTTGCTCCATGGCTGGGTCTCCTCCCATGTCCTCAGGCCACAGCCTCTGTCTTCAGAGGGAGTCAGGCACAAGCCGGGCTGTGGTGAAGGAAGAGGTTGGGCTGGGGTCATGCTATCCTATTAACACGGTAATAAAGTAATTAACGACAAAGAATAAAGAAGATAACACATGTGATATTCCTAGGCACTGGGACTATCACCAGGCTGTACCTTAGGTACTTTGCTATTGTTTGTTTTGAAACAGGATCTTGCCATGCAGCCATGGCTGGTCTAGGACTCACTATGTATTCGAGGAAGGCCTCACACTCCTGAGTGATCCTCTTGCCTGCTTCTCCTAAGTGCTGGGATCACAGACATGAACCACCATGCCAGCTTTAGGTGGCAATTTAAACATGACTGTTAACACTAGGGCTGTTTTGAAGGACACACCTCTCATCTGCTAAACTCTCTGCTTATAAACCGCCGTCCCAACAGACTCCGACAGCTACACATACACCTCTAAAAGATTCCTCTCATTCTCGGCAGGAGGATGTCACAAAGGGCACTTTTCTTGAGCAAAAGTTGCAAGCCTTTTTATGGCTTGTTTGCTTGGTTGAGCACTTATAGAGGGTGGGCTCTAATTAAAATCTTCCCTAAGTCAAACTGAGCCGCAGCCTAGATCTGCCTTCAGCTACACTTACCTTGAACTTGAAGATCTTAGTTATTCTTTCCTTTCAAATACAGGGCTCATTACATCAGACACATTATCCTAAACTCAGTGGTTAGTGGATCTGAGGAAGCATTTCACAAAATGAACGTCCAGTGAGCACTCATGGGCCAGTCTCGAAGCCACAGCAGGTGACCCCACACAGCAGCTGTGCCCATTCCACCCAGGGCTCCCCACTCTGCCCTGCAGTTCTGTCACTCCCTGGAGCTTGCTGCAGGCTGTTTCCAGTTCGTACTCACTGCACAATTAACACACACATACTGCCGGAATTAGAGTCGGAATTATGGAGAACGTGCCAATTAGCACCAATGTGGGGAATCACTAATTTCCCTCTTAGACGTTTGATTAGCTCTTCTACACTCCAACAGGTCTTATTAAAAACTAAAAATATGCATGGGGTTTGCCCAAGCATGCAACTAGTTATGCAAATTCCTAAACCTTAAATTAATAAGTTCTTAAACTTCTTGTCCACAAACAAACAATTCAGGTGCCAAAATTTCATGTGAAATTAATACAGAGCTTTTCAACTCTGGCACTGACTTGGAGGATATCAAAACGGCTAAGTTCCACCTTGTTAACAAGTTCATCCCAAGAAAACCAAATTCACCAGCTATCAAGGAAAAAATGTTTTGAGGTTCTCTAGGATAAAGGTGAACAATTCTTAAATTTTAATGACCTTATACAGAAGTATATAATCAGGAGAGGAAGTAAGTAAAGGCACTCATGAGCAAGCCTGGAGACCTGAGTTCAATCCCCAGACCCCACATAAAGGTGGAAGGAGAACTGTTGCTACAAAGTCCCCGGACCTCCACGTGTGCACCGTCTGCACCTGACCTCCACGTGTGCACTGTCCGCACCTGACCTCCACGTGTGCACTGTCTGTCCGCACCTGACCTCCACGTGTGCACTGTCCGCACCTGACCTCCACGTGTGCACCGTCTGCCCGTCTGCACCTGACCTCCACGTGTGCACCGTCCGCACCTGACCTCCACATGTACACCGTCTGCCCTTGTAATAAGTGAATCTTCCTAGATGAGTAGTTCTTTGTGGAAGGGAGAGAGACTAATTCCCATAGGAAAGGAACTGAGAATTTTCTAGAAATGATTCTCCATTCTGGTCTATAATTCTCTGAAAACCCCTGACAATGGATTCTCTTTGGAATAACAAAATCAAATGAGAAAGGAAAATTCAGAAAGTCGGGAGTTAAGTCTGAAGAACATCCAAGCACATGTACAGCAGTGTTACACTGAACTGTCCTCTAGCAGGAATCCTCACACTGTGGAGCTGTGGACTATATCCTGTTTCCTCACACCACTAACCCCCACTAACCCCCCACACTACCTCCATATTCTTTTCAAAAACAGCTTTACTGAGATGTAATTTACATGGCTTACAATTCACCTCTTCACGTATAGATTCAACAGCGTCACTATCTAGCTAGTGTTACGTACTATGCAGAGCCCATATTTGTGGCTTCTCTCATTAAGCATAATTAATGCTTTCAAGATTCATCCTGTGGCTTGTATCAGTACTTCATTTCTTATTGCCAAGTAATATTCTGTTGTATGTGTGTACTTTGATTGGTGTGGCTCTTTCCAGTGTTCACTTGTGTTCTTTCTTTCTTTTCTTTTTTTTTTCTTTAATTAGAGTTAAGTCTACAGAATAACCATTTTAAAAAACAACAGAGACAAGGATAATCAAACACAGTTTGGACCTATGGTTGATACCTAGAAGCAGTTATCTTAAACAAATGAAAATAAGACTACCTCTCTGTAGGGATCATGATCCAATAAAAACTTGGCATAAAGAAAGAGAAAAACGCAAGTAGACTGCTTAGAACACAGGTAATGCTGCACATTTTAACTAAAGTTAGCTAAAGCACTGAAGGACTGAGAAGAGAACAGACACCGTGGTCCATGCCTATAATCAATCCCAGTAGCTGGGAAGGGGAGTCAGGAGGACTCCCAGGAGTATGAGGCCAATCTGAGACACAGGATAGTCTGGGATACTGTCTCAAGAAAAACCAAACAGGAGCTGGGCAGTGGTGGTGCATGCTTTTAATCCCAGCACTTGGGAGGCAAAGGCAGGTCGATCTCTGTGAATTTGAGGCCAGCCTGGTCTACAGAGTGAGTTCTAGGACAGCCAGAGCTACACAGAGAAACCTGGTTTCGAAAAACCAAAAACCAACCAAACAACAACAAAAATAAGAAGGCAAGATAGTTCAGCAGGCAAAGGCACTTGCAGTCAAACGTGACAGCCCCTCCTCTGATCCTTCCCCCCCACCCCAAGTAAATAAAGAAATGCAAGAAAAAACCAACCAAACAACAGAGAAGCCAAAGCTACAAATACCCTGGGTGGACGGACCTTTTCATTAAGCTGGCAATAACTGAATTCTCTAAAATCAGTAACTAAATATTCTTAAATACAGCCCCTAAAATACCCCCTTATCTTTAAGTGTTTGTCTATATCCGTCTGTGCTTACATATAACTGCAAAAATATATGAATTTGGAGGTATAATTTTCCTCATCTTCATCATGTATCCCTTTACTTAAATAAATATCAATTTACCGGGACTGAATGTAGTTTGGGGACAGAATCTGGAAAGCCGCAGACAACTCTGGCACTGTATTTTTTTTCAGGAGGGGGACTGTTTTCGAGACAGGGTTTCTCTGTGTCACAGCTCTGGCTGTCCTTAGAACTCCCTCCGTAGACCAGGCTGGCCTTGAACTCTCAGAGATCCGCCTGCTTCTGCCTCCTGAGTGCTGGGATTAAAGGTGTGCACCACACTACCCAGCTTCAGACTCTGTATTTTCAAAGCATGCCTGAAATCACGACCCAGTGACTAGAGAAGGGGCACATCTCAGATCCCCCTCGGTGGAGATTGCCAGCATCCCTCACACAGACCCTGCCGAAGTCCTCACCCATTTCCCTCACTTCTACTCTTCACCGGCCCAGCTCGTTGGGCACATTCGCTGTGGCTCCCATTGTGTTCCTGCCTTGCTCAAGCTTGTTGGGAAGGTCCAACCTGGTTATTAGAATATTTATAATCTGGGCCTTGCTAATCTCCCAAATCTTGGGTACCCTACTCTGCTAATTCCTTTCCTCTCACTGTCCTCAGCCAAAGAAGATGGAGACCGGCCAAAACACAAGATACCCTTTCCTTGTGCTCTGGGCTACTCTGACATCCTTCATCTTCATCCTCTCCTTCCCTCTTGACCTGCACTTGTCCTAGCTCAGCCTAGACATCAGCTCCTCCTGCAAGCTTTCACAGCTCTCCCTGGACATTGCACTCCACTGCTACGGGCCTGCTTGACCCTGTCAGGACTTCCTCCTCTACTAGACTGCCCCTGCTGTTACTTAGTTCCCTCCTCACCTGAACACAGGAAACGGAAAGGCAGGTTCACCAGCAGTTGAAGAGCGCATGGTATACAAAACTCCATAAACACCTGCTGACTGAGCGAGCAGTCCTGTATGGTTCTATAAACTAGTGTAATGACGATGTTTATAATGTATAAGACTTGGTTGTTATGTAAAGTATTATCATGGTGCCTTAGTTAAAACACTTTCAGGGTTTGCAGAATAAAGGCTCCCAAAAATGATTATGTCCCAATTCCATGAATCTGCACATTCCCTCATGTTACGAAGAGAACTGCAGCAGCAGATGGATGTAAGGCTGCTCACCAGGTGTCTTTGAACGGGGAGGTTACTCTGGATCACCTTGTGGGACCTGTGTGATCACGGGGGGCAGCAGAGTCAGAGCAGCGTGTGCAGGACCCCACAAGCCATTGCTGGATGGAAAGGCAGAGAAACCGACTCCTCCTTAGAAGCTAAGGAGGAACGGGGTTGGCTGGCAGCCTCCCTCTAGTCCAGAGAGCAAGGGCAGACTCCCGACCTACAGAACTGTATGACAGACAGCGTGTGCTGTTCTCAGCCTCTAAAGTTGGGGACATTGGTTAGGGGACTAGGGGGACTCTTTCTTTCTTTTTTAATGAGTATGTTTGGGGCTGGAGTCAAGGCTGATGGATAAAGCGGCTGTCACACAAGCATGAGGACCAGAGTTTAGAACCCCAGCATCCACATGTGACTCATGATTTGGAGGCCAGTTAGGGAAGTTCTTCTAGGCTCAAAGTCAGGTAAGATGCAACTGGAAGCCCATGTCTTATGGCATCACCAGTTGTTTTTTCAGACATCAGTAATGTGCCAGTGTGCACCTCTACCTAACACTAAACATAGGTTCAATTCTCAGTCCTACCATGAAAAGAAAGAAAAACCCCAGGACGTAAGAGAAGCCCAGACAAAAGAGCTAGGCAGCTAAGGCAGACTCACAGAGTTAGTTCTTAGTTCTGAACTCTCTAAGCCATGTCCCCCAAAAGAACATTCTGTGACACAGCAATCACAAGCACTCAAGAGCTCTTGTCTTCTGCCTGCCTGATGCACAGGACTGTTGTCCCGAGAACAAAGCCGCTGCAGGATATATGCAGTATCAGTTTCCTCGGAGATAAGCAGGAGACAAGGAAGGCACTGAGTTCCTGATCTCAGATCACAAAGGTAGCACCAGGCAGAGCAGAGCCTCCAGCCCAGAGCTCTACTAACTATACCGGCCTGACTCCAGGCTGCAGATCCAGTTCCAGGTTTTGTCGTCCTCCAGATTCTTGCCTTCCTGGTCTTGGACCAGCTGGATACATTGTGAAGGGCAAGAGTAAAGCAAGGTGATATGCTGAATGTGGCAACTCTATTTGGGAGGGCCCTCCTTCCTCAGTCTCCACGTGCTGTCTACCTCTGGTTCTGGCTATTTCCTGCACTGTTTTGTCTAACGTGTAGATACCATGGTGACTAGGGATGAGTAAACACCAAATGTTGTTATGGCAATCTTTAGACACTTAATCTGAACTTGTCTGTTAAGTCATACAAAATTTATGAGCCATTGATTGCCAGGGGCTGAGGAACAGGAGACATGGAGAGTGACTGCTAATGGGTTTCTGGTTTCTTTTGCAAGATCCAATGCTGATGATGGTGCACAGTTCCGTGGCTATAATTAAACCACCATGCCGTATACTTTAAAAAGCAAACTTTGTGGTTCGTTAATTATGTTTCCGTTTGAACAACTTGCTATTATAAAGAAACCAGACATTAACAAATGTTGGCAAAGAGACAGAAACCGTATCTCTCCCATATTTTAGTGGGGCTACAAACTGGTGGAGCCACACTGGAAAATAGTTCACCAGTTACACATAATGCTACCTATCATGTAGAACTACCTCCCACTGACAAATGAGAGAAATAAAAACATGCTCAGAGAGACATCACAGTAGACAAAAAGTATAATAACCAACACGCTCACCGGTGTACACATAAATACTCGAGAACTGTGCTACATCTATCCATGCAATGGAGCATTATTTAGCCATAAAAAGAAAGAGAGTTCTTAAAGGCAGCACCATCAGAATGATCTCCTTCCTTACCGGACCCGGAGCTTGCCAATCAGCTGGTCTATGTAGCCAGCTGGCCCCAGGAATCCTTTCTCTACCTAATAACACTGGGGTACATGCAAGCCTCCAGACGTGCCCAATATTATGTGGGTGCCAAGAATCTGAACTCTGCAGGCCGGGGAGATGGCTCAGCGATTAAAAGCACTGGCTGCTCTTCCAGAGGACCTGGGTTCAATTCCCAGCACCCACATGGCAGCTCACAACTGTCTGTAACTCCAGTTCCAGGGGATCTGACACCCTCACACAGACATGCATGCAGGCAAAACACCAATGCACACAAAATAAAAATAACTAAATTTTTTAAAAATTAAAAAAAAAGAAAATTAATGAAAATAAAAAAGAATCTGAATTCTGGTTCTCGTGTTTGTTCAGCAAGGACTTTGTTCACTGAGCCACCTCCTCAGCCCCATAGTTTCATATTTTACTCTAAATTTTAAAACTACAGACGAAACCCAGGATATGGAATAACTATAGTTCTTATCAGCCAAAGCACAGGAGAGCAGGAAGGGGGAGGAGACACCGCTAATTCACCAGGCCTCTTGCAAACACCACTGGCCTGGATAAAGTGTGTTCCAGGAAGGACTGTCGGCCCATAGCATGCCAGCACTGTCATGTTTCTCACAAAACAAAACAACAACAACCAACCAACCAAACAAAAGCAGGCACAAAAATCACCAGCGGGGGCTTTTCCCCATGAGTGCCTGGTGAGGCAGACACAGAGCTGCACAGCTGGAATCTCACCTGCCAAAATACATTCTGGAAAGAAATCTGAATTCCTCTGTAACCAAAGATATGCAGATATCAAAACCAGATGCCTTACTCAGCCCTACTACAAGACATGCATCGACTTCAATAAGTTCATGTATACTGCTCACCTACAGAGTGAGGCAGGAAGATCCTATCCACAGCTGTACTAGCAGAGACCATCACAGGTCAGACACCAAGGCCACGGTGATAGAGAAGGAAATCCTAAGGGCAGCAGACAACCGTGTGCTTTATAAAGGATGTAGACTAAATATGTTCTGATTCATCTATAGACTGTGACGCTGTAAAGAACCACACACAGTGGGACCTATGGATACTGCCGCAGAACAGGACTGAAAGAAGAGAAGCAAGTTGAAATGCCGATTTTTGTCAAAGGATAGTAAGATCTGAAGGCCTTACCTGGAGGGACGTTCTTAGGAGTGCCTCTTTTGGCTCTTGGACTTTTATTTCCAGGGAGTGTTTTGTCCTGGCCCAGGGAAGGCTGATCATCTTTGGGACCGTCACATGGCGTGTGTTCCGCTGTCTCGCCGGGGGCTACCTCGCAGCTGGACAGGCAGCTTTCATTATTGTTGAGACTGTCCTGTTCAGACACTGTGGCTCTCCCCATTGCACCGTCCCCGCCCGTCAGACCCGCAGGCCCGTCCCCGTCAAGCTGATTTTCATTCTCATCTGAGACAGAAGGCAAGGGTGTTACTCTCCTTTCCACGCTGTCACCCGGGTGACATCCATCTTGTGGTTCTATCTGAAGACTGTATGTAGGAGAGTTGCTGTCATCCATTAGCGCATCTTTTGTGGAACTGTTTAAAGTTTCATCAAAGTCCTTCCATGCCTACAAAGACAAAAGAATAAAGGCTACTTCATTCTGTAACCTCTGGGGACATGCGTGGTTTACAGGTTCCCACTTCTTTTCATTTCACTGATATTAGGAAAGGAATGAACTCCATTCTTCCCTTCTTCTTCACCTGCAACCTCATCCAACCTCATCCCGCTCCGCATGCCAGTGCAGAGGCTCTCCCGGTCACTGTCACACAGAGGGTGCCCCACTAAACCAGAGTGGGAAGGCTGCCTGCATCCCGTGCTTCCCGGTGCTCTCGGTGCTTCTGAATGTGCCTCACGCTGGGGCAGCTGACTCGAGGAAAGAAATTCCTGGCTGCGCAGGTTATCTCTAAAAGCCATCACTCACGATATCCTGGACATGTGCCAGTAAGAGGCAGCTGCGCAAATACTTCTTGGACTAAACAGCAGCAACATTTACAAATGAGAACAATGGAAGCCGTATTATATATTTTTTTTTTTCTAGAAAGGCACATGGGGACGAGTCAAACCACATACATTTACTCTGCTCTTCACAACACTTTTTACTTTCTGAAAGCAATCACTGAGCATTGCCAAGGCGAACCTTACCATTTCCAGCAAAACCATTTTACACAATCCCCTTTTTAAAAGAGAGGGTGGTAATAATTAACTCTGGAGCTTTAGGGACACGCTTAACATCTTAAATACCTAAAAAGTGCCTGTAGGTCCCAAGTACTTGGGTGGTTGAAGCAGGAGAATGATTTGAACCTAGGGATCTGGGGTCAGCCTGAACAAGAGAACAGGCCTCAAAACACACAAGCCAGTTAGTTATCAGCCATTTCTGATCTTATCATTCAAAGGTACATTTTAACAAGAAGTATGCCAGCCAGATTATTTATGCTTGCTTAGCATTATTTCTGGGTCTGAATCAACTATTCCAATAATTCTGAAAAAATATCTCCTCCTACTTAGGTGATAGTACTTAAAAAATCTTCAAATGGGTAAGTAGAAATTCTTATTCTTTAAAAAAATACATAAATAGGGGCTGGAGAGATACTTCTGGGGTTAAGAGCACTGGCTGCTCTTGCAGAGGACACAGGTAAAATTCCTGGTACCCACAGCAGGGTACTCACAAATATCTGTATCTCCAGTTCTAGGAGACCCAGCGTTCTCTCCTAGCCTCTGCAGGCACCAGGCACAGCCATGAAGGCATCACATACACATAAGATAAAAATAATAAAAATAAAATCTAAAATATAACAAAATGTATGCAAATAAAGTACAATTCTCTTTAAAATACATAAGCAAAGCCAGGCAGTGGTGGCACACACCTTTAGTCCCAGCACAGGAGGCAGAGGCAGGTGGATCTCTGAGTTTGAGGCCAGCCTGGTCTACAGAGTGAGTTCCAGGGCCAACAAGACTACACAGAGAAATGTTGTTTATAAAAACATAAACAAGGGCCGAGGCTGCAGCTCAGTTGATAGAGTGTTTGTCTAGAATGCAGGAAGCCCTGGCTTGGATCCCCAGCACCACACAGACTGGACACGGTAGCCCAGACCAGCTAACCCAGTACCTGGGAGGCAGAAGGAGGCAAATCAGGTATTTACTATTCTCATCTATGCAGCAAGTCAGAAGCCAGACTGGATACATGAAATCCTGCCTCAAAAAATATATATACACACATATATCACACACATAAACATATAAATCACATATATGTAAACAAATGTCTATAGTACTAATCCTACATAAACGTATTACATATTTGCAACATATTTTGCAACTGAGATGCCTTATTTCATGCATAAGGGCATTCTTAGAAAACATAAAAATGTCTAAATTTGGCTGGTACCACATTCCTTAAAACATGCACAGCATATCTTCTACTGGATCTTGTTCTACTGGTTTTTTGTTTGTTTGTTTGTTTTTGAGACAGGATCTCTCTACATAGCCCTGGCTGTCCTGGAACTCACTCTGTAGACCAGGCTGACCTAGAACTCACAGAGATCCTCCTGCCTCTGCCTCCTGAGTGTTGGGATTAAAGACATGGACTTCTATTTCTACTTTAAACAGCCTCAGCTGCTTTCTAATTTAGACCATCAATAGGGATTGCAGCATGTTTACAGTCTGAGTACAGGCTTTGATCTGCTAACTGTAGAGACTCAAAGACCACACACTAAGGGAACCTGAGACAGAAGAAACAGAGCAGTTGAGGGAGCCCAACATTGATGAGTCTCGTTCCCACACCCTTACTGTGGCAGCCACTTCACATGTCCGACCTCTGGTCTTCAAAACAAGGCTACACTACAAGTATTCACATTGTGTTTGAAATGAAGGAATAAAATATTAAGGCCATAATCCTGGAACAGAAGCAGAGCTGGACCTGAAACTCTGTCTTCCTGGTTCAATACAATGGCTGAGGACAGAGGCACACCTAGGTTCAAATTGTGTCCTTGCCATTTTACAAGCGGTATAGGAAACACTAGGTGAGTTACCTAGCAACCACACACCTCATTTTCCTCATCTGTATGACTGTAGAACTGTAGAGTCTCAAACGGCTGAGTTGTCTTCTGTTTTTGGTGATACCAAGGATTAAACCCAGGACTTTCATAGGTGAATGTACCACTATTAAGCTACAAGCTCCCAATGATTTTTCACTTTAGACATTTAGTGTCTCTGTGTGTGCACATGCACGCACACCTGCCTGCCTATTTCTCTGTATGGGCTTGTGTGTGCCACAACACATAACATATGAAGGTCAGAGAATAACTTGTAGGAGTTGGCTCTCCCCTATCATGTGGGTTCTGGGTATTGAACTCAGGTCATCAGGCTTGGCTGCAAGCACTTTTATCCACTCGTCACTCTGCTCCTAACTTTCTTGAATTTTCATCTGAGACATGCTATTGCCAAGTTGCCCAGGCCAACCCCAAATCTGCTGTGTAGCCCTGGCTGGCCTTGAATTCATGATCTAATGCTCAGCCTTCTGGTATGCTACTTACTATACCTGGCAAAAGGTCATTTGTGATGCTTGGGTAACAGGACAGGTAAGGCGCTTCAGAGAGTACTTGGTCCACACAGCAAATGCTTAATAAATGTTCCTTTTCAGAGAGTACTTGGTCCACACAGCAAATGCCTAATAAATGTTCCTTCCCAAACAGACTCACAATGCATTACACACTGGTGGTTGACTCAAGGGACAGTCAACCTTACTGTATATTCAGAAACAGCTTTCCCAAACATTCTAGAAATGACCAGGTGCTGGATGATAAACAATGCTAACCAGCTTCATTATAGAACACTGAGGTATCAATTTACAATGGAGGATTCTCATTCAGTCCCTGTAGTATTCACGTGTTTCTTCTGAGTGTCCTGTTTCAGATGAGGAAGATATTTAGAGATTAGTGGTTGGAACTACTTGGGAAGGGCGGGGAGATAGCTCAGTGGGGAAAATGCTCGCCATTCAATCATGAGGGCATGATTTGATCCCCAGAACCCACATTTTAAAAGCCAGGAATACTGCTGGGTGTGGTGGCATACACCTTTAATCCCAGCACTTGGGAGGCAGAGGCTGGCAGATATCTGAGTGTAAGGCCAGCCTGGGCTACATAGTGAGACCTTATTTCAAAACAATAACAACAACAAAAAAGCCCCATGTGGTTGCACGCATTTGTAATTCCCACTGCTGGGAGGCTGGGAGGCAGAAGCAGGCAGATCACTCAGGCTCACTGGCCAGCTAACCTAGCCCTTTCGGCTTGTACATATATGTATATATGTAAAGGTACACAGCTCTGAGGTCTGGCCTCCACATGCACACAAACACATACACACAGGATTCCCGGGAGCTGGGCATGATGTACACACTGGTAATCTCAACATGAGCAAGACAGAGGTTGGTTCAGCCCTTGAGGACAGCCCAGCTACATGAGACCCTGTTTCAAGAGCAAAGGACTCCTTGGGAAGTGCGGATTTATACTCATTTGAAGCTTTGCTCCACACCAGGCCCCAAGTTAAGCACATCCACACAAAAGACTCAATTCTCATGATCACCCAGCAGATGGTTACTTCTAGTCCTTTACACAGTTGGAAGCGGAGACTCTCATCAGCCACTTTAGAAATGGTATTTGGACTGAGTATGGGCAAAGCCAGACACTTAACCAGTGTTCTGTGGAAAGAAACCAAAAAAAAAAAAAAAAAAAAAAAAATTCACTCCAGTGTCCCTACCCGTCACCCACCCTAAGACATGCCTCCAACGACCAAGTTCAGGTTTCTCTTGAGGTACTTTTCTCCTCCCTGGAAAATGCTATGTCACTGAATAGATGGTTTCCCAGGAGCCCTCTTCCTTCTGTTGAGAGCCTTTCTGGGTGGTCTTGGGGTAGGTCTACTCCCAGGAACATCAGAGTTCCTCTCTTTGGACCTCACGACAACTTGCCTCCTACTCTTTTGTGACCACACAATTAGCTTAACTTTCAAAAGGAAAGCCTTCAAACTGTTTTCTAACACTGTGTCTCTTGATCTTTCTAAGATTTTATTTTTTTAATTTTATTTTTGTGAGACGCCTAACAACGCATCAAGGCCTGGCTCCAAAGTCACTTACCCCAGTTTGCCTGGCTGATTTCTCTGTCCTCAAAGACTCCCATACAATGCACTCCTCTCCAGCACTCTGCCAGCCAGTCCTTCCCGAGTATCAGTCTGCACCAGAGTCCTCTCTGAGTATCAGTCTTCCCAGAGCACTCCCTGAGTACTGGTCTGCACCAGAGTCCTGAGTATCGCTCTGCACCAAAATCCTTCCCAAGTATCGGTCTGCCCAGAGTCCTCCCTAAGTATTGCTCTGCACCAGAGTCCTCCCCAAGTATTGCTCTGCACCAGAGTCCTCCCCGAGTATCGCTCCGCACCAGAATCCTCCCCGAGTATCGCCCTGCACTATTTCTGCATGTGTTTTTACATGTAAGTTTTTTGAATGTCCACAGTCTACTACTCCCAAGCCCGGTTTGTCAGTGTCTGGCTCCTATGACTATCAGACACATGGATTAAGTCAGATGCTGATGGCCACCTGCAGCCTGACCCTGTTCTAAAAGGTAAAGGGACCTGATGCACAGTGCTTGGCATCTGTCTGAATTCTTATTGCCCTGCAATTAGAATGCTTTAATTTGAACAATGGGATAAACTGCCAGTGGAATTCTAATCATTAGCAAACTCTGCCAGCTTTGAGGTTAAAAGTAAAATGTCATATTTCTCTTTTTCTGCCAGCAGTGGGAGAAAGGACTGAGGAGGTCCAGGCAAACAGCAGTGGGTTCAAAACCCGAGCTAGCACTGCGACTGATGTGGGGGCCATCAGCACATGTGAGTCTGTGTTCAAACTTACTTTATCCACACAATATGGCTATTCTGTTAGAGACCCTATGTCTAGGCCAATTCTCTCCAAAGCGGCAGTAACGCTGAATCACGGCTACAACACAGACACTAACATAGTTTGCCTTTTAAAAGCATGACAGTAAGCCTGCCCGATTCCAGACTCTTGTGGCAAAATAGCATTCCAAATATGTACAAGGCGTAAGTCGTCTGACACATTGACTCTCCAGCCGAAGAATTTCAAGCAAATATATTCAAGGAAGGCCTATACAAAGCATGAAAGCCAGAAAACCTTAAGGAAGAAATATCAAACAAACAAACATTCTAAATTAACAGTCCAAGGAGGAAATCTTTGTTAAAAGCACAAACTTAATCACATACAAAATTTTAATTCATTTTAATAGATGTGGTGATATTAAACACAAGGTGTTATGAAAGTGAGAAACAATGTACAGGAATAGGTAGATACTGGTGACTCCCTTATAGAAACACTTAAGGAGATCGCAAAAGCCATATTTCTTTAATTCCTTCAAATCAGACTGAAATACTCTTAACTTTCACACACCAAGTTTTATCATAATAAAGGTTGAAGTGGTGGTGGCACACGCCTTTAATCCCAGCACTCGGGAGGCAGAGCCAGGCGGATCTCTGTGAGTTCGAGTCCAGCCTGGTCTATAAAGAGACCCAGGACAAGCTCCAAAGCTACACAGAGAAACCCTGTCTCGAAAAACCAAAAAGAATAAAAGTTGACCCAGCAGTGGTGGTGCACGACTTGAATCCCAGCACTTGGGAGGTAGAGGTAGGCTGATCTCTGTGAGTTCCAGGATGGCCTGGTTTACAGAGCGAGTTTCAGGACAGCCAGGGCTACACAGAGAAACCCTGTCTGGAAAAAGTGCAGAAAAAAAAAAAAAAGAACAAAGGTTGACTTCTAAATTTGAATCTGTCAATTTACAGGCAGGTTAAAAGTTCGAGACAGTAAGCCAAGGAGGTAACACAGTGAGGAGGCCCAGTGGGCCAGGGCACTTGCTGCCCAGCTCACAAGCATGCACCCACACACTAAATACACAGAACTTTTACAAAAGGCTTAGTAGTTGAGCTTGGTGGGTGTCTTAGTTTGGATTTCTATTGCTGTGAGGAGACACCATGACCATGGCAACTCTTTTTTTTTTTTTTTTTTTTTGGCTTTTCTAGACAGGGTTTCTCTGTGTAGCTTTGGGCCTTTCCTGGATCTCGCTCTGTAGACCAGGCTGGCCTCGAACTCACAGAGATCCACCTGCCTCTGCCTCCCGAGTGCTGGGATTAAAGGCATGCGCCACCACCACCTGCATGGCAACTCTTATAAAGAAAATATTTAATTGGGGTGGCTGTCTTACAGTTTCAGAGGTTCAGTCCTTTATCATCATAGCGGGGAGCATGGCAGCATGCAGGCAGATGTGGTGCAGGGTCCTATATCCTGCAGGCAACAGCAAGTCGACTGACTGTCCCACTGAGGGAAGTTCGAGCAAGAGAGATCTCAAAGCCCGCCCACAGTGACACACTTCCCCCAACTAGGCCACACCTCCTAATAGTGCCACTCCCCTTGGGGGCCACTTTCTTTCAAACCACCACTGTGGTGTACAGCTGTAAACCTAGCACTTAGAGGCTGAGGCACAAGGACTGCTGTGAGTCTGAGACTAACTTGGGCTATAAGACTCTGTGTTTTGCTCCAACACATACCAGAAAGGGGAGGGGCTTTTCACATCGTAGTTTCTAGGAACAATATTACATATATTGCTTGTGCTGTATTTCTATTGGCCCACGCTGCTCTGTGACACTGCCCTGTGACACTGCCTTGACAATGTCACAGTCATGGTTCATGGTGACTCATTCCATGCTAATTCATTCGGTAGCATACAAGTTATGCTACAGGCAATTCCTGGCATAGACAATTATAATTAGTGTAACATGACAATGTAAATACTGACAGAAATAGATGCTATATGTCTTTAAAACTAATTTCTACTACTTGTTTATTTATTTTGAGAATGTCAACCTCAGAATTATGCTGTCTTCCTTTTGGTTACTTCCTCATATCCAAAAGCCAAATCATTCTGGGCATATCATAAAAGTTGTGTATCAAAAACAAAAACAGGAGGAAAACAAAAAACAGAAACAGACTCACGGAAGGTGCATATACTGAAGAAACGGGGTGGTCATTTGGGAGAGGGCCTTGGGAATCACCTGGAAAGTATAAAGCAGCCAACGGGGGAAACTGGAAAAGTAGGGGCTATTGCCACAGTCTTCTTAGATGAATACTACCATAAATCCATAGTGTTCATCTGCTCCATATATACACACTGTCTAGAGGTGAATACTACTATAAATCAATCCATAGTGTCCATTCTGCTCCATATACACACACTGTCTAGAGATGAATACTACCATAAATCCATAGTGTCCATTCTACTCCATATACACACACTGTCTAGAGATGAATACTACCATAAATCCATAGTGTCCATTCTACTCCATATACACACACTGTCTAGAGATGAATACTACCATAAATCCATAGTGTCCATTCTACTCCATATACACACACTGTCTAGAGATGAATACTACCATAAATCAATCCATAGTGTCCACTCTGTTCCATATACACACACTGTCTAGAGATAAATTCTACCATGATTCCAGTGTACATTTTACTCGCTGGTATATACACTGTCTTCAAATCAATTAAGTCAAATCACAGTGCAACTGAATTACAAAGTAGGAGCTGAACAGAGATCTAACCCTAACCTTCTACAGGAGACACTATTAACAGGAAGGCAAGAATGTTTGAGGTTAATAGAAAAAGTTGTCTTCAGTCTATCTTCACACCAACTTTCATTTGTGCTGTATTCTGCGTAGCTTTGGTGCCTGTCCTGGATCTCATTCTGACCTCGAACTCACAGAGATCCGCCTGGCTCTGCCTCCCGAGTGCTGGGATTAAAGGCGTGTGCCCCCACCGCCCGGCTTTTTCCTGCTTCTTTATGTGGACAACTGAATGACTTTCTAAAATCCTGACTCAGGATGGTGGGGTGGACACGGTTCACTGTTAAAGCACATGCTTATCTGCCTAGGGCCTTGGGTTCGTTCGCTCTCCGACACCCTCCCCCAAAAGATGACTGTATTTCTTTTTACTCTGTAGGGGTCTCACAAATGTCACCATCAGTCTTCTAGGACTTTGTACTGTTTAGAGACAGTTGTATTCTAACATGCCACTTTTTGTTTGTCAGATCCCAGAGAAACCCAGGACAAGTCTCACTCAGTACCTGTGGCTCCTCCCAGCACTCCTCATCCCATCCCCCTACACTAAACCTCTCCCTCCCTCACAGGTTAGCCTCCCCCATCCCCACCCCGGCTTCCCATTCCTATAAAACTCAGCCATTTTGGCTACTAGCTCTCTGGGTTCTTCTCTTGGTTCCGAGCTGGCCCTCTTCCTTCCCATGCACTCTCTTGATCCTCTGGACCTTCTCTCCCCCCTCTCCTCTTTCTCTCTAGCTCTCCCCTGCCCCTCCTCTCTCATGGCCCTGTTCTGCCTGCTGGCCATGTTCAGTCTGAACCCTTCCAGATGCCTCTGGCTAAATTCTCCCTCATATCCACAATAAATCTTCCCCTTGCTGGGACGGTGGTGGCACACGTTTTTAATCCCAGCACTCGGGAGGCAGAGGCAGGTGGATCTTTGTGAGTTCGAGGCCAGCCTGGTCTACAGAGCGAGATCCAGGACAGGCACCAAAGCTACACAGGGAAACCCTGTCTCGAAAATAAATAAATAAATAAATAGATAGATAGATAGATAGATAGATAGATAGATAGATAGATAAATAAATAAATAAATAAAATAAATCTTCTCCTCAACCACACCTAGGAAAAGTCATGCCTTCATTTTCCTTCATTGTTAACAGTTCCAAACTTCATCTTCTTAGGCATTTGGAGTTTTCCTAACAGAGACAACACTGAATCTATGAAAGATCAGGTGACTTAGAGACTTCAGAAACATGGCTCTACCGAGCTCAGACGTTATCTCACTCCTTCAGGTCTAAGATCCTTAACTTGAGCACTTTGTTCTAATTTAGTTCACAACATCGCTGCTATTTCTCTGACTCCAGTCTGGAACAAGTGTCACTTTCTAGCTGACACTTGTTCTCAGAGTTACAACCTGGGCTATCTACTTTAAAAAAAACTGCTCACAGGCAAGTTTGCACATTTCCTTCTGGCATCCTATTGTCTGCCTTATCTTGAAAAACAATGACACACTGTTGGCCTTGGAATGGGAACTTGTCAGTCCTGCCCCAAATCCAGGAGGCTGCCTGCTTTGAACTGTGAAGTGATCCAGGGGTTACACTTCGTGCTCTTTGTAACCAAAAGCTCATATCTGGCCAGCAGTAAAGACTATGAGGACACAAACAAAACAAAGTAAGTCTCCACATGGCAGCTGAACTCTGACCCCGGAAGCTGAGTGCTTTGACTGAGTTCCCAGATGATAATGCACTCAACTGTAATTTCTCTTATGAACGAGATGTATTTACTTAATGAGGGATGAAGCATGTCAACCCTGAACAGTTCACACTGCACTCTAAAACTGAATGAGGTTTCTTCTTCAATAGGAAATACATTATAAGCTGTATCTATAAGCTGGGCCCTAACCTTCCTTCTCCCTACAACTCTTTGCTACAAAGAGCAAGGTGATTAGGAGCAGGCAAGGTCCCTAGGTGCCAGAGGAGGCTACTTGTGAGAGACAGTGGTAACATGCAAATATTTTAAGATTATTGGATTTTTAAGTCTTTTTAAATTTTATTTATTTTTATTACATTTAGGGGGGGGGCAGTCAGCAGCTTGTGGAGGTCGGAGGACAACGTGTGAGCGTCAGTTCAGTTTTCTCCTTTCACAATGTGAGTCCCCAGGAGGGACTCAGATGGCCAGACTTAGTGGCACATGCCTTTACCTGAATATCTGATTTTGTCACACAAAGTAAAAGAAACAGGAGGAGCCAGGAGTGACACATTCAGGAAGAATTCAAAGCCAGCCTGGGCCTCAGGCAGGGAGGGAAAGTATGTATAGAAGCCAACAGCAAGAAAGACTTCAGAGGGAAGACCCAAACAGAGCATAATGCCAAAGAGCAGCCGAGGATGAATGCAAGCTCCAGGAGCCACAGACTATTCACGACATCATAGGGAGACATCAATTGTTAATGAAGGGATGGAAATTCATGAGGAGTCAGCCTCCCAGTGTGACATCCACTTTCTGGACCTCCGTGCCCTCTGCCTAAGGAACAGATGAAATGCCATCTGCTCACCACACCACCTGGCAAGAAACAGCACCGGCCAGATGTACCTGTCCCTGCCTCTCTAATATGGCCACGAGGATCCTGACCCTTCCTTCTTGTCCATCCCCAGCTCTGGCCAGAGAACGCTAGCGTGGCAGAGACAGGAGACAAGGTATGAACTTGTATCACCCGCAACTGAGGCGAGTGTTCCTCTCATAGTACTGGTACCAATGCCCTGAGGAGAAGAAGTGG
Organism: Peromyscus californicus insignis; assembly: GCF_007827085.1. Taxonomy (NCBI): domain Eukaryota; kingdom Metazoa; phylum Chordata; class Mammalia; order Rodentia; family Cricetidae; genus Peromyscus; species Peromyscus californicus. The sequence continues at coordinate 64,151,522 of NW_026294436.1, read as the reverse complement.
CAAGAGAGGAACCAGCCAGCAGACTACAAGGGTGAGCAGACGGAGTGCATGGCGCTAACCGCTGCACTGTGGAGTAAGGATGCTGAGGGGAAGCAGGAAGCTGCGAGAACTATAAACTGATGCAGGCCTGCATCGCGAGAATGAGTCCATTGATATTGTTTTTATTTATATGTGCTTCTGTGACAAAGTGTGCTACATGTGTGCAGGTACCCGAGGAGATCAGAAAGGGTGTCATAGTTCCTGGAGCTGGAATTATAGGTGGTTATGAGTCACCCTCTGTGGGCACTGGGAACCAAACTCATATCCTCTGAAGAGCAGGAGTGTTCTTAACCACTGAGACAGTCCCCTGAAGGTGCAGGGATCTCAGGTGTGCTCCCCATTCTCAGCACAAACCCAATTCCTAAAATTTCATTCATATAAAGTGTATATTAAGATACTATGGAACTTTCTGAATACCTCACCTCTTTATTTTCTTTCTTTCTTTCTTTCTTTCTTTCTTTCTTTCTTTCTTTCTTTTCTTTTCTTTTTTCCATAGCTGGGGGTGGAGCCTAGGGCCTCACAGACATTGGGTCAGCAGTTGTAATGGTTAGTTTGAGTTGCCATTTTGATACAATGAAGACAGTTTCAGTGAAGGATTGTTGAATCAGGGGACCTGTAGGCAGGTCTGTCGGAGATTGTCTTGACTGCTGTTATTGATGTGGAAAGACCCATTCTGAATGCGGGGGGGCATCACTTCATGAAAGGGGCCCTGGACCATATAAGAGGAGAACTGAGCGTGTTTGCAATTATTCTCTCTCTACTTTTTATTTTCCTCCTGAGACAGGGTTTCTCTGTGTAGCTCTGGCTGTCCTGGAACTCACTCTGTAGACCAGGCTGGCCTCAAACTCACAGAGACCCGCCTGCCTCTGCCTCCCACGTGCTGGGATTAAAGGCGTGCGCCACCATGCCGGCTCTCTCTCTTGACTGTGGCTGTGACTATCGGCTTCACTTCCCATCTTGACTTCCCTGCAGTGATGGACTGTAACCTGGAATTAGAAGCCAAATAAACTCTCTGTCCTCTTAGTTGTTTTTGTCAGTGTATTTTATCACAGCAGCAGAAAGGGATGGTCTCACTTTCACATATATGCATCACATACACACAGATGGTAATAGCACATAATTTTTACTAAGTTACTTGTTTTAGGTATTTTATCACGGCAGCAAGTAAAGTAACCAACACATATGCCAAGAATGAAATCTATCCCAGAAGACCTGTGCTGAATCTAACCTGAAAGCCTCCTCCCTGAGGACTAATTTGCATGGTACCAGAAGGCCCCATGCAAGCTTCCAAGGGAAAGAAACAACCAACAGTCCTACCCAGCTATGGTGCCTATGAACCACAATGATGCCCAGCATGGCATGATAACCCTAAGGGTCACTAGTAGCATGCATACCTTGTTGGTAACCAACAGCTATTTAGTCAGTCTTAAGGCCTGCTCCACAAGAGGGAAACCATGTTTGGTACTGGAAACCTAGCCAGTACCTGGGGCCAGTGAAGTCCTGGATCTTGGAAGAGAATCTACAACCACTACGTTATTAAACCAGCATAATCCCTAACTACTAAATATTTATCTCTCTAAACATTTATCCTTATACGCATGGATAAATGTAGCTCTCACCCCCATCAGAGACATTTTTCTCTTTGCAATGGACTATTACAGAGAGCCAAAGCCAGTCAGAATGCCGAGACAAAAGGTCACGGAGTGCCCGGTCCCAATGGACACATGTACTAGACACTTCGGCATCGAAGGCTTGGAGAACATCGCAGAAGGGGGGTGGGAAGATGGGGAGATCCAGAAGGACGTACGTCTGCTCTAAGACTGTCTCCTAGAAACCTGAGAGAGGATGCATCCATGAAGTCTCTTCAGCACCCCTGACTGAACAAGACCTGAACCATACCAAAGGACATGCTGACATGGAAGGGGAAAAGCTCACAGGACTTCAACACTAGACAAGGAGCTACGGGCAACCTGGCAACGCTGAGCAGAGGAGAAACGGTCTGAAGACGCTCACGATTGGTTAACCCATACCACGTGGTCAGCTCTGAGATCTTAACGTACACAGACAGGTAACAGTATATGGACCAAGCAGGTTGTATTGACGTATTTAGGGTGTGTGTGTGTGTGTGCATGCACCCAACAACTAAAGAGAAAGAGGCCATGAGTTTGAGAAAGAACAAGGACTGTGGGTACATGAGAGGGGCTGGCGGAAGCAAAGGGAAGGGGGGGCATGATATAATTTCAAAAAAAAATTGCACATTTTTGAATTTTCCTGAAATAGAAATTTTGTGTTAGTAGCAGTGAACCAAATTATTTGGTTTAATTCACTTTACCAGTGGTAAATCTATGCAAAGAATGATTTACGATTGGAAATAGATGTTCATGATTTATTGTCATGGTTTCTTAATTTCTAGACTATTCTTGTTATATATTGTACTGAGGTATAACTTTTAAAAGGTAGGTTATATTGTGGCAGTTGTCTTTGATAAATATCACAGCACATGATAATCATTAAAAAAATCATAATCATAAACCTATGATTCATCATAATGATTATACATGCAAATATACTATTAAAAAAAGAATGAAATCTTCATATAGACCTCAAAAATAGCAATAGGTTATTTTCAAATATTAAAGGGAAGCATCAATAAAAACAGGGAATTGGTAATGTTATATCTCACATAAGTTAGAAATTTGGTACAGTTTATAACCATTCTCAAGAATGTTAAGTCCTAGCTACACATGGTAACACACATCTTTAATCCCAGCACTCAGGAGGCAAAGGCAGGTGAATCTTTGAGTTTGAGGCCAGCCTCGTCTACAAAGTGAGTTCCAGGACAGCCAGGGCTACACAGGGAAACCCTGTCTCAACACTCCCTACCCCCCCAAAAAATAAATAAATAAAAATGTAAGTCAGAAGCCAGACATGGTGGTGGACATCTTTAATCCCAGCACTTGGGAGGCAGAGGCAGGATGCCAGGCACCTAGTCTACATAGCAAGTTCCAGGCCAGTCAGGGCTAGCTACAGAGGGAGACTCTGTCTCAAAAACAAGGGGAGGGGAGATAGACACACTCTCTCCATAGTTCACAGATACCAGAAGGGACATGTCAAGAAACCAGGACTAGAAAGAAGATGGATCAGTAGGAGACAAAGCTCTGCTTTTGGAATCACTCCCTTCAGTCACAGCCAGGCTCCCTGGCCTGCTGGCTCTGAAATCTGAAGTCCCATTAGCTCAGCTCTCTGAGTCTCTGTTTCTTTGTTGTAAGAATGGAATCAGGTAACACATGGGCAATGGGTAAGGCGGCCCATAAAGACAAAACATTAATCACACCCTTGTACGCAGTCCTGGCTGTCAGGGCATTCATAAAATTCTGCTTTACTGGAACGGTCCAATGCCTGACCAGAGACAGTTCCTGCTGTGCATTCCATGCAGCCATTCACTTGTGCTTACTCAGCTTAGGACTCCGTGTACTCTCAGGCACTGACATTCTATCAATCCTAGAACATGAAGGATCTCTGTAAGTCTCTGCCCATCCTCATTCTTTCCTTCTTTATATCATCCCCTTAGATTCTCTTATCCTAAGATCTCTATCACTTGACATGTCTTCTGTAATCTCTCCTTACAGTCTGTGCTCACATCTTTATTAAGAAAGATTATGTGTATAGGTATTTTGCTGCCATGTGTTTCTGTGCACCATGGGTGTTCATCTTGCCCAAGGAAGCCAGAAGAAGGCATCAAATCCCCAAGAACTGGAGTTGCAGACAGCTGTGAGCCGCCATGTGGGTGCTGGGAATTGAAGCCAGGTCCTCTGGAAGAACATGAAATGCTCTTCACTGAGCTCTCTCCCCACCACCCTGAATGCTATTTCCCCGTATGCTCACTTTTAGGTTGCCTTTGCCAGCTCTTGCTCTGTATTTTCATAGTGTGAGCCCCTCGATAGCACACACTTCCTTGGTGGGGACCCTGCACAGGCTGAGTAAGGATCACTCCTTCACGAGTGCTTGTGCTACTAGCCAAGACTGCTTTTTTATACTGCTCAGCATGGAGCCACAGTTCTCAAGGCTCAGGGAAGACTGTCTTCAAGAGGATGCTCAACACAGACTATGTTCCTACATTGCACCCCATCCCAGCACTTTCGAGAACAGTGATGTTTAAGAGCCCCAGTGCTGTGTGACATATCCTGTTCCAATGCTCTATTTGGGGTCCCTGCTTCAGATACAAGGACTCCTTTTCAGTTCCCACAGGGCAGTTAAAACTCAAGCCCATTGGATAAATACCTCCATTCTGTTCTCTAAAATAGCTGTTGAAACATGTAACATTTGTTGAACATTTAATGAATGCTTGGTATATGCTAACATTCTGCGCATGTTTTATTCCATTTGCATAGAAACTCTATTATCTTTCCCATCTTATGGATAAGGAAACAGACAAAAAAAAAAAAAAAAAAAAAAAAAAAAAAAAGGAACCTGCTCAGGCTTATCTAGCAAGCAAGTAAGCCTCAGACTTGGGATTGAACCCAGACGTGAGCATTAATCCCTGTAAACTGCCACTCCTTCAGAGTTCTCGTGCTCCATCCATCACAGAAACATGGAATGGCTGCAGTAGGAACACACTTTCTCTTCTAGTGAGAAACCCTGAGACCAATCACTTTATTGGGGCTGGGGGGGAGTGTGAGTGTGTATGTAAGTACACACATGCATGATACCATGGTATGCGTATGGGTGGTCAGAGGACGACCTTGGGTGTCAGTCTTTACCTTCTATCTTAAGACAGGGCCTCTTGTTCTCTACTGCAATTGACAGACTAGTTGGCCCATGAGCTTTCAGGATTTCTTCCGGTTTCCTCCCATTTCACGGTAGGAGTCCTAGGACTGCAGATGTGCGCTACCATGTCTGGCCTCATGTGGGTTCTTGGGATCACAACTCAGGTCTGTGCACTTGTGTGACAAGTTCTTTACCACTGAGCCATCTTCCCAGACTCCCCAGCAGATTTTTTTTTTTTAAACAAGCAGAAATGTTAGATGGAAGTCTCAGTTATGTTTTATACTGCATTACAGTATTAAAATATCTGATTGATCATTTGTGAAATTGTTACTTTTCTAGTGATAGCAAGATGTTTGGCATTTTCAAGATACATTATACATTGCTATTTAAATTTAAAATAGGATTCCTCTTTGAGACAAGCTAGTGGAGAACACACAGACAGAATCAAGAACTGACCACGGAGAATAAAGAAATCTTTGACAGGAAGGGAAGGAAGGAAGAGTAGAAGTTGAGCAGGGATCTCAAAGCCACAGGATAAATGTACATTTTCTTACGAAATCAAAATCCTAAATCCATGCTGAAACGGATGGATTATTAACAGCACACCATAAAACACCCAATAACTTATGTTTGAATGAATGAGTCTATGAAAACAAGTGATTATTTAACTCTGCAGTGAAGGGTAACCATAACATCGGAGTGGGAGAAAAACACCAACAATTTTATGGTGCTTACTCGGTACCATGCTCATCATAAATCATTTATTTTCACAGCAATCCTACTCGGCAACTATTATGAACAAGGCCATGCCCTAGTAAGGAAACTGAAGCAGTAACAGGTTAGGCTACTCATTCATGACCACGTTGTTCTCAGAACCGGGACTTCAACATAGCAGAGAGCTCCACAGACTGTAATTCAGTCTCTGAATGCCAAGACTCCATGACCAAGATAGACTGTGAGCCATACGTTGAAGAGTGTGGACAAGTTAGGGGAAGCAGGAAGGGAAACTGACAATACAAACCCTAGTAAAGCCTGGCCATAACGTGAGGAAATGGCTAATACACAGTCTACATGGAAGTATCTCCAGAGACCTATTTTTAAATGGAATAAGCAGTGTGTTGTAGGATCCAGGATGAACTATCTTACTTTGCTTCTTTCTTGCTGTAGGGTTTCTTTCAAGTTATTTCATGCATGTGATCCTATTATTGCCCAACTGGAACTGAAGCTTTTATGGCAACAGAAACATGTCTTTTGCAATCCTCACCACAACACAGCCCAGGGCACATAAAAGGTGCTAAATATATGCTTGTCCAATTGAGCTATAACACTAAAATTTCACTTTCACTGCCTCTTACCTAAGGACACAGATGCAAAAAACAAAAACACTACATAAGATGATATTTTAAACTTACTTAACAAACCCACAAATATTATCTGGTGGGAAACAGAGAGACAAGGGAAGCTTGAGAACAGGGTACTTCTGTCTCTGAAAGATTAAATATGATCTGGATGAGGCAGCAAATTCCCAAAAGAACCTATGAATTAGTTGCTTTTAAAATGAATTAAATTAGTGGACTCATTCTGCTTTCTGACACCATAATGTGGGAAAATTCTGAGTTTGTAATTACAAACATCTGTGCTATGCACATTGAAGGACTAAGCTCATGAGTGCACAGAAAACACAAAGGAACTGCTCTAAGTTATATTCTAAAGTAAAGACAAATGCAATCAGGCCAGGGTCAACTTTAACCTAAGCTTTCATTTGTTTCTTCTCCAGTTTAAGGACTTGAAACATTCACCTTGTCCCATTCTTGACTTTTTCTGCTCCACAGAAAAGCAAACTCTGTATCTCCACACTGTGACAGAAGCAGCACAGTGGGAGCCTGTGAGACATGTGGTGGAGAGCCGGCTTCACACAAGAGCGACAGCCTAGTGAAATTAAATACAATTGGTAACACAGACGTTATTAACAGGATGTTCCTGACATTGTACAGGTAAACAACTAGAATAAAGTGATAATTGGGACACCAAGGAAAAATGGAGCCATTCTTGGAGAACTTGAACATAAGGCATGAAATAGTAGACCAGGAAAGCAACAGTATCATTATTACTGATTTCTGAAGAATTTTTAATATAAAATTAGCTCAAAACCAGGCTGTGATGGTGCAGCCTATAATCTCAGCCCTTGGGAGGCAGAGGCAGGGGGATGACCCCGAGTTCCAGGTCAATCTGGGCTACATGGAGAGTTCCAAGAGTGAATCCTAGTCTCAAAACAAACAAATTAACCAAAAGTAGAAATTGAGCGAGGCAGAGAGGGAAAAGGAGGAAGGAAGGGAGGGAGGGGGAGGGAGGGGAAGGAATGAAATAGAAAGAGGAAAACATGATTAATTCTGAAGAGTTGGTAGGTATTGTGGTACATGCCTGTAGTTCTAGTACTCTGAAGAGTCAGAAGTTCAAAGTAAGGGTGAGCTTTATACATAGCAAGCCCCTGTTTAAGAAGAAAAAAAATTGGGAGTAAATATATCAATTGTAGATACCTTGGCCTAGCATGTACAGAGTCCCAGGTTCTATTTTCAGAAACACACACAAACCAGGAAAAGAGAAAGAACCCATTCTGAAGATCTTGAGCCACAAAAGCATTTTCTCCTGAATGATTTCCTGGCACGTTCTTTTCCTTATCATGGTTAAAAATATCTACCTTAAAAAAAATCTTCCTAAGGGGTTGGAGAGATGGCTCAGTGGTTAAGAGCACTCACTGCTCTTCTGAAGGTCCTGAGTTCAATTCCTAGCACCCACATGGCAGTTCACAACTATCTGGTGCTTTCTTCTGATGTATATATGTACATGTACACAAAGTATCCATATACACAATATATGAATAAATAAAATTTTTAAAAAATCTTCCTAAAAGCTATATAACTTGGCAGTGTTCCATTGAAATAAAAAGCAGGGAGAGCAAAATGAATCCTAAAAACAGAAAAACCCAATTCAATCATTGAAACTTTTCCAAGTAAAGCACGTTGGAACAAGACTGCCAAATGTTTCCACATTGGCGCTCCCATGAATTTTAAAGGCCAAGTTTCCATGGATTGCTGCTAAAGGCAAAATTAATTGTTGTTGGTTGTTTTTATTCTTCACTCTTTTTATTCTTTTGGGGGCCCACCACCCAGCTCCCAAATAAATCACACAGAGGCATATTCTTACTTATAAATGTCAAGCCTTAGCTTGGCTTGTTTCTAGCCAGCTTTTCTCAAATTATCCTGTCTATCTTTTGACTCTGGCCTTTTATCTCTCTCTAGTTCTGTATACCTTTCTTTACTTCTTACTCCTTGGCCTGCTGTGTAGCTAGGTGGCTGGCCCCTGATGTCCTCCTCTCCTTTTCTTGCTCCTCGATCTTTCTTCTCTCTTTTTCTCCTTCTATTTACTCTCTCTACCTGCCAGCCCTGCCTGTCCTTTCTCCCACCTTGCAATTGGCCATTCAGCTCTTTATTAGACCAATCAGGTGTTTCAGCCAGGCACAGTTACACAGCTTCACAGAGTTAAACAAATGCAGCACAAAAGAATGCAACACATCTTTGCATCATTAAGCAAATGTTCCACAGCATAAACAAATATAACACATTGTAGAATAATATTCCACCTCAATTAATGTCCTTTATCCAATACTGAGTATTCTTTACCAGGTCCACTGTAGGGTGGGGCAGAAAAGAAAGTTAATAGGGTAAAATGAGTTGAGACATGAAGTTGGTGTTCTGGGATATCCTAGTTTAAGACACAAACACACTGGTACAAACACCATCAGCAAAAGGACAAGCTTTTAGTAAGGGCTGGGAATAAGCAGGAAATAAGTGTGGGGAAAGCCTACGAACAAAAGCCCAACAAATGTCGCCTGGGCTGGCTCTGAACTCAATTCTCTGGCACATGCCTTCACAGTGCTGGATTATGGGCCTGCAACACCACGCCAGGTAAGGAAAGAATGCTGGACTCCAAATACTGAGGACTGTATTCTACTTCACACACTGTTAATAACTGCTTTGAATAGCTTAGAATAACTGGTTCCCTGTGAACTTTAACTCCTCCAGCAGTAAAATCTCAGGGTTACAGAGGGCTCTTGAAGAGTTTTTTCTCTCTTATAGCTCTACTGAAAATGCTTGCCATGCTCCTGTAAACACCAACATTACTTATAATTTCACTTAAAAGATATGAAGTTTAAAAAAAAAACAACTCTTTATTTGTGCATATGACTCTTAAAACTACTATTAAGCCACAACAAATTGACAAATAAAGCAACAAGAAACACATCAATGAAATCAAGTCAACTGGGGGCAGTCTGCAGAGAGTCAGTACTGTTCACAAACTGAGCCTGGATCACTGTGCAGCCAGCTCCCTTTCAGCTCCAGCGTGCAGGACAAGGGCACACAGGGCCCTAACTCTTCTTCCACCTTCTCTTCCGCTGACTGTGGAGAAATCTTTGTTCCTAAAAGAACTGTGGTGCTGTGCAAAAGGCATGATTTATTAATTTTATTCCACATTTATAAACAGATGTGTAGACTTCAGCACTGAAATGTCACATTGGAATATGGTTTTGTGAGTCTTTTTTTTTTTTTTTTTTTGGTTTTTTCGAGACAGGGTTTCTCTGTGTAGCTTTGCGCCTTTCCTGGATCTCGCGCTGTAGACCAGGCTGGCCTTGAACTCACAGAGATCCGCCTGCCTCTGCCTCCCGAGTGCTGGGATTAAAGGCGTGCACCACCACCGCCCGGCTGGTTTTGTGAGTCTTAAACCTGAATTATCTTAGGTTATTTTCTTTCAGCTTTTCACTGAAATAAAAATAGAGGATTTTAAAAAAAGATTTATTTATTTTGTATACAGTGTTCTGTCTGTGTATATGCCTACAGGCCAAAAGAGGATGCCAGGTCTCATTACAGATGGTTGCCAACCACCATGTGGGTGCTGGGAATTGAACTCAGGGCCTCTGAACAGCCAGTGCTCTTAACCACTGAGCCATCTCTCCATCCCCTAGATGATTTTTTTAAAGAATTTGTTTATTTTTATTTTATGTGCATTAGTGTATGTATGTCTGTGTGAGGCTGTCGGGTGCCCTGGAACTGGAGTTACAGACAGTTGTGAGGCACCCTGTGGGTGCTGGGAATTGAACCTGGGTCCTCTGGAAGAGGATCAGTGCTCTTAACTGAGCCATCTCTCCAGCCCGATGATTTTTTTTTAATCTCACTTTTTTTTCTTTTTGTACTTTTCTAGATTTTACCGTTCTCTATAATAAATGTATTTTTTCCAATTGACTGTCTCAATGACAGTGTCATTAAGACATAATTCTCAACATACAACTCATCCACCTGAAATGGTATAACTTAACAATCCATTCTAGAACATTTTTATCACCCTGAAAACACCCCCCTCACTTCACATCCAGCTAGTGACCACTTCCTACTCCCCAGTGTGCCCCACAGCCTTCTGTACCCACTCGAACCACTAATCTCCACGGTGAGACAAAAGGACAGACAGGGTTCGAGGGCAGCCCAAGCTGTAGTGTGTTCCAGGCCAAAGCAGGGCCACAGTGTGAGATCCTGCCTAAAAGAACGAAACTCCACTAATCAGCCTGTCCCCACAGACTTACCTATTCCAGACATTTCCTATAAATGAAATCAGAGCAGGTGGCAGGTGGATACTGGTGAGTTCAACACCAGCCTGGTCTACATGGGGAGCTCCACGACAGCCAGGGCTACATGAAAGAGACCTTGTCTCCAAACACCAAAAATAAATAAATAATAAACCAGTAAGTAGACAAATAAATGGAATCATGGAATACAGAATAATAAACCAGTAAGTAGATAAATAAATGGAATCATGGAATACAGAATAATAAACCAGTAAGTAGATAAATAAACGGAATCATGGAATACAGAATAATAAACCAGTAAGTAGATAAATAAATGGAATCATGGAATACAGAGTCTTTTGTGGTTGGCCTTGAACTTGCTATGTAGCCAAAGATGACCTCAAACTCCTGCTCCCCTTGCCTCTAGCTAGAAACTGCGGCATTATAGGTGGGTGTGTCCCCAGGCCGATTTGTTTTCAGCTCTTTTCAGTATAATCCAGGAGTAAAACAGCAAGGCTGAATGCTACTTCTGTTTAACGGATTAAGAAGCCGCCACACAGTTTTTCACTGGGGTCAACAAACGTGCGACACCCCATCAGTGATACAGAAAGATTTGGATTTCTGTAACCCCAGTATGAAGCCTATGGCTTCAACTTTCTTTTTCTTCTCCCTCTCAGGACTACTGTCAGTTTGAGCCAGCTTGGGCTACATAAGGAGGTCCAGGCTAGCCTGGGCTACAGAGTGAGACACTGTCTCAAAGACACATTGGACAGCCAGGTGTGGTAGGTAGTACATGCCTGTGATGCCAATACTCGGGAGGCCAAGGCAGGAGTTTGTCATGAGTTCAAGGCTATGTTGAGCAGCAGCACTGGCCAGGGCTACAGTCAGAGTTCAGCAGTAGTGCACCTGTCTAGCACATGCAAGACCCCTGGGCTTCCCCCAAAAGCACTGGATGTGGACATCTGCTAATACTTTCTTAACAGAAACTGCCCCTGTTCCTGACAGTTCTTTACTTAACCCACTCGGGGAAGGCAGAAGGACATCGGAATGATAAATTTAGCAATAATTTTGGCTGGAGATAGTAGTAGTTCAGGGATAGAATACTTGCCAAGCATTCAAAAGGCTAGAGGATCAGTCCTTAGTTCCACAAACAAATAAGCTTAAAAAAAAAAAAAAAGACTCCATCCACCTTTGCCATGTATCTGTCTGCAGAGAGTATACTGTTCTGCTGTTTCAGGAGGTCTGTCTCCTGCATCTTCCATTTTAATGGACCACATTAAAAATGAAGGCTCAGATAGGAGGTTTGGAATGCCACAGTTGCCCAGTATAGAGAGACGATGAACTGTCAGAGGAACTGGGCAGTCACAGCTTGGCTAGATGGAAAAACACGGGAAGCCCAGTCTTGCCTCTCACTGCATGCCCCCTCTGTCCTGTTCAGGCCCCCCGAGAAACGAGGAACACATCACTCACCGCACTCCCTTCACCCTGTCCACAACCTCTTGGGACCATCTTCCTATTTCCTACTAATTCTGTAAACCCTCCTTCCAATTAATAGTCAGTTCATCTGCCTCTCAGACCCAAAAGGACTTATTATTATTATTATTATTAATCATCTACATGACTTTGTGTGCACGTGAGTGCAGGTGCCCACAGAGGCCAGAGGTGTGGGAACCTCTGACTGGAGTGTGAGCTATCTGTGTGAACTACAAGTGTGAGCTGTCTGATGTGGGTGCTAGGAACTAAATGTGGGTCCTCTGCAAGAGCAGTCCATACTTTCAACCTGAGTCCTGGGATTAGAGGCATGTGCCACCACGCCCGGCTTAGCAGCCCCTCCTCTAGGCCCTAGGGCCCTATTTTATTTATTTATTTAGTTTAGTTAGTTAGTTAGTTAGTTAGTTAGTTAGTTAGTTAGTTAGTTTTTTTGAGACAGGGTTTCTCTGTGTAGTTTTGGTGCCTGTCCTGGATCTCGCTCTGTAGACCAGGCTAGCCTCGAACTCACAGAGATCCGCCTTGAACTCACAGAGATCCCGCCTTGAACTCACAGAGATCCGCCTGCCTCTGCCTCCGAGTGCTGGGATTAAAGAAAGGCGTGCGCCACCTACACCCAGCTTTAGGACCCTATTTTAAAGATTCACAATATAATTGCTGTAACCTACAGAATTGGGAAATTCTACAATGCCAGTTCTCACCAGCCTTAAAGGAGACCTCCACAGTAGAGCTGAACTGATCATAGACACAAAGACAACTGAATTGTTTCAGAACTTTTCCCTCTGTGTTTTCAGGAGTCTAAATTTAAAAGGTAGCATTTGAGGATCCGCCTAGTGATGGCTCAGCAGGTGGAGACATGGGGCTCCAGGCTGACACCCTGAGTTCCACCCCAGAACCCACATAAAGGTCAAAAAGGACAGAATGGACTCTACAAACTAGTCCTGTGACCTTAACTTCATATGCACACATGGTACTCACAAAGCTCCTCTGCTCCTCTCTCTCTCTCTCACACACACACACACACACACACACACACACACACACACACACACACACACAGAGTAACATCTAGTTTTTGCTAAACTGACACGCAGGAGGCAGAGGCAGGAGGAATTTTGTGAGTTCAAGACCAGCCTGTTCTAAATAGTGAGCTCCAGGCCAGCCAGGCTACATAGTGAGACATAGTCTATAATAATAACAATTTGCTAAAAGAAATTGAATTCTACATACTACTTATTGTATTATACATTATAATAGTCAAAAAAGTTCCATATGCATTTCCTTTCTTTAAAAAATTAAGTTAAACCAAGCGTGATAGTGTACACCTTTAATCCCAGCACTTAGGAGGCAGAGGTGGGTGGATCTCTCTGAGTTCAAGGCCAGCCTGGTCTACAAAGCAAGTTTCAGAATAGCTAGGGCTGTCTTGAAAAACCAAAAAAAAAAAAAAAAGTTAAATTCACATAAAATCATTCATTGTTTTAAGAGAAACAAATTGTTTTTTAAAAATTACATTTATTTATTTGTATGTGTGTATGTGTGTGTGTGTGTGTGTGTGTGTGTGTGTGTGTGTGTGTGTGTATGTGTATGTACAAGGACATGCAGAGGACAACCTTGGGAGTCAGTTCGCTCCTTCCACGTTGGTCCCCAGGACTGAACTCAAGCCTCTTTACCTGCTGAGTCTTGTCACTGGTCCATGTTCATATTTGAGGGACTTGTCACTGGTCCACGTTCATATTTGAGGGACTTGTCACTGGTCCATGTTCATATTTGAGGGACTTGTCACTGGTCCATGTTTATATTTGAGGGACTTGATTTTTCCTCAAATGTTTTGGTAGAGACTTACACAAAGTGCTCCATGTGAGTATCTGCACAATAATCCCACCATACTTAGTAACATTCTGCTTACCTACAGCCCTAACATCACTATCAAGTTCACAGGCAGTAACACCTGGTCCAGAATCACTCATGAGCCTACGAATTTCAAAGTTAGTCACCAAAGTGGCGGATTTTCTTATATATGTATATCATAATATGTTCTCTTGCATGGATTAGGGTTACTTAAAATTCATTTCTTTAATTCATCTAGGGTAAAGTATAATACTTCATATGGCAAACACAATTTTAACTGTATTATACAACCTAAGTGGAGAGCTCGTCAGCTTATCTCTTAGTCTTCCAAATAAGGAGTAGAAACTTAGTGTTATCATTTTGGGAGTTAAGAAATTACAGTGTCCAGGATAATTCTTACTTTTAATTAAAGGCTCTCAGCGTCTCACATATCCCTTTCAATCTCTCCCGCATACCAGAGGCAGATTAATATTCAGAAAACACCACCTTTCTATCTCACATAAGAAACAGTGGCTCCACATACCTGTGGAACAAACAATTCTTCCTGTCTCAAAAATCCATAATGACATGTTACTGTCTGATGCTCAATTTGGTTCATGTCATCCCATCTTATATTTTTACTGAGCATCAAAATACTCTCTGACACACTCAAATAAATCTCAATATCTGCAACATCCCACGACCAGTATCTCGGTATCTCTTTTAGCCAGTCTACGCAATGCTGAGGAAAATAACAATTGTGTGGATCAGCACAGCATCTACCCAGCATCAGCTGCAGCCCCAGGGTTGGTTGGGTAGCCTCTCTAACACAGCATCCAGGACCAAATGCCACTGCAAAGCTACTCTGAACCCTCACCTCCCGGCCCACCTACCCCTACTCACAGTTAGCCTCAATTGGACCACAACAGAAACTACTGAAAGCGACATGGCAACCAGTATTTTCCTCTCATCTCAGAGGAATGCCTCTCCATCTGCTATTCTAGAATAATCTTTCTGCCTGTCCCCACTTTTGTACTCCTTTATTTCATTACAGAGCATGCCTGTAAGCAAGCCTGTTCCCAGTTCCATTCTGCACACCGGGAAGCAGATCTCCTTGACCCTACTCCTAAATCAATAACTAAATCAATAACTAAATTCAATGAATAACTTTGAACTTTCCACGAAAACTCATCCACAGGAATGACTCTTTACTATAAAACACACAGAAGTCAAAAACTAATGTTTAAAACAAACAGAAAAATCCTGAACATTCTAGAGAGAGGTCCAACGAATAACTTCTGAAGGTATAAAGGCTATAAGGTGGCCAAGTGTGGGGGAGCTCCCTTTAATCCAGCACTCAGGAGGCCTGATACAGGCCAGCCTGGCCTACATTAACTGGTTCCAGGCCAGCCAGGGCTACTCAGTGAACCCTGTCTCAAAACAAACAAAATAAAACAAAACAACAAAAAGCTCCCCTAATGTGCTTTTTAAAGATGAGTTATCACAAATACTGTATTTGGATAGGAGCTTTGGGGAAAAAAAATAATAAAGACAGGTTATCCTCAACTACACAGTCTAAGAAAAGGGACAACCAATAATAAAAATGTTACTAGAAAACATTTTCCAGTGCTTCCCACCCCCGCCCCCAGGTTTGCTGGTCAATTACCCCTTTTCATTTTCCCCTTGGAAAAGATGTGTCGTTGGCATAGGTGGGCTAGAAATGTCCTCATGTCCCCCTGGAGTGAGGAGTCCCTCTTCCTGGCCAATTCATCACACCATCAACACAGATGGGAGATATCAATGGACCCTCACTGCTAAGTAAGCTTTGATTTAACTTTCTTAGACAAGAAAAAGAGTTGGTCCCGTTTCAATAATCAGGTTTTCTCCAAGTTAAAATTCAGTTACCTTTTTCCTCTTTGGAGAATTACTTTTTTATAATTGAGAAGAGGAAGGAGGTAAATAAGGGTTTTAAGGCTTACGTAAGCCCGGGTGCTCTGACCTTTGCTTTCCAAAGCAGGCACCAGAGGCACCAGTCAGGAGAGGGAACATGCTATGGGGGCTCTCTTTTCAAGATCTCTTCTCACACGCTCCTGAGGCAAAGGTCCAGCAGGAACTCCCCGGCAAAGGCTTCCCTGAGCACCGAGCCTTATGGGTGCATCGCACATGCAGCGCAGAGCCCTTAGTTCTAAAGCAGACCTTCTTAGAACAGTTGCTGCCTCAGCCTAGTTGAGGGCTCCGGAAGCAGGACTTGGGCTCTGTACCTAGGCACACCCTCTGAGGCTGTCCAGGAGCTCGGACCTTGCATAAAAGCAAAGCTCTCCACAGCGTGGCTGGGGGCTGGCTGTGAGAATCCAAATACACAAACTCCTATCAGCTAAGAGGGCACCTGGAGGAACAGCAGCTGGCCTTAATGAAGTAAATGCTTTTCTAACTTAGAGGTTACTTTGTCCTTGCTAAGAAAAGACCGGCTTCCATGACCGATTAAATGCCTTGAAACTGGAGTTCACACGTAATACTAAGAAGAAAAACCTTTCATCCTCTTCTAATCCAAATGTTTATGACTAAACTAGGGAAGACACATGACGCTGTTTCTATTTGTGACAGTGTGTACCTAATGTTTTGGGGATAATCTCTAACTGAGACAGAAAAAAAAACAAAAAACAAAAAAATCCACAACAAATCTAAAAATAGTTGGAGCAAAACATCTAGGACACTAGGGACATAACTCAGTGGTAGAGCTCTTGCCTAGACTATATAAATTCCTGGGTTAGGCCAGTGAGAAGGTCAGAGGGTAAAAGTTCAGGGGATGAAGGCACCTGTCGCCAGCCCTGACAACCTGAGTTCAAGGCCCTGAACCCACATGGTGGGAGCAAAGAAGCAACTCTCATAAGTTGCTCTTTGACCTCCATATGTACCTGTGTTGCACGTGTGTCCCCTGGAGCGCACACACACACACACACACACACACACACACACACACACACACACAAATACATGTAATTTTTTAAGTTTTATTTTTCCCCCCAGGGTTCAAGTCCCAGCCCCCAAAACAAACAGAACAATACAAAACACTGACAGTTTTCCTTCTTCATCCTCCCAGTAAGCCTGGGTACTTCCTCCTTTTATCTATGCTGAGTACGAGGGAAGAAATAATGTGGATTTCTTTCTTTTCTTTTTCTTTTTCTTTTTTTTTTTTCCGAGACAGGTTTACTCTGTGTAGCTTTGGTGTCTTTCCTGGAACTCACTCTCTAGTCCAGGCTGGCCTCGAACTCACAGAGATCCGCCTGCCTCTGCCTCCCGAGTGCTGGGATTAAAGGTGTGTGCCACCACTGCAAGGGATTTCCTTCTTGAATCCTTATAACTTATGTACCTTATACTTGGATTAAATAAACCCTTTCCATATTCTACGAGTGTGTGTGTGTGTGTGTGTGTGTGTGTGTGTGTGTGTGAACAAACCTTAAAATCTTTGTACCTTCGTAAGTTAAAAATAAATAATTACACTAAGCTTTAGTAAATAAAACCCATTTTTAAAAAATGAGTCCTCATTGAAAAATCTTTAGCAATGACTTTTGGTTCACCCAGTAATTCTATTAAGTTTACAGAGGTAAGAACTGGACCTGCAAAAGACAGACACGGACGAAGGAAGGCCTACGCATGCATTTAATACAAGAAACAGCAGGCACCAAACTGCCTTCAAGTATAGCACACTTAAGGATTCTCAAACACTCGGGAAAACATATACCCAGTACTCTTAAAAAACCCAGGAAAACAACATTCTGTTGCAGCACAAGGTGCACATATTTTAAGGGAATCATTAACCTAAAATCTACAAGTATCCGAAGAGGTTATTATGCTTTCATTGAAACTAGAACGCGACCACCTCATAACACTGAGTTTTCAAAACACAGCTAAAACAGAAAAAGGGTAAATGACCTCTCAGCTGGTTGTTTTACAGGGAGAACAATGTAGACATTCTCATAAGAAGATTTAACAAATATGATCACAAGACACAATTAATTACTTTTATTTATTTACATTGAGACAAAGTCTTACTATGTAGACCAGGCTAGCCTTGGGCTCACAGAAATCCACTGCCTCTACTCCTTTCTTAAGAGCTGGAATTAAAGGTGTGCATCACCTTAGGGACTCTGATGTAAATTCTTACAATCATAGATACTGTCAAAATGTCAATGCCCAAATGTCAATTAAAGTTGCTAATTTGCTGCTACTGTTTCATAATTCTTACTAGACCGTGCAATAGGGAAAATGCAGATTTGTCATTATTTTGATAGGCACACACTATCTTTCCATTCCAAATGGCCGGTGATGACAAGAACCAGGAAGTCCTAAGATAGCATGGTAGAGTGGGGAGGAGACACAAAGTTTCAACCTCCAAATATGGTCATTGCAAAATCATGCCTAAAACACTTTCAGAAATCTCCAACTATCATAAAACTTAAGAATTTCTAAATATACTATATATTTTAAATACCCCATATGAATTATTCCAATTGCTTAAAAAACAAAAGTAGTCCCTTGTTGAAAATAAATCTATTTTCCCCATGGGGATGATCACAAGGTAAAGTCTGTATTAACGTAAGTCTTAAAGGCTCAAAACGGAAGAGAAAGCAGCATAATAGTTTAAAGACATCAGACCTTTTCATCCAGAACATCTCTTTTTGGAAGCTCTTCAAGCATAAAGTTTTTTTTTTTCTTTTAAAGAAATTGAAAAATTGCCAGGCTATCAGTTTTCTTCCTCAAATAACTAAATGAATTTTTTTTTCTTTTTCAGAAGGGATCTAGCTACATTGTCCAGGTTGACCCCCCCCCCAGGCCCCTAGGCTTGGGAGCCCCCTTTCTCAGCAGCCTCTGTCGTAGCTGGGACCACAGGAATACACAACTTTACCCAGCTTATTTTTCTTTAAGAAAAAAAATTTGTTGTTTTCAATTTTCTTCTTTAGTTTTTGGTTAGATTTTAGAGACAGGTTCTCCTTATGCTGCCTAAGTTGCTCAGGCAGATCTCCAACTCACCATCCTCCTGCCTCTAAAAAAACAAGTTTTACTACATTGTATATTTAAGCTAGATAGCTCCACTGTATAAGATACATATGTATTACATAAGATACATGGGTATTAGAATCGTTATTAAAATGAAACTAATGAATACAATCATCAGGTCAGTTATCCCCCATCCCCCCAGTCATGGCTACAATGTACTCACTTAGCCAAAAGCTTACACTATTCCTAACTGCCACTCCTATGCAGTGGGCTAGCTCAGTCTACCTGGTAGTCTGCAGATTCGATACTTTGTATCCTTTTGCCTGAATCTTCAATTTTCTCTTTGTGGTCCTGAATTTATTCTTTTTTATTTTTTATTTATTCAAACCAACTGCCACCAATGTCTAGTTTTAAATGCAAATGAAAACACTACCAGAATGTACACTTCTCTTTCACAAAAATAAGTCTATCCACCTTTTCCAATTCTCGATTTGCTCCTGCAAACACTCCAGAGGCTGCCTTACAGTGGGTCAGTCTATAAAGACTGGCGTTTAGACAGAAAGCCTGTTTGCTGATCAAGGAAGCAGATATGCTTCTTGTATTAAACTATCAGGAATATTAATTAGGAAATTTATTAGAATGCAGGAGTCAAGACAGGACCAAGACAGAATCCCCACAGAGGTCAGCTCTAAACCTGGTTACTTCAGCTCTAAACCATGGATGGTTTCACTTGAATTAGCATACCTGCTGCCAAGCAGCTCCTGGCAGGTACCCGGATGATGTGCCAGCAGCTTTATACAGAGCTGCCACATTTCTCTTTAACAAACATAAACTCGGGTTCCCACAGTTTCAAAGCCAAAATACCATACCCTCTTTCATTCTAAATTTTGCCTGAAATATTGCCTTGCCCTTGATAAGAAACACCAAGCTACAGAGGACCACATCTCCCAGACCATTAGTCATACTTGAAACTGGTTCAGGAAATAGTACAACAGCAGGTACCCTACCTGTTTCTTGCAACCAAGTTCAAGCATCTCATAGGGCCCCAAGTCCTCCCTACTCAATGCCACCAGACTTACTAGACACAGACTCACAGCCCTGACACACTGCTGACACACAGATGGAAAGAACTGTCACAACGACACCCCAGGAAATGACTGAGCATTCTATTCATCCTAGGATAGTCAATTAACAAGTACTGGGCATCAGTGCTCATCAGTGTCAACATGGAACAGGAAGAGACTTCCTTCCGCACAGAACCCTCGTCCTGCACAGAATCTTCTCAATATGAGAATGGAAACAGAGAGAAAAGGAAAAAGAAAGAAAGAAAGAAGAAAGGGCCTTTTTATGTATCCCGAGAGAATCCAACTCCCAGGGGAGAAAGGCATTTTAAGCATCAAACACCGGTCTTCTGGTTCCGTGCCAGCCAATGAGGGAGGAAGGCATCGGCTACAGGTGACTCTTGAACACTGGCAACGGGGTCAGTCTTAATCGAGATGTGCTGAGTGTGAACCACATCAGAACTGCAGATTTGGCAGAAAATCTTGGAAAATATTGTGGCAACTATGATATACGGAGGATTAAAGCCATTAAGGCTATTTCCACTTGGTAAATGGGACCGCTAGAAAAGTTTTAGAATTAGCTTCTGTTTCTTCTGAATGGTGCTGCTCCAGCCTTGACTCTGACACAAAGCATAACATTCAGTATTTCCCAATTTCAGTTCTCATTTAAAATCTACAAGAAAAAAAAAAAAACCAGTACTTTCCTTTCTCAAGCAATTTGATTATGATAACTTAATAAGAAAAATAATTTAAAGCCAGCCATAAAGTAACCAGCAAGCATATTAGAAAGAAAACTCACTTCAGGGGGGCGAAAACAGCACAGGATACAAAAACCGCAACTGTTAAGAGAATGTGATCACAAATACCTTAACTAAGTTTTTCTAAAACTGTAGGTCTAAATGCTGATTATAATATGCATTGTAAGCTGGGTGATGGTGGTGAGCACCTTTAATCTGAGCACTCACGGGCAGATCTCTCAGTCTGAGGCCAGCCTGGTCTACAGAGCGAGTTCCAGGACAGCCAGGGCTACACAGAGAAACCTTGTTTCGAAAAACCCAAAACCAAAAAAAAAAAAAAAAAAAAAAAAAAAAATCATTTTAAAAGTGAAATGACTGTTTCCTTTTTAGCATCCAGGGCCCCAGGGGTGGGGTGGTTTCTGTATTACTCAAGTGCTTGCAAACACAAACAAGTAAACACTTAACATTATAAAAATGGAAACAACTGAACACGTGACACAAACCTGCAAATCCCAGTTAAGGCAGGAGGAGGAGGAATTTAAGACCAGTTTAAACCACAGTTAAGGGGGAGGGCTTAGTATTCGCAAGCATTCAGACCTGCCTCCTGATCCCCAAAGATACAAATCTATAACCCCAGTGTTTAGGGGATGGAGGAGGGGAGATCGCTGGAGCTCTCTGGCCAGCCAGCCTAACAGAATCTGTTAGGGACAGGTTCAGGGACAGAACATGTCTCAGAAAAGTAAAGTGGACAGTGACTGGGGAAGTCATCTGACATCACACCACACAGGGCACATACATGCATGCACACACAAACATGGACACACATGTATACCACACACACAAACAAAAACCGGGTACTAGGGGGTAGCTTGGAGGCAGGTCATTTACCTAGCTTGTGTAAGGCCCACGGTTTGGCCTCTAACAAAGAAGGGGAGAAGGGGGAATAAGGTAAATAAATATAACTTCTCTTCCACCAACTGCTCAAAAGCGAAATAAACACTGCCCTAAGTTCTCAAGGACTGATTAGGCTGTGGTCCACAGGCACTATGAAATTCTTAAAAATGTCCTTTTCCCACAGTGCTAAGTATATTTACCTTTTGTGGTACCCGGTACAGAATTCAGGGCCTAATACATGCTAAGCAAGTGGTCTACCAAACAGCTACATTATATACCCTTGCCTTAAGAGGCTTATTTTAAAAGCAAAAAAAACTCAAGGATATACTTGGTAAGTGAATTTTGTCATTGCTCTCATATAAAAAATCATTTTGCTATATTCAATTGTTAAAATATTGCTCTGGGGCGGTTAAATCTAGACTACTTCTGAGTTTATCAAAATGCTCATTTTGGGGGATGATCACCTTCCTTTTCTCCTTTCCTGAGACATAGTTTGAGTATATCCTAAGCTAGCCTTGAACTCATAACGCATCCCAGGCTGTCCTCAAACTCATGGAGCCTCAACCTCCTGAATGCTAGGATTAGAGACTTGTACCACTGCCTTGTTACAAAATTTTCAGTGAGGAAAGAATACTAAACAAACAAATTTAAGATCAGTGAATGAAATCCTCGGGATTTCCACAATAGTTAATAACTCCTACACTGTACTAACTTATTCAAAAAGGGCCATCTTCAGGTGTCAATTTTTTATGTCCTTGAGTTTCATCAGCTAAGGATAATCGACGGGCTACTTGGCAGGTGACACATTCCTCAGACACTCTTTTCCTTGTGCATTTAAATGCCAAGCTCAATTATGCTGCCAGCAGAGTAAGCAGAAAGGATTGTACATATTTTAAACTAGGGAGTTGATTGGCCGCAGCTTCCTGCCTTGATGGAAAGGATAATGGGTAAAGCTTTGAGTCCGATCCCTCAAACACTGAAACCACTCTCAAAGAATCGGATCTTCTAACATTGCCCCAAAGACTGCCAAAATTCCCATTAGAACATTCTATTTTTAGTCTTTGCGATCGGCCTTTTAAATTGCATTCTACAATACAATGTGCTTAACTAAGTTTACACAGAAGAATAAAGACGCTTCCTAAGGCTTTAATCCTTTTAAAGATAGGAAAGAATTTTAAGCTTTCAAATCTTATTTTCTGTTCAGCCTTAAATTTAAGTCTTGCAAATATGCATATTAAAAAGAAAAGGTAAATCTTGGCCCAGAGGCAGGACAAGAAGGGAGACAACTAGGCGATTTCCAGACAACCAAAGAGGTGACGGTGGAGGGGAAACAAGGTATGGGGGCAAATAAAAACCACCCGCAGGAAAGCGAGCGAGCACAGGCGACGGGCCACCGAGCAGAGAGACACCAACGCGGAGTAGAAGCCGCAGGATCCCCGGGGAGGCGAGCGCGCGCGGAGAAATTGGCGCGATGCGCGACAACAGCACACCCGCAGAAAAGCGGGGGAAACCGAGAGGGGGCGGATGCAAAGGGACCCACTGCAACTCCCGGGACGACAGCGCCCGGGGAGGAGCGAGCGAGCGTCCGCAGCTCCGCGGCCGCCGAGCCGGCAGATCCCCTGCAGCCCGGCTGCTCTTCTTACCTGGGCATCCGAGGCAACGCAAGGGCTACCGCCGGGCGCCGGGTCTGTTTCCAGCCCCGCTTGCTGACATGGCGGCCGACGAGCTGTCACACAGCTGGCTCCGGTCTCCCGCGGCTCTGGAGGATCGGACACCTCCAGCCTTCCCGCCCCGCCTCCCTCCGCGCGCCCTCCCGGCCGGCCGCCGGACCGAGGAGCATAGAGTGCGAGAGGCTAGAGAGGAAGCGCCGAGGGCGGGCGACCATAGAGTTCCAACCCGGACACACCCGGATAGTCCACTCACAGGCGTCTGGGGGCGGAGCCTGGGCGGAAGCGGAAGCGAGTGCAGAAAAGGCTGAGGCTCCGGCGTCCGCATGCGCCGTTTGTAGTGTTTGTTTCCGCCCGGCCTAGTGCGTCCGTGTGTTGCTGTTGCACGTGGGGATGTGGTGCTACTTGTTCTTTGCAGAAACTACCCAAACTGGTGGTTGTGGTGGACGTTAGAGGAGGATGTGGGGCCCGGCGATGGGGCTGCCTCCGCGGCTGGCGCTGTCAGTGTTGGCCGGTCCCGGTCGCTCTTGTATTCTGGGGTCTGGAGCTGCGACGTGGAAGGACTGGCAAGCGAGGAACCGTCGTGGCTTCTCTGACTTTTACCTGCAGCCGTTATTTGATCATGATTTCGAGGAATCACCCTTTTATGCACCCAAGGGTCGATCCGAGCCTACGCGTCACGTGGCGTGTAAGAAATTGGCCAGGAACCTGGTACGAAACATCCTGGGGTTCCAAAAACCGTCTCGTCAACTTGTACTAGAGTGCAATCCAGGTGAGAGAACAGGTTTGCTCTTAACCTTTACATCCCCAGTTTTCTAAATTAGGTTTATTTATTGTGCGTGCGCGTGTTTAGTTCAGAAGACAACTTTGGGAGAGCCACTTCTATCCTTACACCGCATGGGTCTCGATGATGACAGCCTCTTGAGATGAGGTTGTCAGGGTAGACGCCAAGTGCTTTTGCCCTCTGAGCATTTTCCTTGGTCCTGAACTGTCTTTTTCCTTTTTTAAGCACCACTTCTCACAGAAAGTCGGTTCCGTTTAGACTTGACAGTAGTTTTTATGACGAAACATTCAGATAGTCCATGAGTCAGAGGTAAGCTGCAATCTTAAATAATATTGTTTCTAAGAAATAGTGAGATTTGTTGAGGAGTGTAAATTTTGCTGTCATTGACATCCTGGAATGCTCTTCAGTTACCTGTTGGGATGTTGTGGGTTCAAGTTAACTGTCTAATCATCTTTTTTTGTTTGTTTGGTTTTTGTTTTTTGGTTTTTTCAAGACAGGGTTTCTCTGTGTAGCTCTAGCTGTCCTGGATCTCGCTCTGTAGACCAGGCTGATTAAAGGCATGCACCACTAACGCCCAGCTCATCTTTTTACATATGTTTTTACACAAAAAGAATCATATCTAGGAATGTTGTGATATTTAAAATGTGTAAAAGTCAGCTTTGAAAGAAACTATGGCATTTTAATCCTCACAGAGGCAAGCAGATCTCTGAGTTCAAGGCCAGCCTGGTCTACATAGCTAGTTCCAGGGCAGTCAGGGCTACATAGAGAGACCCTGTCTCAAAAAACAAACAAAAAAGAAAAAGAATATTGGTGGCGCACACCATTAATCCCCAGCACTCGAAAGGCAGAGCCAGGCTGATCTCTGTTAGTTTGAGGCCAGCCTGGTCTACAGAGTAAGTGAGAGAAACTATGTTGTTTATTTTACAAATAAAGTTTTTCTGTTAATATACCAGGTCCTGGAATCCTGACTGAGGCATTACTTAAAGCTGGTACCAGAGTGATTGCCTTTGAAAGTGAAAAGTCTTTTATTCCACATTTAAAGGTATATTTTTATGTTCCTAAAGTCATTTGTTGTTCTGTCCACTAACTTTGAGTGGGCTAAAGAAGTTAGCACAATTTCTTCTTATAGATCTTTTTAGGGTCTATGTCTAATATCACTAAAGACTAGGACCCATTGAGTCTTTAGTGCTTGTTGAGTAACTTAAAGCTTGGGAGTTCTGGGCTGTTTTCTAATTCCTATTGGGGCCCAGAAGATGGTACCTCAAAGTGTGACACGTTGACATGCTGAGTATTTTGAAATAAAAGACAGTTGGAAGCCCACAAGTGTAGCCTCAGAAATAAGGTATCTCTGCTTTCCTATCTCTTTACTTCTTTCTCCTTCAAATGGAGCCAGAGACCAGAACTCCTATTCCCAAAGGGCAGTCATAGAAGCCAGGACCACCTCACTGCAAAGCAAACCATGGCCTGTGATTATTGTTAGCTTTCTGTGTGAGAGCTGCCTGTAAAGACAGTCTCCGACCTCCTTTGTTTCATAGTAGATCATAAGTCCTTTTCCTCCCAGAAGCCCTCACCCTCTGTCCAGGAGGAAGGAACGGCACAAACATGAAAGAGGCTAAGAATCTGGACAGACGGGCCTGGGGTCTGCCCCACCTTTGGTTGCTTATAGTAGATCACACTCCACTTGTGCAAGCTCATCCCCACATAGCTGCCCGTTCTCCATTGACTAAGCTTAATAAAATCGGGTGCTTTCCTCTAAATCTCGGTAGGACCACTTGTTACATAAAGCTCGGTTAATTAGCTTGTTACACTTTTCAATTGGTAACCTACCTTTGGTTAAATGAGTGTGGTTTGTTCCCTTAAGATCAGGAGGGAGCGTGTCACGTCTTCCCCTTCCTAAAAAGTCTAGCTGAGTGATATATAATTGGTCACTAAGCTTGTGACCTTGCCTTTTTGTGAGCTTAAAATTCAAGAGTGAATGCTAAGTGAATCTGTGTAAACTCTGAGTTTAGTTAGGACTTAAAATGAAGCAAAACCAGGTTTGATATGGTCAAATGCAGTTGCAGAGTGCTGGATTTTCCTCCAAATGGTTGTTTCAGTGTTTCTGAGTCTTTAACTGACAGCTGACCTCTTGAGAGGAAATTAGTTCAGAAAACTTATACCTGTATATCTATGCCAGTTTTCTGAAAGCGTGGAGAACGGATGACTTGACTTTAAAGTGCTGTGCTGTAGCTCAAATCCGAATTGGTCTTAGTAATAAAAACCCAGAGTCAGATGTCAGGGTGAAAGCTGAAAGATCAGAGAAGCAGAGCAGCCAGCCAGTAGAAAGGCTTCTTACCTCTAGCCATCCTCAGACTGTCTCCACTCCACCTTGTCACTTCCTTTCTCTGCCCAGCCATACCACTTCCTGTTTCCTCCTCCCAAGTTCTGGGATCAAAGGCATGATCCCAAGCTGGTGTTAAAGGTATGTGCCACCAGTGCCTGGCCTCTAGTAGCTACCTCTGCACTCTGATCTTCAGGCAAGCTTTATTTGTTGGCGGTGGTGGCGCAGGCCTTTAATCCCAGCACTCGGGAGGCAGAGCCAGGCGGATCTCTGTGAGTTCGAGGCCGCCTGGTCTCCAAAGCGAGTTCCAGGAAAGGCACAAAGCTACGCAGAGAAACCCTGTCTCGAAAAACCAAAAAAAAAAAAAGCACAAACAAAATATCACCACACTGTGTGGCAACAAAACATTGTAGAAATAGCTATGACATCTAAAGATTTAATTTTTTAAAAAACGAAAAAGAGCTATGGTATATCAGGTTGGTCTCATCTTCATAGAACTTCTTCTGCCTCCCAAGTACCTGTAATCCTAACATGTGGGAGGCAGAGGCAGAAGAATCACCCAAAGAGGTCAGCTTCATCTACGTAGTGAGTTCCAGTGCTACCTAGTGAGACCCTGATTTAACATTCCCCACACCTCCAAAGGAGGCAGCTTTATAAACAGCGAAAGCAATCAACAAAAAGAAAGGAAAATTTGTTGGTGATTTGTTTTTGTTTTTTATTTCAGATTTTTGAGACAAGGTTTCTCTGTGTCCTAGCTGTCTAGGAACTCCCTCTGTAGATCAGACTGGCTTCACCTACCTGCCTGTCTTTCGAGTACTGGGGTTAAAGGCATGCACCGCCACCATGCCTGGCTTGGTTTTGTTTTTAATGTGGTGCTGGTGGTTGACTTCAGGGCCTTGTACATGCTGCATGAGTACTGTACTACTGAGCTCCACAGGCTCCTAGGGAAGATTACTTCTGTATCAGACCTCTTAGAAAACTGTTGCACTTGGACCGTCTTTTCCTGCAGTGGTTGATTTTTAGTTCCTATGTTAAATTTGAGGCATATTAAGAATACTTGTACCTTCACATGAGAGCTTTGAACTTTTTTTTTCCAAGACAGGGTTTCTCTGTGTAGCTTTGTGCCTTTCCTGGGACTCACTTGGTAGCCCAGGCTGGCCTCAAACTCAGAGAGATCCGTCTGCCTCTGCCTCCCGAGTGCTGGGATTAAAGGTGTGCGCCACCACCACCACCCGGCTACTTTGAACTTTTTTATTTGAGGTGCTATAGTGCCTCCCTGGGCCTTGTGCATGTTTGGCAGATGTCCTATCATCAAGCCGTATATATTCCCAGCCTTTGAATTGTTCAGACCAGATCTCACTATATTATAGAGATAGACTGGTCTTAAACTTAACTATGTAACCCAGGCCCTCCTAGAATTTGTAATTCTCCTGTCTCAGTTTCCTGAGTGATGAGATTGCAGACATGCCCCCATGTGCTCAGCTATTTATTTTTCTTAATTTTTGAGGTAGATCTTTGAATTGTAGCGCGGTGTACATGATGAAATTTCTGATGTCACCTTCTCGTCTCTTCAGGCCTTAAGGAATAGTGTGGGTGGAGAGATGCAGGTGATTCACGGTGACTTCTTTAAAATGGATCCCAGACATCAGGAAATAATAAAACCAGAATATGATTCACGTATCGTTTTTCAGAATTTGGGAATAAAAGCACTTCCTTGGTCAGCAGGTAATTTTTGTCTTTCATTAAAGTTAATTCTTTATAAACAGCATTTTCTTTACCAGTATGACTCATTTGTTTACTAGACGTATATGCAATATAGAGATTTAGATTGTTCAGTTAATAAGCAACTGCTCTTATACTAAACATGCCATTCCTGTTTCCTGCATATAAATAACCATTTTATTTTCGTACAGGACAAGTTATATTTTAAGTGCGGGGGCTTAGTTATTGAATTCTAATTGTATATATTCATTGTACATGGGACTGTATTACATAAGAATTTTCATATAAATGTATGTTTAAATATGTGTTGTTCATATGAATTCCCTTTCATATCACCTTGTCTTAGGGTTTCTTTTGCTGTGAAGAGACACCATGACCATGGCAGCTTTTATAAAAGAAAACATTTAATTGAGGTGATGGCTAACAGTTTCAGAGATTTAGTCCATTATCATCATGGCAGGAACCATGGTAGCTGGATATATGGCGGTGTGCATGCAGACATGATGCTGGAGATTCTGCATGTAGATTCAAAAGCAACAGGAAATGAATTGTCTCACTGGGTGTGGCTTGAGCATATATGAGACCTCAAAGCCCGCCTCCATAGTGACACACTTCCTCCAAGACCACACCTACTCCAAAAAGGCCACATTTCCTACCAGTGCCACTCCCAAACCACACACCTTTTTATTTATAATTCTTTTTAAAGACTTATTTATTTTGTGCGTGTGCGTGTTCTGCCTGTATGTTTGTCTATACACCATATTGTTGCAGTACCTATGGAAGCCAGAAGAAGGCTTTGATCCCTGAACTGGAATTTTAGATGGTTGTCAGCCACCATGTGGGTGCAAGGAACTGACCAGTGTCCTACAAGAGCAGCTAGTACTCTTAACCACTGAGGCATCTCTGCAGCCCCTCCATACTCTGCCTTTCACCTGGTCTGCTACCCTCCTCTGTTCTCTTACAGCTTTGCTTCTACACATGACTTTATGTATCTGTGGAAAATCTAATAACTACATATGAAGAAAACAAGATATTTGTCTTCTGAGGCTGGCTTAATTTGCTTAATATGATAATCTCCAGTTTCTTCCCTGAAAATGACATAACTTTGCTTTTTACAACTGAAAAAAATGGCATTGTGTATTGTGGTCAGTTTGAATGCATTAATAATAAACTATAATGCCGTCTTGATGGGTTGTTCCATTAATGAGTACAAAGTGACCTTTATGTCTTCCAACTTGTTTGTGTTTGGAGTCTGTTTTGTCTATTAGAATGGGGACACCTGCTTATCTCCCAGCCCCGTTTGCTTGGAACACCTTTTTCCATTCTTTCACCCTAGGGTCGCTCCTGTCTTTGACCTGAGCTCTGGTTCTTGGAAGTAACAAATAGTGAGATACTGTTTTTGTTGTTGCTTTTGTTTTTTGGGGGGGTTGTGGTGGGGAGAGTGGTGTTTTGGTTTGTTTGTTTGGAAAGGTCTCACTGTGTAGCTTGACTGGCCTGGAACTTACTGTGTTGCAGGCTAGCTTCAAACTCATAGAGCTCCGTTTGCCTCTGCCTTGGTGCCCCCCACGCCTGACTTAGGTCTTGTTTTTAAATTCAGTTTGCTCATTTGTACCTTTTGATTGGGGAATTTAGGCTACTAACAATTAGCATTATTATTGAAAAGTATCTATTAGTTCCTGCTATTTTATTGATCTTGTAGTATTTGGTGTTTTTCTCTCCTTTGCTTAACTACTGTTTCTAGTGTATTTCTCCTTTCCTCCAGCCTCCTGGATGTTTTTATCTTTCTCTTCAGTTTGAAGAATTCTTTCAAGCATCTTCTGTGGGGCTCACTGGTTGAATGGTTATGAATTCTTTAGTCTGCCCTTGTCATGGAATGTTTTTCCTTCTCTCTGATTGTGACAAAGCTTTGTTGGTTGCAATATTCTGGGTTCACAGTTGTCATCTTTCAGAGCCTGGAATGCATCGTCCCAAGCCCTCCTGTCTTAGTTTCTGTTGAGACATCTGCTGTTACTCTGCTGTCCTTCGTTTACATGCAGCTTGCCACTTCTCCCTCCCAGCTTTCAAAAGCTGTCTTTGTTCTGTATATTGAGTGCATTTTTGTTTGTTAGGTTTGGTTTTGATTTTGATTTTTCAAGACAGGGATTCTGTGTAGCCTTGGCTGTCCTAGAACTCTCACTATGTAGACCAGGCTGGCCTCAAACTCAGCCTGCCTTTGCTTCCTGATTAAAGGCGTGTGCCACCAGCACCCAGCTGAGTGTTTCGACCATCAATGAAGTGGGAAGGTTCTTGTCTGCTTGCGTCTGTTTGGTGCTCTAAATGCATTATGACTTGAATGGGCATGTCTTTACCTAGATTCAGAACTTTCTCCTATGATTTTAATTAGAATATTTTCTATGTCTTTAGCATGAATCGTTCTTTTATGCTCATGGTTTGTAGATTTGGTCTTTTCTTGTGGTATCCCACAGATCTCAAATGTTCTGTTGATACCTTTCAGTTAGTTTATTATCATTTTCTGAATGTTCCAGTTTCTCTTCTTTGTCTTAAGCCCAGGTAGTGCACCTTCGCTTTGATCTGTTTTACCAGTGATGCTTTCCACAGAGATTTTTACTTGACTTCCCGAGTTTAATATTTCAAGTATTTTTCAAGTATTTCTATCTACTTCTTGAATTTCAATTTATATCTGTACTTAACCTTATTTCATTAAGCTGTTTGTGTTCTCTTGGAATTTGTCCAGGAATTTATTGGTATCCTCTTTGATTTCTTTGGATATACTTACAATCCCTAGTACAACCCTAAAAGTAGAAGAGTGTCTGCAGGAACAATCACTATCGAAGGGTAGGCCCACTATGAACATATAATAGCAGTCAACTACGCAATTCCCTTTACGTGCCAATCATTGTAGTCAGTACAGGAACACCGATGGTATGATGTGTCTTAGGCTCTCAGTCACTGTGTCTGCATGGAAAGGAGAAAGGTAGAGTAAGGTTAGTGAGGAGTATTGAGTTGGGGGAGAGTAGGAGAGGAGGGAAAGATTAACAAAAGGGTAACAGTAGGAACGGCAGGATGTCTGTGAAGCAGTTTTAGCTAAGGTTAGCCCAGCGTTCATGCGGGCAGCTCACAGCCGTGTGTACCAACAGCTGTGGGAGATTCGATGCCTCTGGCATCCTTGTGCACCTGCACTCAACATGTGTGCCTACATGCAGAAACACACATCAGTGAATAATTTTAAAATCATTAAAATCAATCTTAAAAATAGAAAGACACATTATCAAACAACCTAAAAGATTAAACGAGTCCCAGCTGTTGGGAGGCTGAGACCAGAGACCCTACAAGCCTGTCTATATAGCCCATGTGCTTTGGACAAGCCTGTGGGACTAAAGAAGAGGGGAGAGCAGGATAGAGGACAAAGTTAGCCTGCTGACTTGAGTATTGAACAGAGGTGAGCACGCGGGGAAAGAGCTGGTTGGGGATAGAGAAACTGCGTGCAGTCTCACCTGATTGCTGGCTGCAGCCTTGCACCTGGATGCCTGTCCGTCAGGTCACAGATGCCCAGTCTGTCGGGGGGCATCCTTCATGGGTCTGCTCATACATAAGAGTCGCACCTGCGGTAGGCCTTCAGGAGTCCAGTTTCGAAAGCTTATCCTGCTCCTCGGCTGCACTTCCGGATGTCTAGGGTGTGCCACCCCACACAAGTATGTGTTCTCCTATAGGCTCCCTCACCCAGGTGTCCGTCTCACTGAATATTGCATGGCTCTATCTAATTCAGATTTTTTCCAATCTAGTTCCATGACACTTTTGGGGAGGAAATGGGGGCCAGGACTAAGCTGCTGACTCAGCAGAGGGTTTTGTTCGTTCGCTCTTTTCATGTGCTTGTATGTAAGTATATACATGTACATACCGGTACCCTTAAAAGCCAGAAGAAGGCATCAGATCTCCTGGAGCTGGAATTACAGGTCATTGTGATCCACCCAAGGTGGGTGCTGGCAACCAAATTTGAGTCCTCTGGAAAAGCACCAAGTGCTCTTAACTGCTGAGCCATCTCTCCAGCTCCAAGAATCTTTTTAAAATGGTGTTCTGCAGCTGCTCTCATGAGTGCCAAGAGGAAAGGGTGTTTCCCCTGTATCTCCCCCGTCATTGCCGTAGGCACCTGTCTTAGTTAACGTCACTATTGCTGTGATGAACGCTACGGTCAGAGCAACCTGGGGAGGACAGGGTTGACTTGGCTTACATTTACACATCCCTGTTCATTATGGAAGGAAAGCAGGGCAGGAACCTGGAGGCAGGAGCTGATGCAGAGGCCACAGAGAAGTTCTGCTTACTGGCTTGCTCCTCATGACTTGCTCAGCCTGCTTTCTTATAGAACCCAGGACCACCAGCCCAGGGATGGCACTGTTGCTTGAATTTCTATTGGTCTTTTAATAAAAAACCCAGTACCAGATATTGGGGTCAATGCTGAAAGATCAGAGAGACAAAGGAACAAGCCACTAGAGAAACTTCTCACCACTACCGAATCCTCAGGCCGAATGGAAGGCGAGATCTGTCTCCACGAATCCTCTGAGTGAATGCCTCTGTGTCCTCAGCTGAAAGGCTCTAGTTCCTGTCTCCTCACACCTTATACGCCTTTCCCACCCAGCCATTTCACTTCCGTCCTACTGCTGGGATTAATGGTGTGTGTGCTTCCCAGATACTGGTATGAGACCTCAAGTGCTGGGATTAAAGGTGTGTGCCACCACAGTCTGGCTGTTTCTCTCCTAGTCTGAATCAATCTCATGTAGTCCAGGGTGGCTTTGAACTCACAGAGACCCAGACAGATCTCTGCCTCCCAATTAATCCCGATTGGATTAAAGGTGTGTGCCACCACTGCCTGGCCTCTATGTTTAATCTAGTGTCTTGTTCTGTTCTCTGATCATCAGGCAAATTTTATTAGGGTACACAATGAATCACCACATAGCACCACCCACAATGAGCTGGACCCTCCTCCGTAAATCAGTAATTAAGAAAACGCTCTACAGGCTTGCCTCCAGCCTGAGCTTACGGAGGCGTTTTCTCAGTTGAGGCTCCCTCCTCTCGGATGACTCTAGCTTGTGTCAAGTTAACTTAAAACTAGCCAGCACAGCAACTTTTGTGTTCTTCCTTTTTTTCCTCTTTATGTGTTCACATTCGTGTGTGTGCATGTACACGTGTATGCCTGTGGAGGCCAAAGTTTGATGTTGAGTGTCCTCCTCAATCACCCCATGTCTGTCACTGAACCTGGAACCTAGTTAGGTAGACTGGACAGTAAAGCCTGGGGGTCTGGAGTCAGGTTCTGACACCTACACAGTAAACCCTTCTCTGAGTGAGCCCTCTCCCTAGCTCCCAACAGTATCTCATTTACTTCATTACTAGACTGGACAGCTTATGGGTATTTACCCACCTCTTCTGATAATGTCACCCAGCTGTCCTCAGTTACTTCCTTGGTGATTCTAGCACACCATACCTGCATGTCACCCACCATCTTGGATCCTTAATTGAAATAGTTACCATTGTTAACTTACTTTGCATCAATAAAATGTGATCATAGGAAAAAGTTTTAAGAACCTTATGCAAGTTTATGCTTGTATCCCTAACAGGTGTTCCTGTAAAAATATTTGGAATCCTACCAAATAAAGACGAAAGACGACTGCTTTGGAAAATTCTGTTTGATCTGTATTCCTGCGAGTCTATATACAGATACGGACGAGTAGAGCTGAATCTGTTTGTTACTGAAAAACACTTCCAGGTGGGTTGTCAACAGTGACTGGTGTTGCTATTGAGAGAGAGTGCTGGAGAGAATGCTGTAGTCTTCTGAGGAACTTCAGCTGAATTTTTTTTCATTTGGGTCCCCTGACATTTGAGAGTTTTAATTATTTTACAGTGTACAGTTTAGTGGCATTAAATATGTTTATATTCTACATCCAGTACTTGTGGTCTAGCTCCAACATTTTTTAGATATTCCACTGAGCACTTAACCCCCGTGCTCCCATTTCCTCAGGCTTTACTGACCATTGTCCTGCACCCTCTCTGAGCTTGGCTTCGAGTCATTCGACCTTTGTCCTTTTGGGGCTGGAATGACCTTTGTCCTTTTGGGGCTGGCTTACTGAACTTAGCATGGTATCTTCAAGTTTCTCTGTGTTACCGTGTGTTGAAATTTCCTTCGTTTTTTTTTAACTGAATATTATTCTGCTATATGTACTCACTAAAATTTATCTATTCATCTGTGAAAGAACACTTAGCTGCTTCCACTTCTCAAATATTATAAATAAAGCTGCCACATACACAAGTTCTCGCTCTCAGGTTGTGGCAGGGGTGGTGTGCAGGTGGATTTGTAATGGATTTGTAATCAGCCCCTGATGTCATTGCATGGGAGCCACCTACTTCTTTGATTTTTTTTTAACTTTTTTCTTTCTTTACCTCTATTTTACTTCTTCATTGATCTACTCACTAGGACTTGTAGTTTGCTGTTTGTCTAGACTAGTTGGCCAGTAAGCCCCAGGGATCCGCCTGTCTCCGCCTCTCGCCGTGAGTTACAGGCCTGAGCTGCTGTGCTGGCTTTTCCATGGGTGCTGAGGACCTTGCTCAGTTCCTCCTGTTTTTGTGGCGAGCACTTTACACTGAGCTGCCTTCCCAGCCCCTGCTTTCCGTGGTTTGGGTTCATATATCTAGAACTAGCGTTGCTAGATCGTGTAGTGATTCTAGTTAATGTTTTAAGGAAGTGCCATACTGCTTTTCTTGCTAGACACACTATTTTACAACAATAGTGCACAAGAATTCAGAGTTTTTCCCCATCATACTTGTGTTTCTTTTTATTTTATTTTGTGAGGTTCTTTTTGTTTGTTTTGATTTGTTGTTGTTTGTTTGCTTGCTTATTTTTCGAGACAGAGTTTTCTGTGTAACAGCCCCGACTGTCCTGGACTCACTTTGCTCCAACTCACATAAATCTGCCTGCTTCTACTTCTCAGGTGGTGAGATTAAAGGCGTGTGCCACCACATCCAGCTAATTTGTGTTTCTTGTTAGTGTATGTGTGGAGGTCAAAGGTGTGTTCCAGGGATCGAACCCAAGTCAGCAAACTTGGCCAGCTGCATCACCTCACGGCCCCTTTCTTTGTGTTTTTGATACCATCTCATAGTTGGATGAGTAGTGTTTCAGTGTGTTAGTGTTTTCCTAACGGCTAGTTATGCTGAACGTCTTGGTTTTCTTACCAGTCATTGGTGTATCATCAGTCCATCAAAATCTTGTGTCCTTTGTGGTTTCTCACCACGCTGACTACTTTCTCTATGACAGAAGGGCACATCAGTGCTTCTTTCCATTGACAGTGGAATGCATGTCCTGACAGAAACAGCAAAGGAGGTTGGTTTTCTAGACAGTGTACACTGAAGAAAGCTAACCCAAAATCGATAGCTGCTTGATCATTTCACAATCATATTCCTAAAGAAGAAGCAGGGATACTGAACAATAGAAAAACCACCAGCTTCCTTCAGATGACCTTTGTTGTATAAGGACTAGTGCAGATGGACTGTCATTATCTTGGCAAGTTGTGCCTGGCTTGTTTGGGAACCTTGGCTGTTCCTGATTTCTGGGAAAAGCAAGTAAACAATATTGGTTCACCTTAGTGGCTTGGAACTCAAGTCTGAGTGGCTCCAGTTGGACTTTTAGTCTGCTCTTTGGGCGTCTGGTGCAGGGACAGCAGCCTCTGCTTTTTTCCTTTTTAGTGAGAAGGCACCCTGCAGCCATGAACAGTACTGTTAGAATCGGCTACAGACCACAGCGCTTCCTGTGCGTGAGCTTTGCTCCAGAATAGCAGCAGTGCCCATTTATACATAAAGGAACCCTAGGTAGGAATAATGGTGCAGGAAATGAGGGAATGTGTCCTCGCCGAGATAGTAAATATTGGCTAGCCATGTAGAATGAGAGTAGAGAATCCCGATCCATATACCTACATACATGTCTACTATAAATAAACAAGAGATGAGAACAAGGTACGGAAGAATGCTCATCGGGTTGTAAGTTGGCCACAGTGGCCAAACCTGTGATCCAGCTATTTGGGAGGCACTTAGTGGGTAGAGGAAGAAGGATCAGAACTCAAGGTCATCCTCCAGTGTATAGTTGCACACCAGCCTGGGCTACATGAGAACAAAAATTTTGTCTTGCTTACAGCTTCTTTAACATGGACTTTTCCATGATATCCTTTCTCGGTGATACCTTCCATTTACTGATGGTATCATCCTTAATGTCCAGCAAGAGTCTGCCTTGCTGGGCAGTGGTAGAGCACCCCTTTACCAGCACTGTGGAGGCAGAGGCAGGCAGATCTCTGAGTTCGAGGCCAGCCTGGTCTACAGAGCAAGTTCTAGGACAGCCAGGGCCACACAGAGACACTCTGTCTCAAACAAATAAAAAAGATTAACAATTATTTTTTATTAAAAAAACAACATTTAGAGTGTGTGTGTGTGTGTGTGTACACTTGCATTCACTCATGCTCATACACACCGTTGTTAGCCATGTGGGAGTCAGGAAACAACTTGGAGGTGTTGTTTCCTCCTTCCACCATGTTGGTCCCAGGGATTGGACTCAGGTCGTCGGGCTTGGTGACCAGCACCATCTTATCATCCTCAGCCATAACAACTCTTGATACACAACTTCGTAGCTCACCTAACATGGAATTCTAGCATAGGTCTCTTTTTCCATAGTCCATGCTGTTCTGTTCTGTTGTTGTTGAATCCATAGTGTAGGAATTGTTTCTGTCTTAATTGTGCCTGTGGCTAAATGATGAGTTTTTCCTATTTGTGTTTGGTTTTAGTTTTTGAAACAGTCTTGCTCTGTAAACTGGGCTGGCTGTGGAACTCACTATGTAGCCCAGGCCAGCCTTGAACTCAGAGGAATCCTGTCTTAGTCTCCCTAGTGCTGAGGTTACAAGGTGTTTGCTACCATGTCTGGTCATTATACATTTTTTATTTTAGTTTTTCTTAACTAAGATTTCCCCCTGAAATGCCTTATTAAAAGTGATAAGTCTGTGTCCCATGTGCATGTAGTGCCTGAGGAGGTCAAACAAGGGCATCGGATCCTCTGGGTCTGGAGTTACAGACAGTGGTTGTGACATGTCACGTGGTTGCTGAGAACTGAACCTGGGTCATCTGGAGGAGCGTCCAGTGCTCTTAATTGCTGAGCTATCTTTCTGGCCTGCGGTTTTGTTTCGTTCATATTTTTAATTAGATGTATATATTTATGCCATGTGTGTGCATGCCATGTGTGTGCATGTACTTGACAGAGGCTAGAAGGTGTTGGAGCTAGAGTTACAGGCTTAACAATTCCTGATGCATAATTTAAATAGCTCACAATTGTGAGCTCTGAGCCTCCTTTTGTCTGTGCTAGGAACCAAGTTCCAGTCAAGAAGAGCAGCAAGTGTTCTTAACCACCCCAGCCCATACAATCAGTTTTATATGTTGATATTATATGTTTTCAAAAAGGAAAACTCTATGTGGAAATACTTATGGCTAATGTTTTGTACTTAGTTTTCATCTTTGTGGTTTGTTGAGATGGGGACTCTGTTATGTAGTCCTGTCTGTCCTGGAACTCACAGAGATCCACCTGCCTCTGCCTAAATGAGAACTGAGTTTAAAGGCATGTGCCACCACACCTGGCCAATTCTCATTTTTTAATTTAAACTTCTAGATGCTATTAAGATGTTAAAGTTAAGATCCAACATATGATATTGATTATGAATCTATGTAACATAATTTTCTCTGTTTCTTTTTTTCACTAGAGACTAATAGCAACTCCTAAAAGGCCAGACTTGTATCATGTGTTGAGTGTGCTTTGGCAAGTGGCTTGTGATATTAAGTTTATTCAAATGGTGAGTAAAGTCTCAGATGCCAGGAGAATTTTCTAACTCAGAGGCTTGTAAGCACAGACCATGCACTAAAGGTTAATTTAAAAGATTAATTTATTAAAAGATTGAATTTCATTATTTTCCAGCTTGTTTACTTTTGTTTTATTTTGACATAGGGTGTCACTATGTAGCCCTGCCTGGTCTGGAACTCCTTATGTAGATCAGGATGGCCTTGAATCACAGAGATCCTCCTACCTCTGCATCCTGAGTTCTGGGATTAAAGGCGTTTGCTGTTGCCAGTTCTTGGAGGGAGATTAATGTTGACACTTGTTTGGCACCTTGTGGGAGGCCAGCTCCCACCTTTTGAAGAGTTTTTATGAGAGATGGGTAAGAAGATATTTGATCGAGAGACCTAGTTGACGAGAAAAAAGACAGAAACACGGGATAGCTTCAGGAGGGCCTGGATCAATACCCAACAGCCTCTTGCATTTATTCAGAAGGGCTTTTTATAACAATGCCAAGGGACAGGCCAAAAGACCTCCCCCTTGCTAGATCAAAGCACACCCCACCGCCAAATATAGACCCTTCCAAACACCTAGTAACCATGCCAGTGGTCAAATCATTCCCTTATGTAGCTCTGCTAGGTAAAGCAAGCCCAGATTCTCAGACCCTGAGTAAGTTCTCACTAGGAAACCTCTGTGAGTCTCCGCAGCATCTTTTTCTCTAATCACAAAAGTAATATTTGAGACAGTGCTCAAATAGCTCATGGTAAAACTAGGAAACTTGCTGAGTGGTGGTGGTGCATGACTTTAATTCCAGCACTGGGGAAGCGGAGGCAGGTGGATCTCTGTGAGTTCAAGACCAGCCTGATTTACCGAGCTAATTCTGGGATAGCCAAGCCTACACAAAGAAGCCCTGTCCTGAAAAACAAACAAACCAACAAAAAACTAGGAAACGTGGTTTATTTGAGACATGCTCTCCAAAAGGGAAATTTTATGAAACAGTGCTGTAGTTCTATAGCCCAGACATCACCAGTGGCAGAGATGACACGCTTCTGTTTTCTGTTTTCCTATGCTTTGCTTTTTTAAATATAGTGAATATTACATTGCTTTGTTTTGTGAGACAGGATTTCATTATGTAACGCAGGCTCACTTTATCCTCCTGTCTCAGCCACCTTGAGTGCTAGGATTGTATATGTGTACCACCATATGTAGCTTGATACATCCTCTTACCTGTTACACAAAATATACCATTTGAATACTGTAGTTCAAATACTTAGTCATTGTTAACACTTAGTTAGCAATGCTAGATGTGATTCGAAGTGTTTATCCTTTTATTTGTGTGGGGTTTTTTGGATTTGAACACAGAAACAGTACTCAGATAAAGAGCTACAGCCCTAGCCCCTGGGTATGATTTGGTCTTTGGTTTGGTTTTGTTTGCAGGGTGGGGTAGACTGGGTCTCATATAGCCCAGGCTACCTCTACCTCCCAAGTACTAGGATTATAATTGTACACTACCACACTGAGATTCGCATAGGTAGGTTTTTTTTTTATAGTAATAATAACTTGAAGCATTTTGACAGAA
Source organism: Peromyscus californicus insignis (assembly GCF_007827085.1). NCBI lineage: Eukaryota > Metazoa > Chordata > Mammalia > Rodentia > Cricetidae > Peromyscus > Peromyscus californicus. The sequence continues at coordinate 64,112,178 of NW_026294436.1, read as the reverse complement.
TTAAGGAGCCTTAGGCCTCACTTGAGATATATGTAAACTAAAGAATGTCCCGGGGTTGAAGAGATGTCTCAGTTGATAAAGTGCTTACAGTGTTAGCACAAGGGCTTGAGTTCAGTTCCCAGCAGAAAAATGTGAAAAAGAGCCCACGCCTCTAATCCCAGGGCTTGGGGAGGCAGAGACAGGAGGATCTTTGGGACTTGCTGGCCAGCTAGAGTCTGTAAGATCCAGGTTCAGTGAGAAACCCTTACTCAACAATGACAGGAGAATGATAGAGTGAAACACCTGAAAACAGCCTCCCACCTTCACACACGTCCACGTGCACGTGTCCCACACAGAACTTCAGAAAGAAAGCACTGTCTTGTCTGTTTTTCCTCCTCCAGGAACCTTGGTCCTCCTTTAGTGCGCATACTGAGAATGGGCATTCAGAGAAGTCAAAGCTTCCGGTAAGAACAAATGATGCTGCCCTTCTCGTCCATCCCATTTATTTTCTTTAAGAGGCTGGAGAGATGGAAGAAAAAAAAAGATTATCTTTTCTGAATTAACCTTTTCAGTAATAAAATTATACATATGTGTGTGTGCACACACAGTAAATAAATGCATGTTTAGAAAAAAATAAGGAAGCCAGGCAGCAGTGGTGCACGCCTTTAATTCCAGCACTCCAGAGACAGAGGCAGGCGGATCTCTGTGAGTTCGAGGCCAGCCTGGTCTACAGAGCGAGATCCAGGATAGGCACCAAAACTACACAGAGAAACCCTGTCTCGAAAAACCAAAAAAAGAAAAAGATAAGGAAAAGGCTAGTCGGTAATCCTTTCTGTTCTTGGGTCTGCTTGTGGTGTCCTTGAACACAGCAGGAACTCCTTTCACGTTGATGTGTCTGAGCTCTGACTTCACTGTAGTCACGAGGCCATCACTACACGTTAGCTTTCTGGGTTAGGTAAAGGACTGTGTGAGCTTCCAGCCCAGTGGTGGAAAGTGGTTTTCTAGGCACACATTGGGTTTGCCCCAGCTGAGGAATGGACTAGGACCCTCCCAGGACCCTCCCATTGCCTCTTTCGTGGTAAACATCAGCAACATTGCTCTCTCTCACATACAGAATGAAAACCTCCTCCTTCTAGGTTGCTTTCTGTCAGAACTCTGACGTGGCCCGAGGTACAGTGTGGAGCCTTCAGTAAGCAAACCAGGGGCGTGTGGGGTATGCAGCAAGTGGCTTGAAGAAGTCAGGGTCCAGGCTCAGTTCTTCTCCCTGGTAATGGGTATGACTGACAAAAATTACTTTCTCTTCTGTCTAGGACTCACTGAACTCAATGAAACAAAACCTATATTTTATTCAAATGACTCCTCGTAGAAGTTTATTTACAGAAAACTTAAGTCCCTTGAATTATGATATTTTTTTCCACATGGTGAAGCACTGCTTTGGGAAGCGCAGTGCCCCAATAATACAACATTTACGGTAAGTAGAAATTCAGTGAGGTCAAACGATTAAAGGAGTGATTTAATGTGACTGTCTCCTGTGTGACAAGGTGGTGTTTCACATCTTGATTTAGAGTAAGGTGTGCCCGTGTTAAAAATACTTTACCTGTTAAAAATACCTCCTTCTGGCCTGGAGAGAGGGTTGAGAAGCAGTTCACAAATGCCTGTCATTCCAGTCCCAGGGGCCCCAACACCCCTGCTTTGCACCTAGGCTACTCGAAGGCTGTTTTAGCTCTGTTCAGTTTGTATTTATTTTATTTTTATGTGTGTTCACACGTGGGCTGTTCCTGGGTTCCTGTGGAGGCCAGACAATATTTACATCATCCCCTGGAGCTGGAGTTACAGAACTGCTTGACATGGGCGCTGAGAACTGAGCTCAGGGCCCCAAGGAGAGCAGCAGGAGCTCTTACCACAGCCAGTGTGACGTGTTCTCCATTCAGCTTTGTAACTGGCAGCCCTAAGTATTGTCAGAAGATGGAAAAAGTGTTAAAATAGTCATTTTAATGAATCATCATTTGCCATATAACCTTAATGGGACTGTTGACTAGAAATACCTATTTTTAGTTAATTTATTTGTTTAGTTATTTGTTTTGAGGTTGGTTTTATGTAGTCCAGGCTAGCTTAACTTTCTGTATAGTCAGAGTTGACTGAACTTTTGACCCTCTGGCCTTTACTTTCCAAGTAACAGGATTATAGCACTGCCACACTATTTACATGTAAACGGTAAGCCCATAATCTCAACTCACAGGACCTTGGGGCAGGAGAATCAGTCACATGAGCTCAAGGCCTTTATTGTAAGTTCCAGACCAGACTGAGATACAGAGTGAAACTATCTTTTAAAAAAACCTCACACACATGGTGGCACATGCCTTTAATCCCAGTACTTGGGAGGCAGAGGCAGGTGGAACTCTGAATTTGAGGCTAGTCTGGTCTACATCGTGAGTTCCAGACCAGTCAGGGCTATATGGTGAGACGCTATCAAGAATTTAAAAAGATTAAAAAAAAAAACAAAAAAACCTAGAATGTTTGTGAGAATTGATTGCACCGCTTTAAACCACTTATCGGTGGTTAGCTCTAAAATTTTAGGAATGACTTCCCAGTCTCCTGATTGCTGAGATTATAGGCTTAACATTTATTTTATGTAAATATTTCTTAACCATACCCAGTATGGTAGTACATACCTATAATCCCAGTACTTGGTGGGTAAGGTAGGAGTTCAAAGTCATCTCTGTACAGAGAGTTTACATTTTAATTGAATTTAGGAGACAGCTCTCTTAGATTTAACTGACAGTTGTTGTGGAAGGGAGTTAAACATGTTTACTTGCTTTTCCTTTGCAGTTCACTGAGTACGGTTGAGCCAATTGAAATACTGAGGCAGGTGAGAATAAGGCCTGGATGGACAATACTTAAACTGTATCCTCACGACTTCAAAAGACTTTTTGAAACTATAGAGAGTTCTGAAGAATCTGTCTTCAAATGGGTCTATGATGACAGCTTGGAGGATGTTCTGGTCTAGGAAAACAATCTACAAGCCATGAACTGGAGCTGTTTATCTATTTATTTGGAAATTAGGAGACAAATGAAAACTGAATTTCAAGAAGTTCAAGCACTTTCAACAGACAAGAAACTGTCCTTGTTTGGCAAAAATGAGGCAAATAATTTCTTCTGAAGTTGATGCCTTTGATATACTTTTTTATTCAAAATTGAATAAAATGGAAAGTTGTTGGTTTGATCAGATCAAATTTGTTTTGTTTTAAATTACTGTCTGCTGTAGATCAGTGTTAGAACACATACCTAGTATGTGCTCCCTAGCACAGGAAATTAAAAAAAAAAACAAAAACTGTATTTATTGTAAAGATCCGTAGGTATTGGGTATTCTCAGTTGTAGTTTTGTTTACTTTCTTAAAAGCCATTTGGCCAAACACCTGTAAATCCCACAACTTTCTCCATTGCCACCTGCTTCCATCTTCCTCCAGTCTCTGCACTGTTAACCTGAGAAAACAAACTGATTTCCCAGGCATGGTGGTACAAGTTCTGGGACCTGGAAAGTAGAGAGCCCATCAATTCAATGCCAGTTAAACCGTATAGTGAGTATGAGGCCAGTTTGGGCTAATAAGAGCCCTTGTCAAACAAAACAATTTAAACTTATTTTAGAAAGGGATTAGTTTATCTTTCAGTATGTTGAAATGGATTATCAGGTACTATACAATGTAAATGTTTAAATTTTAGTATGGTTTTAAACATTTTAAGAAATAAAATTTTTACATAATATTTTATAATTTTTTGCTTCTAAATACATAAATGAAATATTATGTACCTTATTTACCTTAGTTCTATCATATGTAGTCAGTGCTTTCAGGGAGTAGTTCTGTCTGTAACTGAAATTTGAGAAGCAAAGTGCAGTGATGTGCCTCTGCAGTTGCAGCAGTGACTGAGGTGGGAGGGTTGAGCCCACAAGAGTTGGAGACTAGCCTGAGTGGTGATGGGGTCAGGGACAGGTGAAGCATTTATATCTAATCTTTATCAATAAAAACACAGGGGTCAGATATCACGGTAAGAACCTGAATGATCAGAGAAGTGGCCAATGACCTTTCTTTCTCGTTCCTCAATCCAAAAAGGACCAAGATCTTCTCTAAGCCCTGCCCTACTACTTCCTTTGTCTCGTTGTCTGTCTTCAGTACTCCAAAACCTCTATGGTTAATTTTGATCAGCTAATAGCTAGCTACACCCTCTGAGTCAAAGCAAACTTTATTGCCACTCTCAGGAACGTCAGAATGCAATCAAAATATCACAACATTTCCCTCTTTTTGTCTAAATAAAAAGGGAAGGTTTTTAACTCTGATACAGAAAAACTGCAATAAAAACAATTATCAGGTGAGAATTATATTCACACTGTCCAGTTCATTTGCATTTGGCAAATTCAGAGAAAATACTCCATTATCTATTCTGTCTTGGTGAGTTGAAAGTTTGGTACCTAATCCATTTTCAATCCTAATTTGTATTACCAACCCAAAACTATTTTTTTATACCTCAAAACATTTTCTTAGATCAACAATTTGAGCTTTTATGTCTCTCAACCTTATATACTTTACATCTCTTTTGTGAGTTTCTTTTCTGAATTTGTTAACAAGGAAAACTGTAACTATCTAGTCTTCAACCCCATCAAAGACCCAAGAAGGATATAAAATTACCTGATTAAACAGAAAGTGCAGAGCATACAACTTCCAAAACTATAGAAATGACAGAAACGGCTGACTGCCTGGATAGTCACCCAAAGTTCCTCTACAATGTTGGGACATCCATCTTCAGCCTACAGGCCCAGAATTGACAAACTTTTCTGTGAAGCAGGAATTTTAAAGGACTGGCCTGCCTTGTCTTGGCAAAGTTTGGCAGTCGAGTTCCTTTGTGTCCTGCTTGTTCAATTTGGACAGCATACTGTCAGCACTCAAGGCAAGGGCAGTTTCTTGCCCAGTGGCTAGCTTTGTCACATTTAAAACAAACTCCATATGGAGGTTCTTCAATGCCCATCATCTTCTCTGAAGTAGATTGGCGCTTCCAGGAACAGACGCGTCTCATTGTCATGAAAAGCCTTACATTGTTAAAACATCTTAAATGCCATATTCTGTAGATCTCCGAAGTGTTTGAAGACTGTCTATCTAAAATATATCTGTGTTTAACTTTGAAAACATACCTAACATGACCACAAGTTTGATTGTTAATAGGTGACTAACTACTAATCTACATTTCTTAATTACCCTAAACAGTTTGTAATATAGCTTTCAAGGACTAGAATTTTACATTACATTTTGTTGTTATTGTTGTTTTTGGAGCTGAGGATTGAACCCAGGGCCTTATGCTTGCTAGGCAATCGCTCTACCACTGGGCTAAATCCCCAACCCAAAGTCTGGGTTTTTTTTTTTTTTTTTGTGTGTGTGTGTGTGTGTGTGTGTGTGTGTTTATTTTTGTTTTTGTTTTGAGACAGGGTTTCTTTCTGTAGCTTTGGTGTCTGTCCTGGAACTCTCTCTATAGACCAGGCTGGCCTCAAACTCACAGAGATCCATCTGCCTCTGCCTCCCGAGTGCTGAGATTAAAGGTGTGCGCCACTGCCACCCAGCTACATTACATTTTTAAATGAACTGCATAGGTACAGTACCTTAAACAGGAGTAGAAACACATATACAATATATTATAACAAAAATTACCTTAAATTTGTATCAATATACAAAAATCCATATCAATGTAAAATATTTGAGACTAGTAGTTGCTTTCCAGTTTAAAAGTAGATTCAGTAATCTACCCTTTTATCTTATTATTCCTATATCCCCCCTTTTTTTCTTTTTAATCTCCTAACCCCCCCTTTTTTTCAACACTAAGTAGGAAGGAAAGGATAGAGGAAAGGAAAAGAAAGAAATCTCTTAATCTAACCTTTGATTAGTGTCCTCCCTGAACATAACCAGTAACAACCTGCAACCAGCCCCTAAACAGTGACAAACATCCACACTCACAGAACAACCAAAATCCACCCACGCCACCTCTCCAGAATGAAAATTACTTCCTATTGTCTGGGGAGTGACAGCATCTTTAGGGGACCCTGGTAAAATTGGGATAATGGCCAAGTCCTGGGAAAGCTAAATGTGTCATTTGTTGTCCAGTCTGTGTGATGAGAAAGTGCTGGGCTTAACTGAAGTCCCAGGCTGGACTGCCTCAGCTAGCCAGCTAGAAATCGTCCTGAGCAGTCTAGTGTGAAGCTGATCTTTGGGTGATGTTTGTCAGCTTAGTGGTGTTACCACAACCCAGGTGGATTTGTCATTGTAGGGCCCCATCGTCTTCTTGAAGACCTCAAAGGTCACTCACTGCCAGGAATGGTCATGGTTCACTGCAGAAAACATAAACATTTTAAATGCCATATTCAGCAGATGCTGTGGGATGATCCTTTTCTACATTATAAATATGTATTACTCTCATTTCCTAATGAAATGCTAATTGGCCAGTAGCCAGGCAGGAAGTTAGGTGGGACAATTGGTCTGAGGACTGGAATCAAGAAGGGCGGAGTCAAGGGAGACAGGAGCCAGCTGCCCAAGAAGCAAGATGCCAGAGGACTGGTAAAGCCACAGATTACGTGGCAAGATATAGATTAACAGAAATGGGTTAATTTGAATGTAAAATCGAGTTAGTAAGAAGCCTGAGCTATAGGTCAAGCATTCTGTAATTATTATAAGCTTTTATGTGTTTATTTGGGACCTGGCAGTTAGAACAAAAGACTCCGTCTCCGTTTACAAGCAGATCTCCAAAAGGTTAGAGGACCATAATCCATCAAGTATATCCAGGGTACAAACTTAGCTCCTAGTTAAATGCTTCAGACTCAAACCTGAAAACACATACAGAAAGCTATATGAAGCTTATTTCTAGACTTAGTTTCATATGGAGTACTAACTAAGTCTAGAAATAAGCTTCATATAGCTTTCTGTATGTGTTTTCAGGTTTGAGTCTGAAGCATAGTACTCCATAAGATCACTAATATGACAGAAAGTTTATATATACATAATTTTATTTTGAGATAATTATACCTTAAGAAAAATTTGGGGACTGAAGAGATGGCTCAGTGGTTAAGAGCACTGACTGCTCTTCCATAGGACCCATGAGGCAGCTCATAACTGTCTGTAATTCCAGAGGACCTGACATCCATGGCAAACACCAATTCCCATAAAGTAAAAATAAATATTTTTTTTTTTTTGTTTTTTCGAGACAGGGTTTTTCTGTGTAGCTTTGCGCCTTTCCTGGAACTCGCTTTGGAGACCAGGCTGGCCTTGAACTCACAGAGATCCGCCTGCCTCTGCCTCCCGAGTGCTGGGATTAAAGGCGTGTGCCACCACCACCCGGCCTAAATAAATTTTTTAAAAAAGAAAAAATTTAAAGAATCAAATGAAAACCAAAGGATTAGGAGATAAGTGTCAATAGACTACTTCCTTATTTTAGGTTTCTTCTGTCGAAAACCAGATGACTCTTCTGATATGAGACAAAGATTTTGGATTTTCCTTTAATAAGTATGTGTGGGTTTAGAGGAGAGCCACGCCCCAGCTCCAAAGGCAACTTTAATTTTTAATTGAATTGGGACCACAAAAAGACCATTTACATTTTGTGTCTGTAGACAGCAGCAGAAAAAACAAGCATTTGGGAAGATTTGTGAAATTCTACCCTATTGGAGGTAGGCTATACCATTAGGCCAATTTACTCTTTTTCTTGGGACATTTTCTCTTCATGATTCATCCTCCTTCAGATGTCTCATTTGTCCAGTGGTCTCCAGATTCCTTAGTTGGATGCTTTTATTCTCCTGGAAAGACAAAAACAATACCCTTCCCCAACCTTAACTTTGGGGAGTTCCTTTTTTGGCAGGTTATATCTTTTTTTTTTTTTTTTTTTTTGGTTTTTCGAGACAGGGTTTCTCTGTATAGCTTTGCGCCTTTCCTGGGACTCACTTGGTAGCCCAGGCTGGCCTCGAACTCACAGAGATCCGCCTGGCTCTGCCTCCCGAGTGCTGGGATTAAAGGCATGCACCACCACCGCTCGGCGGCAGGTTATATCTTTGTTAAGGCAAAATGTTTTGGGGTTTTTTTTGGCAACAGAAAAAGTATTATCTTTTAATTTAAAAAAATTTGAAAATTTGAAACTAAATATACTTTGGTATGTGTGGATAAATATACCTATATTCTCCTTTCTCTTTAGAAATAAATTAAGGTTAGAGAGTACTTATTTTTAGATCACAAAGGATGTTTACTTTTGATTTTAGCCTGGCCTTCTCGTGTCCCTGTAGAAGGGTTTTATAATAATCTGTAAATATGGTATGTCATTTTTCTAGTATGCAAACATACAAATTAGGAGTTGTATATGAATTTTGTCTCTGGGTTGAGGCATCAAAGGTGTGCACTACCACCACCGTATTTACTGTTACCCTAGAATTTAGAAAACAACTAACTTATGGAGATCCATCTGTTTCTGCTGGTACTTAAGGCATGGGCTATCATTGCCCTGCTCAAGTATTTTATCTCGACTCCAAATCATCCTAACTCTTAGATATTTAGAAAACAAGCTTGAACTGTAGTAACCCTTTGAATTTACTTAAAACATTTTAAATTTCTTAACTGAGTTTTTAATACCAAACAACAAAAATATCCTTTTTATTTAAGAAGAGAACTCAAAAGCTGATGTCCAAGATGGCGTGAGCCACATGGCAATCTACAGTCTAACTGTGGTTTAGGAAAACCCGTTTTTCCTTCCATGCCAGTAAGGCAGTTGTGCCTAATATAATGACCTAACATCTTTATTACTGTTTCTTTAATTACTTTGAAACACACTGTGGTAACAAATGTCTATCAAACATCTATTATAATTGTTAAAACTGTGAAGTCAGCATTACTCTACTCTAATGAAATAAAACTCATTTCTTCTGACAAAAGGTAGAACTCCACAGAACAGGAGAGCAACTGTCTACCTCAGGCTGCCTCTGCTGATCTAATGCCATCATAGCTCAAGTATGAGAATCCCCCCAAAGTTGCAAGGCATGGGGAAGAGGGTGCTGGGGACAGAGGGTAGTTCTTAACCCATTCTGGCTCTGAGGCTGCATGCAGGCTCTCCTAAAGGAAACTGCTGAAACTGGGGGAACAGTTAAGGCTTTGGGGTCCTGGAGTGGGCTTTGGGAACTAGGGGGATTTTTGATTTCTAATTTTTTTTTAAATTTATATTTTGTGTGTGAGTGCTCTGCATGTATACCTGCAGGCCAGAAGAGGACACCAGATCCCACCACAGATGGCTGTGTGTCACCATGTGGTTGCTGGGAATTGAACTCAGAACCTCTAGAAGAGCAGCCAGTGCTTATAGCCATTGAACCATCCCTCTCTTCTCTGAGTCTTTTTTTTTTTTTTTTTTTAACGTCCTCAAATTTCTTTAAGTTGTTTGGTATGCCCTGGTTCTAAGCCAGACAAAACAAACCCGTGCTAATTTCATTTCTGTCGCTGTGATAAAATCTACCAACAAAACGCAGCTCAGAGTAGAAGAGTTAATTTCCATGTAAAATATCAGGCTCCAGCCCATCGCTGTGGAAAAATCCAGGCAGGGACCTCAAACTGTTAGTTTTCCGGCTGCGTTGTGTTCTTACCCTGCAAGGAAATGCCACGAAACACGACAGAATCCGCTAACAAGAGTTTTATTAAAGGTAAAGGGACAGAGAGTGAACAGGCCTGCGGGAAACACGTGTGTGGAGAAGAAGGAGGAAGAAGAAGAAGGAACCGGGAACATGGCGCCGGATTTTAAAGGCTGGGCGTGGACAGATCAACGTCACTACTACACGCAAGCGCGTAGATCACATGGCCACGTTGCGCGCCTACGTGGCTAGTGGAACTTCACGGATCTTGGTCACGTGAGATGCCCTGACCCGGAAGTGGCTATCCTGACCTGGAACTGGCTAGGCGGAAGTGTCCGTCGGGCATATGCGAACACGCCTGACCATGGGGGCTTGTTGTAAACCTTTCACAAACACCACTTACATCACACATGCTCACTCGTGTCTGAGTCCTCCACGGTTCCACAGCTCAGGACCTCTTCCCCACAGAATGGTGTTGCCCACAGTGCCTTGGGTCTGCCAGTTCCCCCTAGGCATGCCCACCCACGGGTCGACCAGATGTAGACAGTCCTTCATTGAGCCTCTCTTCCCAGATGATTCTGCAATGTATCAAGTCGACAATTAAAGCTAAGCGCCATATGGCCCATAGGCAAAGGTAAACCCAGGAACTGAAGCTTGATGTGCGGGGCAGATGAGGCACAAAAGGCACACAGCAGCTGGGATGCTCAGGGACTGCCTCTAAGAAAGTGTCTTTAAATCCCACACGTTTAGGTCATGGGCCATCTCGTTTCAGTTTTTGTTTCTTTTTTTGTTTTTGTTTGTTGGTTTCTTTCCTCTAGGACCTCACATATTTGAGACAATTATTTTAAAACTGAAACACATCTCCAATCTGCACTTTATTTATTTATTGATTGATTGATTGATTGATTGCTTTTTTTAGAGACAGGATTTCTCTGTGTAGCCCTGACTGTCCTAGAACTCCCTCTGAAAACTAGGCTGTTCTCAAACTCAATCCCCCTGGCAACTGTTAGGATTAAATGTCTGGACCACCATCGCCCAGCCTGAACTTTTATTTTTTAGTGTGCTGAAGATCAAATCCAGGCAAAATGCTCTACCACCCCTCCTAGACTTGGCTTCACAAGACAAAAATGCAAGGTGTGCCCCCCCCCCCTTTTTCTGAGTGTAGTGGATTGATCCTAGGGCTTCACACATGATAGGCAAACACTCTATCACTGAGATGTATCCCCATTCCAGAAATCCTTTTGTGTGTGTATTTGTGTGTGTGTGGTACATGTGCCTAAGCATGTGTGTGGTGGGCAAACGACCTTTATTACGGTTTTTTGTTTGGTTTGATTTTTTTGTTTTGTTTTGTCAAGACAGGGTTTCTCCATGTAACAGCTCTGGCTGTCCTGGCACTTGATTTGTAGACTAGGCTGGCCTCATGAGTGCTGGGAGTAAAGGTGTCTATCACCACTGCCCAGCTATTGCTTATTTTCAGATATAAGATCTTTAGAACCTTCTCCACTGAACCTAGAGCTCCTAACTTGGTTAGATTGTCTGGCTAGGGAGTTCCTCTCCATGTTTCATACTCTTGTACTCCTACCACTGTGCACAGCTTCATATGTGTACTGGGAATTCAAACTCAGGTCCTCATGACTATGCAGTGATCTCTTTTGAGCCACCTCCCTAGCCTACAGGAGTTTTTGTTGTTGCCAAGATGAGATCTTGCTCTCCTGTCTGTTGTGTGATATTTTGATCACATTCAGACATTCCCAAGACTGCCAATAAAGTTTGCTTTGAATCAGAGGGAGGAGCTAGCTACTAGTTGAGCAAAATTAACCATAGAGGTTTTGGAGGACTGAAGACAGATAGAGAGACACAGGAAGTAGCAGGGAGGGACTTAGAGAGGTTCTTGGCACTCTTTTGGATTGAAGAACAAGAGAAAGGTCACTGGTCACTTCTCCACCACTTTTCTGATTCTGGTTTTTACCCTCATATCGAACTCCCAAGTTATTATTGATAAAGAATTATGAGATAAATGCTTCATCTGATGTCCAACTTGGGGCATGAGATCACGAGGGAGCCACTTACCCCTGGCTTTGCAGCTGCTGGAATCACCACCACAGCTGGTTTTTCCTCCCTCCCCCCAGGCCCTCTAAATGAGTCTGGAGATTTCCTGTTATAGCCTCTAGCCAGAGTTAGAGGCCCAATGCTGGCCAGCTCTGTCCTTTAGCTGGCCCTGTGCCCTCACTTCCCACAATGCACACTTCTTCTGAATGTCCCCATGTCTGCTTTTGGGCAGCTAGTTCCCTCCCCCGTGGGTCGCAGGCTTCCCCAGACCCCCTGCCTATTGTGGAAAACCATACTGCTCTGGATGACATAGCAGCTTCATTTGATAAAACAAAATTTTCAGGAGAGACCATAAAACAAATATTTTGGCAAACTTCTTTTTTCTTATTTCAGAGCCGAGGACCGAACCCAGGGCCTTGCGCTTGCTAGACAAGCACTCTACCACTGAGCTAAATCCCCTACCCCAGGCAACTTCTATAAATGATGAAAGACCAAAATTAAAAATACAAATAAGGCCAGGCGGTGGTGGTGCACGCCTTTAATCCCAGCACTCGGGAGGCAGAGGCAGGTGGATCTCTGTGAGTTCAAGGCCAGCCTGGTCTCCAAAGCGAGTACCAGGAAAGGTGCAAAGCTACACAGAGAAACCCTGTCTTGAAAAAACCAAAAAAAAAAAAAAAATACAAATAAATGGCATTAAAATTGAGGGGTTGGTGGACACAAGGGCAGATGTAACAACAATGGCACCAAAATCTTGACATCCAAATTGGTCTCTTCAGGGGGTAAATGTTCAGCTTTAAGGGATTGGAACTTTATTTTAGGTAAAACAAAGTGCAAGTTGGATTGAGTGTATAGGGCCAGAAAGACAAATAGGAATATTAAAGCCACATGTGTCTAATATGGCAATGAATTTGTAACATGATTTGTTAAAGCAATGGAAAACCCAGATTAACATTCTTCCCATCTCAGAAATAAACCATGAAGTAACATATGTTTCTGGGAAAAAAATATTAAAAGGTATTATCAAGTACAATCAACAACTGTTCAGGTTGTACAAAAGCAAGGCACAGATATTTCAATTGTACCAACAGCCTGACCTTTAAAATGAGTGACTGACAAACCTGTGTGGGTGGAACAATGGCCTTTGACATCAGAAAAATTACAGGCCTTAGAACAGCCGGTACAGGAGCAGCTAATATATATTGAAGAATCAACCAGTCCTTGAAATTCTCCTAATTTGTCATTAAAAAGAAATCTGGAAAACGGAGAAGGTAACAGATCTAAGGTGATTCAGTCAATGGGCTCTTTACAGCCTGGAATTCCCTTGCCTTCTCTATTACCTAAAGGATGGTCTATTATAGTAATTGATTTAAAAAGTCTGCTTTTTTACTATACCTTTACAAGAACAATATAAAGAAAAAATTGCCTTCAGAGAGCCTACTTACAATAATTCCCAGACTGTTACAAGATAGCAATGGAAAATTCTTCCACAAGGGATGTTAAATAGCCCTACCTTGTGTCAATATTTTCTAAAACACCATTGAAAATAATTCATAAACACTTTCCTCAATCTTTAAGGTACTATTATATGGATAATATTTTTTTCTTTTAAAATAGCCAATACAAGCATTTATCTAATAATGCTGAACAATACTATTGACATATTCAAGCCAGGGTAGTCAAGAGGATAGATTATTACCTTGACTTTGCCTAAGTCCTCAATTGTAAACAAAGCAAGTGAAGTCACAGGTAAAGGAAACCTTGCCCAGGTCCAAGTAATAAGACAGTATGGATGATAGCTTACTAGCTGATTCAAATGGAATGCCTTAGAGAAAATGTTTGAAGAAGTAAAGAAAAATTGTTGCCTTGTTGGGGATTACAAATTGCTCCTGAAAAAATGCAAAGAGGAGATTCTATTAATTGCCTATGATATACGATAGGTTTACAAAAAATTCAACCATGGAAAGTACAAATCAGGAGAGATCAATTATGAACTCTTAATGGTTTTCAAAAGTTGCTGGGAGATATTAACTGGCTATGGTCCAGAAATGGATTGACAGTTCAAGAACTAAGTAATTTATTTCAAACCTTACAAGGTGATAAAGACATTAATAGTCCAAAAAAATTATCAGTTGAGGCTGAGAGAGAATTGACTTTGGTAGAAAAGAAATTATAGGATACACATGTGGATCATTTGGATCCAGAGCTTGATCATATTCTGGTTATTTTACATTCTATACATTTCTCCTACAGAAATTCTTATGTAGAGAGAATATCTTAGAATGGATATTTTTACCACATAAACAGAGTAACAAATTAAATAATTATGCAGAAAAGATTTCTGAATTGATTCTGAAAGGAAAATTGAGACTTCATCAATTAGCAGGAATAGACCCAGCAGAAATTGTGGTACCTTTTACTAATGCTGAAATTTCCTCTGAATTGGCAGAAAATGAACATTGGCAAAGAGCTTGCAGTAATTTTTGGGAGAGATTAGCAACAAATATCCCAAAAGAAAGAGACTTCAGTTTATAAAGAGAACTAATTGGATCCTTCCTCACATTGTACATGGAACACCAATTTCTGGAAGCCTTACATGATATACTGATGCAAATAAATCAGGAAAGGCAGGTTATAAGTCAGGAAATTTAACTAAAGTGGCTCAAAGCCCTTATGATTCTGTTAAAAAGTCAGAACTGTATACTGTTCTCATGGTATTATTAGATTTTCCAGAACCTCTTAATATTGTTACTGACTCTCAATATGCAGAAAGAGTTCTTTTACATATTGAAACTGATGAACAGTTGATTCTGAAATGACTTAGTTGTTTATTCAATTACAAGAAATAACCAGAAATTGAAATCATTTTATATATATATATAACACATATCAGATCACCAGGAACTCTAGCAAAAGGTAATGATAAAATTAATCATGTATTGGTAGGAAATATGCTAGAAGCCTCAGAATTTCTTAAGGAACACCATGTTAATAGCAAGGATTTGAAGAAAGATTTTTTCTACCACTTGGCAACAAGCCAAGGAAATTATAAAGAAATATCCTACTTGTTCTTTGTATACCAAACTCCACTACCTACAAGAAGTAACCCAAAAAGTACTACCCAAAGAAATGAAATTTGGCAAATGGATGTGTTTCATTTTGCAGAGTTTGGAAAAGTAAAATATGTATACCATACCACAGATACATATTCAGGATTCTTTCTTTTTCTTTCTTTCTTTTTCCAAGACAAGGTTTGTCTGTGTAGTTTTGGTGCTTGTCCTGGATCTCACTCTTTAGACCAGGCTGGCCTCGAACTCACAGAGATCTGCCTCTCTCTGCCTCTCAAGTGCTGGAATTAAAGGTGTGAGCCACTGCCACTTGGCTCATATTCGGGATTCTAATGGGCAACTTCTTTAAGTTTTGAAAAGGCTGATTCTATAATTACACATTTATTAGAATTTATGGACATTATGGGGATACCAGTACAAATTAAGACTCCAGCATATGTCTCCAATAAAATCAAACAATTTTTTTGCATATTACAGCATAAAGCATATTATAGGTATACCACACAAACCTACAGGGCAAGCAGTTATAGGAAGATCTAATCACACTTAAAAAGATATGTCTAATAAACAGAAAAGGGTAATAAAGACCCCCAGAGATAGATTGCATAATGCTTTATTAACTTTAAATTTTTTAAATGCTAATGAGAAAGGAACGACAGCCTCAGAGAGACATTGGGTAACAGAAAAAAACTGCTGAATTAAATCAACCTGTATGCTTTAGAGATGTGTTGACTTCAGAACAGAAACCAGAATATGTGTTATATAAGGGAAGAGGTTTTGCTTTTGCTTCTACAGGAGAAGAAAAGCTATGGATACTATAAAAATTGATAAAGACTATATTCAAACAGGAGAGACCACTTGCTTAGACGAGGTATTAGTTCATCAAGTGGCATGGCCATTCAATCTAAACTAACATATAAGGTTAATAAATGCCTTTCATCTGATCAGATACAACTTGTCAAAGAGGGAAACTCCCTAAAGTTAGGATCGGGGCAGGGTTTTGCTTTTGTCTTTCCAGGAGAATGAAAGCATCCAACTGAGGAATCTTTCAGACTTCAGAATCTTTCAACCAAATGAGACATCTGGAGAAAAAGGATGAATCATCCAGAGAAAATGTCCCAAGAAAAGGAGTAAATTGGCCTAATAATATAACATATTTCCAACAGATAAAATTTCATAAATCTTTCCAAATGTTTGTTTCTGCTATTCTCACAGACATATAAGGCAAATGGTCTTTTTGTAGTCCCAGTTTAACTGAAAATTAATGCTTATTTGAATTGGATCATGGCTCTCTCCTTCTCTAAACTCAAGCATGCTTGTTAAAAGAAAATCCAAAATCTCTTCCTCATGTCAGAAGAGCCACCTGGTATGGCACAGAAGAGAAACCAAAATTAAAGAACTGTTCTATTGCTATTAATCTCATATTCCTTTGGTTTTTGACTCTTTAAACTTTCCTTAAGGTACAGATAGATCACCAAGATAGGATAGATAATAGAGTACTTTCTCCAAAGTGACCAAATACAAACGGACTAGACATTGTGAATGTAATTCTTACTTTATAATTGTTCTTATTGTATATAGTCTTACTGTGTTAGAGTTCAAACCTTTCCTTTTTATTTAGACAAAAAAGGGGAAATGTTGTGGGATATTTGCTCACACTGTGAACCCTGAGATTATGTTAATTAAATAAAATCAATCTTTGGTTAAGATGTGAAGCCAGGAACCAGTTGACAGAAAAAAGCCATGGAGAGTGGGAGGAAGTCAGGAAGATGGATAGAGAGACACACAGGAAATAGCAAGGAGGGACTTTAGTCTGGAGTGGCCTTTTTGGTTTGGGACAGCAGAAGGGAAGCTCTTTTTCTGAGATGCTAGCTAAGGAGGAAGTTTAGCTGCTTGCTCCTGCATCTCTCTGAGCTAGCAGGTTTTCACCCAAGCATTTGACTCCCTAGTCTTTAATGGTAAAACCATACATTTATGATACCTAAATAATCTATACATAAGCTTTAACAGCATTTGGTGAAACCACTCTCCCCTGGATTTCCTTCTGCCATTGTTTTACAGTTGAATGTCATTGGAAATGCTAAGTACTCTGTGTCCTCATACAATTCACCTCTATTACATAGTCTGTCCATTCTTCATGTCATAGTCTTCTCCCCAGCCACATGCCTTAAACCTGGATTTCCTTTCAAACGTCTTAACTCTGTCTTCATCCATCCATTTTGTACAGGGAATGATCTACAATAGCTGTACATTTGATTTTGAGTGACTGAGTTGATTGGGCATATAGTAAGCAAAAGAACAAACAGCAACCAGGCAGTGGCAGTGTATGCCTTTAATCCCAGTACTGGAGAGGCAGAGGCAGGTGGATCTCTGAGTTTGAGGCCAGCCTGGTCTACTACAGAGCAAGCTCCAGGATAGCCAGGACTACACAGAGAAATCCTGTCTGGAAAAAAAAAAGAGCAAATAGCAAATAACTGTTAGTAAAACATCTTCACATCGGAGTATCCTGATCAGGAGAGCAAGCAAAAATAACAGTATCAGATCAGGCACTTACAATATCCATCATAAATGATCAGGGACGCCCTGCTGGGATAGTCATAGCTAAGAGTTTTCATGGTTGAGAGATTTCCAGGCAGAGGGTTTTTACACGGATAAGCTTTCTGGTGTCTGCTGCCCAGTGCTGGCATTTTTAGATCATGATAAACAACAATTACCTCTTTTGGAAATTCTTTGTCCTCTAGCTGTTCCCAAGAGCGCAGTGTTTTAATATCCTTGGCTGCTTGCTCTTCTCCTTTATACTTGTAACAGAGCCAGGGGCCCAGCCTGACCCAGGACAGGGAGTCTTGACAACATGACATGACCCTGACATCCTGGGGTCTTTATTCCCAACCACTTTCATGTAGCTAGAGTTTTCTTGCCTGGCCCACAGTCAGGACAAATCTCTCTCACCTGCCAGTCCCACAGCCGCTCAGACCCGACCAAATAAACACAGAGACTTACATTGGTTACAAACTGTATGGCCGTGGCAGGTTTCTTGCTAACTGTTCTTAAAGCTTAAATTAATCCATTTCCATAAATCTATACCTTGCCATGTGGCTCGTGGCTTACCGGCATCTTCACATGCTGTTTTTCATCGTGGTGGCTGGCAGTGTCTCTCTGACTCAGCCTTCCACTTCCCAGCTTTAGTCTCCTCCTTGTCCTGCCTATACTTCCTGCCTAGCCAATGGCCAATCAGTGTTTTATTTATTGACCAATCAGCAACACATTTGCCATACAGAACATCCCACAGCACTTTCACTTATGTTTTCTGTTTGTTTTTGAGTCTGATCTTACTATGGTAGTCCTGGCTGGCCTAAAACTCAGAGACCCACCTGCCTCTTGCTTTCAAATGCTGGGATTAAAAGGATGTACCATCAAGCCCAGCCCAGAATTCCACAATTTACCTATATAGTTTACACTATTTTATCATTTTCATATTGATCTTTCTAGTATCTATTTCTTTAATTTGTTTCTTCTACAAATTCTTTTTTTTTTTTTTATCAATTCTTGATCAACACCAGGCTTGCCTGAGATTTCTTAACTCAGTTACACCTTGTGATAATAACTTATGACATCACTAACTAATAAGGAAAATTATGGTCTCCCAAACCTTAGCACTGGTGTTGATTAAGAATTGCTGATGAAGACCTTAAAATGCAAGGTGGCACACTCCTTTAATTCAGCACTGTAAGGCAGAGGCAGGAGGATCTCTGTGAGTTCTAGGCCAGTCTGATCTATATACAGTCTATATAGCAACCATCAATTCTTTTTTTTTTTTTTTTTTTTTTTGGTTTTTCAAGACAGGGGTTCTCTGTGTAGTTTCGGTGCCTGTCCTGGATCAATCATATGAGTCTATGGAGGCCATTCTTATTCAAACCACCACATATCATAAATTCTTTAAAATTTTATTTTTTGGCTGGACAATGGTGGTGCACACCTTTAATCCCAACACTTGGGAGGTAGGGACAGGTGGATCTCTGTGAGTTAGAGACCAGGCTGGTCTACAGAGTGAGTTCCAGAACAGGCTCCAAAGCTACACAAAGAAACTGTCTAAAAAAAATAAAATAAAATGTATTTTTATCTCTGTGTATATGTCTGTGTAAATTTGGGTGTGTGCAGATTCCCTAGAGGTCTGGAGTTGCCTAGCATGGGTGTTGGGGACTGAACTCAGGTCCTCTAGAAGAACATCAAGAATTGAACCACTGTGCCATCACTATCCCTTCACCAATACTTTTTGTTTTGTTTCTGTGGGTTTTTGTTTATTTGTTTGTTTTTTGAGGCAGAGTGTCACTGTGTAGCCCTGGCTGGCTTGGGACTTGCTACTTAGACCAGGCTGGCAAATATCAGCTGGGTGGTGTTGGTACATGCCTTTAATCCCAGCACTCTGGAGGCAAAGGCAGGTGGATCTCTGAGTTCAAGGCCAGCCTGGTCTACTACAGAGCAAGTTCCAGGACTGCCAGGGCTACACAGAGAAACCCTGTCTCAAAGCAAAACAAAACAAAAAAGAAAGAAAGAAACAAACAAACATTCATTGATGGCACAGGCTTATAGTTCAGGAAGCTAGAATTCACATGTGCCCTGGAGTTTGAGAACTGTCTGGGCAATGTACAGTGTTGTGAGACTTGTCCCCCCCAAAAAGGCTGGGCATGGTGACACACACTTATAACTTCTTACTTGAAAGGCTGGCACAGGAGGATTGCTATGAATTTGAAGCAAACTTGGGCTTCATGGTGAGTTCCAGTCCATCTGGGCTAATGTAGAACCCTGTCTTGAAAAACAAAATAAAACCCCCGAAACCAAAAAACCTTACACTATTGGTTATCAGGATGGAGTTAGCTAAGCAGACTTTTAAGGACTGGGCAGATGGTTCA
Organism: Peromyscus californicus insignis; assembly: GCF_007827085.1. NCBI lineage: Eukaryota > Metazoa > Chordata > Mammalia > Rodentia > Cricetidae > Peromyscus > Peromyscus californicus. Next base: position 64,092,547 of record NW_026294436.1, on the reverse strand, counting down.
GTGGGATAAAGTACTTGCTGCAGAAACCCTGCAACCTGAATTTACAGCCCCAGGACTCACACAATAGTCATGAATGGTGGCACATGTCTGTAATCCCAGTACTACACACACACACACACACACACACACACACACACACACACACACACACACACACACTCACACACACACACCATACGCTTACACAAGAATAAATTTTAAAAATGTAAGCAAAGCTTTAATAAAAGGGAACAGCAAGGCTGGCAGGACAGCTTAGCAGGCGAAGGCACATGCGGCCAAGCAAGGTGAAGGGAGGGGAACCCATTTTGTTCTTTGCTTAGATAAAGAAAGTGAAGTATGAGTGCTGTTGTAAACATAGGCAAAGGATGACAAATTCATGCCTTGCAGGGGCTGTATTCGCTAAGAAACCTCAGTATCAGTTCAGGCAGAGTGGCAGGAAGGACCTGAGGACAATATCTGTATTAACTATTGTGAACAACTGCAGGAGAGAGAGGGATGGAGGAGAGTGGCAGAGGTCCCGGCTTGGAATCAGGAGACCAAAGCTGCAAATCACTGTGCTGCGGTGAGGCTTTGCACAGCAGATGTGAGCATTGTGGGAAACAGACGAGAACGTCAATAGGAAGGTGACAAAGGGGACAGCTCTAGGTCTGTGCACTGGGCTGAGCCGTATCAGCTGTAATCGAGTATTTAAAACTTGCAAATATAATTCTCCAGCTCTGGGAATGTAGCTCAGTTGCAGAGCACTTGCCCAGCACGCAGAGTCTCTGTGTTCTAGGACCAGAACTAGAAGAAATCATCAAAAAACCATAGAATTGGGGCTGGAGAGATTGCTCAGTGGTTAAGGTCATTATTGCTCTTACAGGGGACCTGGGTTTGGTTCCCAGCACCCACATGGTGCCTCATAACTACTCTAGTTTCAATTCTAGGGGGTCAGATTCCCACTTCTGACCTCTGTAGGCACCAGGCATGTATATCCTATATATAATATATAAATATACATATTGTGTAGGAAAAACACTCATACACATAAATAAATCTGGAAGTGGGGAGAACTTTCCCGAAGGAACAAGCTGTGGTCATAACCTCATGGTAATTCCAGTGCTGGAAGACAGAGAAGCAGAACAAGTTAATGCCAGCTTGGGCTATGTTGAGACACTCTCAGAAATTTATTTTTTATGTCTCGAGACAGGATTTCTCTGTGTAGCCCTGGCTGTCCTGGATCTCTCTCACAGAGATCTGCATGCCTCTGCCTCCCCAGTGCTGGGATGCTGAATTTTTTTTTCTATTTGGTTTTTTGGGGACAGGGTTTCTCTGTGTAACAGCCCTGGCTGTGCTGGAACTCACTCTATAGATCAGGCTGGCCTCCAATACAGAGATCTGCCTGCCTCTGCCTCCCAAATGCTGGGGTTAAAGGCGTGTGCCACCACCACCTGGCTGAAAATTTTTTTCAAGATGATAATGTCTGACTAGCCTGTTCATTTGGCTCCCTCAGATCTGATGAACTTATATATCGTTCAAATAAGTATCTAAGGTGTCACTTCTTGACCTTTTGCCTGAGGTCAAGTGGAGAAGCTGGGCTGATATCTCATGTTTTTCCATGTTGGAGAGACAGATCAGTGAGTTAATCCCTAGGAACTCACAGGGTGGCTAGCCTGGCATCTGCAGTGCTTCACAGGAGACTCTGTCTCAAACGAGGTGGAAAGCACAGGACTGACATCCCAGATTGTCTTCTGACCTCCACATACATGTCTTTCTGGTACATATCCCTGAGTAAGCATGCATCAACCATGCAGGCATGCATGCACATGTATAGAGATTAAAAGGAAAAAAATTTTGTTTTCTCTCTCTCTCTTTTCTGAAACAAGGTTTCTCTTTGTGGCTATCCTGGAACTGGCTCTGAGAGTAAAGGTGTGTGCCACCACTGCCCAGCTCAAAAGAAAACTGTTTCACCTAGGGTAGTTGAAAGTTTTCCTGTGTTTCACCTGGTCCCTCAACTGCTCAGACACAAGTAAACACACAGAGGCTTATATTATTATTAATTGCATGGCCATGGCCTATGGCTCAAGCTTCTTGCTAGCTATCTCTTATAACTAAACCCAGCCCATTTCTATTAATCTATATGTCGCCACATGTTCCATGGCTTTACCTGTGTGACATTACATGCTGCTCCCTGGATGGTGGGATGGCATCTCCCCCACCTCTCCTTTTTCCTTTCACTATCTCCCTTTGATTTTTCTGCCTGGCTCCATCCTGCCTTGCCATAGGCTAATGCAGCTTTGTTTATCAACCAATCAGAGCAACACATTCACAGCATACAGAAAGACATCCCACAGCAACCTAGGAAAATGAAATAGCTGTTCACACATTTTTTTTTTTTCTTAGCTAGGATCAAGGTGCTGAAAGTCGTTAAGAGAACTAAAGGCTTGCATCATTTCAGGAGGAGACTCCTTCAGTTGTATTTAATGATACTTTGGTTTGCTTGGGAAAGGCCCATAATTGTACACTCATAAAATAAACGATGCAGCCAGAAGTGGTGGCTCATGCCTGTAATCTCTCAACAAGGTAGGTGCTTTAGTTAGGGTTACTATTGCTGCAATGAAACACCATAACCAAAAGCGAGTTGGGGAAGAAAGGGTTCTTTTGGCTTACATTTCCACATCATAGTCCATCATTGAAGTAAGTTAGGACAGGAACTCAAGCAAGGCAGAAACCTGGAGACAGGAGCTGATGCAGAGGTCATGGGGGGAGGTGCTGCTTACTGGCTTGCTCCTCATGATTTGCTTAGCCTGCTTTCTTATAGAACCCAGGACCACCAGTCCGGGGATGGCACCATCCACAATAGCATGGGCCCTCCCCCATCAATCACTAATTAAGAAAATGCCTTACAGACAGATTTTTTTCTTTCTGGTTTTTTTTTTTTTTTTTGAGACAGGGTTTCTCTGTGTAGTTTTGGTGCCTTTCCTGGAACTCACTCTGTAGCCCAGGCTGGCCTCGAACTCACAGAGATCCACCTGGCTCTGCCTCCTGAGTGCTGGGATTAAAGGCGTGCGCCACCACCGCCCGGCCAGACAGATTTTATGGGGGAATTTTTCTTCATTGAGGCTCCCTCCTTTCAGATGACTCTAGCTTGTGTCAAGTTGACAAAAAACTAGCCAGCATAGTAGGTAAGCCTAGGAATAGTTTGGCAACCTGGGTTCCTGCTTGGCTAGAGCTACACACGTGCACTTTTCCCAAAAATGCTCTTAGCAGCTAGAGAGACCTACTTACATTGCTGTGCACATGCACACCTCTCCAAACAAAGCAACAGGTTGCTCTGACCTTCTCCTAGCTGCCTGTTAGTGTTGACAGCCTTTGGAAGGTGGGTCCTCATAGAAGGAAGTTAAGTCATTGGAAGTGTGCCCTCAAAGGGGATATTAGGATTCTGGTCCATTCTCTTTCACCTGGCTGCTATGAAGTGAGGACTTTGCCTCCTAAGTGCTGGGATTACAAGTGTGTGATGTCATGCCCAGTTTATTTGCGAAATTCTAAAGCTTCTAGACAAGAAAGTTTTTCCTTGGCCCTCTGTCTAAGGAAAAGCTGGAGAATGAAAGTTAACATGGGGAAGCTGATACAGAAAAGGAGAGAGAGAGAGAGAGAGAGAGAGAGAGAGAGAGAGAGAGAGAGAGAGACAGAGAGACAGAGAGAGACAGAGACAGAGAGAGAGAGAGACTGAGCACGGCATAGGCTTTTGAAACCTCAGAGCCCACCCCCAGTGACATACCTCCTCCAACACGACCACATCCACTACAACAAGGCCACTCTTCCCAATCCTTCCCAAACAGTTCCACTAACTGGGGCCCAAGCCTGCAAACATATGAGCCTAACACAAGTTTACATGTTTTTTAAAGATTTATTTATTTATTATGTATACAGTGTTCTGCCTACATGCATGCTTGCAGGCCAGAAGAGGGCACAAGATCTCATTACAGATGATTGTGAGCCACCATGTGGTTGCTGGGAATTGAACTCAGGACCTCTGGAAGAACAGCCAGTGCTCTTAACCCCTGAGCCATCTCTCCTGCCCCAGGTTTACATTTTTAAATCACTGTAAGAAGAGAGTAATTGGGACTAGAGAAATGGCTTGATGAAGAGCACTGGCTGCTCTTTCAGAGAATCCAGGTTCAATTCCCGGCACCCACATGGCAGCTCTGTAACTCCAGTCCCACAGGATCCAATGCCCTCTTCTTACCTCAGAAGACACTGCACACACATGGCACACACACACACACACACACACACACACACACACATATATATATATATATATATATATATATATATATATATATATATGAGGCAAAACACTCCCCCATAATAAAAGTAAATTAAATGTTCAAAAAGTTTTAAAAAGAGAGTAAAAAAAGGTAATAATTACTAAAATTAGCATTACTGATGGCATTACTGATGACTTTTAAACTACAAAACTGAAACTTAAGATTATTAAAAAATGAAGAATCTGGTGTTTCATGTGCAGTTAATAAACGATACATCATTGTAAAATTTAAAGAAAATATTTTAGCTTCCTGAGAAGGTATATCAAAAAGTTTTAAAATAATTCAGTAATTCTTAGTTAACTGTTCACTCAGTTTATTACTCACATTGCTGGCTGATTCTATACTAAACATTTATAGCTACTATTTAATTTACTTCTTGCTAATAAAATAGTGAATTAAACTTACAGTTAGGGTTTATGGGGTGCTGTGGAATGTCTTGCTGTGAATATGTGTGGCTCCCATTGGATAATAGATAAAGCTGTTTTGGCCAATGGCAAGAAAGCTTACAGCCAGGTGGGAAATCCAAGCAGAAATACAGAGAGAAGAAAGTCAGAATTGGGAGAGACGCCAGCCACCACTGCCAAAGGAGCAACAAGATGCCAGCAGACCGATAACATAAAGGTGGCGCACGCCTTTAATCTCAGCACTAGGGAGGTAGAGGCAGGTGGATCTCTGTGAGTTCGAGGCCAGTCTGGTCTACAGGACAAGTTCCAGGATAGCCAAGGCTACACAGAGAAACCCTGTCTCAAAAAAACAAAAAACAAAAAACAAAAAACAAACAAGCAATAATCCACTCCCAGCCTTCTGGGTGGGAAAACAGGTATTTTATCTCTTTTACTGAGAAGAAGCCCCTCTTTGTTTAACATTCCTGGTTTCCCTATTGATCTGTGGGCACAAGGACCTTTGTGTCCCCAACAATCAAGTACACACATTTCATTGTCTGTCCAGTCCCACTGTGCATTTCCCTAACTTTTCATTGTTTTGAACAGAAACTCCACCCCCATTTGCTGCTTTCGTGACCTTCCTCTCTCCGTCCCAGCTCCCACCCCAAGTGCCATTGTACTAGGTCTCTGCATTTGTCTGGTCTGCTTCGTCACACTTGTCCTTTGCATCCGATGTATTTTACCTCATATCATGTTTTCAAGGCTTCTCTTTCATGCCACATATGTTGGGGATTTCATCACTTACAATTTCATTACATTTATTTTTTGTGTGAGAGACTGTGTATGGGGGCCACAGGACCCTCTTGTGGCAAGTCGGTTCTCTCTACTCTGTGGGTCTCGGGGACAGCGCGTAGGCAGTCAGAATTGGCTGTAACACTTTACCTGCTGAGTTATCTAGCTGGCTCAGAATTTCATTCCTTTTAAAGACAGGATAATATTCTTGCATGTTCGTGTACCACGTTTTCTCTCTCCATACCTCTGCCGATGGACATTTGGTTTGCTCTACTTTTGCTTCTGTGAATAATACTGCTGTGCTGTGGACATGGATGGAAATGCATCCATTTGAGTCTTTGCTTTCATTTATTTGGTATAACGAGACTGTTGCTCAGTAAAATGGTACATGGGTTGGAGGTGGCATTCCTCTAACCCATAGAGCAATTGTGCCTGTCAAGTACAAAGCCCTGAGTTCAATCCTCGGCATAAAAAGGCCACAAAACAATACAGGTTCAAGTATAAAAGTGAATGTTTGGGTTGAGAATAGAAATCACATCAAACATTAAAAAGTGTGTAGGATAAACCACATTATCATGTCTGTTGTAAGTGGTCAGGTCTTATTAACTATTACTGAGGAATTATGGGGGGCTTCCCTGCCATTTCTAAGAGGCAGACATGTAGAGATTTTAAAGGTGAGATGACTCCCCCTGCCTCAACATTGTATTAAGAAAAGTCACACAGTAACGTTAAAGAATTTGTAGTGAACTACTTATAACAAATCAAACTCAGGACATACAAAGTCCTGGGTTCTATTCCCAGCACCAAGCCCAGTGCGATAAAGCCATTCAAATCACCAGCCAGATCACAAACCAGTGGATACACAGGTAAGTGAAAAAGTGATGGGCTGGTGATATGGCTCAGGGGTATCAGTGAGACCCTCTCCACAGCACTGTCTTCCAACTTCTACACACACACCTAGGCATGCATTCACTCACACTCATGGACACATGTCACAGACACACACTAACTCAATAATAAAGTTAAAATTTACTTCCTAAAAAAGTGAGTATTGCTGGGAATGGTGGCCCATGCCTTTGATCAGGCAGGGGCAGGGGCAGGGCAGAGGTAGATCTCTGTGAATCCCAAGCTGGCCTGTGATCAGGCAGGGGCAGGGGCAGGGCAGAGGCAGATCTCTGTGAATCCCAAGCTGGCCTGCTTTACACAGAGTTGCAGGTCAGCCAGGGTGACATCGCGAGATGTGGCCATAAACAAATCAACAGAGTTTTCGAATTAAAGTAAGAAATCACTAATAGAAAAAAATAGTTTGAACAGGATTTGTCTGTTACTGAGGCTAGTCTTCAACTTGTGGGGCTCCAGGATTGCCAGGAGGCCTGGAGAAGTGTGCACAAGATCCTTTGGTGGGCAGGCGTAACAGGGCACACCGTTAATCTCAACCCTCAAGGCAGTGGCAGGTGGATCTCTGTGAGTTCAGGGCCTGCCTGGTCTACACAGAGTTCCAGGACAGTCAGAGCTACATAAAAGAGAGATCTTGTCTTAAAAAAAAAAATTCTATGGTGTGGTGTAGGTAACAGCTGTTCATGCATCAGACCTCTATTGCTGGGAGATTTTACACCCATAATCCTGGTACTCAAGAGGTGGAGAATAAAGACCTCCTGAGTTCAAGACCTGACTGCAACATACTTTCAAACAGTTCGACAAACATTTCTCTGAAATGGTTCATCAATAATATGGGCACACACACATACAGATGGTGTGATTCGAAACATCAAATGCTAAGAACTGTTCATCTAGGTGGTGAATATGCAGGTCACGACCATGATCCTATCAACTTTTCTCTATGCATTAAAATTAGCATAATAAGTAGGGCGTGGTGGAGTGCACCTTGAATTCCAGAACTGAGGAGGCTGAGGCAGGCAGAGCCCTGTGAGTTCTAAAGAGAGAGGGTCCTTGGTCAATATGGGGAGTTCCAGAACAGCTTATGCTACACACATTGAGACTCTGTCTCAAAAGAAAAAAAGAAAGAAAAGAAAAAAGAAATCGCACTATAAAATACGAGAAGACAGCACTCTCAGATTGTATTAGGCCCTTCTGCGCATGCTCACAGGACCTGCAAGCGTTCGTCCCCGCCCCCTGGTGTACGCAAGCGCAGGACGCAGGCGCGCAGTCAGAAAACACGAGTCTGGAGCTGAGGGACGCCGTGCGGGTCTGAGGTGCAGATCTGTGGAAGGATGGAGCCACTGAAGGTGGAAAAGTTCAAGACCGCCGACCGGGGAAATGGGCTGCGTGCTGTGGTCTCACTACGCCCCGGGGAGCTGCTCTTCCGCTCTGACCCTTTGGCGTACACTGTGTGCAAGGGGAGTCGTGGCGTAGTCTGCGATCGCTGTCTCCTGGGGTACGTACGGAGCCCGAACCTGGGGTGCGTGGCTCTGCGGGTGGCTATGGACCTCTCGGGGTCGGCTCTGTGGGGTGCCTGCAGCACCACCCCGGGCCGCAGCAGGATTTGGGGGAGCCAGTGGTGCAGATGAAGGAGAAGCGTTGGGCAGTAGATAATTTTGCTAGGGAACAAAACATCCATACCTTGTGCAACGAGCTTCATCGGTTGTGGAAATAAGAAGTGGCAAGGGGTGGGTGGGTGGGTGTGGGAAGGGGCAGGGGTGTGTACGTCAGGTTCAGAACTGAGGCCCCACCTGACCAGTCTTGCGGAAGGAGGGAGAAGCCTGCTGTTTTTGGTGCACTTCGATGGTCCGGGTTTTGTGTGGCTTAGGCATAGGAAGATGAGTAAGACATCCTTAAAGAGCCGATCAAATGAGAATTACGGAGTAACAAGAGAGCAGAATACAGATGCAAACAATGTACTCTTAGCAGCGTAAGATACGGAGGATTCACGGTGTGCTTCTCCATGTAGTGGTTGCGCGGATAAATGTAATTCACGACCAATGTGTAGATGCAACAGTTTATGTGAGTGTTTTGGAAGTCTGGAAGCACAGTATCAAGGTAAGGTGATTTACTATGTATAGAATTGTATAACATACATGCGTATTCATAGGATTTGTATTCCGTCAACACAAACCGGATTCCCACCATGCACTGGGGGTAAGGACTCTGAGATAGGTAGGTTGATTTTGTACTTGACTCCAGACTCATCAGTCTGTGGTTGGGGTGGATAGAGATGGGGGAGTAATCTAGCTTCTCCATTCATTCCACATCCCCCCACCCACCCCATGGTTTCTCTGTGTAGTCCTGGCTGCCCTTGTACTCACTCTGCAGACCAGCCTGTCTATCTGCCTCGACTTCCCAAAGGCAATGGCCATCACTATCCGACTTCCACAATGTTCTTGTTTGGTTTACAGTTGAAGACTTTGGTTTGCGTTTTAAAGTTAGCAGATAATAATCTTATTTGTTGTTTTCTGGTAATGATAGCAATGACATTCAGACACCACACACAGACACACAGACACACACACACACACACACACACACACACACACACACACACACACACTGTGATTTGTTGAGGAGAGAGCAGCTTGAAGTTAGTGGAGTTAAAGTAATTCATTCCTTGGCCTCAAACGTCACACACCTCTTCTCACAGACCCTTCATTATGTTGCACTTTGGAGTGAGTTCAGAGTGTGGGTGTACCGCACTCCATAGCAGAGGGCTTACCGCCTAAGTCCTGTACCATCAAGTGGTGAGGACAGTGTAGGCCTCCTCGTGGATACTGACTGCTGTGTTCTCCAGTGGGTGGAACAGAACATTTTGATCAGAAACAATGACAAATTAATAATGGACTTGGTCCATTATTATTATTATTATCATCATCATCATCATCATATCATCAGAGATGGTCTTTTTAAAATTTTTAATGGCTTATTGTTTTTATTTTATGTGCATTACTGTTTTGCATGCATGTATGTCTGTGTGCAGGTGTCATATCTCCTGGAACTGGAGTTACAGACAGTTGTGAGGCACCCTGTGGGTGCTGGGAATTGACCCAGGGTCCTCTGGAAGAGCAGCCGGTGCTCTTAACCACTGAGCCATCTCTTCAACCTGAGATTTTTTTTTTTTAATTTAAAAAAATTCTATGTGAATTTGTGTTTTGCTTGCATATTTGTCTATGTGAGGGTGTTGGACCCCCTGGAACTGGAGTTACAGACAGAGGTGAGCTGCCACGTGGGTGCTGGGAATTGAACCTGGGTCCTCTGGAAGAGCGGCCAATGCTCTTAGCCTCTGAGATCTCTCTAGCCCAAGAGTTGTTCTTTTTTAAAATTTTAAGTTTATTGACTTTTCTTATTGTACGAAATATTGGATTTCACTCTGACATTTTTGTACAACACGTATCATTGTTCTCAGAGCTGGTCTTGAGTCGTAAGCGACAAGAAATTGCCCATTTTCCAGAAGGAAGTGCATGAGCCTTTTATGGGCAGCCGGATTTACCATATTACATCATTACTTTTACCATTTTCCTTTCGAGAACCCTGGTGATTCAGCGACAAAAAGGAGTTTCTTGAAATGCTGTTGGGGAGTTCTCAGCACTGCCCGAAGGCTGGGAGAAACCTGAGGATTGGCAGGCACCAAGTCAGCTGCACAGCAGGGGTTGGGCTGGAGTCTGGGCAGGGCAGCTTCTTTGGCTCTGTAGTAAATGGATTCTGCTGCACATTTCACTAGCACCGCGGACAAGGGACCCTGCTGCTGCTGGCTGGGAAAATAATTATTGTTGGGGATCTGTTCACTTTGTTAGATCAGCTATGCTCAGGCCTGTTATGGAATATTACTTTAACTAGGCCAAGATGGGTTACACTTGTTTATGCTGCGTTTGTTTAACTTGTAAAGATGTGTTGCTTTGCCTGCCCAAGGCACCTGATTTGTCTAATAAAAAGCTGAACCGTCAATAGTTAGGTGGGGCTGGCGGGCAGAGAGAATACGTAGGAGGAGAGAAGAGAGGAGAGGAAGAGAAGGAGGGAGAAGGAGAGGGAGATGACTTGGACAGGCGCCAGCCAACCAGATACCGAGTCGGACATACAGAATGCAAGAAAGGTGAAAAGCCCTGAGGCAAAACGTAGATGAAGGGACACAGGTTAAAATAAGTTCTAAGAGCTAGTGGGACAAGCCTAAGCTAAGGCCGAGCATTCATAACTAACAAGAAATCTCCATGTCATGATTTGTGAGCTGGTTGATGGGCTCAAAGAAAGCCTGCTACACGGGTCGCTGCTTGTGTCTTAATTGACAGGAAAGTTGAGAAAGCATTGGTCTTGGTTAAAAGATGTACTCCCTGTTATAAACGAATGCCATGAATCCAAACAGATGCGTCCTTCATGCTGGTTCATAGATACTTGCTTATTAATTCTTTACACAGAACAGTGGATTTGTGCCTACTTTGGGTTGCCAGGTGGTAGGTATACCATAATTCACCGGCGTTGTAGCAGGCTCCTCGGGTAACACAGTCATTTCTGTGGTTGCCTAATTGAGAATCATTGCAGCCTGAAAATCTAGTTAGGGAAATGGTGGTACCTCCTTAGTGAGGTTTGCCGGCACTACTGAATGTTCATCTCTGCAGGGTAAGTTTCTGTTTTCCTTTCTTTGTATGTGAAGTTATGTATGTATGTATGTATGTATGTATGTATCCATCCATCCGTCCGTCCGTCCGTCCGTCCATCTATCCATCCATCCATCCATCCATCCATCCATCCATCCATCCATCATCACTTGTAAAACTCTTAAGTCTTGAATTGTTAAGTTTCTGTAGCCCTAATGCAGAGCGTACATAAGCTCTTATTTTGTTACATGAGTGTCGGGCAGAATTATTTTGCAAAATCTTTTTTTTTCTTGTTTTTTTGTTTTTTGTTTTTTTTTTTTGAGGCAGGGTTTCTCTCTATAGCCCTGGCTGTCCTGATAATCACCATGAGGACCAGGCTGGCCTCGAACTCACAGAGATCTGCCTGCCTTTGCCTCTCAAGTGCTGGGATTAAAGGCATGCTACCATACCTGGTAAACCTTTCTGTCTTTTATTTGAATTATTACACAACTATGTAATAACACATGGACTGTGTAGCATTTGGGGGGAGGGGATAAAAATAGAATAAAGGAACAGATATTATAATTACTTCATTAGTGTCCAGAAATTATTGTTAAAAATTCTGTTTGCTTTCCTTTGCATTTGATCAGTGCTTTGATTAGTACATATTTATGTATTATTTGTTTATTTTTAGACAGGATTTCCTATAGCTCATGATGGCTTGCTACTAGCTAGATTGACCTTGGACTCCTGATCTTGCTTCTAACTCCCAAGTGCTGGGATCATGGCAGGTACTAGTGTGTCTGGCTTTTTGTTGTTTTTGTTTTTTTTTTTAATGGAGAAACTTGAATCTGCCTCCTGACTTCCCTTGTTCTTTTCCTTAATGAATGCTTCTGGGTTTTCATGTAGTGAATGGAACAGTGAAGAAAGAGGCTGAGGGCATAGCTCCGAGTAGAGTGATTGCCTAGCAACCTGAAAAGAAAACGATGAGATTGTGAATCATTGCAATTGTGAATTGAGATCATTCGTATTGTTTTTTCTCTGCTGTTGTACACATTTTTAGTGTGCTGCTGCTACAAAAGATGGGTTGTAAAGTGAGCTGTGTTTACATTCAGCTTGTTCTGGTCAAATGCAGAATGTGAAATTTCACTTTAGGGTCTGGAGAAATGGCTCAGAGGCTACTAAGAGTACTTCCTGATCTTCCCAAGGACCCGGGTGTGATCCCCAGCCTCTGTGTCACTCGCAAACACTTGTAATCCCACCTCCTGGGGATCTGATTCCGCCTTCTGCTCTCTGCAGGTATCTGTTCACACACGGCGTACATACACATAGATACACATAAATGAAAATTCAAAACTCCGTCTTCAGACAGCACCGCTACAATCATCTTGTTTTTCTAGGTCTTCGTAACCTTTCTGCTCTAGCACACAAAGCACACAGCAGATGATGATTGTTTATGTGTTGAAGGACAGTATTCTGGGGATAGTTTAGAAACGACTAAGTTGCCTTCAGCTTCCATATCAATACCGTCTGTGGACAAACTCTTAACTGTTCCTTCTGTAGGTTAAAGAGCTTTCTGCCTCCCGGGAGGGAAGAGGAGGACTTGGAAGTGGGAAGGCCTTCCCTTTCTGCCTGTTGTGGATTGTGGAGAGAAGTGGGCAGACGTAGGGTAAACACATTATGGGAATTACATGCTCCTACTGTTCTCGTCTGGCCAACGTTCTGTGGTTATGGTGGGTGTTAAATGGACTGAGGGACAGGTAGTAATAGTACAGTAGTGGGCGTTCGAAAAGCTACTCCTTTTTCTCTTTATTTGGGATCTCTTTTCTTTTTCTGTAGTGCTGGGGGTGGAACCTAGGGCTTTACTCATGCTAGTGCTCTGCCGCCAAGCCACACCCCCAGCCCTGTTATTTAGAATCACGAGAAGAGATAGCCATGCAGGCCATAGCACACTGTGGTAGAAGGAAGTGGCTGGGTAGGGGAACACGTGGAGCAAGGGATTCCGAAGTGCTGTCTCACCACAGAGGTAGATGGAGGAGGTTAGTGGCTGAGTGAGGAGCAGGCGTCATGACAGAGGACTGTGGTTGTGGACTCTTAAGTCAGAACCATGGATACCGGGGATGGGAGTACAGTGATGTTCCCAAAGGATGAGATGGCCACTCCTGGCTGCAGAGAACAGTGAGGATTCAGATAGATACCAGCATCCGAGGCGTTGCTACACTGCATCCAGGGTGTCTTGGAAGACCTTGGGGAAAAACCCCTTCAAAGCAGCCCCTCATAGCAGTCAGTCCTGGTAAGGAGCTATGCTCAAAATCTGAATGTTAACGCTAAAAGACTGAGATGTTTGATACATTTAAAATTTCCTGGCTCTTTATTAGGGTAGATACGTAAGAAAAAGATGAGTTATAGAACAAAGCACATCATACTCAGGAGAAAACAAGGTAGCCACATTTGAGTTGAAATGTATGTGTTTAGGCCATTATGGCAATGGAGGAACATGGTTTTGTAAGACGGTGAAGTCTGTCTTGGCTGAGGACTGGACCTGACTGGAGACCAAGGGAGAATAGCTTCATGTCTTACGGTGGGCAGAGGCTCTGCAGAAGGCAGCAGCAGTGATTTCAAAGGGAAGAGACAAAGTCAGGCATAGTGTCACACTCCTTCAATCCCAGCATTCGGGAGATGCAAGCAGGTAGATCTCTGAGTTTAAGGCCAACCCAGTCATTGTAGCACATTCCAAGCCAGTCAGGGCTACTCAGTGAGACCCTATTTCAAAAACTAACTAAAACATTGAAATGGGCATTTTTTTTTTTTTTTTTTTTTGGTGCCAGAGAGATGGCTCAATGGTTAAGGGTGCTGGTTACTCTTCTAGAGGATCCTGGTTGGATTCCCAGCACCCACATGGTGGCTCACAACTGCCTGTAACTCCTGTTCCAGGGACTCTAATGCCATTTTCTGTCCTCTGCAGGCACTAGGCATGTGCATGCGATGCACGGACACACATGCAGGCAAAGCCCCCATACACATAAAAGAAATACATTTTAAAAAACTAAAAAAGGCCGGGTGGCGGCAGTGGTGGCGCACGCCTTTAATTCCCAGCACTCGGGAGGCAGAGGCAGGCGGATCTCTGTGAGTTCGAGGCCAGCCTGGTCTACAGAGCGAGATCCAGGACAGACACCAAAAAAACTACACAGAGAAACCCTGTCTCGAAAAACCAAAAAATGAAAATAAATAAATAAATAAAAATAAAAAAACTAAAAAAGAAGGCGTGAGACTGCCAAGGAAGTGGTTGCTAAGTGACTCGGATTTGGGAGGTTTGAAGTAGTTTCCTAGCAGAGAAGAAGGAGTTGCCTGCTGAAGTGTGTGCTTGATGTCAAGTGTCGTGGGACCACGAAAACTTGTTTTCCTTTGACCTCTGCACCCTTAGAGCAGTGCTTGTTGCCTGTCTCGGTAGCCAGCTGTTGGGCTCCGGGTGTCGCACTGACCCAGGAGTGTTGGGCGAGCGCGGTGGTGGGGAAGGGGAAGGAACTTGGGCTTGTCCGTCAGGGCAGGGGGAATGGCAGGTCTCAGCCTCCAAGCTAGGGAGAGGGGTCGTGAGCAAAGCGATGGGCTGTGAATGTGGCAGCAGTACAGGATCGAAGGCCGGTTTGTCGTTTAGGACAGGGGCTTACGTCACCCAAACTGGCCTGAACTCGACTGACATTGCACTTCTGGTCTTCTGGCCTCTACCTCCTGAGTGCTGGGATTTAAAGGTGTGTGTCTGACTAAAGAAAGGCCTTTTCATTTTTCTTTCTTTCTTTCTTTCTTTCTTTCTTTCTTTCTTTCTTTCTTTCTTTCTTTCTTTCTTTCTTTCTTTCTTTTCCTTCCTTCCTTCCTTCCTTCCTTCCTTCCTTCCTTCCTTCCTTCCTTCCTTCCTTCCTCTTTCTCTCTCTCTCTCTCTCTCTCTCTCTCCCTCCCTCCCTCCCTCCCTCCCTCTCTCTCTCTCTCTCTCTCTCTCTCTCTCTTTCTTTCTCTCTTTCTATGTTTCTGTGTGTGTATGTGTGGACGCCAGAAGACAACTTTGAGTGCACAGTCTCAGGCACTGTCCACATTCATTTTTTTTGAAACAGGGTCTCTCTTGCTGTCGGGGCTCACCAAGTAGACTAGGCTCCCCGGCAGCTTCTCTACCTGAGATGACAAGAATGTGCACCACACCTGGCTTCTTTTTAGGTAGGTCCTCAGGGATTGAACTCAGCTCTATACTTGTATAGCAAGCAGTTAACCAATTGAGCTGCTCTCTTCAGGCTGGTCGGGAACTCCAAACATACTGTATATAGGCTGACCTTGAACTCATGGACGGCCTGCCTCAGCTTCCCCAGGGCTGTAGGCCACAGCATCCTGCTCTTTTCAGTTTTTCTTTTTTAGTCACTGTTCTATTGCTGTGAAGAGACACATGACCAACGCACTCATAAAAGGAAACATTTAATTGTGGGCTTGTATACAGTTTCAGAGGGTTAGTTCATTATGGCAGGCAAAAGACAGGCATGGCGTTGGAGTAGTAGCTGAGAGCTTTACATCCTGATTCATAGGCAGCAGACAGGGTGTAAGAGAGAGACACACACAGAGACACACACACAGAGACACAGACACAGACACAGACACACACACACACACACATACACACACACACACACACACACACACACACACACACACACACACACACACACACACAAGACTGGGCCTGGCATGGGCTTTTGAAACCTCAAAACCCATCCCCAGTGACATACCTCTTCCAAGGACATGCCTACTCCCAGTCATTCATAATCAATACATCAACCTGGGACCAAGCATCCACATGTATCAATTAGCCTATGGTGGGGTGGGTATTCTCATTCAAACTACCACACTTTCCCTTTTTTTTTTTTTTCTGAGACAGTGTTTCTCTTTTTATATAGGCTAGAACTATTTAGCTGTTTTGAAATCAGGGCTTGAACATTCCTGGTAATAGCTCGTGGTTTAACTGAGGGTCAGAGACCCGGAATGAAATGAGGTGGAGGGACTGATGACTAGGTGGGTTGGAAAAGGACACTGTGGACATGACTTCAGGTTGTCTTCACAGATAGGAGTCATAATTCCTTTTGTTTTGATTGTTTTCCTTTGCAAGGAGGTTTGAGAAAGGGCCGTGTGGCTGAGTTCTGTGTGTGAATGCCACAGCAGAAGACACTCTTTTTTTTTTTTTTTTTTGGTTTTTCGAGACAGGGTTTTTCTGTGTAGCTTTGGAGCCTGTCCTGGAACTCGCTCTGTAGACCAGGCTGGCCTCGAACTCACAGAGATCCGCCTGCCTCTGCCTCCCGAGTGCTGGGATTAAAGGCGTGCACCACCACCACCTGGCCAGAAGACACTCTTAATCAGACAGGATGAAAACCTTTGGTCCATGTGATTGCCACAGCAGAGGACATTCTTTTTTTTTTTTTTAAGGTTTATTTATTTATTATGTATACAGTGTTCTGTCTGCATATACACCTGCAGGCCAGAAGAGGGCACCAGATCTTATTATGGATGGTTGTGAGCCATCATGTGGTTGCTGGGAATTGAACTCAGGACCTCGGGAAGAGCAGCCAGTGCTTTTAACCTCTGAGCCATCTCTCCAGCCCCCAGCATAGGACATTCTTAATCAGACAGGATGACCTGCTCTTCGGACAGCAGTAAGCTGTTCTCCATTTCCAGACTGTTTGAATCTTGTTTGGATGGCTCAAGAACAGAGTGACATGGGGCAGGGGTAGAGGATATTGCCTGGAAATCAGTATAGTACAGACTTCTCCAGTAGTAATTCTATCAGTAGAAATTAGTCCTTGCTCCCCCAAATGGTGAACCCTCATTGCCCCCCCCCCCCCCCCCCCCCCCCCCCCCCAGGACTGGCCAGCTACCTGCCGTCAGGTTTTTATTTTTTTCCCTTGTCATGGAGACTCAGATACCTGCTGTCAGGTTTTTTTTTTGTTTTGTTTTGTTTTGTTTTTTTTTGCCTTGTCATGGAGACTCAGATTTCTTCCCATTGGACTGCCTGTTTATTGCCTGCATTTGGATTTGCTCTTTGCTGTTGTTTCTGATGTCTGGAAATCTTCTGTAAGCTGTGGAATTCTTGTTTGCCTCTGATCTTCATATGATGGGACTCAAAGTAGCCAGGTAAAGCCTGTGATTGTGACTGCACTTCATGTATGCTATCTTTTGAGGCAGCCCTTTTACATGCCTAAAAATTATTAAAATAGGTTCAGTAGGAAGATTTAAAAAAGCTGCTGAGGACAATGGCAAGTTTGTTTTTGAGACAAGGTCTATGGCCTAAGCGGGCTTCGAACTCACCATGTAGCCAATGATGACTTTGAGCTACTGATCCTCTGGCTGGCCCCTCCCAAGTATTGGTAACACAGGCATAGACCACCATATTTGGCATCAAAGGTTTTGTTTATGTGGGTCTTATCTATTGATATTTACAGCATAAAGAAATTAAAACTGGGATGGCTAGGGCTACACAGAGAAACCCTGTCTTGAAAACAAACAACAAAAAATTAAAACTGAAATATTGCAAAATAATTATTGAAACATACTAATTTGAAACAAACTGCATTTATTTATTTTCCACTTTGGAGTCAGATGCACTACTATGTAGCAAGGTCCTCTGATGCTGACTGGGTAGTCCAGGCTGGCCTTGAACTTGAAACACCCTCCTGCTTTCAGCCTCTTGAGTGTTGGGATCATAGACATGAGGCTCCCACCCCAGCTCATTCTCAGCAGGAACTAACAGTTGTGTTTTAGATTTTATTTTATTTTTTTTGATACCAGGTTTTATACAGTTCAAAGTTAGTCTCAAACTCTCTAGCTGCGGATGTCCTTGACCTCACCATCCTGCTCCTGACTCCCCATATCCCAGGGCTGGGCTCACAGGCCTTTGCCATCAGTGGGCTTGTGACAAACATTTTTTCCTGCTTCAACCTTTGGAGTCCCAGGTTTACAGGTATTGTGCTGGCCAGACAGGTGGATCTCTGATGTTCGAGGCCAGCCTGATCTATAAAGTGAGTTCTAGGACATCTAGGGCAACACAGAGAAACCCTGTCTCTGGGTGGGGTGTTGGGGTTGGGGGAGAGAACAGCATTGTTGAGGTGAAATCTTCTGAGAAGTGTTTCCTCAGAGTCAGTTCACAGAAGCTGTATTCCAGAGGAAGCCAAGGTTGTACCTTGTGCTCACACCTGAAGTTGGGAGTGTAAGAGTCACCCATGTAAAACTGGTTTTAAAGATAAAGGGGTCATGGGAAGCAGCTGAGGCTTGGCACTGATAAATCTATAAATGGACCTTGGTATATAAGAGGTTAAAAGTGGGGGGGGTTGCTGACTCAGCGGTTAAGTGCACTTGCTCTTGTAGAGGACTTGGGTTCAATTCCCAGCACCCATGTGGGGGCTCTCAAACATCTGTAACTCCATTGCCAGGGGATCAGATGCCCACTTCTGACCTCTGTGGGCACCAGGTACACATGTGCTGTACAGACATACATGCAGGCAAAACACCCATATATGTAGACTCAAAATAAATGACTCTTTGAAAAGAGAGAGAGAGAGAGATGCCCCCCGTTGGCCCAGAATATACTGGATGAAGAAAAGTTACCAAGAAGCAGTTTAAATAATTATATAATTTGTGTGTGCACACTTGTGCCGTGGTGGTCAAGGACGATTTGTGGGTGTTAGTTTTCTTGTTCCACTATGTGGCTCTTAGAGATCAAATTCAGATGGCCAGCTTGGTGGCAAGGGCCTTTATTTGCTTAGTCATTTCATTGATGATAAGAAGCAGTGTGACTGCAGTTGGGTGAACATGGGCATTAAAGGAGATGGGCATTAAAGGAGACGGGCATGTAGGAAAAGGACAGTAGTAGCCTCCCAAGTATGGCTGTGGGCTCCTCAAAAGAACTGAGATGCCTCTCTCCCTTAGTTTTACTGTCTGAATAACTGTCAGGCTTTGAAACTTTGGCTAATCTGGTGGGTTAGAAGTGCATTAAATATAGTTTTCATTTTTTAAGAGCATGTGTGTATGTTTTCATGTGTGTGTCCATGTGTAGGCAATAAGGTTATCCTCAGTAATACTGCCCACTTCCTTTGAGATGGTCTCTGTTGACCAACTAGGCTGTGCTGGCTGGCCAGCTAGCCCTAGGCATCCTCTTAACTCTGCCTTCCCAGCACTGGGATTACAAGTACGTGCCACCATAGAATGTGTTCTGGATCCTGCTGCTCAAATCAGCCTATTAGTATACCCATCTCGATGAACGCAGCTTCTTCCAGCATTTCCTTCCTCTCACCCTTATCTGATCATTTCCGTAAGGATCCCCCGAAGGTTTTGTTGATGTAAGTTGACTAAATATTGCAACGCCCCCTTTTTCTTTTATTTGCCTGCTGGGAATGGAGTCAGAACTTGTGCACGCAGGAAAGTGCTCCACCATGGAGCTGCACCCAGAGTATGTCCAGCACCTCCTCACGATTCACACCTTGTGTCTTTGGTGCCTTCTGAGGAGCATGGGCGTAGATGTAGAAGCATTGGCAGGTGGGGAGGGTAATGCCTGAGAGCTACAGAGCACTCGCCCAGGAGATGCTCTGAGAGGTTTTACAGGCGCAGGAAGATCAACCTCTTCAGAGAACCCACACAGAGGAATTTAAGGGGTTAGAGTACAGGGTTGTGTGGACATCTTCCCAAGTGTTTGCACCCCAATTTAGTCTTACAGTCTATCTTTATATATGAGATAGCTGGAAATTCATTGTGCTTTTAATTCAATTCTTGATGCCCTAGGTGATGGTCTGTGGGTCAACAGCATCAGCATCAGCAGGGAGCTTGTCACCCATGTGCCATTTTAGGCTCTAACATACACTGAATCAGAATATGCATTCTATGTATATGGTTTCAAGATAGCTCTGTAACTTGTTTGCACATTAAACTAAGGCGAGCTGATTTCTGTACTTTTAAAATTCTTAGCAACATGATTATTTGATAGCTACTTATTCTGAGAATAGTTGAAGACTATGATTTGATTTTTACACATAACCTACATATCCCACATCTAAAGTTGGTACACATCAAATTTTAGACTTCCTGTTCTTAATTAAATAGAGGCAGAGCTCCCTCTGGTGGACAATAGGAAGAAAAGCACACAAATACTTTGCTGGAAAAAAAGCAATTTAAGTTTTCAGCTATTAAAGTGTATTCCCTGAGCCTGCCATGGTGGCTCATACCTGTATTCCTAGCGCTTGGGATGCTAAGGCAGAAAGATTACTGCAAGTATGTGGGCAGCTACCCACCCCAACCCACCCCCCAAAACCCAGACTAACAAAAAGAAAACCATAGCCACCCTCCCATCTTACGAACTGGGTTTGACTTTGGTAGAACCATTGGTGAGCACGTAGGATCCCTGATTCAATCCACAGCATTGTGCACCCACAAGAAAAGTCCCTAATTTAAAATGAACAACAAAAGAACCCCCAAACTAAAAAACACCCAGACATCACTCACCATAAAGAAAGACCATGGTAGGTTTCTGTGGTAAAGGTAGATTATTAACAGTAGCCATGTTTTCAGAATTAAAGTCCAACCAGTGTTTGGTACTTGGTCATGTTTGAACTTGGTGTGATCTGGGGGAAATAATTTTCTTGTCTCTCTCTTTACAATGGGGTTTATTGTCGTGAAGGTTTTTTTTTCTCCCTTCCTCTCCTTCCACCGTGTGTCTGGGGATTGAACTTAGGTCATCAGGCCAGCAGCAAGTGCTTCTCCCTTGAGCATTCCTGCCATTCCCTGGTTTTGGTTTTTATGAGGTAGGGTTTCACTGCCTAGGCATTCAGACTACCACATTGTGTGTGTGCCATAGCACTTGGGGAAGTCAGAGGACAGCTTGGAGATGCCCGGTCTCTAACTCATTACTCAAGCTTGTTGGCAGCATCCTTTTTCCTCAGGGCCATCTTGCCAGATTTATTTTTATGTTCATTGGTGTTTTACTTGCATATAGGTCTGTGTGATGGTGTCAGAAGCCATGGAACTGGAGTTGCAGACAGTTGTGAGCTGCTGTGTGGGTGCTGGGAATTGAACCTAGGTCCCTAGGTCCTCTGGAAGAGCAGCCCAGGTTCACTCTGTAGATGATGATGATGACATGCTCTTCCTGTTCCCCGCCCCGCCAAGGGCTGGGACTACAAACTTACAGCGCCACATGTGGCTTCGTAAGGATTTTTGAGTGAAAATACGAAATGCCCAAAGTGATAGCAGATTGGTGCTGATTTGTATGAAATGATGTGATCGGGAAGATGTGTAAAGATGGTGTCATGGGCCTATGAGGATGCTGGACTAAAGTTTATCAAATTGTGCAAACAGGCAAATTGTATACTATGTGAATTATTGGTCAATAAAGATTTTATAAAACGTAAAAAAAAAAAGACTGGAGATGTTTCCCAATGGTTTTGAAGTGCAGGGAGGCGGGGCTAGGGGTGAGCAGCCAGAGCCTGTGGGAGAAGGTTTCACCTGGGTGTCTGGATTAGAGGTCCAGGAAGGCAGGAGGTGCGGGCTGGTGTGGAGGTGTGGCTGAGATCCCCAGGTATAGTAATTTAGGCAGCAGGAAGAGTCCTGCTGAGGATCGTACCTACAGGAGACTGTGAGGCGGTAATACTTTAGTGAAAACTAATAGTCCCCTCCCTCCTTTTTCTTGGCCTAAATTTTACTATGGATGAATCAGGTAAGTGATTTAATCTGAGTCTTCATTAACATTTTTGGTTTTTCAAGACAGGGTCTCTCAGTGTAGTCTTGGCTGTCCAGAAACTCGCTCTGTAGACCAGGCTGCCCTTGAACTCACATAGATCTGCCTACCCTCCCTCTGCCTCCCAAGTGCTGGCATAAAAGGCGTGTGACCTTTTTTTTTTTAGGAAATGAGGAAATAAGGATGTTTGAAATGGGGTGATTTAATGGTTTTTTTTTTATTGAAACATTCTATAGCTCCCTTACTGCCCCCAGTACAGAGGATTAAGTCCGTGGCAGGCATGTGCCCTCCAAACTGGGCTCTGTCCCCAGCCATACTGTCTGCACTTCTCGAGGCCATTGCTGTGTTTGCTCCCAGTATGGCTGCCTTGTTCCCTTCTTAAATGACGACAACAACAGCGACAGCTTTGTTCAGGCGTAATTCAAATGCTCTGTCTTCTACTCATTTAAAGGGCCATAAACTAAATTTTACCATTTTACCTATTTTAATTAAAAAAAGATTTGCTTATTTTATATGTATAGGTGTTTTGCCTGCATGTATGTATATGTATCACATGCATGCCTGGTGCCTGGGAAAGTCAGCAGGGAGGGGTTCAGATCTCCTGGCAGGAGTTATAGATGTTTGTGAGCCACTCTGGGTGCTGGGTATCAAACTTGAGTCCTTTGCAAGGGCAGCAAGTCCTTAACCACTGAGTCCTCTTTCCAACCCCACATTTTACCCATTTTTAAGTGCATGTTCAGTGATGTTAAACTACATTTAAAATGTTAGACAGCCTGGCTGCAGTTGTAGCTCAGTTGGTAGAGTGCTTTCCTAGCATACACACGGATTCCTGGGTTCGATCCTCAGCACTGCAGCTGCGCTTGGTGGGATACAACTGTTATTTTAGCACCCAGCAGAGAGAGGCAGGTTTAGAAGTTCAAGTCATCCTCCATTACACACGAGACACTGTCTTAAAATGTTCGGCGACTACCACCATAACCAACCAGAAAATTCTCATCACTTTCAGAAGTCATGCATGTTAAGATTTTCTTCCGACTCCACTCAAGGAAATGCTGTGATTGAACTTAGGCTCTTGACTACCTCCATGATCTATCTGCCTTGTGATTTCACAGAGCCACCCAGAAGTCACTCCCTGTTCAAAGGGACGCCTTACAGTGCTGATCCACTAGGTGGCAATGTGGGAGCAGCAGGCAGGACAAGTGTTGAGACTCCATCTCCAGAAACAAGACTGCACATCAACCCCTCTGTGAACAGCCTGGTTATGTTCCCATCCTCTGTTTACTTCAGTCCCGCCTGGCCCTGCAGCCTCTCAGACCCAAGTAAACACACAGAGGCTTACAACTGTGTGGCCTAATGGCTCAGGCTTCTCGCTAGCTAGCTCTTATATCTTAAATTAACCCATTTCTATTAATCTATGTTTTACCACATTTTCTGTGGCTTTACTGGCCTGCTGGCATTTTGCTTCTCCTTGGGCAGCAGGCTGGTGTCTCTTCTGCCTCTCCTTTCTTCTCCCTGTCTCTCTCTTGGATTTTCCGCCTGGCTATAACCTGACTCGCCATAGGCAGCTTCTTTATTCACCAGTCATAGCAACACATATTCACAGCATACAGAAAAACCTCCCACAGCACCATAGATTGAAAGTCGTCTACATGGGGATTTTGCTAACGTAGAGTAGCCTTTCCCACTTGCTTCTGTCTCCCATTTATGTAAACCAACCTGAAAATTCCTGTGACAGGTGTAGTGATATCTGTCATCCCAGCATTTGGGAGGCAGAGGCAGGAGGACCACCAGTTCTAGACCAGCTTAGGATCCATAGAGAGGTAAGACCACATCTCAGACGAGTTCTGGTTTTTGTGACTTGTTAAATATGGTGACTATTTTGTCTTCTTTTATTTTAAAAATTATGTGTATGTTGTGTGTGTACACATGTGTGCAGGTACCCCTTAAGGCCAGAGGGGCCCATTGCAGACCCTGGAACTGGAGTCATGGGTGGTTGGGAGCCTGACATGAACTTGGGTCGTCTATAAGAGCAGGAAGCGCTCTTCGCTGCTGAACCATCTCCCAGACCCCTGTTACCCCTGGAACTGCTGCTGTATCTGGGAATCACTTGCTTTGAACCCACTCTCCCTCTTATTTCTGTTTGCCTTTCTGCCCCGTGCCTCCTACAGTCACTGCTTCTCCTTTGTCCTCCCAGGCTCCAGCCATGGCCGCGGTCTAAGGCAGTGATTCTCAGCATTGGCTGTGGATTGGAGTCTTTCGGGAAATGCTTAAGCTCCTTGATGCTTGGGCTACTTACTAAATCAGAATCTTAAGGTGGTACCTAGACATCGTACTTTTCAGTTCTCTAATTGCCTACTGAATATTTTTATCTCTTATTCAGTCTGTAAATGAAAGAATGAACGTAACTGGATAGATTCTGAGTTCATAGCATTTCACTTAGATGCTGTCCGCTCTCCCAGGTGGTGCATGCGTCCCTCCTCTCTGTCTCTCTCTCTCTCCCTCTGGGCACACATGTGACACAGTACACATGGAGAGGTTGAGAACAACTTTTGGGAGTCCATTTTCTCCTTCCACTGGTCAGGAGCTCAAACTCAGGATGTCAGGGTTATGCCACAAGCTCTTTTAAGCTATCTCATTGGCCCTTCTCCATCTTATTTACTTATTTTTGAAATTGTTTTACTTGTTTTTATTCATTTATTTGTGTATGTGTGCACGCTTCACCGTACATGTGAAAGTCTGGAAAATGTGTGGGTGCTGGTTCTTTCCTTGAACCATGTGAGTTCTGGTGATCAAACTCAGGCCGTCAGGCTTGCTTGCAAGCGTCTCTGGCTGCTGAGCCATCTGGCCAGCTCCCTCTCATTCTGCAGTCTCCCCCACCCCCTTCTGTTTCCATGTGTCCAGTGTGTTGGAATCGCAGGTGTGTGCTGCTGCTGGCCTTGGCTTTTACATGGGTTCTGGGAATTGAACCCAGATCCCCATGCGTGCATAGCAAGTACTTTACTAAGGAAGCCAATTCCTCAGGCAACCCCCACCACCCCCATTTCTCTCCCTTTCTCTTAAATTGACCATTACTCATCCTTTTCATTCTTACTTGGGAATGTCACACATTCCATCTCTCCATTTCCATTGCCGCTGCCCTAAAAGGAACTTTCACTCTGGCTGGTGACCTCTCTCCGGGGGCCATGTAGGAGCTCAGTTACAGTTGAACAGAGCTGGGTGTACGGTTTACTGCAGGAGAGAATCCACAAACCTCGGGGAATCGGTGAGATGGTTCAGAATCTGTTAGAAGGGGTTCATTGTGGGAGTTGTCTTCAGTTAGGTAGTTTTGAGAGATCTCAAAAAAAAAAGAAAGAAAGGGCATTGCCTTGGTTGGGTGTGGTCAAGAAATGACAGTGATTCTATGATTTGATGTCTTGGAATAGTTTATCTTATTGCCCAGAGGAGTCATTGAGGCTAAAACTGTGATTCGTAAAGAAACAGCAGTCACAAACAGTTCTGATGGGGCATGCTGGATTGTTCTTGGGTCTTGGACAGTGTTCATGTTTTGTCTATGTCCAGACATGATTACAGTGTGGCCAGGCCTGTTACCAGTGTGCTGGTAATTGTTTCTGTTTAACTGGAGGACCCCGTAGCCTCCATGCAAGGGCTTGGCCAGTTTGAAGGCCCACTTGCTACCCAGTGTCGTGAGCCCTGTTTATTGACGTCAGCGACAGCTCTTCTAGAGCTGTTTCTCAATGGATTGTGGATTTACAGAGCCACCCTATGACAGTCTATTCTGACAAGTACTTCCATGTGCTGAATGTCTTTTTTAGGATTGATTCCTACCTCAGGAAACACAGATCGTGGTCCTGGGCTCAACTGCATTTCCCTCACATGCTTCGTTTTTGCCAGTTCGCTCAGTGACTTTGAACCGGTCAACCTTCTTTACACGTGGGCGTCCCCTTGCGTTACCTTCTCAACTGGATCCATGACGTAGGCTAAGCCACTTAACTGCATTTGCCTTTGTCTCCTCGCCCTTAACCCTGTACCTTAATGGTTACTCTGAGGACTATCATAACCCTGGAAATGTCTGGTATACACTAGGACTTCATAAACAGCTGTTCTTGCTTGACTTAGGACTCACTGACTTCCTTCGACTCTGTGTGGCATTTTGGGTCATAAAACATAATCCAGGCCTTCCTGTGGTTACTGTTCCAGCTTGAATGTGAAATGCTCTCCAGTCTTATGTGCTTGAAGACTTCCTTGGTCCTTGGTTGGCAGCACTGTTCTAGAACCTTTGAATGGAAGGCCTACCTGGTGGAGTTTGCCACTGATGCTGGGCCATCAGAGTTGCGCCCCCCGGCCCTGTTTCCTGGTTCGTCTTTTTCCAAACTGTGGGCTTTGCTCCACATGCCCCACAGCCACCTACCGAGTGCCTCCTGCTGCAATGCTTTCCGTTCATGTGGACCGTACCCCGGAAGCCATAAGCCTTTTCCGCTTGAGTTGCTTCCGCACATGTTTGCCACAGTGGTCAGAAGGGCGCTAATAACAGGTACTGCTAGGTTTGCTAGCTGCTGATCCTCTTCACGTAGCCTCCTGAGGTAGAGACACTGCCTTATTTTTCTGTGTAGTCACAGAGATTCATACTCAATAAATGCCTCCAGGACCGAGGTTTGCAGTTTCCTAGAGAACTCTCTGTCGATAACACTTCAACACTTTCCTGCCTTCATTTTTCTAACTTACCTTAATTTATTGCTGGGGCTGATGAGATGGCTGAGTGGATAAAGGAGCTTGCTGCTACACCTTTTGACCTGAATTCAATCCCAGGACCCACAGGTGGAAGGAGAGAACAGATTCCCACAAGTTGTCCTCTGAGTTCCCCATAAGTACTGTGGTGATTTGAATAGGCATGGCTCCCATAGACTCATGTATTTGAAGGCTTGGCCCATAGGGACCTGCACTATCAGGAGGTGTGGCCTTGTTGGAGTAGGTGTGGCCTTGTTGGAGGAAGTGTGTCACTGTGGGGGCAGGCTTTGAGGTCTCATATGCACAAACTGCATCCAGTATGGGACACAGTTCACTTCCTGTTGCCTGTGGATCAAGATGTAGACCTCTCAGCTGCTTCTCCAGCACCAAGTCTGCCTGCATGCTGCCATGAAGATAAGACTGAACCTCTGAAACTGTAAGCCAGCCCTAATTAGATGTTTTCCTTTATAAGAGTTGCCATGGTCATGGTGTCTCTTCACAGCAATAGAAACCTTATCTAAGGGAATGGTGGCACGTGCTTTTGATCCCAGCACTTGGAGGTGGGGGGAGGAGGCAGAGGCAGGTGGATCTCTGTGAGTTCGAGGCCAGTCTGGTCTACAGAGCGAGATCCAGGACAGCCAAAGATACACAAAGAAACCCTGTCTCTAAAAACAAACAAACAAACAACAAAAACAAACAAAAAACAAAAAGAAACCCTAATTAAGGCAAGTGCTGAAATAAATAAATGTGAAAAATAGCACTAACGGCCGGTTTGAAGTCTCCGCTGTTTTTCTAGCTTACTTCGGGGTTCCTCAGGCAGTCTCATTTCTTCTGTCTCAGCTTTGCTTTTCAGCTGAAGTTCTCGAACTTCACCTACATCACACCAGTCGATGGCAAAGTCTCTCTTTTGTTTCAGGTGGGATATTCAGGTCATGCCAACAGGTAATTTTATAAGTCTGTTTTTAAAACTCCTCCCAGACTTATACTATATGATAGTAACTATGTAATAACCAGTAATGGTTAATTTTACAGTCACAGATCAAAGAAATGTATTTGGTTGTAATTTGTAGCCCCAATTTTAATGAGCAGACTTTAATGAGCAAATTCTTGTGGGAGATAGATTTAGTGAGAGGTCAGTGAGTCATTTAGCTGCTGTGTCTAGGAAATGTTAAGTGGCGGGTGGGTGGAGCCATCACTGTTCTTATTTCATGGTGGGTCACACCTCCCAGAAGTATTCCTTGTAGGTAGGGAGGGGCATTTCCTGTTCTTTTCCTTCTTGTCTGGGTCCATGAACAAATTCTACAATTATCCCATATTTGTTGAGTACTGCTTTTTCTCCTTTACCTCACAGTACTATGTAGTTTATCTTACTTTCATTGCACATTGTATATTTACTTATTTAAGAGGTTTTTGTTTTAAAGATTTACTTATTTTTGTTTTATGTGTATGGATGTTTTGCTCGCATGTATGTTCATGCTTGGTGCTTGTGGAAATCAGAAGATGCCATCAGATCACCTGGGAATGGAGTTACAGAGTGTTGTGAGCCTCTGCATGGGTGCTGGGAACTGACCCCAGTCCTAATGCTGGGATTACAGTAAATACAGCTGTACCTAGCCCCATGTTCTGTTTTAATTGACTATTTGAAAAATGAAGTTATTAAATTATATTCTGTCTCCTGGAAGCTCTGGAGACAGGGACTATGGCTTTTGTTACTAATAATATTTATCTGTTCTCTTTGTATTTAAAATTAAAATATAAGTACATAATTTCCTTCCTCCAGTCCCTCCCATGTCCCTCTCCTTGCTCCCCTCAAATTCATGTCTTATTTTTCTTTGTTACCAATACATAAATATACATATACATGTGCATACATACATAAATACAGTGTGCTCAGTCTTAGTGTTACTTGAGTGTGTATGATTTCAGGGCTGACTAGTTGGTATTGGATAACCAATTAGGATACTCATCCCTAGAGATACTGTTTCTTCATTCTCAGCATTCCTTATAGTTCTTTGTCTAAAGTTGGGGCCCTGTGAGAGTTCCCCCCTCCAGATTTCCATGTCTGGTGGTGGTGTTTTTGTTCAGGTCTTGTATAGGCAGTCATGTGGTTGAGGTTTAATGGGTACAGCTTCCCTGTCATTTCTATATCTGTTATTTCTTATATAATAGATCCTTGGTATCATTCTAGGCTATAAATAATTAATGTAATTACTTTTTTTGGGAATATACTTTCTTATTGTTGTTATTTTTTTGAGACAGGGTCTGGCTATGTAGTTCTGGCTGTCCTGGAATTCACTATGTAGACCAGGCTGGCCTCAAACTCACAAAGATCTTCCTGCCTCTGCTTCCCAAGTGCTGGGGTTAAAGGCGTGCAGCACAACTGCTTGACTTTTGGTTTGTTTTTGAGGAATACTATTTTAAGGTGTGTTACTTTTGTTTATGTTGCATTTGTTTAACTCTGTGAAGCTGTGTTACTGTGCCTGTCTTAAACACCTGATGGTCTAATAAAGAACTGAATGGTTAATAGCAAGGCAGGAGAAAGGATAGGCGGGGCTGGCAGGCAGAGAGAAATAAATGGAGAAATCTGGGAGAGGAGAGATCTAGGAGCAGGAGGAGGAGAAGGACATCAGGGTCAGCCACCCAGCTAGAGAGCAGGCCATGGAGTAAGAAGTGAAAACAGGTATATAGAAATAGAGAAAGGTAGCTGCGCGGTGGTGGCGCACGCCTTTGATCCCAGCACTCGTGAGGTAGAGCCAGGCGGATCTCTGTGAGTTCAAGGCCAGTCTGGTCTACAGACTGAGATCCAAGACAGGCTCCAAAACAACACAGAGAAGTTCTGTCTCGGAAAAACAAAAAACAAACAAACCAAAAAAAAAAAAAAATAGAGAAAGGTAAAAGCCCAAAGGCAAAGCTAGACGGGATAATTTAAGTAAAGTTGGCAAGAAACAAGCCAAGTTAAGGCCGGACATTCGTAAGTAAGAATAAGCCTCTGTGTGTGATTTATTTGGGAGCTGGGTGGCGGGCCTCCAAAGAACAAAACAAAACAAAACAAGTTCATTGTTATCTTGGCGATTCTCTGTCTTCCTTTTAGGCCCCGGGGCTAGTGTTGTATTTCCTTACATTCATCTCTCCCCTCTCTTCCCTCCTTCCCTCTCCAACTTGTCTTTCTCTCTCTCTGTCTCATTGTTTATTTCAGTGGTTCTCCACATTCCTAACGCTGTGACCCTTTAATACAGTTCGTTATGTTGTGGTGACCTCCAGCCATAAAATTTATTTTCATTGCTGCTTTGTAACTGTAATTTAGCTATTTTTGTGAATGTAATGTAAATTTCTGATATGCACGATGGTCTTAGGTAATCCCTATAAAAGGGCCATCTGATCCCCAAGGGGTCTTGACCACTGGTTTATTTGGTGTTGCTGAAACCCAGGCCCTTAAGCGTGCTTATCTAAGTACTCTGTGACAGAGTCCCCTCCTGACTGCATTCTTTCTTCAACTGTTGTAGTTCCGAGAACTGCATCATTTCGTGGTCTCCAAGGCTTGGATTATAAATGAGAATGAGTATGTTGTGGGGGTTACTATTTTTTTGTTTGAGACAGGATCTTGCTGTGTAGGTAGATTAAGCTGGCCTAGAACGATTCTAGTTTCAGCCAGCCTCGGTTTTATGGTCATCCCTTAGCCTCAGCCTTGTGAGTGCTGAGATTTTACTTGAGGTGAGATAACTGTTCTGGGTGGCCGTGCTGGAATGGAGTGCAGGACAGCATTCAGGCATGCTCAGCATGTGCTCCACCACTGAGCCTCCATCCAACCTAGAGGCCACTTCTGTGTTTGCTCATCTGTGTCTACATGGCAATGACAAATAGCACTGTGTTTGGGACAAGCCAACTTAGATTTGAGTACTTCTGCTGGCCAGATATGTGACCTTGGGTAGGTCAGTGATCATCTTCCTCGTTTACAAAGTGAGATAATTTCTACCTATGTGACGGGATTTTAGTGAGACTCAAAGAACATGCTATGCCAAATTGTTACATACATGCAACATGCTCATCCTGGAGAATTTTGAGAGACAAAAGGTCAGTTAATTCAAGAGTTAGAGTTAAGTGCTTTGGGTTCCTTTTTGTTTTAAAAAGTCTGAAGTTACCATAGTTATGTACAGATCAGCATCCCTTACAATGTGTTGGGTTGTGAATCTGATATCACCTATTCTTCTGAGTCGGTTTTGCTAGGTAGCCCAGGTTGGCCTGAACTCATGATCTTTCTGCCTTTGTCTCCTATCACATTCAGCTATAATCCCTATTAGCTTTGAAAAAGATATATTTTTTTTAAAAGATAGGGTCTTATTATGTAGCCCTGGCTGGCCTAGAACTCTATATATAGACCAAAGTGGTCTTGAACTCACAGAGGACCACCGGCCTCTGCCTCCCAAATGCTGGAATTAAAGATGTGAGCCACAGTGTCTGAACCCTGTTTTCCTCAATGATAAAATGGGGTTGACAGTAATGAAAACAGCTACTTTATAGGATAGTGTCCAGCACTGAGCACAAAGCCTAAGATATCGTATGAATTGATAAGCAATAGTGACAGACACAGGGGCTGTAAGGTGAATGGAATGCGTGCTGTGTGTCTGATACGATGCCACAGGTTTTCGTGTGTGTTATCTCATTTAATCTTCCAGAATTTTCTGAAGTTTTTTTCAGTATTAGTCATATTTTATAGATTAGGAAACTGAAGGATGGAGGGGCTTTAATTTCCCCAAATTAAATAGCAACTTATGCCTGAATTCAGACCCGAGATCTCTTAGTTTCTGTAGAAACTTGTCATATATGAATAGCAATTATGCATTTGGTGACATATAGCATTAATATTAAAACAATAACAGTTTTAGGGGCTGGAAGAAATGTACAGACAAGATTTAATTTATAAATCCCTCTCAGCTACTATGTAGCTACTCATATTCAGGTTGAAATTGCGTGTTTTCTCCAATGGATTAACACCTTTTTTAATGATTGACATCTGTTAAAATTATGAATAAATAATGATGCATTTAAAGATGTGCATCATTGGCCAGGCCGTGGTGGCGCACATCTTTGATCCCAGCACTCAGGAGGCAGAGATAGGTAGATCTCTGAATTCAAGGCCAGCCTGGTCTACAGAGTGAGTTCCAGGATAGCCAGGGCTACACAGAGAAACCCTGTCTCGAAAAACAAAACAAAAAAAAAGATGTGCATCGTCATCTGAAACTCAACAATTACTTGAGTTGTGTTGATTACTCTCCTATTTGTTAAAATGGCTTCGAACAGCGACAGGACCTGGACTGGAGCGAAAGAAGAAAGAGAGAGAGATACTAATTACCATGTTTACCACGAATTGTTATTTCAGCTGCATTTTGTCCTGTTTTGTGTCGTCTTAATTGTGCCGTGGTCTGTAAGAAAGCTTCCAGAGACCCAAAGTATGCAATCACATATCTCCAGAGCGGCAGGGGAGTGTGTTTGTGTGTGTGCACACGCGTGCGTGTGTGCAGGTGTGTGTGTTTGTGTGTGTACGGATGTGTGTGCTTGAGTATGTGTCTGTGCTTTCTATGTGGATGCTGGGGCTCTAAACTCAGGGGCTCAGGCTTGTCCAGCAGGCACTCCCCCCTCTCCCCAGCCCCCTTAGTAGTTCCCTCCATTGCCAGCTCATTCCATCTCTTTATTTACTTAGCGAGACAACATCTCATGTAGCTCAGGCTGACCTTGATTTGGCTACATTGCCTTAAATTCCTGATCCTTTGGCTCTACCTTGTGAGAGCTGGGATTATAGGCATGAGCCACCACACCTGGCTCCTTGGCCATTCAGTGTTGACTCATTGTGTAATGTTCTTTAATGCTCTGCTTCAGTGACTGTGACTGTTTCATGAGCAAACGCGATTCTACCCAGATACCACCAGTTCAACGTGCAGCTTAATGCTTACGTACTTCAGTAGAGACGTACACATCGCCAGAGGAAAATTCTCCTTTGATCACATTAACTAACCTTGGTCGCTTAAAACAACATTTGAAAACAGACTCACCTGGGTACAATAGAAAGTTAGTTCTGTTATTAGGAAGAGTGAACCTCTCCCAAGTCTGCAGCAGCCCTGTGGCACGGGCGTAGCAGTGTAAGTCAGAAGGAAGCCACACAGGTTCTCCAGTTTTAACACCCTTGGGAAAGCTGCCTGCGGCTAGAAACTCTTGGGACTCTTAGTGTCCTTCGTCCATCCCTTTCTGTGGTCCGTTGTTAACCCCTCTGTCCCTGACGGGTGATTCCCAAGATCTTATTTGATAGCTGTTTGCTGTGAAGTATGTGGCTTTCATTTCTTGGGACTAATTCTTTTTTTTTTTTTTCCTTTTTTAAAAATTTTTTGAATACAGAAGAGGGTGCCAGATCTCATTACAGATGGTTGTGAGCCACCATGTGGGTGCTGGGAATTGAACTCAGGACCTCTGGAAGAGCAGTCAGTGCTCTTAACCTCTGTGCCATCTCTCCAGCCGGGGACTAATTCTTGTTTTTCACCGAAGCTTAAGTTATTGTGTTCACAAAGTCCTGGAACAAATTGCTTTAGTTTGTGGTGTGTGTGTGTGTCTGTGTTGTGTGATGTGTGTATGTGTGCGTGTGTTTGTGTGTGTAGGCCAGAGAGCAATCTCAGCTGTCTTTTCGAAGGGCCAGTCACCTTGTATTTTTTGGGGGGTGGAGCGGGGGTGGGGAGGGGTGTATGTGTGTGTTGGGGAGAGATTTCATATATATGTAGTCCTGGTAGCCTTGGGACTCACTAAAAAGACCAGGCTGACCTTGAACTCACAAAGATCCATCTGTCTCCTGAGGTCTGTGATTAAAGGCATGTACTGCCACACCCAGCCCCTTTGTTTTTTGAGACAGGGTTCTCTTAGTGAGACCAGTGTTGGAGTCACAAGCACAGGTCACCACACCGTGCCTTTTATATTTGAGGGATTGAATTCAGGTCCTGATGCCCGCAAGACAAGCACTTTCCCCATCCTGTTACCTCTATAGCCCCTTGTTGCCTTAATTTCACTGGCCAAAATTATGTGGCTGTTAGTTCACAGGCTGGGCACTCTTAGCTAAAATCTTTGTAGTAAAATTGAGTAGCTGTCTGTGTTAAACTGCTTTCTGTTTCTGTAATGAAAAACATGAGATTGAGTATTGTGCTGTCTGGTTGTCAGTGTGAAACAGGCTACAGTCATCTGAGAGGAGGGAACCCCATTGAGAAAACGCCTCCAAAAGATCTGACTGCAGGCAAGCCTGGAGGGCATTTTCTTAACTAGCAATTGATGGAGGAGGGCCCAGCCCACTGTGGGTGGTGCCATCCCTGGGTTGGAGGTCCTGGGTTCTATGAGCAAGCAGGCTGAGCAAGCCATGATGAGCAAGCCAGTAAGCAGTACCCCTCCATGGCCTCTGCATCAGCTTCTGCCTCCATGTTCCTGCCCTGTTTGAGTTCATGTCCTGACTTCCTTCAATGATGGACTATGATGTGGAAGCATAAGCCAAATAAACTCTTTCCTCCCCAACTTGCTTTTGGTTATGGTGTTTCATCACAGCAATAGTAACCCTAGTTAAGACAATGAGGTTTGATAATTGTAAATAAAAGTAGTTTTATTTAACTTATAGTTTTGAAGGTTGAAGTTCCAAGTGTGGCCTACCTCATTGATCTGTTCTCTGGTGAGGCCTTTGAGAGGGGAGGTGTCTTAGTTTGGGTTTTCATTGCTGTGAAGAGACATCATGACCATGGCAACTCTTATAAAGAAAACATTTAATTGGGGCAGCTGGCTTACAGTTCAGAGGTTTCATGGAGGGGAGCATGGTGGTGTGCGGGCCAATGTGGTGCTGGAGCTGAGAGTGCTAGATCTTGACTCAGAGGCAACAGGAAGTTGACTGACGGTCACATTGAGTGAAGCTTGAGAAAAGGACCTCAAAGCCCGCCCCCACAGTGACATACTTCCTCCAGCAAGGCCACACCTCCATTAGTGCGACTCCCTTTGGGGGACATTTTCTTTCAAATCACCACAGGAGGCTATAGTACCTCTGAATGAAAGTTGGGGAGCCCACTTTGGCTGCTAATACGAGGTAAGGGAGAAGGTTTGTGTTTGGACTCAGTCTGGGCCAGGAATAGATGGAGTGGCAGCCGTAGTTATACCAGACAATGTAGTTATCCCCTTTCTTCTTCTTTTTAGAATATGTAGATGTTTATAGTCTTACTGTTGTATTTTAAAAACGGTGTGAAGGAGTCACACCATACAACAGGGCCCACTGAGAAGTTTATTGAGGGGAGGGGAGAGAACGGGGCAGAGACAGGTCCCTGGGGATGAGAGGGAAGGAAGAGAAAGACAAAGAGACAGGAGGTGGGCAAGGCCCCCCTTTATAAGGAAATGTAGCGAATGCACACAGGGGGTGCTCTTAGTGGCTGAAGCTGAGGAAATATCCTGTCAGGACCCTAAGGGCAGGCCGGTACAGATGCCTAAATGCTAACACTTACCATGCCAAAGCTTTTGAACTTGAGTGTGTGTGTGTGTGTGTGTGTGTGTGTGTGTGTATGCTTGTAGAGGTCAGAGGTCAACCTTTAGAATCATTTTTTCAAGTGATACAAGGTCTTACTGGCCAGGGACTCCCCCAGTAGGCAATGCTGGATGGCCGCTGAGTCCCAGAGATCTGTGTGTTGCACAAGAATACATCACTTTGCCATTTGTTTTCTTCACTTGGGTTCTGGGGGCTGAACTCAGGTCCTCAGAATTTCATAGCAAGCAGTGTACTGCTTGAGCTCTTCCCCAGCCCTGGCTTTGGAACATTTTAATCCAGTAAAAAAGGTTAATTGTTGGAGCTGATTGATGGCTACATGAAGGAGCAGTATACTTTGCTTATTTATGTTTTAATGTGTGTGTGTGTGTGTGTGTGTGTGTGTGTGGTGTGCTGGGTCTTGCATGTGTGTGTGTGTGTGTGTGTGTGTGTGTGTGTGTGTGTGTGTGTGTGGTGTGCTGGGTCTTGCATGTCCTAGGTAAGCATTTACCACTTTACACCCTCAGGTTTTATCTATGTATGTATATATCTGTATGTGTGAGTGTATTTGTGAGTGTATCTGCATGTGTGCAGATATGCGTGCCTGTGTAGAGGTTAGAAGAGAGTGTCGCTCATCCCCCTCAGTCTGTCTCTGTCTATTCCTTTGAGGTAGGCTCTCTCCCTGAACCTGGAGCTGACGTTTTTCTCAGCTAGGATAGCAAGCTTCCAGAATCCTCTTATTTCCACCCTCCTGAGAGCTGGCACTTGGCTTGTTACATGGATGGTGGCGTCCACACTCCAGTGCTCAGCAGGAGTGCGGGGCTGAACAGCTTCATAAAGTCAGTGCTGTTTTGTCCCGTTCGACACCTGAGGTGAGCGAAGCTTAGAAAGATTTCTGTGTTGTGACCACAGAGCCATGAATGAAGAACTGGCTTGAACCAGGTTTTCCTCCTTGGGCCTCCGGCTCTGGAGCGCGATGAGGTTCTGTCTTCAGGAGAAAGCAGGGTGTGTATGTGAGGGCAGCGTGTGTGGGCACACACTTTCTGACCTTCTGACTCTGTTAGAATATTATTAGTGTTTATCTATTTGCTTCAGAGAAAGTCTGACGTATCTCAGCCTCAAACTTGCCATGGAGTGGAGGATGACCTTGAACTCTGTATCCTCCTGCTTCTGTGTCCTGAGTGCTGGGATTATATCATCAGCATTTATTTATTTATCTATTTATTTATCTATTTATTATCTATTTATTTATTCATTTAGAGGAGAACAATTGGCCGAGCTATCTTACATCTTGTTTTAGCAGTAACCAAGTTGTGAGCAGCAGGAAAGTGGTCTCACCATGTAGCCCAGGCTGGCCTGGAACTGTCAATCCACCTGCCTTAGCTTCTTGAGTGCTGGGGTTACAGGCATTTATTATTTTAGCTGGCTAGAGAGCATGGCACATCTTTAAAGGAAATTGTTCACTTTCTTTTTTTTTTTTTTTTTTTTTTTTTTTTTTTTTTTTTTTTTTTTTTTTTTGGTTTTTCGAGACAGGGTTTCTCTGTGTAGCTTTGCGCCTTTCCTGGAACTCCCTTGGTAGTCCAGGCTGGCCTCGAACTCACAGAGATCCGCCTGGCTCTGCCTGGAAATTGTTCACTTTCTACATTGAATTAAACATCAAGTCCTGGGTGGCTTAAATTTGTATGCTCATCTGTGCTTTCACTTCAGCCAACTTCATCTAGTTGATAAGCATGTGGAGGCACGCCCTCATGGACATGTGGGGTTTTGTTTGTTTGTTTGATTTTTGTTTGTTTTTTTGAGACAGGGTTTCTCTGTGTAACAGCCCTGGCTGTTCTGGAACTAGCTCTGTAGACCAGGCTGGCCTTAAATTCACAGAGATCCCCTGCCTCTGCCTTCTAAGTGCTGGGATTAAAGGCGTGTGCCACCACTGCCTGACTGTGGACATGTGTTTTTAAGAAAAAACAATCCCAGGCATTATATTTGGATGTGTTTTTTCTGTGTGTAGCGTTGTAGCGGAGCAGTAGATGCCTCTTCTAGGGATCTTCATTAGAAGGCACTCTAGAAGGCTCCCAATTACAGGGAGTTAGATGGGATGTTAGCCATAAAATATACTGTCATAAAGTAGTTCTTCAGTGCGCCCTCAGGTCAGCTCAGGTAGGAAGTCTGTGGAACTGAAGAACTGTGTCTTTTCCTGGGAAGTTGAGATGATAATTTAGGTGGCTCAGGGGGTGGCTGGTGAATGGTGAATTTCCTGACCCTTTGTGTAAGTCATTGGACTCCCTGGCTCTGCAAGGTTGTGAAATGTTTAAACCATCCAGGGCACTGGAGCCAAAGGGTGGAGAGTTTGGTGAGTGCCTTTGAGCTGAGCCATGCCACGGGCCCGTTAGAAAGCATCTGAACATAGTTATCATCGTGTTGGAGGAAATCTTGCTACCATGAAGGATACATTTGTTGTTGGAAGTGTCCGTGTACAGCCGTTTCGTGTGGAGGTCAGGGTATGGCCGTTGGCAGGGAAAGCAGCTCTTTGAGTTGCCGTGTGGCGCTGGTGCCCACTGCTGCCTGCCTTCCTCTTTTGTCCCTCTGTGTGTCTTAGTAGTGTTTCTCTCATTACCCTTGACTAAGTTTGCTTTCTGCTCCTGCTCACACATTTGGACTCTGTGTTCTTCTGCCAACAATATGTTGCTTACATCGCATATTTCTCCCGGCCAGTAACTCCGGAGCACCATGTAGGTGTATGTTGCTTTGCTGACAGTGAGCATCGTGGGAGTTGATGCAACCTCAGAGCCCTAAGCAGGCTGATTCCAGAACTGTGCTTCAGAGAAGGCGGTGTGGTGAAAAGAATGGGGCGGGGTGGGGGGAGGACAGAGCCAGCAAGCCAAAACCGAGACTCCCAGGAGATGGCGACAGATCCCAGGAGAAGACAGGATCCTAAGAAAGACTGGTTCACAGTTTGTGTTCTGTGCAGTGACGTAGCCTCAGATAAATGAGGTGACTGTTGGACATTTGAAAGTCCAGAGGTTGTAATGACCTGCAATCACATAACTTCTTAGGGGAATAGGGTGGGTGGGGGTGGGCGGAAGAGGTTGGGTTGGTGGAGATGCAAATCACATCCTAAGGAGCAGGAGCTGTGGGACTTTGTTCTAGCTGGTTTCTGGGCATCATACCAGGAGGCATGTAGCCAGGGTTAGACCTGGGCATTTTGAAGGAAATGGAAAGTTTACAAAGCAAGAATGGAAGTCCATGGAAGTCATACAGGACCTTCTAGAATTTTTAAAAATAATTCATTTGTATTAATCTGTTTTCTGTTGCTAGTTATATCATACCTCAAAGCAGGTAGACTGTGGAAGAATTTGTTTTGCCTCATGGTTCTGGAGATGCAAGGTTCAGGGGCCGCGTCAGGTGATGATGCCCTAGCGGCAGAGGCATTTCAGGGCATACTGTGACAAGGACGGAGTGCTGTGTGTGCAGACACAGCTCTGCTTCTTGTCTTAGAAACTCCCCAGGATTCAGTCACTGGGGACTCCTCCAATGGCCATCTACTCCTGCACATTCTAAAGGCCTCACCTTTGAACATCATGGCTGGATTAAGTTTCCACCCTCTCAGTACCTCAATTAGGGATTGTGTTTCAGTATGTGAAGCTTTGAGATGTACCTAAACTCTCCCCTAACATTACTGTGCATTCATTATTAGCTTTGCTGTGTGGTTAGGTGGTCCTCTCCCCACCTCACCTCCATCCAAAGCATCCGTCATTTCACCTGTCCAAAAGATGTGCATTCATTATGTGGACTTAATAACAAAACCCCAAATCTTGTTGTGATTAAGATAATTACCAATAACTATTTATTGATGAGTTTTTGAGATAGAATCTCAGGTAGCTCAGGCTGGACTGGATTTGACTATAGGGAAGGCTGGTCTTGAACTCCTGATCCTCCTGCCTCAGCCTCCCAGGTACGGATACGGCTGGAACCCAGAGCCAGTGTTGCCCATTGTCACTGTCGTCCATGAGCAGAGACAGGAGTTGAGTGAGCTGCGCCTCATTCAGGGAGCTGGCACCTGAGAACATCCAACTGCCTTACACCGCTCTCCTCTGCAGCCAGCCGGCTGTCTGTCCGTCAGAAGGACAAAGGCAGTTGGTCATTCTAGAGCTCAGCTTGTCTGTGGTGGTCAGCCAAGCACATTTCTGAGACTTGGAATGTCTGCACTTCTCATCTTCCCCCATTCTCCGTCTGTCTGGGATCGGCTCTGCCTGCAGTGCTATTGTAGTCAGCGTGTCCTGCTATGAAAGTTCTGTGCCTCCAGGGGCCCCGGGTAGGAGAGCATTAACTCAAACAAACCATTAACAATGTGTGTGTGCTAGGATATTAATAACGTGCATGCAAACTGCTCTTTACAGCCTGCAGTACAAATGTACTTTCATGAGATAGAATACTTTGTTTGTTTGCTTGTTTTTTTCGAGACAGGGTTTCTCTGTGTTATCCTGGCTGTCCTGGAACTCACTTTGTAGACCAGGCTGGTCTCGAACTCACAGAGATCCACCTGGCTCTGCCTCCCGAGTGCTGGGATTAAAGGCGTGCGTCACCATGCCCTGCTCTAGAGAATACTTTTTATCTTTGTGAGTTTGAGGCCAGCCTAGTCTACAGAGCGAGATCCAGGAAAGGCGCAAAGCTACACAGAGAAACCCTGTCTCGAAAAACCAAAAAAAAAAAAAAAAAAAAAAAAAAAGAGAATACTTTTTAAAGACTCGCCTGTCCTTCCTGTCTTCTGTTGCTGGGCGCATAGGCATGCATCACAGCACTCAGCTACATCATTTTTTTTTAGTACTGGTAAACGTCCATTCAGTACTTAAAATTCTCCAATTGTCTTCTTTTGGTTTGTTCACATCTGGTAGGTCCAATGACGGGTTGGCGCATTATTGTTGATTTATTTATTAGAAACTTTTTCATTAAGGAGAAATTTATATATTCAAGTTAACCATGTTCAAGTGAACAGTCTAGTGATATTTAGTACAGTTACCGTGAAGCATGATGGGATCCAGTACAGTTACCGTGAAGCGTGACGGGATCCAGTACAGTTACCGTGAAGCGTGACGGGATCCAGTACAGTTACCGTGAAGCGTGATGGGATCCAGTACAGTCACTGTGAAGTGCGACGGGATCCAGTACAGTCACCGTAAAGTGTGACGGGATCCAGTACGGTCACCGTGAAGTGCAATGGGATCCAGTACGGTCACCGTGAAGTGCAATGGGATCCAGTACGGTCACCGGTCACCGTGAAGTGCAACGGGATCCAGTACGGTTACTGTGAAGTGCGATGGGATCCAGTACGGTCACTGTGAAGTGCGATGGGATCCAGTACGGTTACTGTGAAGTGCGATGGGATCCAGTACGGTCACTGTGAAGTGCGATGGGATCCAGTACGGTCACCGTGAAGTATAACTGCTACCACTTGGTGTTGCTTTTCTACCTCGAGGATTCCCTCTGTGTCTAATTGACTAAATTTCCCCTTTCTCCCTTGGGTTGTAGGTATGTAATCTGTATGTCTCAGATTACATCTCTACACCACTGTTGAATATGCACCCTTCTCCTTTAAATCTTGAATCACTGGAGAGAGAGATCTAGGTGCCATCGACTTGGGGCTTAGTCTTACATGAGAGGATTTCTTGGGAGGTTTTGTGTTATGTTAGGTGGCATACAATGCTTGTGTTTTAGGAGAACTCCATGGGGCCATTGGTTAGTCCTCTGGGTACATTTCACAGATGGCTTTGCTGGCTGTCTTCATTGTAGTTCAAATGTGGTTGTCTGGATGTCACCTGGTTAGGGAGCCATCACTTTTGGGAGGATGGTACCACTGTCGTGCATTTCTGACTGCGGCCAAACCCACTGCTGCCGTGGGGGAACTTTTTTTTTTGACTGTGTCCTGCGAGTCCCCTCCACACCCAGTCCTTCCCCATCTTTCCCTCAGTCCTTCCTACTCTACCGTCGGCGTGATGCTTGGATTGACGCAGGCTTCCTGACTCATAACCCTTCTTTCCACCTCCACTGCTCACCTGCTCCAGTCACGGTGGTTGTTGCCATGGTAACAGCAAATAACTTCCTACTCTTGATGTATCGCCTCTGTTTTCTCAGGTTCCCTCATATTGGCTTATTGCTCTTTAAATATTGTTTTGTACTGAATGGCATAAAGGTTGCCATTTCCCTCGTTAAAATGTGCAGTTCAGTGACATTAATTGCATTCAGTGTTGCTCGGCCGTCTTCACCGTTTGCAAAACTTTCCGTCACCTTGAACAAAAGAATCTTTTTTTCTGACTAAAAATTTATTTATTTATTTATTTTTCTTGAAAATTCATACGGTATATCCTGATTTATAACTGATAGACAGTAGCTCCTCCTCCTTTCGCTCAGTCCCTGGTAGCTTCTGTCTGTTTTCTGTCTCTAAATCTGTCCTTTTCGACCCCTTTTATGCGTGTGGAATCAAACATTAGTTCTTCCGTGTCTGGCTTATTTTATGTACCACGATGTGTGGCTTCTGCGAATGTCAGTGCTCTGAACATTTACATGTAAGCTTGCGTCGTGGACATTGCTTTGATTATTTCCTGTGTGTGCGTCTAGGACTGAGACAGTGGGGTCATCTAGGCATTCCTTGTTCAGTCCTTTGAGGTAGCCTCACACGCATTTCCACAGTGGCTTTTTACTCGTTTGCTTTGTGTGTGTCTTGGTTTTAGCTGCGCTGCTGGGCTAGCAGTCAGTTTTCCGTGCCTTTGGTTTTCACGTCCCTCATGGTTGGTGCCTCCCTGTTCCTGAACTGCCTTGTTCTCCTGTGGACAGTACTGCATTTTACAATACTGCGCTTTCCTGGTCTCCTCCACCTCCACTGTCCACTTCTCTTTTACTGGCTGTACCTCTCCTACCCGCCTGCTGAGCATGGAGTACAACCTTGGGCTTTCTTGTTTCTCAGAGCTCTTGGCTTGTCCCCTCTGGTGCCTTACATTTAAGTAACTCTGTAGCAGAGTGAGTCATTCTGGGACCTTCTGGGACCTCTGTTTTCCTTGCCTTTCAGCGTGACATAATGAGACTGCCCACATTATAATCTGTGGCTCTAAAATTGAGCAGTTTGCTTATAAACTCTTCTGTGTGTTGGTTCGATCTGGGGACAAGAGTGTACATGGCAGAGGCTGAGTGGAGATGGGTGTTTTGGGCACTTCTGGTGACAAAAGTTTGGAACTTCTTATTATTTTTAAACTCGTAAGGCTCTCACTGTGCAGAAAGCTGTTTCTCCTCTGACAAAAGGAGAGTTACAGTTTGGATCTTACGTATCACCCAGGGCCAACGTGTTAGAGACTTGGTCCCCAGGATGGTGCTCCTGGGAGATGGTGGGACCCGGAGAAGGTAGGAATTGGTGGGAGGTCACTGAGGGTGAGTCCCAAAGGTACTGTGAGGCCCTTCTTTTGCTTCCTGGCTCACGAGTGGTTTGTTCTGCCGCCCACTCCTGCCATGACAGGCTAGTGTGTCAGCAGGCTCATAGCAATGGGAGTACTGATCTAGGACTAGACCTCCACAGCTGTGCGCTAACATAACCCTTTTCCTCTCTGTACAGCAATTTTGGGGAGGGGTTGGAGAGATGGCTCAGGGGTTCAATTCCCAGCAACTACATGGTGGCTCACAACCATCGGTAATGAGATCTGGTGCCCTCTTCTGGTCTGCAGGTAGACATGCAGACAGAACACTGTATACATAATAAATAATTCTTTAAGAAAAATTTGGGAAGTGTTTTGTTAAAGTACCGTGAAACCGACTCATTCAGAGGACGGATGACTTACGAGCTGCTTCCTACCCTTCCATGTGTAAACGTTGAGGGCTGTGCAGTGTGTTCCTTTGCAGGTTCTTCTTCACAAGGTCAAGAGCCTCTGATTATTGTGACTGCATATGGCGCTTTCTGTATAGGTGCTGGGTGAGTGGGTGTGCATGTGTGTGTGTACGAGTGAGAGTGAGTGTGTGTGTGTGTGTGTGTGTGTGTGTGTGTGTGTGTGTGTGTATGTGCATGTTCTGAGACCTTTTGTGACTTGTGGTGCAGCTCTGGGCAGTTGACCTTCGGTTTGTATTTGGCCCATAAAAACAAATTTAAAGATCACGGGAATCGCTGGTGAGCCACAGTCAGGTGTTTTGGCTGAATACTTAGATATTTTATAAATCATCACGGCATCAAGGCATGTCTTCATGTCCTAAGATTGGGTCCGATGTCCTCCACTTCCTGTAGCTGACTTGTGCTTCCTGCTAATTAGCACCCAAATTTGATACTTCTGCGGTTCTTAATCTAGTTGACTTAAGGAACACGCTTCCTGCATATTTTTAGAACTTCTTTCGGTTTGGATCTCACAGTCTATTTATAGATAAGAGATGAGTGTTTTTATCTCACCCAGGGGATCCCTGATGAGCCCAGGATGAAACCTCGCAGAACAATAAACAGAGCACCAGCGTATAATTGCTGTGTTCTAGTACACTCTAATCCACTCATAAAATATTCATCTGTGCTTTAGATCACGTTAATTTTTAGATCTTTTCATTGGAAAGTATATTTTGTTAGTTTGCTAATTATAGTTGAAATTAAAGGTTCATTGTAAATGCATTCTCTTTTAAGTATGTTTTATAATTGGTTAACTTTTTTTTTTAAGAAGAAGCTTTATTTTGGACTAATTTCAAAATTATAGGAAAGTTGAAAGCACAAAGAAGTTTCCTAGGTCCTTTATCCAAATTTAGAAAAGTTAGCATTTCCATGTGAGCTTTATCATGTTTAATTGCTATTTATGTTCACACACATATTTATTTTTGAATCATTTTAAAGCTAGGCCACATATATAATATTCCTTTACTTAATAGTTCAGTGTGTTTTTTTCCTTCCTTCCCTCCTTCTCTTTCCCCTCCCTCTTTCTGTTGGTTTGAATTAGAATCTCACATTGCCCAGGTAGGCCTTGAGCTTCTGATGTAGGTGAGGCTGGCCTTGAACTCCTGTTCCTGTCTCTACCCCTTGAGTACTGGAATTACAGGCATCAGCAACAATGCTCAGCATTCTTTCTCTGTCTTTCTTTCAGTCTCTCTCCACATACACACACACACACACACACACACACACACACACACACACACACACGCGCACACACACACACACACACACACACACACACACACACACACACACACGCACATGCAGAGACCAGAGGTGAATCTTGGGTGTTATTTTTTCTCGGTCACTTTCTGCCATTTTTTTTTTTTTTTTTGAGATAGGATCTCTCACTGGGACCTGGGGCTCAGCAGTTCAGCAGGGCTGGTTAGCCCACGAGTGTTAGTGAGCCTCCTTTACCCACATCCCAGCACTGCAAGTGAGTGGCATCACCTCCAGGTTTTTAAGGTAGGACCTGGGTATAGAACTCAGGTCCTCATGCCTGCGAGGTCAGCACGTTGCCCACCGAGCCACCGTCCCAGCCCCTCAGCGTCTGTTTTCTGAGAACAAGGATGTTTGTTCTTCCCTCCTCCTCCTCGCCCTCCTCACTTCTCCCTCTTTCTCTTCAGGCTCCTGCTACAGATCCTTGCTTGGCACTCGCCTTTTAGCTGAGGCTGGCCGTACAGCAATCCCGCTCAACCTTCCTGTGCCTGCCTCAGCAGCTTCCGAAGTGCCGGAATTATATGTTTGTGCCACCACACTCGAATGACTTTTGTCTTTCTTTTTGACAGTGATGGAATCAGTCCCAGGGCCTCATGCATGCTCGGCAAGCATTCTGCTACTGAGCAGACCCCCAGCCTGGCACCACGGTCTTTACCACGTGACCATTTTTGCAGTTTGTCAGTTGCTCTGATGAAGTCTTTCGTTGCATTTTCTCCTTTCCT
Organism: Peromyscus californicus insignis; assembly: GCF_007827085.1. Taxonomy (NCBI): domain Eukaryota; kingdom Metazoa; phylum Chordata; class Mammalia; order Rodentia; family Cricetidae; genus Peromyscus; species Peromyscus californicus. The sequence goes on along the minus strand of NW_026294436.1, from coordinate 64,047,671 downwards.
TCTAAGATCTAGTCTCCCGTGACACATTGCATGGAATTGCCATGTCTCTGCTTTGTTATTCTGCAGTGGTTCCTTAATTGTGACCATTTTTTCAGGCTGCTTTTTGTAATTTACATCGATTAACATAATACTTGTGATAATTTGATGCTTTTATACAGTATATAGTGACCAACGGAATCAGGGCAGTTAATGTTTTCCTCCTAAGCATGTATCATTTCTTTGTGTTGGTGGCTTTGAATTCCTGGTGCTTCGGAATACACCACACTGCTCTGAAATGTACCTCCCTGCTGTGCTGCAGAACAGTACCTCACCCTTCCTAGTTGACTGCATTTGGGTATCTGGTACTGTCCTGTTTCCGTTCCTCTCCCCACACCCTTCCTCTAGTCCAGTGACCTCTGCACTTCTTGTACTTCTGTGAGGTCATTATTTTAGATTCTGTGTCATGTCTGCGTCTGGCTCATTTCTTCCAGTTCCAACTATGTTGCCCCAAACAACAGGATTCCATTCTCTTATTTTTCTTGAGGCTGAGTAGTGCTTGGTTGGGTGCAGCTACTGTGTTTGCTCTGTTAGTTTTTTGGGCTCCATGACTGATTCCTCATCTTGACGCTGATGGGTGTGGGGCCTTCTGACACAGTGAATCACCTTGGGGTACATACCGTGTGGGCCTTCTGACACGGTGAATCACCTTGGGGTACATACCGTGTGGGTCTTCTGACATGAGGAATCACCTTGGGGTACATACCGTGTGGGCCTTCTGACGCGGTGAACCACCTTGGGGTACATACCATGTGGGCCTTCTGACGTGGTGAACCACCTTGGGGTACATACCGTGTGGGCCTTCTGACGCGGTGAACCACCTTGGGGTACATACCCCGTAGTGTTAGCTTCCGTATGGCAGTCCCCATGTTTAGGTTTTGAGGGACCCTGTATTTGTTTGCCAGTCTCCCAGCCGTGAAGGAGGGGTCCTCTGCACTATGCTCCTTGAATTCTTTCTTCTTGTCTTTTGTATAATAGCCATTATGACTGCAGTGAGCCCTCATTATGATTTAACTTGTAGTACCCTGATAATGAATATGCTGAGCAATTTTCCATGTGCTCATGTATTCTTTTATATCCCCCGAGAAGTGGCTAATTGTATGCCCATTTTATTTTTTTATTTTATTCAAACTTATAGTGTGTGTGTGTGTGTGTGTGTGTGTGTGTGTGTGTGTGTGTGTACCCATGTTCCAAGGAGTGTGTGTGTAGGACAGAGGATAACTTTTAGACAAGGCCTGTCACTGACCCCCAAGCTCAACTGTTTGGTTAGTCTGGCTGGCCAGTGAGCTCCCAGGATCTGCCTGTGTCTGCCTGTCCAGTGCTGGGGTTACAGACACACGTGGCTGTGCCCAGCTTTTACTCGGGTGCTGGAGGTTTGAATCCAAGTCCTCTCGTTTACGTAGGGAGCTCTCTTCCCCACTGAGCAATCTCCTGGAGCCCAAGGCAGGTTTTTGCATGGTATAGGCAGCAGCTTTATTGCTTTTTTTGGTTTTGTGTTTGCGTGCTTGTCTCTGTATAAGTCTGTGCTTGTGAGTCCCGGTTCACTTGGAGGCCAGAGGCATTGAATCCCCCGTGGGCTGGAACCACACGTGTGGGTTTGGGGATTCAAACTCATGTCCTCTGCAAGAGCAGTATGCACTCCTAACCACTGAGCTTTGAACTTGCAGTGTGGGTTTGGGGATTCAAACTCATGTCCTCTGCAAGAGCAGTATGTACTCCTAACCACTGAGCTTTGAACTTGCAGTGACTCCTGCTTCTGCCTCTAAAGTGGGATAACAGATGTGCAACACCACACTCGGCTTTTGAACATCATGTGTAATCCTTGTGGGGTACTGCTGGGCTGGGTTTGGTGGTGTTTTATGGAGGAGGTTTGGCCTCTGTGTTTGTGACAAATACAGGTCTAGTTTCCTTGTGACTTTTTTGATACCAGAGCAGTGATGGCTTTGCAAAATGATTTTGGGGTTCGTATCTTCTCAGTTGTTTGGAATAACTGGAAAGAACTGGTGTGGGTTCCTCTTTGACAGACTAGTAGCATTATGCAGTGCAGCCATCGACTGTTGGCCTTGCCTTTGTGAGGGACCTCTTCTCTCTTATTCAGTCTTGATATTCATTATTGGCCTGTGTAGGTTTTCTATATTTTTGTGGTTTAATTTTGGTTCAAAAATTTAAGGTTATATTCTAGATCTTCTCATATATGAACTCATAGTTGTTTATAATAGCCCCTTGGTATTTCTGTGGTATCAGCCTGGCTCCTCGCAGGGATATTAGAAGGTAGGCTGGGTTATGAAGATTCTGTGGGCCAAACTGCTCATAGTACCCCTGTCTGGTCCCTTCCCAGGCCTGAGCATGAGGGGGCAGTCACGGGCTACTTCCTGAGTCAGCAGGGAAGTAGGAAATGCTTTCTGGAGTCCTCTGCAAGCCAAGCTGTTCAGAGGGACTGCCATGTTGTATCAGGACACCAGAGCCATTGTGGAGTAGTCAAGGTTCTATGGCTGTTTTCCAAGTTTAGGTTTGCTGGCCCAGGTTTACCAAGTAGCGGGTCCACTTCTTCACAATACCCTAGGTAGATGGGTCTCAAGGTGGCCTTGTGTAGCTGGAGCCTGTGTAAGGCTGGGTACTCAGTGGCTTGGTCTGTTTCCCCCTGTGCCTTGCAGTGCGGTGGGGACCCTGAAGCTTCCCAGATAGGGCTCAGGGTCTGAGGTTGATGGGTGTCTTCAACAGCATGTACGCCAGTGGGAAGGTCTGGGGCCTTCTGCCTGTCCTCCCACTGAGGGATGTCCTTGGTTCAAGGTTGCTCTCAAGAGACGGGGCAGTAGGTGCTGTGTTCCATTCTGTGTTCTATTCTTTCCATGGCCATTGCGTTTCTCTGCACTCTGCAGGGTCTTTGCCACTTTCCCATTGTGCTCTGTCAGCTCTTACTCAAACACTCAGTAAAAAAGCTCTTGGTTTTCTTTGGTCCTTTGTTGTACAAAAAAGATTATCAGGTACCTGTAGTAAGCCATTTTGCTGAAATCACTTCTGTCCTGAGTTTTTACAATGGATTACAGATTCTTTTTGGGGTGGGTGGTGGTGGCAGTGTAGGGATTGAACTCGGGGCCTCATGCATTTAAGTGCTCTGCCACTGAGCCACACCCCCAGCCCTCGTTGTAGACTTTAACATATCTGCATTTTGTGACATTCTCCATTGTCTTAGTCAGGGTTTCTATTGCTATATATTTCTATTGCTATATTCCAACCCTATATTGTGTGCTAATATGACCACAGCAACTCTTATAAAGATAACGTTTAACTGGGGTGTCAAGCTTACCATTTTAGAGCTTCAGTCCATTATGATGGGGAGCATGAAGGCATACAGGCGAAGCTGGTGCTGGAGTAGTAGCTGAGAGTTCTGCATCTTGCAAGTAACAGGAAGTCAACTGAGACATCGGGCGGTATCCTAAGCATAAGAAACTTCAAAGCCCGCCCCCACAGTGACACACTTCCTCCAGCTAGGCCATACCCACTTCAACAAAGTCACACCTCCTACTAGTGCCCACTCCCTATGAGATTATGGGGGCCGATTACATTCAAACTACCACATCCATTAACTATTTTTTCCTACCCAATGCCTGGAACAGCATTTACTCAGGTGACTTATTAAGAGTATCATAATGTCTGTTATCACATGGAGACTGACAGCATTTCAGTTACAGAATAAATGTTTGAATTAACTTCCTTTGAAAGTGAAATCAGATTCTTAGCTCCTGACACTTGGGGGTTTGCCAGTGTAAGATGAACTTAGAGCTTGCCATACGTTCTCACATTCTTCAGAAACTTTGCTTTTCATATGTTACCTGAAACGGGTTGGAACATGGATGACTTCTCCCTCACGCTTGTATTTTCTCCAGGTATGTACAAGACTCCAGGTCATCATGGCATTTACTCGATAGCCTGATAATGGCTGGGGTTTAGCCTGGTTAGTATTCACTAAGGCATGGTAGAAATGTATTCCATTTGTCCTTAGTAATTAGGAGTTTACCGTAATTGTGACATACTGGCTTGAAGTTTCTTTGTGCTGTTGAAGGCGAATAGAAAGGGATTTGCTTGCTAATTAAAACTATATACAAGAAGGGAGGTTTAATCCCAATAACTATTTTCAAATACTTGTAAAATCAGCACAAACTAGGGATATGCCAATTAAAAATTTTTAAATTAATCAGAGCACTAATGGATTCTCTGAGGCTTTCTTTCTTGGCATTTGTTAAAGTTACTAGGAAATAGGGACCTAAAGATATTTTTCAAATTATTTTGTTCATAATTTACATTTAAATATTATATCTATAATTATATAATTATTACAATACATTATAATAATCTATAACACATTATATATCTATAATAGAAATGTAAATTATGTACATATAAATTATATGTGTTATAAATTATGTATATATATAAAGTATATCTATATATGTTATATTACTATCCAGTATAAACATAAGTAATTGAAACCAAAGTTGTAGAGAAAAATAATCTTGCTTGTGATACAAGAGTCAAGTAAGGTAATTTGTATTCTTTTATATTTTAAATATTAAAAAGGTGTTTCTTGAGACCTAAGTTGGTTTTACAACTTGATCAAGACTCACTTTGAAAAAAAGACTAGACTTGGTGATAATCTTTAACCCCACATTAGTTCATTAATTTTTTTGCTCTGTGTGTGCATATGTATGCACATGTCATAGTGCATATATGTGGAGATCAGAGGACAACTTCTGTGAGTTAGTTCTCTCCTCCTACTGTGTGGGTTCCTGGGATTGCATTTCGGTTATGTCTTAGTCAGGGTTTCCATTGTGGTGATGAAACACTACGAGGAAAGACAACTTGGGGAGGACAGGGTTTATTTCAGTTACCTGCCCCATCACAGTCCATCATGAAGGGAAGTCAGGGTGGGAAGTCAGGGCAGGGGCTGAGGCAGAGGCTCAGAGGATCGACGCTTACCAGCTTGTTTCTCATGGCTTGCTCAACTTCCTTTCTTATACCATCCAGGACTACCCACCCAGAGGTGACACCAACCCCTGAGAGATGGGCCCTCCCACATCAATCATTACTCAAGAAAACACATCAATGGGGGGCATTTTCGCAATTGAGGCTCCCTTTTCCAAAACGACTCTAGCCTGTGCCAAATTGACATAAAAACTTGCCAGCATAGGCAGTCAAGCTTGGCAACAAGTGCCTGTATTTGTGAAGCCATCTCACTGGCTTGTTGATAATCTCTGGTAGTTGTTTCATTTTGCCAGGTATCTTCCGAGCACTCTTGAGTGCCAGAAAACTGAGTACTAGAGCAGAAACTATGGTTCCCGTCTTTGGGAAATACACAGATTGGTGGAAGTGACAAAATCATGCACGTTATTTCCTGTCATAATTCAAGTTTGGGCAAAGCACTGGAGGGATGTTGACACCAGCGTCTGTACATAGTAGGAGGGCCTGCAAGACAACATTGGGAAGAGTCAGTAAGTGTCCATCCGGGAGAGTGAAGCGTAGTCTTACTGAAGACGTGCCGCCACTCGTTTCTACAGGGTTTATAATGCTTCCGTAGTGCCGAGCAATGGGTTGGACATTTCCGCTGTTAAAACTACTGCTTGAATAGAAGACACATGCTGTGAACTTAGGATGAGCATTTGAATGGGAAGGCGCTCCTAATTATGTGAAGAAGAGCCAGGCTGGGAAAGGTGATACAAGCCATGCAGAGAATACAGATTTCATCATTTAAATAAGGGGAGGAGATTTTTTTTTTTTTTTAAAAGATAACCATGGCCAGTGGTAGCCTGAGGTGGCAGAGATGGGCAGTATGGGTATGAATTCTGTTATTCAAAAAGTTTGTGTAAGGGGCTGAAGAAGTAGCTTAGTTGGTAGAATGCTTGCCTAGTGTGTGTGAGGCTCTGGGTCTGATCCTCAGCATACCATAACACTGTGCATGGCGGCACCCACCACTTGGGAGGTGAAGGCCTCCTAGGCTACAATAGGTAGTTTGAAGCCAGCCTGGGCTACATGATGCCTTGTCTTGAAAACAAACAAACAAACAAATAAACACTATGTAAGAAATAATGAAGCTGTTGCAGTGAGAGATGAGAGAGCCGGAACTCAAATTTAACGTCTTTCAGGGATGTAGTTTTTAAGGACTACTTGATCCAACATAGGGCCTGGCTTACAACGGCTTGGTGCATTCTGAGCCCTGAGATGGAGAAGGTCAGTGCTAAGTACTCTTCCACATCCCTGTGCCCTCCTTCATGAGGAGCCCTTGATACTGTGTCTGCCTGGTTAATCATTTAGCCTGCCTCCCACTTTCTAATTTGTAAGTTTTTTTTTTTTGGAGACAGGATTTCTCTGAGTAGCCCTGGCTGTCCTGGAACTTGCTCTGTAGCCCAGGCTGGCCTCAAACTCACAGAGATCCACCTGCCTCTGCCTTCTGAGTGCTGGGATCAAAGGCGTGTGCTATCACTGCCTGGCTTGTTCCTAAGATTTTACTACAAAGTTTCTCTCTCTCTCTCTGGCTTTTGACTGACACACAACCTCAGTGTCACTTAGTCGTGGGTACTTTGGATATAAAAACACAAAAAATGAACAAAAATAACAACCCCCCCCCCCAAGTCTTATGGGGAGGGCATCCTTCACAGCAAGTGGTGACCTATTTTAATGGGAGCCTTTACTAGCCCTTTATTGTGGAAGTTGGAAGGATCGCCTCCAGCTGCTGTGGTCAGGTAGCGCAGGGGAGAAAATGCTTGGCCTTCCAGAGAAGTGGAAGCAGGCCGAGGGATATCAGGTGGGGTTCCTAGGACATGGCTAGACTGACGGACCTAGAGGAGCAGTGGTGTTCAGCCTTGGCTGCTCTTTGGGGAAGCTGAACACCCGGCCTGGTCCTAATACAGAGAGTCTTATTGATCTGAATTAGGGAGTCACATTGATGGGGTCTAAAAGTGATGCAGGCAACAGTAATAGCCGGGCTGGCGAATCGCTGGGACCCAGGAGAGGCATTTTTTTCTGGAGAAAGTGGACACTAAACAGCTGGTGGTAATGGAAGCCTTAGATGCAGGTCGGTGTGGGAACAGGCAGAAGGAGAAGGCGGAAGCAGAAAACCATAGGGCACACCAACCCTGTGGCAGAGAGCAAGGAGGAGCCAGCAGAGGAAAACCCGCAGAAGTAATTCCCTTATTAATTGTGACCCGTGTTAATTCAGGTCGTTAGTGTAGATTTTGTACAGCGGCTGTCTCTTATGATCTAGTGTGGGCTGTAGATCAGGATGTATCTTAAGTGACTGGTTCATATATATAAATTCATATGAATATTTAATTGTTTACTTACTTGATTGACAGACTGATGGCACTTCCGTTAATTCTTTTACCACTGATGTAGAAAAGCATGACCTTTAATTTTTATCATCAGCAAATACCCATATCTGCTTCCAAGTTTACTTAAAAGACAAGTGCATGGAAGTAACATTTTTCAAGAACCTATTTTATTTTCTGAATTCAAAGTCACCTGTCACTTTTGCCATAAATTCTTTGAGGCATGAAATAGCCTGCCAGTTGTCTATTGCTTTCAAAGTTAATGAATGGTTATCAATTTATCATGGATAATAACCTAGCTGCAGAATGTAAAGAGGGCATTCTATCACTCCCAAGCACGGTTGCCTCAAGGCAGTTTCTGCCTTTCTGTACTGTCTGTCTTCCAGGAGGAGAGTTCAGAGGCCCGGTGTCCCTAAAGCCTTTAGATAGAGCTCGGGTGCTGAAACTGTGACATTTGGTAATAGCCTAGTGAAACAGGAGTAGTTACAGCTGGCTGTGTGTAGTAGATTTCTGATGTAAGATTGTAAATGACATTTCTTGATGGTCACTGTAGCAATGCAATATCTTAACCTTATTAATGTTACTTTAAACATTTTAGATATACTTCTTGCTAATTCACATTGTCCAAATGTGACTGCTTCTCAGCCCTCTGGCCTCTTGTTAGGTACTTTATGAGTATGGACATAGCGCTGTTTCAAGGAACCCTATTTTTCTTTTCTTTTTTCTTTCTTTTTGAACCCTATTTTTTCAAGGCATATTTTTTTCCACCCAGACAGGCAATGTGACATTAACATTAATATTTCCTTTTTCTGATCAGGGACTTGGAACTGACCCTATTTTTTTTTTTACAAACAAACCAGCCCAAGTGTTTCTCAGTCTTGCAGTTCATGATCTGAGGACAGTATACTAACTCAGTATTTGTTGGATTAATGCGACCCATCCTCCCACTTTGTCAGCTATACATTGTACTGTGGGTTATATTAGGGATAGGAGGGTTTTTTGAGCCCCCACCCCCACCCCCCAGTCATAGCAGTAGAGCAGCAGTAATGGCTGGACAGTTAAATGTGTTCATATGTGTGTCAGTCTTAGGTGCTCTGTCTGCAAACGGAGCATTTTTATCTGTCTCCTTTGACTTACTCAATTAGAGTTTGGCACAGTGGTGTCTATTACGGTAGTGGCTAGTTAGTGCGTTGTTTACTATATTGCAATGGAGAGTGACACTGTTGAGACTTGAGGCCTTACCATGTTGCTTATAACCTCTACTCTTTATTGCCATTGTGACCAATTATTTGTTTACCTGTGTACGGGTAAAGCCTCCAAGATTCTGTTCTGGTTGCTTCTCAGAACATTCTGAAATACGACATTCGAGACATTTGAGAGCGTGCGCCCAGTTTTAGTTTGCCTTGCTCATTTCTTTTCGTGTATTGCTTTGTGCTTCCCAGGCTTGTCTCCCCAAGCACACAGTGAGCAAGCATTTCTTCTGCTGGAACCACAGCTCACATACATAATTACTGGTTGGGCAAACTGTGACGTTGGGGGTACTCTTCCTGCCGCTCAGTGGACTGTAGTTTCTCAAGGAAGTGCAACTGTCTCATAAAAATATTTCCTAGAGGGAATTCCAGTTGCCCTGGGGTTTCTAGGTGAGTGTTCTCTACCTGGTGTGTGTGCTTAGCGCACTTTACCTTTTTATTCAGCCAAGACTTTAGCCCATGGAACAGTGTCCCATACTTTAGCGCCAGTAGTCCCACCTCAGCCAACCTAATCTGGATAATGCCCGGAGGACATGCCCAGGGGCTAATCTACATACTCTCTTACAGGTGTGTGCAGGAGGCGTGGCCTCTAGGTGATGGTATTAGATCTATTCATTTTACTTTTTGCATGTTTGTATGTCCACCATGATCATACTTGATGCTCAGATTCAGAAGAGGGCACTGGATGCCCTGGAACTGGAACAGAGTTACAGATGATTGTGAACCACTATGTAGGTGCTGGGAATCAAACCCAGGTCCTCTCTAAGAGTAGCAAGTACTTATAACCCCTAAGCTATCTACCCAACCTCTCCTGAATAATTCCAGATCCTCTTAAGTTTTTGATTTTAACCATCGCACTGACTAAACCAGGACAGTTGTACATCTTCATTCAACTAGGAACTACAGATTAAAAAAAGTTATTTTAATTTCAGTTTTCATAACTAATGAAACTAGTATTTTTTATAATATATATTCAGTTTTTATTATTTGGACATAGAAATAATACTGATTTTTTTGGAGTTTTTAATCTAAAAGTATGTAAGTTTTTATTTTTCCGAGTTTTGTAGACATAGTCTTACCGCTGGTATATACATATTTTCCCCCCTCATTTCTGACAGAGTTTCATGTAGATAGCTCTGACAGACATGGAGCAGCACTGATGTGGCTTTAAACTCTTCTCTACAACTTGCCAGCTGTGTGTCTCTGTGACAGAGTCTCCTTGTCTGTAAAATGGGCAATGTGCCACCTCATAGCACTGTGGTGAATGTTGTCTCAGGGTTCTCTAGAGAAACAGGACTTCTGGAATGAATCTCTCTCTCTCTCTCTCTCTCTCTCTCTCTCTCTCTCTCTCTCTCTCTTTCTGTTCTGTCTGTTTGTCTCTTTCTCTACACACATACATACACACATACACACACACACACACACACACACACACACACACACACACACACACACACGGGGGTTATTGGAATGACTTATAGACTGTGGTCCAGCTAATCCAACAATGGCAGGCTATGAATGGAAAACTAAGAATCTAGTAGTTGTTCAGTCCATAAGGCTGGATATCTCGGGTGGTCTTCAGTAGACACTGGAATCCTGAAGAAGTAGGCTCCAATGCCAGTGAAGGAGTGGAGTTGCTAGTGAGGTGAGAACTAGCGGGCACTGAGCAAAGTTCCACTTCCTCCCTGTTCTCTACAGGCTTCCAGCAGAAGGTGTGGCCCAGATTAAAGGTGTGTCTTCTTTCCTCAAGGCCCAGATATCTTCCCATCTCAAAGGTCTGGACTAGAAGTGGATCCACCCACTTCAAACTAAGCCACAGTATCTCACAGGTGTGCCCTCCATTTCTGGATTGTAGTTCATTCCAGATGTAGTCAAGTTGACCACCGAGAATAGCCATCACAAAAGTTATATGAGTTAAATGATTTGATGTTTGTGAAACGGGGAAGGCAGTGATACACAGTAAACACCATTAAGATGTTTGATGAATAGGAAGTGCATCTTTCCCCAGCACTGTCTAATACGTCAGAGTTGGCATTAAAAATGAGGGCTGGGGGTGGGGAGATGGCTCAGCGGTTAAGAGCACTTATTGCTCTTGCAGAGGCCTGGGTTTGGTTCCTCGCATCCACATGCCATTCATAACCATCTGTAACTCCAGTTCCAGGGATCCGATGCCCGGTGCACCTACATGCTCATACACAGAAAATAAATACTTCTAATAAAAATAGAATTTCAAGGAACTTATTTTAAAAGGTGGGTGGGACTTTTGTGTCTTCTAGTTTTCAACAGACGTTCTTCTGTTCCTTGTTGCTCACTAGTGTTCCTAATAAAGTTTGATGTTAGGTTTTGTAGTTTTCAAAGATGTTGAATAGTTTTTTGTTCTTTCCTTTTTTTTTTTTTGTCTCCAAGTATAGTGTGGCTTTAAAATGGTATTTCTTCTTAGCACCCATGTGATAGCCATCTAACTGAGGCGATTGCAGTAGAAGTTAACGATGCGCGTTTGTGTGTGTGCCTCTAGGTTGCCTAGGATGGAGCATCCATCCTGGTTACACTGCACCGAACCCTGTGGCTGTTTTTCATTTAGTGCACATCTGAGTTCTCCTTGGGATGAACAGTTTTGAGTCAAAATTAATAAGCGAAACTTATCGCTAACTTTTATTCTTTTTGGTGGTCCTAAGCATTACAGCTAGGCAAGTGTTGTTTCACTGCGTGTTTAGCTCTGCTGATAATTATTGGAGAGTTCTGTCATGTTTTAGTATTAACATAATGCTGCAAACATTTGTCATTTCCCCTTCTTTCTATATACTCTAACAAGATTTCAGTTTTACTGCCTAGTTCAGATTTTTTTTTTTTTTTTTTTTTTTTGGTTTTTCGAGACAGGGTTTCTCTGTGTAGCTTTGCGCCTTTCCTGGAACTCACTTGGTAGCCCAGGCTGGCCTCGAACTCACAGAGATCCGCCTGGCTCTGCCTCCCGAGTGCTGGGATTAAAGGCGTGCGCCACCACCGCCCGGCTCAGATTTTTTTTTTTGAGACAGGGTTTCTCTGTGTAGCCCTGGCTATACTGGAACTCACTATGTAGACCAGGCTGGCCTCGAACTCACAGAGATCTGCCTGCCTCTGCCTCCCGAGTGCTGGGATTAAAGGAATGCACCACCACACCTGCTTATTATTTATTTACTTGTTTATTTCTGTGTAGAGTGTTTTGTCTGCATGTATGTCTATGTACCATGTGTGTGCATAGTGCCCACAGAGGTCAGAAGAGGTTGTTGGATCCCCTGAATTGGAATTATAGACAATTGTGAGCCACCCTATGGGTGCTGGGAATCAAACCCAAGTCCTCTGGAAGAGCAGCAAGTGATCCTAACCACTGAGCCATCTCTTCGGCCCCCTATTTCTGATTTTTAAAAAGATGTTTAAGCGGGACATGAACTGCACAGTTTAATTCTGATTTTAGCTTTTATAAATGAAGACATAATAGCTTGTTTACTGTTACTTAGCAACAGACCTTGAGGACTTAAGGGACTGAGGCTGCTGTGGGGAGGAAATAACATTTATGGAGCATTTTCTTAGTGATTTGTTTTGAGACAGGGTCTCATTCTGCAGACAGAGCTGGCCAGGAAGGCCTTGTCTCACAGCCTGGGGTGCTGGACTGCAGGTGTGAACCACACTAGGCTTTTTCTTAGGCATTTGATAACACTGTGCTTTTCCTCCCATTCCTCCCTGAATCTCATCCCTCCCTCCCCATCCCCTTTCTTCCTCTTCCTCTTCTTTGAGCCAGGATCTCAGTATTTAGCCCAGACTGACCTTAAACTCCTTTCTTAGCCTGGAAAGTTCTGGGTTTTCAAGTGTGTCATCAACACATCTAGCTAGCATCATACTTTTGACGTACTCATTAAATGTGGATTTTACATGGAGGATTCTTAAGTCAGAATGAAACATTGTGTGTGTGTATAATATGTTATATACAATATACACACCACATACAATATATGTATTTATATATACATTGTATACACACACATATACATATTGTGTATCTATATAGATACATAAGAATTTTTTTCGGGGGGGGGGGGTGAAAGCCTTAGAGATCAGGGAAATAGGAATAGCCACCTTACCTCACCAGCTCTGTAGCTTCCAAATGCCCAAGAAGATATTTTTTAAAAACAATAGATGTTGTGTTTTGGACTACTTTTGAGTATAAAAGTATAGCGTTAACGTATGTACTGTGCTCCTCAGACACACGTATCGGCTCTTACTGTCTGCATCCTATACAAAGGACAATGGTCACAACTTTGGTTACACTTGTTGAAGTTGACAAGTCATCCCGTATCTAAAGTTTGCATTAAGATCCACTCAGGGTTGCATATTCTCAGTTTGGACAAGTCACTGGTGACCCGTCTCCTGCTCTGTGCATCCTTCCTCCCCCTGAATCCTGGCCACCGCTGTTCTTCTTGCTGCCTCCATCGTTTGCCTTTTCCTGAATGTCACACGTGTTTGGATCATACTGTATGTAACCTTTTCAGATCCATTTCTTTCACTTTGCAACATGCCTTGAAAGTTGATCCTTGCTTTTGTGGCTTAATAGCTCATTTCCTTTTAGTACTGAATAATCCATTGTCTGAATAAAATTCTATTGCTTTTGAATGACTAAATGTCTTCCCTGAATCTTGTCAGTGAGCTAATAAATACTTATTGAAAGCCAACAAAGTACTTTGCCAATCTCCTTGGCTCTAGGCACATGAAAGTGATCAAAACAGAAAGGAATGTTCCCTTGTGGAATCTCCTGAATATTTGTGGTTTAATTGTGTTTGCCTCCTGGCCCATCAGCCCATTTGGAGAGTCTGCCTTCTTTTTGGGACTTTTCAAGTGTGGCAATAGCCAGGCATTTCCACTAGGTGGCGGTAGGGTCCTATATAATGAACAGTTTGCAAGACAAGCCACTATTTTGTTTATACACATAGTTATTTTTGTAACTTAAATTTAAATGCTTGTAATAACTCCCCAGATATAATCACTAATTGAAATTGTGCTTTAAAATTATTATTTTAGAGTTAGTATACAATATAATAGATTTCATTATGATAGGATCCCCCTCTCCCCCAATTCCACCCCCACAGGGTTTCTCTGTGTAGCTCTGACTGTCTTGGGTCTCACTCTGTAGACCAGAGTGGCTTCGAACTCGGAGATCTGGCTGTCTCTGCCTCCCAAGTGCTGGGATTAAAGGCATGTGCCACCACACCTGGGAATTTTAAAATATGCTTTTTAGAATAAGTCCCAATGCATATAGTTTCTTAAATTCCTTAAATTTTTGTAATGTATTTTATGTGTAGGAGTGTTTTGCTTGTGTATGGCTGTGCACCACTTAGGTGCTTTGTGCCTTCAGGGGCCAGAAGAGGATGTCAGATGCACTGGGACTGGAGTTAACCATGTGGGTGCTGGAAATTGAACTTGGGCCCTCTGGATGAGCAACCAGTGAGTGCTCTTAACTACTGAGCCATCTCTCCAGCCCTAGTTCCTCAAATAAAACCCTGCAGCATCCTCTGTCAGTTACTAGCAGAGTGCTGAGCAGTTTAACTGTTGAATGTTTGACTCCATAGCCCCGCTGCTGGAGAAAGCCATCTGAACTGTCCACCGGGACTGGTTACCATGGGCAGATGATTGGCTGCCTGAGCTTGCTTTAGCCTTGGCCTTGTTCTTGCTCATCTGTTCATTCAATCTCTCTTAAGAGTTAAGTTGGGACTGGGTACGCCTTGCTGAAGGGCTTCTGATAAGAGTATCATTTTCAGAGGATGACACTTGGATGTTTGGAAAGGGAAGGGTAGAAGATGAGGCGAACACTCTTTGGACATCTGTGTTATTTTCATCTCTGAGCATTGGCTCTTGAGTGTGGTTTCAGCACCAGTGGCTTTGGTACAAATGGTACCAAATTGGTAGCAATGTACAGTGAGAGGCCTCCCCTCACACCACTGAATCAGAACCTGGGTAAGTGGGCCCAGTGCATCATCTTTCACAAGTCTCAATGGTATCTCTGATGCATTGCAGTGGAGACCCACGTGATGTATAGCAAGGAATCCTAATAGCAACAACTTGAGTTAGACTATATCCCCATTTTACAGATAAGAATAGTGAGGTTCAGACTGGCAACCAGCCTTGGAATTGCAGGGGGTGATAGATGTTGCTTCTAGACCAGCCTGACTAAAGGCCATGAGTTTTACCTCAATAAAATCCAACCAAGCAACGTGATTCATTCTTAGACCTAGCCTAACGAATTTGATGGCTTCAACACAAATTTAGTGCTTAAAAAAGAATTCAGATGGGGAATTTGTCCTCTTCTTATGCTAGAGATCAGAAGTTTGGACTCAAAGTGTTATCTACATCCCTTCTAAAGGCTCTGGAGGAGGACCCTTCCCTGCTTGAGACTCCCAACACACCCTGACATTCCTTGCTTCACAGCTCCACACTCCAGTTTCAGCCTCTGCCACATGACTGGCTTTCTGTGAATCTGAGTCCCTTTCCTTGTGAGGACATTTCAGTGCAAATAGAGCTCCCCCTGTGTAAGCATGACCTCATCTTAGAGCTCACCCTATGCAAGGATGACCTCATCTTAGAGCTCCCCCTGTGTAAGTATGATGTCATCTTAGAGCTCCCCCTGTGTAAGTATGATGTCATCTTAGAGCTCCCCCTGTGTAAGGATGACCTCATCTTAGAGCTCACCCTGTGTAAGGATGACCTCATCTTAGAGCTCACCCTATGCAAGTGTGACTTCATCTTAGAGCTCCCCCTGTGTAAGGATGACCTCATCTTAGAGCTCACCCTGTGTAAGCATGACCTCATCTTAGAGCTCACCCTATGCAAGGATGACCTCATCTTAGAGCTCACCCTGTGTAAGGATGACCTCATCTTAGAGCTCACCCTATGCAAGTGTGACCTCATCTTAGAGCTCCCCCTATGCAAGGATGACCTCATCTTAGCTAATCATATCTACAGAGACCCTGCTTACCAAGAGAATTTTTGGGTATGTACTATTACTCTAGAGAGTCAGCCGACACTATGTTAATTTGGGATTGGACATCCTAATCTCTTATATTGGTGTCTATGGCCGTCACTAGGTTCTCATCACATGTGATCGTGTTTGCTGTAGTTTTCTAAGAAATCTTGACATCACATAGTCTAAATCCCCTAACTTTGTTCATCATGAAGATTGTTTAAGCTACTTTAAGTGCTTTACTTTCTTGAATAAATTTTAGGATTATGTGAATTTCTAGAAAAAAGCCTGCTGGGATTTTGAGTGGGATTGCTTTCAATCTACTGACCAGTCTTCTTAGTTGGAGTCTTCCACTGCTCTGTTCAGGATTGCTTCTCACTGGTGTGAAGTGACTTGGGGTTGTGTGGATCCACACTGTCTGCATCTTCACATGGCTCATGACAGTAGCTCTGCCTGTCACGAGTGTATCCTCAGCATCATCGGACACGTAGCAGGTGGTTCTGAATTCCATCGAATGAATGAATTCCATTGAATGAATTAATTCCATCGAATGAATGAATTCCATCGAGTGAATGAATTGGTGAGTGAAGGTCTTTTGCCTTTGTTTTGTTTTGTTTTCCAGTAGAGAAATGTTGTCTAGAACAGGAGATGATTTGAATTATGGTGTTAAAACCCAGACTTAAAAACAGAAAAGCAGAAAAAAGGGCCAGATTACACTTTAAACAACAATAACAACACTTTCTTCTTTTCTTCTTCCTCCTCCTCCTCCTCCTCCTCCTCCTCTCCTCCTCCTCTCCTCCTTCTTCTCCTCCTCCTTCCTCTTTTTGTCCTTCCTCTTCCTCCTCCTCCTCTGTCATGGAAACAGGGCCTTGAGCATGCTAAGCCAGTGCTCTAACCCCTGAATACATCCCTCATGAGGGAATACAGTGAAAAAGTAAAAATCCTTTTGTGCATAGTGGTATTTCAAAAGGTTACAAGAATTTGGGAGGAAACCTCTTCCCCTCTAGTGCTGGGTACTGAACACTTGGTCCTGTGCATGCTATGGAAATGTCTGACCACCAAGCCACATCCCTAGCCCATACATACAAGATGCTTCCTAATGAGTACAGATGAATTGTAGACAACCTGTTCTAATACATGTGTAACTGTAGATGCAGACAAGGGCCATGACTGCGTGTAGAATATTGAGTGAAGGCTTTTAGAGTGCCGAATCTGCACATAGTGTCACAATTTCAGGGATAATTTTACCTTTGCAACGGGGATCTGATGGCCACTACATAGAGGTGGTCCGGACTTTGCTTGCCTATTATGGTGCAATGTGAAATACACAGCAACTGTGAAAGGTCTCACAGAAATGTTTAACTTAGATCTAATCAAATCTCTACTGAACTCCAAGAAAGTTCAGAGGAGCAGATGTCTGCATCGTGAAAAGAACACATAAATTCAAAATGCAAGACATAACAGGATTAATTTCCGAAACTTTAAATAAAAGTCATGTGACTGAGAATAAAAAAGATGTGTGTGTGTGTGTGTGTGTGTGTGTGTGTGTGTGTGTGTGTGTGTGTGTGTGACTTCTCTAGACAACAGGAAACTAAAGAGGCATTTACCAGTCATGATATGTGAACCTTGATTAGATCCAGGCTGAAGGAGAAATTAGAAGAGGATTTTTTTTGTTTTAAATCAGTTGGATGAATTTGTGTGTAGACTGCACACTAGATAATATACATTGTGGTCACATAAGAGACGATTCTTAGGAATGACATGTTGAAGTTTTTAGGGATGGGTAAGATTTCTTAGACTTTCAATTGGATGAACAAAAGAACACACATGAGTATGTGTGAGAGATGGAAGAGACATGGCAAATTGCTAACACATGTTTAAACTGGGGGTGCGTGGTAGTGGTTATTGTGTCTCGAGCGCCACAACTTTTTTCCTTGATAAGCGGGAGGAAAACAATCCCTTTAAAAAGCTGAGTGAAACAGTAGTGTAACGCAAGTGATGATTACCTGGCAATTAATCCCCCGAGCAGAGGAGGCCGGCTCGACCTTCCAAAGGTGTTGAATGAAGAATTGACTCGGAATGGAGCGGCCCTGTCCCCTGTGATTTATGATGCGTATGAGTTGTGTGAGCTCGGCTCTGTGCGTACTTCTATGGACTTTAAGGCTGAGAAAGAAATATTGGAAAGACAATCATGCCCTGGATTGAGATAATCAATCTCACAAGACAGGTGAGAGCTTTGGAATGTGGCCTCGGAGCCTGTCTGCCTCTCCTGGTTCTCTGTCGCTGGCTGGGTCTCTTTGTCTCTCTGTCTCTTGTTCTCTCCTTCCCTCTCCTATCCGAGTTTTCCTCAAAAAGTTGTAGCCTCAGATTACATTTTTTGCCTTTAATAAATCAATTATTTGTATTAAAGGTATAGATTTTACAAGTACGCTTTTCTCACGTTGTATTTTGTCCCTTAATATTAAGAAAGTTAATGTGATCAACACATTCTAATTGACTCACTTAATAGTCTGCCCAATTTCTCCAAGAAGTGAAAAACCTTGCAGATTGCCACATGTGCTGAGGAGTTTCCCGTCAACCTCACACAAGCTAGAGTCATTTGGAAAGAGGGAACCTCGGTCTAGAGTATGCCCCCACTAGATTGGATTGTGGTCACTGGAGACAGAGCTCCTCCCCTGGACCGGAGGGCCTGGCTCCATAGGACATCTGCACCAGCGGTGGGAAGTCAGGAAGCAGAACCCCTCCATGGCCTCTCCTCTTGCTACACCTCCAGGTTCCTGTCCCGAGTTCCTGCCCTCTTCCTCCAGGGATGGATTTAGAAGCTGTAAGCTGAAACAAACCCCCTCCCCCCCCCCAAGTTACTTCTGGTCACAGTGTTTATCACAGCAATAGAAACACTAAGATACCTTACAGTTAACCCTAGTTTCCAGAGGAAACCTTAGCAGTGCCACATTTAACATATTAGTAAAATCTCCACATTGTTGATAGTTTAAAATGTCAACATTTCTCTGAATTGGGCTATTGCGGCTGGAATTACAGATGGTTGGGAGCTGCCATGTGGGTGCTGGAAATTGAACCCTGGTCCTCTGGAAGAGCAGCCAGTGCTCTTAACCCCTGAGCCATCTCTCCAGCCCCTAGAGTAATTTTAAAAGGATTTGGAGAGATTAAATTTAATGTATTGTTAGATTTTTTCCCTTTTCCTTACATAAAATAGTTCAATATAATTATAGACCCCAACAATAGAATCATAAGAAATACATCGATTTAAGTTGCATACATTTTTTTTCCCTGTGTTGGTAAGGTCTTCATATAGAGAGATGACTTGGGTATACTGGTTTATTTTTGGATTATAATAAATTCAAAATTGGCAAAACTGAGGGAAACAAAGTATTCCTAAACCTAGGATATGCTGGTCCTGTGACCCTGTACATGGTTATCTTTGACAGGTGTGGGGGTACAGACAGTGGCTTGTCTGTTATTAAGCTCTGGGGTGCCCTCCAGCACCACCCACAGCTATGTGAATGAACAACAACAAAAGAAAAACATTTGTCCTTAAATTGATTTATTAATTTAAGATTTATTATTATTATTTTTTACAGTTCCATATATCCATGCCTTGCATATTGATCCCCTCTCCTTCTCTCTCCCCCCCCTCCCTCTCCTTCTCCATCTCTGTCTATTTAGTTTCAAGACAGGGTTTCCCCATGTATCCCTGGCTGTCCTGGAACTCAGTCTGTAGACCAGGCTGGTGGAACTAAGAGATCCTCCTGTCTCTGCCTCCCAACTGCTGGGATTAAGGGCGTGTACCACCACCACCATATTGACCTCTCTTACTTCCTACCTTCCTCCCGTCAGTGCCTGTGTCCCCTTCTCCACCCCCGCCCCCCCCCACCTCTCCCTCTCATGTTCATGTTTTATTGCTCACTACGATTAACTAGTGCCACCTGTGTGGCGTGGTTTTGGTGCTATCCACTGGAGCCTGGTGGGTGTAGCAGAGACTCACAACTAGACACATCGATTCCCCTTCTATAACGTGTTGATAGCCAGTGGTTAGTTCAGAGGAAAAGGGTAAGGGCCGTGACTGCTGAAAGTGTTGGTGTTGTGTGGTCCCAGTGCAGGTTACTACAGTTGTACGAGTTCATGATTACAGTGGAGTGGAGGCTGGGGGATGGAATTTGTAGCCCTTCACCCTGTCTTCTGCCTCTTACTTCCTGGCCCCTCATGTCCCCTGAGCCTTAGCTGCACTTGTATAAATTATATTTTTAGGCCTACAATCATCACATTTCAGTCTCTGCATCTTTGGCAGCTAAGAATTAATCTTTCTTTCTTTCTTTCTTTCTTTCTTTCTTTCTTTCTTTCTTTCTTTCTTTTTCTTTCCTTCTTTCTTTCTTTTCCTAGACAGGTCTTAAAAATTGTATGTAGCTTGGGCAGATGTGGAATTCATAATCTTTCTGCTTCTACCTCCCCAATGCTGGGATTACAAGTATGTACCACCATGCCTGGCAGTCTTAATGATTTTTAAAAAACTTAAAATTTTTTTATTTTATTTATGTTTTGTGTATAGGTGTCTTGGTGACAATTATGTCTGTGTTCCACATCTGATGTGAGCAGAGGTCAGAGGATGGCATCAGATCCCCTGAAACTCGAGTTACGGACAGTTGTGAGCTGCCAGGTGGATGCTAGGAATCGAACCCGGGTCCTCTTGAAGAGCAGCCAGTGCCCTTAACCTCTGAGCCCCCTCTCCAGCCCCTAGTCTTAACAGTTTTATCAATAGTATTAGCTACATTAACAGTGTTGTGTGGCTGTTACCACCACTGTCTCCGGAGTTCTTTTCACTCTCAAATGTGAAGCTTTTTACCTATCAAACATTGACGCTGTAATCTTTCCAAAAATACAGTTTCATACATTTATATAATGAATTTAGTAGTTTTTTTTTTTAACCCCATCCCCTTTCCTCGTACCCCCACACCCACTAACAGTGCACGGGTTTCTTACTGCTCCACATTCTGATCAACCCATTTCCATCCCTCCCCCGCTCCCTCCCTCCCTCCCTCCCTCCCCCTTCTCCTTCCCTCCCTCCCTCCCTCCCTCCCTCCCCCCTTCTTTCCTCCCCTCTCCTCTGTCTCCTCCCTTCTGCTTTCCTTTACTCCTAGTTAAGTTTGCCCCTGCTTTCTGTTGAACGCTGGGAATGCCCTAGCCCAGGTTAGCATGGTCTGGGGTCATTTCCACAGATGTGTTCAATCAGAATCTCTAAGATGGGAGCCTACGCGGTACATGTTGGACAGGCGTTCCAAGGTGATTTTTGTAACCAGACAAATTTGAGAAATACTGATGTTGTGGTTATTGGTCATTTTTTAAAAATAAATTTTCTTAACTCCTTGGAGATTCACAGATCATTAGCTTGTTAGAGGATATATAGAGACTACCCTTCCTAAAGCTATTTTATGTCTGTTTAATTCAGCATTTCCTAACTTAACCATGAATACTCGTGTGTGTGTGTGTGTGTGTGTGTGTGTGTGTGTGTGTGTGTGTGTGTGTGTGAGAGAGAGAGAGAGAGAGAGAGAGAGAGAGAGAGAGAGAGAGAGAGAGAGTGTTTTTCCTTTGAATTCTGACTTAAGCAACTGTTTGTAGCTCTCATCTTGTGGGAATGTTTTATTATTCTGAAGATTTTAGCATTGAAAGGTCTTGCCTGGTGCTTTACAACCTGGCCAACATATTCAAGTCTCAACTATCAATTGAGACTGTTTTTTTTCCTGCACAGCCACATCTGCCTGTTTATAATTAGTGAGAGCTGTTGGCTTTCCATGGTTTTACATTTCTTAGTCTTGAAGTTTAGACTTACTGTAGTCTTCTTCTACTAAAGAAACAGTTTTCAGGTACAAAGTAGAAGTATCTGCTGCGCCTTCTGAGGGTAGGGATAACACCAGTCTCCTTCAGCCTCTTCTGTGATGATGGTCGGCAAGCTCCGGCTGATGGCTACAAGAGGAGATAGGGGGCACTTCCGGAGTTACTGGTATCATAGCAACCATCAGCTTCCTGTAGCCCTTGAAATCTGAATTAATATAAACAAGACCTTGACCATGGTTCAAGACCTCAGTACTTGAACCATGGCACCTATGTTTCAAATCTCCAGCTGGAACTCATGGAACTGCTTTGTACATCAGGACAGTGCAGACCCAGGACATTTTGGCTCTTGAAGAAAATCCCTTTGGACAGTGCCATTGTAGGGAGTCTAAACAGTATTGTGGTTTATCATCTACCCCTGTGGCATTGGTGGTGATTTGCTGGATAAAAACTCGAATCCAGAGACGTTTCTTTATGTCTAACGTTAAAAGTTTAGAATTATAAAATAAACCCAACCAAAAATCCGAAATAACCCAACTGCACTGTCAGAAGCTCAAACAGGAGAGATTTGTTGGGAACCCTGAAGTTCCTTTAAAAACCTGTTAGTGCAGCGAGTATGTGGGAGCAGAAAAGAGTACGCTCAGAAGCTCCAGGTTGCTGGGGTCTCACAGACTGCACATTGCGCATTCCCAGCATTCCATGGGGTTCCCTCTGTACATGTCCAAAGCATTGTGGAGCTTGCTTATTTAGTAATGAATGCATTGCTTTAAATATTAAGTGAATTTGAGATATCATTTCCCCAAAACATCCTTCTTTGGTTTCTGAAGGAAAAACTGGTTTTTGCAGAGTACTCATCTAATAAATATATCTTGTAATATATGAAATAATATTTTCAGTTGGGGTAAACATACTAGGGTAATTAGGAAAGACAGCCGTTGATTTTTTTCTGTTATTAGACATGAATATAAGAAACAATGGAAGTTGGGAATGGTGGTGTGCACTTGTAATCTGGAAGCTGAGGCAGGAGGATTGCAAGTCTAAAGCTAGTCCAGGCTGTGTACAAGGCGGTGTCATGAAGAAGCAAGCGGGGGGAGCAACAACGAAGACTCACACTGCAACATTACCTGCGAGTACTTGAGAATGCCTCTTCTCCCCAGGGGTGGGCTGTGCTGCAGACCAAAGCCAGCAGCCCGGTACACCGGGCAAGTGTGCTGTCCCGGGTCTGCACCCCAGCAGACAGCTCCCTGACTGCCCTATGCCTGCTGTCCTGTGAAGAAGCTTAACTTTTGAAGTTACTAATTTATTTTCATGAATCCCTAAAAACACCTATTTCGTCTTCACTAAATAGAAAAAACATGGGCTGTTACCTTTAGATTTAAGATTTTGTTTAACAAGTAACTGTAACCAGTTGGAGTGATTGCATCTCCCTATAGAAACAATCAAAATATTTTGTTTTTTTATTTGGATGTGATCTAAGCAAAAAAGCTGAGAATGAATGTTTCTCTCTCTCTCTCTCTCTCTCTCTCTCTCTCTCTCTCTCTCCTCCTTCCTCCCTCCCTTCTTCCCTCCCTCCCTCTCTTCCTTCTTTTTTCTTTTTTTGTTTCTAAAGCAGTTTTGGGACTTAATGAAGCTGTGAACCAAAGCATAGAAATGGGTTGGTTTCTAGACACTTTGTTTTCTGTGTGTTTGTGTATGTGAGTGTGTCGTGTGAGTGCATAGTGTATGTACGTGTGCATGCAGGGGACATCCAATTGTGCAGACGTTGGAAGAAGGCATTGGGCATCCTCTTTTAGTCTTTGGGGCAGCGTCTCTTCCTGAGAACCTACAGCTTGTGTGTGTGTGTGTTTCTACTGAGATGGAAGCCAGCAGGCCTCAGAGATCACTCATCTCCATTCCTCCCAGTGCTGAGGTCACAGACACAAATGGGACCACGTCTGGTTTGTAATGTGGATGCTGGGATCCAACTCAGCTCCCCATGGCTGTGGAGCGAGTACTGTTAGCCACTGAGCCTTTTCTCCAGGTCCTAGATGTTTTGTTTCTTTCTTAGTTAACGCCAAGAAGAGAAATTAATAGGAAACTAATGATGAATGTGTATTTTTGTTTGGTAGTTTACAGATATTTCATGTAGCATCATGTAAATCTTGACTACAAATGGGCTCATAAATATGTAAATTTTTCTTTTCTTTTGTGTGTGTGTGTGTGTGTGTGTGTGTGTGTGTGTGTGTGTGTGTGTGTCTGCCTGCCTGTCTATCTGTCTGTCTTTCTATCTCTCTGTCTTTGTATAGGTCAGAGGTTGACAGTCAGGTGTCTGCTTCTATCATTGTCCAGCTTGTTTTTTGAGATAGAGTCTTTCACTGAACATGGACCCCACCATTTCAGCAAGACAGGCTGGCATGCGCCCGCCTCTGTTACCAGCTCATACAGACGCTGCCATGCCCAGCTTTTAGGTGGGGCCTGGAGATTTAAACTCAGGTCCTCTTCCTTGCTCAGCAAACACTTTACCCACTGAACCCTCTTTCTAGTGCTTAAGTTTTATTTTTCTTATTGAAGAATTTAATTTATTTATATTTTTGTAATGTTAATGGTCTATAGTAGAGATGTTTGCTATTACAATAGAGACTTTCACTTTTTTTCCTAAAAACTATTTGGTACTAGAATTCATAGAATACTTTATATCTCTTCTCAATATAAACTGATACATATATATGTATGTATATGTAACTGAAGCCAGTAAATAATACCTTGTTACCTGCAACCCAGTATATATTTTTATATTTTATTACATTCATCTTTATTCCCTTGTTCAGTTTACTTAATAAAAAAGGATGGTAATCCCCTTTTCAATTGATTTTACAGCACACTAATGGGTTGCAGCCGACTGTGACTCTCCTGCAATCTCCTGGCAGAGGTTAGTCGTCAGCAGTTGGTAATTGAGGGCTGCTGGTTCTTCTGTCACTGTGTGAGACAGATGCAGCTGCCCTTCCCTCAGCGACCGCGGGCGTCCAGATGCAGGCTGGCCTCTGTTGATGAGCACACAGGCCACTTTAGACCCTGCTGCACATTCTCACCTTGTGTTGTCTCCCACGGTCCGTGCTTACTGTGGTCCTGGCTGCTCTTTCTAAAAAAACATTGAGGTACAATTTTTGTGTAATATGAGAAGAAACAGCACTAGCAATTCTAGAACATTTCCATCATTTCTTAAAGCAGTGGTTCTCAACCTGTGGGTCGGGACCCCTTTGGGGTTGAATGACCCTTTCATAGGGGTCATCTAAGACCATCGGAAAACACTGATATTTACATTATGATCGTAACAGTTGCAAAATTACAGTTACGAAGTAGCAACAAAATAATTTTCTGGTTGGGGGTCAGCGCAGCATGAGGAACTGTGTTAAAGGGTCACAGCATTAGGAAGGCTGAGAACCACTGCTCCAGAGGAACCTGTTACCTCTCAAGTCGTCTTTCTGTGTCCTTTGAAAACCACAGGCTGTTTCCTGTCTCTATTGGCTCTTCCCTCCCTCCCTCCTTCCCTCCCTCCCTCCCTCCCTCCTTCCCTCCCTCCTTTCATCTCTCCTACCCTTCCCTTTTCTCCCCTCCGTCCCTCCCTTCCTCCCTCCCTTCCTTTTCTGATTCTCCCTAATAGCACTCGGGTTGGTCTGAAAGTTGCTGTGTGGCCCAGGCTGGCCTTGAACTCAGGATTTTCCTGCCTCTGCCTCTCATTGTAGGCATGTGCCCCCAGGCCCATCTTGGCCTCTTTCATCTAGTATAATAATCTCAGGATTTGTTGTGGTTGTAGTTTGTATTTACTTCATTCCTTTTTGTGGCTGGATACTATGTCATGGCCTGGACGCTACATTTTCTTATCCATTCATCAGCTGATGGACATTTGGTTATTCCCCCTTCCGTCTATTATGAATTATGCTGCCATGAGCTAAGTTTCTTTTTTCTGTTTTAAAAGACATTTTTATTTCTCTTCTTTATACAACTAGGAGTGAGCTGCAGTATCTGAGTCCGTGCTCAGCTGTTTCCTCTAGAGGCTGCACTGTGTCGTACCATCAGTGTGCAAAGGTTCCAGCTTCTTCATGTGTTCACCAATACTTATTTCCATTACAAAACGATTATAGCCATCCTAGTGTGGATTGAAGGGGCATCTCATTCTGATTTTGATTTGTGTTTCCCTAGTGACAAATACTACTGAACATCTTTTTAAAAAGACATTTATTTATTTTATTGAATGTCTTTAAAAAAAGACATTATTTATCTTTAAAAACCCCCCCACATTCATTTATTGTGTGTGTGCACGTGCGCATGTGCATGCATACAGGAGGTTCAAATGACACCTTGCAGCAGTCCGGTCTCTGCTCCCACCATGTGGGGCCCAGAAATTGACCTCAGGTCCTGGTGGCCAGTGCCTTACCTGCTGAGCCATCCTGCCGGCTCTGGGTTTCTTTCTTCCTTTCTTTTTTTAAGCTAGCATACAAACTATGGGTTTCAGTGTATACATGTATGTCATACTTTGTTGAGCACATTTTTAGTTGGCTTGTCTCTTCATTGTTGAACTTACGAATTATTTTTATAACTTAGATATAAAACTTCCACCGTATATGTAGTTTTTGTTTCAGTGTGGGGGGATTAGGCCCAGAGCCTTGCTGTTGCTGAGCCTCGTGGTATTCTGCCCCTGAGGGCCTGGGCTGGTTTCAGGCTCCTGGGCTCCCGTGATTTTCCTGCCTTAGCCTCCAAGGAGCTGGGGCTTGAAGAGTGCACCACCATGCCTGGCTTGTTTTCCTACCCTATTAGTGGTGCCCTTTGGTTCAGAAATACTTACATTTGATGAAATCTGTTTTATCTTTAAAAATACACACGATTTGTACTTTTGGTTTTGCATTTAAAGAAGTTATTTCCAGGAGTGGTGGCCTGTGCCTGTAATCTGAGCACCAGGAGGCAAACAAACACAGAGGATCCCAAATCCTAGGCCAGCCCTGGCTCTATAGTGAGTCCCTTTCTCAAAAACAGAAACAAACAAACAACAAAAAACAAAGAAATGTCCAAAGTTGTTATCTAATTCAAGGTTGTGAAAATTTATATGCATTTCCTTCTAAGAGCTGTATGTTTAACTTTACATTTAGGTATTGGATGTACTATTTTGAGTTAATTTCATACACAAAGTGAAGTAGGGATTAAAATGGATTCTTTTGCTAGTGAATACAGAGGATTCCCCGCCCCCCATCTTTGTTAGAATATTTACCTCTGTATTTAGTGTGGAGACCCACAGAGGTTTCCTAGTGAGACCTTACTCAGGGTCCAAGAATCTGAGCTTGCTTTACCCAGCAGGGCTGCATAAAGGGATGATTTGACCACGGGTGTGGTTACCAGGTGTTTGGAAGGGTCTGCACTTGGCATTGTTATAAAAAGCCCTTTTGAGGAGGCAGAAGGTGCCGTTGGGTTTTGCCCCGGGTCCTCCCAAAGGTATCCTGTGTTTCTGTCTCTCTCCTCTTTGCTGTCTTTCTATCTAATATTTTCTTATCCCTCTCTCCTCTTCACAGGAACCCTGAAAAAGGTGGGAGCTGGCCTCCCACAGTTTAGGAAGGAGAATGTGAATTTTCATGGCATTACTCATTAATTCAGCAACACTATCTTTGGAGATATTTGTTAATAATGAATTAATTAATTTCTGCACCATAGCATGTGTGTGTCGGTCTGAGGACAATGTACATGTATTTGTTGCCTCTTCTACCATGTGGGTTTTGGAATTGAACTCAGGTCGTCAGACTTGGCGGCATGTGTAGTTACCCACTGAGCCAACTTGCTGGATTGCCTTTTTTTTTTTTTTTAAAAAAAAACTTTATTAAAACTTCATTACATACCACAGCATTTATGTAATTAGGTGTATGATTCAGTAATTATGAGAAGAAAGAGAAGCTAGAAGCACATCAAGGAAATAGGCCACACTCTGGAATGCACTGAGAGTCACCAGCGACCATAATTGTTGGTGTGCTTGTGTGCATTTGTTTAAAGAGACAAAAACATTTAATCTCTTCCAAAAAAGCTGCCACTTCGTTTGCCTCTTGGGGATTTCTTGGCTGTTCCCAAGGTTCAGATGTAGGTAGGACTGGGTGTCTGGGCTTTTCTGTAAGGAAAACCAGGGAGCTGACGCCTTCTCCCGGGAGGCAGAGCCTGGCTAACGCATCTCTCGGAGTCTTGCTCCGGCTGACTCGCATCATTCACTCGTGAGCTTGTGTGTAGAACGTCTTGATGGTTGAAAACTCGTTTTCCATGTGCGGCTTCATTATAGAAATCTGATCTCGTGATACATTCGCAGAAGAAAGATAGAAATAAAAGAAAGTCCTCGACTAACTAGATTTCATTGTCCTTTTGTTGACATCTTTTATGTTTTGGCAAAAGAGGAGTCGGGTCTCTTAAAGAATTCCCTCTGAACATCTGCCAGTTCACTGACATTTCTAGTTAAGAAGGTTTTCAAACTTAACATACACCTCCTCTCTTGCAGAGCAGATGGGAAAGATCAATGGGCCGCTATAGAGAATTACAGCCCCCCCCCTTTCCTAGCTATTTGATCTTTGATCTTAAGACAACTTTTAACCATGTAGTAATCTCCCAAGAGATTTAAGAAAATATTTTGTAAAGCAAAATGATGGGGACCATGAATGCGTAATTGGTGTTCTGAAAGCGCTCTGCCAAATATGAAGCCAGTGGTTTTAAGAAATCATTATCAGCTGTTATGTGTTTTTTATTAGGCTGAGTTCTTAGTATAGTTTATGTTTCAATGCATTATTGCAAGTTGGTTTTGGATTTATTGTTAGAGAAATAATGAGACCTTTCTTGATGATAAATCAACAGCCAGAAAAATAAACCACAACCATGAACAACCCAAACTCTCTAGTTAGGTTTTAAGATTAAAAATTATGTTAGAATATTTTAATTTGGAACATTCCTTTTAAGTTGGCCCCCTAATGAACCTAGCCTTTTAGTAAACAAATTCAGGCACTAATAGGGACCACATTCTGATACAGAAAGAGCATGGCCTCTAACCTTAAAACACAACAACACAATGCCGAATAACTGAGTGTTCTTTATTGTGTTTGAACTCCAGAGATCTCACGGCAGCCAGAGAACTAGAGGCCCAAGAGAGACAGGTGTGCAAGGAGGGGTTCGAGAACTTACTTGTCTGTACTACACATAGGGACACGCTGTCCAGAATTCAGATAGTAATGGATTTCGTAGCTGCTGTTTGTGGGTTTGCAAGAGGGTGTGGTGTCCCTGAGCTGTAGGGAGTAGTCAATACCTGTGTATAGGCCTTTTCTCCACAAACCACCAGATGATCCCCCAAACAGGTAATTCGCTTGGTGGTACAGGGGGGAGAGAGAACAGCTGCTCCAGATGTGACAAGGAGCTTGGCCAAGACTCCTCTTCCGTATCTTCTTGTCCTCTGCTGAAAGGAGGTAGAGGGAAGGATGGTGGGTGGAGTGACTCAGGATGGAGCTTGTGCCTAACATGTATGGGACACCGTGAGTTCCATCTCCATTAAGGAAAAGGCAAAAACTGCTGTTCCCTCTAGGGTACTCGTACAAACTCATGGGCCTGCGTGAGGGGGTAAAGGCAAGCCTACCCTGGAGGGAGGATGTGAGCCCAGAGCTGCACTGGGGGAGGGGCAGAAGCACGGAGAAGGCACGTCCCTGGTACCAAGGGAGAGAGTGACTGTCTAGAACTGATGCGTAATCAGAACACTGCCATTTCCATAGTAACGAGTACTGAGTATGGGGGGGGGGGACTGTTGTCAGAGGCACAGGACTCCTATGGAACCTTAGAAAGACAGCACCAAGTGAAACCCAAAGCAGGTAGCAAACACTGAGAAAACGTCCTCACCCTGAAGGCAGGTCATCCCAGAGGATGGTGTATGTTGAGGGAAATAAACCTCAAACCCAACCCAACAGCCTGCTCAGTCCATACCTAAGGGAATAGAAAGGAAAGAGTACCCATTCCTAGGAATTAAAAACCATTACCTTAAATCTCATTTTCTTTGCAAGATGTCTAGTTTTGAACGGAGTAGAAGACATGCAAAAAACAGTTCCAAGGGACTAGTTAACAGGGATTAGAAATATAAAATAGCCAGGCGGTGGTGGCTCACGCCTTTAATCCTAGCACTTGGGAGACGGGCAGGCAGATCTCTGTGATTTTGAGGCCAGCCTGGTCTACAAAGCGAGATCCAGGACAGCCAGGACTACACAGAGAAACCCTGTCTTGAAAAACAAAAAAGGGAACCCCCCTGTGGTGGTATTGTGTTCCCCAAAATATTGTGCACGCTAATAAACTTATCTGGGGTCAGAGAACAGAAAAGCCACTAGTTAGGCAGTGATAGCACACGCCTTTAATCCTAGCATTCCAGAGGCAGAAATCCATGTATTCAAGGATACAGCCAAGCATGGTGACTCACACCTTTAATCCCAGAAAGCAAGCCTTTAATCCCAGGGAGTGGTTGCTGTGGGATGTTCTGTATGGCAAATGTGTTGTTAATTAGTCAATAAATAAAACACTGATTGGTCATTGGCTAGGCAGGAAGTATAGGCGGGACAAGGAGGAGAATAAAGATGGAAAGTGGAAGGCTGAGTCAGAGAGACACTGCCAGCCACCACGGTGAGAAACAGCATGTGAAGATGCTGGTAAGCCACGAGCCATGTGGCAAGGTATAGATTAATGGAAATGGATTAATTTAAGCTGTAAGAACAGTTAGCAAGAAGCCTGCCATGGCCATACAGTTTGTAACCAATATAAGTCTCTGTGTTTACTTGGTCGGGTCTGAGCGGCTGTGGGACTGGCAGGTGAGAGAGATTTGTCCTGACTGTGGGCCAGGCAGGAAAACTCCAGCTACAAATGGCGCCCAACGTGGGGCAAGAGTTTCCACCTAAAACCTGAGAAAAGATTCTAAAACGGAGCTAAAAACAGCTTCCTAATTGTCTCTCTCAAATGAGTGGCAGCTGCCAGTTTGAGCTACTGGTGGGTTCCTAGCGTGTGTGCACGACCTGCAGTATGGCGGGAATGAGGACTCTGAAAGTGGCACATTAAGCTGCATGGTGAATTTAGCCTTTTCTAGTACAAAACAAAAAAAAGAGGTTTCTGGGCTACAAGCTCCTTGGATAAAAGCATAGACCCACGATAGCTCCCAGAGCTGGTGGTAAACTACCACCGCCATGTTGGGAAGCTGAGGTGGGCGGAGCCAGCAGCCACAGCTGCTGCAGTTTAAGGCAATAGATTCACAATAAGACAGATTCAGATGTAATAGTTTACAATGTGTGTAAAAGATCCGTAGGCTTGAAAGAGACAAAAAAGATGATATATAGAGTTATAGAAACAAATACATAGTTTTAAAAAATAAAGTCTTTAAAGAGACAGTAAAGGTAGTATAAAAAATAAGCCACGTAAAAATGGATATTACACAGAGAATCTGCATTGTGTTGTCTTTGGGACTTTTAACTGCAGAAAAACATTTGATTGTAAAAGCTGTTGAGTTATGCCAAAATGTATATTTTAAAGGTACCTTGACTTCAAAATTTGGATATAAGGATATGCTGCTTTGGAAAGGAGACTCTGCTTTTGTTCCCACAGAAAGCCAGAGGCTATGGATTTGTTCCAGATTAA
The DNA here is from genome assembly GCF_007827085.1 of Peromyscus californicus insignis. NCBI lineage: Eukaryota > Metazoa > Chordata > Mammalia > Rodentia > Cricetidae > Peromyscus > Peromyscus californicus. Next base: position 64,016,586 of record NW_026294436.1, on the reverse strand, counting down.
GATACATCAGGTTTGACCAGCCAAGACCCCCTGAAAGGTCTCCGATGACACCATGGCCCAGATAATCCAACATCCAGAATGGTTTGAAGGCATCTGGCTCAGATGATACACCCTCATGGACTATTCCATAATTCTAAAATTTTCTTTGTATCCCCATAAGATACAGCGCCCCCCTCCAGCAGGAAGTAGTAAAAGAAGCTATGCCCAAATTCCCAAATTGTATGTAATTTTACTTTGTTAAGGTTAAAACCTTCCTTTTTGAAAAAAAAATAAAAAGGGAAGTGCTGTGGGATGTTCTGTATGGCAAATGTGTTGCTGATTAGTCAATAAATAAAACACTGATTGGCCATTGGCTAGGCAGGAAGTGTAGGCGGGACAAGGAGGAGAATAAAGATGGGAAGTGGAAGGCTGAGTCAGAGAGACACTGCCAGCCACCACGGTGAGAAACAGCATGTGAAGATGCTGGTAAGCCACGAGCCATGTGGCAAGGTATAGATTAATGGAAATGGATTAATTTAAGCTGTAAGAACAGTTAGCAAGAAGCCTGCCATGGCCATACAGTTTGTAACCAATATAAGTCTCTGTGTTTACTTGGTCGGGTCTGAGCGGCTGTGGGACTGGCAGGTGAGAGAGATTTATCCTGACTGTGGGCCAGGCAGGAAAACTCCAGCTACAAGTGGTGGCAGAAAGCAGAAAGATATATAAGACATGAGGATCAGAAACTAGAAGCTTTTGGCTGGTTAAGCATTCAGACTTTCGAGCAACAGTTCAGCTGAGATTCATTCTGGATGAGGACTCAGAGGTTTCCAGTCTGAGGAAACAGGATCACCTGAGGAATTGCCCAGGTGAGGAAGTTGTGGCTTGTTCTGCTTCTCTGATTTTCCAGCATTCACCCCAATAACTGGCCTTAGGTTTGATTTTATTAATAAGACCTTTAAGATTCATGCTACACCCCCCCCCCCCCACTTTAACAAGGGAGGAACCTGGACAATTTTAGCAGATTGCTAAGACCTGTAGGAATAGAAAAACAAAACAAAACAAAACAAAACAAAACAAAACAAAACAGGAACAAAGCTTCAAGATAGGTTTGATGACCTTGAAAATAGTTTAATAAAATTGATGAAAATGTGAAAAGGAAGAAGGAGCAGAAACAAATGAAATCCTCTCAAGCAGGCGAGAGCATCCAAGAGCCAATACACAGTATCAGTGAGTGAGTGTAACGGGAAGGCTCTCCACTACTGAGGATCACCCTGGAGAAAGCTAACAAACAGGTCAGATGCATGGTGCTGCTGCTTTGTCTTGAGTCTGATTAAGATACTGATTTTAGGGGAAGCTGGCCAAATACCTTACACATTAAACATCCGAATAAACAAATAAACGATTTTTAAAAATTAAAAAGCAGTAGATAATTGAATGAATGATGTGGGGGAGCATTTCACTGACAAATATCAATTAATAAGTACAAAGGCATTTGGGGAATAGAAAATAACAGTTGAGGTACCAAGTAATGATTGTTACAGTGCGGTCCAATGATGAGCATTGGAGAAGATGGATATTGCAGAGTTTCAAAGGCTTTTTCCCAGGATATTCATTATAAGGGAAAGAGAGTGGCAGATATCCTCACCAAGAGAAGAGCACATCACCTGTGGTGGCCCTGCCCAGTTGCATGACCGAATACTTTAATAACGAGAAAACCTCTCTTCAACCCCAAATACCCGACTATTGCTCTTCAGAAGCATTACCTGCCAGCGCCTGGTGCAGGGAGTAACAGTTCTTGCTGGACAAGCCTGATGACCTGAATTTGATTCCCAGAACTCACATCAAGGGCTGGATGCGGGGCTATGCACCTGCCAACCCAGCATCCTGTGGCAAGATGGAAGGAGGAGGCAGAACTGGCGGAAGCTCGTGGTCCAGCTAGCCTGGGGTGTGATGTTCAGAAACAACGAGAGAGACCTTACCCCAAGAAGGCAGGCGGCAGGCGGCAGGCGGCAGGAACTGACTCCCGAAAGTTGTCCTGTGACTCCTACACGTGCACATGGCGTGCACCTGTACACACATACACACGCTTTAATAAAATTACATGTCAAAGACTAGGAAAGACTTAGGGATTGTCACAGACTGGATGAGGCTAAGGAAATGGAAATATATCATAGACTTGGAGAAAAGGACAGTGTCGTTACTGCAAAAATTAATTTGAGTGAAATCTGAGTGAAGCCTAGGAAGCCTGTATTGCATAGAACTGAATTAATGCTGTTTCTTGGTTTTATTATGGTTAAGACATTGTTAGGGGAAACTGGCCAAATAATTCTTTTTTTCTATTGCAGCTTTTATGTATATTTAAAATGATTTTAAAATAAAATATAAAGGAAACAAATTTAGGCTTAAAATAATCCGCTGCCTGCAATAGTCTGTAAAATGCAGTGTTCCCATTTCCAGTTGTTGGAGTACGTCTGTGTGTTTAACAAGATCAAATTACTTTCAACTTCATGCTTTTGTATAACATTCTTAGGGGATGTTTCATACCTAGATTTTGACCTGAAATATTTAGGACTTTCTTTTTTATCTTTTGAGTAAATATAGGAGATTTGAACACGTACTGTTATTCACTAAAAACTTCTAATTTTAAGGACTTTAAAAAGAAAATTAGGTATAACTTTCTAACCCTTACTGACTTTGTTGATTCAAGACATGTTGAGTACAACCATGTGACAGGGGCTGGACCGAGTCCTGTGGGGCCCGACTCAGGGACGCATTTGCCTGTAACAAATGTCCAGTTTTTTAGAGAATGTAGGAAAAAAAAACTTTCTGGGGAAATTCAGTGTTTGTGGGCTGTTCCAGTCAGTGTCATTTCAATGAGTATGTTTTCTCCATTTTCTCCTAATTTGCATCGGGAATTCTATCATTTAGAGTCTTCATAAGCCAGCGTCCCTCTTGTGTGTCCCCAGACCAGGCTGTTTGGGCGTTCTCAAGTTCCTGGTGGTTTTCCTCCCTTAGAGCTGTGGCTTCCTGTCCTTGGTGCGCCTTACCTAGTCTTAGAGTGACTCCGAATACCGATGCACTTCGCACAGGTCTACAGCCAAGGAAGCTTCAAAGAACAAATATAAGGCCCTCATTTAAAAGTATGCCAATTTACTTTGTTTCCATGGCAATTGTTATTCTTTGCATCATCATTTAAATTATTCTTTTTAAAAACTAGCATATAAAATAGTGAGCTCTATTATGGTACTTTGACACACATGTTTAATACCTTTCATATTATTTTTACAGTGCTGGGGATTGGATTGTACTAAGACTTCTGCACATGACGGTTGTACTTTACCACTGAACTCTTTATCCTGACCTCTTTTTACTTGTTATTTTGAGATAGGGTCTTATTAAGTTGCCCAGGCTGGCCCCGAACTTCTGAACTGACACCTCTGCCTACCTAGCAGCCGAGATTTCCGGCCTGTGTTGTCAGGCCCTGCTATCCCGTGGTTTCATTCATAAAGTTTATTTTTGAGACCTGGGGCTCTTCTTTGTAGAAAATGATGTTGCATTGGAGATGTTTTGCCTACAAGAAGTACCTGAGCTCAGCAGCTTGTGAAGAGAGAAGTTTCCTTTGGCGTACAGCTTCGGAAGGTCTGTCCTGTCTGTCATTGGTGGCTTCTGTGGCCTTGGGCCTGTGACACACCCCATCATGGTGGGAGTATGTACTGAGCAACACTGCTCACTTGTGGCTAGAGAGCAAAGACAGAGAGAAGTGGGACAAGACCCAGAATGCCCTTCAAGAGCCTGTCCTCACCTCTTAAAGGTTTTGCTACCTCCAAGTAATACCACCCAAGGAACCAATCTTTTAAGGCTCTGGCTTTTGGGGGTGACATTCAAGACCCAAATTTTAGCAAATGCACATAGATGGGAATATTTTCAGATCATTGCAAATCACTGTTAAGGTCATCCGTTGCCAAAAAACGGAGTCTCTTGGCTTAGCTGTTGTTACATTAGGAAATAATTTGGTGGGCATGATTATGATAGCCCAAACAGTGAACACTTACCAAGATTGTAGATTTTTTTTTCTTTTTTTTTTTTTGGTGAGGGGGCAGATTTCGAGGCAGGGTTTCTCTGTGTAGCCCTGGCTGTCCTGGAACTCTATAGACCAGGCTGGCCTCAGACTCAGAGATCACCTGCCTCTGCTTCCTGAGTGCTGGGGTTAAAGGCGTGCACCACCACCACCCGGCTTATAGAATGTTTTTTAATGATGGATGTTGTGATGAAGGCATATGGCAAGGTTACTGTAAAAGGCTTGGCTGCCTGTAGAGCAGGGGAGTGCTGGAGCAGTCCTCCGTGTGGCAGCCAAGGCTGGTCTCAAGTGTCCTTCTCATTTCCTTTCAGCAGACTGAGCAGGGAGCACATGGAAGATGGCAGAGCTGGGAAATCCTTTACATCCCTCTGGAGTCACATCTGCAGCTGTGCAGGGAGGCCGGGACGTGTTCCGGGAGGCCGGGACGTGTTTCCTTCCCCCGTCTGGATCCTCAGTGTCCTGTCTGCCCCTCTGCTCCTGCTGCGATGCTCATTGAGTTTGCTGTTAGATGTGACCCTTTGAGTTCTCCGTGTTTTGATGTCTAGAGGGCTTAGGTTGAGTTTAGAGTCCATCAGTGGTTATCAGTCTGCTCTGCGACAGGTCTGGCATGATCACCTCTTTACTTTATCTTGTTTGAAATGCGCACACGTGGGGGGCACGGCATGCTTTATCGAGGGGCCAAGTTATCGAAAGAGAAGAATTGTTTGGAAGATCAGAATTGGTATTTTAAAATTAATAGGATACTAATAGGATCACGGCAGTTCACGGAAGAAGGGAATGAAGTTTGTACAGAGTCACACAAGAAATCAATGCTACTCTGGAGTTGCATGTGTGTTTTGAAAGTCACCTTTAATGCTCAGTGCTCCCCACGGCACTTTGCCTATACACAGCCGTTGTGAGTCTACATGTCTGATGGCAGAGAGTACCCGTCTGTAGAAATAAACCACCTTGCTATTGACGAGTCGTCGATGAAGACAATATAGCCTCCAGTGTACACTTTCCCTGCTGACTGCTAACACCTCAGATTCTGTTAGGTAAAACTCTTCTCTTTTCTGGTTTAATTTGTAAGGTATCTGAGCTAACGTTGAGCTTTGTTAGTCATAGATAATAATTTTGTTTGCCTTTATCCCTCGGAAATATTTGAAGAAAAGTAGTTTTCTTACTCTGGAGCCTCGCCTCATGCTGGAGCTCCATGTGACACACTGACCTCAAAAACCTTCTTTTAAAGTGAAAATGAATAAACCCATTAAAAAGAGCCGCATTCTGTGTCTTGACACTGTGTAGATTACATATTTTGGGCTTTTGATGTACTTCTTCCTAGAACGATCGCTCTGCCTACGGTACCCTCTAATTAACGTTTCAAAAGGAGCCAAACACCCACCTGCTTACTTCTTGTAGACTCTTTTTGTGAGAACAAGCAGAATGATTAACTTTCTAATTGATGTGTGGTGGCATAACTATCTGAAATACTTCCATTAAAGCAACGTAATTTTTAAAAAGATAGCCAAGTTAAATATGTAATCACTCTCTAGAGTAATTAAAATAAAAGAATGGATGTAATTACAACGTGTGCCAGTCTCTGTGTAGGACACACGTTACTGACGGCGCTGCTGTACACATGCTGGCAGCAGAGGCTTCTGGTGTTCCCCTGGGGAGAGGGCTTGAGGAAGCAGGCCTCTCCTGCGGTCGCAGTGGTCCCGTCTGAGTTTAATGTAACTTCCGCTATTACTGTTGAGGCCCATCTGCAGTTATGTGCTGAGGTTAAAAAAGCGTATGTAGATTGGGCTGCCAGAATATGAGTTCCCTCCCGGAATATAGCCAGAGATGTGAATTTAAGATCTGAATTTTATCAACTGCTGTAAGGAAGGGAATGTTTGAATTTTTTAATGGCTCATTTTATGATAAGGTAGAGTCCTTTTTAGGTAACGAGTGACTGAGTAAAACTAAACTTTTGAGGTTGAATTTGGTTGCCTGGCGTCAGCTGGGCGGATCGTTGCCAAAGCAGAGAGTAATTTATGAAACAGAGACCCATAAAATGGCGTCTTCTGGGACGGGGTCGTGCCAAAGGTGTTACCTTACTTTTCTTGTTGTTGTTGTTGTTTGAGACAAGGTTTCTCTGGGTAGCCTTGGCTGTCCTGGATCTCGCTCTGTAGACCAGGCTGGCCTCGAACTCACAGAGATCTGTCTGCCTCTGCCTCCCAAGTGCTGGGATCAAACGCCTGTGCCACTAGCACCCAGCAAAGGTGTTATTTGCATACCTTTTAATCATATTTTGCTGATCAGTTTCTTTGCTGGAGTGGGTTCATTTAATCAACAATTTAGCATTCTGATTAAAGCAGAACATTAATTAGTGCAAGATAACAAATGAGTTATGCTGGCTAAATTAGTATAGAACTTCTAAGAATTTGTTATTTTATTTGTATGCATGTTTTGCCTGCATGTATGTCTGTGCATCACTCGGATGCAGTGCCTGCGGAGGCCAGAAGAGGGCTTCGTATCCTCGGGAGCTGCAGTCACAGACAGTTGTGAGCTGCCATGTGGGTGCCGGGAACTGAACCCAGGTCCTCTGCAAGATCAGCCAGTGCTCTTAACTGCTGAGCTATCTCTCTAGATCCCTTGAAAATAATTTTATGTGTTTTACATTTGTGTTTTATTTAGGGTAAGCTTTTTGAATGGGATCCAGCCTGCTGTTTCCTGTAATATTTTGCCAACCTGAAGACCTTTCCATCAGTTCACATGATCTCGGATCAAGGACATTCTTTTCTGTGCATCTTGTTCTGACCCCATGTGCACACCCTGCTCCCATCCCTGCTGGTTAGTCACGTGTTTTCAGCCAGCTCATCTGTGACCCAGGGGATAGGTTTCCACTTCTGTTTCTATAATGTCTTTAGGTGAACTTGGCTAGTATTCTTTCTTTCTTTCTTTTTTTTTTTTTTTTTGAAATGGTCTAATATGGCCCAGACTGGCCTTCAACTCCTTGCTCTTCCTCCCTCCACCCCCAAATGATGGGCTTACAGTGTGGACAAATTGCTAAATGGTCTTATTAAATAAAAAACACGGACCCAGATATAGGGGTGAAAACCTGAGAGATCAGGGAAATAGGAAAAACTACAAGCCAGCCTCACCTCACCGACACCTCAGTCTCCAAAGAACCTACTTCCTGTATACCCACACCTATATGCCTTTCCTTTCTGCTCTATCATTTGCTCTCTCCGTCCACCTACATCACTTCCTCTTCCTGCCCGGCTCTGTCACTTCCTGTCTGTCTGTGCAGACCTCCAGACCTCCATGGTTAACTAGTGTTGGAACTTAAGGCATGTGCCACCACGCCTGGCTCTGTTCCCAGTGTGGCCTTGAACTCACATAGATCCAGACAGATCCCTGCCTTCCGAGTGATAGGATTAAAGGCGTGTGCTACCGTTGCCTGACTTCTATGTTTAATATAGTTGCTGGCTTTTTCCTCTGCTCCTCAGATAAATTTTATTGGGGGACACAGATAACTATCACCACATTACAGGAGTGTGCTGCCATGCCCAGTTATTCTCTTGTATTTTGTCCACCTAACAGTATTTTGGTTTTGATGGTAACAAAAATAACCATGTTAAATGAATGAATTTTCATAATTTAAACAAATGTCAAAAAGATTGTTTCAACATATAATCAATATAGTAGTTACTGATGTATTTTACACTTCCCCCTCCTTTTTGGGCATAGAATCTCATTATATTGCCCTGGCTTGTATTGAACTCAGTCTGTAGCACAAAGCTGGCCACAAATTTGCAGTCTTCTTGTCTCAGCCCCAGCTGTTGGGATTACAGTCATGTGCCACCATGCCTGACTTCTTATCAGGACATTTAAATTTTGTTTTTTTTTTAGACAGGGTCTTCTATGTCTGCCTCTCGCTCCACCTCTCAACTTCTGCTATTAATGGTGTGTACTATCATGCCTGGCTTCTATTAAACTTTAAAACATTTCAAGTGAGTTTTATACTCAGCTCATCTGGTTTCAGACTATCCCTATTTCAGTGCTCAGGGGTCATGCAGTCACATTCTATAGGCCTGTAGTACTGCTTTGGGGGAGTCCTGGCTTCCCATCTCCATCCTTGGGGTTTTAAGCCTGGCTCCATCATTGTTCAGTGATGGAGTCCAGTATGGACCTCAGCCTACAGCCTCTCTCTCCAGTTCTGTATGTGGTCCTGTGCTCTCACCCTCAGTGTGCCTGGTGCTCTCTGACTGTATTCCTGAGGTGAAGAGAAGTCAGGAGGGGGGGTTCCCAGGTGTGCAGTCAGGAGGGGGGGTTCCCAGGTGTGCAGTCAGGAGGGGGGTTCCCAGGTATGCAGTCAGGAGGGGGGGTTCCCAGGTGTGCAGACAGGAGGAGGGGGTTCCCAGGTGTGCAGTCAGGAGGAGGAGGGGGTTCCCAGGTGTGCAGTCAGGAGGGGGGGGGAAGGTTCCTAGGTGTGCAGTCAGGAGGAGGTGGGTTCCCAGGTGTGCAGTCAGGAGGGGGGGGGGGTTCCCAGGTGTGCAGTCAGGAGGGGGGTTCCCAGGTGTGCAGTCAGGAGGAGGGGGGTTCCCAGGTGTGCAGTCAGGAGGGGGGGGTTCCCAGGTGTGCAGTCAGGAGGGGGGGTTCCCAGGTGTGCAGTCAGGAGGAGGGTGTTCCCAGGTGTGCAGTCAGGAGGGGGGGTTCCCAGGTGTGCAGTCAGGAGGGGGGGTTCCCAGGTGTGCAGTCAGGAGGAGGGGGGTTCCCAGGTGTGCAGTCAGGAGGGGGGGTTCCCAGGTGTGCAGTCAGGAGGGGGGGTTCCCAGGTGTGCAGTCAGGAGGAGGGTGTTCCCAGGTGTGCAGTCAGGAGGGGGGGTTCCCAGGTGTGCAGTCAGGAGGGGGGGGTTCCCAGGTGTGCAGTCAGGAGGGGGGGTTCCCAGGTATGCAGTCAGGAGGAGGGGGATTCCCAGGTGTGCAGTCAGGAGGGGGGGTTTCCCAGGTGTGCAGTCAGGAGGGGGTTCCCAGGTGTGCAGTCAGGAGGGGGGGTTCCCAGGTGTGCAGTCAGGAGAGGGGGTTCCCAGGTGTGCAGTCAGGAGGGGGGGTTTCCCAGGTGTGCAGTCAGGAGGGGGGGTTTCCCAGGTGTGCAGTCAGGAGGGGGTTCCCAGGTGTGCAATCAGGAGCGGGGGGGGGGGTTCCTAGGTGTGCAGTCAGGAGGAGGGGGTTCCCAGGTGTGCAGTCAGGAGGGGGTTCCCAGGTGTGCAGTCAGGAGGGGGTTCCCAGGTGTGCAGTCAGGAGGGGGGGTTCCCAGGTATGCAGTCAGGAGGAGGAGGGGGTTCCCAGGTGTGCAGTCAGGAGGGGGTTCCCAGGTGTGCAGTCAGGAAAGGCTTTAGGTCTAGTTAATTATTGTTCTTTCCATAGGTCTTTGGCATTTCCTCAAGGTCTGCTGCCATTCTTGTGGTCTCTGCTTTCAGAGTTCTAGAAAACGGTGAATCCTTTTTAGCTTTTTATTTTATTTCCCCCGCTCTCTTCGAAGTGGGTCTCTTTCTGGATAAGCCAGCTTCTAGAACTATGTTTTCATAGTCTCTCACGGTGGGGTTAGTTATTCTCTCTATGCACATTCCTCTCCGTCTTACTTAGGGCTTCTAGTGCTGCGATCACACACTGTTACCAACGCAACTTGGGGAGGACGGGGTGCATCCAGCTTACACTTCCACACCACTGTTCGTCACCAAAGGAAGTCAGGACAGGAACTCACACAGGGCAGGAACCTGGAGGCAGGAGCTGATGCAGAGGCCATGAGGAATGCTGTTCACTGGCTTGCTCCTCATGGTTTGCTCAGCCTGCTTTTTTATAGAAACCAGGACCACCAACCCAGGGATGGCACCATGCGCAGTGGGCTGGACCCTCCCCCATTGATCACTAGTTAAGAAAATGCCACACAGGCTTGCCTAGAGCCTGATCTATGGAAGCATTTTCTATACTGAGGCTCCCTCCTCTCAGATGGCTGTAGCTTCTGTCAAATTGACATAAACTAGTCAGCATGTTCTCATTCCCTTCTTTAACAAGATATGACTCTAGTGGAATCCTGAGGAAGTAGTGAAGTAGCTGCAGGTATTCACTTGGCGTCTTTCACTGCCAGACATGTATAGCCTTTCTGTTTCAGTCTCATGGCTGTCCTGTGGCCTACAGCCTGCGGATTCCATCATGCTAGCAAGAAACTCGTGATAAACGCTTCCTTAGGTCCTTATTTTCGCAGACTCACTGGGCTCTATGTTGCAAACTCTGAAATGTCCCAGCAATGGAATGTGCCTGCTGTCTCCTCATGGAGAAGAGAACCTTTGCAGAAAGGTCAGAGGAATGGGCAACTGGAGGCATTTTAGAAGCACAGTGGTGGTTCACGTTTTTAATCCCAGCACTCGGGAGGCAGAGCCAGGCGGATCTCTGTGAGTTTGAGGCCAGCCTGGTCTATAGAGCAAGTTCCAGAACAGCCAAACAAACCCCCAGAAGCAGTGCTGCGTCTCACGGCGAGACGTGTTCTTCCCCCTGTACTTCCTCAGCGAAACCTCTCGGCTGTCCCTTTTCTTTCCCCTCTTCATCGTTAAAAGATGTCAAACTTGCAAGGGTTCATTTCCGCTTTCTCCTCCAGGCTAGCCAGTGTCTCTACCAGCAGACACTTTCTCCAAAGATGTTCACTTTTCCTTCCGCCTGTCTCTGGTTACCCACCTCACAGGTCTCCAGCATCAGGTGCAGTCCCGAGTAAGCAGGCAGACAGGCCTTTCTCGTGGGTTGAGGGTCTGCTATGGAATAGTCTGGGAAACCACAGCTGCTTATTTGAGGCATTGAAGAAAAAAATGCATCAGGTTAGAGACATGGCTCAGCAGTTGGGAGCATTAGCTGCTCTTCCAGAGGACCCAGGTTTGATTCCCAGTACCCACGTGGTGGCTTACAACCATCTGGAACTCTAGTTCCTGTGGATCTGATGCCATCTTCTGACTTCTGCAGACACCAGGCATCAAGTGGTACACAGGCATACGTGCAGGTGAATCACTTACACACATAAAAGTAAATAATTAAATATAAATTTCTCATCTCTATAACTTATGTCAATTTTAATTCAATCTATCTATCAATCATATATTGTGTGTTTGTGTGCACTTGCATGTGCCTGTGTGTGCATTCTATGGTGTGTGTGTGTGTGTGTGTGTGTGTGTGTGTGTGTGTGTGTGTGTGTGTGTAGGGAGATCAGAGGACAGTATTTGAGAACTGGGTACTAGGTAATGAACTCAGCTCATCAGGGTTGGCAGCTAGCCTTCACCTGCTGGGCCATCTCACCAGTCCTAACATAAGTTTTAATGTAAAATATGGGTATCATATTGTAGATGTATCCAACCTTCCCATCAAACAATAAACACAGAAACAATGCAAAGAAGAAAGCCAAGAGGTCAGAGCCAAGAGCCAAAACCTTACCCTTCCTCCTGCAGTGGTCCTACCTCTCCGAACCAGAGCTACCCCTGTGTTAAAGTCTTTATATAGAGTTCCTGTCCTGCCTTCTCATTGGTTGTAAACCCAACCACATGACCGCCTCCTCACAGCCTGTCTGTATAGGCCTCCAGGTTTTCCATGATTGGTATTAAGATTAAAGGCATGTGTATCCAATAATGGCTGTATCCCTGAACACACAGAGACTTACCCAGCTCTGCCTACTAAGTGCTGGAATTACAAGCGTACGCTACCACTGCCCTGCTTTCCTATGGCTTGCTAATAGCTCTGACCCCCGGGCAACTTTATTTATTAACATACAAATAACATTTTAATACAAATAAAATATCACCATATTTCCCCTTTTCTATTTTAATAAAAAGGAAAAAAAAGAAAAAGCTTATAACTAATATAAGAAAAACTATATACAAAAGGACAATAACTATATACAATATATACAAGTAATAAATACCTAAACAATGTCTAGTCCATTTGTATTTGACAAATTCAGAGAAAATAATTTCATTATCTATCCTATTTTGGTAAGTCCAAAATGTATCCTAATTAATCTTCAACTATAACTAACTAACCTTCAACTATAACTAACTAATCTTCAACTCCCTCAGAGACCCAAGAAGGAAATAATATTAGCTAACAAAAATAAAAACAGGAAGTGCACATAAGCAACCTCCAAAAAATTTGTGAGTTGACAGAAACAGACAGCTGTCTGGACAGTCACCTGAGGTTTCTCCGAAGTGCTGGGGCATCATCTTCAGCCTATAGGCCCAGCATATCCGACAGACTCATTTGTGAAGCAGGATGTACACAAGGTCAACAGTTCAACCTCACATTGAGTGAGAGTAGTCCATGTACCAGAAACACCTGAATTCCACCAGTGTCATGTCATGATTCAGGATTTCAAATTCTGGAAATTGCTGATGGTTTTCCAACTCAGCTGTCCATTCTTCCTGGCTGTGTATATATGGCTTCATCTCAGCATCCCATTCTTCTCCATATCCCTCCATCAAATGCCAGTCTACTATTGAGAGGCGTGAGCTTAGTTACTCTTCAAGAATAACTGTTTCAGCTGCTGTTCCATTGCACATCAGAGGCCATCGGCCCACTGCCTGTTCAGCTGCCTTCGAAGAAAAGGGCACTGTACCTTTTTCGAATTGCGAAGGCCACTTCAGGGATGGTGCCATATTGTCCTGGCCTCTGAAGATGCCTTTTGATAAAGCCATAACCACACTTGTTTTGGCAAGAATCAGTAATCCTTTGTTTTATGTCCTGTTTGTCCATTTTGTCCTGTTGATTCGAGGATACTTTGTTGTCCAGTGGCTAACTTTTGCCACAATGAAAGTTAACTCCATATGCAGTTTCTTCAATGCCCATATTTTCTCTGAAGTAGATTGGTACTGCCAGGAGCCGACATGTCTCATAGTCATAACAAAAAAGAAAAATTTTCTAAGTTATTAAAACATTTTAAATGCCATATTCTGTAGATCTCTGAAGGGTTTGAAGATAACCTGTCTATCTAAAATATATCTACTCAATCTTGAAAACATACCTAATATAACTACAAGTTCTATTATAATATCTAACTACTAACTTTCATTTCTTTATATCCTAATAGTTGGTAATAACATTCAAGGATCAGAAAATTGCATTACATTGTTAGATGAACGGTACAATTAGAAAAATATATATAACATTTTCTAACAATATCAATTTCAATATATATAATTTGTATACAATATAAAACAATCCAATCCAATGTAAAGTATTTACATTTTTCTTTTCTTTCTTTCTTTTTTTTTTAAATAAGAACCTTAAATCTAATCTCCTTTGCTTAGCCTTTTTCCTAACCCTTGACAACAACTTGTAACCAACCCCCCTAATCAATGAAAATTATCCCAGACCCAAAACCCATTAAAAGACCAAAAAAAAACCAACCGCCCCACACCACCTCTTTGGGAATGTGGGCGTCGTATTCTTGAAATTGCTTCCTGCTGGGTATGGGCGAAGGTATCTTTATCCTGAAAGAAAAATTTTAGGTTAATTGTCAAATTCTAGGAAAGGTAAATATATCCTTCGTTATCCAGTCTGTGTATAATGCCAAAATTCAGGGTTTATCTCAAATCCTTATTCAAGTAGTCTTTGAGATTGGATCATCTCAACTAGCTCTTCTCAAAATTGCTCTGAGCACTTTGTAGTTCAAAGCTGATCTGTAGATGATGTTTGTCAGCTTAGTGATGTTATTATTGTCCACGTGGAATTGTTGTTGTTGTGGGGCCCCATCTTCTTCCTGGAGACTTCAGTTGATGTTAGGCCTAACCGTGATTTCCTGCAAAAAACTGATAAGAGACTCGAACACAAAGACTATATATGCGACTTTTTAGAATTAGTTAGTACTCTATATGACCATTTATATCTTAACAAAGTTTAAAATGTATATATATCTATATATATTGATCTTGTAAATTTTGATATAAAATTCATACTTTAAGAAAAGTTTAAAGAATCAGAATAGAATCAAAGAGTTGAGATTCGTAATAGAATAGTCCCTTAATTAATTTGGCTTTTCTCCTGTCCCATAGCAGAAGATGGCTCTTTTCCTCTGGCATGATACAGGGAGTTTGCATTTTCCTTTTAACAACATGCTTGAGTTTAAAGAAGGAGAGAGCCATTCTCCAACTCCAAAGTCAGCTTTAAATTTTAATTGAACTGGGACTATTAGAAGTTAAATAGTGTTAAATCTTTAAAGAAAAGCAGAAACAAACATTTAGGAAGACATAAAATTTTTTTTAGATAACATACCCATACGCCATTTCACTCTGTTTCTTAGGATAGATGATTTGTTCCTTTTCTTCAGTTGTCTCATTTGTCCAGTGTTCTTCAAATTCCTTAATCTTCATTCTCCTAAAAGACAAAAACAAAAACCTTTCCCCAAGGTTTTTTGGGGATGTTCCTTTTTGACAAGTTATCTGATTAAATGAAAAGGCATGTGTTACTGGTGTAAGTTAGTTTAAATTGGATGTTTATGATAGTTGATGAACTATCACCTCCTCTAATTAAGAGGTCTCTCTTGTTCAAATCGAACCTTTATCAATTTTGATGGTACCCACAGCTTGTCTTCTCCTGTAGAAATAAAAGCAAAACCTCGTCCCCAACGTAACACATACCCTGGTTTCCATTCTGAGGTCAGCACATCCTTAAAGTATATAGGTTGATTTAATTCTGTAGTTTTTTCTATTATCCAATGTCTCTCTGCAGCTGTTGTTCCTTTCTCATTGGCATTGAGAAAATTCAAAGTTAATAGAGCATTATGTAGTCTATTTCTGGGGGTTTTTGTTACTCCTTTTTGTTTGTTTAGCATATCCTTTAGAGTTCTGTTTGATCTTTCTATAACTGCTTGACCTGTAGGATTATGTGGTATACCTGTAACATGGTTTATATTATAATAAGCAAAAAACTGTTTCATTTTAACAGAGACATATGATGGAGCATTATCAGTTTTGATTTGTGCAGGTATACCCATAATGGCCATAACTTCTAGCAAATGAGTGATTACAGAATCAGCTTTTTCAGAACTCAAAGCAGTTGCCCATTGAAATCCTGAATAAGTATCGATAGTGTGGTGTACATATTTCAGTTTTCCAAATTCTGCAAAGTGAAACACGTCCATCTGCCAGATTTCATTCCTCTGAGTACCCTTTGGGTTACATCCTGCTGGTAATGGTGTTTGATTGTAGAAGGAACAAGTAGGACATTTCTTTACTATTTCTTTGGCTTGTTGCCAGGTTATGGAAAAATCCTTTTTTAAACCTTTACTATTTACATGATGTTTTTTATGAAATTCTGAGGCCTCCAGCACATTTCCTATCAATAATTTATCAATCTCATCATTGCCTTGTGCTAGAGGGCCTGGCAGACCAGTATGGGATCGGATGTGAGTTATATATAAAGGATGACTCCGTTTTCTGATTGTATCTTGTAATTGAATAAATAATGAAGTTAATTCTGAAGCATCGTGGATAAATTCTGCAGTCTCAATATGTAATACTACTCTTTCAGCATACTGAGAGTCAGTTACTATATTGAGAGGTTCTGAAAAATCCATTAATACCAACAGAATAGCATACAATTCTGATTTTTGAACTGAATTATAAGGACTTTGAACCACTTTACTTAAATTTTCTGATTTGTAACCTGCCTTTCCTTGTTTGTTGGCATCTGTATAAAATGTACCAACTCCAGATATGGGTTTTTTCCTCACAATTTGAGGCAAGATCCAATCAGCTCTCTTTATAAGATCAATTCTATTGCTTTTGGGATATTTGCTGTTAATTTCTCCCAAAAAATTACTACAAGCTTTTTGCCAAGCTTCATTTTCTATCCATAATTTTTCAATGTCCTCCTTAGTTAAAGGTACGACAATTTCTGCTGGGTCTATTCCTGCTAATTGACGAAGTCTCAATTTTCCTTTCCAAATCAAGTCAGAGATTTTTTCCACATAAGTTTTTAATTTTTTATTTGGTTTATTTGGTAAAAATATCCATTCCAATATAATATCTTCCCTTTGCATTAATATTCCTGTTGGGGAATGCCTAGAAGGTAAAATAACCAAAATGCAATCCAGCTTTGGATCAATACGATCTACGTGCCCTTCATGTACTTTCTTTTCTACCAAGGCCAATTCTTTCTCAGCTTCAGGTGATAATTCTCTTGGACTATTTAAGTCCTTATCACCTTCTAAGGTTTTAAACAAATTATTCAGTTCATCATTTTTTACCCCAACAATAGTTCTTAGATGAGAAATGTCTCCAAATAATCTTTGAAAGTCATTAAGAGTCTGTAGTCGATCTCTCCTAATTTGCACTTTTTGAGGTCTAATTTTTTGAAGTTCTATTTTATATCCTAAATAATTAATAGAATCTCCTCTTTGTACCTTTTCTAAAGCAATTTGTAATCCCCAGCAAGGCAAAATTTTCTTTACTTTTTCAAACATTCTTTCTAAAGTATCTGCATTTGAATCAGCTAATAAAATGTCATCCATATAATGATAAATTATAGATTTAGGAAATTTTTTACGTACCAGTTCTAATGGCTGTTTTACAAAATATTGGCACAAAGTTGGGCTATTCAACATTCCCTGTGGGAGAACCCTCCATTGAAATCTTTTAACCGGTTGAGAATTATTATAAGTAGGCACTGTGAAAGCAAATCTTTCTCTGTCTTTTTCTTGTAAGGGTATTGAAAAGAAACAGTCTTTTAAATCAATAACTATGAGAGGCCAGCCTTTTGGTAACAGAGTAGGTAAAGGAATTCCAGATTGTAAAGAGCCCATTGGCTGAATTACTTTGTTAATTGCTCTAAGGTCTGTTACCATTCTCCATTTACCAGATTTTTTTTTTATAACAAATACAGGAGAATTCCAAGGGCTGGTTGATTCTTCAATATGATGAGCATTTAACTGTTCTTCCACCAGCTCTTGTAAAGCCTGGAGTTTCTCTGTTGTTAAAGGCCATTGCTGAACCCATACAGGCTTGTCTGTTGACCATTTTAAAGGTAGAGCTGTTAATGTTTTTGGAAGATTATCAGTTGTTGTGCCCTGTTCTTGCATGACATGGATGGCTGGTGAGCACTCATTAGAATAATATCTTTTAATATTTGTCTCAGAAACATGTACTAATTTATGATTTGTTTCTGAGATTGGAGGGATATTAATCTGAGTATTCCACTGTTGTAACAAGTCTCGACCCCACAGGTTCATAGCTATGTTAGCCATATATGGTTTTAATTTTCCTTTCTGTCCTTCTGGACCTATACATTCAAGCCATCTTACACTTTGTTTCACTCTAGATAATGTCCCAATTCCTAAGAGTTGAATGTTTACCTCCTGAAGAGGCCAAGTTGGATGCCAAAATTCTGGTGCAATTATGGTAATGTCAGCACCTGTGTCTACCAGACCAGACAACAAAACACCATTTATTTTTATTGTTAGTTTTGGTCTTTGTTCATTAATAGAAGTTTGCCAAAAAATTTTCTTTATGTTTTTTCCTGTATTTCCTATTTTCTCTGTTTCATCATCTCGACTAACATGATTTATTCCAATAGACATTTGGTTATTTAGTTGCTTTGAGTAGGGGTTTCCTCTACAACTGCAGGAAAGGTTTGAACTGGATTTACTGTGGGGGCCTGCCTGAGGCCCCTCTGGGAGTTTCCCGAAGCTCGAGGCAGAGGGTTACCCTGTCTGTCCCTTGTTGATCTACATTCGTTGGTCCAGTGTTTTCCCTTACCACACCTTCTGCATACTCCAGAAGGAAGGGGCATTCTGTTGCCAGTGTTCCTTGAATAAACATTATTTCTAGGAATGACCTGTTTACAATCCCTTTTCAAATGTCCTTGCTTTCCACATCCAAAACATCTAACATTGCTCAAACCTTTTGAAATTGCTTTTCCTACCCACATATCATCATGGTCATAAGCCTCTACATTAACTGTATCTCTAATCCAATCTTCCAAAGGTGCAGATCTTGCCTTTAACGGCCTAATTATTCTTTTGCACGCTGCATTTGCATTCTCAAAGGCTAAAGATTCAATTATTATCTGACTAGCCTCTGAATTCGGGACCATTTTTTGTACTGCTGAAGTCAATCTTTGTAAGAAGTCTGTGAAAGATTCTTTGGGGCCCTGTATAACCTTTGTAAATGACTCAGTTTTTTTTCCTGGTTCTTCAACTCTGTCCCATGCATTCAAAGCTGCCGTTTTACATAGAAGTAGGGTTTGGACATCATATGAACATTGTGTTTGTACTGAAGCATATTGGCCTTCGCCAATAAGCTGATCCTGGCAGACTTGTATTCCGCTATCCCTCCATTGTCTTTCTATATTTTTAGCCTCATTACTGAACCACATTTTCCACTGGAGATTTTGTCCGGGTTCAAGAACAGCCTGTGCCAATTCCCGCCAGTCCTTTGGTATAATCCTATTACAAGTTGACCAGGTGTTTAACATTTGCTTTACATATGGGGAGTGCATGCCATAAGATGCTATTGCCTCCTTAAATCTTCGTAAGTCTAACATTTCAACTGGAACCCAAGTATTTTGTTCATTCTCTTCATCAGGTAGCTGCTGTACGGCTACTGGATAAATTAAGGGTGATTGTGTGAAAACTGGCTTTCTTTCTGTAACCTTACGATCCAATTTTGAAACAACTTCACTATTTATTTCTTCTGTCTGAATTTGAATTTCTCTATAATTCATTTTTACCGGTTTAACAAGTTTTTCTAAGACTGTTATCCTGGCACTTAAGTTGACGATCTTTTTAAATAGTAAAATGAGGATAAGAAAAGTAATAAACTGAATAATTCGATCAATATTAATCTTTTCATATAGTTGTTCCATTGTCAGAGTGCCTAAAATTTCAAACAAAGCCCAATTTTCTTCCAATGTACACATAAAGCCCATTTTTTTTTTTTTTAATGTAGAAAAAAATTCTCTTTTAAATAGATATGTTAATTGACTTACCAAGTCTGGGTAGAACAGTAGAATCCCAGGGAATTTCACAGCCACCTGGTGTTCGAGGTGTGAATCCAGCGAGAGAGAGAGAGAGAGAGAGAGAGAGAGAGAGAGAGAGAGAGAGAGAAAGTGTAGCCGCTTGAGCCGAGTCAAGCCTTGGCTTTACAGGCAGGGGCCCTGTTCAGCGGGGCAGGTCTGAGTTGTTTGTAGCAGTTCCAGCTGCGGGTCAGTCAGGCCTGGGCCCAAGCTAGGCAGCCGGGCCACCCAGGCTGGAAACCGGACCTGCCGCCAAGCCAAGCCAATCGGTTTTTAATGAATTCTTGTCACGTTGGGCGCCAAATGTAGATGTATCCAACCTTCCCATCAAACAATAAACACAGAAACAATGCAAAGAAGAAAGCCAAGAGGTCAGAGCCAAGAGCCAAAACCTTACCCTTCCTCCTGCAGTGGTCCTACCTCTCCGAACCAGAGCTACCCCTGTGTTAAAGTCTTTATATAGAGTTCCTGTCCTGCCTTCTCATTGGTTGTAAACCCAACCACATGACCGCCTCCTCACAGCCTGTCTGTATAGGCCTCCAGGTTTTCCATGATTGGTATTAAGATTAAAGGCATGTGTATCCAATAATGGCTGTATCCCTGAACACACAGAGACTTACCCAGCTCTGCCTACTAAGTGCTGGAATTACAAGCGTACGCTACCACTGCCCTGCTTTCCTATGGCTTGCTAATAGCTCTGACCCCCGGGCAACTTTATTTATTAACATACAAATAACATTTTAATACAAATAAAATATCACCATATCATATCATTTCCATTTTGACAATTTTTAATTGTATAATATATCAGCCTTAGTTATAATCACAGTACTGTAGCTGAAAGTTTTTCTGTGTTCTGCCCGTTCCACAGCTGCTCAGACCCAAGTAAACACACAGAGGCTTATATTAATTAAAACTACTTGGCCATTAGCTCAGGCCTATCATTGACTAGCTCTTACATTTAAACTTAGCCCATTTCTGTTAATCTGTATGTCGCCACGTGTTCCGTGGCTTTACCTGTATGTCGTTACATGCTGCTCCCTGGACAGTAGGCTGACATTCCCAGAATTTTCCTTGTCTGCTTATCCCAACTATACTTCCTGCCTGGCTACTGGTCAATCAGCGTTTTCTTAAACCAGTTTACAAAAGCATTATTCCACAGCACAATATTGTATAAAAATCACTACTGTCTTTTTATTTTTGTTTTGAGACATGGTCTGGCCATGTAGCTCAGGCTGCTCTTAACTCAAGATTCACCCACCTTAGCCTCTTAAGTACTGGTATGGTAGGCATGTGCAGGCCAGTCCTCTCTGGACGGGTCTGTAATTCCAGGTATTTCAGAGGCAGAGGCAGGAGGATCACAGGTTCAATGTCTGGCTGGGCTTCAGAGTAGGTATACACTAACCACCACGTCTGGCTGATCGTTGTCATTTCTAAAACATTTTTATCATCCTGAATAAAAAATTGTAACCATTAAGCTTAATTCCCCATCTCTTTCTCTGCTCAGTGTTTTGTCTCCAGAGTAATTTGCTTCATCTCAATATATCATTAACAGTTACATCATTAGTGACCTCATACAACATCTGTCCTCTTGTGCCTGGCTTCTTTTGCTTAGCACATCTTCAGAGTTCTTTCACATTATAGCATGTGCCAGGTGTTCATCCATAGGCTTTGATCTTGGATCGTGGCACTGAGTTTTACTTGGGACATCTGTGTGGCTTTCTGTGTAAGCATGAATTATTTATCCCCCTCTTAATTTTTGAGTATCAGCGTTTTCTGCTCTCCCCAGTGGCACGGTGACACTGTTGGCTTGTTGAGTCATGTCGATGAATAACAATTTCCTACAAGTTATCCTGGTGTATTCCATGTGGTCTGCATAAAAATAATTGTGGCAAATATTAATCAAGTAAGAATGAAGATCTGAATGCTAAGTTGAGAGAGGAGGTGGGTAGGGAGAGCATGAGAGAGTGCTTAACTAGAGTATACTGGTTGCATTAGTGGTCCCTCTGCAGGGAAATATGTTTGCTAGTTCTGTATTGAGTCCTTGTTTGTTTGTTGTTTGCTTTTGTTTTGGGGACAAAGTCTTGCTATGTAAATAACAGTGAATGTAATTATAATTATGTAAATATAAATAAGAAATTATGACATTCACCAGAAACTGGATGGAACTGGAGAGCAAATTAAGACAGACTCAGAAAGACAAATATTGCATGTTTTATGTGGAGTCTAGATTTAAATATATATTTATATATTCTTCTAAACATCTATTTTTTTTTTGTGTGTGTGTACGTGTGTCTGGAGTGGGGTGGGATGGGGTGGGGGCATGCGTATCACAGTGTACATGTGCAGGTCAGGGAGCACCTTGTGGAAGTTACTTCTTTCCTTTCAACATGTGGGTTCTAATGATGGGGTTCAGATTATAAGTCTTGGCAGCAAGCACCTTTACCTGCCATCTTGCTGGCCTTACATATACATGTTATTCACACACACACACACACACACACACACACACACACACACACACACACCATGAACTAAGGAAGAGGTCAAGTGGGGGAGGGCGAGAGAATCGACAAAGACATCTAAGGCAAAGCCCATTTTATACCAAAGTGCTGAGTGTCTCATGTACTATACTGAATGTTGTGGACGTGGAGAACAGTGACTGCTCTGGCTTCTGCTGCTGTCACATCGTGACGTGGAGCCATCACAGGTGTAAGCAGTGTGAGCCAGAGATGCCTTTGAAGGTATTTGCTTTCCTCCCTTCTATCAGCTCTCACAGCTGCCTGCCTTTGTGATGGTGTTTGCCGTCTCAGCCTCGGTGGGCCCTCTAAGGACTGGGTTCTCTGGTTTGCATTTGCTCACTCTTTGTCTCTGACTGCCCTGGGGTGGGAGGGCCGTGGAGACCAAAGGGAAGATGATTTCCAACTACTCAGAGGATGGGATGTGTTCCTGAGTTTCAGTGTGGTATGTCACCTAGCCACTTTCTATTCACATATCAATACCAAGGAGTTGATCTTTAATCATTTCATGTTCAATTTTTTTTTTTTTATTAGCACGGTAGAAGAGGAGATTTAATTCTTAGGGTTAATGGCTGTGTTTCTTATGAATCTTTTGTTTGTTTGAGACAGAGTTTCTCTGTGTAATAGTGCTGGCTGTCCTGGAGCTCACTTGTAGACCAGGCTGGCCACACACTCAGAGATCCATCTGTCTCTGCCTCCTGAGTGCTGGGACTAAAGGCATGTGCCACCACATCTGGCTTCTTTGAGTTTTTTTTTTTTTTTTTTTTTTTGGTTTTTCGAGACAGGGTTTCTCTGTGTAGCTTTGCGCCTGTCCTGGAACTCACTTGGTAGCCCAGGCTGGCCTCGAACTCACAGAGATCCACCTGGCTCTGCCTCTCGAGTGCTGGGATTAAAGGCGTGCGCCACCACTGCCTGGCTTTCTTTGAGTTTTAATGATTTGTGGGCTAAAAAAAATTCCTGCTTTGATTTGTTAATGGATCGTCATGATTGAAAGGATGAGTATATACTCAGGACCCCTAAGCACAAAGGAGATTTATTTGCCACAGAGGTACAAAAGGCAGAAAATAAGAGACAGAAGAAGACAGAGGGAAAGGGAGAGGGGGAGGGGTGTTTGTCCCAGAGCGGGACAAAGGGCTGTCTCTGGATAGAGAGGAGACGGATGCGGCCCAAGGGAAAATGATAGTTTATAAAGGTAAAAGGGGAATCACCATGTTAGGATGAGGTGTTTAATTTTAATTGGGAATGTTAATTAAGGTAACCAAAGGGGACTTTTGATTTTGAGACTTTTGATTTCCAGACTTTCATACTTTAATAGCTGGACCTTGGTAGTCAGCCTCAGGAGGAGGAAGAAATGGCCAAATAAGGGACTAGACCTTGGTGTCTAGCTTTAGGAATGTAACCCAACGGTTTCCAGCAAGGCAGAAGGAATGGGGAGAAGGGCAAGGCCTGCCAGAGCCAACTCATCATGCTTGAACTGGCCAGATTCCCTTCAGTGATCCTCACACTTAACCTATTGCTCACTCCACCCTGGCATTGGGAATAGACCTGAATCTCATCAGTATTCTTTATTCATGAAATTAGCTTACCCTGGTGGTGAGGACGGGGAGAGCTGGCGGGCTGACCAACCCTGCAACTACCCAGGCCCAGAACCAGGTTATGAGTTGGTTCACTCCCAACATCCCTCCCATCTGTGATCTGCTGGAGCATGTGAAGGGGCTGGTCCTGCAGACCCAAAGCTGCAGGATCTCCATGACACAGGGCAACAACAGGACATCTAAGAGGAGTCCAGTGAGGGCCCAGCATCTAGTGTAGCAGAAACCAGAGGCTTCGAACCAGACCAATGACTCTTTGCCATGAACACTTACAAGAAAAGATCTATGGATAAAAGGGTTTACTGTGTGATGCACCATGTCACACTACAGCTTCCATGACAAGATTTTTCCTTTTCTTTTTCTTTTAAATTTTATTTTATTTTGGGAGTGGGGAGGGTCCAAGGGCAGAGGGCGGATAGGAAGGTCCGAGAAATGAATGATATCGAGAGGCATGATTTGAAAGACACCAAGAATAAATAAAAAGAAAGTAAGAAAAGAAATTAGCCATCTACCCTAATTTTTGCCTTGTGAGTTCATGTCCTTACAGAGAGTACTGATTCAGTGTGTAGATCTCGGAGTCAGAAGAAATGCAAGCTGCAACATTTCCTGTGTGAGTTTGGAGTCCCTCCTTGACTTTCCCCGGCTTTAGCTTTCCTGTTTGTAAAATGGGAACTATTTTGGTATCTGACTCAGGAGGTTACCGCGACCACTAAATGAGATGTTTAGCACAGTTTCTAGTGTGTAATTAGCAACAGTGATACTAATTATTGTCAAGCTGCAGTGTAGCGTAATGGGACCAGACAGACGGGTTGCAGTCTACTTCTGGGGCACGTGGGGGTGAAGGTATGTGACTTTGAACAAGCTGTCTTCTGTCTGCATTGATTTCCACAGCCTATACATTGATTAGCTTTCCTATTAGGCAGTTAGGAAGATCTAGTATGTAGACAAATTTAAATCAGCTATTCCCTACTTTGCAGTCCCAGCTCAGTTTAGGAATGAGGACCAAATGGATCAAGGACCGTGCTTTTTCTGGAGTTTGGACAGGAGAGAGAGAGTAACAGGCTAGCGTGAGTTTATTTTCCCTGTCCCCTGCCCTTCCCTGTGATGTGGAGCACGGGTAGAATACCAAGTCTGCAAAAATACAGTGCCCTTCTAAACAAACAAAATTAAACCAGTTATTTATTTATTTGTAGATGTGCCGGGGCGTGACTGAACTACAACATGGTGTGGAGGTCAAAGGACAACTTGTAGGGAGCCAAACTCAGGTTGTCAAGGTTCCAAACATAGAATCTTCTTTTAACCTGTCTAGTCATCTTACTGATAACCCTGTCTTTTATTCTGAATAATTTTAATCTCTCTCTCTCTCTTACACACACACACACACACACACACACACACACACACACACACACACACAATTTGGAAAGGGGCTGTGAGAAGTGAGGAAGTTGTATTTATATGCTAATTTTTCTAGGATTGCAATTATCAGGTAAATTAGGAAAACTAGAACGTTCTAGTAACTAACCCAGGGCCAGGGTTCAGGGTTTCAAGTCTTCTAAACACCATAGCCATCATTCTTTTCGGTGAAGACACCCTGGGAGAGCTGCCTCAGCCATCCAGCTCTTGACACCCTCAGATTAATTGTGCTGGGTTTGAATTTGCTGTGTCCAATATGGTAGCCAACTATTAGCCATTTGTCAGCACTTGGAACGTGATGGAGGAAGTTAATTGTTAATTTTATTAAGTTATCTTTAGCCGAGTAAAAATAGCTCAATGTGTCTAGTATGGAGAAGTACAGGTCCATGAAGTGAAGGGGACACAAGACAGAGGAGGCTTTAAGAACTTTCTAGATGTTGCATTTTTTTTTTTTCCGTTTCTGCCTCTTAACACTTGCAGCTCCCCCGCCCCTGGGAGGCTGCCTGCAGGCGGCGGCGGCGGCACCTGTCTGTGCGTTTGTGGACACAGAAGCACACGGCCTAGCTCCTCAGGCGTCTGTAGTCTGGCAGGTGGGGACCTCCTAGGTCAGCAGCTTTGCATCCCTGGTACTGCTGAGCTGGCTCCAGGAACCGTTAATGACTTCGGCATCTGTTTCAGACCTGGGCAGGGGCAATCTTCTCCCTTCAGTCTGAAGTCAGCACAGATGGGACCTGGAGCCAGGCCTCAGCCCTGGAGAGCTCGACTGTTAACCCTTCAAGGCTGCTGTCATGGTGCTGACCCCACAGCTGTGTTGGCTTTGGGATATGTAATACATTTCCAACACCAAAAATTTCCCTTACAGCTGTCATCATCAACTGAGTTCAGGGTAGGTAAATGAAGGTAAAATATGTTGGCAGGCTTTATTTATTTACTTTTAAAGTTACAGTATTAGAACAAGAGTAGGGTGGCAATGTTTGGTGTGTCCATTCATAGAGCAGTTGGAGTCTATCTAACATGCACCCAAGCAAATACATTTCTGTCAGAGAACCAGCTTTAAATCAAACCAGGGTATCTGAGATGTTTCCAAAGTTTTATCATAAACTTGAGATTCAGTATAGATCTACACTTCTTTCTACATTTTGAGTCTATAAAATGGCACAATCGCTTAATGCAGTCATCAAGATTATTGTTTTCCTCTTTCTGAGACAGAGTCTCACTATGTAACGTGTCTGGTTAGGATTTACCGTGTAGACCAGGCTGGCCACAAAATGACCGAGATCTGCATGCCTCTGCCGACAGACTAAGGGTATTTAGTCACCTAGCTAAAGGCAAACTTAGCCACTTTGCCCTGTGTCAGATAGAATCCAAACCAGCAAGCAAACCAGCCAAACCCCTCAGTGTTGCGTTTTCAAGATCTGTCAGCATTATTTCAGGTAGTTGTAGTTCATCTCTGCTGCTGTCCGCCACTGCGTTGGGGAGCACATACCACACTTTCTCCATCTTCGTACAGCTCTGGGCTGTTTCCCAGTAAGTGTAGAAACTGTTCATGCTTTGAGTTGCATTATCATTTGAGGGCAGCAAAGATAAGGAATAAGCTGTGCACATGTCCTGAGAGGAGGGACCCAAAGGAGAGGGCCCAGGAATACATGGTGGACACTTTATTTAAAATAGACAGAGGAGACAGTAACTGGAACACAGAGTTTTCGAGCTTCCTGGGGCCATCACAAAGCATGTCCGTATTAGTGAGGGAATGAAGGGGCATAATGAGGGAGCAGTTTCCA
Organism: Peromyscus californicus insignis; assembly: GCF_007827085.1. Lineage (NCBI taxonomy): Eukaryota > Metazoa > Chordata > Mammalia > Rodentia > Cricetidae > Peromyscus > Peromyscus californicus. The sequence goes on along the minus strand of NW_026294436.1, from coordinate 63,990,210 downwards.
GGATCACACAGCTGAGAAGAGGTAGAATGGGAACTTAGATTCCTTAGAGCAGTGGTTTTCAACCTTCCTAACACTGCAGCCTTTTAATACAATTCCTCTTGCTGTGGGGAACCCCAGCCATAAAATTATTTTCCTTGCTACTTCATAGCTGTAATTTTGCTACTGTTAGGAGTCATAATGTAAATATCTGCTATGCAGGATATCTGGTATGTGACCCCTGGGAAAGGGTCATTCAACCCCAAAGGGGTCCCTGCCCACAGGTTGAGAACTACTGCTTAGATTGTTTTTGCCCCAGGGGTAACTTCAGCAGTGGTGGTCACATGACCAGGAGAGAGAGGAGGCTCTAATGGAATGAGGAGTCTCTGGTGCTCCCTCACTTAGAAGGACGGGCCAGCGTTGTACAAGGGCAGCTTGAGTTCAAGGTCAGTAAACAAAGGGCAGCAGCTCAAAGGAACTCTACATTAACGCTTTCCACCAAAAATTGCTCTGGCCTGTGCTGGCCCAGGCTAGGCCTTCTGCAGGGGAATCTGAGGTGGTTAGTCTTGTAGTGATTCTTCACTCAGGGCAGAACTGGAAAACCCATGAGGATGGGATCACTCTTCATCAGCCACAGGCAGAATAAGCAGGCCTGGTTTAGCAAGAACTTGTGCTATCAGTGAGGAATTTGAGACAGGGTGCCTGTATGTTGTCCGGCTGCTCTTGAACTCTTGGGCTCAAGGAATCCCCCAGACTCCGGGTGTGTGTAACTGTATATACACAACCATTTTAATTCAAAATTACATTTTATTTATTTGTGGTGTATAGGTGTGCATTGTGCACACACTACAGCGTGTGTGTGTGTGTGTGTGTGTGTGTGTGTGTGTGTGTGTGTGTGTGTGTGTGTAAGTCAGAGGACAACTTGTGGGCCCTGGGGGTAGAAGTCAGGTAGGTCATCAGGCTTCCTGGCAGGTGCCGCTGGTGAACTGTTTGTCTCTACCAGGGAATTTCTATGTTGAGTTGGGAAGTCTGTAGCAGTTTTGACTGTTAGTAGTATAACCCATGATAGATTATAAGTTCATGTTTAAAATTCATTTCCATTATTTTAAGTGATTGACTGCTACTGCTAGGCCAGGGCTCCTATAGCCCTAGTGATTGTGGAGCCGAATAGAGAAAGATCTCTTCTTGGGACATGGAGACCAGAAATTGGCCTTGCACATTGCAAGTGGCTATTGTCCTTGCTCATGTCTTATGTAAGTATTTATCAGTGCCATTTTTAGCTTCTAATTAAAATCGTGCCTGCTTGTGAGTTGTTTTGAAGCCTTCCACAGACTGAATGATCAGGTCAGCCCGAGGAGAACTTGCACAGGTGAGTGTGGTCCCTAATCTCTACCCAGGCTGTGAAGGAGAGCACTGACTCATAAGAACACCACAGACAGCTCAGTGATCACTGGAGTCTATTGAGTCAAGGATGAAATGCAGGAGGCTATTACAGATACTCTGTCTCTATTAACCTCTCGTACCCTTCCATTTAGTGTGATGGATAGAGGGATGTGTGCCCTGAAATCACAGAGGTATCACGTGCTCCGATGAGGGATCTTCTCTAAGAAGGCAGTGTTAATCATCTTAGTGGACTAAGACTCAGTTTAACTGGTTTGAGCAGTTTTGCTTCACTTTTTATTATGGAGCTTAATAAATTAGGAAAGTAGATAATTAACAAGTTTAATCTTGGATTTGTTCATTAGGGCGGTTAAACACCTGTATTTTGATATCAAAGCAAAAGCCTAATTTGTTAATGCCAAACATATTGAGGTAACATTCTTACAATGAAAATAAAATACCTCAAGTTTATCTTTTACCATTCTGCTGAAAAGAAAAAAAAAAGAATGAAGGCGGTTATGTTTTGTTTTTAGGGTTTTTTCTTCTCCTAGGATAACATACACGATGACCAATCCGAAAGTGTCAGGGTAAAATCACCAGCATTAATAAGCATCATTACTGTGATGGTTTGATCTCTGTATAATTACTGTGTACCCTAATTTTTGGAGTTTAATGTTATTGTTTTCTATTGAATGACTTGTCCTCTACCTACAGTTTCGCTCTGAGCTGTCTGGAAGCTTTGCTTTGAAAAACGATCACATTTGTCTGTGGAGATGTGCATCCAATGCTGTGGTGGTGTGCCACCCTGAACACATTTTTAAAGTTAAAATTGTAGTCATTAACTATGACCAGTTTCTTTTGATTCATCAACTTAAACACGTAGGAGCTTGGAGTGTCTGAAAAGGAGAGGAAGCCAGAAAGAATGGCCTTCCACATAACCGCTTTCTTCTCAGTGTTCTCAAAAGGATACATGCCTGGACACTGAGTACTTCAAAGTATTTTTAATCTTGTTTAGGGCAATGAAACAATGTTAGACCACTTTGGGTCTCTTATTACACAGTTTATATCATTCACCATGGCTGCTTTCCTATTATTTTTCAAAATATCCCAACTTTTCTATCCCAGCTAGTTTAGTCTGGAAGAGGCAAGGGATATTCTTTTGGATATGTATCTAGTGTGAGAAACCATAAAGTAACAATTAGTGATTAACGCCAAGCATGGTATTGTTTCTTAATGCTGTTTGAATACCTCACATTATTTGTTTATTTATCTATGATGTTGGGCAATCAAGCCAGGTGGGCTTTCTCGAGCCACACTTCTAACTCCTCAAGTTATCCTTAAAAAAAAAAGATGGTTCAAAAATGTTTCGGTGCAAATGGTATATGGATGGAGCTGCCAGGATTATTTATAAAAATCCCCTAATATACTTATGTAAAATTATCCTCTCACTAGGCTAAGCTTCGTGGGAAGGTAGACTCTGCTCCTGTTGGTTCTGTGCTCATTTCTAGCTATCTGTCATGGTATCTGGCTTGGTAAACAACTGTTAGAGGAATAAATGAATGAGTAACCACACTAACGACTATCTTAAGATTGGACATCTTGCAATTAGATGTTTTTAAGGATTCTGTATCTGAGATATGTAGCATTTTATCTTTTCCTTTTGTTTCTTTTGCAAGGGAACCTAAGGAAAACAGAGAGAAAGGTCCAAGTTCAAGGTAGTCTCGAGCAGAGCCCTAGTCCTCACGGCTTCTTGAGGTCACACTCCTCAGATACAATGAGAGCATACTGAATTCATATTGACAATCCACCAGTTTATCATTCAGAATTGTTAGTGTCTGTGCTTGAGTTTTATGTTTGTTTACACAAGTAATTGTCAAGATGATGTTACTGAATCACACTGAGGGATGATGAAAGCCTTATGCATAATTTCTTTAATAAATTCTCCAGGGCAGCAATGTCCTTATAAATCCTTAAGTGATACAATTCAGTGTGTATCCTGGTAGTATAAAAAAAGAAATCCTTACGAGCAGACACTTATCTTTTTCATGTTGGTTCTTTTTCATGGTTTATTTTGGCTCAGAGTTTGAGGAGAAAGGCCATCTTGGCAGGTAAGTAATGGTGTCAGAAATGTAAGGCAGCTAGTCATGTCGTGTCCCCCATCAGGACACAGAAGAGGGGGGTGTTGGTGCTCAGTACCCCTTCATCTTCTATTCAGCCTAGGATCTCACTCAGGGTGGGCATCCCTTAAGCCTTCACTTAAACCTTTCTGGAAACATTTATAGGTATTCCCAGGAGTGTTTCCATGGTGATCATAAATCCAGTCAAGTTGACAATGAAGACAGGAAGATTAACCAGCACACTCACCTTGATTTTTTAAATCGTGTGTGTGTGTGTGTGTGTGTGTGTGTGTGTGTGTGTGTGTGTGTGTGTGTGTATGTGTGTGTGTGATATGTGTACACATCTGCTTGCGTGTGGAGGCCTGAGGTTGGTGTTAAGTAAAGATTCCTTTACTCTGTCACTTTCTACCTTATTCATTTCTTTGACTAGTCTATTCTGGCTGGCTGTGAGCTTCAGGGGTCTGTTTCTTCTGCTCTACCCCTGGGGTTATAGGAGACCACTTTTTTTTTTTTCACCGAAATGTAAAAGCAAGGTTTATTGAAGCAGTTCAAGCCGCGGCAGGGACCTTGGTCGAGCACCCGGACACAGTGGAGGCTAGAGGAGGTGCCTGCCTCTCTGCAAGCTCAGTTTTTTCCATTTATTTATTTATTTATTTATTTATTTATTTATTTATTTATTTATTTATTTATTTATTTATATTATCAGCTTGGTACAGTACAGATTCTTATCCTAATAGTGAAATGTTTCACTGAAGCTTGCCCAGTGATTGAGTAAACCCAAAACTTATTATAAGCCACAGTCATTCTAGGGTCCCCCCTGCTATGTAGCCTCCCTGGATCTGTGGATTGCAGTCTGATTGTTCTTTGCTTTATATCTAGTATCCACTTATGAGTGAGTACATACCATGTTTGCCCTTCTGGGTTTGGGTAGGAGAACACTTTTTTTTTTTTTTTCTTAGGTTTTTCGAGACAGGGTTTCTCTGTGCAGCTTTGCGCCTTTCCTGGATCTCGCTCTCTAGACCAGGCTGGCCTCGAACTCACAAAGATCCGCCTGCCTCTGCCTCCCAAGTGCTGGGATTAAAGGCGTGCGCCATCACCGCCCGGTGAGAACACTTTTTTATATGGTTTCTGGGCATCTGAATTTAGGTCCTGATACTTAGGTAGCCGTTATTTTCCTGACTGAGCCATCTCCTCAGAACCTTCCATCAGGGTTTGCAAGCCATCTATGTGCTCATGTACGACACAGGTGTCTGGACACAGCTGTTCTTTAGGCAGAAGCACAGAGGTGGTGGTTGGAGTCCTCGATCCCTCAGTGTCCATCCTGCAGTGCTAGTTAGTGATGCTGATGACCTATTAGTGAAGACCCGTTAGTTGGCACTTCTTCAAAGGCAGCTGACAGCCACTGATTTGGTCCCGTTTACTTTTGAGAGCCCCTTAGGGCCATTCAGACAACTCTTTGAAAAGCACCAGTTTGTCTCAGATTGAAGGGAAATAGAAGAATAAAATATTTCCCTGTAGAACTGCATGAGTGATGTTGGCACTGAGGTCTCTGTTCCTGGTGCATGATGACATTTCAGGGACAGAGCAAAATGACAATTCTCCGTACTTGGCCTTTGACGGTGCGCATGGACTTACATCTTACATATTAATGTACTTAGAGCCTGCCTCGTCCTAAAGAGTTATGTTTTCAGATCTGTGCGCTATTCTTGATTGGTTGTGTGGAATAGTGGTAGAAATGCTCTTCTGTGTTTTGAAATGCTGTCCTGTGTTTTGAAATGGAGGGAGTTAGAACCTCTCTCTCTCTCTCTTGGCTTTGAGCCTGACTGGCTAAGATGGATCTCTTTGACAAGTGACCAAATGGCCTGTCTCACATAGTGCAGCATAACAAATTCATGAGTTCATTGCTACTGTGTTTATTGTTGAGATTTCGTATAGAAACAGGACTGGCTTCTGCACCCTGTGTGAGTCCTATCTTTGGAATATTCTGACCTCTGTGAAAATCCTGGATCCAGTGAGCCCAAAGCAAGGTTCTGCAGGCTGATGGAGATGACGAAGGTTTGGTTTCTGGAAAACATTAGTTCTCCAGGTGTTGGTGGGCTCTGCTGTGTGTTCATACTGTGAGCCCTTTTCCTGGGTGTTCTGATGTCAGGGTCTTGCCAGCGTGGTCAGGGTTGTGTACAGTGGAGCCAAAATGCTTATGATAGAGAAGCAGGAGCATGGAGGGCCGCTGCAACGACTCTGTTCTTCAAGGACCCACACCAGTGCTTAGATTCAGATGTGTTGGAGAGATTCGGTTGTACTAATTGCACGTGTCACACTCCTGCATTGTGTGAGTTGTATCATATTTTCTAAAACTTTAGATGACATGAACAATGAGGAGTATATATTCTTAAGTCTGCTACTTCAGTCCTGTCTCCGAAGAGCATGGAATAAGAATGGCTTCTTCCAGTGAGATACTGGCTAACACTATTTTAACTCTTTAGATTTTTCCAAGGATAATTAAACCAGAATTCACGTGGAGGGTCTGCTCCAGTGGCTAATGCTACATTACAGTTTTACTGCAGGATTCCAGCAAAGGAGAGAAAATAGATCAGAAGTAAAGCAGGACATTTTTTAGAGTTCTCTTAAACATCATGTTTTTCTCATGCTCCTAATCTTTTAAAAATTACCTAAATTAAATGCTCATTGAAATGCATAGCTTCGGTTTACCTCTTTGGATGCAAATGGTTGAGAAGATGAGACACTCAAACGTTTCTCTGATTAATTAGAGTGCAGGATCAGGCCATGCTCAATGCTGGTTCTGCTGTACAGTAACTCCTGTAGTGGACAGTTCTGCTGTGCAGTAATTCCTGTATTGGACAGTTCTGCTGTGCAGTAACTCCTGTAGTGGACAGTTCTGCTGTGCAGTAACTCCTGTAGTGGACAGTTCTGCTGTACAGTAACTCCTGTAGTGGACAGTTCTGCTGTACAGTAACTCCTGTAGTGGACAGTTCTGCTGTACAGTAACTCCTGTAGTGGACAGTTCTGCTGTGCAGTAACTCCTGTAGTGGACAGTTCTGCAGTACAGTAACTCCTGTAGTGGACAGTTCTGCTGTGCAGTAACTCCTGTAGTGGACAGTTCTGCTGTGCAGTAACTCCTGTAGTGGACAGTTCTGCAGTACAGTAACTCCTGTAGTGGACAGTTCTGCTGTACAGTAACTCCTGTAGTGGACAGTTCTGCTGTACGGTAACTCCTGTAGTGGACAGTTCTGCTGTACAGTAACTCCTGTAGTGGACAGTTCTGCTGTACGGTAACTCCTGTAGTGGACAGTTCTGCAGTACAGTAACTCCTGTATTGGACAGTTCTGCAGTACAGTAACTCCTGTAGTGGACAGTTCTGCTGTACAGTAACTCCTGTAGTGGACAGTTCTGCTGTACAGTAACTCCTGTAGTGGACAGTTCTGCTGTGTAGTAACTCCTGTAGTGGACAGTTCTGCTGTGCAGTAACTCCTGTAGTGGACAAGTTCTGCTGTGCGGTAACTCCTGTAGTGGACAGTTCTGCTGTACAGTAACTCCTGTAGTGGACAGTTCTGCTGTGCGGTAACTCCTGTAGTGGACAGTTCTGCTGTACAGTAACTCCTGTAGTGGACAGTTCTGCTGTGCAGTAACTCCTGTAGTGGACAGTTCTGCTGTACAGTAACTCCTGTAGTGGACGAGTTCTGCTGTGCAGTAACTCCTGTAGTGGACAGTTCTGCAGTACAGTAACTCCTGTAGTGGACAGTTCTGCTGTACGGTAACTCCTGTAGTGGACAGTTCTGCTGTACAGTAACTCCTGTAGTGGACAGTTCTGCTGTACAGTAACTCCTGTAGTGGACAGTTCTGCTGTACAGTAACTCCTGTAGTGGACAGTTCTGCTGTGCGGTAACTCCTGTAGTGGACAGTTCTGCTGTGCAGTAACTCCTGCAGTGGACAGTTCTGCTGTGCAGTAACTCCTGTAGTGGACAGTTCTGCTGTACAGTAACTCCTGTAGTGGACGAGTTCTGCTGTGCAGTAACTCCTGTAGTGGACAGTTCTGCAGTACAGTAACTCCTGTAGTGGACGAGTTCTGCTGTGCAGTAACTCCTGTAGTGGACAGTTCTGCAGTACAGTAACTCCTGTAGTGGACAGTTCTGCAGTACAGTAACTCCTGTAGTGGACAGTTCTGCTGTACGGTAACTCCTGTAGTGGACAGTTCTGCTGTACAGTAACTCCTGTAGTGGACAGTTCTGCTGTACGGTAACTCCTGTAGTGGACAGTTCTGCTGTGCAGTAACTCCTGTAGTGGACAGTTCTGCTGTACGGTAACTCCTGTAGTGGACAGTTCTGCTGTACAGTAACTCCTGTAGTGGACAGTTCTGCTGTGCAGTAACTCCTGTAGTGGACGAGTTCTGCTGTGTAGTAACTCCTATAGCGGACAAGTGATTTATTTTTAAAACTTAATTAAAACATCATTTCAATGAGATTTAATTCATGTCCCTACGTTCCACTCATTTGCTTTGTATAATTTGTTGGGCTGTACTGCGGATACCAATTTTAGAATCCATTTGTCCCTTGAAACCTGTTCCCGCTAGCTGTCATCGCCAATCTGCTAGATCACAGGATGACTCCATGTTTAACATGTGAGGAGCTGCCAGATTGTTCCTATTTTCTATTCTTACCAGCCATGTATGAACCTTTCAGTGTCTTCTAATCCTTGCCATGTGAACATGTCTAATTGTTAATATCTCTCCTCGCGTGTTTCAAGGAGTTTATTTTCAAGGTTTTTGATTGATGTTTTCCTAATGATCAGTGGTGCGAAATGGCTTCCATGTGTCTATTGGCCTTTTGTGTATGCTCTTCTAGAGAAAGGCCCCTGTATCTTAATGAACTTCTTGTTGCTTACCCATCCTTAAGATAGTCACGAACTAGTGCTGCCCTGGTGGAGCTGTACGTATTAAGAGAGCTAATGTATGTGAGATGCTCAGAACGTTGGCTGGCACATTATGGTTATTATAACAGTTTCTTTTGTGGTTCCTGCTTCCTACAGCTCCTAATTTCTCCAATGAAAATTTGAAAACGAAACTTAATCTTCAGTTCCTAGTTCTACCAAGTCTGTCTCTGCTCCTTATGTTCCATTGCTCATTTATTTGTTCTTTGGACACCTATTTTGCATCATCATATTGATAGAGTCATATGGATTAACACAATAAATATCCTCCTCCAGAAATCTTCTAGACAGAGAGAGCAGAATGGCAATTAGATGCTGACATGTTCTTTTAGGTAGGCATGTGACACTGGGCTGACAGAGTAACTGGAGGATTACAAAAGGCTTTGTAGTCAACCTGAATGATAACTAGGGGTTTCTTTCCTGCATTGTGGACAGTATGAGGGCAGTTGGAAAGCAAATGTTCAGGGTAAAGTGAGACCCTCAGGGGACTCCCTCTGTGGAACTGGAGACTAGAACCTCTTGGCCACTCCTCCCGATTGGATCTAGAGGTCATCGAGGCAGGCGTCGTCCTCACCTTTGCCTCATGGAGAAGACTGAGCTGACCCCAAGGCCCAACATGTTTAAGCAGCGCTGTATGAATGCAGTGACCCAGAGAGGTGCTGCCCAACCAGGAGCTCAGCCTGTGACAGTGTTGTTGGGCCACGTCTGTCTGGAGAGCCATCTCTAGTGTTAACAGAAAACCACCATCTCCAACAGGAGGTCGCAACTGATGAAGGACTGTCGGGAAAAGTGGAGTCAGAGAGGAAATCTGTCTCTCCCAGCTTCTAGGAATCAGTGGGTAGGATTTAGTAGGTGATGCCTGCTTTTTGAAAGTGAAGGGAGATGATTGCTGGTACCTTTCTGAAGTTGTAGGGAGTGGATGATAGAAAACTAGTGATGGTACCCAAGGACCTTACCCAGCGGCAAAGAAAAGTTATCCACACATCCGTCCCCAACCTTGGCTGGCTCCTTTTACTTTGAGATCTCTAATAACCTAGAGCTTTCCCACACGTGGAATAAAACATTATGCTTCTCTGTGCAAAATGTGATACAGCAGAAGGAGCCAGAATTAAAAGCAAACAGAGTTTTCACACATCTCCATTCCTTATTCTATTTGGGTCTTCCATAGTGAAGAAGCCCGTTCATGAGTATGGAATCAACTGTTTATAGTCGTACACACTACAGCTTCCGGGAATGCCATTCCTTGATTTGTGTTTGTTTTGGGCCCTGTTTTATGTAATTATTGCTGCAGAGAAATATTAATAGCTTCACTTTATATAAACACAAGTAGTTTCTAGACACTTATGCCGAGGACTAAAAGTGTTTGTGGTGTTTCAGGAATGTGAGCCGGTTCTGCAACCGGCTGTGTTTTGTATGTCTGGGAAGATAGTGAGGTGAGGATTGTAGCTTGAGAGTGTTCTATATGTCGTTGTCATCATCAGCATCTTCTCCTTTTCCTTCCTTTTTTCCCCATCACCATCATCACCATCATCATCATCATCATCTTTTTTTTTTTTCTTTCAAGACAGAATTTCTCAATGTCGGCCTGACTCTCCTGGATCTTGCTCTGTAGACCAGGCTGACCTCGAAGTCACAGAGATCCACCTGCCTCTGCCTCCCGAGTGCCGGGATCAAAGGTGTGCGCCACCACTGCCTGGCTCTACACGTCTTCTTAATTTCTACCCCCTCCCCGCTTTCTGTTCTCTGGGGGTTTCCTTTCAGAAAGTGACAGTTTCGTACCGTTGCCGCATTCACTTTCAGTGGGAGCACGGAAGTATTAGCTCGAAAGGGAGCACACTTGATGTTTCCGGACTGGGCTGACAAATTGGGATGTCTCCTGAATCGTAGTGTGGACATCATGTCTGTGTGTGACAATCGGGGCTTTCTTCACTTTGCTACTGTTTTATTCAGCTGATCGTAGGGGTTTTGGCTTTTGCCATTGTGACAGCTATTTTCTCATGACTGCTGAGGGAACATTTGAGGGTTGGGAGGTGAAGGTCATGTCTCTGTGTAAAGCTGTGTGGTTTTTTTTTTTTTTTTTTTGAAAGATTTTCATTGGGCCGAACTGTCCTAGTCACCTATCCATTCACGGACTGATTCTGGGTTACCTGCCAATTGCTTGGCTAGATATCAGATACTGAGAAATAAAGAAAGAAGAGAATGCAGAGGCCGTGCTTCGATAAAGAGTGAGGCTGTAAGCTCTGGCCACCCAGTCAGAGAGCAGTTCACTGGGACTCACTTTACACTGTAAATTGACGCATTCAGGGACGCCAGACTTTATGGCAGCTGTCTTTTGGGAGAGACAGATGCACGTTGAAAAATTCACTGTAAAACACATTTTAAAAGCATCTTCTATTTTTACTTGTCATTTTGATTTCAAAATTACTCCATTGAGGGGAAAATGTGGCCGTAAAAATCAGTTTGAAGTTGGTAGAAGTTATTAAGAAAATAGCAAATAAAATAAAGTTAAAAGGCCCACGAGATGGCTCGGCAGGTTGCCATGCAAGCCCGGTGACCGGAGTTCGAGCCCCAGTACCTTCTGCAACCCGAGGTCTAGCTGAGAACTCCACAGTGCTCTAACTGGGCCAGCAGGAGGAAGAGCAGCAACCACCGGGAGGATGTGACATTCAAAAGGAGATCTTTAAGAGACAATTAGAGTTTGCCATTTCAAAAAGCGCATGATTTTGAAAAAGCATTCAAGTAATGACATTTTAAAAATTGTTTCTCTTAATTTTCTCTTGGGGAAAATAGATGTTTTAATTTACTGCTATATTGGGATCCTTTGAGTTCGTCAAGGCTGATCAGTTGCACATTTCCATCTCCCGAGACTATTATAAATGAGCAATAAACTGGGGGATTGCTGTGTGGTGAAATGGGTGAACTTACCTGAAAAGAGGTGATTGTCTTTTCTGTATTAAAGATGTTTCATAGCAGCCTAATGTGTTGGCAGAAGAGAAAGCTGATGTGTTGAAATTTTCTTAGCCTCTTCTATCATCTAGGTAGGAAACCAAAAATATTTGCTTCTCTCTTGTCTTTGGGAGTGATTGGTATTGATTTGTCTGCTTGACAAGATTGGGAAGCACCATGGATATAAACTGCTGGATATATCTGTAAGGGAATGTCTAGGTGAGATAAATTTGGGTGGCAGGACCTATCCTAAATGTGAGTGACACCATTCTGTTGGCCAGGGTCCTGGACTGAATAAAAAGAAGGAAGAGAGCTGAGTACTGTGTTCATCTCTCTACTTTCTGAGTGTGGACACACGTGACCAGCCTGTTTCATGCTCCTCCTGCCGTGGTTTCCTGCCACGATGGATGTTACCCTTGAAATGTAACCCAAAATAAACCTTCCCTCCTTGAGTCACTTTATGTCAAGTATTTCAGCAATGCATAAAGTCACCAATGCATTGAGTCTTTCCTTTCAGATAAAAGTATATAAAAGTTTTATTAAAAAAATCTACTTAGTGATATTAGCCTTCCCAAATGGTTGTGACTTTAGAGCATTTCAGATTTTGGATTATTTGATAAGGTATGGTTAACCTGTTCTGTTATTTATTCTTATTTTAGTTCAATGAAGTTAAATTACCCAGTGTTATATAGCTAAGTGTGTTGGAGCCCTCAGAGGCTCCCTAGTAAGGCCTTGTTCAAGGTCAGAGAATCTAAGCTTGCTTTACCCAGCAGGGCTGCATAGTGGGATGATTTGGCCAGGGCCATGGTTACTAGGTGTTTTGAAGGGTCTACACTTGGCTATGTGTTGTGCTTTGATTTTTGAAAGGGGGAAGTGTAGATGTATCTAACCTTCTTATTAAATAAGAAACACAGAACCAATGCAAAGAAGAAAGCCAAGAGGTCAGAGCTAAGAGCTAAAACCTTACCCTTCCTCCTGCGGTGGTCCTACCTCTCCGACCCAGAGCTACCCCTGTGTTAAAGTCTTTATATAGAGTTCCTGTCCTGCCTTCTCTTTGGTTGTAAACCCAACCACATGACCGCCTCCTCACAGCCTGTCTGTATAGGCCTCCAAGTTTTCCATGATTGGTATTGAGATTAAAGGCATGTGTATCCAATAATGGCTGTATCCTTGAACACACAGAGACTTACCCAGCTCTGCCTACCAAGTGCTGGAATTACAAGCGTATGCCACCACTGCCCTGCTTTCCTATGGCTTGCTAATAGCTCTGACCCCCGGGCAACTTTATTTATTAACATACAAATAACATTTTAATACAAATAAAATATCACCATAGGGAAGTCTTTTGCCTCTTCCCTTGGTAGTGTATAAAAATCTCATTAGAATAGATCTCGAGGCCTGGCAGTGGTAGCACACGCCTTTAATCACAGCACTTGGGAGGCAGAGGCAGGCGGGTCTCTGTGAGTTCGAGGCCAGCCTGGCCTACAGAGCAAGATCCAGGACAGGCACCAAAACTACACAGAGAAACCCTGTCTCGAAAAACCTAAAAAAGTAAATAAAAGAATAGATCTTGAGGCGGCTGGTTATTGACCCAGGCTCCCCCTCCCCCAAGCTATCCTGTGTCTCTGTCTTTCTTGTCATCTCCTCCTGTTGGACCCCAAAATCTAGGGTCTCAGGTGGGCGCTCCAAGAGCCCAGACTCCAGTCCAGTTGATGCAGCAGCACGAGGTTTTTATTGAAGAAGCGACTGTACAGATGGGCAAACTCTGCTCCAAAGAGCAAGAGTTGCCTCTTACTGCAGCCCCATGGGGGCTTTTAAAGGAAAAACCCACAAAAGCCATAAGATTACAATTCCCATACAATTTCATTTCACAAGAACATGGTCTGATCACAGAGTGGGTACAGTCACGTCCACATGTACATTCTTCCTGAAATCTCAAGGGGGTTATCAGGGCGGGAGTGGAGTTTACACAAAGGTCACAGTGGTCCTTCCTGGAACACTTGCAACTATCCCAGTTACAGTTGAGCACATCTCTTAACAGAAATCTTTTTACATTGTTACATTGTTACAGGGGTGATTGAGTAGTGGCTGAGTCAGGTGTCCCTTGGAACTAGTTTTCTTTTTAGTTCCTTATTTCCTGGGACTTGGGGGGTGTAAGCCTGAAGGGTTAGGGTCTTTCACTCCTATATTTCTAGCTAATACTTCCTCATTCCTCTCTCCTCCCCCTAAGAACCCTTCGACGGGTTGGAGCTGGACTCCCACGTAAGTGGTGAACTACAATTCAATCCCAGGTTAATGTGACTGTAGTGTCAATGATTTCTCTTAGGGCTTTGCTGAGGAAGAAATGCAGTCTTAGAGAAATTAATTTATGAAGCATACACACAACAAAAAATGACACTCCATGAGAAAACTCAGTGAATATGAATGAGTGATTTAAACAGGTAATTCACATAAGAGAAGCCATAATAGTGAATGGACATGTAAAGATGTTCTAATCCGACCATTCATAATGAGGAGCCTAACCTCTGCCTGGCATTGAGCCCATTGACTGGCAGTATCAGGAGTTGATAGGTTAGGGATGCAGGACAACTCTTTACACTGCTGTGGGAGTGTAAATATCCGCAGCCACGTTGGAGAGCCACTCGTTAATGTACAAAATTGTCCACGTGTGTGTTCTTACAACTCAGCGATTTCACGTCCCGCAATACACATTCTTCGGGGTTCATTGTAGTTTGGCTCATGATAGTAAGAGCATTGTAGTTAACCTAGTGACCGTTGTGTAGATATAGAACCAATTCTGTCAATATGGAAAGGTAAAATAAGTTGTGATTTAAATTAACACTAAAAGTATATGTTTATATTTGTATCTGAACTATATAGTATATATTTATGAGGTGGTCTTTACTCAAGGGTCAGATAGAATGGATTTTTAAATAATATAAGCATGTTTGTGTTTATAAATACATAATATACTTAAATATTTATATGTAAAATTATTAAGAATTAGATTTTAGTCATTTCATATTATTGAATTTTTGTTTTAAATCCTAATTTCTTTCTTCTTTCTTTCTTTCTTTCTCTCTCTCTCTCTCTCTCTCTCTCTCTTTCTTTCTTTCTTTCTTTCTTTCTTTCTTTCTTTCTTTCTTTCTTTTTTTGAGACAAGGTTTCACTGTGTAGTCTTGGCCAACCTGGAGCTTGCTTTGTAGACCGGACTGTCCTCCAGTTCATAGAGGTACTCCCTCCTCTGCTTTCTGAGTGATGGGATTAAAATGTGTGCCATCATGACGGACTTGATCCTAGTTCTGGAAGGCAGAAATGAAAGGGATGCTAAGCCACACTGCTGCTTGAGAGGAAACCATCAATGGGCATGGTCTTAGATCTTCGCCTAGGCTGTGTGGGATCCTGGGTCCTGTCCGAAGCACCTTAAGAAAGAAAAGGAAAAAAAAATACCTTTAGAAAGTAACAAAATGAGCCGGGCGGTGGTGGCGCACGCCTTTAATCCCAGCACTTGGGAGGCAGAGCCAGGCGGATCTCTGTGAGTTCGAGGCCGGCCTGGGCTACCAAGTGAGTTCCAGGAAAGGCGCAAAGCTACACAGGGAAACCCTGTCTCGAAAAACCAAAAAAAAAAAAAAAAAAAAAAAAGAAAGTAACAAAATGAGTTGTTTTCGAATGTAAAACATCTTTGGTGTGTTAGAGCTCATTGGAATTTCACCTGTGGTACTTTTAGTGGTTATGTTGTGTGGTGTCTGTAGTGGCAATACTTAAGTGGTACTTGATTGGAAACTTTGGTCAGAGTCAGAGGTGTTTTTATCATTTTAGACTTCAAGATTTAGGGGGAATCAAATACTTTTAGGATATCAAAGTTGAATTTCTAGAGTTGGCTGAAAAGGTTTTTAGGATCAATGAAATAAAAATCCTTCTTTTTGTATTTTGCCTCCAGGAGTGTGTGTGTGTGTGTGTGTGTGTGTGTGTGTGTGTGTGTGTGTGTGTGTGTCTGTCTGTCTGTCTGTCTGTCTTGCCAGGAAAAAAAAGCCTAGCATACTTCAGTACCAAGAGTGTCACCAATTTTCAAATACTAGCTATCAAAATGACCTACAACTTGTAAAACCTTGTAGCAGACAATTATTCATATAATGGGGGAAGTTTAAACCTATGCTCTTGAAAAAAGTATTAATTTGCTCCTCAACTTGTTACAGATACCTTGCACAAGGCAAATGGAAGGTACGAGCCATAATTGCCTTTTAATATCATCGGAGATTTAATAGTCTCCCCTGGCTTTAAGGAGAGATTCAAAAAACATTTTTACTGCTTCCAAGTCAGACCTTGATCAGACAGTCTCGTCAGCCATTGGAGTTGAATTGAAATTAATAGCGGTGGAAGCTTGGTGAACGTAGGAAGCCGCAATGTGCAGGATGCCAGGCAACACTCAACACTTAAGACTAGGGTCGCTTGGCTGTTGGTCATGAGAATTTTAAAGTAATGACTTGTGAACTGTCAGTTTGATTGAGTAAACACTACTAGACACATGTAGATTTTGCTTTTTCAACAGTCCTGGGAAAGGCATGCAAAAACTTGTTTTTCTTCCTTTCTGATGTGGCCTATCTACTTGGATGAAATGATCTTATATGGTATAGAGCTAGATGAAATTACCACCATTTGAAAAGACACGTAGCTGATTGACTCATGTCTCTGTGGTAGATAGCCTGTTGGCAGTGTTTTGTATTCACTCTGTAATCATCTGCCATGGTCTGCATAGTAGTCACACATGGCCTCTTTCCTGCGAAGGAAGGGGAGCTAAGAGAGTGTCCACCCTGCGCTGTTAGTAGTTGGTAGGCTTCAGATGCAAACTCAGATCGATAAAGGAATTAACTTCCTTTCCTGTACCACAGCCCTGGCATTCACCCCTGTTTAACAGTCCATCCAGGAGAAAGTGACTTCTTTTGTTTGAACTCGCGTCTTTCTGCAGCCCCATGACTTCTCAGACATCTCTTTTCACAGTCTTTCTGCGCATGCCCATTCAACTGATCTTGGCCGTGGTGGCTCAGGAGCAATCACCGCATTGCTGTCCCTACAGTCGTGCGCACAGACTTTCACGTGGTCTCACTCGTGGAACACTGAAGGTTGTGTACCCGTTAGCTGGAAAGAAAATGGCTTTAATTTAGAGATCTGCGGACGGTGGAGAGAGAGAGTTCCAGCGGGTAGCGCCTCCCCTGACTAGCATGACCCAGATATTTGCTATCCCTTTGTTTAAGAGTTAGGAGATTTAGATTGCTTGTTTGCCTCCGGGAGGGTTTGGTGCCAGTGAGTAGGAGAGTCAGTTTCCCTGAAGTATTAGTCATTATGTTTTCTAATTTTCTACTTTATATGCTAGAATTGTGAAATACAGTGACAGGGAACACAGGAAAAGAAGCTAAATCAGCTCTGTTTTCCGTTTCTCATGGAGTTATATTCTTCTGACCACATCTGTTGCTTTGTATTAAAAATCATTTGTTAGTTATATGGATGGGAGAGTGAATCTCTTTAATTTTGAAAAAGGCCTTTGGGCCCAAACCAGCATAATTACTATTTGGCAACAAACCCCAGAAGATCCTGTCTCTAAATTGTTGTGAATATTCACGCCAAAGGGAGGTCTTATGTTTAACATTTTCTAGCATCTTTCATTTAGTTAGAGTACAGTGATTTCACCGCTCTGGAAGAATAGCATGATTTTAATTGAGATAATCTTTCTCTCGTAGTGTAGAATTTCCATGAAGAAACAGCCAAGCACTTGGCCATACGGCATTACCATTTTTAATGAATCCTAATGCTTAGATTTCAGATATAAACATGAAAATTTTGTGAAGATATGATATTACTATGATCTCTTTGCATGAAAATCATCTATTTAGACTTTATTTATCTAGTTATCTTAGGCTTTCTCCATGTCAAAAAAAGGCATGCTTTTTTCCGTGGGATTTATTCTTGAGAGCTGCTCATCTGAGCACTCAGGACTCCTCATGTGCATTTCCCCCACAAACCATTTTATATCTCAGTTGTGTGAACAATATTTTCCTAGGAATCCCACCCAGAGAATTATCCTTATAGCTGGTTTTAAGGTGTGTCGAGTTAAGTCAATTTGCCCAAATCAGTATTTTTTCCTGGCAATTTTAAGTTATTTAAGTTTTGCCGAATTCTCTTGTTTCTCAGCTAAGACTTCTTTCCATTGTGTCCATCAACCACACACTGAACCCTGGGTTTTGAGGGTTTATTCAGTTTACTGAAGGCCACTGGGTGTGGGTCTTAAACCCGAGGGGTGAGGTTGGAAGGACCCGTGCTGCACGGTGGAGCGGTTTCTGCGAATACCAGGCTGTGTTGCTCAGGGGTGGGTGTGCCTCAGAGAGGGGAGGGCTACTGTCTTCCGTGTGTGTCACAGGCAGTGCCTGGCCCAGAGGCTCAGGGGGGAGCCAGTTATCTTCCAGAATGGGTCAGGCACACTGGGAGATTTCTAGAGAAGTAGGAAAATCACTTAAAAGAGCCCCGTACAATAAGTGTATTATCTGCGTCTGTGTTATAGATGAAGTTTGTTCTGTTTGAGACATTTAAAGTGGGTTTTGTATAAGCCAGGGGTGGAGGGGAACTGGGAGACAACATGACTTTTAAAACTTCTCTCTCTTTATTTATTTGTGGTGTGTGTGTATTGGTGAAATTATTAAGGCCACTCCTCGTAGTTAAAAGGAGATTTATTTAATGGCGTAACTTACAAATGAAGGGGTAGGTTGAGGGTTCTGGGAAAGACGCAGTGTAGTCCAGTGGTGTTCTCAGGAGAACTCTCCTCCGTCCACACCTAGCATCCCGGCTCCCCGGAGCAAGCGCGGGGGCGTGTCCGATCTCGGGTCTTCAGGCGCCTCCCTTGGCCCCGCCTTGTAGGCGTGATAGTTACCAAAGCCTCAATGGGGGTTGGAACTTCCAGACCAAAGCTGGAATGGCTACCCACTGTGTGTGTGTGTGTGTGTGTGTGTGTGTGTGTGTGTGTGTGTGTGTGTGTGTGTGTGTGTGTGTGCCTGTGGAAGCCAGAAGAGGATGTGAAATCCCTTGGAGCTGGAGTTACAGGCAGTTGTGAACTGACTGACATGGGTTCTGGAAACTGACTCAGGTCTTATAGAAGAGCAGCAAGCAGTCTTACCACGGAACCATTTTTTTCTGGCCTGGTCTGTGTTTTCTGTGTGAATTCTGGAAGCTTCTTTCCTACTGCCTGATAACTTGCTTCATTGTCTTAGAGGCATAGGCACTCTTTCCTCTTGCCACCCACGGAAAGAGAGATTCCTGATCAATTGAGATTTGAGGGTACCATTAATTCCTTTGATTTCCAGAGACCATAGACTCCTTATACTCTTATCTTAGTTATTGACTTGTGACTGACAGTTAATTTGGCACAATCTAATTTCCTGTCTACATTTCAGTAGCTTTCACTGTTGTGGAAATCAACCATAGCCCAGGCTATCCTGGGGAGAAAGGACTTACTGCCTGTGCCCCAGGATCTACTGCACTCAGGACATTGACTAACCTAAGAATCTCCCTAGATTTGACACTTTGCCAAATTTGCGCTGCGTCGCCCAGTGTCTCTATGAACATGTGGGAGGAAACGCCTTTCTGCTTTTCTTTTTAAAAGATAACTATTTGTTTTTATATTATGTGTATGTGTGAATGCTTGCATGTATGTATGTGGACCACAGGTATTCCAGAGGCCTGATGAGGGCACTGAATCCCCTGGCATTGGAGTTAGAATGGTTGTGAGTGTCCATATAGGTGCTAGGAACTGAACCCGGGTCCTCTACAAGAGCAGCCAGTGCTGAGCCATCTCTCCAGTTCCTGCCTTTTCTTTAAAACAAAACAAAACAGTAAAAAAACTGTTGTTGTTTAAAGAGTACGCTTTTAAAAGATCTCATTTATTTTAGTGAAAATAGTTTAAAAATTCTTTTAATTATGCTGGACGTGGTGATGCACATCTTTAATCCCAGCACTCCTGAGGCAGAGCCAGGTGGATCTTTGTGAGTTCGAGGCCAGCCTGGTCTACAAAGCGAGTTCCAGGACATCCAGGACTGTTACATAGAGAAACCCTGTCTCGAAAAACAAAAACAAACAAAAAAAATTCTTTTCATTAGAAGTGGACCACTAGTGTTTTTGTCTTAAGTAGATGAAGAACAGATTTAAAATTGTTTATTGTTGTTGTCCCCGGCCCATTCCTAACTTACCCAGATTTCCTTTCAGTGGGAAACTCCTATAAAAGATAGAAAACTGAGTATGGAGTGTGTATGACGTTCGGTTGTGAATCAGCAGGCCTTCACGAAAGTTTATCTACATTTCAAGATAACGGATGTGTGATATCATCCCGTGGAAAATTGGCCTCCTAGTTTGAAGCAAGTACATCACTGGGAAACTGGATTTCGTTTTGTAGAGCTTCTTTCATGTTGAATTTATAGGTTTGTGCCTCCTCCATACCAGGTTCCTGGGTGCTGGGGAATCCAGCTCAAGGGTTCTGCGTGCTCCCCAAACACTCTGCCAGCTAAGCTACACCCCAGACCCATTTCTTTTTCCTTCACAGATTTTTCTTCTCAGTAACTTGAAAAAAACAAACAAACAAACAAACCATTTTTTGCTTCTTATTGTTTTGGTGCATGTGCTAAGAATTGTGTACAAATTGAAATGTCTATGTACTGGTCTTCGACATAGTCAAGTCTCAGTTATGAGAGAAATGTCCGTTCTGAGTGGACCCTTGTCATTCTTGGGACAGTTCCTTTGCAAAGGGATGTTCCTACAACCTGAAAATGAAATGTTCATCACTTCTCTGCCCCGCTAAGACAACCATACTTCTCCTTATAATATACACAACTTGCATCATCTTCCAACTGAATTCCTAGTTGTTGGCTGCAGCACTGGGATTCCTTCCTGCTCAGCAATGTACTGCTGGATTCTCCATCCGCACACGGAGTCACCTGCAGCCTCGCACTTCTGGGGCACTTGGCTTGGGTTTTGCTACGTTTAGAAAAAGCTTCACGATTTACATAAAACCTGTTCTTCGTTCATTTTCATTCAGTGTTTCTCCTTTTAGTCCCAGGAATTGCCTAAAATAAGCAGTCCTTTTTCTGGAAGATGACTAGTTATTTCTGGTTTTGATTTGATGTATGCATTTCTCATTGCTGCATTCAAGAAATGCAGCTTTGTTTTTCATTTGGAAATGATGTGCTTTAAAGGAGAGAGAGAGAGAGAGAGAGGAGAATGTTTCTAAAATGCCTGCAGGCCTTGATTCTTTGTGCCTTCCTCCGTTTTCTTCTCTTGTTAGAAATTTTCTTCTCAGCAGGGGTCCTTACCCCCAGCACCCAAGCTCACCCTGAGAGGGAAGTAGGGTTCTACTTGGGATCAGTGGCTGGTCTAAACAAGCACTTACAACTTTTTTCTTATATTCAGTTAACTTTGCTTTTGGAGCTTGAGAATTAAAATCTATTTATTTGTTTATAAAAATTGTGACCATCTAAATAAGCTTCGGTGTGGGACTTCTGGCCACAGCAAACAGCAGTTGACCTCTTCAGTGACTCTGGTTCATCTTGTGGAGTGAGCCACACTGCTGTGCTAGGATGCACTGTCGGGAGCTGTGGAAGGCAGATGGAGCTGGTCCTGGCCGCTGGTCATCACTGATCTGCTTAGATATCTCGATTCCATTCACTGTTTCTTAGAAGTGAACAACAGCACTTTGTGTAGCGGGGATCTTTGTTTCCAGGCAGCAGAAGTAACCTCTGGTTGAGATAGACAAAGAAAAGAGGGGATATAACAGGCTGCGTCTGAGGAGGAGGCGGGCCAGGGTGCAGGCAGTCTTTTTACCCTCACATCCTTTCCCCAGTGTTGGCATGCTGGTCTCGGGCTGGCTCATCACCCTCTACATTGGTTACCTTTTGCCAGATTTGGGTTACTTTTGCTTCTGGGCTGCTGGAAGGCTGGTTGTTTACTCTTATTTCCTCCTTTAATGCTGTTCACTGAAGTCAGCTCTTGGAGCCATTGGCGATGGTTGTAGATGTAGGTGACCAGTTGAGAGTCGGTGGTCAAGTCTGGAGACAACGTCTTGTTGTAGCTGTCGTTCCCCAGCATTGTTTTTAAATCACGATTGAATTTGGGTGGTCGTCCTGTTTATTCCTAACATTCCTACAGGAGTTATTGGTTAGCACTTTCTTGCTCTATAACCCGTTCTGTTGTAGCATTGCATACTATTTCGTTTAAAACACTTGCCTTATGATTTCAGCTTTTACTTTTTGCCGTCGTGGGTTTTCTCTTATTATCAAATATTTTTTTTTTCTTCTTATTTGTTTGTTTGTGAGATAGTGTCTCAGAGGTAATCCTGCTGCCTCTGTCTCCTGAGGGCTTGGATTATGGATGTACACCACTGTCTGGCTCTAATTTAAGTTCTTGACTTGCATGTTTAGTTTATTTTGTTTCAGCTTTTACATGAATATTTAAAGTTAAAAATTTTCTGTATTATTTTAGTACAAGTTTGGCTATTTCTATCATTATTTACTGAAAATATATTTCCTAATCTTCATTGTGACTCTTCTGTTCCTCAGACAATATAGAAGCGTGTCTCACATATCCACGCAGAAGTTTCTTTTTTTTTTTTTTTTTTTTTTTTTTTTTTTTTTTAAATTCTTTTTTGTTTTGTGTCACTTTTGCTTTTTTTTTTTTTTTTTTAAGATTTATTTATTTATTATGTATACAGCATATGTGACTGCAGGCCAGAAGAGGGCACCAGATCTCATTACAGGTGGTTGTGAGCCACCATGTGGTTGCTGGGAATTGAACTCAGGACCTCTGGAAGAGCAGTCAGTGCTCTTAACCTCTGAGCCATCTCTCCAGCCCCCACGCAGAAGTTTCTTAAACGTTTCTAATTCCTCCATTGTTGGAGAAATTCATTGCTCGAGCAAATCAGGAGGAAGTGACCCTGAGTCAGTCACACCTGTTATATGGCTGTGCTGCCACACATCTTTTCCAAGCACTACCGGCCACTCATAAAAGGTACCCAGGAGAATGCTCATTCTCCTGATTTGCTTGATCAGTGAATTTCCAGAAGGGAGTCTGTATTTTTATAGTAATATCTACATCTTGCATGGTGCTTCCTGCATTCCGGACACTTTTAAGGTCCTTCCATATATTAATCGTGTGTTGGTCATTTTTTCTCTTAAAGGTCTATTATTTGTACTCTATATATTTTGAGACTTAATATATTTATTGCTGGATACGTGACAGCTGGTGAGGTGACTGGGGTCTTTTATCATTACCCTTTGGCCTCCTTTATCTCCTATGATTCGTTTAACCTTCTCCTGATATTGATATGATTATATGGTTTTTTTTTATTTATAGTTTACCTGATGTAGCCTTCTCTTCCCTTCTTGCGTGTCTTTTTGTTTTAAGCATGAGTGAATTAAATTTCTATCCAGTTTTATTTATAACTGACTGTAGAATGTGATGGTTAAAAGCAAAACTTAAAGGCCAGATTGGTTGGTTTGGTTCGCTGTTTGGTGTGTAGATGTTGGCAGCTCCCCCTTTACAGTCGCGTGTGGGAAGCATTTTACCTTTTCTTTACATAAACCCTCTGCACGTTTCACGGCCTGCTCCTCACCCAGTTCCTCCAGCTTCCCGAAAGGTAGCAGATGCTCATGTTCTCATTTTCAGTGAGGCTCTTGTTACCCTTGAGAGTCGCGTGGCACAGTCACTTCATGCTTGCCTAGCTAATTTGTACTGTAGCATCTATTTGTTGTAAAGACAACATGTAGTTCAGGATGTCCTGGAACTCTATGTAGATCAGGCTGGTTAATCACAGATATCCCCCTGCCTCTGTCTCTGCAGGGTTTAAAGGCATGTGCTGCTACACCTGGGTAGCGTCTACTTTGGCTCTCTTGCAAATGTATTAAGTTTTTCTAAAGTGGACATAGTAAGACTGCTCATCTTAGGACTCTTTCAAGTTGAGCATGAGTTAGTAGATGAACAGAACATGGTGCCGTGCCTGGCACACCAGTGAATGCCCACAATGAATCCTTCTGTTTTCCCATTGACTTTGTTATACTCTGACGCTTGGTGCTTTGGCCTGCCTTGACTCTGTCCACCAATCCACAGTCTTCTCTGTGTTGGTCACCATTAATGGTACCAGACTCACTATTTTAATTTTAAGGTTCAGCCTTTTAAATGTCTAAATTTTGTTGTTGTTGTTGACCAGGTGACTTGTGGAAAACAACATTGATGCCTCTCAGTCCCAATCCTGCCTGTCTGAAGTAGAATTTAATGGAGTTTTTAAATCATTTTTTAGCAGGAGTATATGTTATTAAGCTTGTTAAGCTCAGTACCTAGTGTGTATGATTTTTGGGGTCTGGGGAGATGACTCATAATTTCTTTATATTTAAAGTGTACAGAATATATTTTGAGAATATACAATCAGATAATTGAAAAACCTAAATTACTCTAAAATCTGAGACATTGTGAGCATTCACACGGTGGTGGAAATTCCCATGCTGACTTTATATATCAGGTTGCATTCAATCACAAGTGTACCAAAAGTGCCATCACTTCAGGCTATATGCACAAAGTACGTATGAAATGTAAATGAAGCTTGTGTTCAGAATTGGTTCCCATCTCTGAAACATCTCATCATCTCAATTAAAATATTATAATACCAGAAAGACAATCCCAAATTCTAAATACTTGCCTTGTTCCAAACATTTCAGATAGGAGAAGCCCAGTCTGTACCTTCTCCAGTTGATACATTTGACTTGGGGTTCCATATGGAGAGAGCAATGCTCCCGTGAATAGAAGTTTTAGGAGTATTGTTATATATCAGTTAAATTTAGCTTGAAAAGGAAATTAGTGGTGATGTTGCTTGTCCAGCATGTGAATAGTCTGTTTTTGCTGTTACTCGGGATTGAATCTCAGACTTCATACATATTAGGCACTGAGTAAGTTGTGTCCCTAGGCCCCAGATGTGAATTTTCTTAATGCCACTGGACCCTATATTTAAAATTGGTTAAAATGTTAAAATTATGTTGACTATCTTTGTCATATGACTTTTTTTTTAGTGGGGAGGATGGAACTATTCGCCCTAGATAGAGAGGGCACTGACCAACCAAAGAAAGGAGTCTACCCCAAGCCTGGCTTGCCAAGAGAGTGTGAATTTATTGAAGTGACTCACAGGAACCTGAGTGACTCACAAGCAGCTACAATGTCAGGATATCCATAGGTGGCCTGTAGGCAGCTAATACCACAGAGAAGCCCTACCTTATTCAACTCTTTACTTACATAGTGATGATTGGAATTCTGAGGGAAGAGGTGAGTCTGCAGGATCTCCCAAGTCTCATAATCTGGTCTTCTCCCTTTGTGAGGGGGTTAGTAGGCCTGATCTCTCGAGGGTCTTGTGTACATCATCATAGCTGCTCTGCAACAAGATGGATATGTTCGTCATCAAACCGAGAGGAAATAGCTGCATTACAACCTTATACCACAACTTAACTGAAGAGTATTACTTTACGCTGCTGTTTCACGTCAGGGATGAAGGAGGATGTTCAGCCATTTGGAACTCTAAGTCTTGGCTGTGTGTATGTGTGTGTGTAGCCACTGTGCCTTTTTGCACAGAAGGCAGAGGTCACCTTTGTGTGTCTTCCTTTATTGCTCTCCACCATGTTTTTGAGGCAGGGTCTCTCACTGAACTTGGATTTCACTGCTTTTGCTAGGCTGACTGTGGCCAGCATGCTCTGGGATCCACCTGGCTTCTGCTCTTGTTAGCACTGGGGATATACGTGCATATCACCAAACCTAGCTTTTATGTGGGTGCTTAGATTCCAAACAGCCCACACGCTTGAGCAGCAAGCATCACTCCAGCCCCTAAAAATGTCAAAGTCTTAAAGGATCCTGTGTGAGGAGTCCACAGAGCTATTGGCATCAACATCTTGGCTTGTATTTTCTTTGTTCAGTCGTACATGTTTCCCACTTATTTTCTAACACGGAATTAATTGTTTTTAACAGGAAGGAAAAGCTGATGCGGTGTTCTCAGTGCCGAATCGCCAAATACTGCAGTGCCAAGTGTCAGGTAAGGCTGTTGCACGGTTCAGTGAAAGCTTCGAGACCCCTACCTGTGCATCTGTTCTCAGTTACGCCTGTGGGCCTTCGTCTTTTTTTCTTTCATCTTAAAAAAACAAAAACAAAATGGTGTTTTTTTTACTTGTTATTTTCTTTCAGTTTTAAATTTAATATTTGTGTAGTTTAAATAGGCTTTGTCAAGGAGGGAGGGAAGGAGAGAGGGAGAGAGAGAGACAGAGAGACAGAGACAGAGACAGACAGACATAGTTACACATGTTCCTGCTAGGGTAAATAATGAAAGCCAGGTACCAGTGACCACTTTATCCCAACACAATCTCCTGGTTACCCCTTTAGCTATGAATTCATGGATTATTCCACGGATGACGTTAGTGCCTTCATTATCCAGCCAGCTACCAGTAGCGTCCCCTGGAGGTCCAGCCTTCATGCATTTGGTGGTACACTTCATTTTCGAAACATCATATCATTGTTAAGGTTTTGTGCAGACGTATTTGAAGATCCATATATGTTTATAAAAATTGATACAGGTTGTTTTGGCTCAGGTTCTTCTATGTCTTGAGTTCCTTTTTCATATTTAGAGACTATTTTGTATCACCAAATATATTACATTTTATATATATATATATACACACATATATATATACATATGGTATACATGCACATATATATATACACACATATGTATACACATACACATAGCTATATTTAACCATGATCATAATTTTATCATTAATGAATGTTTAGATTTTCTCCCAAATTTGGTATTGTTAATGATATACCCAACATTATTTTTGTAGTTTTTGTATACTTCTAAAAATTAATTTCATGATAAATTTCTAATCATATTTTTAGTGGAAGGATATATGCATTTTGAATTTTAACAATAATGCCAAATTGCCTTCCTAAGGATTAAATTAATTTGTAATGAATATGGCTGTTAATATCTTTGGAATTCTTTTAAGGGTGTATAATTAACATTCAGCATGACCTTTTCTTCAAATCTTTTGATTAATCATTTAGTAAGAGGTATAATTATGCTCTAGTGAATTATGTCATTAAAAAGTCTAATGGAAACTTTTGTGTGTGTCATCCCACCCTCATTCACATTTTGGGATGTGCGTGTGCTTGCTTGTGTGTTTATGTGCACAAGCACTTACGTTGAGTTCTTCTTTCTTCCTTTGAATCTAGACTGTTACTCAGGGACTCTGCGGCCATGTCCTTTTCACCTTTGTAGTCTCTTCAGAGTGCAAATAAAACGATTGTAATGGAAGAAACTCCATGGTCAAAACTCTCAGAGGATCCAGGTTCCGATGTTGCTTCAGTCACGTTCTAGTTAAATTATTTCATAGGAAACACAAGGTCAGGCCTCAGTTTCTGAATCTGCATTTATGAGAGCTAATGCTTGTTGGGTATTTGCTGGGTGCTAGGTGCTGAGAGCCAATATTTGTTAGGTATCCGCTGGGTGCTAGGTGCTGCTGAGAGCTAATATTTGTTAGGTATCCGCTGGGTGCTAGGTGCTGTTTTATTCCATTTAACTTTTTAGAATCTCGTGTAACTTTGCTACTGTTGCCACGCTCAATTACCAGTAAGGAAACAGCTCAGAATGGCAAGTAAATTGTTACATATCTTATAACTGATACATCCTGGATTTTGGGAAATGACTATACATATATAGCACATGTCCAGATTTTTATGCTTACCGTCTAAATGTAAGTTTTATTCTTGCTATAACATTCTGATTACATCTGCTTTTCTATTATCTGTTGCATTTGTCCTTTGTTTCTTGGCTAATTATTTTCACTCTGACCTTTGGTACCTGCCCAGAAGAATCTTTATCCCTTCTATTCCCTCAGCTATTTCATTTTGTTTTCAAAAGACACGAAAAGAAAAATTTACAACAGAACTCAAGAGCTGGGGAGCTCGTTGAGTGGGTGAAGTGAGTGCTGGGCAAGCATAGGGGCCCGGGTTCAGATCATCAGCTGTGACAGTACGTGTCTGTAACCCCAAACTGTGTGGGAGTAGAGACAGGCAGATCTCTGAAGTTCATTAGCCAGCCAGCCTAGCTGAATCCATGAACTTCCGGTTCAGTGAGAGACTTTGTCTCCAAAAATGAAGATGGAGAGCAATCAGGGAAAGATACTCTGTTTCAGTGCTGAACCTCCATTCGTGTGTATACATACATGCATGCATATCTTCACACACAGGCACATAGCATACATAGGAACAACACACACACACACACACACACACACACACACACACACACACACACACACACTTCCATGATAAGATATGAATTGTTAAAAGCAATTTTTATTTTAATTTCATTTTTTACACCAAATATTTTGTCAAAGTGAGATCTCAGATTTCTTGTATAAGATCATTAATAGTAACTATAGTAAAAAGCAGAGAGAGAGAGAGACAGACAGACAGACAGACAGAGAACGAACACATGCCTTTTCCACAAGATAAATCATAGAAAATCTATTTTGTGATGATATTTCAGCCCCCTCAATTCCTTGTAAATTTGGGCTCCATGTTTCCCCAAATGTCGGGTGGAATACACATAGAAATGATGAATTAACATGCTATTTGACACACATCTTTTGGAAACTTCATTTCTAATCTTAGTGGCCTAAGCTTTTATTTTTTCCTCCCAATCTCACAAATCCGTTTTCTCTAAGGCTACCTTCTCTAGTTGTAATAATACGTAGAAAAAAGAAAAAGCCAGTATCTGATAAGAACAGCTAGAGGAGTTTGGCACGTGGGTGTGTCTCTTTGATTCCTTGTAGTGCAGATATTTTATTACATACATTAGTAATTCACTGCGGTGTCAGTAACAGCGGCATTGTTAGATGTAATGTGTAAGGCGCTGGGAAAACAGCCAGCAAGATGAAATATATGTTGCTAGCTGAGTGCATGTTTGTGTGTGTCTGTGTGTGGGGTGTCGTGTGGGTGTAGAAGTGGGAGTCAAAGACTGGCTGGAATGTAGGCATTTGAACTGTTCTAGTTATCCACACCCTAAGGGACAGAACTAAATGTTGTAATTATTGTGGATACCTACAAAGCTGCACAAAATTCAACTGAGAAACTGAACTATGAGAACGATGAACTGTAATGCACAGGAAGGAAAGGCAAGTGGAATGGAAATTGATGTAAGGATTGTGACTGTAAAAAAAAAGATGTTTGCCTGAGAGGAACCTGACTCTGGTTCAATAGTTGGGCCTTTTATGTGGGTCTGTGGTATTAATGAATTGTCTGAGAAAGGTTTGGGGGTTAGTTTTAAGGGTATAATATATTCTTTCTACTCTAAGGATGCTATCATTGTCATCAGCATTCATATTTCAGTTTTAAACGTAAGCAACACAAGAACATATTTTCATTATAAAAATTAATATAATGTAGAATTATAAAGGATTAAAACAATGGACATTTTCTCTAGTTTCCTTTTCTTCTGTTTTCAAAGATAATTTGTGTTTCTTTTTGTGAATGCAGTAGGATACAAAGACAACTGTTCCTCCATGTTTCCTATACATTAAGTCAGTCAGTACGCTCACTCATCCACTGCTGTCTACAGTATTATTTCTGATACTGATAGGAACATTTTTTCATTGAGGGCTTTAAGCTCCTGTGTGGTTCTTATGGTGGGACATCCATCGCGTTATTCCCTAGTGTGGGAACAGGTCTCCATGTTGGCGTAATGGAACATCACAGTTGATTCTGAGACTGAAAAGGAGACACAGGTTGTTTTCTTATTAAGCAATGTTCAAATGTAAATACTGACAGCGATATTGATAGCCTTTCTGGAGTTAGTTTGACCTGTGATATTTGCATTTCTAATTGGCCTCATTGCTGAACAAAGCACATGACCAGGTTCTAGATCAAATTTCACATCATGATTTTTTGAAAAGCGCTATGTTTGCAGAGAGAGGTTCTGTTTCGTATTAACAATTATATATCTCTTTACATAATGAATCATATTTTGGGTCTGTATTTCATGTGCAGTTATCAAATGATTTGATTCATTTTTATGGTGGAAAACTAATCCTACATCAGTAAGCATTTCACAGGGTTATTTTTTCACTTGCTTTCTGGAACACCATATTCAAAGGGGGGTACTGAAGAAAGCCTTTTGATTATTTCAGGAGTAGCTGTGTTTCAGACCTCAGACTGATAGGATTTGCAGAGTTTTATTTTTAATCCATCCTGACAATCTCTCCTTTAATTGGTGCATCGAGACCAATGACACTCAGAATGATTCTCATTATTGATATCTGTCATATCTGCTACTGTTTTCTGTTTCTGGTTCTTTTCCTGTTTTGGTCTTTCATCATTTTCCAGCCTTTTGTAGGTCTTTAAGTAAACATTTTTCTCCGAACCCTCCCATTTTTTCTTTTTCCCTGTGCTTTTTGGTTTTCTGAGGTTGGGTCTTACCATGTGGCCTGCATGGGCTTCAAGTTCATCCACCCCAAGACAGCTTCACTCTAAGATCACCCTGCAGTAGCCTTCCGAGTGCTTGGATTAGAGGTGCTTGCCACCATGGCCTCTATTTAGGGACAGCACTTGGCAGGGTAAGAGTAGGACTAAGTGGATGGAAGACTGTAACAGTGGTCTGGGCGGTCTTAGCATCATGTTTCAACTGGAGTTTTCATTCCTAGCCCTCCATTGCTTGCTCCAATCATGCCAATAATAAAGAGATGTTTTAAGATACTTCAGTAATCTAGGCTTTTGATGAACGCCTCCCCCAGCCACGTTTGAGTCTCATTCTCTGTCAGCTCCACAGTCTTTCATTTAGAGTTTTCACACAGCAGGGTAGCCTGTCCCAGATGCAGGTGTGATACCCCCGATGGCTTCCTGAATTGCTTTTGCCTTCCTGTCTTTTTTTACCATAGTTTGAACTTTCTGATAAGGACTGGCTACCCCTCTGGTGACTTTGGGGATTATGGACTCGACAATTACTTGTGTCAGGGAAATAAAATGCCCTTTCTGCTAGGTCCACATAGACCCTGCTGTTGATATTTTGGTTAACCCAGCATGGAGATTTCTGGTATGCTTAGGGTCACCTGAGCTCTGCCTAATGTTTGGCTGTGGGTCTCTGCATCTGTTTCCATCAGTTGCTGGATGAAGCCTCTCTGATGATGATTGGGCTAGGTGCTGATGTATGAGTATAGCAGATGAACTTAGTGTTTAAAGATACCAGCACTGTAGTTTCTTGTCAGAATGAAGCACTCTGCATTGGTCTGCTGAACCTACTCTGATTTGAAGACCAGATGGAAGTAAGAGCCTCCCCATGCGTCTTAGTCCGTGTATACCAACCTACATCCCCAAGGATGGCTATGGCCACCATGGGATGCTGTGTTACATCATTGTACAAGTTTCTTTGATGCATTGGAATTTTTAGTAGGTGAATATATTTTGCTAAGCAGGATACATGGTTTTGTGTTTTTCGAATTTATTTGACAGCGAAACAGTGAACTTTTCGAACACCTTGTATGTCTTGGTGATTGACAGTTGGTAGTTCAGTACTCCCCTGCACAACAGCCTTTTGTGTACCAAGTTAGGTTTTATACTGTGCCTTCAGGTAAGTACCGATGTCATGTAGCTGCCTAAAAGGCCATTACAGTTGTAAATGTAAGTATTGTCAAAGACACTGTCCAGTGTGATGATCAGCCTTCTTGGAATACATTCCTCCTCTGATTTAATATTTAGTAACATACGTCTTCCTTTCTACTAGATGAGAATTATGGAAGTCATTATGCTCTGTTTCCGCCTTGCTTATAAAGCAACTTAAATAAATGTACAAACACGGCACTCACTTAGTGTCCATGGTGAGCATGCCAAGGGGTGTCCTGTCCTTGTTGATATTTGGGAGGTTTGTTTTAAACCCCAGATCACAAGCCTTACTTTCTCGGTCTAATATTAGGATGGTTTCTAGTATCTGTGTTACTGAGAAAATTAAATGCAATGTCTTGTGTTAATTGCTTAGGCATGTGTCTAGCACATTCTGGAATGCTAAGTGGATGTCAGAGGACTTTCCTCAATTCTACCAGTGATTTTTTTTAGCATTTTATGTTTCTGCTGTTACAACCTATTCCTTTTGCAACTTTCGTTTTTCCTTTTTAAAAGATAGGTTTTCATTCAGCACAGGTTGATTTGAACTCATTGTCGTCGAGGATGACCTTGAGCTCCTAATCCTTCTTCCTCAGCCACCTGAGTGCCTGGGTCACAGGCACATCATCTCTTTTTCCTCTTGTTTCCTCCTCCTCATCTTGTTTGGTGGCACTAAGGCTTGAACCAGGGCTTCAGGGGCTCTCTCACTGAGCTGTGTGCCCGGCTCTTCTCATACTTCTTTCAGTGGAACCTCTGTAGTCCTGCTTAGATGGGTGTGAGGTATAAATGCTGGAAGGAAGGGTTACAAGGAGCGTTAAGCAGGATCTTCATAGTCAAAGTGAGCAACTAAGGCCGGGCGGCGGTGGCACACGCCTTTGATCCCAGCACTTGGGAGGCCGAGCCAGGCGGATCTCTGTGAGTTAGAGGCCAGCCTGGGCTACAGAGCGAGTTCCAGGACAGGCACCAAAACTACACAGAGAAACCCTGTCTCGAAAAACAAAAATAAAAACAACAACAACAAAAAAAACAAAAAAAACCAAAGTGAGCAACTGGGAGTGGAGTTGATGGCCGAAGCCATAGACTTGTAAACAAGCTAGATTACTCGGGGGCTGGCCAGGCTGACGCAGGAAGTCTTTTGTAGCAAAAGGCTCACTCGAGCACACGTATGTGTCAAATGTCTAATTTTTATGAAGTAAGAGTGTGTGGGGCACCAAGTGTGTCAGCGATAGAACATACGGGACTGTTGCTCTAGCTGTTACCCTCTCCTCAGGCATCAAGTCCTTCCCTTTGGTCCACTCGCATCTAGATGTGTGACCAGTCCGCTACTCTCTCCAGCCTCATCACGTAGTTTCCTGCCTGTGCTGATCAGAAAATTTATTTTCCCAACTACATGCTTTTTCAAATGAAAAGGACTCTGTTATAATTAAGCCAGGAACTCGCTTTGTAGACCAGGCTGGCCTCGAACTCACAGAGATCTGCCTGCCTCTGCCTCCCGAGTGCTGGGATTAAAGTGTGCACCACCACAAAGCGAGTTCCAGGAAAGGCACAAAGCTACACAGAGAAACCCTGTCTCGAAAAAAAAAAAAAAGGAAAAAAAAAATTAAGCCAGGACATAAGTATGACCTTGTACAATCTTTCACAAACTGCATATCATGGGTTAGCTCCTTTCCTTTGAGAGCTACAATCTTTATAGTTTTCCATCTGTTAGCTCTCCTGGCATACTTGACTTTTTTATAGCAAGGTGGAAACTCAGAATGTTGAGTTTTGATTTCCCTAAGCCACATGTTTTATTTTATAGCTTTAAGTGATATTTTCATTTGTGAATCTGTTCTTTTTATTCTTTCTTTTTTCTTTCTTCTTCTTCTTTTTTTTTTTTTTTTTTTTTTTTTTTTTTTTTTTTTTAAGACGGAGCTTCTTTGTGCAGCCTTGGCTATCCTAGAACTCACCTGTAGACCAGGCTGGCCTTGAACTTACAGAGCTCTGACTGCGTAGGCGTGTGCCACCCCTGTCTGAGTGATATTTTCATTAAAAGACTATCCTTATATATTACTGAACATTAAGTTTAAGTGGTTCTTACTATGGAATTTCCCAGCCTGGTCATGACCAGAATGCAATTTAAAGGACAAGGTGAAGCTGAGCTGTCGGTGTCTCCATCTGGTACCTACTCGACCAAGATTAAGTTCTGGATCATTCGAAGTGTTACAAAATGAATTTTGTATTTTGCAGCTATAGTTAGGTTGTTGAAATTAAATTAAGGTTGACGAGTCTCAGTGTTCAGAACTGGCTTAAATGAAAGTTAACGTTCGCCTCCAATGCTCTTCCTGCCCTGCTCTTGTCTTCACAGAAAAAAGCTTGGCCTGACCACAAGCGAGAATGCAAATGTCTTAAAAGCTGCAAGCCCAGGTATCCCCCTGACTCCGTGAGACTTCTGGGCAGAGCCGTCGTCAAGCTTGTGAGTACACAACTCATTAGAGAGGCCTGGATTTAATTGATAAAAGCAATTGCTATTCCCGTTCGTACTTAAGGCTGAGACGGAGTTCATGTTAAGGTGGGTGGTGGGTTATCCCAGGCAGTGCGTTGAGACAAGAGCTCATGTTCCTATCAGTCATTGACCTGATGGCCGTGAGGTGTACAGCTGCAGTCCATAGCGCTCTTGTAATCTCTTTCTTGAATGGGGTTTTGAGGTAACAGATGTTAGCGACTAGTACTTAGGTTTTCTTCGTAATGTTTTTCCTATGAACACACGGCATGCCTTTATTGTCTTTTCAAGTGAGGACAGAATTAGATAATGATATATTAAGTTGACAAATACTTATTTCTTTTCTTGTGTAGTGCCATGATTTGTGATTTCTGCAGTCCTTTTCCCTGTAATACAACAGAGTCTGAAATCCTGCCCCCAAGACACTTCCAGATTGTTTTGCTAGACTGTGGCATAAATCTCAGATTATTGCAGGGTCTAATTTGGTTCCTTCATTTATTCATTGACTTTTGATTTTTTAGTTCCCATTTCTCCACCCTGAACTTTCCTAGAGGCTTTTGAGAATGTGAAAGTGTGGGAACTTCTCGTAAAGAGTTTTTTATTTGGAGATAAAGCTGCTTAGGTGAAGTTGCAAGTTAGATTTTAAAGTTGTTACTAAGTAATTCCAAAAAAAGCTGAAGAGGCCTAGAGATGAGACTTCCATGTTTGGTGGTGCTTATTGCCCAGCCTGATGGCCAGAATTCAGTTTCTGGAACCTGTGTGATGGAAGGAGAGAACTGACTTCTTAAGTTGCCCTCCCCCCCAGTGAATGAATAAATAAATGTTTTAAAAAGTTATGAAAAAGGATATATAGAAAATAATCTTTTAAAAAATTTCATTGAAGCTGGGTATGGTTGCACATACCTCTAATCCCAGCACTCAGGAGGCAGAGGCAGGTGAATTGCTATGTGTTCGAGGCCAGCTTCGTCTACAGACTAATTTTCAGGACAGTCAGAGCTACATAGTGATGTCGTGGTCCATCATGTCTGAAAACAAGCAAACAAAAATGTTCATCAGATTATCCAAGTGTAGTCAACTCTACTTATTTATATATTGGAGCAATTACCTGTGTCTTCTTCTTTTCCTTCACAGATGGATGAAAAACCCTCAGAGTCAGAGAAACTTTACTCGTTTTATGATCTGGAGTCCAGTAAGTGATTATTCATTAGTATCTTAAAACTAAATCTGTCATTTATTAGCTGAACTTCCCTCCCTTCCTCTTCCTGCTTCTCCCCTACCTTCCTCTCCTCTCCCCAGAGGTTCCATCCAGGGCATTCAACCTGTGGGTCACAACCATCAGAAAACACATTATTTCCCATGGTCTTAGGAACTGAGAAAAATGCTCAGTAGCAAAATAACAGTCATGAAGTAGCAATGAAAATGATTTTACGGTTGGGGATCACTACAATATGAGGAACTGTATTGAAGGGTTGCAATTTTAGGAAGATTGAGAACCTTCTGGGTCTAGGACCTTACTTATGGTAGGCACACACGTAGCCACTGAGTTACCTCCACAAATTGCTTTTAATGACGAGTCTGCTTTTCTGTATTTATTGCATGACACAAACCTAAAGAAGTCTTTGTTTTTATAAACAACTAACACACAAGTTTGTCTAGTTGATTCTAGGGTAGGTTGGGCCACGTATAATTTTTCAAAGATCCAGAGTAGGCATGATAGCATAATTGAACAGATGGACTCATCTTCATAGAGGAACCGTGGTGAAGGGTTGACACTGTCAAGAATTATTGAATATGGTGAGATTGTTAGTTTTGTGAGTTTTTTCAAGCCTTTTTGTAAGCACTACACAGTTTTTTCCATGAATAACTGAAACTTTGCAGTGAGAGTAGGAAGTTCAAACCTTTAAATGACAGCAGATGAGCTCCTCCCTTCTACTTGGAAGCCTAGAGAGGGAACTGTCAGTCAAGCAGTCCCTTTTCTGGTATCTGGACTGTGCTGTCCAGGTGAGGCTGATTTGGACATTTAATGGTCACTCTGAGAATGCTCCACCTAGAAGGACTTCTGTTTCAGGAGGCCTTGCTCCAGCAACAGTCACTCCAGACCCTGCACTGGCCTGAGAAGGCAGGAACCAGAGCCAAGCCTTGGTGAACTTTAGATGACCCTGCAGCTGTTCTCATTCAAGATGGGAGTGGGAACACCCCTTCATGAACTCAGAAAGAAGCTGTTTGATTGGTTGAACTAAAAACTGTTCTTTGATTGGTACAAATGCAACCCTTCATTTGCATACCATACTTTCTCTATTCCTGGCTCTATCATCATCAGGCTGGTCATCCAGTTTTTAAGTCAGCTTGAAGAATCCCTCCTGAGCTGACTGGTTTTTTAGCATTTAGCCCATTAAAAAGCTTTTCTCAAATGGACTTCTCTTGCCTACCCATGATTTTTATCATAGGTAGAGTGGACTGGACTGGTAACACAGGGAAAGGTGTGGTGGTAGTTGAACAGTACCCGTGGAAGGGTAAAGTGTGACTGACTCAGGGATACAGAGTAAAAACAGTGTAATTGTTGAAGCTGAGGCTTGAGAAGGCAGTGCACAAGAGACTAGGAGCCTTGGTTGGCTACTGGAACAGTTCCTGGGAGCTGCCACACCTTGCAGATTGAAGGTTCCTACATCCAAGGTGCTTGAGAGCTGTAACGCTAGTGCTGGGGTCCTGATACCCTAGGCTCAAGAGCTATCATACTTAGCTGGTGCTGACTGCTACCAGCTGCTATCACGAGATGTTGCTTAGAGCCAAGGATTTCAGTAGCCACCTTGTGTCGGTTTGGTGGTTTGGTAGCACTTGGAGTCCAGGACCGTACGCCTCTAAGTCCTGTATCCTGTACTTATCCTGTGTGATGAGCCTTTAGCTTCTAAGGTCTCCAGTTATGCACCTGTAGTTTTTAAGAATTGAATTTAATCTTTTGAATCTGTTAATCCAACCATAATCCTTTGCCATACGAGGGAGTACTCATGATTTCCTCACGAGCAGAACCGAGGGATCTCATTCAGGTTGTTAGTGTCATAGCTGTTAGTGTAAGTGGTAACTTTTGTCTTCTGTTTCACCTCCCTTCATCCCCTTCTCTCTTCTCTCGGTTTCCTCTCCACGTTAGCCAAGAGTGATGTAGTGAACAGTGCCATTCTAGGGAATCCTTGGTGTCGTCATTCCTTTAGATACTAAGAAAAGCTGCAGGTACAGATGACTTAGGCCCTGTGACAAGTATTGCGCATTCGTCTTTCCTGAGCTCCCATGGTGGTTGCCAGCTACTAGGGATGCCTTAAGTCTTCCTGGTGTGGGTGCAAGTACAGTCTGGTTTATTTTGCTTTTGGACAGTCACAGGTCCTCTTCACTGAGGGTATAAGTGGTTCCAGTCTCAACTAGCCAGAACTCATAGACAATGTATCTTACACTTCTGGTTAGAGGTGAATGGATGATCTTTAGATTTATAGTTCTAGGAGCTTAAGTGCCAGTGGTAATAAATTATTATTTAATAATTCATGCATTAGGGGGCTGGATCAATGGCTCAGTGGTTAAGAACGCTGGCTGCTCTTCCAGAGGACCCAGGTTCAATCCCCAGCACCCACTTGTCAGCTCACAACTGTCTGTAACTCCAGTTCCAGGTGATCTGACACCCCACACAGACATACATGCAAGCAAAACACCAATCACTGCTCATAAAATAAAAATAAATAAATTATTAAAAAAAAGAAATCATGGGTTAATTATTCTGTTGGACAAATAATTTGAAGGAAATATGCAAACCTGACATGAGGAAGAGTGTTAGTTCAATTTGATGTGTCTTTTCAAGTTTTAATAGAGAACTAATTAGTCATTTTTCTTTGTAGTACTGCTGGATAATTAACACCATTTACAGTGAAATTTGACTATTAACATTAGCCCTGCTCAGTAGCAAACCATTACATTGCCTTTGGTGAAATGCTCTTAGGTGTTATTAGTGTGATGGCATACTCTTAGCCTTAATATGCCATTTGTAATGATATA
The DNA here is from genome assembly GCF_007827085.1 of Peromyscus californicus insignis. NCBI lineage: Eukaryota > Metazoa > Chordata > Mammalia > Rodentia > Cricetidae > Peromyscus > Peromyscus californicus. The sequence continues at coordinate 63,952,620 of NW_026294436.1, read as the reverse complement.
CTATTTAAATATGGTATTATAAGTTAAACTAATGTTCAAGGAGGTCATATTGGCTTTAGAAAAATCTCTTTATGTGTGTTTTTTAGAAAAATGTAATTGATGCATAAAGTATCTAAACACATTTATGGGGGCCCAGTATATGTGTATAATATGTAACAAAAAAATCAGGGAAGTTAGCATTACCATTTCAAAAAATGTATCATTTGTATGTTTTGGGAACCTTTTGAAAGTTGAAACGTTTTAGTAGAGTAATTCAGCATAAATATACAATAAATAGTGATAGTATCAGAATGACAGGTGTTTTCTCTCAAAAATGGATCATGTTTTTGTGTTGGGAAGCTTCTTACTATTTTTATCTGGTAAGGACTTAAGCCTGTATGCTACAGAATAGCAGTACTGATTCCTCCTAGCTGACTGTATGTTGGTACCCATTATCTAACGTCTCTTTACTCCATTCTCCTTTGTCCTTTCTTACATCCAGTGATCACTATTTCACTGTTTGGTTTGAGATCCTCTTCTGCCCTGGTTAACTTTGTCCATTTGATACAGCCTAGAGTCACCTGAGAGCAGAAGCCTCCAATGAGAATTGCTTAGATCTGTTTGGCGCGTGAACATGTCTGTGAGGGATCATTTAGATTATTAGTGCATGTGGGAGAGCCCAGCCCATTCCTTGAGCAAGTGGTCCTGGGCTATGTAAAAAAACTAGGTAAACATGAGCCTGTGAGTGAGCCAGAGAGTGAGCAGCAAGCAGTGTTTATCCATGACTTCTGCTTCGAGTTTGGGCCTTCTCTCAATGACTGACCTGGAACTGTAAACCAGGTAAACCGTCTTCCCCTAAGTCGATATTTTATCACAGCACCAGAAAGGAAGCTAGACAACCTTTTACAACTTCCTCCAGTAATGGGAACGTGTGATCCTTGTCTTCCTGTGCCTGCCTGATTTCACTTAGCATCGTGTTCTCCAATTTTGACCCAGAGTTGAAAATAACAGGCTTTCACTATTTTTTTTTTTAAATGCCTGGGTAGTATTTTGCTGTATAGATGAACTGTATATTCTTTATCTGTTCGTCCTAATTCCTTGTTTTGGGGACTATACCTAGGGCTGCAGTAAATTCGGACGGGCACACACCTTGTTGACACAACACTGTTTTGCACAGTGACTGCACGACATTGTATAGGAGTGCCCACATTTCTGTATCTGTGCAAGTTGGCCGGAGTGAGATGATGTCTCTTCGTTTTAGTCCACATTTTCTGATGATTAGTGCTGTGGAGCATTTTGTCACATGCCTGCTCATCATTTGTTTATCTCCTCCTGAGGACTGTCTATCTAGAACATGCTCTTTCCTTTAAACGAGATCTTCACCATCAGGTCATATTGCTATTGAGTTATTTTTATTTGTTACTTATTTATTTACTTTTTGTTTCTACTTCCCAACAAAAGTTTCTTCTCCCTCCCCTCTTCCCAGATCCTTCCCCACCCTGTCCCTTCGCCCTGCTATGGGTTCTTTTGAGTTCCTTGTATAGTCTAGATATTAGTCCTCTGTGATGAATCACTTGCAGGCTTTCGTATGCTATGTAGACTGTCTTTTTGCTGCACCGATTGTATTCTTTGTACAGATTTTTGTTGTTGTTGTTTGATTGGATCTTATTTTCTAATTTTTGTTTTCTCTTGATAGTATTTTGTTGCTATATCCTTGTGCTCAGGTCAGTGTCCTAAATCTTTTCCTTTATGTTTTCCCCCTAATAGTTTTATGGTTTGGGATCATATACTTACATTTTTGATATGTTTAATATTGCTTTTGTATATGAAGAGATAGAGCTCTAGTTTTGTTCTTCTATACATGAATATCATATACTTATTTTTTTGATAATATTTTTTGTTTAATATTGTTTTCATATATAAAGAGGGAGAGTTCTAGTTTTGTTCTTCTATACATGAATGTCATATATTTATGTTTTTGATATATTTAATATTGCTTTCATATATAAAGAGGTAGAGTTCTAGTTTCGTTCTTCTATACATGAATATCATATATTTATGTTTTTGATATGTTTAATATTGCTTTTGTGTATGAAGAGAGATAGAGTTCCAGTTTCATTCTTTTATGTATGTATACCATATATTTATGTTTTTGATACGTTTAATATTGCTTTTATGTATGAAGAAATAGAGCTCCAGTTTTGCTCTTCTATACATGAGTATCTACTTTGCTGGCACAATTTAGTGAAGGCACTGTCTTTTCCTTTAATGTGTATTTGTAGCAACTTTGCCGAGAACCATTTTGTTGTGTGAGCATAGATTAATTTCTGGCCTATCTGTTCTGGTTCAGTGGTGGGTGCGTCTGTTTTCTTGTCCGTGGAATACTCTTTGGTGGTGATAGACTTGTAGCATGTTTTTCAGATCAGATATTGTCACATCTCTAGCGTTTTCCCTCAGGGTTGCTTTGGCTTTCTGATTATTTCTCCTGTTCCTGTGAAGGACGTCATTGATAATCTCTAGGAATTGCATTGAGTCTGTAATCACTTAGGGGAGTGTGGGCATCCTAACAATATTAATTGTTCTAACTCATGAACATGGGTTGTCTTCTTTAATGTTTAATGTCCTTCCTTCCTTCCTTCCTTCCTTCCTTCCTTCCTTCCGTTTCTTTCATCAGAATTTTGTAATTGCAGAGGGCTTTCATTTCTTTGGTTAAATTTCTTCCTTTCTGTTTCATTTTGGGGTCACAATTGTGACTCATGTTGTGGATTTTTTATTCTGTCATCGTTTGCTATTAATGTATAAAAAGTCCTAGTAATTTTTAGGCTGGTTTTGTTTCCTGAAACATTATAGAATTATTACCAGTTTTAGCTCTTTCCTTATGTCTGGAATCCTTCTCTTTAACCCAAACATAAGGAGAAGCAGCACAGCCTCCAGCCCTGTCTTTCCTTGTCCAACCTGGAAATAACTCAAGGTTGAGATTTATTCAGGCCATCCAGGTTTTTGTTATGATACACATTTTGTCTGACAAACTTCAATTGTTTAAACTTCACATGAACTTTAAATGTCTCATTTTCTGCCCTTTTAACCTTTCAGATAATACGGTTTATGAGTCAGTTGTGACCTGCTTATGATATATTATGGGGAATAGTCAGTTTAAATTCACTGGCTTAATTAGGATTTATGACAGTACAGTTGTGCACTATGATGTGAAAGATCTGGCAATGTGCAGCTGATTTTGGTTTACTGTACTTCTAAAGCCTGTCTGTGCCTGTGCATGCATTTATTTATTCATTCTATCTATCTATCTATCTATCTATCTATCTATCTATCTATCTACCTACCTACCTACCTACCTACCTACCTACCTACCTACCTATCTACCTACCTACCTACCTACCTACCTGATAGCGGTGTCATCTATTTTGTGGATAAAGTCAGACAGAATTTAATCATTGTGATATGTATCACGATTTATAGTTGTCCGAATAGATTGCATGCCAGGAAATATCTTGTTTAATAGCCAGTATTGAACACCTGAAAATTATCCATGAAGTCCACTTGGTGATTATACTATTTATTTTATTTACAATAAAGATATTAACAAACTCACTGAAGATAAGAAGGAGGGCCTGAGGCAACTTGCAATGACCTTTCAGCATTTCATGAGAGAAGAGATACAGGATGCTTCTCAACTGCCGCCTTCTTTTGACCTTTTTGAAGCCTTTGCAAAAGTAAGTTTGAAGGTTCATCTCCTTGCTGGTGCCGTAAGTCAATCCTTTACCTTTACTTTCTTGTTGCTTGTAAACATGTCTAGAGCCTTGATGGGATATTGAAGACCGTTAATGCTTTGTATCACGCCCCAACTAAATGAACAGGGAGTGGAAGAATTCAGTATTGCCTGGACCGAAAAGGGTGTTACTTTTCTGTTTTACCAGTAATTTTGCTTGGAGATTATTCATTGCTAATACTGTAAACATCCCCTTTGGAGAGTTTACTCTCTTTTCTCAAAAGAACACAGCTACCTATTTCATTGCTTTCTACTGAATATTTCATTTTATTGTTGGACTTATTTTTAATGTTGGTTGTTTTAGCCAAGTGAAAAAAAATCTATGGGGATCTATTCTAGTTAACTGATTTTTAAATAACATGAAAGCATATTGGTTTCTGACTTAAATAATTTAAAGATCAGATTAATGAAATCTGAGGTTAGAGATAGGAAACAGATTTACTTAGTGTGTTATCTGTGCTCTGTTAGTAGGAGTTACAGGAAGCGTTCTGTTGGAAAACGAGTCTGCAAGTTTACTTTGGCCCAGGCAGCAAGGACGCAGTGGTGGGGGACGGCGCGTGCCCGGCACTCCCCGTACTGCTCTGGGCCTGCCATCCTTGTCCATTTGTTTCTAATGTTCGTCATGTTTGACATTGGAAGATGACTTTGCCACTCACCGTGAAATTTATAAACACATATTTTATAACATCCCCTGGTTATTTTCACGTCTGCTTTCAAAATTACCTGTTTGATAAGAGTTTAAATGTGATTACTTTGATTGCTAGAGATTTATTCTAGTTTTTCCCCTCAAAGTTATTTTTAGTCTTTAAAGTATGTCCTATGGTTTTCCGATAATACAATCTTAGCATTATATTCTGGTTTGTCTATAATTTAAAGTTGATTGGAAATATAGTGGCTACTCCCTTTTTATTTCATATGTTCTTGGCAAATTACAGCCTCTAGTAGTTCCATAGGTACTGTGCACAGGACTTCCTTGATGTTAAACCCTGAAAATGCAGCACATGTCTTATCGCGGCCAGTACTTCATGTCTCACATTAATAATGCTGCTGCTTTGTGGTGTCATTTCTGCTGTTGAAAAACCTCCCATAACAAGTGTGATTGTGATTAATATTCACGTAAAATGTCTTCAAATACTGCTAAATCTAAAACGTGAGTTGATACTTTGTTCTTGTGATTGTTAAACATTTTCAATGACGTTATCTTGTGGAACTCTTTCCACGTTATGGATGAGGAACGTTCTGGCATGGTAATGAAAGTGGGTACATTTTTCTGGACCAATTTTCAATAATAAGCTCCCTTCCTTCCCACATACTTGTAGTTGTGCTTGCTATAAAAGTGGAGCATCTTAGCTGGGCGGTGGTGGCGCACGCCTTTAATCCCAGCACTCGGGAGGCAGAGCCAGGCAGATCTCTGTGAGTTCGAGGCCAGCCTGGGCTACCGAGTGAGTTCCAGGAAAGGCGCAAAGCTACACAGAGAAACCCTGTCTCGAAAAACCAAAAAAAAAAAAAAAAAGTGGAGCATCTTAAAAAAAAAAAAAAAAGTGGAGCATCTTAGGACTGGAGGAGGCTCAGGTGGGACAATGCTGACCACACCAGCAGGAGCTGCTGACTTCCAACGCCAGCACCCCTGTAGAGGCTGGCTGTCGGGGTGCACTCTTGCAGTCCTAGTGCATAAGAAATGGTGACAAGTGGGTCTGTGGGGATCACTGGCCTGCCAGCCTTGCCCAGTCAGGAAGTCCCAGGTCTCAGTGAAAAAGTCTGTCTCAAAAAACCCTGGTGAGTGGTTTCCAAGGAGCCACAGAATACACACCACACAAACGCACATGTGTGTGCACACACAGAGGACAACATATATATTATTGAGATTTTGGAGAATAATTGGGCTCCGATATGTAACTCGTCCTAAAATGTACTTTAGCAAAAGTCAGAGGAAGCAGATAATTAACGTGGAGCTCCTGAGCATCTTTGCCAAGGTGTCGTCCGTTACTATTTTGTCACTTGTGGTTGTTTTTGTGCTTATACATTCATTTGTGGGAGAGCTCACTCTCTTGCTTTTCCTTTCTCAGGAAAATGATCTTAATCAAGCCAATTAGTGTCCTGCAGGCTGCAGAGAGGCGCTACTCAGCCCAAAACACTGAGCGCGTAGAGGAGCACATGCGCCTCTTCCAGACCACTGGGATTAGGTGGAAGGCACTGGGCAGAGAACTTTTTCCTTTTATTATCATTTTACATTTAACCAGAGAGAGGAAATGGGTGGCACCACAATGTATGCCCTGTAGTAGGCTGCTTCTGCATGCCCTGTAGTAGGCTGCTTCTGCATGCCCTGTAGTAGGCTGCTTCTGCATGCCCTGTAGTAGGCTGCTTCTGCATGCCCTGTAGTAAACTGCTTCTGCATGCCACCTGCCAGTTGTCACTTCCCAGGACTTCCTCGTGCATTTGTCCTCCTTGGTCTTTGGAATGGGGCTTTACCTGGCCTCAGTAAAAAGACCATGTGTTCTGGTTTGTTTTTGGCCTCTTTCTTTTATATTCATTTATGTCATATGTCAGCATTAGACTCAGTACCCTTTTGTTTCAGCCTTGGTCTTTGTCACCAAAGGCCCACGGCGTATTTTGGTAGGGAGGGAATCATGTGTATTCAAGCCAGGCCCAGTGGAGGACACAGTGGCTAATCCCTTAACGCTTTCTCTTCTTGTGGCCCTAGATGTTGCACCCTCTGGTGTTTCCAGTGGAAGAATAACAGCTCCCCTCTCTTAGAGCAGGTTCTTAGAATGCTTCTAAAGTTGTAGTTTTTGCCTAGCAAAATTTCCCCCGACACTCTAGAGACCTTGCTGCAGAGGTATTTTGTGGGTCACAGTCACAAGAACTTCTTAGCACCGGCATTGGCTTTGCTTTTATCACTCCCACATAAATGCACACACGAACAGCAATTAGCGTGTAGATCCTAGGAATGTCCCATGTGCTATATCCTACGAATTTGTTGCTTGGTTGTAAAGTTGAGCACCATGAGATGTGTCAGAATGATCCCCGCCCCCCCCCCCCCCCCCCCCCCGCCTCAGTACAGGTATCAAGGAGGCCTCTCACTGAGAATTAGAAATTGACCTGAGTTAGAGAAGATCCTGCCTGCAGATTACACGCAGAGGTCTTGACTGGTTGGTGGGGAGTGTGGCTCTCTGATTGGCTACCCACGGGGCCATCCACGGGAGAAGACTGAGAAGGGCAGTCTGTGGAAGATAGGCTCAGCTGTGTGACTCTTCCTGTCAGAGCTGAATGAAAGCTGGATGCTTACTGCTCACATTGATGGTGACCGCCACTGGCCTCCAGAACTCCCCGCCACAAGAGCTGATGCCGGGGGATCTGGCGGACGAGAGAGAGGCAGGAGCCATTCCTAAGTCCTTGATTGGGTAGTAGTGGTTTCTTCTTTAAAGTGTATGTTCTTCAGGCCATAAAACGATGAAAGTCAGGGAAGGGAGGCAGGTGGTGACTGCCTCTGAAAGTAATAGAGGCAGCTGAGGGGCAGGAGGTGGCCGAAGATGTCAGTCAGAGCATAGAGGAGGCGATTATTCATATGCTCATTAAAGGTAAGGGTCTAGCTCTCCCTTCGCTTCCTCCCTGCAGCCTCTCCCCTCATACCACACATTTGTTCTTCTGCTTTTATTTTCTTGTAAAGTTTCTAGTTAGGTGTTAAGGTGGATTCATGTAGGAAGGACTAATAAAGACCACTATAATAAAGTCTTCAGGTTGAGTCCTAAACATTTGCTCCCAATGCAGAAAAAGAGGAGATACTCATTATGGTTATTAACTTACAAGATCAGAAAAAGTACAGCTAATGAGAGGACCGATTGATTTACTTATTTAAAAAAAAGTTCATTTTATTATTTTACGTGTTTGGGTCTTGCTTTCATGTAGTTAAGTGTACCACATGTGTGCTGTGCCCTCACAGGCCAAAGAGAGTGCTGGATGTCTTGGAATTGGAACCACATACAGTTGTGAACTGCCATGTGGGTGCTGAGAATCAAGCCGAGTCTTCTGGAAGAGCAGCTAGTGTTCTTAACCACTGAGACGTCTCTGAAGCTCTCAGAGGACAGGTTTACATGGATGCTGTGTGGTATGACAGTTAAGCCGTTTTCTCCAAGCAAGAAGTGAAATTCTCCTGATGTGTATTTGTTTATCTGTGCATTTGTATGTACACGCGTGCGCGCACACATGCATATGCACATGCACAAATAAACAAATACAGATAGGAGAATTTCATTTTTTTGCTTTGAGAAAATACCTGCATGTGTTCTTATGTGCACTGGAATAATAACATCATTTCCTTTGTGGATAAAAATGAGGACTGACTGTAAGTTGCTTGGTAGAGTTCTGGAGCATACTATGAATGTCTCCTACTGTGGCTCCACCTCCTTGCATTATTGGTATTTGAGTATAAAATGTCAGCATTTTATGTCTCCCAGTACTGCATTCAGCCTTGAGCACAGGCTGCTCCTGATTGTAATCCAGACTTTCAGGCAGTTGCTCACTGTTGTGCTCAGCGCTGGTGTCTCTTGAGATGCCGTCGATTACCTAGCTGTCTTGATGAGAAGAAATTTTGCAGACAGAAAAGGGTATCTCTATCCTCGTAAGCTATTTTTGTTTCAGTCCACAGCTATTATGGCAAACATTTACTTCTGTCTTCACTCATAACAGCCCACTTGACTCCTGAGTGTTTTCTGTAGGTCATGGAAATCTGTTTCATACTTGTACCTGAAGAAGAATAAGCTAAATTACAAGTGTTTTCGTTATCATAATTTTCTGAAATGGACTGTGACATAAAATATTTCTGTTCATCATAATTATTGGAAATGTTTATGAATAGCCTAACCGTAATTTTAGCAAACAGCTTTTGAGTTTTTTTTTTTTATAATAAATGCACAGAAAATATTTGTGTAGGAGTTAGTATAGGGTTCTAGAGAAATCTATCTTTTATTCTGGGTTGTAACTTTTCTAAAAATGAATTTTGACTGATTAGAAACATAATAAGATCAGAGCAATAAAGTAGAAATGGAACAAGCTGCACAGAATATTCCAGAAATAGACATTAAATTGGAAGCAACAGTAACAATGACCTTCCTGACCACAAAACATGTGCCTTTGTTAGTGTCCCAGAGCTCTGCAGCACTGTTTAATTTCAGTGTTGTGCTGTTGGCATAGAGTTTTTTTGATTAGAAATCCCACATCTGTTTGAGAAGATGTTCCCTCCCCCTTTTTCCTTCAAACAAAACAATAATTCTTCTGGTTCCATTTTATTCTTTAAGGCACCTGTGCCTTCTTAAATGTAATTTTTAATTTGATAAAATATAATTTTTAATGCATTTAGCTGCATTTGCAGTGTATGCTGGTTGTATGAATTTGAAAGAGTACATTAGAAGGTGGCTTTTTTGTATTGGGGACACTGAAATTTTATATTCTGTTTCATTATGAGCAAATTCTTTTTACTTTTAATTGGAGAATTCAGAATCTGTTATAACAAGAATCTTGTGAATTAATAAGATGAGAAGTGATATTGATTCAGTGTTTTGAGGGACATTAGAGATAAGGCCAAATGAAACAGGGCTCAGATTCAAAATCATGACTTGCATTTAGCTGGAGTGTACTATCAAGATGTGGAGTGTTGATAAATTACCCCATAATTTTAGTAAGGAATTGACTGGGAGAAAAAACTTTAAGCAAACCTTTCTTTTATTTTTTTTATTTTAATTCTCTGGGAGACTGCTCATCAGTAAAACGAAAGAGCGAACCTTACCTTGATATATTCGGTTTTCAGTCTAGAACTTGCCGTTGACTTGTGCTAGCTGTCTGTGCTGGCTGCGCTGGTGCTGGGTGACGCCAGTGCTCTGTGTTGTCTAATTTGCAGGCAGAATATTACCTCTTGTTGTTTGGAAAGGTCATGAGTATGTGTGCGTTTGCCACTTGAGGGCTTCAAGTTCACATCAGACTAAATTTTAGTGCCTTTTTGTTGATGAACTCAATTGGCTTTCACTACTGCGGCATGCTATAAAGTAGTAAGGGAAGCAATTTTTTGAATTAATAAAGTGATGGATTATCTAATTACAAAGTTGATGTTAGATGGCCGCATCGTAACGCTGACTACATTACTAGGTGATCCCAGTGACTGATCAGATGGCCCTGGGTTCCATTAAGGGAAAATATGCTATTAAATATTTAATACCGAGAGCGAGCAGACGCGCCCAGACTGCTAACCTCCAGTCACCCGGGTGCGCATACCTATGTGTTCGGCAGTGACTTTGAGAAGAGACACCACAGTGTGCTCAGACCAGCTGCCGGAGGTCTTAGTTGTTGGGATTTTACTTCTCTGCTGGTCTTAAATAAAGCAGCCAAACAGCCAAGATACTTAACTGCACAGTGATCCTGGCATTCTAATTATGAACCAGTGATACACTCATGTTATGTGTTTTTTCTTTATTATAACAGATTGAGTCCCCAAGTAGATTCAAGAGACAATTATTCGCAAAGATGTGCATCAGCCCTTCAAGGAAAGTGATGTTTGTTGGACACTTGGGCTTTGAAGACAAAACAAATCATCATTTGAATTTTAATGACGATATTTATTTATCATGTTCTTTGCTTTTAGCCATTTGGTTAATATTTCTCTTCATTTTTGTGTAAATAACCTATGATGGGTGTATGTTTATCATGGTTAGAAACCAGATGCCTTCTAACTTCTTAGGGTGGCAAGGACAATTAGTGAGCTCTCTATCAGCATTTTTATTTATCCCCGTGCTGCCCAAGGTTCTACCTTAGGTCTACTGCTTTGGGTACAGCCTTTTCCTTGTCTGTCTGAGTGTCTAACTTGCCGTTAGTTCAGATAAAGGTGAGCTTCGGGAGACGGCTGCAGTGTTGTGAAGCGGGGAGGTCACCGTCACTGCTTTGCCCGTGTTTAGTGTCACAGACTTGGTTCTTGGGGACTGTACCTCCATGAGAAAGTGACGTGGAGTCTGGAATTGCATTGAATTGGATTCCCTACCAACTTCCCTGCTTCACTGTGGGCCAAATAAAATAATACAGACCAATTAAGTGTCTTCTGCTTCGTGGATATTATTTTAATAAATATTTAAAAATAGTAATTCAATCTGTAAGTATACACTAGACAGAAGGTCATCTTTAATATCAGGGCAAAATTTATGAAGTTTAGTAAATTGGCTGTCAATCAGTGTGTTAGAGAGGCTGCTATTTCAGGAAAGGAAGACTTGCTAGATTAATTACTCTAGGGCTTGGGAAGCCTTTCTGTGAGATGCACGTATATGACTCATTGCAGAGGGATTTGGGCATGTGGAGAGAGCACAACTGTGCTCTGTTTCTGAGGCACTTTAAAAAAAAATCAATTGTTTTAAATTGACAAAAAAAAAATCCCAATTTGTCATTGGTGATGCTTATTTATTTATTATTTTTGCTCCAACCTCTTGTTTCTACTGTGTCAGATTCCCAAGTACTAGGATTACAGGTGTGTCCCACCACACCCAGTCATCCCAGTATTTTGAAATCTGTAAACCTTATGGAATGGCAAAATGAACTTCATTAACATACGCATTACTTCACAGGGTGTCAACTTGATTTTGCTATTGTAGCCAAAAGCCTGGGCCATGCATTAGGGAGGACAGAGCTATGCACTAACGGAGCGTTGTTTGTGAACACAGAATATCAGTTTCCATATATTTTGACACATCCTGGAATGGTCTTCTGTTAATTTTCCCCAGTAACCTTTAAAAATAAATGAGCACGGTTTTAGCTTGCAGGCTGTATTAAAGCAGATGGCAGGCCAGATTTGGCCTGTGGGCCAGTATTTGGCAATCTATGAATCTTCTTTGTAAGCCAGATGATATTCTGCTCATACTAGGAAACAGAATAACAGAATGTACTGTCAGAAAAGTATTTAATAAAACATATATATATGGGTAGGAAATGTTTTACCTGTCCTAACAAGCCATTAGTTCTATTTGTTTTGATTTCCAGTTCTATTTATAAGCACATGTATACAGACAATAGCTGATTTGGAAATTTATTTTTAACTCTAAGATATTTAATTCAATAACTTGAAAAGTTTCACTAATACAGTAATAATAATACAGTTACTAAGGAGAGAAAGAAAATTGTCAAATGGAGAAAATATATACTTATTAATGTCTTATATATTTAAAATATATTCTGATTTTGTTCTTATATATATGTATTTGGAGACAGGGTCTCACCATATAGTGCTGACTGGCTTAGAATTTGCTATGTAGACTAGGCTGGCCTAGAACTCACAGAGATCCACCTGCCTCTACCTCCCAATTGCTGGGATTAAAGCATACACCATCATGTCCAGATTATTTTAAAAATAATAATTATTACTATTATTATTAATTATCATTATCAGAGAGAGAGGGGGAGGGAGGGAGAATGAGAGATGGGGAGTCTTACATGTGCCACCTTGAGGGTGTGGTGGTCAGAGGACACCTTGGTTGGCTGTTTTCTACTGTGGGTTCTGGGGAGTGAACTGAAGTCATCAGGTCGTATGGCTAATGCTTTTAAGGCAGGGGCATCACCCAACCCTGTTTATTTTGTTTTTAAAAGACAAAGTTTTACATTGTAGCTCAGTCTGTCTTTGAACTTTTGGTCCTCTTGCCTCATGGCTTTCTCCCACTTGCTAGGACTTATTGGTGTATATCCCCCTTATATTTTGTCATTTTTCCTGATACAAAGCACAAAGATATAACTTTATGTTAATATTAGAAATATCTTGGTTGACTACATCAGGTTCAAAATTTGTGTGCGAGTGTGTATATGATTGTGAGTTTGTGTGTGCTATGTGTGGGTACACATGCATGTGGAAGCCAGAGGTTGACAAAGAGTTTCTTCCTCTATCACTTCTCTACCTTAAATAGGGTCTCTCACTAGTTTCCAGATTGGTCCAGACAGGCTGGCCACACTAGCAGTGTGCCTCCCCCATGCTGGGGTTACAGACCCCGGTAAGCCAGGCTTTCTCGTGGGTGTTGATGACTCTGAACAAGGGTCCTCATAATTGCATAGCCTGTGCTTTTACCCACTAGCCATCTCCCCAGCCCCAGGTTCAGAACTTTTTGTTTGATTCCTTAGATTTTTTTTTTTTTAATTTCTGTTATTGCCCTCAGACTACCTTGTGATTTGTCTATTTCTATTACAGTTGGGAAGAGCTTTTCCTGAGAGGAAGAGAACAAATGTATTTTAGAGGTGTGATGTTAATAGCGACAAAGATTGTCATAAATTGCTCTGTTGCATTTTATAATAAGCAAGAGCAGAGTTATATTTTTGAGATTAGAAATCATTTGTTGCCCTTTGATGTGGAAAATAATGTGACTTGATACATTAACAAAATAAAGAAGTAACTTTGGTGATGGCTTCTCTAAGCCAGATTTAAGAAAAATATGTCCTGATCAAGGTCAAAAGCAGTCTCTACCGTCTACAAGTAGAGGTTCAAAGATACATTTACATTAAACCATTTCTGTTCAGTGCTCAGTGTCGCATGCTTAAAGGGCCATATCCCAGTAAGTACTGTTCTCTGAAGCGTGTTGAAGAAAAGCCAGAAGGCCATACCATTTTTAGCCACACTGGCTGAAAGTCCTTTAAAATTAGATGCTCTAGAATGAATTAGGCTTTTTTTAGTATAACCCGAAGCTGCCTGTCCCCAGGAGGGTTTCATTGAGGATCAGATTGGGGATGCCAGGGTGGTTTGTCTCAGTATAAACTAGGACTGGATGATAAGTGGTACACCCATGGGGTTTGTAAAGTTGTCTTATTGATGGTGCATCATGGGGTCTGCAGGCTTTTTTTTTTAAACTTGTCTTCTGAAGTTTTTTTTCTCACTAAGGTTTCAGCCCAAGTCTTCAGTCAGATCCACCACTAGGGCTGGCCTTTTTGTTTTGTACAGTCACTACTGGTGTTTTCTACTCCAGTCTTTGGTGACTGTGTTTTGTAAGCTGCATGTCTTTCTTTCCCAGATTCTCAGGTAGGTTGTGAACCGCATGAAAACATATTCACGCTCCCCGCCCCCTTCCTTCGCGCAGCATGACGGAATAAGATAATATTCGTTTGAAAGATCAAAGAAATTATCCACCTCATAACCTGCCCAGCTTTTCTCCCCCTCCCTCTCCCATGATGCATCAGGTGCTGTGGGGAAAGCTGGTTCATTATATTCTGTTCTGAGACTTTTTTTGTTTCTTGATGCAGACTAGTTCAGGAACTTCCCGCTGAATTACAGTGAAAATGTGCTGGAACACAAACTTATTAACTAATGTCACACCAGCTCGTCATCAGTCTTTGTTTCTTATATTGAAAATCATCTCTGTAAAGCCAGGAAATTAAATATTTGATGTAATACTATTATTCCCATGAACATCCTGAAGCTAGATTAGGTTGTCTCTACGCTGAAGAATTTCAACCTCAGAGATTCTATATGTCTGTGCTTAAATGATTGTGACCTGCCAAACCAACTGAGCACTCTCACTTCAGGGATCTTGATTGTAAACAGAATTTCTGCGTTACACATTGGCAATATGTGGATTCGTTTGCAGTTCCAATGGCTTGGTGCATTAGATACCAGGAAGCCGGTGGGTATTAGACATGTGTGGAGCTGTGTGTTCAACTATCGGTAGGTCAGGGGGCAGTTGAAGGATTGGCCTCGACTCAGGATTCCCAGTCTTGCACTCTCCAGTTCTACTTTTAGCACTTTATGACTCCACAGAGTACTTTACACCTATAGGCACAGTCATCCCCTGCAGCGGCCCTCTGAGTTCCCATGGTTATTCTGCCCCTCGCAGGTGAGGAAATGTGTGCGGTCACACTCTTTGTAAGTGCAAGGATCAGAGCTTGAGTCTGGCTTTGTCATCTCCGACTTCCGGCTCTCCTTAATCCTTCACACTGCACTCCGTTCTGTGAGTTCTGGGGTAGGGCTCTAATTACGAAGGAATATAAACCTCAGGAGCAAAATCCAGAGCGACAGAAATAAGAATATTTTCCAGTATTTCTCTTTCTAGCAAGAAAATATTGCTATGGGCAAAGCAGTAAATTTTTAAATGCTGTTTCTCACTGTTTATATGCAAGAGATACGTTCTGTTCCCCCTTCCCTTTCATCCAGGCACCCCTAATTTACTGTGGGTAGGGTGGGTTGGAGGATGGGGTATTGTTCTTATCAAGTGGTTTTGCATTGATGCTGCTGTAAGTTCATGTAAAAATAAAGGTAATTGAAGTAGAATTTGCATGGGGATAAGGCTGTCTTTTGATATCTGAATCCTATAGCCTAGAAGTACTATATATTGAAACATGAATTATTCAAGAGCCCCCCCAGCATGAGTCGGTATTGTTTCTAGGCCATTATTGGACATATTTTCTCTGTAATTCTGTAGATAGATATTTTGTACATTAAAACATTTTATAATTTTATCAACTGTGTATGCAATATAGAAGAAAATCCTTTTTGTAGTAGTAATTTCTTCCCCCTTTTGTTAGTATTTATTTGACCTGAGCATTTATATTCATTAATAGCACAAGAAAAGCATTTTGCAATACCATTTTTGAACACATGCTTTCCAAGCAAAATAAAAGCAGAAGCTAATACATTAGACCAGCCTTGACAATGATAGGTGGCATTTCATGTTTTGATTGGCATTTGGTTTTTTTTTTTTTTTTTGGTTTTTCGAGACAGGGTTTCTCTGTGTAGCTTTGCGTCTTTTCCTGGAACTCACTTGGTAGCCTAGGCTGGCCTCGAACTCACAGAGATCCGCCTGGCTCTGCCTCCCGAGTGCTGGGATTAAAGGCGAGCGCCACCACCGCCCGGCTAGTTTTAGTTTTGATGCGCATAGAAAAACGATCCAAGTTCTGTGCTATTCAGGCAGCTGTCTCCTTAGGCTCTCTTGTGTTAGCACAGGGAATCAGGACAACCTTGCCTTCTCCCTTCCTTGTGGTAATTTCCTTGTGGTAAAGCAGCAGTGTTTATCTGGGCCTCAGTGGTACTGGGGTCTGTTTCCTCTCTGTCTTGAGCGGCTCTTAATCTTTCTGGTGCAGAGGGAAAGTCATTAAGCTATGTAGTTTTAGTGACCGTCAGTCTCCTCTGGTAGGAGACATGTTGTTGGCTTTCTTGAGTTCCACTTTCCCAAGTTTCCACACAGAGGTTTGCACCTCACGTATGCAGATCTTATGTTGTGATGTTCAGTTTCTAGAAGTCCTTTGCTGTGGCTCAGCCCATTCCCAATTAGTTCACTTTACCAGAGATCTTTGGCGGATTCGTCTCTCACTGTTGGCTGGTAGTGGTCCACAACTGTGGCTTTACCCACCTCCTGTGCCTTGAGAAAACTCCAGGGTTCATTTCTAGCCTTGGTAATTTATTTCTAAGCTCTAATCCCATATTTTGTAATTATTAATGAAAAATTTCCCCTAAACAACTTATCTTTACTTCAGATTCATCATTCCCAGTTTGTAAGCCCCCTCCTTCCCGACAGAAGCGTTCTTCACAAAGCGTATCTGTGTTTCCTATTGCAGTCTTGGTATGGAATCAGGCAGGCTAGGACCTCAGCAGGGTGCCTTGTCTCCCTCTCTCCCCCATCCCTCCCCCATTTCTCTATCTTGTTTGTTTTACACCCCCCCCACTACTGCCCTAGTTAGGACTGTTGTTATCCTACCCAAATCTTGCTTCTTACTCTTTCTTATTTTTATATACTGATGGTAGAGATAAAAACCAAACAGATACCCAGACCCAAGTCTGGTCATTTAAAATGCCTTCCACATAGATGTCTGTTGAGAGGGCTGGAGAGATAGGCCAACATGTGAGAATGCTTACTGCCCTAATCACCCAAACGGCTGCACCCCAAAGACTCCGGTACCTTGTAGAGAGATGAGGAATTGCAACGATCCAACCTCTGTGTTCTTTAACTCCTTCACGTTGTTATTTTTTTTTTTCAAGAGACCCAAGCATCATGCTATTTCAAAAAGGCATCAATGCTTTAATGGTGGCAATAAATGTGGGTGCCTTGAATGCATTCCCTGGATAAGGGAATTGTCTTTGGCAGGCTGAAGCATTTCTGAACTAGTTTGTAAAACTGATCCTGGATAGGAGGACACACAAGCGGAGGCCATCCAAGCCAGCCACAAAGCAGCGGTGGGGTGGTGTGTGTGTGTGTGTGTGTGTGTGTGTGTGTGTGGTGTAGTTAAACACCACTGGTTCCTTTGACCCCTGAGGTAATATTCTGACTTGCTTCAGCTCCAGCTTTGGGTAATAATAATCCTCTATAGTAGCTGAGTGGATTTTTCTGCTTTGTCAGTACTGTTGGATTTGATAATGAGATAATTACAAGCATGTGATCAGATTTCAGAAATCCACTTATGCTTGCTAATGGTTGCTAAGGCTTCAGAGGTTTTTTATTTGTTTAAATCATTTCATTAAGAGGTGAAGGTAGGGTGGGGCTGCTGAGGTCAGTGGAATCTGATGTCCCAGGTAGAGCAGATGTCTCTGGTCTCATTGAATGAGAGCCCTTCTAGCATTTATGTAGAGAAATGATGATCCTACAAAGATGTTTTTGGTTCTAAAAGTATTCCTTTCATACCAGTGAGATTAGAATATTTGTTACTTCCTACTACCCAAGTCTGCGCAAAGGCTCCCACAAAGTCTTCTGCCTTTTGTGGGCACGAGGCATTGTGATCCTATAGTTAAAAATACTCTCTTAGTTTATTGGAGTAGAATATTTTCTTCATGACAAGAAATACTGAGACTTGGTGATTTTGCTGTTTAAAAAATTCTTTTGAAAATTACTAGATGTTTTCAATTACAGAGCACAGTGGGGCTCACAGTGAGTGGGACTGTTTGATGGGCCACACATTTACTAACAGCCACCAGCATTGCCGTTTGGCAGTTCCCTTAAAGCTCAGTTCCTTTATTCCTACCTCTGTTAGCACGCCACCTTCCATTCTGCGTGGCGACTTCCTTTCTACTCTTCTGGCTGTTGCTGCCATCACCGTGACCCGCCGTCACCGTGACCCGCCCTCACCGTGACCCGCCGTCACTGTGATTCCCCGGAGGATGGAGAATGCGCAGTGTACTTACAGCGTGCTGAGTATGCCGAACAAAACGGAAAACTGGCGGTGGCGGTCACAGTCTCTCAAGGGACTTCTATGAAATTATGTTTTAGCTCTTTTTGTGTTCGTTTCTTCCAGTTCTTCAAGACAGAACAGAAGCTAAATCTTAACTTTTCTTTTCCCATTAAGTGATGCAGGAAGAGGAAATAGGAATTTGCTGAACTACAACGTATTTGGCCGTTTCTCTCTGACCTAAGATACCCAACACTCACATTGCTTTGTTTCTACTCTATTTCTTCATTTCTTTAGTATACATCAGAAATCAGAGGCGTTTGTAGATGACAAACTACTTTTTCTCGTCCTCTTTATCACCGACACGCAATACTAAATGTCCCAGTAACATGGGAAGCAGGGAAAGAGTCTGGACCCTCCCAGACAAGAAGCCTCCTACCACGCTGCCAAACTCCAAACAGCAATATCATGTGATGCTAAATAGGAAGAATGGTTCGAATTTACAGTTTAAGGTATCACAAAGGCAGTCCGGGATTTTCTGTTGAATACACTGAACAGAAAACAGCTGTGAAGCGAAGCCCACTAAATGACTTCAGTGTGAGAGAACTCCGTGCAGCATTTCCTTCTACTCAAAAGTTTGCTATTGCTTCAAAATAGAAAGGATTGCAATATCAACATTTCAGGAAGAAGAACTTCCAATGAGCACCCAAGCTAGCATCCATCCAGAAACAAAGAAACGCACTTACACACCTAGGATTTTGAAAGGCAATTACACTAACATATTCTAAGAAGCATTCCATGTCTGTGCAGTTAGCAGAGCATCAAGGGAGTTTCTAAAATCAATATGTATTTTTTTTAACTGTTTGAAAGCATTTAATGTTAGCAATGAAATATTCTCACAGGCTTTGTCGTTCACAGAATAGGCTAAAATTCTAGCAAAATGATGCATTCGAGCATATTTTAACACAGATTGGAAAGCAGAAGGATAAAATATATGCAGACAAAAATATAAGAGCAGGCACTTGGGTTTGTATTACGCTGCTCCAGTCAAACAAGATTATAGCCAACTGTCCAGGGCAGCTGCAAAGGGAAGAGCAGAGATGAAGCTGCCGTAGATCACTCAGTGGCAGCTGCCTGTCTGAGATGAGTGGAGCTGTGAACGTTATGACTCTCACGTCATCTGTGTACCAGGTATGAAGGCTCAGGATGCTATCTCACTTCTTACACTCAGCGTCTGTCTACTGTGGCCAATCTAAAATCCTGCAGAAGTAACTGGGCCCCAATGACATTTAGATAAAGCAACGAGATTCAGGAGTAGAGATTGCCCACAGAAATGTTTCCTGGGACATGAGCCGGGTTTTGAAAAGGAAGATGTCATTTGCTGAGACATGGCCTTTCAAGATGCTGTAGAGACGATCCCAGTGCACTCTTTTAGGAATAACAATTTGGCACGAGAGGTCTCACCCACTTTTTAAAATGTAAGAACAAATGGATCCTAAATAGATGGTGATAATCATTAAACAAAGGACTGGACACCGCAAAAGAAAAACAAATAAACAAACAAACAAACATCAGAGTAATGCAGCTGCTTTCCAGACGTCAGTCATAGCATCTGGAAATCCAGGTTTTTGAAACAGGGAGATGAAGTTACTATAACAAATCTTTCTGGGCAACAAGATTAATAATGCATCTTATTGGGCTCATACTTTTCCTACTCTACATAATCTGATCTATTGTTTATAGAAAGTAAATATCTGTAAGCAAGATTTTCAAGGAATATATGCCATGCATGGTTGCATTTAATTTTGTGTTTATTATGTCGCTACAAAGACCATTAAAAGTGATTATAATAACCCACTAGCTCTAAGGAGTGAGATGTGCTTCTTATTGTTTCTTAAGTTCTGTTCTCTCTCATTTTTTTTTTCAAGACATGGTTTTTCTGTAGTTTTGATGCCTGTTCTGGAACTCATTCTGTAGACCAGGCTGGCCTCAAACTCACAGAGACCCGCCTGGCTCTGCCTCCCGAGTGCTGGGATTAAAGGCGGTGTGCCACCGCCGCCTGGTCTGAGTTCTGTTTTCTTTAGGTGACTCATGATAATGGTATGTATTTATGGAGTATAATGTGAGTTTCCAATATATGCATATAAATGTAATGATCTAATCAGTCCGTTGATTCTTCAGAATGAGCAGAGGCAGGCTGCCTGAAAAGGGGCAGTGGGAAAGAATGCTCAAGAAATGTGAGTACAAGGCACCACTGCGTGTCTGCAGCTGCTCTTCACTTCTGATGGACTGCAGCCTGCAGCTACTCCCTTTGTGACACACAGGCCAGCTCGGGTCATCAGCATCTAATTCGTGGAGCAAACAGAGAGAAGTGTGTGTGCTCACCTTTCACACTTACACTGAAGACTTCTGCTTTTCCACTTCCCAGTCCTGATGTGATAGGACAGAGTCCAGAGACAGGAGGGGAAAGACTAGCTGAGGTGTTCTAGAAGTCTCAGGTAGTCTGGCCTCTGTGAAACAAGTGGTTCAGAAAAAGATAGCCAGCGTACAAAGATCAGGATTGCTAACTAACTAAACTTCATATCGAATTGAATACCTAGAAACTCACAGTGGTGCTTCGGTTTCTCACATGGATGACAGGTGTGAGACTGCCTTTGTTTTTGTTTGAGACAAGTTCACACTTAGCCCCAGGCTGTCATCCTGCCTCGGTGTCCTGAATATTGGGATTACAGGTATGATCTGTCATACCTAGCTATTTTTAATTTACAATCTTAGGACCCCCTCCCCCCCACACACATATACATCCCATTGAAACTTAAATTAATTCTACCACAATCGGTTTGTGAGGTCAGCTTTGAATGTAGCTAGAATGTTCTGAAGTGTTTCAGGAGGAGCCACAGTGTCACAGTGATTTAGGATTAGCCAGACTGAAGACCATCTGTGATGGAAATGTCCAGAGCGAGGGAGAAAGGAGGTCTAAGCAGTCCGTATCTGCTCTGAGCAAGCTTGCTGTACTTACTTCTTTGTAGGGTGTAATTTTATAGCATCCCACCTTAGTAGCCGCAGAGCACTTTAGTTTGGGAACTCACTGCATTGTAGTTAGAGGTGCAAGCTTGTTTGTGTGCTTTCCAGCCTCTTAGGCTCCACAGGAAGGCAACACTAACTTAAGAGGTTATCTGTTGAAAAGCTGGAGGGCCCATCTTCATAGCTCATCTCACTGTTTAAATGTTACAGTTTAGGATATAGAACATGGTTTATTTAATTCATAAACATTAAAATTGGAAAAATGTATTCACACACGCTTTTGAATTTCATTTTTAATTTAAGCAACGCAACTATATAGTAAAGTTTGAAGGTATGTTTGGTTGAATATTTTTGCCTCAATGCTGATAGCCGGAAGTCTTTAATTCTGATTCCTCTTTTACACAGTAGCAGTAGTCATGTGTTGTGGTAACACACAGAGCGTTCATCAAATGTACTCTGTGAATTTCTGGCTCCCTAGTCAGATGTAGAGTCTCACGAGACGGGAAGTATTGAGAACCGCAGTCATTGGGCTGGGTCCTGGTTGAGGGCCAGCATGATGTATCAGGAGAGGCCTAAAGATCTTACATGCTAAGACAGAATAATAGTTGAAATCGTAGGACAAGCTAACTGTAGATACTGTTGCAAAAAAGAAACCTTGAAAGTGTTTGTTTCATTTGTATTAGACTTTCTAATTAAGGAGTCCGTGGAAATTAAAAACTCCAGCTTCTAAATATGGCTGTG
The DNA here is from genome assembly GCF_007827085.1 of Peromyscus californicus insignis. Lineage (NCBI taxonomy): Eukaryota > Metazoa > Chordata > Mammalia > Rodentia > Cricetidae > Peromyscus > Peromyscus californicus. The sequence goes on along the minus strand of NW_026294436.1, from coordinate 63,930,995 downwards.
CAAGCACACATGTTAATTTCAAATGATAATCTTCAAATGGCCTTATTTCCCTTATCATCTCTCTCTAATATTAATTTTTAACATATTTATGAGGAAGTGTCCCTTATCTGCATATTATTAAATGGAAGCAGTCAGACTTGAACATTAACATTTTTCTACTGTAGTAAAGCTGTGGAATTAGCATGGCCCTTATATTTGACATTAAAAGGACGATTTGTGTTACTGTGAAGATAACAAGACTGCTCTTATCCCGATCCTGGTGCTGAAATGAGGTCCTCTATAATTCTCTTAAGTTATTAAGAGTGTCACATTGTTCCATCAGCAATGTAGTGTCTTGCGAGGTTTTAGAACCACCTGTGAGCCTGAATCTTTAATCATTGTTTCACCAACTAAAGACCGGGTCTCTGAGTGTGAGCTCCGAGAGATCCTGAACTCTCTCACAAGGTTGAGGGTCCTCACCTGACGTAAGTGTCTCAGAATTTGGCCTGCACTTCTGGGCGTCTTGTAGGGGTGCAAGGTGAAGCAAGTCTGTAGCAGTGGGTCCCTGGGAGCTGCCTAAGGCTGCTCTTATTCTTCAGCTCAGCAGAATAAGAAGTTTCAGCCAGTGTGGTGGAGCACGCCTTTAATCCCATGCCCTCTGGAGGCAGAGGCAAGTGGATCTCTTTGAGTTCGAAGCCAGCCTGGTCGACATGGTTGTTTCTAGGTCATCCTGGGCTATCCAGTGAGGCCCTATCCCAACCCCCACACCCATCCCCCCAAAAAAAATTCAACAAAGATGGAAGTTTCACATCTTTTTGTGGTACAAACAAACAAAACTAACTCAGAAAGATTCATCACAGGGCTGTTTCTCTTCAGATAAAAATGGATTAATTTGTAGCCCTTGGCTCTAAAGCTGTGGGATCATTGAAAAAGCATTAAATTCAAGCCCGGAGCCACAGATTTCTATAAAGATCAGGCAACACAGTGGTCTTTTACAGGTGCTGGCAACTGTGAGACTGATGTGAATGGCCGGGCTGCAGGGGACATGCCCACCTCCTGCAGGCTGGCCTGGCACATGCTCTGAGCAGTCATTCAGCTTGAATGAGATGATAAAAATCTCTGTGGTGCATTTTCTCCTCCCTGTTTTTTCCTGCTTAGGAAATGTATTTTCACGTGTTTTTTTTTTGTTGCTGGTCATTTACTTTTATGTACTTCTGTGGCTGTGTGCACATGAACACATTTCAAATTTATGATTTTGTGGTATGCTTTGAAGTTATTTTTCAAAATTGAATTGTATTTTCATATTTACTATGGCTACCTCAATAGAAATTTCTTCAAATTTATTATATTTGGATTTTTTTTACTACTATGTTTTATGTAAGAAGTCTTTTGAATGTGTTTTATATTTTCTTTTTTTTTCTCTTAGTTATCAGGATTTTAATTTTTTTTCTTAGTTACCAGGATCTGAAATACAGAACTATTAGACACATACATGTTAGTTTTTTGTACCAGTAAATATTTTTTTAATAATAACATATATTATTGTTTCCTGCTAAATATATTTTATCTAATTTGCATTAAAACAGTTTTGATTTTGTATTTTATTTTTAAGTTAGGATAATGCCATATGGACACATTCTAAACTTGTTATTTCCAATTGTTTTTCAGTCTGTAGTATATAAACCTTAATGATCATTTTTCCCCTGATAAAAAATCCATAACTTTCAAATTGCTTAGAACATGTATTATAAGAAAGCAGTTTTATAAATTGTCTGCTGTGTTTCTTTGTATCTTTAAAATATCCCTTATGTTCCTTTGTATATTCTGGGCCAGCAAATACAATATTTCTGTTATCAGAATCCCATTTTGAGTGCATCAGAACATACCCTTTACTGGACAGCCTGTAGTGATAGTGGTGACTGTGTCCTGAGGACCTACCCATGGGCTGTGCTGTGTTCTAACAGTGTCCTGGTGTCTGTTGCTGCATAATGAATAGGTGCCATCGTAGTGACTTAGACAGCACTCAAAGGCAGTGGTTTATGAGGACACTTCAGAATCCCCCCAACTCAAGGATAAACTCATTTCCTTCTTACACGTTGATGAGGCACTCAAAGCAAGTCGTGTTTCATAGTCTCTTGATCCAGGTAACTGGTCCAGAGCCTGGAGAGCAACTCGGGCATCCTGACTTGAGAACATGAATTCTTTCTTTTCATCTGCTCTTCTGTTCTAGCCTTACGAAGCATGAGGATATCTCCGTTATCCACGGACCCCCGTATATAATGGTAGTTCAATGAGGGCACACGGAAGCCTCAAATCCCCATCTCCTACTGGGGTTCCAACCGCTGCGGTACCGTAGCATTGTGGATTACTTTCACGTTTGTGGTGATACAGGTTGTCTAAAAGCATAGCTATGCAGTTATACACAATGTACAGTATTTAATAATGATAGTGGATGTGGCTGGTTTATGTATTTATGTCAGCATACTTTCATTGCCGTTATAGTCCGCACTCTTTGTCTTAATGAAAAGCGAGGTGGCACAGCAGGTGGGAGCACTTGCCACCAAGTATGTTGACAAGAGTTTGATCCCCAGACACACAAGGTGGAGGATGTCCCCTACAAGCCGTCTTCAGATCTTCACATGCGTGCTCTGTCATGTGCCTGCATGCATGATCATGTACATACACACATACAAACACAGATACATACATACATACATACATATATACATACATACATAAACAAATAAATGCAACATGAAAAAATTTTAAGAGCTTCCTGTAAAGTGTTTGTTGTATGTCCAGCAGCAGTGTGCTGTGTCTCCTGGATCTGTCTCATTTCTACTGTATCTCTTGTTGCATCATTTCTTTCCTGTGCTGGATTTAACTCTCTGTAGCTTTGGTCCTGGACCACAACAGGATCGCATCCGCACATGCATGCTGTATGCCCTGTATAGACTAGGTGTCTAGCAGGCAGTGTAGTCGGGGCAGAATCATGTAGCAACGCATTTCCAAGGATGTGTCCTGTTGTTCAAGGACATATCACTGGGTTTCTTTGGTAGGAGCCCAGAGTTGTTGCCATTTCTTTTTATCATTTTAAAAAGACTTGTATTTACTATTTTAAATATTGAGCGTTTGCATGGGTAGATGCATGTGAACACAGAGGCCAGAGGAGTGAGATTCTCTGGAGCTAGAGTTGTGGGTGGTTGTGAGCTGTCCTTGGTGGGTGCTGAGCATGAATTTGGGTCCTCTTTTTTTTTTTTTAACCATGTTTTATGTTTGTTTGCTTTTCTCCTTTCATAGTGAGCTGTTTCTTAGAAGACTCATGTACTTGTATTTAGAAAGCTTTTGCTTGAGTCTATGGTAATATTTTATTTGTGCTGAAATGTGATTTTATTTGTATGTTAGTAAAGTTGCCTGGGGACCAGAGCTGAGAGCAAGCCATTAAGCAGAAGTCTGGTAGCACACACCCTTAATCCGATCACATGTTAGGCTGAGTCTCTTTGTGGTCAAGGACACAGCCAAGCAGTGACCCGAACCTTTAATCTCAGTACCAACCATAGAGACCTGGAGGTCTGTATAGACAGGCAGTGACGAGGAAGTCATGTGGTTGGGTTTACAGCCAATGAGAAGGCAGAACAGAAGGCAATGAAAAGACAGAACACACAGGAAGAAGGTGTCTCTCTCTCTCTCAGGGGAAGGATGGTGGTAAGATAAGGTGGTCTTGGCTACTGCTCGATCTCTGGGCTTTTAACTCTTCCCTTGGCTCTGTGTTTCTTATTTAATAAGACCGTTTAGAATTACATCAACATGAGTCCACATACCTTTCATGGTTTGAATTTACCTCTTTAGTCATCTATGAAGCATTTGTGGAGCCTTAGGTTGTTACTCAGATCTGGGTCCTGTCCCATAGATTTTTCTATGTAGTCTGAATATTGCTATTATTTCTCTCTTTGTTAATGGCTGCTAACGTTTACAAAGTTTAGGCTTAGCTTTTTTTTTTTGGTTTTTCGAGACAGGGTTTCTCTGTGTAGCTTTGCGCCTTTCCTGGAACTCACTTGGTAGTCCAGGCTGGCCTCGAACTCACAGAGATCCGCCTGGCTCTGCCTCCCGAGTGCTGGGATTAAAGGCGTGCGCCACCACCGCCCGGCTAGGCTTAGCTTTTTGTTGTAAAATTTGGAATTGTGACTTCCCTGGGTCACTTTTCACAGGCATCTCTTGGCTTGGCTGAGTGGAGATGCTCTTTTTAAAATGAAGAGGGAGCAGGGCAGGGTGCTGCCCAGGTTCCTGTCCAGGTTCCTATCCAGGTTCCTGTTATTCCCTTTGGAACATCTTCACCCGCTGTTTGTGTGGTTCATTCCATCTGGTGGACACTTTCTGTGAAAACCCACCACATCCTTCACTGATGAATTCTGGTTCCATCTTTCCTTCCCCCTGTCACCGAGTTATTTAAACTGAATACAGCATAAAGAGAGTTTATTGGCTGCGAAAAATACCTCCATTTCACATGGCCAACCCCTGGGCTTCTGACAGTGTCTTTAGAGCTGGCCTCTCACCTTTGGTGGACTCTGCTTCCAGGAGTTGCTTCAGACCTCAGATGGCCAGCCTCCTTGTTGTAGGGAAACAATGGACCAATCCAGGTCCAAATCCAACAGGAAGGGGGGAAATAATTTATTTGTCTGTTTGTTTATTTAAGCATAGTTCCCCAAATTAGCTGTGACATGGGTTGGGTCAGGCTGACTTTTTGAACTAAGTTGTAACCAATGGGAAATCAGTACTTTGATTTTTCTGGCTTGGACCCCATGCTCATCTAGGGGCTCAGTTCCAGAGGCTCACAGAGAGGTACTGAGAATGACACTGTGAAGGCCGGTCACATGGTGCGGGCCCCCATCCTCTTGCTCACCGACTGCCTCCTATCTAAGTTCCTCTGATGCTGACCATCCATAGTACACACATAGACTACTTTGCTTTGGATCACAGCCTTTTATTTATTCTTTTGTATTTGCCAGACATTTACTTGGTGCCAATGATGTTGCAGGCACCGTGCAAAAGAACGTGAAAAGAAAGATAAAAAAGATTGATCGGATGCCCTCAGGGAATTCGCAATGCACTGTGTGTGATTTAGTCTTTGAATGGACCATACAGCTCGGGAGATGGCAGACACCGCTGTGTTCCCTTTGGCATGGCACAGTTATTTCCCACAAAACAGGCTCTTGATATGATGAAGTTTGTGCACGTATCTTATTAAACGCAGTTTCAGTACTTTACTTAGTGACCATTTGTTAAGGCGAAACCTCGGAGCATTCCCAGTCTGTATTCTCCCTTATCCCCACAGGAAGTGCTCTTTCTCTCTGTCAGGGTCCTGCAGAGCTTGGGAATTCTCCCAGCACTCATCCTGACCTGTGTTGTTTCACAGTTCCCTTTTGGTTTATCTTGGCTCCTGTACAAGCACCGGACAGTGGGCAGTGAATTGTCCAATGCTTGCCCATTTGAATCTCCTGCATAATGAAAATGTTTGTGCTGTGAATATGGGAACCAGTTTTTGGCCCTTTTGTTTTATTGTATGGGTAGAAGTGTTTTGCCTGCATGTATATCTTTACCACATGCATGTCTGGTGCTCACTGAGGCCAGAAGATGGCATCAGATCCCCTGGAACTGGAGTTACAGGTGGTTGTGAGCCTTCACATGGGTGCTAAGAATTGAACCCGGTTCCTCTAGAAGAGAAATAAATGCTTTTAACTGCTGAATTATCTCTCCAGCCCTTTCTTTTGCTTTTTAAATAGTACTTTAAAAATAGCTTTTTAGATTAATGAATAAAGTAATGGGTTTCATTGTTGGTATTATTTTCATTATCAATTCATATTTGGTTTGTTTGTAAGACCTTATATAATTTCCCCCTCAAGTTCTCATTTCATTTGTTTCCAGTGTTTCTCCATGTAACAGCCCTGGCTGTCCTGAAACTCCCTCTGTAGACCAGGCTGGCCTCGAACTCAGAGATCCATCTGGCTCTGCCTCCTGGGTGCTGGGATTAAAGGGGTGAGCCACCACCACCCCACTGAACTGGTATCATTTTAATATTTGTCACAGTCACGGCTAGTATTTATCATCAGGAGAGGACTTTTAATTCTGGAAATCAGCTATCCTTAGGATGACTAGAACTATTATAGAAAGAAAGTGAGCTCCACTCGCAGGCTGGAGTGCAATAAAACCCAGCCTCTGATTTCCTGAGCTGCTGTGATTGGTAGTGGAAATGTAAACTGATGTTCTTGGAGGCGGAGGGTAAGAACCATCATCGGGTGTTGGCTAGTGCCGGCACCACAGCTAACATACATTATATTTAAATGTTCACAGCAGTTCTTGGTAAGTTTTGTTATTATTCTTTTATCATAGGAGACAAATAGAGGCTTAGGCAGGGGAGTGAACCTGCCAGAATTAAGGGCAGATCTGGGTTCCTGACCTATTGGATCTCTGATCTCTCAGTCCAAGCAAGCTCTTAGTCCAGGAATCACTGAGCTATTTAAAAAAAAAAAAAAACCCAAATTCATAACATACTATATCCAATACCTCCAGAAAAAGCTGTATAGTATCGTCATCTGGTAATATTTTATCAGAACTTGTTAATTTCCTCCCATTTTCCCAATTAGCCAATTTTGTGTCATTTCCTTAATGCCTTCTGTGATAAGAGTAGACTGTAGATAAGCTACCATATTACCATTAGTGTCTCTGAGTACCTCATACTTTAGTACACACAGCTTTGTTCACACCCCATGCAGACAAGTACATTTTCCACCATGTTGGGACATACCGTAATTTCTGTGAAGCATTCGTTCAGGTTAAATATGTATTGTCAGGGTCCGATAGTACAGGCCCAGAGTCCCAGCTAATCAGAAAATTCAAGGCCTGGCTGGGATACAGAGTATTTAAGGTCAGATCCTGTCTCAAAAGAAGATGCAAAAAGAGAGATGGCCATATAAACTTGGTGGGTAGAGTGCTTTCCTAGAATGCTTGAGGCTCCAGTTTTAATCCCTACCACTGCAACAAAACAAAACAAAACAAAATCTTTATTATAGAAAACATAAATAGTAAGTAAAAATACAGAGTAGAAATTCAAGTTCTATAGAACCCCCATTCTTTACAGATCACCAGTGCTAAGAACTAGGTCTCCATCTATATCAATATTTAGTATATACACCTTTATTTAAGTTTAATTTTCTTTCAGTAGTTGTAAACTCATTTGTATGAATGTTAACTTTTACTCAGAACCTTATTAAGTTGTAAACACCAGTATGTATATCAAAAGTATTATTAAATCCAAATGTGTTTTTTTTCTTTATTTTTTTAACATGGGATGAACAAATAGAAATGAAATTGTGAAGCAGATTTTGCATTTGCTTTGTGTGTCATCAAATTGATTTCTAATATAGAATGTATTGGTTTAGACTCTACCAACATTGTGTGAGGGCATTCTTCCCCTCCCCTCCCCTCCCCTCCCCTCCCCTCCCCTCCCCTCCCCTCCCCTCCCCTCCCCTCCCCTCGTTTCTCCTCCCTCTCTCCTTCCATCCTTCCTTCCTTTTTTCTTTTTGTCTCCCTCCCTCCCTCCCTCCCTCCCTCCCTTCCTCCCTCCCTCCCTCCCTCCCTCCCTCCCTCCCTCTCTCTTCCTTCCCCCACACTCCTGTGTGGTTTTCCGAGACAGGGTTTCTCTGTGTAACAGGCCTGGCTGTCCTGGAACTTGCTTCGTAGACTAGGTTGCCCCGAGAACTCATTGAGATCCTCCTGCCTCTGTCTCTCGAGTGCTGGGATTAAAGACACAGGCCACCACGCCCAGCAAAAGCATTCTCTTAAAACAGAAACACCATTATTCTTCTAATTCTTTCAATGCTTATACGTTATATAAGTAATGTCTCTGTAATTTTTTAATTATTTGTTTCTGCTGGTTTTAAATCTTGTACATTTACATGCAAAGACCATGAGTTTTATTTTTTATAATTTTTAAAAAAAAATTACATACCAATCACAGAGCCTCCTCTCATCCCTCCTCCCGCTCCCCCCGCCCAGCCTTCCCTCCTCCAATCCCCTCCTCCTAAAGGGTAAGGCCTCCCACAGGGAGTCAGCAAAGCCTGGTATATTCAGTTGAAGCAGGACCAAGTCCCTCCCTGATGCATCAGGGCTGTACAAGTTGTCCCACCATAGGTAATGGGCCCTAGAAAGCCAGCTCGTGCATCAGGCATAGATCCTGATCACATTGCCAGGGGCCCCCAAACACACCAAACTGCACAACTGTCTCCCTTATGTAGAGGGCCTAGTCCAGTCTTATGCAGTCTCCACAGCTGTTGGTCTAGAGTTCGTGAGTTCCCACGAGCTCGGTTCAGTTGTCTCTGTAGATTTTCTCCATCATGATCTGATGCCTCTTGCTCATATAATCCATCTTCCCTCGCTCTCTTTGATTGGACTCCTGGAGCTCAGCCTGGTGCTTGGCTGTGGATCTCTGCATCTGCTTCTATCAGTTACTGGATGAAGGCTCTCTTGGTCCAATCGGAGCCGGTAGAGTCTGTCAGACCAGTTAGATTTTTAACTCTCTTTCTCCACCTCAGAAAAATTGGAGGCCCTGTCAATTGTAACCAGACCCAAAGCATTTTCTCTGGTCTTTGAACGTAGAGATGTTTCTTTGTCTTTAGTGATGAAGTGTAATGTAAGGGATGTTACATATTCTGATGATTGAGTCATCGTCATACAGTACTAACATTTTGCCTTGCCTTCTTAAAGCCATCGAATCTCAAACATTTTCATCTGGTGGAAGTATATCTTAGACTTTATTAGGGGAAAATGTCCATCTTGTCTCTAATAGCTGATGGATGGATGCTTGAACTGAATGTGGCAGCCCCTGCCTGGCCTGTGAATTGTATTGAAAGCTCAAGACAGCCCTTAGGCTACTCAAGGCTCTCTTTCACATTCAGGAACTTTGAACTTAAACCAACCCATTAATTATTTAACCCAGTTTTTAAGTTTTTCTGTCATGGACAAGAATTAATATTCAACATTTGGAATTGTTTCAATTTATTGCCTTTGTATCCTTGATAGAATACTGCTATGGTTTGGTGCCTTTCTTCTTGCCTGATGTAATATTCACTAATTAGTATTAATTTTTTTCTCCAAGTAAGTGTGCTTTTGCTGTTATGGAAGTTCTTTTCTGTTTCTGGCTTGTCTTTGGGAGGACTGTCTGGAACTTATGGATTGAAATAGACAAAGGAAAAGCTTAGGTTGTCTGTTGTCTTTCCAGAAGAGGGTGCATCAAGAGAAGAAAAGAGCAGGCTTGCTGTTCCACTCCTTCAAAATAAAGACGATGGAATGTTCATTATATAGAAAACACGGTTTCAGTTATAGTTTATAGATAACATTGGCATTTTAATCCAAGATGTCCCATTAGCAGGAAATAGAAATTGTAACTGTCTGCCTCTAAAGTATGGATGTTATTGTCCTATGAAACAAGGATGAATGCAGATAACAGATATGATTTAAATAGAATTCTTGGGAAGAAATTCTCTTTTAATTTAATTAAAGTCATGCTAATTCTAGTTAGATACACAGCTTTCTGTTGCTTGAATTTCTAAAGGTCTTTTAATAAAAAACCTGGAACCAGATATTAGGGTGAAAACTGAAAGACCAGAGAAGCAGAGCAAATCACATCCATGCCTCTGACTTCACCAACTCTTCAGCCTGAAAGAGCCTCTCGCTGAAAGGGATGCTTCTGTTGAAAAGGCTTCCTGTCTCTCCACGCCTTATCTACCTTTCTCCTCCCACCATGTCACTTCCTTTTTAGTGCTGACATTAAAGGTGTGTGACTTTCCAAGCAAAGGCATGAGATCTCAAGTGCTGGGATTAAAGGTGTGTGCCACCACCTAGTGGTGGTGTGCCCGGCTCTGTTTCCCTCCTAGACTGGGTCCATGTCATGTAGTCCAGGGTGGCTTTGAACTCACAGAGATTCAGTCGGATCTCTGCCTCTGAGTGCTAGGATTAAAGGTGTGTGCCACCACTGCCTGGCCTCTGTTTAATCTAGTGGCTTGTTCTGTTCTCTGATCTTCAGGCAAAGTTTATTAGGGTACACAGTGAATCATCACAGCTTCTCTGACGGATGCTGTGGACCTGTGGCATTCACACATCAGAAAATAAATAAATTGTTGACTTTTGATTCATTACAGAATATCCCTTTTTTTAGTGACTTATTTATTTTTATTCTATGTGCATTGACATTTTGCCTTCTTGCATGTCTGTGTGAGGGTGTCGGATCTCCTGAAACTAGAACTACAGACAGTTGTGAGCTGCCATGTGGTGTCTGGGAATTGAACCTGGGTCCTCTGGAAAAGCAGCCAGTGCTCTTAACCGCTGAGCCATCTCTCCAGCCCCCACATAACAGAATATTCTTACCTTTGCTAAGACATGTAGGTAAGCTATTGGGATCTTTAAAACAAACAAACAAACAAACAAACAAACAAACAAACAAACAAACACAGCCATTGCTGCCTCTGACCACAAGACAATTCCTGTTCTGGGAGCAATGACTGCTATTGGTTCTTTCTGCCAGGAAGGGTGGTGTGAACGCTGCAGTCACCTTCATCTGTTGAAGATTCTCCATGTTAAGGACTAAGAGCAGATTAGGGGAGCTTGGTGTAACCCACCCCCATTTTTCACTCCCTGACTTTCTTTAGGCTAGCTTTCATAGCTTCTGCTGTGCTGAACTGAGTTCCCAGTTACACCATGGATACTGAATACAGTGTTCTTTTCCTCTGCTCTCTTTGACCTCTCTGAGGTGCCTGCTGTGATGGTCCCTTATTTGGTCTTCTTCCAGGACGCGATGCTGTTGCCTCTGGCTCACACTCCACTAATCTGTTAATATTGATCCCTCTTAAAGACGGTGTTTCTTCCTTACTCTCTATCTTGTGTTGTTTTCTTACATAATGTCCTCTTCTGAAGAGTCAACTCTTGTGCCCCCCCCCCCCCCCCCCCCCCCCCCCCCCCCCCCCCCCCGAGACAGAGTTTCTCTGTGTAGTTTTGGTGCCTGTCCTGGAACTCACTCTGTAGCCCAGGCTGGCCTCGAACTCACAGAGATCCGCCTGCCTCTGCCTCCCTAGTGCTGGGATTAAAGGCGTGAGCCACCGCTGCCCTTACCTGGCAGGGGAGATACCATGTTTACAAAGAGTCAACTCTTAACGGACTGTCGTCTATTTCAAACCCTCTCCTGAACTACACCCAGGATTTCTAACTGGTTGCTATTCGTTGTACAGCCATCGCATCATCTAGAGTTCAACAGCTTGGATGACCATCTCGCACTTTTCCTTAGACCCATGTGACACGTTTCCCTTACTGCTTAGTTTTTTTCTTCTAATTTCAGCAGCCCAGAAACCTTTGATTATGTCAGCATTTCAGCAAGTCCTGTTATTTTAGAACGACATGTAAAGAAAATGTATTCCTCTACTGCATAGATTTGCTAATTTAATTGCTTAATATTTCATCCAAATGAAACAAAATTGAAAATATCTGGTTGTATAACATTTGCTATAATCTTAACTATTACTAAGGGTTTTTGAGACAGTTTCTCTTTGTAGCTCTGCCTGTCCTGGAACTCTCTCTGTAGATCAGGCTGTCCTCAAGTTCAAAGAGATCCGCCTGCCTCTGCCTCCCGAGTGCTAGGATTAAAGGTGTGCGCCACCATGGCTCAACAATCTTAACTATTAGTAACAACATCTTTAATTCTCTTCAGTGGGATGAGTGACAGTTCTCTATTGAAAATAGGGAGATTGACTTTGTATACAGAAAATACCATTATATGTAGTTTTAGGACTGTATTTTAGAAAAAAAATATATAACTTTTTACAAATATATGTGTGTGTAGAAATATGAATCTGTAAAAGTAATAATTTGCACATGTCTACACTGACTGTATAGGTTACAGCAGGCGTGGCTCAGTGTCTTCTGTCATTTTTGCTGGTATTTTTTCTCACAAAGCCATTTTATCATTGAAGCTATAAGAGTTGTAGTTCTTATTGTGATTTTTCCAGATGCTTGGCACTCCTGTGCCATTGCACAAAGTCATTGCAAGTCAAAAAGAAATGATTTGCTTACAGCTCGAGTTGTTAGGAGAAGGGTTAACATCTTTGGATAGTTGTAGAAACAAGTACTTGAAGAGTCCGAGAGGAGAGAAAAACGTACAGAATTTTCGCAGGCATCACTGAAGCTTGACAGTTGTAGAAATTGCCCCCCCCCCCATCTGTCTAAGCAGCCTTCAGGTCCAGACTTTGGAATGGCCCAGTTAATGCCAGTCTCTTTCTGCTCCTTCTCTTGATGTTGAATATGCCCTTCTGACATTTTCTAGATAAATGTAAAAGGTTCAGTAATCCCCAGCTCTCCCAGTGTGCACCCCACCTGCGCATACACACACCAAACGAAACACCAAAATCCAACCTTGGAGGTTTCCTGAAGCAGTTCGCTTTTATAATTCACACTTCTTTTGAGACTGATTTTATTCATCGTCCTTTTGATGAATTTTGACTCTTTTGTTACACAGCGGTCACCTCAGTTGTTTAACGATTTACTTTACCTGTTCAGAGAATTGAGTTTTCTGGATCTTACAGCTATAGCTTGTATTGGTGTCAAGGTCAAAATCTTTTAATTTTATTGATGGAGCTGGTATTATAACCGGAGGGCCTCCCTCATGTTGTATATTTAAATCCTGTCATAGTGCCTAAAAACTGTCATGTCTTGGCTTCCCGTCCAGCAAATATTTTTATTAAATTCCTTGGATATATCTAGTTTACTTTTCCTTAGGAGAAATATTACAGAATACCACCAGCCTCATGATCACAAATAGATTGTTGCCATGGCAACCTGGCAGGGTTTTTTTTTTTTTAATATTAGAATTTTCTTGTTGAAGCAAAACTTATGACATTGGGGACCCTTTCCTGGTGGTGAAAACTTCCTGCTGTCTCTTAGAGTTGGAATTATGCTGGGTCCAGGCAGAGAACAGCTCTGAGTTAGGAAGCAAACAGTTCATTTACACACTTTGCTAATCAGTGGCTCTGTTACTATGTGAGGAGACCCATACTTTCTTCGCTGTAGACACACACTCTGCAGGCATTGTCTTTTCCACAGTCAGACACCAGTGAGACCAGTAAGAGCGTTGAAGTCTCATCTCTGTCTCTGGCATCGCAGAGCTTGGCTGCTTCCTCACTGCAGGAGGTCTTAGAATATTGCTTGGGGTCCCTGAGTCTGGTTTTCAGAGTTGTAAGCAGGAATATGAATCTCTGCCTTATGGGCTTGTTTTATTAAATTATTGCTTTTTATTTACAGAGAGCACAGCAATAGTAAATATTCAGCATATTGAATTTATGTCTCATCTCACTTAACCTCCATAAGTAACTGTCTGACGTTTGTTACCAGTTGCTGTGACAAAATACACCAGCAAAAGCAACTTAGAGGACAGAGGGTCATTGCAGTTCACAATCCGAGCTTCCAGCTCATTGTTAGGGGGAGTCAAGGTGGCAAGAACTCGCAGAGGCGTCCATAGTCAGAGCAGAGGGGACAGTCACAGAGGCGTCCATAGTCAGAGCAGAGGGGACAGTCACAGAGGCGTCCATAGTCAGGGCAGAGGGGACGGTCACAGAGGCGTCCATAGTCATGGCAGAGGGGATGGTCACAGAGAGGATGGTCACAGAGGTGTCCATAGTCAGAGCAGTGGGGACGGTCACAGAGGTGTCCATAGTCAGGGCAGAGGGGACGGTCACAGAGAGGACGGTCACAGAGGTGTCCATAGTCAGGGCAGAGGGGACGGTCACAGAGGTGTCCATAGTCAGAGCAGAGGGGATGGTCACAGAGGCGTCCATAGTCAGAGCAGAGGGGATGGTCACAGAGGCGTCCATAGTCAGAGCAGAGGGGACGGTCACAGAGGCGTCCATAGTCAGAGCAGAGGGGACAGTCACAGAGGCGTCCATAGTCAGGGCAGAGGGTCAGTCACAGAGGCTATGTCTATAGTCAAAGCAGAGCGTCAGTCACAGAGGCTATGTCCATAGTCAGAGCAGAGAGGATGGTACGTACATGCTTGTTCTTAGTTCCATCTCTCCACGCTTACGCAGGTCAGGATATCCTTCTCAGGGAATGGTACTGTCCACAGCTAAGATGGGGGTTTCAACATCTTTGAACTTAATCCGACAGCTCCCCACAGACATACCCATAGGCCGACCCTATCTAGACAATCCTTCACTGAGCGTCTCTTTTTAGGGGATTTTAGAGTATGTCAAGTTGACAGTTAAAACTAACCATCTCAATAACAATACGAAAGGCACAGCATTTTCGGCTTACTTGTGAAGATGTTTATGGGGGATAGCTAAACCAATTCGTCCACATCATAGTTACTCACTCAATGCCCTTCTGGGGGCAGACTTTCCAGGGACAGATCTGGGCATGAAATGAAGAATTGAGAACTTAAAACAGCATTGATGCTAACTGATGCTGTTACAGTAAAAGTGAAGAGAGCCATGGACACCAACCTTTGGGGGCTGTTGATATGTCTCTGGGACTGACGTGGTCAAAGTGCTTCTGTTGCAAATATAGATGTGAGTTCAGGTCCTCAGAACCCATGTAATGCAGGATGGGTGTGGTAGTCCACTTTTAATTCCACCCAAAAGTTGGGGGTCAGGGGATCAAGCTGACTAGTGGGACTAACCATATCCATGAGCTCTGGGTTTGATTGACTCTGCTTCAGTGTATGAAGTAGAAGAACTATGGAGGATGTCTTCTGACATTAGCCTTGAGCTTTCATGTGCATGCCCACACGTGACTTGCACATGAACCCACACTATGCCCATACATGTACAAACATTCACCATACATGCACAACTCCTCCCCACCCCATACACACACAGAAAAAGAAAGACAACAAACCATTGAGCAGGAATGCTTAAAAAGCAAAATTGAGAAAGAGAGGATAGCAAAGATGATTGAGGTACATCTAGAGAGAGAGCAACTGAGCAATGCTCCAAGGAGGTCAACAGTTCCAAGTGCCATAGAGGTCACCAGCGATGAGGACTGCAAAATGTCAGTTGAGCTGGTTGTAAGGAATCATGTGTTGATCTCTGCTTCAGCACCTCAGTGTGATGAATGCTGGACCTTTGTGAGAAAGCTGTCTAGGAATGGATGAAAAGACTAAGGCGTTAGTTGGAAGGCCAACATAGAGTTCTTGCATTTTGGTAGTGTCTCTTAAAGAGACTGAGTAGGTGAACCAATACCAATAAAACGTTAACAATGAGTGGATGAGAGGGATATTAGCGATGAAGTGAGAGTTCTGAGAAGTTGACAGCAAGGGGGTCAGTTGTGAGTCCCAGGATAGACACTTCGCTGGAGTCGGCTGTGGGCCGATTCCTGTGAGGGCCGTTCCCTGTGAGGGCTGTTTCCTGTGTGGGCTGGCCAGCTTCCTGGAGTAGTCTCATTGGAAGGACAGCCATTTAGCTCCATGTCTGCATTATGTCACTTAGAGCCCACAGCCCTCTAGTTTTGCCTTTTGATAATGCCTGAAGTCAGTTTAATAAAAAGTGCACACCCATCCTACTTCCTGTAAAGCAGCCCCCCAAAAATCTCAGATCCGTCAAGGGACCAGCAAATCTGCAAAATACATTTATCAGGGAGGTGAAGTTGGAGAAGCACATGATTTGTTGAATAAACTGTGTGAGCAACTCACACAGTCGATGGGTATCCTCCATACTCTGAGTCCTAGGAGGAGGCGTTCTCCAGGTTGGGGGGACCCACAATGTTAGGGGATAGTGGTATTAACTAGCCTAGGGATTCCTAAAATCATCTTGGTGAGGTTGCAATTACCATCATATATGCAAGAGTACCATGAATGCTTCACTTTTGATTTTTAAAAATAATGCAGGGACCCAAACCAACTCGGAGAGGAAAGGGTTTGTTTTGCTTGTAGTTTACAGTTCATCATCAGAAGTCAGGGCTGGATCTCAAAGGAACCTGGCCAGAGACAGGAACCAAAGCAGAGACCTAGAGAAGGCAGGCTCTCTACTGTCCTGCTGTCCATGCCTTGCTCAGTTTCATTTCTTGTACAGCCCAGGACCACCTGCCCAGGGGCAGTCCTACTCACAGGGCTGGGCTCTCCCACATCATTCCTTCATGAAGGCGATGCCCTGCAGACTTGCCCACTAAGTGGAGGTTCCTTCTTCCCAGATGACCCCAGCTTTTTCAAATTGACAAAAGCTAGCCAGCACAAGTGGTTTTTATTTAATTTGTAGTGGGATTGAACCACAGTCCTCTGGCATGCTAAGCGTTCTCTCTGCCACTAAGTTACACTCCCAGCCCCATACAGTCCTTTTGTAGTACAGATGTGATAACAGAGGTGGACCTTCATCCATCTGATGTGAGGTGGTTTCAGATTAGCGTTTGGGATCCTCCTTGTTATTATCTGCAGTTTCCCAACTCAGGCATCTGTTTTCAATCTTCTACGTTTTCTTTTGTGGTGCCAGGGATTAAACCCTTGTGATTTGTATGAGCTAGGAAAGCGCTCTACCTCTGATTTATACATCCAGCCACGAATCTTTATTTTTCTTTCATTTAAAAAATTTAATTAATTCTTTTCTTTTCTTTCTTTCTTTTTTTGTTCCCAATACGTCCTGATCACAGTTTCCCCTCCCTTCACTCCTCCCAGCCAGCCTCATCTCCCGTCTCCCCCAGATCTGCTCCTCCTCCATTTCCCTTCAGAAAAGTGCAGACCTGCCATTGATATCCGCTGAACATGGCATAACAAGATATAACGAGACTAGGCACAAACCCTCATATCAAGGCTGAGCTGAGGCAACACAGTGGGAGGCGAAGGGTACCAAGTGCAGGCAAAGGAATCAGACACCTCCTACTCCCACTGGACCCACACAAACAGCAAGCTAACAGCCATAACACATGTGCCGAGGACCTAGCTCAGACCCACGCAAGCTCCGTGATCGCTGCTTCAGTCTCTGTGAGCCCTGCTTAGTTGATTCTGTGGGCTGTGTTCTCCTGGTGCCCTCGATCTCTCTGCCAGGCATGAATCTGAACTCTTACTCACAGCTAAGATGATCATCTTGGAAGTGGTTATGTGCGGACTTAAGTGCATTTCTGCCGGCCGCCATCCCACATTCCTGGCCTAATGCCTGTATATCATTTGCTCAGTTCTTTGTGTTGCTTTCTGTTGTACGTTTCTGTTTTGACATGGCTCTTCTGCCCTCGAATGCTTTCAAGGAATGGGCTTCCGATACCTGTTCCTGGTACTTTAAGGGAAGGTTGTAATGTGTCATGCTTTCACTGTGTCAGTGGTTTAGTGAAGCATATGTCTACAAAAATTATATTGTGCTGTGCTGAGTGATGGGAGCGTTGGAGTGGGTTTTTATTAGCAATATATTTGCCCATATAGTGATCATATCTTTTTTAATAGGTGACAGTTATAGTAAGTTTAAGATACAGACATATTGGATTGGTTGTGGGAGGTAGAAGTGCTTCCTTTACTACCTACATGCGTGATAATCAAATTCATTTTTTCCTAAGACCAATATTTCTTTCTTTCCATTGTAATTAGGTTCCTCATTCTGCAAGTTAATTATGATTATAAATATTGAATGCTTGGCATGTTTTCTCAAGTATGAAAATAAAAGCTTATACTTAATGTGTAAACTCAGCTGTATATAGGTCCAGGCATATGGTTGCTTGTGTTTTCTAAATCATGGGGGCCTTTTGTTGTTGTTGTTACAAATGTGCTCAAAGGGCTCCCAGGTCAATTCTTTTTCTGTTCTTTATAAATAAAAGAAATACATTTTTTAAGTTCAAAAATTGATAATTTAAGACATTACTCGATTGGACCTTTATTTGAAGGTCTGCATATAATCTCAGTTTGCTCAGTTGCCCATGGTCTCTAAACGTTTGGTCTAGTATTCCTGGCTAAAAGCCAGCAACAAATTATACTTTCTATGCAATTCTTAGCTCCTCTCTCCCTTCTTGGAGCATGATCTACAAAATGTACTTATAAGACATCAAATTTGAATTGCAAATTTGTGAGTGGATATCATCTTACAAGTAGCCAGGAAACCAACCGAGAGGGAACAATTCTCCCATTTGTCAGCAAGCTGTCTGCATAATTTGTAACTGATGTTCAACTTGACCATGCAGTCATCAGTGTTTTGTAGATTTGTAAATAATGGCGTCCTTCAGCCTTTCTTTTCTCTTTATTAACCAACACCCACATATTTTCTCTTTTACTTAAAGCAAAACTTGTTTTCGAATCAAAGGTGGTACAAGATCTGCAGTTCAAGTACTCCTGAGACCAAGGCAGGAGTGCCGTTAGGTTCGAGGGCAGCCTGGGCTATGCAGCCCGAAGGCTGTCTTAGCAAACCAGTTTCTACAAACAAACAACAAAGCCTCCTTACCTGTATTGCTGCAAACTAGCAAATGGCCGGTACATATCACTTTCTGTTGTGGAAAATTGGCCTGTTATAAAAGATGCACATAATGCCAGGAGTTCTCTTCAGAAGTTTGTAGCTGTTGACCAAGGTGTCGGTGTGATAAATTCTCAAGAGTATCTATGTCTAATTTTTTTTGTTTTTGTTTTTATTTTATGAGACAGGGTTTCTCTGTGTAGCTTTAGAGCCTGTCCTGGAGCTCACTCTGTAGACCAGGCTGGTCTCGAACTCAGAGATCTGCCTGTCTCTGCCTCCCAAGTGCTGGGATTGAAGGCATGTGCCACCACCGCCTGGCACCTAAATCTAATTTTTTGTTTGCTTCAGAACACAGCTAGATCATGCTGGGAAAGGAGAAAGAGATGTTGTGGGTGTAGGTTGGTCAGGTATGTATGTATTCTTTACATTCTTTTTTTTTTTTTTTTTTTTTTTTTTTGGTTTTTCTGTAGACCAGGCTGGCCTCAAACTCACAGAGATTCCCCGGCTCTGCCTCCTGAGTGCTGGGATTAAAGGCGTGCACCACCACTGCCCGACTTCTTTACATTCTCTTACTGTCGTAGGAGGCCTGGGTGATGTCATTCCTCTTGTCTTGCCGCTTGCTGTTTATAATTGGTGGTTGGAAAACTAAAATCCAGACAATTGTTTAAAAAAAGTGTATGAAGGATTGCCCAGTGACTGTGACCTTCACAGTGAGTTGATGTGTCTAACATTCTCATATTCGGAAGCCAAGCTTCACTTTGTAAGCCCAGTTTTGCGTTTGGATAAATTAATGTTTTTACAGGTAGATTCCACTTATGAGGAACCTTCCTTTAGAGGAATTCTAGAGAGTCAATAATGTAAGACTCTCTCTCCCAATAGCTTTGGCTGGAGAACTCTGAGCTCTTCCCTTAGCTTCTGAAATGGGAATAGAAGCAAAACCAGAAAGAGAAACATATAGTTCATATATAAGTTTTTCTATTATAGTGACACCAGAAAATTCAGGTAGCTATGTTTAAATTCATTTATTTAGTTTTTGAGACATGATTTGCCGTGTGGTCCTGTCTATTCTGGAGCACATTCATTATTTAGTATGTAGCCAGGCAGACCTAGAACTTGTAGTGATTCCCCCGAGTATTGAGATCATCAGTGTGTACCATCACACCTGGCTTAATATCATTTTATTGTTTTGGGATTATATCTAGGGACATGTGTATATACTAGGCAAATGCTCTACCACAGAGATATACACAGCTCCTCTTTTAACACTTTTAATGAGTGAAAAGGACTGTTAGTAAAAGAAGAAAACTACAGAATATGGCGGGGTGGGGGTGGGTGTGGGTGGGGAGGCTTCTCTTTTCTTTTGTTGGGAAACTTTTATACCCTGTCCAGGTTATCTCCATTTTCATCATAATATAGTCACTTCACTGTGCTGCTTTTTCTTCTATAGCCCTGTGTGTGTGTGTGTGTGTGTGTGTGTGTGTGTGTGTGTGTGTGTGTGTAAATACATGCATTTGTGTATGCATGTGGGTGCACATGTGTTCATGTATGTGTGGAGGCCCAAATGTGATGTCTAGTGTTTTTCCTCAGTCAATGGGTCAATCTCCACTTTATTTATTGAGGCAGGATCTCTCACTGAACCTGGAGGTCACCAGTTCTGTTTGGCCCAGTTTAGCCAGTGTGCCCCAGAGATTCCATGTCTGCTTACATGCTGGGATTGTGGAGGCTGCCAAGCCTTCCTAAGTGTTTATGTGGGTTCTGCAGATCCACATGGTCTTCAGCTGGTGTGACAAATGTTTCACCTTCTGCACCTATACTTTTAAACGACATCCAAAGTTCCTGTACAGGAGAGCGGACCTCACTCTGTCACCATGGGTTGGGTTCCTTTGGGTCTGTGTACTTCATTGTGCTAAGTCACGATTGTCACATTCTGTCCTTCAAACACCCACACAATTATGACGGTAAATAAACAAGTGACTCTCACTGTCTACCTTGATAGTTTGGGAATTTCCCTGCATTCTTGGAGTTGTATATGGTCCTTACTAAGGGACTCTTCTGTCTAAGGAATGACCTGGCATTACCGTGGATTACTGCTGTCGACTCTGTAAGTGAATCCACAGCCACTTTCAGAATCCTGGCCACTAGTAATATGACAGTCACATGTGGTGGTATTTTACCTGTACTGAAATGTGATTTTAATTGTATGTTAATAAATAAAGTTGTCTGGGGGTCAGAGCTATTGGAGCCATAGCAAGTGCGTGGCGGCGGTGGCGCACACCTTTAAGGACCTGGAGGGCGATACATACAGGCAGTGATGAGGCAGTCACATGTTTGGGTTTACAACCAATGAGAAGACAAAAAAGAAAGACTATAAAGACATACACACACAGGAAGTAGGTCCCTTTTCGGAGAGCTCTCTTGGCTGGAGAGGATCCCTGAATCAGGAAGGGTGAGGCTCTTAGCTCTGACCTCTTGGCTTTCTTCTCTGAATTGGCTCTGTGTTTCTTATTTAATAAGACCGTTGGTTACATCTACAGTCACAGGCTTTCTGTTTTTCTTTCTTTAAGAAAAAACCAACAAAAAAGCACAAGCAAATAAAAACAACCAACCAACAATACCCAAAACAGACAGACAGTCAAATAGACACACACACAAATGGAGTACACACAGATTGTGCAGACACACACCAAATCAAAATGAGTGCATTTAAATTATTACTTATCTTATAATTTAGGGCCAATATTCCCCAAAGATCTGTAACTACTTTTTTTTGAGACAAAGTAGACCAAGCTGGCCTCAGACTCAGACCTCACTCTGCCTCTGCCTCATGCATGATGGGGTTAAAAGTGTGAGCCATCACACCTGGTTACAGCTACATTATTAATGGAGGTCAGGGGAAAAACTTTTCTCATTTGAATTTGGAGTCTGAAAGTTTGATTATCACACATTAGCAGGCAGCAGACCAACTCTTTAGTCAACAAAAAAGAGGTTTCTGCCATTTGCTAGGTCCTGAATCACGTGACTATTACAGAGATTAGTCAAGACAGTGTCTCGGCATCCACATTTTTATTGATCGTTACTACAAACAAATTTCTAAAAGAGATTTTGCCCAGTTATCCAGGGAATAATAGACAAAAGGACTAATTTTCTCAGAGTTTGAGTACAGAACATCTGTCATGATTTTCATACTTAGAAATTGGCGTTGTGTGAAAACTTGGGCAAATAATTTGTATGGCAAATTTTAAATAAATTTGAAATCTAAGACAACGGAAAAAATCCTTGCTTTTAAGAGACATTGACAGGAGTAGTATGGCGATTTGTGAGTATTAGATTCTTTTTGAAAGTGCTAGCATGTGCCAGAAGCAAGATTTGATTATCATCCTTTATTAAGCTGTGTGTGGGGGAGGAGGAGAAGGGAGGGGTGAGAAAGAGCGAGCTAGAGAGAGCACGCTTTGCCTTGGAGTCAGAGTCCTCAGAGACTGGAAATTTATCTCAGTGTTCATGACATCCGGAGTCTACCTTAATGACCTGGTGACTCTCAGAGCACCGAGGGTGCTGCTGACTTTGGGAGGATCCCGAGCAAGGTGCTTTCTTTGTTCTGCATCTGCTGCATCTGCAGCATATGCCAGATGCTAGACGCGGAAGTGCTGCGGCACCTGCCTGTTGGGAGATCTTAATCTAACCGCTGAAGTAGCTGATCTGCCGCATGTGACAGTCCTGTGTGCCCCTGCCATTGATGCTGGCACTGAGGAAGGGCTCACAGGTGACACTGAATGCACTCTCCTAAGAATTCATGAGTCTTTTTTTTTCCTGAGTCAATTTATTTTTTTGCCTTCTTTAATTTTTCTCCTCATTGATTTGCTCTTTTAACTACTTTGGATGTGCTAAGCTTAAACATTTGATTTTATGGAATGTAAATGCACTGCATTTTGTCATTTTCAAATCAGCTTTGGGAGCTGGATGGTTACTGACCCTGAAGGTTGCACATAGGTCACAGTTAAAATGGGGCCTGAAACATGGACTTGGCAGTGGTTTTTGTTTATGACTCGATTGTGTGTATCGTGGGGGATATAAAATTTAACAGTGTGACAAGCAGGGATCCTAATAGGTTTCTGTGAGAGCTGTAGGTTGAAGTAGAAATGGTCTTGGGCTTTTGATGTTGTCGGTATGGCAATTAGATTTTTGTCTGATCTCACAGGAGAAGCAAGTGCCGTTAAGGGACCTGCTGGGCAGAATAGTTGAAGTTGGTTGCCTTGAGGATTAATGTGTAGGTGTATATAGTGAGAGCTCCATCTACTGGGCGAGCAAAGAAGGCCTTCCTGTGGTGCTGATGAGGCGGGGAGGAAGGCACGATGACACATTTAACCCAGTTGAAGCCCAGTTTAGCTAGTGTAAGGCCTCCAAGTTCCTGTGGAGTGAGAGCCAAAGGTGAAGAACTGGCGGGAGGGGGCAGGGCAGGACAATGTGGTAATAACTGCAGCATCTCAGCTTGTCACACACTAATGCTGGGGGCGCTGCACTCAGCCCTTTGTGGGGTTCCTGGAATCTTACTTATTCTAAATAGGAAGGCAAATGACTTGCTACAAGCAACAGGTGACCTTGATATGTGTCCCAGGCTGGCCTTGAGCTCTTATCCACCTGCTTCCATCTTCCAAGTGCTGGGATCACAGGTATGTGCCACCACTAGTGACTTGATTTGTTACAGTCCTCAGGAGTGAGTGTTCAGTGAGGTTTGTTTGGCACAGCAGAGTCTAATAGAGGAAGTATTGACAGTCCTGGGATTCTGGGCCTATTTATTCTTTTGGGTCCAGAAATCAGAGTGCTCATTTTCTTTAGATAGTTAACAATGGACACAAACCAGATTGATTTATGGTATTTTTCTTAGTGGCATTTGTTGATTGTTTAGCAATTTTAGTCGTGAATACCATCTTTACCATTTTTCTCATAACATATGTTGGAACAGACGTCTCGTCTGCTAGAAGCAGTATTCAAAATGCTTACATAACAATAATGGGGATACAGAAATCATCTGCTGCCAATCAAGGAATTCAGCCACTGTACCTCATTTATCTTCATCTGTCTGAAGTTCTGAGAAAAAAAGATGCTGAGCATAAAACAAGGTAAGAAAAAGACACAAAAAACCAAAACAGAAGCAAAACCAAAGAAGTCCACATGTGTTTTTTTTTGTTTGCTTTTATTTTATTCTTTGTTTTTGCATTGAGATTTGAGATCTCTGCATTGTGTTGTGTTCAGTGTGTTGCTTGGTCTGCAAAACTGGTTCCACATGCTCTCCACCTTGCAGAAACATCTTCCGGGCAGTTCACTTTGTAGTCATCGTACAAAATCAGAACAGAATTCACACGCTGCTTCCTCCTCCCTGTCTCCTCTTCCTCTTAGCACATGGCAGGTTGACACTCGAAAGTGTCCTTGTCCACTGATGATGGAGTCCATGTGCTGTTTGATTCTGAGCTGTTGAGTAGGAATCGAGCCTCTAGAGCATTGGTCTCAGCCTTCCTA
Source organism: Peromyscus californicus insignis (assembly GCF_007827085.1). NCBI lineage: Eukaryota > Metazoa > Chordata > Mammalia > Rodentia > Cricetidae > Peromyscus > Peromyscus californicus. The sequence continues at coordinate 63,907,053 of NW_026294436.1, read as the reverse complement.
ATGCTGTGACCTTTTAATACAGCTCTTCGTGTTGTGGTGACCCCTCAACCGTAAAACTATTTTCATTGCTACTTCATAACTGTAATTTTACTGCTGTTATGAATCGTAATGTAAATATCTGATATGCGACCCCCGTGAAAAGGCCATTGGACCCACAAGTGGGCTGCAAACTACATGTTGAGAACCTTTGTTCTAGAGCATTCTGTTCATGTCATGGGGCCTCTCCTATGTAGTAGGCACAAAGGAGTCCATGTTCAGGAGTCAAAGCCTTTTCCTTCCTTTTCCTTCTATAATGCTTTAGCCCAGGATGTGAACAGTATGCATCAAGTTGCAACATTAGTCTCTGCAAGCAGTTTTTTGAATATTTACTACTTACCAGGCTATGCTCTAGATTTGGGGAATACAAAGATAACAGTGGCATAATTCCTCACGGTCAAGGCGCTCAACTTTCATGGAGAGAAATACTTGTTTAAACTAAAATCATTGCAGTGTGTTGTCATCAGCTCAGAATCACGATTTCCTATTCCATGCAACTAGCATGAGCATAGAAGGCATCATCCGTGGGAGCTCTGCAGCAGTTCATGGAAAGGTCCCTGCCAGTATCTGACACGCAATAGGCTGTCAAAAAGAGCAGCCACTTTTAGTCATAAAAACTAAAGAGAAAAATACATTGGGGGTTGGTTCAGGGCTGAAGTTCAGGTAACCGGAATCCACTAAGGCCTCTCGTGCCATTGTGCCATTCCATCCATCCTTTGCCGTAAATTAATTCTGAAGTGTGCTCTTGTGACTCGCAGATGCTGTGAGCACCTACCCGCAGGGCAGGTGTAGTGCTCTTAAACATCTCTTCTTCATTTGATCTTTCAGGAACCCGTGAATGTTCGTTGAGTTAACAAAATCCTGGGGTGAATTGGTGGTTATTGAAACATTCCTGTGGAATGGCAGTGTGACCTTAGTCACGGGGGTCTCCGGAGTAAAGGATCCTTTTGTTGGCATCGCTCTACTAGCCGTCCTTTCCTGAAGTCTTTGTTTGATCAAATGCAGGCTCAACTGTGGCCTGTAGTTAGGTATTGTGGGGCCTAATAAGTGTACAAACAGTAAAGACGAGGCCAGCAGGGGTCAGTTTAATACCAAGTTAAGCAGTGAGCAGTTTTATTTCTTTGTAAAGTGCAGGGAGAATAGAAAATAGCACACACACAAATACAAACTTTTATTAAACTCCAAGCTACACCAGAAGATTGTTAAAAAACATAGAGAGAGATCTTCATCAAATTTTTCCTGGCTGACGAGGCAGTTCCAGAAGATAAACTGTAGCATGCAAAAGCTTTAGCTCTTGATTCTGACATGTTGGTCCAATACTTTGAGCTAAGTTTACTTTTCACAGTTCGTGTTGATGTATGCTAGAAGAATCAGGAAATGTGATATGCATTTATTTGACCTTAGCTACTAGGTAGGCTTTGTAAAATACTTTATGTCCCTTCCCCCTGTAGCTGGCTGCAAGATGAACTGGCATTAGTTATAGTTTGCGTGTGAAATGTCAGTATCTCATAGCTTATATATGAGACTGGACATGAAATGATTACTTCTGGCTACTAATCTTCAAGAGAAATAGCCTCCAGCCACTATATATATTGCCTTGTTATCTTTGTGGGTTTGCATGGCCTTTTCTTTGCAACCTAGATGTATGGGCTTGGCATTTGTAAGACTAGGATCTCAAGTACTAAAAATTGAGTGTGTGTTGGACTCCATAATTATCCATGTAGTTACTTGCTGGTGATAAGCACTCTCAGCAGATAAATATTGCCTTGATGCCTTGGTTTCCTTTTCCCCAGACTAGTAGCTTCTTGCCTTGTGCTGTTTAGGGGACCCTTGATATACTGAACACCACATCCATCCAAACACGTATCCAAGATATTGGGGAAAAATTACATCTGTACTATGCACAAATATTTTTCTTGACACTACTTAAAAATGCAACAGTGATTGACATCACATTTATACTGTATCTGCTATCGTAAGTAATCTAGAGATTATTTACAGTGGGTGCCAATCATATAAGGGATTTGGAGCATCCCTGGAGTCTGGTATCTGTGAGAGGTTCTGAACCCATTCCAAAGGATGATTATAATTGTTCACCTAAAGATCTTTATGTAAAGGGTCTATGGAGAATAATAGATAGTCAGACCGAAGATAAACTTGGAGGATCCTGAAGTCGCTGTTTCATGGAGCAGCTGTGTGATGGGTTTTGTGGTGGGTTTTGCACAGGACTGCCCCATCAGAACACTCCAGACTTCCTATGTCATTCCTTTCCCATGACCCAGCACTGCTGGCTGTCTCCTTTCTGTCTCCATGTTTGAGTTGACTGATAAATAGGTTATAGATGCCTTTGTCTTGCATCTGACTTCTCATTAGCTGTTCAGTACAACCCAGTGCATAAAAGGACTCTTCTTTCATCCTGGCTTTTGGGGGAGTCATGTCCACTAAGGCCATGTGTAGCCACAGAAGATGTGTCTTTCCATACAGGAACAGGACTCTGTCTTTAAAGGGATGCTGGGACTGTGTTTCCCATAGTACTCTTGGGACTACTGGGAAGTCTATGGTTCATGTATAGAAACCTGGAAAATTCTGGGCTGATGAAAGTGGCCTGTTTGTGGTCAGGAAGGACCACGTAGCAGCATTATTTTTTGAAGTAAGATGTGGCTGTATGGTCTTGGCAGTTGATACATAGCTCTGACTGGTCATTGTGTTCTGAAAATGCTTACTGGATTTGGTAAATGAAGCCTTTTCTGTTTCACCACTTAAGTATCCTTTGTCTGTATTAATTTTCTTTGGTGCAGAACGCATCATCACAAATCCATTACATTAAAACAACATATATTTACCATATCTCAGTTTCTAAGGATGAGGATCCATGCTTAGCTGGATCTTGTGGTGAAGGTGTCACAGGCCTCTCATCAAGCTGTAACCTGGGCCGAATTCATCTGCGAACTGGAGAAGGATCTGCTTCCAGACTCCCTTGGGATGTTGGGAGCATATATTTTCTTATGTAAGTAGGACTCAAGGACCTATATTCTTGATTTTTTTTTTTTTTGAGATATGGTCTCCATGTATGTCAGGCCTGCCTTGGGCTCACCTGTACAACCTTCTCAATGCTGTAGTTGCAGGTGCTGGAGACTACCCACGGCTTAGACTGTCTCTTTCTCCCTTCCCATCTCTTCCCTTCCATTCTCTTCCCTTGCTCCCCCTCTCCCCCAGCCTTCTCTGTTTTCTTGGTGCTTGTGATCAACTTTAGACCTAATACATGGTAGACAACATTTACCACTGAGCTGCACCCTTAGCTCCTGGCTTTTTGCTGGCTGAAGTCCACTCAGTTGCCAGATATCTCTGTGTTGTTCTTTGTCCTGTGGTTTTCCCCACATGGTCGTTTACGTGAGTAGTCAGCCAGGAAGGTCTGTGATACAAGTCTTCTAGGACGACAGAGTTTTATGCACTGTATCATTATCACAGGAGTGACATAAGCTTTGTCATATATTGTTGGAGATAAGTACATCGCAGATTCTGCTCACACTCCAGGGATGGGATTGCACAGGGCATGGACACTGAGAGGAGGCAGGAATCACAGTGGGTAGTACCCTGGTGAATGAATACACACACACACACACACACACACACACACACACACACACACACACACACACACTGCCATGCTGCACATGCCTCAGCTATGTCAAGAAAAATGAAGCAAGCAGGAGAGTTTGGGAAAGGAGATTAAGCAGCAGCAGAGTGACCCATAGAGGATACTGTCCCTGGGTTTCCCATGGCGGCATTTCTAGTCTTCCCGGCTCCAAAAATGTCTTAGTTGTTGGTGCTCACTTACCTCTGTTTGCTGTTTCACTTTCTGAAGATTCCTGTTGTCGTGGTGCCTTTGTCTTTTAGTAAATTTAACTGTATAGTTAGATGGGCAGGTGAATGTATATACTCATGTCACTAACCATGACCACCACCGCCAATAGCTAGAACAGCGGTTCTCAACCTGTAGGTCTCAACTTCTTTGAGAGTCGAATGACCCCTTCAGCAGGGGTCACCTAAGACCATTGGAAACCATAGATAGTTACATTAAGATTCATAACAGTAGAAAAATTACAGTTATGAAGTAGCAACAAAAATAATTTTATGGTTGGGGGTCACCACAGAATAAGGAACTAGATTAAAGGGTCACAGCATTAGGAAGGTTGAAAACCACTGATCTAGAATATTCAATCACTCCAAAATTTCCAGATCTCTTTCCAGTGACAATCCTTCTATACCTGGCTGTAATAACCATTGATCTGCGTTGGGCTTGTAGATTAATTAACTTGCTTTTGGATCTCTGGTCTGATATATCACTTCATATAATGACCTTTTAAGGTTTGTCCCCATTGGTGTTTGTGTCCTTCTGTTGCACAGTGGCAATTGTATGGGTATGACACAGCTTGTTTATCTTGTCACCTGTCAGTGAACCTTTGTGTTCTGGAGAGTGATTGGGAACTGTGACCAAAGCTGCTGTGCATATTCAGGCACAAGTCTTTGTGTGGACATATGGCTTATTGCTCTCACATAAATACCAGTAATGAAGTTACTGGGTCATATAATAAGTGTATTTTTCAATGAACAGGATGGTGCCAAATTATTTTCCAACATGATTATGCTATTTTGCATTCCCACCTGCAGCATGTGAAGTTGCCAAGTCTTCCTCTCCTTCATCGACACTTCATATAGTCTCTCTTTTTAATTTCACCCCATGGAACATGTGAGAAGTGATGGCTTGTGATGGTTTCAGTTTGCGTCTTAGCCCCATTTCTCCCTTTTCTTTCTTCTTCCTACTCTAAGCTTTGAAACTATTCCTGGGATCCCCATGTGCTTGCTCTATTACTGAGCTATTCCTTCAGTCTTAGTTTGTGTTTCATGATAATAAATGCTGTCAAGCATTTTTTATAGACCTTTTGGCCTTTTATATATCTTCTTTCTTGAAACATTGCAATCCCTTTAAAGCAGTCCAAACTGGATGGATTATATCAGCTGTTTATATTCAAAAAAGGGCACTGTCTTTTATATGTAATTCGTCACATATTAAATGAATGAACATACATTAGGCAGCCACCAGATACTAATTGCTTTATGCACATTGAGTGGTATACATATCTTCATATCACTCGTATGAGATTAATGATATAATTATTCCCACTTTATGGATGGAAAATCGAGACCTGGAGACACTGAGTAACTTCCCTGGTGTGATCAGGCCAATAAAGAATGGAGTTAGTATTTAAACTTGGATGTCTGACTTCATGTATATGTTCTAGTGCAGGACAAGGTAAAGCACATCTCTGTTACACCAGCAGAGCTGAGCAGTTGCAGTGGGGATGTCCTGGTCTATACAATCCTTTTGCTGACTCCTGTTATTGCCATCCTGCTGTGTCCTCACTGGATCTGCAGCGCTGCCTGACTGTAGGAGAGGGACCCTCTGAACACAGTAGCTCAGGTTCTCAGAAGCCTCTTCTACAACAGTAGACTTTTCTTAAAATAAGTAAATGGTGACTAAACTCTTCCAACGTAAACAAAGAGTGAAAACTTAGATGGCAGTAGCATCTCCAGGTGGTTGAGCTTTAGAAGGAACTTTCTGTGTAAGTGTGGGGCATATTCACACATGCCCTGTTATGTACTCCAGTGCTGCGCTCAGAAGTCCTCTGTGCCTGTGGCTTAGCATTTCAGGGGAGTCATTTGAAAACCTGAAGCCTGGTCTGTACAGAGACAAAGGAACAGATTGAGACATTAGCGATCAGTGCTCTCTGCCGATTTGGTTGACTTTCACACTGCTGTGTCCGTGATGAGGCATTTTATTTCATAGGTTTATAGGCTACTCAATAAAACTTAGATGAGTTTGGACTGGTTGGAGGGACCCTGTGCTTGAATTAGTGAAAATCTTGAGTTACACAATTTCAAAAAGTCACAGAGTTGCTTTCAATTATGTACAATAATTTAGTTTTTTTTTAAGTGCACGGAACGAATGTGAACATTTGGAGAATGGAGTCCATGGGGTTCAGCAACAGTGGCTTGAAGCAAAACTCCAGAATAAAACATTGGGTTGAATGTCAGTGTGCCCACATCAGTGTTTTTTATTACACGACTCATTCTTTCTATAAAAGTCAGGCATTGTGAGAAGTCCAGATGTGAAGCTTAGAATAATAAAGCCAGAGAAAGAATACATCAGAGATTTGTAAAACCCAGTTAATATGGAAGTAATTAACTATGGGAATCATGGTATGTTCTTTGACAATAACCTTGAAACTTCATTATTGTGTCTAATGACTCATAGTACCCATAAAAAAGAAAGGGGAAAAATATGCTTTCAGGCAGGGTCTGAAGAAGTTTTGGGGTTTTTCTATTTTTTGACTTGCACACACAGGAGTGTTCTAGTGCAGTATTATGAGCTGAAGAAAAGCATGGCACTACTTGGAGGAAGGTTTAACTGTAAAACTTCATATAACAAATTACTATAAGTGAGCAAGTTTTCTTACTTTACAAAAAGACACAAATACAAAGCTACCAGAAGAAGAGAATTAATATTAATAATAATAATAAAAACCTACAGAATGATAAATGAAATCAAAACAGAAAAACACTAGGAAAAGTGAGTGCAACCAAATGGTAGAGCTTTGAAAAAAGTCAACATGGCTGACCCATTGAAAAAAGTCAACACAGCTGACCCATTGACTCCATTGAGGAGAGGGGAGGAAGAGGGGAGGAGAGAGGAACGGGCAAGGGCGAGTGAGGGATCTGGCTCAAATTATTAAGTTAAATGAAAGTGGGAATATTACTGCTTATTATAAATGGCAAAGATTATAAAAGGATCCTGTGAACCAATCCTTTGTCAAGAAATTAGGTACCTGGCTGCAATTGATGAATTCCCAGAACCAAACAAAAAATACGTACTTTTACTAAACATGAAGAAATAGAAAACTTGAATAGAATAATTAATGTGGAAAGTCAATTTATAAAAGGTATCTCCCAACCAAGAAAGTCTCTAGTTAGGTAGCTTCACAGTTAAATTTTGTCAAGCATTTAAAGAATGAACACAAGTTATCAAACTTTCACCCCAAAATTAAAGAACAGGGAATACTTCCAGCACATTCTAGGAAGCCAGCCAGCATCATCTGGGTACCAAAATGAGACAAGACCACTACAGGAAAATAAAACTGTGACACTTGTGACCTTATAACCATATGACATAAGTCCTCAGCAGGCTACTATCAAGTCAGATTCAAGAGTATAGTAAAAAGGATTTACGTCATGGTGAAATGGGATTTATTCCTGGAATGCGAGGTTAGTTCAACATGTGAAAATCATTGCAATGTACCACATTAACAGGGTAAAGAAAAAAAGTGACATGATTATTTGAATCCATGTAGAAAAAGCATTTGCTAAAACCTAACATTTTATGAGCTAGGAATATAAGGGAACTAACCACCATAGCATAAGAAAAGCCCTGTGTGGAAAGGCCAAGCATCATGACAATATTCATGGACTGAAGACTTCTGTAACATGCCCGTTTTCACCCCTTCTGCTCAGCATGGTACCCGACATCCTAGCCATATTAGGTAAGACCAAGACCTAAGACCACACAACATAAGAGACCAAGACATAAGATGTGGAAGGGAAGAAGGAAGATCATCTCTGTTCACAAGCCATATAACCTTCTCTGTAGAAAATCCTCAAGTTTCCATGAAACCTGGCAGAGTAGCCAAAATGGATAGACTGCAACCAAGTGAGCTTATGCCTATTCAGAGGGATGGACAAAGGGGTGGTTTTATTTATTAACATCAAATACATGATTGTTGGATTTTAGTGATCCTGATGTAGTAGTGAGGTCCTACAACTTTGCAACTATTCTTTTTTTAATGTATAACTTTTTAATTCTTCCATGTCTTCACATTAACCAAGTCATAAGGTTAGTGGTGATGTAAGAGTCCAGACCATTTTGTTAATGGTGGTACCTTGAGAAATTGATACTTGGATAAAATACATAGGAAACATTATAGAAACAGAAGCTTAGGAAAGCCCAGAGAAATCTGGATGCCTGTCAGTGTACAAAACCCCATGCCCAGGAATCTTGAATGTGTGAGATTTACCCTCTTAAGAAAGATAGAATGGGATTGATAGCATAAAGGTAAAGGTTCTAGGAATAGAAGAATCTTTAAATGGTAAGCTGGAGGCAGGACTTGAGATGAACTAAAAGTGTTCTTTCAGTTCATGAAGCCTTGCCAAGCATGGGCCAGCTTTCTCACATGCCAAAGTGCAAGCATGAGCTAGCATCCTCACAAGCCCAAAGAGCAAACATGTGCCAGCATCCTCATATGCCCAAGGTGCATTTGTAGATGTAACCAACCGTCTTATTAAATAAGAAACACAGAGCCGATTCAGAGAAGAAAGCCAAGAGGTCAGAGCTAAGAGCCTCACCCTTCCTGCTTCAGCGATCCTCTTCAGTCAAGAGAGCTCTCCGAAAGGGACCTACTTCCTGTGTGTATGTCTTTATATAGTCTAGCTGTTCTGCCTTCTCATTGGTTGTAAACCCAAACACGTGACTGCCTCGTCACTGCCTGTATGTACTGCCTTCCAGGTCCTTAAAGGCGTGCGCCACCGCCGCCATGCACTTGCTATGGCTCTAATAGCTCTGACCCCCAGGCAACTTTATTTATTAACATACAATTAAAATCACATTTCAGTACAAGTAAAATACCACCACATTTCCCCTTTCTATTTTAATAAAAAGGAAAAAAAAAGAAAAAGGTTATAACTAACAAAAGAAAAACTATATACAAAAGTACAATGACTATATACAATATATACAAGTAATAAATGTCTAAACAATGTCTAGTCCATTTGTATTTGACAAATTCAGGGAAAATAATTTCATTATCTATCCTATTTTGTTAAGTCCAAAATGTATCTAATTCACTTTCTATCCTAATTAATCTTCACCTATAACTAACTAACCTTCAACTATAACTAATCTTCAACTCCCTCAGAGACCCAAGAAGGAAATAATATTAGCTAACAAAAATAAAAACAGAAAGTGCATGCCAGCAACTTCCAAAAAATTTGTGAGTTGACAGAAACAGCCAGCTGCCTGGACAGTCACCTGAGGTTTCTCCGCAATGCTGGGGCATCATCTTCAGCCTATAGGCTTAGCATATCTGACAGACTCATTTGTGAAGTAGGATGTACACAAGGTCAACAGTTCAACCTCACATTGGGTTAGAGCAGTCCATGTACCAGAAACACCTGAATTCCACTAGTGTCATGTCATGATTCAGGATTTTAAATTCTGGAAATTGTTGATGGTTTTTTAATTCAGCTGTCCATTCTTCTTGACTGTGTATGTATGGCTTCATCTCAGCATCCCGTTCTTCTCCACATCCCTCTATCAAATGCCAGTCTACTATTGAGAGGCGTGAGCTTAATTACTCTTCAAGAATAACTGTTTCAGCTGCTGTTCCATTGCACATCAGAAGCCATCGGCCCACTGCCTGTTCAGCTGCCTTCGAAGAAAAGGGCATGCATTCTCTGCTTCTGGTTCCAATTCAGCATGACTGTCTTAATGTGAGAAAGATCCAAAACCACTTGTTTGAGGGTTAGATGACATGGCCTGGCTAGTGGATTTTATTTTTGTATTTTTGACTTAAAGAGATTTTTTTATAAGGAGAGAATTGAGGAGGAAGAATTCCAAGTAAAGGCTTTTACATGTAAATGCCTTCTCCACTAAGATCTGTTTGTACCAAAAACAACAGTTTGTTGGTATTTGAGAAGTTATCTAAGAACATTCAAATGAGAATTTGAAAATGGTTCCCCAGAGTACTATTTGTATGAAACTGTCAGGATTTGCTTATGAACTGAGAATAATCATAACAAACCCCCATTCGTTTCTTGCTTTAGAATTAGGCCAAGAATATAGATTTGCAGATGTTTTATCATTGCCTTTAGTTCCTATCTTAACACGTGGTTACTTGCTTTGTAGGTTACCGTGGTACTATTGATACTGTAGCTCATCTCTTTTGGCTCAGCTATCTCTTTGCAGCTTTGTATTCAGCTCATGCAAATTTATTTTAATGCTGCTCTATTTCATCTTTAATCAGGCAGGGAAAAATTCTAATATAAAGTTTCAAAGTGAATATTTTATGACCTAGTACTAAATATATACTCTATAACTTTGGGGAGAGCCATTTGTCAGGTTCATGAAATGACATATAACACCCCCCCATAAATAAAATTACTCTGGGAGATTTAATGAAAGAAAATTAAGATGCTGTGGAATAGGAAAGAAAAATATTTTTTTTGGGTTTGTATTTTCATATGGAATTATACTTCTTTTTGAGTTCTTAATTAAAAAGACACCTTTCTTTTTTTAAATTCCTGTTTCAAAGACATGGTAATGTTTTCCTTAAATTATTAGTAGAATCTGACATTACAATTACCAAATTGTTTAATGAACATTAGCCAGTCTATACTAGATATATTGGGGCATAGGGAGAGTTAATTCTGTGGCATATAAGTAGTTTACAACAATGTACTTAGTGATACAAAACAAAATATTTAGAAGAAACCGTTTTAGTTTGGGAGTACAGAGGACGAAACTTTTGGTTCTCTTTCTGTGGTTTAGACATGGCATTTCAGCTGTCCCAATAAAAATGAGTATGTAGTTGTCTTATGGAGAAAATAAAATGGGATAGAAAGGGAGAACATCCAAGTCTTGCTACTTCCCTGTCCTGTCACCAAAAATTGCTTAATCAGTTAGTGACCATAACCTTTGCTATATGGTGAAGATATAGTTTGCTATATGACTAACTACTCCTTATACCGAGTCGCCTTGCCCAGCCTTAATACATGGGGAGGTCCTTAGTCTTACTGCAATGTGATATGCCATGTTTTGTTGATATCCATGAGAGACCTGGCCTTTCCTGTACAGAAATGAGTAGATTGGGGGGGGGGGGGGGTTGGGAGAGGGCCTGGGAGGAGAGAATAGAGGGGAAATTGCAGAGGGGATATTAAAAAAAAAAAAGAATGAGCCTGGTGGTGGTGGTGGTGGTGGTGCATACCTTCAATCCCGGCACTCAGGAGGCAGAGTCAGGTGGATCTCTGTGAGTTCGAGGCCAGCCTGGTCTACAGAATGAGTTCCAGGACAGGCACCAAAGCTACACAGAGAAACCCTGTCTTGAAAAACAAAAACAAACAAACAAAAAGAATGGATTACAACAGAGCTCGTAAGGGAATCACCGTGGGTTTCTCTTGAGATCAGGTATTTAGCAAACGGAAATGAGAAGGTGAGTAGTTCTTGAACTGATGATGCAAATTTAAGATTCTAAGGCGGTAAGTCAGTTACCTGTGTATTGTGGGAATTTGGTGGGAATTTGGTCCAATAGCCAATTGTATTGGAGTGGCTTGGCCCACTGGGTGTGGTCTCCTCTCGTGCTGGGTAAGAGCCAGGGAGCAGAGGAGCCCCCCTCTCTTAGACTGTGGAGGGCTTGTTGAAGCCACGGCTTGGTGACCTTCTCCGGACCTTCCCCATTGCTCCCTTGGGAAGGCAGAGGCAGTGGAGCTGCTTCGTTCTGTTTTCTAACTGTAAAAGGTCTGTTTGCACTACTATAACAAAATTAACCTGAGTAATTTGTAAACAATATAAATTATTTTTTACAGTTACAAAATAGTTCAAGATCAAGGTGCTAGTATGTTTGATGTCTGATAAGGGCTTTCTGCTTCATAAAAACGCCAATTCTGCTAAGAGCAGAATCCTATGACTTAATTGTGTGATATTTTGTTTGTGTTCTGACAAATAAAGCTTGCTTGGAGTCAGCGGAGCTAGCCACTAGTTAACCATAGAGGTCTGGAGGTCTGTACAGAGAGGAGACAGGAAGTGATAAAGTGGGGCGGAGAGAGGGTCTAGGCCCTTTTTGGTCAGAGGAATGGAAGAGGAAGGAAGCTACTGTGGCTGCTCCCCTGCTTCTTTCAGGTTTTTACCCTGATATCTGACTACTGATTTTTACTGATAAGATTAATTAGATTTACACATCACATATGGTTTTAAAATAAAATGATAGCAAATGTGTGGACCTTAAGTGTTAAAAATGTGATAAATTTAGCTCATGCAGAGCAGGAGAGTCCTAGACCTATAGTTTGGGAGAAAAATCCATGATATCATTACCCAGAAGATTGTCAACATGGGATGAGACTAATGTTTATTTGCTTTCATATAATTCTACTTACAAATCAGGCACCTTGCGGGTGTTTTCTAATGGTCCTTTGGTCCGTCTAGATCCCTTACAGGCCAGGTAAAAGTGAGCCAGGTTACAAGCTCATTTATTGTGACGTGTGTTGATCACTGGATGCTTCTGACGTGTGTGTTCCTCTGGCAACTTCCCAGCAATGTTTTGTGTTTATAGATTGGCATCTACTGACACATGAACATCCCAAGGACTGTCATCCTTGAAAGCCCCTCTGTAGTCTGCATCTTATCTCTTTCTGCTGGCTCATACTTTGCAAAATGATTTTAAAAGATAAATAAAATATGTTGACCAGAAACTGCAGTCTGATCTCTTGTCAATGAAAGAGTTTCTAAGAGCAGTTGGCTACTTACTATTCACAAGCACAGAAGACCCACATGGTTATCTCACTAGTCATATTCTTCTTATGCAACTTTACCTAAAAGTAACTTTCTCACAATGCAAAATCAACAGTTAGAAATGGATTTTTTAAAATCTAACCATAAAATTCATTTTATATGCATCATAGAGTTGGGACAACTTAGTAATGGAGTTCATGTAATGTTATATTATAAATGATTACTTACACTTTTAATACAGCCCCCAAGAGCTGAATGGTATTAAAAGGTGCCAGTTAGCACCTTGGCCTCAGGAGTTTGAGAATGTCTTAAAGTTTAGATGAGACTCATATGGTCCATACTGCCAATTATAAACCATCATAATATAATGCAGAGTTAGAAGGCTCTTCTTTGGAAGACATGGTATATTTATATGTCTCTATAGAGTTTACACACACACACACACACACACACACACACACACACACACACACACACCCCTACAATTCTGGGTGTTGAATTTAGGGCCTTGCACATCCTAGGCAAGCACTCTACCATTGAGTTATATCACCAGCTCAAGACATTGTACTGGAATTTTGTTGAGATGGTAGCATAAAAATGTATTGCCAAAATGCAGAAAATCATCACATTTCATCGACTTTGAGATACAGATTTTTCTTTTTAAATACTATTTATTTTATTTTTTGATTTTGTATGTATGTGTATGTGTGTATGTGTGTGTGTGTGTGGGGGGGGTATGTGCATGTGTGAGTGCAGGTGCCCTTGGAGTCCAGCAGAGATCCTTTGGTAGTTGTGAGCTGCCTAACATTGGTGCCGGGACTAAACTGGTGTCTTTGTGCTCTTAAACACAGACCCATCTCTCTAGCCCCAGGTGATGAGTTTTTCCATATTTTATTTTATCTGATGTTAGTATGTTTTATGTGGTGATATATTGTGAACCCTAATAAACTTTGCCTGAAGATCAATAGGATAGAAAGTCAATTAGGTACAACACTTTGGACTCACCAAAATAGGATAGATCGTGGAGTATTTTCTCGGAATCTATCAAATGTTAATGGACTAGACGTTGTTAATGTAATTCTTGACTGTATATATTATATATACTTATTGTTTATAGTTTTTCTTATACTAGTTATAACCTTTTATTATTTTAGACAAAAAGGGGGAAATGTGGTGATATATTGTGTAACCTAATAAAATCTGCCTGAAGATCAGAGAACAGAACAAGCCACTAGATTAAACATAGAGGCCAGACAGAGGTGGCACACACCTTTAATCCTAACATTCGGAAGGCATAGATCCATCTGGATCTCTGTTAGTTCAAAGCCACCCTGAACTACATGAGATTACCTCAGTCTAAGAGAGAAACAGAGCCAGGCAGTGGTGGCACACACCTTTAATCTCAGCACTTGAGATCTCACGCCTTTGCTGGGAAGTCACACACCTTTAATCCCAGCACTAAGAAGGAAGTGACATGGTGGGCGGAGAAAGGTATATAAGTCACGAGGAGACAGGAACTAAAGCCTTTCAGCTGGAGCTCTTTCAGGCTGAGGAGTTGGTGAGGTAAGAGGTGGTGGCTGTGGCTTACTCTGCTTCTTTGATCTTAAGGCAGAGTTTATTAGGGTGCACAATATATCACCACAGTTTTAGGTCAGGGTTATGTTATAATTTAATTGACACCATTTCTTAGCAGAGCTGGTGAAACCAGCTCTGAGTGCTGAGTGGTGTTCAGAGAGGGCCAGTGAGCATCCAGAGATGGAAATAAAGGCAGAGCACTGTGCCGGAGTCATAGACTTAGGTCACATTTGTGGATCCGATTTCTCAGTTGGATTATTTTCATAATCTTCCATCCCTTACTTCCTCTCTGACTTTAGCCTTGGAAATACTTAAGCTCCTTAAAAATTAATGGAGATCTTATTAATCTTCTCTCCAAAAATCTCTCTAGATTATACGTGTATTGTGCCATCTTGTGGTGCCACGTGCCGTTGCTGGGACAGGGTGTGTTGGGAGTGCAGTCTGTCCCACTGCTGGGACAGGGTGTGTTGGGAGTGCAGTCTGTCCCACTGCTGGATTTGCTGTGTACTAGAGTTTCCCCCACCTCTCTGAGCTCATTCCCTAGTTCATCTCAGCAGGCCAGGGGCGTGTCTCTCTCCTTGCAAAATGCTTGATAAGTTGTTGGCATTTAATAAACATGAATGTTTCCGTCTCAGTGTCCTTGTACATAAAATGGATTTCACTCATAAGGTATATGATTGGTGTCTTGGTATATGATTACTTTTATGATGGTTGCAAGTAAAATTTTTTGAAACATTTTGACTTTGAAGCATTGTATTTCTAAGACTGCTGCTCCCCCTTCCTTTCCTTCTATTGGAACATATTAAGCCTTTCGCGAGCTGTTCCTAATTGAATTAAGTTTTTTTCATTAATTAAAAATTAGTAATTAATTACATTTGCTCTGCTTCAGTCATGTACCTGCCTGCATGTCCCCGAAACATGCCAGCTCTTTGGTCTGAGAAAGACACCTGAGGTCAACTGTGGCCTCCACACATGTATACCCCACCCTGGCATGTGCCTAGGTACAAGAACAGTTGCACACGTACTTGGTATAAACAAGAAGTAGGCTTTACAGGTTACTATGCAACAGATTAAAACCCATTTGTCTTTTCATAGAATGTATTCTCAGTCTACATCTCCTCGTATCTATATGTAGATTATAAAGTTAAAGAAGATACTTTGTTCTGCCCAGACACTATGGTCTTTTGGCTAGAACTCAGAAATTGAAAGCATGACTTGTCGGTTTTGCAGGCATCTTATATCCAAGGAATTAGCTTGGCTTGAAATAATTTGGTAGTAAAAGATCAATTATGTACCACTTAATAAGTAGTAATATATTATTTAAAATGGTTTCTGTCTTTCACTTTTTGCGTTTAATATGTGAATTAGTTGTTAATAAAATTTCTTTTCTGGAGACTAAAAAAAAAGTTCTTGCTTTTGGGTTTGATCATACATTTTAAAGGAGCTGGTGTTTCCCTTTGAGGATGAAAGGGTAAAGATTTTAATGGGAGTACAGAACCATATAGAAAGAGTTCAGTTTTCTAGTACCATCATTTTTGGAGGACACTAAGACATTCTGAAGGTTATAGAACAGACAAGGGTGTCGAGGACAAGCGAGCTAAAATGTACCCTGACTGGAAAACTTCCTTGCCAACTCCTGCTAACCCCCTCTTCAGCATAAAGAAGCCCTGGCCCTGACCTGTGCTTTGCCAAGCATTTCACATACAACATCTTCACAGTCAGCTCTGAATGGAGTGTAGGTGCTCTTAGAATCATTTGCTTTTTGAAGTCATAACCCGAGATGGTGAGAAGTGAAGTAATTTGCCCCTGATGAGCAGGTGTTAGATAGCAGAGCTCATGTCCAGCTCCACCATGTTTGACTGCAAAATAACCCATGCGTTCCATGGCTTCCTTATTCTAAACACTGGTCATTGCTATGCAGTGTGTCTTCAGTACGTGCACATATTAAAAGCCCATGCCTGTGGGATACTTGTTATGGACCTGGATAGTCACATCACACACACACTTGGGATAGTTGGAGAGTGCGTGTCTTGGTCCACATGGGGTGAAGGACCTGCATAGGATGTACACCAGTTCCTCTTCTTTGATTTGTTAGTTTGAAGTGCCCGTTTCTGCCACCTGCCATGGACTTCTGGGACAGTTGTAAGTATCTTTTTAAAAATTACATTCTTTAAATATATTTTAGTTGAATTAGAAGATATTTTAAGGGCTGGCTAGATGGCTCAGTGTTTAAGAGCACTGGCTGGCTGCTCTTCCAGGGGTCCTGAGTTCAATTCCCAGCAACCACATGTTAGCTCACAACCATCTGTAATGAGATCTCATGCCCTCTTCTGGCCTGCAGGAAATACATGCAGGCAGAATACTATACATATTAAATAAATAAATCTTTTAACATAAAATACAAATAAATAAATTTTAAAAAAGGTACTTTAAGGGATATAAACATTGACCCAAACAGTTATTTCTATTTTGTGTTGTGAAGACACATCATTTAACACAGAAATTCAACTGAGATTTTTGTTGAGAGTGTACCATGGTCCAAATGTATGCTGACTATCAGAAGTTAATATGTCATGGTGGACAGAGAGATGGATTGATAGCATAAATACTGTGTCAGGCAGAGCTCCTGACAGAATCAGGAAGTACACAAAAATATTTGTAGTTGAAGGGAAGAGCATTCTGTCTGAACTGGGCAATTAGCTAATTTCTCTGTTTCTTCATTTGAAACGAAAAAATTATAAGATCCAATTTAGAAGGATTGAGTTAAAATATGGCAGTATGCCCAGAACTGTGTCTGGCACATATTAATAGATAATTAATAATTGTTAGTTCAGCAGTGAAAAAAAAATAACACATCCCTGGTCGCTAGCAGGGTTAGGCTTTAAAATTGGATTGCTATGCACTATGGAATTGTACTTTGGTTCACATATGCCCGTGTTTGCTTTGAAATCCTTTGTAATTCTCACTGGTAATCCAAGAAGAACTCTCTCTCTCTCTCTCTCTCTCTCTCTCTCTCTCTCTCTCTCTGTCTCTCATACGAACCCCCACATCTACACCCACATTTTAATTATTGACTTGTCCTGTGGAAAAAAATCTGTGTAAAGTTGTTGCTTAGCACATGAAACATTCTTGTACTTAGATGCCTGCAATAATTACAGAAGTACTGGAAAAGCTTTTAAAAGCAGCAGAATTACATTATTGGAGGAAAGACTGGATACAGAAATACATCTATTAGTGCTAAATTCCAATAGTTTTGTTCTTTTATATTCTACTTCTACATACTGCGATGCTGTTTGCTTGGTGGTGGGCCTGGGTGTTGGACATGGCAGGTGACCATCCAGTCATTGAGCTACAGCCCTAGCCCAGGAGTATGATTTCTAGAGATTTATTTTGACAAGAATGAAGCTGAGTGATGCAGAGGACTGTGGCGGGCACAGGACATACCCTGATGTTGTGCCATTTGTAAGGGGCACCTGATGGTTTTAGGTTTTGTTTTTTTTTGTTGTTGTTGAGACAGGGTTTTACTATGTAGTCTAGGCTGCCTAGACAATGTGGTCTTTTGGCCTCAAACTTCCAAAAATCCACCTGCGTCTGCCTCCCCATTGCTGGGATTAAAGGCGTGCACCACCAGCTCTGGCTGGTGCTTCAATGCCCCTTTCCTGTTTGGAAGAGCATAAACTCTGCCTCTCTTTCCACACAACGTGTTTTAGTCTCTGTTTTTTGTCCCTGTGAGTAATTCCTCATACCGCATATTACAGGAGCGGACTGTTTTCTCTTGTGAAGGTCAGTGATTTATGGTGGGTCTCACTAAGTAAGCTCAGGCTTGTCTCAGACTTCTGCTCTCTCTGCCTCAGCATCCCCAGTGCTGGGACTGCAGAATGGGCCACCGTGCCCAGCTAATTATTGTGTAGATTTTCTCTTATCATCAAGTTAATGATTAAAATGGCCATTTTATACATAGTTGTATATATCCATAGGTTATGTTGGTTACATTTCTGCATTTATTGAATGTCACTCTTTTTAAATTATTATGTCTCTAATATAAGGAAGTATACCTATTTTCTGACATAAATTATCATCAAACCTGACAAAAATCATCAATGACTATAAAGTAGCATTAAAACAGCAGCAAGATTCATTAAATTTAAATTGTTTTTAAGTACATTTTCAGCCTCCTTAGATTTAATCTTGAATTACAATAGAAATGTCAAATAATGTAAAATTCAAAACACTTCTCTAGTTCCATATTTAGCCTACAGAGTATTAAATATTAAACGTTAATTTATTTCATGCTACTGGGAGGTCACCACGATTCGATATATAATGAAAAAAGATACAATTACTTGATGGTTTCTACATTCTGTAACAACTGTGTGTTTATTTACCACTGATTAACAGGGTTTGTTCTGGTGGTACATATTTCAATATTATTAAACCATGTATGAAAATACTTATTTTACATAGATTTGACAACTTGCAAAATTAAAAAATTCTGTCTCTTTTGGAAAATATATCTTCTTTTTTAAATGAGAGAAATAATGCAGTCATGACAGACATTAGATGTAGGTTGAGTCACTCCTGGTGAGTTTTCAAAATATAGCAAAATCTTCCTGTAAATTAATCAGGAAAGAAAAACTTGCCTTATATTAGTGGAATGAATTTTTGAACAGAATTAGAAATGTGTATAGTTGATGTACTTTTTTATATTTTAGAGACAGTGAGGTTTTATATATATATACATATACATACATACACATACATATATATGAGGTTATATATTTAAATGTATATATTTCTTTTTATCATTACTATCTGTATGAGCTAGAATACTTTGGTTTAAATATATAAAATGGATTTAATGATAGTTGGTATGTAACAGTGTTCTTTCAATTGTGCCTGGCAGTTAGCTAACACCATGTGTTATCCTGTGTTTATGTATGTGTTGTGAGGGGTCGGTCCTGTGGTTGGAGGCAGAAGTAAGATAGGCAGACCCTCACAGTCTTCTGAAACACAGTGCCGAGGGACAGGCCAGTGGTGCAGGCTGGGTGATGTGCTTGACATGTGCTCCAGTCAGAAAACGACATCCATGGGAGGTGCTTTTTGTTTGTTGTTTACCTGTGAATGCACAAGGACAGACACTCTCACTTGAAGTTGTTTAGCTGCTTTTCTTTGTCAGAAAAAAGAAGTCCTCCTCCCGAGCGTCATGTTCATCCTGTCTCAACAACCTCGTTAACAGCAGCCCTCCACCTCCAGCCCTCGTAGCCTCTTCCCGCCAGGTCTGTGTTGGTTCTATCTATTGATTTTGTTGTGCCCATCGTGTCTGAATCAAACTCTCAAATCTATGCATAGGATTTAAAGACAAAAACTCTTTTGAGTCTCAATGTATTTATTGTGTATTTTAATTAATTAATTAAAGACAGGGCCTCTGTAGCTCAGGCTGGCCTTGAACTGTGTAGCTCAGACTGACTTCAAACTCAGTTCGCTCGGTGTCTTAAGTTTTAGGATTACAGGCACGAACCACCGCTCCTGCTGTGTGTTGATCTTGAAAAGAGCTGGAGTTAGTTGGCTTTAAGCTTTCATTTTAATTTATCAATCCATTAAAGCTAATAACCTTGGAACATGGCTGCCTTTTACATGTTCAATTTAGGAGAATTTCAGTGACAGTCCAACACGCCCTCCTCATCTCTCAAAGCTGTACATCAAACCAACTTCTTCCTTGTTTTGTTTGAGGGAGTTCCAGATGCATCAGAGATGTCTTAGGACATGCATCTGTGTCTGCCATCTGGGCAGTGACCTAGCTCATGGTGATGTCCTGGTGCTGGTGTGACTGGTGGGCTGCATTTGCCATATTTAGTGTGCTAAATAGATGTAATGGTGCCCTCTTCTTGTGAATTTGTCTGTTGGGGCTGGTGAAGATTTGCTTTTGTGAAATGGAATTTTCTCTTAGGATGTGCAAACATTCTGCATCTTCACACCTGGCTCACACGGGAATCATCTGTGTTGAGCGCCATGGCTTCCCAGGCACTAAGAATCAGAAACGGGTTCATTTGTTTTCTTTAAGCTGATGCAGAATGACATCTCAATTTCTCAGGTGGAAGTTGAAGACGTGAGTATTGGACTATGAAAATGGAGTTTCTGAGGAGCCTCAGTTATCACAGAGTGAGAAAAACTGGATAGTGTTCCAAGTGTGTGTGAGACGACAGCTTAGAATTAGCGTCACGGCTGAGGAAGACATGCACATACAGAAGTTTTGAATTTTAGATTTCATAATAAGATTTTTGAGACAGATCTCATGGTATGTAATAGGACAAGAGGAAAAAGGAATGCATTTAAATTTATTCTGCAAGTTCTTAGAATTATGAATGAACTCAAGAATCTTATTATGCCACAGATAGCATGAAGACACCTAGGGAAAATGCTCACAGTAGATGAGAGGACAATTCACCTCTCTCTCTCTCTCTCTCTCTCTCTCTCTCTCTCTCTATATATATATATATATATATATATATATATATATAAACTGGTGAGCAAAACAAATTTGGGAAATACTTAAGTGTAAAAGCATGCACATGCATGTACAGAGTTTCTTCTTTTTTAAGGAGAAAGAAGAGCTCTATTTTGTAGCCTTTGCTGTCCTTGAACTCACTCTGTAGACCAGGCTGGCTTCGGACTCACAGAGATCCACCAGCTTCTGCCTCCTGTATGCTGGAATTAGAGGTGTGTGCCACCGCTGCCTAGCTAAATGAAATTTTTTATGGAGCCTATTTTTTAAAACATTTCATCCCAGAAATTAAAACATAACCCCAACAACAACAACTATGTAGCCTTTCCCCCCTACATATCAGGCATTTTCCTAGGATAATTATTAGTTTGGGGGTTAATTGTGTCTTTTCTGTGTTCTGTATACAGTATTGGATAATACTACCATTGTCACTATTTTATTGCTCTTTAGGGTCTCCATGGCTTGTTCCTGGTTGTATTTGAACTTCAGAAAAGCAGTTCAAAGCAGCAGAAGATGCATGGTTCACCCAGGGATGTGCCAGACGGGCTCACAATGGGGCATTCAGAGTCTGGCCCCAAGCTCCCTCCTTATGGAAGTCCGGGGCCGGATCCCCTTGTGATGCTCAGAGTATACTTAGGACAGAACTGCTTGTATATCGAATAGAGCTGATGCTTTAAGAGGTGATATACATTAGGTTTTGTCACAGTCTCATGCAGTAAAAGGTATCCTTCTGTGACACTAGACACATAATTAAACTGAACTGAAGCTTCCAGATTTATATGTGGCATTTCCAGAATTACTTCGTTAAAAAAAAAAAATATTGTCTCTATTTGGAAATATTTCAAGTTAGCAATCAAAGCAAATTTGAGATGATCCAGAAAGATTTAAAATCTTTTCAAATCTAAAAATCGTGTCAGAGTATTTGTTTTGTGACACGAGTTTTTTTGTTTGTTTGTTTTTGTTTTTGTTTTTCTTCTATCTGCCTTATATTGTGTAAAGGATGCAGTTTCATTGTGTGGTTTCAGTATGCACTCAGGACCAGTATGGACAAAATTGTTAAAGGATCACTTTTCATCTTTTGGATGCCAGCCCTATTTTGGTTGTCTTTTGGTGTTGTGAAACAGCCTGCCCCTCATACCACCTCACCAGTGGCTCCTCATCTTTCCACCCTGACTCCTGGCCGCTCTCAAAGCACAGCCCTTCCCATGAACCCTTTGAGTTGAGAGGCAGGCTTAACTTACCAAATGAATGTCTTTATGCAGCTTGGGGTTTCCCAACTGATGGGAGGGCCCTTGGCAGGGGACAGATAAGCCAGAGAGGGTGTGTTCTCATGCCTTGTGAACTACTGAAGTGCTGCTGTCTCTTCCTGTCACCTGCCCTGTCTAGACAGCAACTGGCCGGGTTCTGTTAGTTCCCATATACTTTAAGAAAGATGATTAAAAAACAAACCAAGCCAGGCGGTGGTGGCGCACGTCTTTAATCCCAGCACTTGGGAGGCAGAGCCAGGCGGATCTCTGTGAGTTCGAGGCCAGCCTGGGCTACCAAGTGAGTTCCAGGAGAGGCGCAAAGCTACACAGAGAAACCCTGTCTCGAAAAACCAAAAAAAAAAAAAAAAAAACAAAAACAAAAAAAACAAACCAAAAAACCAAAACCATAACCCAAACAAAACCCCACAAAAAATTGGAACTCACTAGAAGAATTCGTTTTGTGTGAAGGTAGTAGATAGCTCTTAGCTAGAAATAAAATGCCACTGCAGTTTCTGTTTTCTTCAAGGAGCATTTTCCAAGCAAAAGGTCATGCATTTTATCAAAGAAATGAAACTTGAGGTTTAACCATTGTTTTTCCTGTAGCACATGAAGTTTGAAATCCGGACCAGAGATATTTCTTCCCAAGCTGCCCATGTACTTTGAAATGCCATTTCCTGCTTGAGCCTAGCAGAGGGCCATTTGTTACACCGAGCAGGTAATTTCTCAGTGCTGTTCCTCGGGGCTTTGGTGCGAAGTCATCTAATACAGCTGATGGCTGGAGCAGCAACTTGCATTCAGATCAGGAGCCACCTGAGTTCATGTCACCTTCAGTCCTAATGAGGGAGTTGTTCGCAAAACACCATTTGGCCTCTTAATTGATTGAGTAGTACAGTGTGTGATCTTTGTAATTTAATATTTATGTGTAATCAAAAGACACGCTGCTCTTTTCTGTGGAAAAAAAAAGTTCGAATTAAAAAAATAAATCTAGATGTGTTTGTTTGCTCCCACGTGAGATAGTATAATTACATTGAAAAGTGTAGATGTTGGAATCCGGGATCTTAGCCTTGAATTTTCTCTATAACGTGTTATGAAGCATCTTCTTCACACCTTAGGTGTGTATCTTTAAAGTGAAGATGCAAATCCAGCAGCTTTGTGGAACTAATATACATATTAAATAAAATCGTAGGTGTACTATGAATCTACCTGCCAGGGCACCCAACAGGTGATATTCTTCTTGCATTCGATATAATTAATTCATGTGTGAATATTGAGCTTCAAGCTTCGCTGGCCATACCGAGTGTGTGTGTGTGTGTGTGTGTGTGTGTGTGTGTGTGTGTGTGTGTGTGTGTGTGTAATGCAGAGTATAGATGTCAACTCTTCATAAGTTATACACTGGATCTTTTGCACTTAATCTAATGATCCTAATTTGGACAGGAGATTTTTCTACTGTGAGAAGAGCTCAGAATTACTCAATAAACCTGATGTCTGTCTGTCCTGCGGAAGAATGTGTATTTCTATGCCACATAAAAGCTCCCATGCATAGCTAGAGCAGTATCCAGTTCAACGCCATCTCATCTTCATGCCATGACTTATATTATCTGTGTTCAGTACAGTGTTTAAAATGCCCCATGTTCTTTTACTTCTGTAAGCTTTTACATGTGTTCATGCCATTCGGAGTGTCTTTTTGTTGCCAGACTTTTAAATATAGATAAGAATGTTTGTCATTATCGAAGGCTAAATAGTTATGAGCTAAACAAGTAACATTTTGGGGGTGAACTACATGTCATGGAGATGAGGGGATCTGTTTCTTTTGTTGACTTAGTGGTGCCCTTTCAAGTCTACGTCTCACTAATAGCCGTCTTGGCTTGGGTCTTTACTGATATGTTCATTTGGAGTCCGCTACTCTGTTATTTGTACTGTGCCGTGTGCCAACATCAAGAGGATCATTTTTATAAAAATAAAATAACAGCACCTATTTACCTACTCTGGCCCCCACCTGTACTCACACCCTGGTGAGTGTCTTATCCTGATCTGTTGTCTTTTTATAATACACACTCTTTTAGTTATTGGGAAAATAAATCCTTTGTTTTCAAATCACGTTTCTCTCCTGAGTCAGAATAGCTCATTAATATTAATGCTCTGAGTTGAATGAGAATTCTAAACCACTGTGTAATTCATCCTGGGCACAGGTGGTGACACGTTCTTAAGAAGGTGAAGGTCCTAAGTCCCTTAGGTTATTACGTGGAGACCTCCTCTAATTATGTAGCCATTTGGTATCTGCATAGCTAAAAAGATTGCTCTTCCATCTAGTCTGGTCCCTTGTATTTGATGCACCGTCAAGCTATCTTGTCAGTGGTGAAGCCAGACTTTCATCTCCTTTCTCATTTGTGTAATAAATTGGTATTACAGTAGCCTGCCCGTCACCTCCACTCTTCAGGTTTGTTCTTTGCTAATATTTCTGGCTTCACAATCTCTGGGTTGCTTGATCTTTTTCACATGTTCAATCAGTGGTTGGATAAATGTGACCTGGATCTGCCAGACTCCATGGCCATGGACTTCCTCGGAGGCAAATCTTTGTCCTGAATTATGAATCTTATAACGGGGCATAATGGCATAATCTGAAAAATAGCTGCCCATTCTTTTTTTTCCCTCCTGTTTGTATGTCTCCCTCTCTCCTTCCCTCTCTCCTTCCCTCCCTTGTGGAATGGTTCCAGGAATGGGTTCATTAAATTGGCCTTTGGCATATATGACTTTCTATGTGTGAATCTGTTCCAGGCTCATTTATAACCATGACCTATAAAATAATTTAGGGAAGTGACTGCTGGCAGTCCAGGAGGATGTAGCCTACTTTACATGAAAAGTATTTCTGAAACTTTGAAGAGGTTTCAATTAATAATAATAATGATGATGATGATGATGATGTTGAACATATCTGTCCCATGGTGTGGCATGGCTGCTGTCAACCCAGAGTCTGGCATGCATGAATTTTGGTTGAAAAGATAAATTGCTCTTTCTTGGAATTGAGATACATACTCCAGGCTTAGCCAAAGCCACTGTGTCACGGATCTATCTTACATTAAACTCAGAAAATCAGAATTGTGCCTCTGGGGTGGTGATAGTTCACCTTGGTACTATGACCTTTAACCTCAAATTACCTTACCAGCAGCAGTTTCTAGCACATGTGTCCGCTCTATTTCCACACACAGGAACTGGGACCATTTTCTCATTATGGTATGCTAATTAGGAGACTTTGTGTTGAAAGTTTCAGAAATCAATCCTGGCTAGCTTCAAATCAATGGACAGTAGTATGCTAGGTTCAGAACATTCTATAGGACCAAAGGAATTTCCTTAGCCCAAATCTGTGGGCCAGCTGTGTTCTCCAGGATGCTGTTTACCCAGGACAACTTTCCCAGTGTCTATTCTCTGTGTCTCTATACAGTCTATTTATTATAGCACGTTCCAAAGTATCTCTATAAAGTCTATTTATTGTAGCACTTTCCAAAGTATCTTTGTTTCCATTTTTATTCTTTCTTTCAAACTGTATCTTGTTTGTAGATGAAGCTAGAAGGAAAAAGAAAAGGTAGAGGCTGCCAAATGCCATCGGGAACTTTACAGAGCCTGGCTTCTGAGTGGGTTTGCCCAGAAAGGAGTGTCTGAAAATGAGAAACCTTAGTGATGCCCGAAAGGCAGGCTGCCACATGGAGATGAGCACACTGAAACCTGAAGCTTCATCATTTTGAAAATCCTCACGGTATCATTTTTCTATGTGTTCAGGATTTTTCAGGAATAGTGAGAGATGCAGTCCATATAAGGCCAACTTGTGATGCTACTGGAGCTTTCGCCCACGTGGAAAACGGTGACGAATGCGCAGTCAGAAAGATTTGAGTGTTTGTGGGAGGCAACAGGAAACACTGGAAAACTCCAGGAGAGCAGTAGTCAGAGTACTTCCTGTCCTTTCTTTGTGGTACTAGAATGTACAGAGCAAAAAGAATGATGAGCACACCCTCGGAAGACCGTCTCTCAGGCCGTGTATTTTATGTCTGCTGCAGCACGCCAGCACCGCATATTCCCCTGTCAAATTGAATTAGTGTGGCACATGTCCTGAGTATCTGCGAAACCATTTTGCCTTTAATAATAACGTGTTTGGAAACACCATGTGAAGTGATTATGGTGTATACCCCTGATGCTTTTCAGCTTTCTGTTCTACATGCATCACATCCTGTTTATAAGGCAGCATTATCCAAACAAATGGGGGAAAAGGTCTGGAAGACGAAGGCTCTTTTTCAGTTCCAGCAGCAAACGCCTCATTCTGTCCAGTGGCTTGAGTCAGCACTTCAGAATTAAAAAATTCGAATGTGAAGAATAGTCTGGAAACACTATTGAAGCCGGGCTGCTCAGGAAAGCAGACGGTGCTGTGGCTGCATGTAGACACACGTGGGTCCCTTAAAGGGCCAGATTAAAAGGGGACTGCACTCTGTGACGATGTTCCCAGGTGTAAGAAGATGTTAATGAAATACTTTTTTTTTTAACTTTTAAATCAAATTAGCAGGGACTATATTCATAGAATTCTTTCCTCTCTTTCTTCCTTCTTTTATCAGTATCAACCCTGGCCCTAAACCACAGGGCTAGGTGACACTTGTCACCGTGCATTGAATATGTGGTTGTAGGGATGTGTGTTATAAATCTGAGTACCTGCCTGTGTGTACAGGGGTCGCTCCTCGTGATGGGTTGAATTTCAACTCGTTTTCAGATTTGATTGGAATCTGATTGGTTGGCTTTTGCATGTCCCTTTATAAAAATGTGTGTATCCCCAAGGAAGAAAAATATTAAAAAAAAATACGTGTATGTATTAACCAGTCTTAAGAAAAGTTTACAAGATCTAAAGGGCTTCTTGATCAGTGCACGATCGTTCTGTCATAGTTTGTAAAACATGGACATGTGTACAGAACTCAAGATTTCCAGTGACTAGAGCAGAGCATGGATGGCATGATCTGACTAAAGTAAAAATGCTCTTTTGTTTCTGTGTATTCATGTGAGAGCCTAGACATTTCCTTACTCACTACCAGTTCTATGAATAGTAAGAGTTTGGTGGCATTTCAAAACAAAGTCAGTTTGGGGGCTGCAGATATAATATGTCCAGTGGGTAAGAGCATCAGGTTCCCTTCCTGAGGACGTGGGGTTGGTTCCCAGCACCCACCTGATGGCTCACAACTGTAACACCAGTTCCAGGGGATCCAACACCTTCTTCTGACCTCCATAGGCATTAGGCACACATGTGGTACACACATTCATGGAGGCAAAACACTCAAGACACATAAAATAAAATAAAAATATCTAAAAGCTTTTGTAGTTATAAAACTTAATGTAAATATCTGTAAAAAGGAGATGCTAAGAGTCAAGAGAATGAGAAGCAGTGATTTGCCTGGCATTCGCCAGGGGGAATGTGTCTTCAGAGACAAAGTGTCTGTCTCTGACCACTTTCAAAGTCTTTAATTAATTAGTTAGTCAATTGCTCTTTGGCGTGTATGCATATGTGTGGATAGGTTTGTGTGTACATATGCATCTGTGTGGGGGTGTGCCTGCACATGTCTGCATGTGGGTATGGAAACCAGAGGACAGTTTTGGGTTTTGCTCCTCAGGAATGCCACCCACTCTATTTTTTTCAGATAATGAGTTTCAGTAGCCTATTGGTCACCATGCAGGCTAGCCTGGCTGGCCAGCAAGCTCCTGGGATCACATGTATGTTTCCCGGTGCTAGGATCACAAGTGTGTTCCTCCGTGCCCAGCTTTTTATGTGGCTTCTGTGGATTAATTTCAGGTCTTTTTGCTTACATGGCAAGTTCTTTAACAAGGGAGCCATCTCTCCGTCTATGATCACAGACATCTTGTGTTTTGAGTGTGTGTGTGTGTGTGTGTGTGTAGGTTTTACTTTAGTTAATATAGTCTTTAAACTTAAAAACAATAGCATGCAAAGTGATGTGTTTTGATGCAGCATTTTCTTATATATGCACCGATTTGCTTTGTTTCTATTCACACTCTCCCTTACTCAACTGCCTTCACCTTTGACCTGGGCCTCCCTCTGCCTATCTATTCCTTCCCCCAAACACCCCCCCACCCCCACTTTTGAATTAATACCTTCTTGTGCCAGTAACATTCTCTAGAAGGATGAGGAGAATCTTCCTCTAGTGAGACTTGTATCATGTCACTGGTTCTCGGGTGACTAGAGGGTAATCTATAACCTGAGCAGACACAAAGGGCACAAAAGATCGGGAGTGTCTGTGTCCTTAAACAGGTTCCATTCCAGGAGTGGAACCACATAAACATGTACCACAACTGCCTGAGAGATGAGCAGCTGCAGACATTCATTAGATGCAGACGTAGATGACAGGTTGTCATTGCATCTCAGGGCCGAGAGGAAAGTGTCCTGGAAGAGGTCCTGTCCACATTGCCCTTGACAATGGCTGGACATGGAAATGGCATGGACCAGCCTAGTCTTCTGTGGACTGAGATGGTGATGGGGCTGTGGCTGGAGTTCTTCCAGACAGTACAAGGACATAATAAAAATTAATTTCTTTGAAAACCATCCCCCCACCCCGTGAGTGTTCTGTTAAAAGATTGAATCCATACACAGTTGGTAAAGTCAGGGATGATGTTGAGTTAATGTGACAACCTCCTTGGTTTATAGGTATGTTTTTTTTCTCGACACATTAACTTAATGGCTTTTGTCGTGAGGTAGTAGCCACTGGAGCCCCAGCAGTGACAGGAGGGCAGCCCAGCAGGGTGGAGGCGTGAGCAACACAGTACCAGCCCTTGATACCTTGATCTCTTGCCTTTGTTTCCAGTTTCTTCCAGTCTGTTAGCTTTCCATTGCTATAACAAATGCCCCCAGACAAAACCCTTTATAAAGAGAAAGGGTTGTCTCTGTTTCGGAGTTTTGGAGACTTCAGTTCATCCTCAATTGGTTTCATTATTTTAGTTTTTTTAAATTCTGTATTGTTTTATTGTGTATGTGTGTGAGTGCACACGGGGAGGTTAATGGACAGCTTGCGGGGGTGGGGGGGTGAGGGGGTTGGTTCTCTCCTTTTGTCATATGGGTCCTAGAGATTGAACTCGGGTTGTCAGACCTGGTGGCAAGGGTCTTTACCTGCTGAGCCATCTTGCTGACTGGACTCATTGCTCGTAGGTCTTGAAGAGACAAGGCATGGTGGAGGTTATGTGGTGAGGCTAAACTGCTCACCCCCGGCTGCTAAGGAGCACAGAGAGGTAGACGTGGAGAATCAGCGCTCACAACCACTTTCGCGGGCATACCCGACACCCTAGCACCCCCCACTAGGCTGCACTCCCACTTCCCCTGTTTCACAGCAGTGTGCCCCAGACTGAGGACCATTTTCAGAAGTGCACACATCCAGCAATGACAAGCCCCTCCCCTAGCCTGCACAGTAGTGTTTTCTGTCATGATGGGACGTTTTATGCCTTGCTTCCCTTCCAGTATTATAGCCAAAAAATATATGTGGCTGTTAAAACTTAAACTCATTAAATTAAATAGGAAATTTCAACTCATCATTAAGCTCCTAAAAGTGGCTGGTGGCTCTTGTTCTGGATTGCACAGCTGTAGCGTGAGATGGACACACTCAGGATGTCTGAGCCCTTGAGTCACACAAGCTCTCTTTCCCAGAATCCCCCTGTTTTAGAAGTCAACAGTTTCTTTTCTTTTCTTTTCTTTTTTTTTTTTTTTTTTTGGTTTTTCAAGACAGGGTT
The DNA here is from genome assembly GCF_007827085.1 of Peromyscus californicus insignis. NCBI lineage: Eukaryota > Metazoa > Chordata > Mammalia > Rodentia > Cricetidae > Peromyscus > Peromyscus californicus. The sequence goes on along the minus strand of NW_026294436.1, from coordinate 63,877,322 downwards.
TCTCTGTGTAGCTTTGCGCCTTTCCTGGAACTCACTCTGTAGTCCAGGCTGGTCTCGAACTCACAAAGATCCGCCTGCTTCTGCCTCCCGAGTGCTGGGGTTGAAGGTGTGTGCCACCACCGCCCATGAAGTCAACATTTTTTCAGGAGTGACACTCAAGTCAGTCCGGGACACAATGGAGTGTGCACAAACCAGGATAGGGAGATCTCTGGTTGGAAGTAGCACTGCCTGGAGTCCAAGGCTGATGTCCGTGTGTCTGCGAACCGAGCACTGGGCTTGGGTTTTCTAGTTCTGCTTTCTTGACAGTAAATAACTCCCATAGACATGAGGTGGACATCGTCATAAGGCTAGAAGGCAGTGCTTTACTCACCTTCTCGTAGAAAATGAGAACAATTCTTCAGTTAGGGTGCACTAGAAGGGCTTAAATTTAGGATGACTAGGGCAGAAATTAGTGCATTATTCAGGACATTGCAATTACAGTGGGTGAAGCCTGGTTCGCTCTTGTCTTCTTTCAGGCCCCGGCCTTATACTGAGGGCAGGTCTGTTGGGAAGGTTCTTGTGGCTTTTTGTCTGTCTTGTTTTTACTTTCCAACTCAATCATTCAAAAGACCTACTACTTTGGCACTAAGAAATTAACCGGACTGTGGGGGCGCACACCTTTAATCCCAGAGGCAGGTGGATCTCTGTGAGTTCGGGACCAGCCTGGTCTACAAAGGAAGTTCTAGGACAGCCAGGGAAATCCTTTACACAGAGAAATCCTGTCTCAAAAACAACAACAAAATTGGAGATTGAGTGCGAAGAAAGATGACTGTGTTGTGAGATGTGTCTCAAGACACCGTTATCCTTTTCCGTCCCTCTGTTAACTCTGCTTTCTCCTGCTAAACCAGAGTGGCATCCTAGGTTGTCCGTAAGGGTTTTGCTTCTGTTGAAATGAACCACATGAAACATCTTACAGTTTTTAGATCACGTAGTTATGAAGGAGTATTACATACATTTTATCTGATTTATGTCACTCCCTATCCCGTTCTGTATTTTTATGGCACGCCATGGCTTGCCGTGTTAGCTGTTGAACAGTTCTTATCATGCGGGCTAATGTGATATTTTCTTGCATGAAATATCTTAAGATTACTGAAATTTGTAAGGCACAGTGACGTGGACTGGCCAGTGTCTGTGGCCCTGTGAGCAGGAGCGCTTCCCCCTGTTCCGTATATGTGCTTTAAAGGGCCTGCCACCGCTTCCTGCTTCATTATAATTCACGCTGCATCCAGCGTTACTGGAAAACTAATGAAAACACCGGGCTACAAGGCTTTATTTTACTGTTGAGAATTCTCAGTGGCTACAGTGTTATGTACCACCTAATTTTCTTGATGTTGCTTTTTTCCTTTAAAGAGTGATTTTTATTTTCAGTCTAGTGATCCATTTCATTCATTAACCCTCTAACCACTGAGTAAGCTCCGTGTCACAAAGAAAAGTGCCTCAGGTTTGCTGTAAAGGTACCTTCTAATCACGCGTGAACCTCAGTGAGTGTGTGTGTACACATGTGTGCGTGTATGCTCATATTCTCATTGGCATTAAAACCTATGTCTTTTTGGTCGATCTCAGACAAAGTGCTGGGATAAGAGCAATTGCACAAATACTGTTTCTTGTAGAATATCTCAGTGATAGAACTGTTTTCAGCCATAGAAAAATTAGGTTAAATTCAATAAAAGCTGATCAGTACTCCCAAGGAAAAACTAAGCCAGGGCATGAGGATTTTAATGTCACGTTTCTTCCTTTCCATTGGATTTCCTCTCCTTAACACAAAATAAATATTGGTCTTACCCTTCCTTTTGAAAAAAATCGATTTGCTGCACCAGGTTGATGGCATTCGACCTGGGGTATAATCGGTACAGATTTGTATCCCAACCAGCAATTGTCATTCACGCCATGCTTTGTGTGTCAAGTGGCGGCTCTGATGAGCAAGTGCAGCCCCAGATGACGAAGGCTGTTTTGATAGGTGTGGGATGTCACCTCTGATACACTGGGAAACGGCTCATGAGCATGTTTTGATGTTGCCCCTTGCAATTTTAAAGAATGCAGTGATTTCTGTCCTCTGTGTATCAATGTCAGGGTGTGTGTACATTTTAGTAATCACTAGAAATTGATCTTTGATGTGGAATTTATAGCTATTGTGTGAGAACTTGTCTGTGCGCTGCGACACAGCAGCATTGGCGTGTGACATTCTCCCTGAAGCAGGGACACGTTGACACCTACTGCTGAGGCTAATGCTGCATGCCCTGTGACTGCACAGTCAGCTTTCTGGACAGCATTTTCACAGCACCCCGCATGTATCTACAGCAGGTTAAAATTAAAACCAGCTTCGCATAGCGACAAATGCCTGCCATCTCAGGAGGCTGGGACAGGGAGAACGCAAGTCTGAGACCAGCCTGAGGAACTTAGGAAAACCATGCATCAAAGTTTATCTATGAAAAAGAGGAGATGGATGGCTGAGCATCTAGCTCAGAAGCAGACAGTTGCCCTGTGTACATGCGCATACACACACGCATGCATATACACACACACACACACACACACAAAAGAAAGAAAGAAAGAAAGAAAGAAAGAAAGAAAGAAAGAAAGAAAGAAAAAGAGAAATTAGAAATAAAAACAGTGATACCAGAGAGGTATTATATCCTGCTTACCAATTCTACCCTAAATAATCCATAGTTGAAAAAACTGGGCACATGAGTAATTTGTTGTCTCAGCATGTGGATGGTGTCACAAATGGACACAAGTGTCACAGCCAGGATTTGTGTAAAATAATGGTTAACTGATCCATAACCAACATCAAAAGATAGTATCAAACAAAATGTATCATTCACTATTTTTTACATAATTCATAGTTACTTTGTAATAGTCATAAGTGAAAATGTACTCTAATTCTCCTGTAAATTAGATAAATGCATAGTATATGACTCTATCATTAGCTTGTCTTTGTGTAAATTGGAGAAAAGTCTTTAATTCTTTTAAATTAATTCTTTCACAGTGTGCTAACTGGGATAGCCGGCATCCTGCCAAGCTAATGGAAAAGCTGTGGGATTCACTTATGATTCATTTAGGAGCTGAGGGTCAGTACGAGGCAGCTAAGGTGGGGGGCTTTCACGGGTCATTTCCTCCCTCTTTATTCTCGGTCAGGTCAGTGACCAGACCACTCACAGTGATGGAAACCACTCACACTTTGATTAAGAGAGCACATGCGTGGAAGTTTATTTTAGGTGGGAACACATTTTCCAGACCCAATTGAAAGCCCGAGTGTGAAAGAGAATAAATAAATATGTTATAGACACACTCTGTGAAATGACTGGGTCACAGGCTGTTTTTGTTATTAGAAGTATCTAGAAAAGCGTCTTCATAATGGAAACTCCTCCACTTCCTACTAGCTGTAATGGTAAATCTGTTTCTCTTTCTTTTCTCCTGTGAGGCATCACTTTCTTTGTAGTCTTGTAATATTTATAGTGTTGCTAATTGGCACACATTTATGAAAACAAAGAATATAGTTGTTATAGTCACTGTTCTATTGCTGTGAAGAGACTCCATGAACCAAGGCAACTCTTAGGAGAGAAAGCGTTTAACTGGGGGCTTGGTTACCGTCTCAGAGGGTGAGTCCATCCGTGATCATCATGGTGGGAACTGTGGAGCAGGTAGACTGGCATGGTGCTGGAGCATCCGCTGAGAGCTTGCACTTGGTCTGCAAGCAATTTGCAGGCAAAGAGAGAGTGAGACAGGACCTAGTATGGACTTCTGAACCCTCAAAGCCCACCCCCAGTGACACACCTCCTAATCCTTCCTGAACGGTACAGAGAACCAGTCAAATATGGGAGCCTATTCTCACTGAAACCACCACAGTAGTAGGGCGGAGAGAGGAGTCACCAGCCAGAAACAGAGGGAGCAGGAGATGAATGTGCCATGCTAATAAAGGCACTGCCACGTGGCAGAGCATAAATAAGGAATATGGGTTAACTTAAAATGCCAGAGTTAGCTAATAACAAGCCTGAGCTATCGGCCAAGCATTCATAATTAATATACGCCTCTGTGTGGTAATTTGAGAAGTGGCTACTGGGTATTTGGACTTGGTGTTGGGGACAGGAAACACGAATTTACATGGAGGAGTTGGGCAGAGGGCAGAAGCTCTGTGGCTTGTTTGTTTGTTTGTTTACTTTTTGTTGTTGTAAATGCCAGGGAAGAATCTACAAAACAATAATGCTAAGAAAATGAAGCCAGAGGAACTATAAGCTACCCTGTTAAATGTTTTACTTTGTAAGAGTTGCCATGGTAATGGTGTCTCTTCACAGCAATAGAAACCCTAAGTAAGACAACTATAAAGACTGAGCAGGGTATATTTATGAATGTATATGTATATTCATATATGCATTTAACAATAATTAATGAAAAAGAGGTCATTAATTTGCAAGAGAGCAAGGAGGTATATATGTGAGAGTTTGAAGGGAGGAAAGGAAAGGGAGAAATGATATAATTAAATTATATCCAAAAGAAAAAAAAAGAAAAAGCCAGGGGGTGAATATTAAGGAACAGTCTATCATACGGAATATATGATTTAGGTGTGTGGCAGAGTTACACTTGCAGTAGCTCTCAGGTTAGATGTTAAATCTTGTATGATTCACTTTCACAGCCATGATCATCACCATGGGGAACCATTCCTTCCAATCTAGACAACAGATTACACGTTAGATTGCTGCCTTCTTTCAGGATGCCCTATTGCTGAAGCGTGGCTGTATATAGCTTAGAGTTCTTGGCAGCCTATAGTTTAAATGGATGTTTGGGTTGTAAACTTGACCCTAAATCTGAGTCATCCTTGACTTTTTGAAGGGAGTAATGGAAAGTTTGACTTATTCTTGTCAAATGGGACTTGATTAGTTAAGCAAATTCATAGTCATTAAGAACCTACTCTTTGATTAATATTCTTTTTTGAGAACATTTTGTGTATAGAATTCTCATAGGAACATTGTGAATTAAGGTTTTTTTTAACCTATTTACAAATGAGTTAGAAACTGAGAAATCCAGATCTTTGCTCAAAAATGTGCCAATAATGAGGCTCAGTGGTCCAAACCCCAATTTTGACTTTTGACTTTGGTCTACTTTATATTACATTGTCTATATTGTATTCTTTCTCTATGATAAACTCAATAATACAAAGCAGTAATTTTTAGTTTTCTAAAATGGAGAATTAGATAACTGTGAGCCCAATACCTGTTCATATTCCAATCCCAGTATGATTATTATAAGCAGGAATTAACATTAACAACACGTTGTTTTGGTTGGCTTTCATTTTATATGAATAGTTCTGAATTCGTGCTATGATGCTGTGACAATCTCTCTCTCCAGCAGTGAATGTTTTAATTATTTGTTGGGCTCCTCCTGGCTGTGTTTGGGTTTCTTTGAGATTTAGTTTTACACCCTTCCGATTGTTGGCAAATATTCATCATGTAGCAGACCTACCCATCTGTTCTGCTGCCAGCCCAGACATCACAACAGTCAAAACAGCAGATCAGCCTCTGCCATGAATGTGGATGAGACAGAGCAATGGAATGCGTGCCGGAGCCCAGATGACGGATGTGGAAGTAGGTACAGGTAGAACTTCTCAAATCCAAAGTTCTCTCAAGTCTGGGACTTTCTGAGTGCTCAAAGAGATTCAGCGATTCAGATCTTGGAATGTTTCAGATGTTTATTTATTTATTTCGGGCTAAGGATTTTATATGTAGCCCAAGATAGCCTCAAACTTGTGGCAATCCCTCTGCCTTAGCCGTAGCATTACAAGTGTATATCTCCACATCTGGTCTTCAGATTTAAAGTTTTAGGGTTAAATATGTACAACTTGCAAAGTCTGTGCAAAAAAAATCTCCAAGTGAGGAAAAGTTCCCAACTATGAGACACTTTTACCTTCAAGCATTTCTGATAAGGGCTACATACTACATGTTAATACTCTACATGGGTTATCAGCTTGGGGAAGTTTAGCGTTTCATCCAGTGCAGTGACAGCTAAGGACATTTGTGTAAGAAATTGTGTTTACAGATGCCATTGGACTTGGAATCGAGTAAGCAGAGCCAGTGAGAGAAAAACAAACAGACAAACAAACACCATTTACTTAGCTGAAGCCTAGTTTATATTATCCGGGAGTGGTTGATGGGGCTCTCTGGGTTGGAGGGTTTTTGAGGCAGCTGGTCCTTTACCCCTCTGTATCCTCTACTTTTTGAAGCACGTGACTGTTATGCTGAGATGTTGCCGACATTTGTCATTTCTCTTTCTGAAACGTGTGTTCTGCTGTGGCACCAGGGTGACTTTATTCTGAGGGTTAGGGAACCCCTAAGGGAACTCCTTTTGTCGGGGACAACAATTAAACAAACAAAAAGCCAACCAACCCAACTTTTCTTTAAATCCTCCAACACATAGAACACGGTGTTCACTCCAGTTACGCAGATAAAAATGTCTTGTGTAGTCCACTGTCTTCCAAATGCTGTGATTTCCACATTTCCCCTCTTCTTCCTTCACTTCTGGGAAGTCACCACCGCCATCCTGAGTTTCATTCTTTGTGTTTCTCTGCAGTTTTTCATGTATGTATTGGCATCAGTATTTGGTTTACTTTGATATGTTTTTAATTTTATATAAATTGAGCCAGCTTGTGCTCCCCGCCCCCATTTTATTAATTTTTGGCCCAGCACTCGGAGATTTCTTTACAGTGATGAAGCATCTCGATGCCGTTCATTCTGCTTCGTTGCTGTAATGTTTTCTAGACCAGCATTTATTTATCCAGCTTGAGCTTGCAGTTTATTCTTTTGGGTGACGAAAGCATTGACAGTCCTGGGTCCCTCTTAACGTGAATCGCTGGGCTGAGCTTTAATCGACTGTGCTGTGGGATCCTCATTCACAGATGTTCAGATTCACTGACTGTAGTCTCTGGGAGTCTCAGTTCTATGTAGGAGTTTGATTTCAGAACCCCAGTCTGAGGAAGGTCCAGGCGTACCCTGGTGCTTTAGTGCACACGTGTGGTCAAGCTTGAAGCTGGGGGGCCTCAGGATCGTCGCGTGTCTCCAGTGAGACAGCTAGGAGTGGTGGCATACATGAGAGAGGTTGGAAGGCAGAAGGAAAAATGATGTCATTATATTTTGCTTTCCAATATTTTTTTTCTCAAATTTAAAAACACGAAACAGGGAAACCTGTGTCCTTACAGACCAGCACCAGTTAGCCTTGGGATTTTTCTCCAGCAGGCAAACTCTGCTGACCCTTGATTGTGTCCTGTTCGGCCCTATCCATGAAGATAAGGCAGAGAGACTAGACGGAGCCATCTAAGTAATTTATGGGTGAAAACAAAGGGATAAAGATTATTCTCTTAAATGCCAACTACCCGAATGCTCTGCTCATTACTGATGACTTTGTTAGAGTCTTGATGAATTTACTGTTGTGTGACATTTTTAAGATGGTTCATAATTAAAAAAAATATAGTGCTGTGAATAACAATAAGTGCTTAGTAAAAAAAATGAAGTGATGCTGTTTTTTGATAATCTCCAAGTAATTTATGCATTTAAATATGTGCACGAAACCCTGCATTTATATGTTTCTTTGTCATTGACTTCCCAGTAGCTCAGTCGGATTTTAAATATTTATGTTTTATATTTTCCTGCTCCTGTCCCATGGGAACACACATAGACCATGCAAACAAAGATGTATTTAGTGCTGGGCTTGTGAAACCATTTTATTACTGTGCCTGTCTTCATTGGAAATGAAGCTGCTTTTTCAGATGCTTTTTGAGCATGCCATAAAGCAGCCAGTAATTGTACAGATTATAATCATAAGCTTCTTTTCCACATGCATATGGCTTTTGTGGTAGCAACTGGTCAACCACTGCATTTTAATTTGAATGAGAAAAAAACTCAGCAAAAGCATTTTAAGACAGGTGAAAAATATTTTTAAAAAGAAAAGAAATGAACTGTATCTGTGAATTTAAATTTGATACAAAGTGGGAAATGACATAGATAATTGAATATGTATGCACTTCTATAGTATTGTTAATGTATACACAGTAGGTGATATGTTCTTATACCAAATAAGTCTTTTAAAAATTAGAGTATTTCCTTCCTCATGGTTTGAGGTCTAAGATGAGAAATAAAATGGATTTCAGGTTACTTCTGTCTTTTTCAATCTCATTACTCTCACAACTCAGTATTATGATAATCCTGTTTCCATTAGATTAACACCATCATGTCTCTGGAAGAGGAAAAAAAAGTTTGATGGATTTCGAAACAGTAACTAAAGGATTAAACCTCGACCGTCTTTAGTTGATGGTATCAGAACAGAGCTTTTTGTTAATATGTGTCCTGTAAAGGCTGTTTCTGGTAGCTAGGTCAGGAAGGCCCCTGGAGGTGTTTCAGAAGACGAGTGGGAAGCCAAGTTGTTTAGAAATGTTCTTGTGAAAGAAGCGAATTACTCTGTTCAGTAAGAGAAATAAGCAGGACTGTATGTAGTATTTTTTTTTTTTCTTAAGAACTCACAGGCTAGGATAGATGGCCAGTACAGACATTGGGATGATCCTAGGCATCATGGGAAGAGCACCAGCTACAGTAGGTGGACCTCATGGAATACATCTGGGTGGGACTCATCTTGGCCTTGTGACAGGGTCACTGTCCTGGTCTAGATGTTCAGTGTACAGTGCAGACTGGGAACTAAGTCAGGAGGTTGAAGGGTCTGTTGACCTTGTCCCAGCTAATGTGGAGGCACAGGGCCCAAGAGCAACTGTTTATTTCTACGGCTGCTTACTTCTGCCTTTCAGTTTTGTTTGTAATGGTGGTCTCAATAAAAATGGCCCTCATAGGCTCACATGCTTGACTTCTTGGTCCCAGTTGATGGGACTGTTTGGGAAGGAGTAGGAGGTGTGGCATTAATGGAAGTGTGGCACTAGGAGCAGACTTTGAGGTTTTAAAAGACTCCCACCATTCCCCGTGTTCTCTCTTTGCCTCTTCCTCTTCTTCTTCTTCTTCTTCTTCTTCTTCTTCTTCTTCTTCTTCTTCTTCTTCTTCTTCCTCCTCCTCCTCCTCCTCCTCCTCCTCCTCCTCCTCCTCCCTCCTCCTCCTCCTCCTCCTCCTCCTCCTCCTCCTCCTCCTCCTCCTCCTCCTCCTCCTCCTCCTTCTTCTTCTTCTTCTTCTTCTTCTTTCTTCTTCTTCTTGTCAGCGACTCCCCCAGCTGCCTATTCTCTGCCCCCACTCTGCCATCATAAACTGCAACCCCTGGAACTGTAAGCCCCATTAAATACTTTTATAAGTTGCCGTGGTCATGGTGTCTTATCCCAGCAATAAAAAGGAACTAAGACATCTATGGTGTTCCTTTGAAATGTATTCGTTACATACCCAGCATCTTCAAAATGACCAAGTCCATTCATCAGTCTAAAGGTTTTGTTTTGGTTTGGTTTTGGTAGTGTATGATGGTATTTGCTTATGTACGTGTTTGTGCATTTATTTATTTGCTATACTATAAGTAATATCCAGTACTTACTATATATCAGGTACATGCCCTACCACTGACCGATTTCTTCAGGTATAGTTTTTGTTATTGTTGTATGTGTGCATATTTGTGTATATGCATGACTATGTTTGTGGTCATGACTAATGTGTGGTTATACTTGGGCACGAGTATACATATGTGTGGAAGCCAGAGGTTGATATCAGGTATCACCATCAGTTGTTTTCCACTTACGCACTGAGGAAGAGTCTTTTACTGGAGCCCAGAACTCACTGATCTGGCAAGCCTAGCTAGCTGGCTTGCTCTAGGGATGGCCTGTCTCTGTTTCCCCAATGCTGGGATAACAGTTGTGCTTCCACAGCTACCTGTGGATCAGAATTTTGATCTTTATACTTATGTGGCAAGCTCTTTACCCACTGAGCCATCTCCTCAGCCTCATTAATGTATTTTTTTAATTGACGTATAATTTTAAATATTCATGGAACACAGTGTGCTATCTCTTCAGGTTTATAATGTGTAAGAATCAGATCAGGGTAATTACTATATCCGTCTCTTCAAGCCTTTGCCCTTTCCTTGTCTTGGGGTCATTTAAAATCTTCTCCACTAGCAGTTTGAAATATAGAGTTAAATGCTGTCCATTATAGCCACCATGTTGTACTTCTTATCTGTTAATTAGTCCTTCCTTCCACCCTCTGGGCAAACCCCATTCTACTTTCTGCTTTTATAAGATTCCCTCCCTCCCTCCCTCCCTCCCTCCCTCCCTCCCTCCCTTCCTTCCTTCCTCTCAGCTGCCATATGTAAGTGCACATAAGTGGTGTTTGCTTTCAACTTTATCCCACTTAGCACGTTTTCGTCCACATTGTCACAAAGGATTAAATGTCATTCATTTTTCTTGCTGAATAATCATCTCTTGGTTTGTATCATGTTTTCCTTATCTCTTCACAGATATTTTGTTTGATTTCATATTAGCTCCTGTGAATAGTGCTACAGTAAACATGGACATGTAGAAATCTCTTTGGTATATTAACTTCCTTTCCTTTGGAAGTATTCCCAGAAATAGAATTTGTGGATCATCATATGTGTACTGGTTCTCTGTGTGTGTGTGTGTGTGTGTGTGTGTGTGTGTGTGTGTGTGTGTGTTTGTAGTTGATACAAGCTTGGGTCTTTTTTTTTTTTTTTTTTTGAGGAAATGTCTTAGTTGAGCAAATGCCTTCATCATATTGGCCTGTAGGTAAGTTTGTAAGCTGCAGATCATTTTCTTGATTGATGATTTTTGTGAAGGAGCCAGCCTATGGGCAGCGCTACCCCTGAGCAAGTGTACCTTGATATATATATATACACACACACATACATATATACATATACATGTATATGTATATATGTGTGTATAGGTATATATAAATATAAACTTGAAGATGATAAACTTTAATATATATATTAAAGTAGCCATGAGGAGCAAGGCAGTAAAGAACACTCCTCCATGGGCTCTGCTTCAGTTCCTGCTTCTAGGTTCCTGCCTTAAGTACCTGCCCTGACTTCCCTTCATGATGGACTGACTTTAAGATGAAATAAAGTTTTTGTTTTTCAAATTGCTTTTGGAGAGTTTTTTTTTCCAATCATGAAATGATGTTGAATTTTATTGAATTACTTTTGTTTCTATTAACGTGGTCAAATCTTTCTTTCCTTTAGTTGTTGTATGATGAATCACATTTTGTTGATTTACATAGTTTGAAACATTTTTGCTCCTCAGTATAAATCCCACTTGATTGTTTTTATAAGTCTCACTTGATGGTTGTGTACAGTATTTTTGTTGTAGAGTTAAATTTTATTCCTTATTATTTTTTGAGACATTTCACACCTATTTTCATCAGTGATGTTGGTCTGTACTTTGTTGATTTTTGGCTTTGTATTAGAGTAATGCTGTTCACACAGAAGTCTGGAATAGTTACCCCCTCTTCATTTTTTAAAAATGTTTTGAAAAGAATTGATGCAAAGTTTTTTGAGAGATTGATAGAATTCAGCAGCAAAACCAGCACAATGCTATTTTTTGCTCTACCACAGTATTAAATATACAGATTAGAGGTTTAGATTATAATTTACTCATCTGTGTAGATAGAATCCATATCAAGTTGGATATTGGTTGTTATGAAGCAAATATTGGAGTGTTTACTTGAGTTATATCTGTTTTTTTTGCATTTATTTATATGAACCTTTCTTTTTTTTTTTTTTTTTTTTTGGTTTTTCGAGACAGGGTTTCTCTGTGTAGCTTTGCGCCTTTCCTGGAACTCACTTGGTAGTCCAGGCTGGCCTCGAACTCACAGAGATCCGCCTGGCTCTGCCTCCCGAGTGCTGGGATTAAAGGCGTGCGCCACCACCGCCCGGCCTATATGAACCTTTCTACCCAAGAGAGTATACAGTAAAATTCTACTTATCAACAATTAGCATTTGCAACAGCAGATATTCAGTAAATATGAAAACTGAATACCACACAATATCTACCTTGATGAAATTGGTTTTTTTTTGTGACAAAAAATGGAACATTATTGCTTTTACTGAAATTAACTGAAGCACAGCAGGTGGTTTAAGGCCCACAGGGAACCAGCAGCTCTAAAGATAATAGAAATAAGATTTCACAATGCCAGTCTACCTTGACAAACTTTCAACTTATTAATGTAACTCTACATACACCTTAAGAAAATGTCACCTCTATTGGAACATGTTACACTGTGATGGTCAGTGTTATTTGTCAGCATGATAGAATCTAGTTTCACCTCAGAGGCTAGCCTGTGGGAGATTAATCTGTGTAGTTGGAAGTTTTCCTGTGTCTTGCCCAGTCCCGTAGCTGCTACATTCCAAGTAAACATACAGAGGCTTATATTAATTACAAACTGTATAGCCTATGGCTCAGGCTTCTTGCTAGCTAGCTCTTTAATCTTAAATTTTTCGAGACAGGGTTTCTCTGTGTAGCTTTGCACCTTTCCTGGAACTCGCTTTGGAGACCAGGCTGGCCTCGAACTCACAGAAATCCGCCTGGCTCTGCCTCCCGAGTGCTGGGATTAAAGGCGTGCGCCACCACCGCCCGGCTTTAATCTATGTTTTGCCATGTGGCCATGGCGTTGCAGGTCTGCTGGCGTGTTGCTCCTTGGGTGGTGGGCTGGCATGTGCCCTTCTTCAGCTCCGTCTTCACCGTGAATGTTCCACCTAATCTGATTCTGCCTCACCATTGGCCAAACAGCTTTATTTATCAACCAGTGAGAGAAACATATTCACAGCATACAGAAAGACATCCCATAGCAGACCTGGTTGGGTTAAATGAGAAGAGAAGATCTTCTCACTGTGGGTGATGTCATTTCCTGGGATGAGCCCAGAAAGGAAGCTGAGCAGCAACAGGCATTCATCACCCTGTGCATTCTGGTTGTGAGCGAGGCATGGCTGGGTGCTGCTGAGAGCCTCTGCTGTTTAGACTGACCTGCTGTGATGAACTGTACTTTTGACCTGTAAGCTAGTGTGAAACCATAAGCTTACTTGGGCCTGCAGTGCTGGGAAAAGGAATTAAGATATAACTACTGTGACTCTAATCAAGTCTTTAATAAAATCTTGTACACTTATAAAGTATTGGCATAAATGAACTAGTAATATTACCAATACAGTCTTTAATAGATAATTCATTTTTACCTTCTCTAGTCATGTGTGCTCGGGAATCCCCATTTTGGTTAGTGCACGTGAAGCTCTTGGCCTTTTATTATGGAATAATACAAATTAATATGTGGTTCTGATTAGTTTATCCAGTTCATTCCCATTCATCTATGAAGCTAAGTTCTTGAGTCTTATTTATGTTTTGGAATGAAGCATTCATTATGAGAGCATACTGTCATACTGTATTTAAAAATTCTTACCTACTTCCCCCATTCAGTTTTCCTTTCCTTTTATTCCTGAGTGAATGTTGCTATTTTCTGTGTGTTTTCACCATTGGCATCCAAATATTTATCTTCTTAATGTTTTCTGTCTGTAAGAATTATATGTTGTGATATCAGTGAAGTCATCACATTATTCAGTAATTTTGATAATGTAAGAATGTGGCCTAAGACAGGAGCTTTACCAAAGATATGAGGTAGGTATTAAGGGTGTTTCTGAAGATCATTTGCTTCTTGTGTTTCATGGCAGTCCGTTGTAAATCTGCATTTAGAATGATAATTCATGCTAACAGCTTTCATTTCCCATGAGGTAGCAGAAATCAGTTCTAAAATGGCAGAATGAAAGAGTATATAGCAAATAAAGTCAATGAGCTGTCAAAGGATTTTTCTTCATCAAACGAGTCCCAAAGCACCCTGTGCTGTTCTAGAACTTTCCTCACCCTTCATTCTAGGATTCTTAGTTCAGGTGTTTTTTTTTTGACCAGGTGGAAAATGAACAAACACGTGTGGTCAATCTAACAGGAGGTGCTTGCAGATAGTACCTTAGAGCGCGTTTCAGTCTTCAGGAAAATGGTGAAGGGGAAATCCAGCATTGATTGCTGTTGCTAGGCAACGTCTTTTGCAGCAGATGTACCAGGGACAGTGGTGCTGTCTGCCAGCACAACCATGCAGGATAAAAAGCGGTACAGGGCTGTGATGTTTCAGAGAAACTGGAATCGGCCCCACGCTTCCTCTTTCCTTGTGGTTTCCTTTGATCTGGATTTGAGAAGTTAATATTACATGGGCCAAATATGTAGACAGTGAGAAATTTGGAGCCCTTTGGGGGTTTTTAGGGTGGTATGAATAGATTTGTTGAGCCAACTCCAAAAGAATCAAAATTTTTATTTTTTTCAAGTAAGATTAGTTTTACTGTCTGTTCCTGTGCTTTCCCATTCATTCATCCATGCATATCCCCACAAATGCACTTACCACCAAGACTCATTCATACGTTCAGAGCACCATGCTCTTACTAGGGGTGTCTCGTCCTGCTGCTGGTATGCTGTTGCATCATTTTGTGTGTCGTAAGTGTGATGAGGGAGCCATTGTGCCAGTGCAGACGTTTTGTAAAGAAGGGCCTCTTGCCTTCCTCCGAGGCTTTGGAGCACAAGAGAATCTCCTGGGTGGTCTGCCAGAGGATTTCTCCGTCTCTTTCCCTGTGATCCTGTTACTCCCATCCTGGAAGGTAATTCAGGAGCGTGCATTGTGTTTCAACTTCCTGGGTGAGTCATTCTGATGGTCAGAGAGCCATTCTTGAGAAACACTGAAGCGGATGTGTTAGTGACAACCTCACCAATGCTACTTGTCCATTTCCACTCACTCCTGGAGAAGCTGCTTGCTTCAGGGTTGAGGCAGTGCCCACCAGTGCGGGCTGGTGCGTCAGCCTCTTCATGCTGGGACTGCTGCCGACCCGCTTGAGTCAGGTGAGCTCCTCTTCCTTCCAGAACTTGATTTCTGAATGTCCCTTGAGGAATTTGAAGAGCAGCATCACCATGTGGGACCCAGCCACCTCAAGAAATAGAGCTACATAAAAACCTGTCAGCCTCAAGTGCTGTTTACACAGGCAGACCCTGACATGGACAGTTTAGACTTCTTTATCTTGAAAAACCAACCAAAGGACCAACAAATAAACAGAGCAGCATATGCCTGAATTCGCCGCTTTGTTGTCTCAAGGCTGATAACATCGCATTTCAATGGTCTCTGTACCGTGACTCTAATCAAATCTTTAATAAAATCTTGTGTGCTAATAAAATATTGGCATAAATTAACAAGTAATATTGCTTATACAGTCTTTAATAGATAATTCATTTTTACTTTCTCTAGTCATGTATGCTTGGAATCCCCATTTTGATTAGTGCACGTGAAGATCCTAGTCTTTTATTATGGAATAGTACAAATTAATGTATGGATCTTATTAGTTTGTCCAGTTTGCTCCCATTCATCCATCAAGTTAAATGACTTTTAGATGACTCATACATTCAAGTCTGCTCCAAAGTTGTTAAGGTTTGTAATTTATCACACAGCTATTTCTGACCTTGTTCGTGGTCCTTGACTAGAGTGGTGTTCATTGAATATATATTGAAGAATATGAAAAAAATTATGTTGCACTAAAAGCATTATCAGTAAGTGTATATGTGTGAGGAGGTTTACACTGTTGCTGGTAATCAATCGTAAGCTTAATTTATGTATTTGATAATGGAGACATTTTTCATTATTTATAATTTTTAAATGACTTCAATTTAAAAATTAGCCACTCTCATTTCAGCCTGTGTTCCACAGTGAAATAATATATTTTCTGAATAGACACCATCATATCTGGTTTGACCTTTCGTTGAATCCGGTAGTAAAGATCAGGATGAGTTATGCTTGAGTGGAAAGGGGCTTTTAATGTGGCCGCGTGCTTGGTGGCGCCCCCATCACACATGCTGGGGAATATTATTAATTCACTTGAATCATAATGAGCTAAAGAAAAAACAAACATAAGTTGGTTTTTGGCTAATGCATTCTCGGATGTTATAAAAGGGCTATACTACCTGAATGGTTGTGCATGAGCATCAATGCATTTATATATTGTCTGCAAGGCAGATCACAGCACAATTGCCTATGGGCAGCAGAGCACATTTCTGCTCGTGTTTTCTCTTTGTGTGTGTGGGTGACTCCTGATAATCCTCACAGTGCTCTCACTTTCATTTGGGAGGTAAGTATTTAGAATGTAACGAACAATGAATATTTGAAGAATAATCGCCAAACCTCTCAATTACCAGGAAAGCATAAATGACTCTGAGTGCTTAAACCAGGAAGAATATTAAACTCAGTCATCAGTGGTGTGCCAGTGAGAATGGAACTGTCTGCATGTTTCCGTTCGCTCAGGACCAGTAGAGTCTTTGTACATCCAGCCTTCATATCAAATCCTTGAGAATGCCCTATCTCATGGGAAGTCAGTGAATAAGAGTCTAGGTTTGGGCCTTTGGGATGCTCCTTGTTTACTTTTCTGGCATATAATGACTCATGTAGTTGATCTACTGTGACAATAAAGTGCTGGCAGAGAGAGAGAGAGAGAGAGAGAGAGAGAGAGAGAGAGAGAGAGAGAGAGAGAGAGAGAGAGAGAGAGAGAGAGAGAGGCTTTCAGTGAGCCTATGAGGTAAAGGTAAGTACCACTCTAAAATCATTCACATCCTATAGAAGTAAAACATAACTTCACTTTATAGAGTTGATGCATTTTTGAAAGTTTCTTATTACCAGCAAATCAGCTTCACATCATATGTTCTCTATGGTACTAGACAGACACCTATATGGAAAAATTTCAGACAGCCATATGACCAGTTAATGCTTAAAATAAATTAAGATTTTAGATAGCATGGGTTTATAGAGAGAATCATTTTTCTAATAAAATGTCTTGTGGGAAGGACTGACTAAGCTTGGAATCACCTGGGAAGTTTTGAGTGTATAACACCTCCTGAGAGCCAGTGTTAATGCAGAAGGGTATAGGTTTAACTGGACTATATGGGTGATTTGAGGCTAATAGTCACTTAGCCCAGTGCAGCTATGGATTGCTCATATTGGAAAACTTGAAAGTTACATGTTACTTGCTTTGTAAGTTCAACTTCCTGATTTTATTAGTAAGTTTGGATGCTTTAGAATATCTCTTGATATTGTGTGAATTGGTGTTCTATCTGCATGTATATCTGTGTGAGAGCTTCAGATCCTCTGGAACTGGAGGTACATTTGTGAGCTGCCATGTGGGTGTTAGGAATTGAACCTGGGTCCTTTGGAAGAGCAGCCAGTGCTCTTAACCTCTGAGCCATCTCTCCAGCCCCCATCCCAATTTGAGAATTGAAGAAAAATGTAGAAAACTATCAAAAGTTACATATATATCTATCTTATAATACATATTTCAGTTATTCTGTGCTCAGTTTTTTTTTTCTGTGTTATATAACTGGTGTCCAGTGGCTGCTTTTTCATTATATTAAAACATTATTGTAGTTCATTATTTTTTCATAAATAGTATTTGGGGGGTTATTAATTTTATTTTATGTGTGAGCGTTTTGCCTGCCTGTAGGTGTGTGCACCACATGCATGCTTGGTACCCATGGACGTCAGAAGAGGGCATCATATCCCCTAGAATTGGAGTCAGACATGGTTGTGAGCTGTCATGTGGGAGCTGGGAATCGAACATTGGTCCTCTTTGCAAGCACAAGTGTTCTTACCTACTAAGCCATCTTTTCAGCCCATAAATACTTTGTTTAATCATTTTAAAAAAAACTTACTGAACAGATCTGTTTAAAATTGCATGTTTCTCTTGGATTTTTCTCCCTAATGCCCTGTGGCCATTATCTCTCTAGCGTGTAGCTGTCTTGCTCTGTTTATTCAGAAAGCAGTGTTTCTAAGCCTTTTTCTCGAGAACTAAGCTGTTTTTTAGGACTCAAAGGCAAAATTGAGACCACTAATATAGCTACTCATATAACAACAGAGAAAACAAAGGTTTGAATATTTTATTCATGAAATTCAGATTTCATTCACTGAGAAGGTATAAACCAAATTGAAATGTTTAAGAACAGAATTTAATTTTTCCATTTTTATTTGAAAATGCTATATTTCATATTACATTAATTCCTTTTCTGCTCCTAGTTTTTTAAAAAGTGTTTTTATGGTTCTAAGGTCCTGTTGACATGAGTTTTGAAATTTTGATACAGTTTTTCCTTCAGGAGTTTGTATTACTTTTACCACATTTACATCCAATAATTAGACTTAATTACTTGTTATTCATTAATTAGTAATTACACTGTTACTCAGTAGTGCTTCTTCAGAAACGCTGTCTCCTGGCCCTTCCCCTACCTATCCCGGCAGTCTATAAGATAGCGACAGTGGCAGCCAAAATTTGTTAAGTGGTTTTCCCTTTGTTTCTGTGGGACCCCTCGCTGCAGAATGGAAAGAGTTTTTTAAATTATGCATGTTCAGGCCCTCTTCTATAATCAACACGGTGTAACTGCTGCTTCACGACATTTGTGTTGTCCTAGGCATCATAAGTGAAACAGAGGTTGAATGTGCATGGGAGGCTATGTGGAGGTTTTCTGGAAATACTGTGATGTTTATGTAAGACACTGAGCATCGGTACATTTTGCTGTCTGTATCAGCTTCCTGGATTCCAAGGGCTGATTGTGTTTCCTATGTGTCTTTGGCATGTTTGTATGCTCTTCTGTCAGGGTTAATCTTCTCTCTGTTGCTCCGATGTTGATTTTATTATTATGTCCTCTGGAAAGATAAATTAACTTAGGCAATCTGAACTGAAATAATTTGTTTGTGGTCACCAACCCTCTGCAGCTGGGAGTTGGTAAATCATCTCTCTCTCTCTCTCTCTCTCTCTCTCTCTCTCTCTCTCTCTCTCTCTCTCTCTCTTTCTCGTCATTTTTCCCTTGGCTGGAAGAAGCATGCACTCGCATATGCTTGCAAACCTCGCCTGCCTGAGAATGTCTGCACAGCTTCGGACATAAATTGTCAGTGAAGTTCTTCTGCAGGACATTGCTGAGCCACACTGGCTTTTCCTCCTGTGACAGGTAAAACTGTCTCCAATGTGCAGAGTTTGCTGTTTTACTCTTGGAAAGGGCAAGGCGAAGGACAACTTCTTTTTTCCTTTGGTTTTTCTCTTCCTGGGAATCCTGTACTCTTCCTCCCCAAACTGTGCTTGTAGGTTTATATTTTCATTTTAACTTTCAAATTCAAACGTTTTGCTGGGGTTTGACCCGACAGGTCATTTTTAGTTATGCTTGTGTAAAATAACAGAATTCCCATGATGTCAGATTTCAATGTTTCTTTGGATTAGAAAAAGATTCTCACATCACATCTGTGTTTCTTGCTTCCATCCCACTTGCCCTGGTTTCTCTCTGCAGATGCATGCATTTTTCTCATTGGTTGTGTTTCCATAAAATAAAGGCCAAGCCCCCCCCCCTCTGTCTCTCTCTCTGTCTCTCTCTGTCTGTCTGTCTCTGTCTGTCTCTGTCTCTGTCTCTCTCTCTCTCTGTGAACAGATACCAGCCCAGGAATTGTCTTTCCTGGTACACGTCTTCCTCCTGATGTGTGTCCAGAGACTTCCTGCCCATTCCCAACCCTGTCCCCGACTAGGACTGTTAGAAAGAGACTCATTCTTTCTTGTCACTCTGCTTTCCTTTTTGGAACCTCCTTCTGCTTGGCGACTTGGTTAGCTGGACCCATCATGCCAACAATAATTCTCCAAATATATAGCTTTCCGAGCTCTAAAGAGTTGTCCAGTTTCTATTCGACCAGCATGATCCCTTTGAAAAACCAGAGATTTAATAATTTATATAGCCCAAAAGTATCGATTTGTGCAAAAAAAAATCAGATCCAAAATTGAAAGAAGAAAATGTAAACAAATCCTCCCACACAGGGTCACATCTGAGTAGTTTTTTTTTCTACTTACAAATGAAAGCAAAACCAAACACGGGTCATTGCCCGTGGTTGTTTTATTTTTGTAGACAGGACAGCTATTTCTTTTTTCTTTTTCTCTTTACCCTACATCTCTGGATGTTGTTTCATCTTTTAGTCTTTACACAGGGGTCCTTGACAAATGTCACAGTCGCTGGCTTTTTCCCACGGGTCATACTCTTGTGATGGGATGTGTTTTCCACATCACCTTCATTTAGTAGCTCCCAGTTCATTGGCCTTGGCCACTCTTGTGCTGTATGTTAGTTTGAAATAGGACACGTCCTGAAGGATTCCATCTTAGAGCCCTGATGGATCTTAAGGTTTCCAAATAAAGTCACTGGAACATGAATCAGTAGTGAAGATGAAAGCCTGTGGGGAGAAGCAGTATGAATCTTAACAAGAGCCAGAGAGATGGCTCAGTGGTTAACAACTCCTGTGGATCTTTCTGTGGGCCTGAACTGCCTGTAACTCCGAACCAAGGGGAATATAATGTTTCTGTCCTCCTCAGAAATCTGCACGAATATGCACATACCCACACACACACACTCACACATATAATTCAAATAAGATAAATCTAAATAAATAAATATTAAAGAGAAACCTGCATCCAGATAGTAAGTGGTGATGTCATGTCTACTTCTCTCTTTCAAATTAATCATTACTACTGATGATAAGATTAGATATATCAATTACTCATAACATAGAAATTCAGATTTTTTGATATGTGGTACAGACTAGTCATATGGCCTAGACGTATGAATAACTTAAATCTAACTTCTGTGTCCCATACCCAGGGTCTGTAGGTCTTCATTCTTTTTTTTGTTTTTTGTTTTTTGTTTTTGTTTTTCAAGACAGGGTTTCCTCTGTGTAGTTTTGTTACCTGTCCTGGATCTCGCTCTGTAGACCAGGCTGGCCCCGAACTCACAGAGATCCACCTGGCTCTGCCTCCTGAGTGCTAAAGGCATGTGCCACTGCTGCCTGGCCTGGTCTTTATTCTTTATAGAAGTGACCAGTCATGTTTATTTTAGGTAATGTGAATATCCAAGACCTACCTTTTTTTAAAAAAAATTATGACTAGTGATTTTTATTTATCTTTCATCTATTCATGAATTTAAATTTAAAATTTATTCTTCTCTCATAGGTTACATCCTGACTGAAGTTTCCCCTCCTCCTCCTCCTCCTCGTCCTCCTCCTCCTCGTCCTCCTCCTCCTCCTCCTCCTCCTCCTCCTCCCACTCCCCCATCCCTTCTCCCCCAGATCCATTCCTGTTATCAAAAGTTTCTCGGTCTCACCTGGTCCTGAGGTCCAGACAAATCTCTCCCACTCGTGGTCCTGCAGCTGCTTATAAAATAATTACACAGAGGCTTATATTAATTACAAACTGTATGGCCTATGGTCTGGCTTATATTAGTTAGCTCTTTAACTTAGTTCAACCCATTCCTATTCATCTATGTCTTGCCACGTGGCTTTGTGGCTTTCCAGTACTTTCACATCTTCCTTTTTGTGTGGCTGGATCTCATCTCCCTCTACTCCGCCCTTCTTTTCTCTCTCTCTGTCTTGGATTTCCTGCCTGGCTGTAAGCGTTCTTGCCATAGGCCAAAACAGTTTTGTTTATTAGCCAACGGGAGCAGCACATATTCACAGCATACAGAAAGACATCCCACAGCACATTCCTCCTCCTTTTTCTTCAGAAAAGGATAGCCCCCTCCCAGGGATATCAACCGAACATGCCATATCGAATTATAATAAAACTAGGCACCTCTGCTCATGTTAAGACTGGCCAAGACAACCCAGCAGGAGGAATCGGGTCCCCAAAGCAGGCAGAAGAGTCAGAGACAGCCCCGCTTCCATTGCTAGTAGTCCCACAGGTACCCCACACCACACAGCCGTAACATACATGCGGAGGACATAGGTCAGACCCAGACATGCTCCCTGATTGTTGGTTTAGTCTCTGTGAGCCCCTCTGGTTGGTTGATTCTGTGGGTCGATTTCTTGTGGTGCCAAGACCTGTCTTAAATATCACAACTTTCTTAGACTAACATTCCTTGCTAATGACCAGGAATGAGTTGTTCCGGGAACTCCTCTTTTGTCAGCCTGCTTCCTAGTGTGCCAGCACTTTTGGCAAATCAATGTATTTACAAGGGAATTGGAAAATTAATAGGGATTACATTACCATAAACTTGGCCTTTTGTAGTTGTTAAATCAGTTTCAGTGAAATGATGAACAGTTACCCAAGCCGTTAAAAATTTAATATACTTCCTCTGAAGTGCCCAGTGTTTGAGACTTTCCTAACTGCCCCTGTGTTTCAGTAGAGCATCAAATGTAAAGTGCTTTTTGTGCCACAGTACGATTAGTTATGTGTTGGTGAGGATGACAGATTCACTTGTCTGAGGAGATGCTGAGTAAGCAGTTCTGTTCAGGCTGTGCCGAAAGTGCCTTTATGCAGCACAGTGGATAAAACCTAGAAATAGAGTTGGGTATTGATTTTGCTTATTTTGCATTTGTGGCAAGAGGAAAAATAATACTTGTAACTGTTCTTTCAAGCATATAAATTCTGTACAGAATTTTTCTCTGTCATTTTTGTCTGATGTTGCTCCTACCAGAACTTTCCATATGATCCCACGTCCATATGTCACATCTTTGACAGTCAGTCTGCCTATAATACCTGTTTAATTTATTAGCAGTTTGATTTTCCCATGGAATTTGTGTTACTTTTTCTTTTTCAGAGTCTCCCTTACTTGCTCAGGTTGGTTTATGGCAGACTATTGATTTCAACGTAAGGCTCTCCTCATTGGTTTTGATATTTAGTTGTATATAATATGGATCTATTTTTCTTTTTAAAACTTAATTTTGATTTTAAATTATTCTAGCTTTTCCAATATGTTGAGTATTCCTTTTTCCACATCTAAGAAAGTTTTAGCGAATAAGCTAAAGAGTCTTGGTTTTCTGTTAGACATTGAAGTCAAGCTAGAGATGGGTAATTCTTCAACCACTTCAGCCAGGTGCTTTTTCAACCTTGGTAGCTTTTAGTTAATGCTGTGATTCAGAGTTTACTGGTGATGGAAGACAGAGGTAAGAAACATGGCTTATTGGTCATGAGAGGGGATTTTAAGGGACTACCAGAAGCTGACGTTTTCGACTACACGCCATACCTCATGTCCCTTTTCTTAGAGGACAGGTCCTTTGCTTAGGCCTCCTGGATCATAGGAAAGGATCCAGGGAGCAAGACCACCTCTTCTTTTTGTTGTTCTGTGTGCTGTAAGACAGCAAAGAAAAGAGGGAATGTAGCTTTTGATTGGAGGGGTGGGGACTCCCTAGTATATTGATAACCTTGTTAAATCCTCATGTCTTCTCCCAAACTCATTTATAATTGCTCAGTTAGCTGCTTACAAGATCCACCCTGGGTTTCTATCTTTTTCTCCTTTCCCTACCCTTTCTAATTACTTTATGTGTTTAGGTGTTTTGCCTGGATGTAGGTCTCTGTACCCTATGCATCTGTGATGCCCACAGAGGCCAGAAGAGGGCACTGGATTCCTTGGGATTTGAATTAACAGATGGTTGTGAGCCTCCATATGGGTGCTGGGACTCAAACCCTAGTCCCCTGGAAGAACAGCCAGTGCTCTCAGCCACCGAGTCATCTCTCCAGCCTCCTGTTTTCTACATTCTTATGTCTAATCCCAGGATTCTAATCACTGCCCTTTGGAAAGTGTGAAACCTCTCACTCTCATCTTCATATAGCCCATCCTTCTGGAACAACCAGACCATGTACAAGCTGAGGGGATGCAAGGAATGTAAATCCAGTCTGTTCCAGTAAGATCCCAAACCAACAAAAACAGAACAACACATGGGCATCACAGGAATCTAATCAAGCCTTAGCCTACAGATTAAAACCGGGTTTTGGTCCACTATGATTTCCCTACAAATTAAGTTATATTAAAATAGTTTATGATTCAAAGCCAGTAGTTCTTAATGAAGGTATGAAGGGATCACTTGCGGATATGATTGATAAACATTAGTCATCTATTTTGATAACTCATAGATGTTCCCTATCTCCAGATGTTTGAATGTGTTCTGAAATATTAAATGTGTAGATAAATAATCTGTTAAGTAACTGAGTTAATATAAAAATTTCCATAAGAAACTAAGTTTTGCTAATTTTGTAGGAAAAGTAGGAGTTTTGAGCTATCATGTCATTTGAGTATACGTGGGACCTAATGGACAGCTCAATAGTAAATTGTTGAAGCCCACCATTAAGTAGGTGGTGAGCCCTTACACAGTTAGTTACTCAGGTGAAAACTCCAAGCTTTATAAGAGAAAAAGCCAAATCGTTCTTTTAGGAATAATTATGTAAGGCCACACACTAATGTGGACACGATGCCAAACACTGGGTACTTGAAGATACAGTGCCTGGCATCTGCTCTCTTGGAGCACAGGCTTGAGATGTGAAAGATGATGGGGAACATGTGGGGACTCTGCAGTAATTGTTTTAGTGGGATGTGAAAAAAATGAATCGGTGCAAAGAAGCCAGATTTCAGACAGGTGAAGATGAGTGACAGGTGAGGAAATGGGGAAAGTGACTTTTCCAGATTATAGGGGTGACACTGATTGACGATGGCAGGCCTCTTTCTTCGGCCCACCTACTGTATTTCATTGTTACCACATAGAATATTTTGGAAATCCCACATAGATATACTTATGTGTCCTTTTAAAAATCAGAACAGGACAGACAGCCTGGGCTTTGTGTTCATTCATGGCTTCACTGGGACTGCTGCTGTCTGGCTCCACACCTGGGCATGCTGGCTGGCAGGGCTCTTCCACGTTTGATATGGAGACACCCTTTCTTGCCCCTGAAGGAAGAAACTAGATTGAACTGGGAGAAGATCCAGATGAAGTGGTGGTTCTTGGTCCTTTCAAGTAGAAAGGGATTGGAAGATGTTACTTAATGAAGACGCTTCATCAAATGAGAGCTTGGGGAAAGGGAGGACATGTGGTGTGGGCTGAGTGGTAGCCAACCCAAATTCACCTGCTGAAATCTTAGCTCCTCGTCCCTCAGAGCGTGTCAGTATTTGGAGCTAATATCTTTTAAAGAGGGTAACGCCCTAATCCAATCTGATATGTGTTCTTGTCACCAAAGGAGGGGGCATCAGAGACAAGTGTGCCTAAAAGGGCAGCCACATGTACCAGTCAAGGAGACAGGCCAAAGGGAAAGCCAGGTGTCTAACCTCTAGAACTGTGAGGAAATAAATACTCTTGTGTTTTGGTCACTCATATGTGGCATTGCATTAGGGTGGCTCCTGCAAGTGATCCGATGGGTCCTGAGGAGATAGCTGATGGAGTGGAGACTGTTGGCCTTGCTGGGGCAGAGACCATGTCTGAGTGTTGCTAGACAGACTGCTCTGCAGTGTCTTCTCCATGCCGGGCTAAAGATTCTCTGAATGCTTATTGGATTAATTTCACTTGTTAGAGTGAAACATAGCCCTGGGGCCAGAGGCAATTGTTGTGGGTAGTGAGAGGAACATTGAGGATCTTTGGAAACCTTTGGCCCTTACTTTCTGTGTAAGGAGGCTGAGGATGTCATTGTGGATTCACTACCTTGGTGTTGCAGGAGGCATTTCGAATCTGCTTTCACTGAAAGCATCAACTCTTGGATCCACACGGTAACTAAAAGCGGATGGAAGTCTGGTGTTCCTGCATATGCCCCTTCATTTTAGATAATAAAGGAATCACACATGTGCCTTAGGTGATCTAGAGATGCATACTTATTTTCTGCCTGGTGAAAAGTGCTGGGTTTGCATTGCTTTAAAAAAAATACATGGAGGTGGCTTAGCAGTCGAGATCACCCGCTGCTCTTGCAGAACACCTAAGTTGGGTTCCCAGAACCCACGTGGTACCTCACATTGACTATAACTCCAATCCTAGAGGGCCCATGCCCTTTTCTGACCTCTGGGCACTGCATGTATATACATAGTCAATACACACACACACACACACACACACACACACACACACACACACACACACACATTTATTTATAAAAATAAATAAATGTTTTTAAAAAACAAGTATAATAAAATGTGAGTTCTTCTGATCCTGAGTGTGTCCTTTTGTCATGGGTCTCCCGAGTTCCTAGCACCATCCATCTGGGCTGATAGACATGGAGGGCTACTCTGATTTTGTTGAGATGAGTAAGTTTCTTAGTTTGTTTCTGAGGATATTTGTCTCCTTAATGTTGCTGTGTTCTTCCTCTGGGCTCTGAACCTTGGGTCTCCATGTCGACAGATAACGCTTTATAACTCGTTATAAGACAGCTAACTGGCTGCCAGGAACTCTTGTTGTCCAGGATGAATAGCATTCCTGAGGCTGCACACGAATTTAACATCTCATACGATGCCATGATAAGAAACTTTGGTTTGGGTTGAGAAATAGAAGGGAATGAGAAGACCCATGTTTCCTTTCTGGTGACTTTAGCAAAGTCACACAAACAACCCCTGGGCTTCTGTTTCAGGTCTAATGACGTGATAGTATACTGTTTTCACATGTTTAGTAGAGAAGTGAATTGGATATATGTAAAAGCACAATGCTTAGTGGAGATCTTGAGGGTAAGCTGGTTACCCCTAACCCTTTGTCCTCTGCTACAGTGGATGTCTGTGTTCATATCCGTCCAGCCTCCATACTTCTCTCCTCCAGGTCCACCATCTTGGCCTTGGCTCCTTCACTTCCACCTTTGGATAAGTGGTCAATGTGATTTTCCATAAAGAGCCGCTTGTGGGCACACAGCCCAGCCTGAGTCACAGCTGAATTTTGAGCTGTGTGGCACAGTTCTACAAATCTGTAATACAGTGTCCTGACCAAAGGGACTTTAGCTCCTACTGCCCTGTGACTGCTCCAGTCTCTGACGGTAATGATCTTTTTATGCAGTCTAGTCAAGAAAATAAAAATCTTAATTGTTTAATATGTTTAATTTAAAGTTTTGGATTTTGTAAAATTCTGAGTTTTTGCTGAAAATTGTGAGCTTTGGTGATTGATACTGGTCATCCATTTCTCTTGTTGAATGTTATGGGTGCAACATTCAAGACTGAATACTAAGATCTAATCATTTGTGAGCACCATTGACACTGTTGGCCCAGGATGACAAACCTTGGACCACTAACTCTGATGGAAACAGCTACTTGCAACTGCTGTGAATTTTCACTTGCGACTCATTATTGGAAGGAAACATTCTAAATCTCATCGTGCATACTTTTTAATGACTGTGACACTACGTACTCTGATCATTTTTGTTAAAGATGTCTTCAGACATTTTTCTCAAGTTCCTCTTGATGCTTTATCTTACAATAAATTTGGCTCGTGAAAGGAAAGCCATTTCTCTTTAGCTCCCTTTGAATGTTAGAAGTCAACCGTGTTCATCTCCTGCAAAGTTACTGACAGCTCTCACGAATCAATGCTGCACCTTGTCCAGAGGTTTTAATCACATGGCTGACTGCATCTGTCCTCCCATAGGAGAACCCGCCTTGACTGGGAAGTCCCTGTGTCATTCATAGCAATGCTGGCAGGGTCACTACTGCATATGGCCGCCCTGCGACGAGAAGCTTAAGGCTGATGGGGACATATTGATCTTCTTATTAATTTTTCTTTTGTGGTGGAAGGGAGCAAGCGTTGTACTGAAGGTCACCGAGCTACCGTGGGCAAGCATATGCCACTAGTGGAAATCCGCTTGGTGGGGTGTACTGCAGTAGAAGCTGTTGGGCTCCGGCTTCCACGCCTGACCACAATCACAGTGCCACACCTGCAATTTACACCAAACCTAACATTGCTTGCACTACAGCTTGGTGGTAGATGTTTGGGGTAAACATTAACAGTAGACTTTGAATTTTAGAAGATCTTAGGTTTAGAGCAAAGTTGTGATGATACTGTAGAGTTCCTCCGTGTGCTGCTAGCAAGTTTTATTCATTCACAGTTACCCTAGTATTGCACATAGTGATAGTCAGTGACTATCAGTGCACTGGTCGGTACTGTACAGACTTCCTTAGCTTTACGGACATCCATTTCCTGATCGTGGTCCCCGCCACATACTCCATTTTTAGTCACCATGCTATCCCAGCCTTTAGTTACTGTGACAGTTTCTCAGACTTCGTTTTTGACAATCTTGCCTGTTTTCAGGATTGCAGGTCAAGTATTTGTAGAATGTGTCTTATGGAGCAAGAAGGTAACATTTGTTGAAATGGGTTTTATTTGGTGGAGTTACATACATATTTGAGTTACGTATTGAGAAGAAAAGTGCTGTTCCATCAGCCCCCGAGAAGGCTGTGACTTACTGTTAGCATACTAAAGTGTCTGCTTGGCCTCTAGGCCCACTCAGTAACAGTACTCTCTGCTCTTCTCACCTCCTCCTCCTCCTCCTCCTCCTCCTCCTCCTCCTCCTCCTCCTCCACCACCACCACCTCCACCACCTCCACCATCTCCACCTCCACCACCTCCACCATCTCCACCTTCACCACCCTACCTCTACCCTAAACTTCTCCAGCCCAGGAGAAGATATTTTAACATGTTTTGTGTAGAATGAATAAGATTCTTGGGGCTGGAGAGATGGCTCAGTGGTTAAGAACACTGGGTGCTTTTCCAGAGGACATAGGTTCAATTCCCAGCACTCATAAGGCAGCTCACAACTGTCTATAACTCCAGTTCCAGGGTATCTGACAACCTCAAACAGACATACACACAGGCAAAACACCAATGTGCATAAAATACAAATACATAAATTAAAAAAAAAGATCCTTATTGTCTGGCCTTTCTCTGTACACTCTGTTTTTAATTTGAACCTCCTTATTAGAACTTCTCAAAGGCTTCCTGAAGTTAGTACAATGAAAGTCTGTGGAACTATCTGAAATACTTCCTTTTAACCACATTCTTTTAGTTTTGATTTCATGTTTTGCCATTTTGAAAGAAAAGGTTGTTCAATAAGACATGGTGGCACACACCTTGTCTTAGGATTTTATTGCTGTGAGGAGACACCATGACCATAGAAACTCTTATAACAGAGAACCTAATTGGGACTGGCTTACGGTTCAGAGGTTTATTCTGTTGTTGTCATGGCAGAGGCATGGCCGCACACAGGCAGACATGGTGCTGGAGAGACAGCTAAGAGTTCTATATCAGGATCTGCAGGCAGCAGGAAGAGACTGAGACACACTGGCCAGGCTTGAGCATCTGAGACCTCAAAGTCTGAGCACACAGTGAGGACACACTTCCTCCAACAAAGCCACACCCACTGCAGCAAGGCCACACCTCCTAAAAGTGCCACTCTTGTGAGCCTGTGGGGGCCATTTTCTTTCAAACCACCACAAACCTATAATCCCAGGAGTTAGGAAGCTGTGGACTGAATTGCAGTGTAGTTATATCACTTCCTTCTCCCCCTTCCTTCTGCAACCTGTGGAGATTGAATTGTAAGTGTCAGGCCAGCCTGGGCAGCAAAGTAAGACTCTGTTTAAAAGCAAACAAACAAATAAAACCATGATTTTTGCCAACTAAGATATGTGTGTGTGTGTGTGTGTGTGTACACACACACACACACACACACACACACACACACATATATGATATTAATACATACATGGGACAGAAAGATTGTAAAAGGCAGAGGACCAGGAAATCTGATGTCTGCTGCAAGATTATATATCCTCTAGGTGTGACCCATGAAATCTCACAACACAGCTGCCTAAACAAGATCTGAACAATGACATCACCAATTGACATGTCAATGTGAATAGGAGAATTCTTACCAGGGCTCTGATCGTAGCAATTTACAACCGCTGAGAGGGAGAATTAGTTTTCCTCAGGGATGTGTGTCCTAATTGTTTATCCAATACCAAGTGGTCAGCTCTAAAAACATACGTGTAAACAACACTGAATGGACTCAGCAGGTTGTTTTTGAATATTTATTCATATATATGTAGCAATAATAATTAAAGAATAAGAGGCCATGAGTTTGAGGATTGGGATGCCATGGGAGGGGCTGGAGGGGGTAAAGGGAGGGGAAGTGATGTAACCATATTTTAGTTAAAAGTAATAAAAATAAAATAAGACACACCTATTAAAGAAAAACATTACTTTTTCCAAGAATATCTTAAGATCCTAGTAGGAATTATTACTCTCCCTTTCTCCGAAGAGATATACTGTCAGATTCATTCCTTAATAGTTAAATTCTAATAATTATGCCTTTAAAGAATATGTGAATTCTTTTTTCACAACCCCCTTTAAAGTCACAATGAAATAATAGTGCAGCCTAGCCCCGAGGAGTCACAGTTTCATGTTTCAGTTTATTTTCTAGAAACATTTACTAAAAATTCTAATTATCTGTGATTTTAGGATTAAAAGAGAAACCACACATAGCTCCATCTGTGTCTGTGTATGTATACATTAAAATCCTTATAATTTTGAAACAATTATAGGAGTCCTTATTTTCCCATGAGAAAACAGTAGTTTTTTTAGAGTGCTTTTCTATCACTTTGCTCCTTCCTTCCTTCCTTCCTTCCTTCCTTCCTTCCTTCCTCCCTCCCTCCCTCCCTCCCTCCCTCCCTTCCTTCCTTCCTTGCATTGCTTCCTAGACTGTCAGAGCTGCAGATTTCTGATTTAGCAGGTTTGGGGGAGGCCCTAGTTACTGGTATTGATGCTGGCTGTTGGGGCTGCCGTTCAAGAATGATGGTGCCATCTTGCTTGGCCCTCCAGGAACCTAGTGATGTGTTGGCAGATGTGAGTGAAGAAAACCAGGCTGAGAGAAAGCCCTTTCCCCAGAATCACGTGATGAAATGGGATAAACAGCTATCCTAGTCCATGATGACTTTTATTTTCTCCATTTCACATCAGGAATTTAGTTCCCTAAATACTGCTGTGAATTCAGACACATTTGATGTTCTCGTCCCATTCTTTGTAGAGCTATTTAGGTACAATCCTTTCAGTATTCACATATTTATTGTGTTGTAATATGCTTGAGATATTTTCCCCTTTTGAAGATACAATTAATTTTTGTCTATAAAGGGGCTGGTGAGCTGGTCCAGCAAGAACAGATGCCATGAAAACCTGAACACCCCCAACTCACATAGAGGGGGAAGGAGAGAATTGACTCTTCAGAGTGACCGTCTGTGTGACCTCCATACGCATCTGTGACATGCATACATGTACCAATAATAACTTTTTAAAAAGTTTAAAAAGGTTTTATAAAGCTATGATCCCCTTTAAAGAAACAAAACATTTATTATACTTGTTAAGGCCACCCACAGTTAATCATGAGAAAGCAAACATCTCGTGCTATGACTTTTTTTTTCTTTTTCTTTTTCTTTTTAATGCTACCCCGTGATGGTTCTATGTAGAGCCATTATTTGTGGACCCACCAAATGAGGGTGGATGATAAATGATCCAGGACTTGGAATCTGAAAACCACACTGTTAGAGTAGCATCCACTGATACTGATCGCAATGTATCTTTTGCTGCTCCTATGGGGAACGTGAGAGTGTGTGTGTGTGTGTGTGTGTGTGTGTTTGGGAGGGGTGCACAAGCAAAGCTATGCTATTGCAAACATAATCTTACTAAATATTAATTTAAAGCAGCTTGTATCAGCTCCCTCTCACTTCCTTCCATGCTTTTTAAAGTTCATATTGAGCTCTTGGTATATTCTAAGGCCTGTGTGTGGTGCCTCAGCTTTATTTAACCTTCAGCCTTCCCGGGGATCATTTTGAAGAAACCATTCTGGGTAGGGGTATTAATTTGGCCAAGATATCATCCACATTTAGAGTAAGCAATCAAGCTGGGACTTAAATACCCAACCTTTGACTGACATGGAAGGTCTGGTCTCCGATTATTACCTCTCCTTTGTACTATTTCTCAGGTGGAAGTTGTGTGCAACACTCTGAGTTTCTTGAAATAAATTATTCTCCATAAAAACAAAATCATAGCTTTAAAACTGTGCTCATGTTCGTCTGTCAGTCATGCTCCCCCCGCCCCCGTAACTTGGCCAGATCTTTTCTTAAAATGTCATGAAAAGTGTGGCAGTTATGTTGTTTTCAGAGATGCACACCTTGCCCGATCACATACAGCTCATGATAGCACGTACTGCTGACAGTGTTTTCCTGGGAGATTTTTATGGTAGCTCTTTGGGTGTTAAAAGCAGTGTGTGATGGCGCTCCAATTTGTCTTAAAACCGCAGAGAGCTTCTGTGACGTACACACCACTAACTGCAGGGTTTCTTTGTCTTCCTTCTCCCTTTGCTGTGTAGAAGGCTTTCTGAACAAAAGCAGCCTTCTAAGTGCCCCAGATAACCCACTCCATGGAGGCCCTTGGGCCAAACTCTTGGAGATATCGGTTTAGATCGCTTCCTTCCCTTTGCCTGTTGTATTTAAAGCCTCCTTACCTCTGGTTGTATGAGTATACATTTTAGCAAAAATATTTCATAATAGCATTCAGATTTATAATAATTGATTGGTGGATACTACTGATACTATATACGCCAAACAAATACATAATAATTAACTCAGGCAATCAAACCATTGCTCTCTCGATAGGATCACTAGTATTGATTCTTAGATCTTTCCATTACTTGCCAAGTATCTTTGAAAAAAAATCACTCATTCCTGTGGGTGTCTGTTTTCTCTTCTATTAAAAGGTTATGCTACTATCTGTCCCTGTGTTTTTTTAGTAGGGCGAGATGGTGTGTGTCATGCAAACAGATATCTGTGTAGTGGAGTGACAGTGAGCAGTTGCAGGGAGGTGCCTCTCTCCTAGAAATCATTTTTCTTTATGAAAAAGTTCTAAAATAAAAACACAATGGCCCAGATAGAACATTGACATCTTGGGAAAACAGATTGGAAACAAGACTAGCATGTGATCCATGGGAAAGATATTATTGGGTAGAGTGCATTAACTAGGGACATTCGTCAAAGGGTCGTGCTTATGGAGGGTCAGTTAGAGTGTTTGGGATGGCAGAACACTTGGCAGGTGGTTGTGGCACTTATGTGTTTGAATTTAAAGCTACTGAATTGTGTCACTTGAACACGAAGATGCTTACGTGGCTCTATGGTAGAGTGCACACTTAAAAGTGGCATTTAAATGGAGAATTTTGGCAAAGAAAGGGCAGTGTGGTGAATGTTCACAGTGCCCTCTGGGCATCTGGTGATGATTTGGCTTCAGATGAGGGGAGAAAACACTCTGGTCTGAGGACAATGGCCTCATCTTTCTGTCACTTACCAATCAGCTTTGCATCGTGAGTTGACAGGTTGGTGCTGATTATGTGTTTCTAAAAATACTGAAGCAAGTTGAAAGTTTACACCTTAACTCTAAGAAGCATTTGTGATAATCTTTACTGTTTCTAAGTTAATCTTAGCTCTCTGTGGAGAATATGAACCTGGGGTACCATGCTTCTGTTTTTTTTTTTTTTTTTCCCTATTTTGGTCTTCAAGTTGCAAAACGCTATTTTGTGTGTGAGCATGTGCACGTGTGTGTGTGTGTGTGTGTGTGTGTGTGTGTGTGTGTGTGTGTGTGTGTGGTGCACGCATGTCTTTAGAGGCCACAAGAGGATGTCAGATCCCTTGGAGCTGAGTAACAACAGGTGGCTGGGGGTGACTCAGAAACTAGGAAGAGTAGTAAACAGCCTCACTACTGACCAGTCCCTCCACTTCTACGACCCTTCTATTCCATACCTAGGTATAAAACAGCCCAAAGAGGATGAGCAACTTCCGCCACATACCAAATGATCACACAGGTAAACGACTCTGAGAAGGAGAACAGCCTGTATGGCTGAGTTGACCCGAACACCTCCCCCCATCCCTCACTGTAATTTTACAATGATGCTCCCATTACTCAGTCACTCCAGGAGAGCAACTGATCCGGGGCCAGAGATCTTCCCCCATGTAAAGGTCAGGGCAGTACTTAAACTCGCGTCTTCTAAGCCCTGCATGGTCTTCACAAGTCTGCTAGTTTTCAGTTAGAACATTCAGAAATTCCTTTAGAGTCTGTGTGTAAAACAACTAAAACCAAAAATTCTTCATTGTCACTCAGGACTAGAACACCAAATGAGGCCTGGTGGTAGCAGAAACAGTCAACTGTCTGGACACGTGGGTCTCCTGTGCTGACCTACTAGGCGATGTGTGGGGTCAGCTGAACTGTGATCTGAAGATCTTCATTTTTTTTTTTTTTTAAAAAAAAAGGAAAAAGGAAACTTTTGAACATCTCAATTAAAATGTTTTCAGATTCAGTTCATTTTTAAAGCAATACTACATTCCTAAAGGAATCATAAAGTTTGTGTTCATCTTCCTGAAAACAAATGTTCAAATAGAAAACTGTGAATAAAACAAAGCAAACCAAAAAAACAACTAACCCCCAGATATTAGAATGTATTTCTGGAAAACCATGAGAAAGCTTAGAGAAAAGAATTCAATTAAGCCTTAAATTCCTCTATGATGGAAACATGTCTGATAAGAAATGGCTTCTCACAAGCCGAGGCTATGGCTCAGTCAGGAAAGAGCTTGCCGTGCAAGCCTGAGGACCTAATTCTGATGCCGGCACTCATGTGAAATGACAGGTCTGGTGGCCCCAGTTGTGGGGGGGTGTGGGGGAGGAGGGGGAGGCTGCAGCAGATAGATCCCTGCTGCTCGCTGGTCAGCTGGCCTAACTTAGCTGGAGAGCTGCAGATCTACCAGTGAGAGGCCTGATCTCCCAAACAAGGTGGAAAGAGATACCCAAGGAACAGGAGCGTGTGCACACACACACACACACACACACACACACACACACACACACACACACACACAAATGATAATAATAATGGTTATATAAATCTTTCTCTTTTCTCCTTAGAATGGAAGAAAACAGGTCATAAGGCTTAAGGCTCTTGCTGTAGAGACGCTACCCATGTTTGGAGAGTGCCGCCAGTCACTGTCCCACACATGAGGGTACTTAGGCTGCTTTTGCATCATGTTGGTGTTTTGGTGCTTACCTGTTTGGATTCTCCTTGGACTGCTCATAGCATCTTAGTGGTTAAAGAAAATTATTTACCTGTGTTTATTTTTTTGAGTCATGATGTTACCTTTATAAAGAAATATTTTTTTTAAAAAAAGCATTCATTTATTTTTATTTTGTGTACATGTCTGTTTGCTTATATGTATGTGTGTGTGTGTACCACATTCATGCAGTACCTACAGAGACCAGAAGAGGACACCATATTTCTACGGAACTAGAGTTACAGGTCTTGGTGAACTCCATGTGGGTGATGGGAACTGAACTCTGGTCCTCTGAAAGCATAGCCAGTCCTCTTAACTGTTGAATCATCTCTCCAGCCCCTATAAATGAATATTTCTTAATACAGTAAAAGAACACAATCCTGGGAATTACCCTCCCTCCCTCCCTCCCTCCTTCCCTCCCTTCTTCCCTCTCTCCCTCTCTTTTTCCTTCCCTCCTTGTGGTGTGTGTGTGTATGTGTGTGTATGTGTGTGTGTGTGTGTGTGTGTATGTGTGTGTGTGTGTGTGTGTGTGTATGTGTGTGTGTGTGTGTATGTGTGTGTGTGTGTGTGTGTGTGTGTGTGTGTGTGTGTGTGTACATGTGGCGGCAAGTGATCAACCCTAGGCCTTGTTTTTTGGGAGCGCTCTCCGCTTTGTTTGTTGAGACAGGTCCTCGCTTATTATCAGGCCAGCCAGAAAAGCCCCATGGATCCCCCTGCCTGTGCCTTTCCAAGCATTCACCACCATACCTGGCTCTGTATGTGGCTTCTGGGAATCACTCCACAGCCCTGCCCCCTCAGGATCTCCTTCTATAGCTTAAAGAACTTCTATTTCTTAGTTATGTTTTTCTTACTTTTAAAAATAGCAAGACTAGGCCCAACATGATGGCACACACCTTTAATTCCAGCACTGGGGAGTCAGAGGCAGGTGGATCTCTATGAGTTTGAGGTCAGCCTGGTCTACAGAGCAAGTTTTAAGACAGTCGGAGCTACACAGTGAGACAGACCCTGTCTCCAAAACAAAACAAAACAAATAGTGAGATGATCTCACAGGCTAGATGATCTCTGGCCTATAGTTACGTGATTTTGGAATTTATGATTTAATACTCTCTAAACACAAAATGTCTGTCTTCAGCTTGTTATTATGTAAGTGTCTTAGAATAGACTCAGCCGGTTCTTTCAATAAAGCTTCCTCTCTCCTTCTCTCCCTCACCCCTTCCTTTTCCTCCCTTCTGCTTCCCTCCTGCTTCCCCCTTTTCCTCCTTACCGCCCCTCCATGCCCTCTCCCCTCCCCTTTTTTTTGTTCTTCATAGGGTCTTATTATGAAGCCTGAGGTTTATCAGACTCCCAAATCTTCCTGCCTCAGCTTCTCAAGTGCCAAGATGAAAGGTGGATGTCATCTTGCATCACTTCAGAATCTTTCCTTTATAAAAATCACAATAGAAGTTCTTTGTAGTGATTTTAACACATCCATGCACATAGATATTCATTACACGGGAGTTTTATCTGGCTTTTTATATTTCTTGCTAATGACAGTTTTTAGTAGTGAGTCATGGAAAAAAAATGAGTGTCCTACAGGTAATGTTTTAGCTAAGAAGAATGGTGTTTGCCTGTTAAATGGTGTCTTGGCATATAAAACCAACAGTGATTGAAGATCGTTGTAATGAGTTACTTGTTCATCTTGTAACAACTATCATTATGTTCAGAAAAGTATTTCTGAATCACCCAGCCACACAGAGCGTCGTATTGAGAAGTGTCGATTGAACCTCCTGGCTGGTCATTTTTAAACACTGATGGAATAGACATGCCTCATGTGAGCTAAGGCTGATGTAGCAAACACCACAGAACAGACTGTTTTAAAAGCAGGATGATTTTCCATTATGGCAGCACTAGGAGCCAAAGGTCAGGGTCCTGGTGCGTTGTTTAGTGGGGACTGCTTCCTGGTTTGCAGAGGGTTCTTTCTCGAAAAGCCCCTTTCCTCCTGCAAGCCCATGAAGAAGGAATATATTTCATTGGAACACTCCTCCTGTTGGTCAGTCCCCACCGCCTGCAAGCCCATGAAGAAGGGGTATATTTCATTGGAACACTCCTCCTGTTGGTCAGGCCCCACCTCCTGCAAGCCCATGAAGAAGGGGTATATTTCATTGGAACACTCCTCCTGTTGGTCAGGCCCCACCGCCTGCAAGCCCATGAAGAAGGGGTATATTTCATTGGAACACTCCTCCTGTTGGTCAGGCCCCACCTCCTGCGTGTTGATGAAGAAGGGGTATATTTCATTGGAACACTCCTCCTGTTGGTCAGGCCCCACCTCCTGTGTGTTGATGAAGAAGGAGTATATTTCATTGGAACACTCCTCCTGTTGGTCAGGCCCCACCTCCTGCGTGTTGATGAAGAAGGGGTATATTTCATTGGAACACTCCTCCTGTTGGTCAGGCCCCACCTCCTGTGTGTTGATGAAGAAGGAGTATATTTCATTGGAACACTCCTCCTGTTGGTCAGGCCCCACCTGTGTCAGCTGATTAGCTGTAGTTTCTCCTCCAAAGGTCTTGTCTCCAAAATGACACTTTGAGGGTTAAGGCTACAACATAACAAACTTGGAGGTGGATTCAAATGTTCAGTTTATTAAAAGGTGTGATGCTTTTAGAAATCACAAGTCTAAGGCATAGATGGCATGAAGTGCTGTCCCTAGAAGAGGTCAGAGGAGCGACAGCCAGGCCCTGAGCAGGTCCATGCCAGTGTGGATTCTGATTTGGAGTGGTGTAATTACAATGACCCACTGCTGTTCCTTGCTCTGGACTGTGGACTCTCATCTCCCAAGTTTCCCCTAGTAGTGAAGAGGACAATAAACTTGCCTTTTTAAGATTTTTAATTTAGTTTAAGTTTGGGATCCCCTTTGGGCCAGTAGGTGTCTTCAGGTACCTTCAGCTTATGTAATAGTATCCTTGAGAAGACAAATGATTTGTTTTTCCAATTCTTTGCTTTTCTGTCTGACTGCCTTTACTTGTTCGATGTTAATGGGAGTACTGTCACTTAGGAAATAATATAGCTTGATCTGTCTTGGCTCTTGGAATGGCACCCTTGGCATGGTGGTGTCATCTCAGGATTTTCTTCCTGGCCTGATGTCTTTTCTTGTCATTTATTAAGGCTGGGCCCTGTGTTTTGGTGTATGGCATGTGTTGGTGAAATTATTAAGGCCACTCCACGCTACCGAAGCCTCAATGAGGGTTGGAACTTCCAGATAAGGGTTGGAATGGCTACCCACTACAGCCATGTCATCACCTCGTAGATCCTTCTAGCAATACCTTTTATGACTGAGGCGGGAACACCTGTTTCTGCATCACTTGCCCCTCCCTCTGTTTTTGCGGGACTCTAAGCTGCTGATGTTGCAGTATTGTGGGATATTTGACAGCTCTGTGAACCCCAAGACCCTGTTAATAAAGTCAGCCTTGGATCAGGGTGTGGGGCCAGTGACTAGTTGACACAAATTAGCCATAGAGAGGACAGAGGACTGAGGAAGAGGGATAAAGAGATGCACAGCAAGGAGTAGAGAGGGACTTGGAGATTTGAGGGTTTTCTTTGGTTTGCGACCAATGGAGAGACATTCTCTTGCTGTGTCTCCAGCCAAAAGGAAGGTCAACTGGTTGCTTCTTGGCAACTCTGAGCTATCAGGTTTTTACCCCAATATCTGACTTCCAAGTCTTTATTAATAGATAGAACAATAGAGACTTAGTTAAAAACTACATTTGGTGACAGCGACATTTGGTGGCAGCGACAGAACCAGTGGGGCCGCAGATGGTAGTTAAAATATCACTAGATTCAGGTGTAGCCACTAAGCCGATGGATAAAAACATTGCAAATTATTCATTTACAATAGCCAGCCAAAGAGCAGCAGGTACCCTGTTGCCTGTGAGAGCTGAATTTCACACCTGCTTTCTCATCAAACTCAATGTTGATCATGGCAAGTTTTTCATGTATCCTAGGGTGTCCTCAATTTACTATGCAGCTGAGGGTGGCCTTGAACTCCTGATCTTCTTTACCCTACCTCCCAAGTCCTTGGATTGCATTCATGTGCCAGCATACCTTCCTTGTCAGGCCTTGGATTTGTCTTTCTTAACCTTGTTCTGTCATTATTTAAGGGGTTGAGTCTGGATATTTCTGGCTGTTTATTCTCCTCTGCTAGTCCTCTCAAAGTTAGCTATGGTTACAGCTGTGAAGTTAAGTGACATCTAACATCCAATGACCTATATTTAGATTTTTGCTTGAAAATATTTTCCTCCTGTTGTTGGGGATCGAATCCAGGGCTGTACGCATAGGAGATAAGTGCTCTCCCACTGAGTCATATCCTAGCTTCTGAAAATGCTTTGAGACCCATTCAGTGTTTTTTTTCCTCCTTCCTTCCTAGTTACTCATGAAGTTTACAAGTTAGTCTATTTGAAAGGTACTATTTTCTCATAAGCTGCCTCCAGTGTGTGGTTTCATTGATTCCCCCTGAACTTATACAGGTTTGCTGTTACTTCTGTTGATGGCCTTTCTCTTACACTAACACTTCATGTGCATGCCGCTGATATTAAATTCTAGGTATAGAGAGCAACACAGACATCTGAGCCCAGCAGTGCAGGCCTGCAATCTTAGCTACTCAGGAGGCTGAGATGGGAAGATTGGCAGTTTAAGGTTTGCCTGGGCAACCTTATATATAGAGCAAGTTTAAGGCTAGGTCTGGCAATTTAGAAAGATATTACCACAAAGTAGAAAGTAAAAAGAAGGTTGAGAATATATTGCTCAGTGGTAGAGGGCTTGCCTCGCATGTGGGAGGCCTCGGTTTAATCCTGAGCAATGCAAGTGTGTGTACATGCACATATGCACACGCATATATTTATGCACGAACAATGCATTTACACACACACACACACACACACACACACACACACACACACACACACACACATTCCAGGCTTTCTTTTGGGCCACCAACGAGCTCCCCAAATCATGACACGGAGACTTATTATTAGTTTTGAATACTCCGCCTTAGTTTAGCTCTTATTTTCATCTTGCCTCAGGGTTTTTACCTTTCTTCCCTCCTGTTCTCTCCTCTCTTCTTCTCTTTCTGTATATCTTACTTTCCTGCTGTCTCCATGACTGACTGGCTTCTGGCCTCGGGTGTGCCCCCTCTTTCTTCCTCATTCTCTTCTCTAGTTCTTCTCTCTTCTGCCTAGAGTCCTCCTCCTACTTATCCTCTCTGCCCACCAGCCCCGCCTATCCCTCTACTGCCTCGCTATTGGCTGTTCAGCTTTTTATTAAACCAATCAGGTGCCTTAGGCAGGCCAAGGTGAAACAAGTGCAACACATCTTCACATAATTGAACAAATGCAGCATAAACAAATGTAACACATCCTTACATCGTTAACAAAGGCAGCAGAAAGAAAGGCAGCAGAAAGAAATATAACCCACCTTCATATAGTAAAAGTAATATTCAACAGCATAAACATATCTTTACCTAGTTAAAATGATATTCCACAACACACATATGCATACAGCTCCGTGGACAATTTGAAGAAACATTAGACAAAGGATAGGAATATAATTAAAGGACATAATATTGTTTAACTTGCTGACTGTAAAGTTCTGGGCTCTGGAGAGCTTCTGTGAGGTTTCCTTACTTCGACCTCAGGTTCTAAGCTGATTTTTCCCACCTGTACTCAGGGGTTTGCTCAGCGCTTCCTCAGTCTGAGCTAGAAAACTTGGTGTTGAGTGTGTGTCTGTCCACTTCATCTCCTAGAGTGCAGAGCAGCCTCCCACAGTGAGGAGATTTGGGCTTGACTCATGCGAGGCATCCCTCCAGTGATAATGGCTGCTGGAGTGAGTGTCACCGTGGAACTGGCTTCTTGGTCCCTGGTCTTTAGATAAAGAGGTGAGGAAAGCTGAGGTTTCTTCGAGGTACCAGATTCCAGTCTCATTGTTGTGCTCACTTTTATCGGATGTTTCCAGTTGTTGAGTCCAAGTCCTTTACCTAGTGAGAGAATAATAAAGTACCCCTTTGGCTTCTTAAATTTGTTTCTTGGATTAGACTGATGCATTCAGAAAGAATGTAGCATGGTAAGTGGAAAGAGCACTGTTCTGGGAGTCCTATGTGTAGGTGAAAAACCAGGAATGTTGTATAAGCTGTGCCTGAGTCTGTTATTTCATCATTTCAGGCCTGAGTTTTCCAGTTCTGCTCTGCAGAAGCTGGGGCAGGAGACCTCTTAGATCGCTCTCAACTCAGCGCTGTGGTGGCAGTGAGAGGAAGTTCGTAACTGTTGAGGGGCAAGAGTAGATAACTGTAGAGGGAAGGGTAGATAACTGTAGAGGGGCAGATAACTGTAGAGGGAAGGGTAGATAACTGTAGAGGGGCAGATAACTGTAGAGGGAAGGGTAGATAACTGTAGAGGGAAGGGTAGATAACTGTAGAGGGGAAGGATAGATAACTGTAGAGGGAAGGGCAGATAACTGTAGAGGGAAGGGTAGATAACTGTAGAGGGGCAGATAACTGTAGAGGGAAGGGCAGATAACTGTAGAGGGAAGGGCAGATAACTGTAGAGGGAAGGGCAGATAACTGTAGAGGGAAGGGCAGATAACTGTAGAGGGGCAGATAACTGTAGAGGGAAGGGTAGATAACTGTAGAGGGAAGGGTAGATAACTGTAGAGGGAAGGGTAGATAACTGTAGAGGGGAGGGCAGATAACTGTAGAGGGGAGGGCAGATAACTGTAGAGGGAAGGGTAGATAACTGTAGAGGGGAGGGCAGATAACTGTAGAGGGAAGGGTAGATAACTGTAGAGGGAAGGGCAGATAACTGTAGAGGGAAGGGTAGATAACTGTAGAGGGAAGGGTAGATAACTGTAGAGGGAAGGGTAGATAACTGTAGAGGGAAGGGTAGATAACTGTAGAGGGGAGGGCAGATAACTGTAGAGGGAAGGGCAGATAACTGTAGAGGGAAGGGCAGATAACTGTAGAGGGAAGGGCAGATAACTGTAGAGGGGCAGATAACTGTAGAGGGAAGGATAGATAACTGTAGAGGGAAGGGCAGATAACTGTAGAGGGAAGGGTAGATAACTGTAGAGGGGCAGATAACTGTAGAGGGAAGGGCAGATAACTGTAGAGGGGAGGGCAGATAACTGTAGAGGGAAGGGCAGATAACTGTAGAGGGGAGGGCAGATAACTGTAGAGGGGCAGATAACTGTAGAGGGAAGGGTAGATAACTGTAGAGGGAAGGGTAGATAACTGTAGAGGGAAGGGTAGATAACTGTAGAGGGGAGGGCAGATAACTGTAGAGGGGAGGGCAGATAACTGTAGAGGGAAGGGTAGATAACTGTAGAGGGGAGGGCAGATAACTGTAGAGGGAAGGGTAGATAACTGTAGAGGGAAGGGCAGATAACTGTAGAGGGAAGGGTAGATAACTGTAGAGGGAAGGGTAGATAACTGTAGAGGGAAGGGTAGATAACTGTAGAGGGAAGGGTAGATAACTGTAGAGGGGAGGGCAGATAACTGTAGAGGGGAGGGCAGATAACTGTAGAGGGGAGGGCAGATAACTGTAGAGGGAAGGGCAGATAACTGTAGAGGGAAGGGTAGATAACTGTAGAGGGGAGGGCAGATAACTGTAGAGGGGAGGGCAGATAACTGTAGAGGGGAGGGCAGATAACTGTAGAGGGACAAAGCTAGTAAGATAGCAGAGATAAGAGGGTGGAGGAGAACAGAGGCCCTAGTGGTGGCTGAGCGAAGGCTGAAACTTGAAGACGTGGCTGTTTGATTTCAGTGGGGAATTACTAAGACAGGTATGGTTATGGCCACTGGTGTGAAAGGTTTCTTAATCTTAGGAGACATCTTACTGTCCTGTCTCACCTTTAAGGAGAGAAAATCACTTTAAAGAAGTAAAGGCTTATTTCTGAAGTTTTTAGCCCGAGGTCAGCTGGCTCCCTTGTCTTTGTGCCCACGGCAGTATAGCATAGTGTTGGTGCAAGTGTGTAAGAGCTGTGTGTACCTCATGGTACATAGGAAGCAGAGGATGGGGAGAAAGGCCCCAGACATCCTGAGGTTTCTTCACTTCCTCACACTAGGCCCCCCTTTCTGGTAATACCACAGGCTGGCAAGCAAGCCATTAATACCTGGACTTGATTAGATACGGCAGTTCCAGATTGTAACTGAAATTAATCTTTTGTTAAAAAACAAAAATTAACTGGGGAAGATTTAAGGCAATTTGCCTTCTTTATATTTCCATCACAATGAGGTGAACATCTTAAAATAAAAAAAAAGATTTCAAAGAATTTGTAATCAACAACAGTAACTGTTTCTGCGTTACAAATGGGTATTATCCACTGTAGAATGCATTGTGTGTCCCTTGCTACCTGAATTCCTGGCTTAGGGGTCTTTGGATCTGGAAGATGTCTAGTAGACTAAGCTGCAGAAGAAATGATGGAGCTCAAGGTAAATGCCTTTCATCCTCTTGAACTCATATTAGGGATGAATCTACAACCCCTAATCCACATCCTTAATCCTGTACCCATTTCTTTTTGTAGCAATTTAAATTTTTTTTTTCCTTTAGTCAGGGTTTCATGTTGCCCAGGCTAGCCTCAGTCTACTTAGCTGATGATGACTTAGATGCCTTAGCTGATGATGACCTTGTCTCCTGTCTCTACTTTCAGATTGCTGAACATTGACAAACACTACCATGCATGGCTTCCGTGGTACCAGGGGCAGAACACAAGGCCTTGTGTATGATAGGCAGACACTGTG
Organism: Peromyscus californicus insignis; assembly: GCF_007827085.1. Lineage (NCBI taxonomy): Eukaryota > Metazoa > Chordata > Mammalia > Rodentia > Cricetidae > Peromyscus > Peromyscus californicus. Next base: position 63,833,676 of record NW_026294436.1, on the reverse strand, counting down.
TCGGAGAGTGACAGACACCTCCGCTCCCTTTGGATTCTTTTATGGTTACACAATTTGTACATTTTCAGGTACCCTAAGATTATCTGTGTCTGTCTCTGTGTGTGAGAGAGAGACTTTGATTACCCAAAGTGTGATTAACAAAACTATACAGTTGTTAATATTTTCCTGAATTTCCTGACTCTTTTATGTACCAAATGGGACGTGAGCTATGGTACTGCTAGGGAACAGTGTCAGTTGTACAGTGGTGGAGAAGATGTCAGTTGATTGCCTGAAGTACTTTGTGTTAATTTTATAAATATGCAGAATCTTCCATCATAGCAGAATATGATTTCCAGGACCCTTTTTTCCACTGTGGCCGAGGACAGGGCATCTGTTTGAAGGGACAGTACAGCACAAACGTCTGCCTTTATCACAGCTGTATGACTATAATTTTTTAGTGTGCTCTCAAGAGTTGTTCTTCTGCTACATTCTCTTGAGACCCTGCCTTGCGTGGCCTTTTCACTTTGTGGGAAGAAGCCTCCCTGTCTTAGCTGCCCTCTGCTCACAAGAGAGTTTGCTTGCATACCATACAGGCCCTTCCATTTCTCAAGGCTGAGAGTGGATGCGGAGAGATGGATGAGAGTCATTTTCATAGCTTAAGCAATCACTCCGTCTCTGGGAAACACATCCATTCCGTGTGATGGATGCACTTAGGAGAATATATCCCCGGCATGAGACTTCTTTGTGTTTACAGCCCATCACATCTCTTTATGGCACTTCTCATCACGTGCTCTGTTTTTGTGGTTTCTGGGGAACCTTTAGAGGGAAATTTGCCTTCCTGGGATCTTGTTACAGTGGTTGCATCAACCCCACAGAACAAAAGAAAACCTTCATGACCGAGTGCAAGGTATAAGGCATAGCAAGTAGTTCTGATGTTCCTATAGACACATACTCTTTTGGGTTTTGGATGCTTGCTTAGTTGGGGATGTTCTGGCTTTAGGAAAACGTCTGCTCCCTGGAGAGGCTCTATGGAGAGGACAAGGTGATTGTGTCACACCCTCCCAACCCCTGAACATACTTAAGACCCCAGATTTGGGTTTCCAAGAAAGATGTGGGGACCTTTTCAGAGTTGAAAATAAAAACCTCATTGGCTACTTTTTTGGACAGTATTATAGAGCAAACTTATTATTTTCATATAGTTGAAAGGAATCAAAGCTTTACTTTTCCCTTCTTTCATAAATTCCACCAGAAATTTCACCACTTAGCATGAGAAAAACCCCCTTCATGGGACTAGTCCAGCAACAATGGAAAAATGGCTCAGAAAGTTGGAATTCATTGTTTTGCAGCCTGGTGACTTTGAGTGGTTGTGTGAACCCCAGAGAGGTGGAGGTTACATAATATCCACCCATGAGGTCCCCAGCCTATGACTTCTGCTCACCAACTTTGCCACCTGTCAACTAATCAAGTTTCTCCTTTCCCTCGACTACCTGTTAACTGGAGTGGGCAGGACCGAGAACAGAGTGCCTAACAAGACAGTATGATGATAGAGCTTAAAAATATATCAACCCTAAACAGCTCTCTAGAAGAGGTAACTCAGCTTTATCAATTAAAAAAATATGCCAGGAATAAAATGCAACGGATAACTATATATTAAATATCAGCTAATGTTGTTATCTAGATCTATTTTTTGATAGATCCTCAGTATATATAAATAAACCACAAAAGATTGTAATGTGGAAAAGGTGTGCTGCCTAAATATTTGAAGATATTAATGAAGTACTAAAAACAAGCCATATTATAATATAAATATCGGCCTTTTGGGATACGAAATAGTTGACAGTGGGATTTGCTTACATAAAGGCCAAGTAGCAGAGACAGTACATGAGGAAAGATTGGCCTGCATTATTAAAGCTGGAAGACAGGCCCATGGGTATTCTCTCTGCATGTGCATAGGATTGAAATAATCTGTCAGAATATCTCAAAGAGGGAATTGTAGGTGAAGATATATAATAATGCTTTAGTTCCAGCGGAGGGGGAAACAGAGCAAGCAGGGAACAAGAATCCTTAGTAGCGATCCTTTTGTGTGGAATGTTTTAGCCACTTGCTGGCTCTTGTTATTTTAAATTCATGCGTGGATCTGTCTACGTATCCACTGTTTGTTTTCTGTATGATGCTCTAGAACATCAGCAGCCCCAGCAGAGTCCGTGGCATGTTGGCTTGTGGTCCTGGAGCATCTCTGAGCCGTTTGGAAGTGCCTTCTACACTTAGGTGTTCAGGTTCATGACTGTTATTCCTCGGCATGCCACTTGAGCTCTCAAGTTCTATTCAGGGTGGCTCTCCGCACCTGCTTGAGCTCTGCCTTCCTCTTGAATCATACAAGTCCTGAGGGTCATGGGCGCCACCTCCTAGGTTCTAGAAGGACCATGTCTAATTCCTCTCTTGGTTCATTGAAGTGGCTGCCAATTAAGCATCTACCTCTAGGTCATGGTTGAGTTTCTATGGCGGAGATCCCTCCCCCTCCACCATTTCACCTTCAGAACTGTTGTTACACTCTGGAAGAGTTTCCAATTACTACATCTAATTAGAGGGAAGAGTAAATTACCAAAGCAAGTTAAATTATCTTGTGTGTCATAACAATAATTAACATTCAAATAGGAAACTACTGCCATTTTTATAAACATCACTAAGTGGGGGCAGCATCCCCTGGAAACTGGAAACACGGGCATCTCCCTCCCTGACGCCTGGTGTAAATAAGGATGGTTTGGGAGAGTTGCTGGGGTGTACATGTTCGAGACTAGTGCCGCCAGAGAACTTTTACATCAATGTACGCACCTTCTGCCAGGACATCCTTACCTCCTTAATGCTTTTCTTGCGCCCTCTTGCTGTGCTGCATTTGTGCTTGTGAGGAGTGCTGCAGAGTGTACATACTTAATCTTATTCAGCTATTAGATTTTCTAGCCTTCTGTTGTTGCATGCAGTATCTGAGGATTTAAAATGACAGTATTGAGGTGGTCAGCTAAAAGGCTATAGGAAGAATACCTTTTAAGTCACAAAGGCCCTAAAAACAAATAATAAATGGAATAAAGCTGCCCCTATCCTTGTTTGGTGTGTGGTGTGTGGGAAGATAAAACTCAGCGGTGTGGGAGTGAGTTGGCCGTATGGAGCTGGGATTGGGAATTGCAACTCTTTATTCAATAAATGACTCCCTCACCTAGGATTTATTTAGACAACTGGCATGTTAACTCTGGCTTTCACGCTGCTGGATTATTATTTCTGTTCTTGTTCATCTTGTAAATTTACAGACACTTAAGTGATACTTGGGTTGAGAATGATGGAATTGGATTTAAGAGATAGCGGTTGAGTTATAATTTGCTCTGAATGGAGAGATTGCCCCCAAAATGTCCAGCACATTAGCGGAGTCTTTGAAGGTTTAAATTAACTCTGGGGAGATATGTCTTGGATATAAGCACAGATCTTGATATCTCAGGCCAAATCGGAGCTGCAGTGTCTCCTCTAATCACACCGGAAGCCTGAGAAAATGTCAGCAGTTTTCTTTGTTTAGTTTTCTTTTCATGTGTGTTGGTTAGTGCACAGTTTGTGTCCTGTTCCCTTTAACTCAAGAGCATGTGTACAGCTTTGCCATCGAAGGGACTTAGGGCTTGCCAGTGTCCTTGACATAAGGCCCATGCAAGCCTTTCCTCCTTGCTTTGAAAATGGCCTTTTGCTGATAGATGAACATGTGGGTCGTTTCTCATGTGTTAAAGAAAATGCTTTTTTTTTTTTTTTTGGCTAAACATGACTACAATTCAAATGTATATTTTATGGTTTTCTCATTTTGCTAAGGGCACCAAAGAGTCAATTATGACTCTAAAAATTACTCCTTTCTTTGGCGCTGGACAGCAGTTGGAGGCTTGCTATTATCCCCCGACACTTATCAGTGTGCTTAAATGAGGGTAATTTTGTCAGCTGACCTCCAGTTGGGGGCATGACCCTTTCTGAGATTAAGCCTCATGTAAGAAATTAACAATTCTTTCTAGTTCCTGGTCAGAGGTTGGGATGGAACCTGGGCAAGTCAATCAGAAGGAAAGTGGGAGACGAGGATGAAACGAAATGTATCATTGTTAGTGGAGTTGTGTAATACTCGCTTAGGTTGGAAAATGTGACTCCTATTACTTTATTGCTTTTGAGTGAGGAAATGTTCTAGATGGATGTTGAAGGAATGATAACTTCTGGGGTCAATGCAGATTGCTTTCTGTGGAGAATGCATTGAAGATAGGAGACTCTTGAATAAATTACATATTTTGATAAAGGTTTTTATTTTGTATAAAATACAATATAATGCACTTGGAATTCCCAGCTAATTTGCCCACACCTCATTTACCATGTTTAAACACCCTGCACAATGAATAGTTGGTAATTAGGTGATTGACACACTTTCTCACTCGACAGTCACACGTGCAAGGAGATTGCCCCGTGTGTTCCAGGAACATTGCCTGTAAATGTTGCAAACCCTGTCCTGTAAATATTGCTCAGCCAAACTGTAAGAGGATGGCAGACGTGAGTCTTCACAGCTGACTGGCCATGTGCCCTGGAAGTGCAGCGTCCTTTCCCAGGAAGTGTGCTTAGCTCTGAGGGTGGCAGGCTCAAGCTCATGCAGCCAGATGTGGATATTTAAAGTATTTTAATTCTTAAGCCATGAAGGAATGTTCATTTCAGGTTACTTGGGTTTCATACAGGTGATTTATAGGACATGCCATTTCATTTAGTAGGTGAACAATTACTTTCTCATTTTCAACGAAGCAGTGGGATTACAACCTTCTCTCAGGAATGCTTGTTTTATCTCAGGTATCAGTAAAAAAAATCACATTATCATAGCTTTTGTTATGTTGTTTTAAAACTCATATAATTATGTAATCCCATTACATAGTGTTTAATAGTAGATATTCTATTTTATAAGATAATATTCAACTATAATTTTAATAAAACTGATGTTATGTTTATATACTAATACACTTTCTACCTATGTCATAATACTTAAAATTTTCTCAATACTTTTATAACAAGTAATACATAATTTTCAAACAGTATATAGGTTTAAGTATGGTGATTTATGGAGATTTGAATATACATTTGTGTACGTTTCTGTAACCTACACTATCATCAACATGTAATGGACATCTTAGACATTCCTAATTCTAAAAGTAGCAGATTTCTACCGTCTAGTGAAGAAAGAAATCATTCCATTTTATCAGGTGAAAGAATGGTGGAAAAAGGCAGATAAAATGAATAATTAATGATTATTCAGATGCTACACTTGTGCTTCTAGTTACTAGAATAGGTTCACTATTAATAAACAAATAATAGCAACCCATTTATAGTTGATGATATCATCCAGCTGTATAATCGGAGGTGGTCCAAGATGTTGCAACTTAAAGAGAAGGTTAGGCAGTGAGTCAGACCAGGTAAAACTAAAGAGAGGAAGGCTTGCATTTTCTCTATCAGGTATGCAGAATCCAAGATCAAAAACTAAATGAAACAAACTTTGTATCTGTCCTAAGAGCACCTTTTTTCCAATTATCTTTGAAACATTTACCAAAACTGCTTCTTGGGTAGACATAGATAATATTTATAAACTAAGAAATTAACCATTGAACTGAAGTGGAAATTAAAATGGTTTTAAAATTCATAGAAAGTAAACAAAGTTCTACTTAGTGATTTATATTCTGAGCATGATTCTTGAGCTTTGGAACCATAGAAAAATATTTTCCTGAGAAACCTATTTTCAAGAGAAAGATTGAACAGTTATTTGAAAAATATCATGTATTTTGCATATAAAATAAAAATATGCAAAATGTATTTTGCATATAAAAGAAGTCTTTAAATAAATAGAGCCTACAAATACAAAGAAATGCCCACCTCCTCAGAAGTATTGAAGATAACTGGGAGGCATTCTGTGCGGGAGATAAGGCCACCCTTATAGGGTGGCGGTGTTTCCAAAGCATGCTTTTGGGCGGCATTATTTTTTCCAGATAAGTGTTTACTGTTTATTTGGAAGAAGGAATCTGCAAGATCATGTACATAGAAACTCTCCTAAGGAAATACCTTAGCCTGTAAAATGTATGAAAAAAGGACTTAATCTCACTAATAGTCAAAGAAAGACAAATGGTGAGAGGGTATTTGGGGGAAAAAAAAAGGATGAACTATTAATGCTCAAATGTTAGTAGGAGCTAAAACTGGTTCACACACAGTGCTGTTGATTTTGGGACAGAGGAAATTGGGAAATATTTATCAACAGTTAAAATTGACTAATTGAAACTGAACTTTGAGCCTGGCGTGTTGGTACATGCCTGTAATCCCAAAACTCGGGAGGCAGAGGTAGACAGATCTTTGTGAGTTCAAGACCAACCTGTTCTACAGAGTGAATTCCAGGACAGCCAGGACTGTGACAACAGAGAAGCCCTGCCTCGAAAACTGTCTCCCCAAAAGAAAAGAAAAAAAGGAAGTGAATATTGTTTGATATAATTGTACCACCCTCCACACACACTTTTTTTTTATACATGGTCTCACTATTACGTAGCCTTGACTGCATATGTTAGACCAAGCTACATATGTTAACTGCATATGTTAAGAGTCTTGAACTCACAGATCCACCTGCCTCTGTCCCTTCAGTGCTGGCATTAAAGGTGTGTGCCACCACTGCCCAGCATAATTATACTTTTTTTAGCACCCCCCCTGAAAAGTTCAGCAATTTGGAAGGATGAAATAGTGATGAAATGAATTGTAAATAATTGAAAGAAAATTTGCAGTGAAATAACTAGGGTACTATATTACTTGAATATTATTTGAATAATAGTTGATTTATGCATATATATATGCTATATGTAAAACATATAAACAACATATTTAAGTAGACATTTATGGGGAATAGATCAAAATCAGCACCTTAAATAACTCCTTTTAGGATACTGTCAAATGTATTTTTTAATTTTGTTTTTTGTCAGTATACAAAATTTTTTAAAGTTATAGTTTAATATTATGTTTTTTCTCTTTTATGTTATTATATAGTTTTATTGATTTTATATAATATTTGGAAAACAAAAAAATGCTTAGGATCAAATTGTAAAACTTTCTACTTATATATACTTGAAAAATGAAATTATTTTTATTTCTATGGAAATACATGTGTAATTATATATTCATGTTCTCATTTTTAAACATTTTATAGCTTTACATCTTTACATGTTAGACATCACTGTAAGCTACACTGATTAAATTAACATTCACTACACATTCATGAGATTTCCTAGTCATACATCATTACATGTAAGGATCTTAAGACTCACAGAGGTAACTGTCAGGTAAGGTCTCCCAGGGACTGAGTTCCAGAATGAACCTGAGCAGTCAGGGTTCATAGCAAAGCCTTCCAGTCTCTCTACAGTTAACACCTTTCATTTTATTTTGTTAAAGGAGTATGTTCAGCAGGGTACAGTATGGCAGAGCCTTGCTTAATAAGACCTTACAAACAACCATGAAGCCAAAGGCAAACGGCCTTAGTAGGCATTTGTAGGTAGACTTTTCCATGTGTCTCGGCAGCTGCTTCCCAAATAACCACTCAGAGACTTATTATTAATTATAAATGTTCGGCCAATAGCTCAGGCTTGTTACTAGCTAACTCTCACAACTTAAATTAACCCATTTGTATTAAGGTACATTCGCTGCATGATGCTACCTCTCTTTTATCTTGCACCTCCTTTTTCCTCTTTGTGTCTGCCTGACGACTCCTCTGACTCCACCCTTCTTCTTCTCAGTGTCCTTAGTCTGGTTCTCCCACCTAACCGTATCCTCTCCAGCTATTGGCCAGTGAGTTTCTTTATTAAACTGGTCACAGTGTAATTTACACAGTGTAAAGGAATATTCCATAACAGACATTTACCCAAAGGTGCACTCAGCTGGCCAACGAACACATGAAAGGATGCTCGAAAGCCACTGTCACCAAGGAAGCACCCGCCATTAAATGGTGAGATGGCACTGCATGTTCACCAGGATGGGTACACACAGGAAAATGGAAAATAAGTGTTGGCAAGGATGTAGAGAAATCAGAATCCTTGCATTTTGTTCATGGTATCATAAAACAGAGCAGTTACCATGGAACAGTTTTTCAAAGACTGATCATAGAATTATGGCATGGCCCAGCAACTCGGTCATCATATATCTACCCCATAGAGCTGACACTGGCACTTTAAGTACATGTATGTAGTCACTTGTCGCGAAGCTCTTCATAATGGTCGGTGATCCAGGTGTGCTATGTCCATGACTTGGACATGAATTGGAGGACTTCAGTTATACAAAAGAATGAAGCACAGGCCATGCTACAACATGATGAACCTTGAATACATTGTAGTAACTAAAATGAAGCCAGGAGAAGAGTCCTGTTGCCTGGGCCCACGTATATGAGATCACAACACAGGTAAATTCCTAGAAAACAGAGGTGTTGCCAGGGTTGTGGGAGCGGAGGGTGGGGAAGAACCAATGAGGGAGCACAGAGCTCCCTACGGGGTAATAAAAATGTTTTAGAGCCAGATAGTGTGGTGCTCACACAATGTTGTGAGTGTGCCAACTGCTACTCAGTGTTTCATTTTAAAATGACTAATCTAATGTCTGCATGTCACCTCAGTTCACCCGGAATAGACTAACTACATTATCCCGTGTCAAGTAGCCCATCAGCCCCAGCTCTTTAGAGTATATAGATGTTCACATGTCCTGTGGCAAATAGCAAGTTAGGCAAATACAGCCATTAGCCAATTCTTTTGAGTGTTTAACATGTTCAGGGATCCATGATTGACAGGGTTTCCAGACTCTGGGAACTCTCTGCCTCCAAGAATTAACAAAGTGCAGACAGAATATGGAGGCTCTATGGATTGGATAGACACTTGGTAAATAGGAGTCTTGCATGTGGGCAAGTCCAGGGATTAATTGTCTTTTCACATAGTGAGTAGTCAGAGGGGAGGTACCAGACTTCCATGCGTGTTCAGGCAGGGTGACATCGTCTTTCTCTCAGTTTAGGTACATTTCAGTCATGCATACTGGCATGGATAGTTCAGGTAAGAGCACGCTTCTGAATGCTCTCTGTGCAAATATGTCCCTTTCTTCTTCTGGGGTGTGCAAGGAACACATCAGCCCATGGCCTGTGTGACCTCTGCAGATGACTCTCAGCTCAGAACAATCCTTTGATGGCCTCAGGTTCTTGTCCAAGTTCCCCAAGAAGAAGCTTTTAGGTGTACACATCACTCATCCCCACCGCATCCTTGAGTTGCTGCAAGATTTTCTCTCAAAAGGGAAAATGAGGCACACAGACAGGTGAAATGGTTTCCCTGGGATTACGTCACTGAGCACGTGAGTCACAGAGCAGCTCTGCCTGCCTGCCGTAGCTCACCTCAGCTGTGTACACATGTAGATAGTTTACTTACAGAGTCGTTTAGGTCACTGAGGCCTGTGGAGTCAACAGTGTCTGTATTTCTGGCCTTTCCTTCCCAGTCTTAGAGTGAAACATAGAAGGATAAGCTTAACAATATGTGAATCGTTGGATTTCCCAAGGTTTTCTTCTTCTTATCTGAAGGAGGGTTGGTGCTGAGGATGGAACTTAGGACCCTGTGCACTCTATGTTATTTTGTAAGTAAACTTCATAATCAAGCCTGCCACCTTCTCTCCTTCCTGACACTTGCCCACATCGCCAATGCCAGGTCACCTTAACCAACCACACCTGAGAAGCCCGTGATCCGTGCATGGAGGTCTGATATTTGCACTGCATCTTGCCCGAGAATATATTTTTTAAGGATTTATTTATTTTCATTTTATGTGCATTGGTGTTTTGCCAGCATGTATGTCTGTGTGAGTGCTGGGAATTGAACCCAGATCCTCTGGAAGAGCAGCCAGTGCTCTTAACCACTGAGATGTCTCTCCAGGCCCTGAGAATGGTTTTGGCTTTGAGGGTATGGGTAAGTTCTTTCAACTCCTAAGTCAAAGTCATATTCCATCTGTATCCAGGAAGGGTGGCCTCGCCAGACAGTACATCACGAAGAGGAGGCTTTGAGATTCTGTACCCTCACCCTCCTTACAGTTCATCTCTCTTCCTGCTCCTTCCACCATGCCTGCTGCCTGTTGCCATGGCTCCCTTCCATGGTGGACTCTTATCCTTCTGAAAACATAAGCCTTATAAGCTCTTCCATAAATTGCTTTTGGCTGTGGTGTGATATCAGAGCAACAGAAGAGTAACTAATGTATCGCCCTGCAGGAGAATACTAACTATTCTACTAACAGAGGCACTGTTGGTCTCTTTCAAGGACAGTGTGCCTGGTAGAGGGCAGGGACACATTTGATGTGAGCACCTGAAAGAGTAGATCACTCAGGAAAACCGTGGCTCAAGTCCACAGTCCCTGGTGAGGCCTGGCTTTCTTGGTTTACAAGCTTGTCCCTCTCCTATGGTACACCATATAGCTACCACTGAGGACAATGATCTTTGGAATGGTCCCCTTCACCCTGGCTCCGCTAATGTTGCTCCTACTTATGGAAGTTAATTCTTGTGGGGAATCTACCTGTTCAACTGAAGATGCGATTGGCGTCTTTCCTCCGCTACATAGCTACAGTAGTTACGGTATTCCTTCTGATAGGAAGGTCTTCTCTCCCCAGCCCCGACTCTCTGGACTTCCTTCTCTCAAGAGTCTGACTTTCCACCAGCCTCCTCTGCCCTAAGCTCCAGGGCCGTTTAAGACATCCTGAGCACTTTGCCACTCCACTGGAGCGCGCTCAGCGGTGCACAGGGACCTCATAGCACCCAGGGCGGCATTCCTGCTGCCTTGGCGTCTGCCGCCCTGCTTCTCCTTTAATTGCACTTACTCTTTTACGGAGTGACAGCAGCTAAATTTATTTATCAGGATGCTCTCATGTTCCCTCTTAAAGAGCATCTAGATTAATAAACATCAAGCATAGAAACCTAATCTGAATTTGTATTTTTATTGAGAGCACTCTAATTAAACACAGGCTTAAAAAAAAAAAAAAATCAAGCAGACCCTATGTGTCTTGCAACATCTGACCAGCCTCCCATCCCAGGAAGCCAGGTCCTCACTGCCTTCATTTCCAAGTTCAGGGCCATCTAGGTAGATGGAGATTAAAATGGCCTTGTCATGAATATGCATAAGCCTATAAAATACATATATGAATTGGTTAAAAAGCAATAAAATGTCTTTCTGTTTCCGGAATGCTTAGCCGGGCTATTAAGATGTGAACATATTGTCATATTGCAGGAGCTGCAGTTTTGCTACTTGATATGTTTAATTATTTTCAAGGTCATTTCCTTTTACAAAAATCAAGGCAAACTGGAAAATGTCAAGCAGCCTGGACGTGTGGAATGAAGTCCTGTTTTTATTGTCATTTTTATCGTCACATAGAGTTGCGGTTTCGAGTCTCCTAGTTACAGCCAGTCATTGGACACAAAAGTCACGGTGATTTGCAATGTTAGGAACGTGACATCCTTTATCTTTCCAACCATTAAATGTCCCAAGGATCTTTTCAAAAGAAATAATTGCCAAAAATAATTGATGTATTCTCGGAGTATGACTATTTACAACTTCATGTAATGCTACTGATGAAAGTGACTGTGTACTAGATAGCTGCAATAGATGAATATAATTGAGACATACGGCTGAAGAGGATTATGTACTTAGCCCCTGGGCCACTTAGGATATGTGTTACATAGGCCGGCAGTACACTGGCATTCAGCTGAAAATAGTTTTTCTGTACACAAAGCAAATCTCTAGCAAGGCAGCACATTCTGAGCTGCTCACTAGGCAGGAACATGGTGTAGTTCCTACTTGCTGTTGAGTATCTGCCTTGTGAGTAATCCTTATACATCTGGACAGCATCACACTTTATTGTGCTTGAAGGTTTTAGATGATTCTTAGCAATGTATCAAAAAGAGATCTAATCTACACTGCTGTCTCACTCCTGTAATCCCAGTATTTAGGAGGCTGAAACAGGAGGATTATTGCAAGTTCAGATCAGCCTGGGGTATATAGTGAGTTCTATAGATTGAGATCCTGTGTCAACTCTCTCTCTCTCTCTCTCTCTCTCTCTCTCTCTCTCTCTCTCTCTCTCTCTCTTATACTCCACCACCACCACCATAACTACCACCCTCCAATCAAGGATAGACGTCAGGTTTCAGAATTTTGCCTCTACCAGCTGTAAAGAAATGCTAGTTATTCTGTATAGTCCCCCAGATGCACGAACTCCCTTCGTTGGGAAATTTGGATTCAGAGGTAAGACAAACACAATGTCTAGATCTTTTTAATTAGTAGATAAAAATTTAAAACACCCCCACAATGCACATACCCATTCTGTTAGTTTTATTAGAATTGCTTTGAGTGTCAGTGGAAAGTTTGGATCAGTTATCCTTAGCCCTCTGAAATGTTTCTCTGTGTGGTTCCAGCCTAGGCTGCCCTGAGGCAGATTCCGCTTGTCACTGTTGGACAGAACTGCACTCCTCCGGTGAGCTTGTTCTTGTTAAGATGACCTGCTTCTGCATGCGCTTCGGTTTTGCTAAGGAAAAGGCTGGTGTGTAGCCAGTGTGGAGGCAGGTGCTGGCTCTTGGATGGGACCTGTACTCCTCTCTTTAGCTTTCCATGTCTTGTTCCTGTAGACTCGGCTTCTCTGTTGATCCTCTGACAAGCTTTACCAGGGAATGAATTCCCCCTGAGCAGCCAAGTTACCTCTCTGCATAGTTGTTTCTTACTGCACCAGTGGCGCCAGGCCCGGCCTCGCCTTCCCTTCTCTGGGCTTTGAAACTCTAGGCTCCTTCAGTTTGGACGTAGATGTCGTCTTTGTCCGTAGTTTCCATTCTACATTACTGCCACCCGCACATAGACACGCGCTACTCTCTGGCATTACTCCTGTTTCCAAAGGCATTGCCCGTTTTGTAACCTAGTTCACCCCCAGGGCTCAGCATGGGGTCTCAAAGTGCTGAAGAGCAAGTTGCACATTTGTGGAGTGGGAAGCACCAATGCATTTCAGTCAGCATGCACGTACAAGGTTGCTATTGGCCCAGTGGAGAGGGGCAACACGAGGGCCTAGGTAGAATGCAGAAGAGCCAGAGATCTGTGGTATGGAAATAGCAGGGCTTGGGGACATTTCTTCCTGCCTGTCATTTGAAATACATCCTTCTAGTGCAAATGTGTATTTGATTATCGTTTCAGCCTTTAGATGTAAACACTTTTTAGGTTTTGCATTTTACAAGAAATCTTTAAGGAGCTGCTGATACAGTCTGGGGGCCTTGCTTGGGTCCGTTTTCTCTGCCAGTGAAAGAATTAAAAGGCAGGCAGAATCCTGAGTGCAGGAGCTAGCATCAGAGAACTCTTAGACACCGCGGACAGCAGCAACAGGTGAAGAGAGGCGTTTATAGGGGAAACACAAGCATGCTGCCAACCTGGAGGTAAAGACCCTCTGAAAAGCAGAGGGGGGACTTGGGAAGCTGAGAAATTGAGTCTCTTCTTGGGAACTGGGGATTTTAAACCTCTGAAGAGGCTTCCTCCCCTAATCTAGGGCTGGTTAGTTTGAAGAGAGAGAGGTTGATTGGTCCATGGCCCTTGTGTGACATGTCCTGATAGGCCTTGGCCTTGGCCGTGGTCCATCAGCAGGGGGCCTGCTGGTGGGAGACAAAAGCCTACAAGGTCTTTGTTTTAAGCTACCAGGCTTTTCTTTTAACCTGGAGGTTGACTAAGAAGCTGGCCATCTTGAAAATTCACCCCCTTTATTACCTAGCCATGGCCCCTCTCCCTGTCTGCCTGCCTGCCGGGAATCTGTGTGACTCCTCATCACTCACAACTTGGCTGCAAACATAGTACTAAGCTTTGGGAATACATGTATTGAAGAAGATAGAAAAGCAGATTAATGATTATTGTGCTTATTTCTTTTCATTGCTATGATGAAAAACCTGAGGTAGAATATCATCTAAAGGAAAGAGGTTGGTTTAGCTCAGAGTTTTTGATGTTTAAAGGCATGATGTTATCATCTGCTCAGCCCCAGTGAGGCCTTCCTTGGCTACATCTCTTCTTGGCAGGACAGCGGCCTGTGTCACGCTTTAGTACAAGCCACGGAGTGTCCCAGTGGTTGGGCTCGGGTTTTGTAACTCACCCTCCCAGGAGATCACCATTGCCTTTTCCTAGGTCAGTGTTCCAGTCACTTAAAGACCTCTCATGGGGCCACTGCTCTTAAGAATTTTACTCTTGCCCCTAACATTGCCAGGCTGAGGACCAGGCTCCCAATAGATGAACCCTGTGTCGACAAACAACATCCAGATCACAGCAGTTATAGTAGAGAATGCATGGCCAGATAAAGGGCATGCAGAGCTGCTTAGAACATGATGGAAGCCATCGGAACCAGGAGTGAAGGGGTAGGATGGGAGGGTGTCAACAAGGTGGACTTCTTGGACAATCCAGCTCGGTAGCTGAAGGGATCATGGTATGTAATATCCTGAAAACAGGTGCAATGTGGGAGAGAAGACATTTGAAATGGAGGGAGTGTTGGTGTGAAGGAGGAGGCAGCTGGCTAGTAAAGCTTGGCATTTAACACGAGCTGCAGGTGTCCTGATCAGCTGTTGGCACTGGGGGGACTTTGTGAGAGCAGCACAGGATGACACTGGGGTATCGGCAGAGGCTGGTCACAAGCACTTTAGGACACAGTTGAAGGAGTTTGCAGTTCACACTGCGAGCCCCTTGGCAGGGAAATCCCTTTTACCTGCAGTGAAAATAGCCCGGTGATGGTGGCAGTGTGCAGTTGGGCTCTCCAAGCTGTGCATCTCCAGATGTGCAGGGAGTGAGTGGGGCTGCACACAGATGATGTGAGAGAGTGAGGTCTACCTTAAGCAAGTCTACCACACTGGCTCTGTCCATCTACCGCTCTGTGACCTCAGCACGTGTAGCAGACGTGTTCCGGCTAAGAGGAGTAAGCAGAGGGCCCACGTCCCCTCCCCTAGAGCTCTGTAGGTCCGCTCCCTCCGGCTCTCCTAGGCCCCCAGGGGCTCCTTCACATTCATCTTCCTTTCATCTCCCCCAGATTCCAAGTGTTGCCTTGTCCTGGCTGTGATCTGAGAACGTTTTCTCCTGTTCTTTCCCAAGAGTCACCTCCCGTGTGCTGCCCCTTCCCCAGTGGGAACACTGGTGACAAGTTCTGTGTCAGAGTTTTGGTGACAGTGTTGGGGATGTCCTGTGAGCTTCTGAGCAGCTGCCTGCATGGCTTTTCTCCTTTATCCGTCTTCACAGAGCTCTTTATTCTGGGAACTTGGGCTACCTTCCTTCATTATGCACAGCAATTTACCTCTCAAACATCCACAGGCCGTGCACCTACCTTGGCAGATTCCGTAGCTAATTAACGCTTCAGCGTGGGGAGCTGGCGAGAGAGCGCTCTGGGCCTTCTCTTTTCCCTCTCCCTCGGAATCTGAGTGAGCTGAGCTGTGGAGATATTTATTTCCAACCGACACACATTTTCACATTCCCGGCCTCAGCCACAGGAAAAGATTCATTCAGTTTTCATTTTACACTTTTTCTTCTTATACCATCAGGTGGGTAAAGAGACATGTGAAAGTCTCTGTCAGAATTTCCAAATCAATGGCGCTATTAGGCAGTGAAGAAGTGTGGGAGTGAGGGGGACAGTAGACACACCCAACGGAGGCTGACAGATCCATCCAGCTGGCTGGTGTGTGAGCAGGACAGAGGACAGAAGCTTCTAGCACCAACTCGGGAACCAGATTACTGTATTCTGTTTCCTGTCATTCCTAATTTTGTGAATTTAAGTGAGTCACTCAACCTAGAGCTTGTTTCTTATTTGTAAAGTAAGAGCAATAATCAGGCAGGGGTGTGAGGAGACTTAAAGGAGGCGATATGTGACCAGTGTTTCTTGTGTTTAGCACACTGAGGCCCTGGCCAGCCCTTCATTCCTGTGGCAGTTTTCCCCTGTTACCATTCCTGCAGTGAGGTCCCTGTGTTCTGCACATTCCAGCTGTCTTAGTCACTGTTCTATTGCTGTGAAGAGACACCATGACCACAGCAACGCTTATGAAGGAAAACATTAAATTGTGGTGGTTTGCCTACAGTTCAGAGGTTTAGTCCATTTTCATCACGGTGGGAAGCAAGACAGCATGCAGGCAGATGTGGTGCTAGAGAAGGAGCTGAGAGTTCTTATATCTTGACTCACAAGGAACAGGAAGTGGTTTGAGTTACTGGGCGTGACTTGAACATGCATGAGATCTCAAAACCTGCCTTCACAGTGACACACTTCTTCCAGCAAGCCCACACCCACTCCAGCGAGGCCACACCTCCTAATAGTGCCACTCCTTCTGGGGGCCATTTTCTTCCAAACCCCCCCCCCCCCCCCAGTGCAAGCCTTTTGTCTCATTAGGGACTTCACACTTATAAACTGCCTTGCCCAGGGCACTTTGATAGACGTTGTCCATCTAGTATCAATTCATACTTTCTTCCTAGTCAATAACATAGATTTTTGTTTGTTTGTTTTAAATAGACAAAGTGAATTCAAATCTGAAAACTTTCTGCTGGAGTGTGGATCCTAAATGTTCTCCACAGGCCACAGGTGAAAGAAATCCTCCATCCCCAGCTTGTGGCACTATTGAGAGGCAGTGGATCTGTTACCTATGGGTCCTGGTGAGGTCTCTGGGTTACTGGGGGCATTTCCTTGAGTGATTGATAGGTCTCAGTCTCTAGGCTACTTGTTCCACTGTGTATTCTGGCCAGGACGTTTCACCCCAGCCCCAGGGGAATAGGACCAAAATATGAGCCAGAACTTCAAACATTTTCATCTTATACATTGATTGTTTCCGATGTTGCTTTACAGACGTCACTGTAGCTAGGGACAGTGTTCAAAGTAGATGTCAGTGAAAGCCTGTGGCCCTGGCTTCTGGGACAGCTGCTCTTTCCTGATTTGAAGGACTCGCAGGGCTGGCTGGGCCCCTTTCCCTTCTGTCTGGCTCTCCAGAATGCCCAGACACACCTAGGGAGTTGAAGGTACAACAGAAGGATGGAAGCCACACCCACTCACTGGTGGCAAGGAGAAAAACTACAGCTTCATCTGGATCCCCACTGCTGTTGCAGAACCCCTGTGGAGTACAGATCCCTCTCTTTGGGGGAAGCATTTCTGGATCCCCACTGCTGTTGCAGAACCCCTGTGGAATACAGATCCCTCTCTTGGGGGAAGCGTTTCATCTGGTGTTCTGTTGTAAGCAGTGGATTTTAATTCTGCTTACACATGGTTTTCCAAATTTTCTTTAGCTTTTTTTTTTAATTTAACTTTTAATGATTGTCTCCTTCTCATCATTTAGTCAGTAATTATTTGAGCACACCTCTCAGAAAGGGCTGCTCTGGCTGCCCCTTCGTAGGTAGCTCTGTCTTCCATGAGTCATGTCTTCCTCTGCCCTCCCTGTTGTCTTGCCCCTGCCTTGTCAGCATAGCTGACATGGTCTCATTTTATTGGCTTTTTGCTGCTGTGTGCGTTGCTCTGGAGGGTCGAGTTCCCTTAGAATCAGGACCCTATCTATGTACCTTGCTCACACCATCCCAGATGGCGAGCTGTATCCGACATAAAGCAGGTGCTCGATAAATATCTTTTAACTCAGTAAAATGCCAGTTACATAGATTAAAGGTAAAGTTTTGCAAGTTAGGGTTTTACTAGAGAGAGAAAAATGTATGGAATTCATGGTGCTATGCAAAGGCACCAATGTATATTCTGTGCTTGTATTGTTTTTTCTATATAAATTCAATGTGCCAAGAATTCTATATACCTTCATTTTCATAGTTTCAGTAAATAAGTTTGTATTAGAAAAAAACCCAAGTGTAAGGGCTGGGGTAGAGTTCTGTTATAGACTTTGCAGAAGACCCTAAATTCAGTCCCCACCGCTGCAAAGGTAAAACATAAAATCCCGCACCTTATTCCTGCCTTAATGGCTTGTTCTAAAATAAACCAACTTTCTTTGTTAATCAACGTTTATTTATTTATTTAGTTAGTTTTTGAGACTGTGCCTCATGTAGCCTCTCTAGGTAGCTGAGGATGACCTTGAACTCCTGATTGCCTTGCCTCCATCTGGTAAGTACTGGGCTTATAGGCACTAGACACCCTGCCTGGTTCTGTTTTGCTTATCTAAGGTGCTGTTCAAGTGAAGCTTGAAATGTGTGGTAAACTTTCAAATACAACTGCATCTAGTCTCACTAGACACGCCCTGTCACACATCTTAGTGGCTTTCTGTCAAAATGTGCAATTTTACATGTCAAGATCGTTTTCTTTCCTTCCTGGCCATTTCAAAGGGTGGCGTTTCCTAGATGAAATTTCAGCATCAGATGCATCAGTTACAAGCCAACAGGGCTGTTTCATTTTCACCAGGGATGGAGAAAGAGTCGGGAGAATAACAAGTTGGTTTTTACCTCAGAGAAGCAGCATTTGGGAAAAGAATCTTCATTTAGAAGTCAGCCATTCCTCTCACAGCAGACCATCTCTGCCTTTAATAATTTATCCCGAAACCTGAGCTTTTGTGGCCAGTGCTCCTGGCTCTTTACTTATTTAGAGGCCCATGTCCCTCTTGGTTTGCACCTGTGACTGCCCCTTCTGCGTGCTGTGCACAGCCGGGGGAGAGTAACACATTCGCTGGAATAATTTAAGCCCCTCAGCCTCCCCCAGATCTTCAGTCTGTTGGGCTTTGGCTCACAAGATACTCATCTTTCATCTGAACCATGGGTCCACACCTGTAAACGCAGGAACCTGGATTGTGGTACTATGAGTCTTGAGAAATTCAAAGCCCCACAATATATTGCCTGGTTGGCAGACTTTCAGTTCTGTTAGGGATTGATAGAATTCTGCAAATCTCTTGTATGTCTAACCAGAATAGCAGAATACCAAAAACAAAACAAAAGTCCCCAATGCGAAAATGGCCCAAGAGGGCCCATGAGAAGGCAACAAGGCTGCCTGCTGTGGCAAGGGAGAGGAGGGATGTCTGTCCTTTGGGGCTGTTGGTGACCCTGTCATGGATTTAGAGGACTCCTAGTATTAAAAAGGCCTTTTGCTTCTGACAGAGAACATGATTAAAAGGAACAAGTTAAGAAGAGATGTGTATTAGCATGTTTCCTTGATCTACACACGATATCTGACTGAATGAAAGCCTGGCTTTGAAAGCCTGACTTCATAAGAAAAAATAATTGCTATAGCCTCTCCCCCCACCCTCGTCTCTCCATCACTCACTCACTCACTCACTCACTCACTCACTCACTCACTCACTCCCACAAATATGTTTGTATAGGCATATGCACCTGTGCATGCAAGTTTGCCTGCCTCTGGAGGCCAGATGTTGATAGCAGGTGTCCTCCTCAGTTGCTCTTCGCCCTATTTGTTGAGACAGGGTCTCTCACTGAACCTGGAGCTCATCGTTTGGCTAGCTGCCTGCCCAGTAAGCTGTAGGGATCCTGTGTCCTCTGCCCTCTCCTGTCCCCATTTTGGGGTTGCAGAGCTTTTGACTGCTGCCCCTATTGCCTTGGTGACTCAGGTACCAAACCTGACACCTGAGTCTGTCCCTTGTGCTGGCTTTCTCCATCATCAAGCCAGACACTAAGTATGGTTTGTTCCAAACCTTTTACCTAGTATAGCTTTGAGTTTCCTTTTATCTCCTGGCCTTGGAGCCAGAAATATTTCGGAGTTTAGAAGCTGTGCGTAGATTTGAATTATCAAGTATCTCTAATCAAATTACAAAACCCCGGATTGGGGTCTGGGACTGAAGCTCAGTAGGTAGAGTGCTCCCCCAGAATGCACAAAACTCAGGGTTCCATCCCCAGCACTCCATAAGCCAAGTGTGATGGTGCACACCTGTAATACCAGCACCTGTGAGGTAGAGGCAAGAGGATCAGAAGTTCAAGGTTATATTCAACAACCTAAGTTCACAGCTGGCTGGGGATGTTTGAGACCCATCTAGGAGCGCTTCAGAGTTTGCTTTAGAATTCAGGGTGTACAACCTTCTACCACCTCTTTGGCGAAGCAGATTCTTACTTGTCTGTGATTTTAGGGGAACTTGAATTCTTTAGGGTACATGTTCTCTAACTTGCTTTCTCAGGTTGGTTCTAGTCTCCCTTTCTTTGGTCTCCAAACACTGCTGTATATTGTAGAGCACACCCCGTCCTGCAGATATGGGCTGCTTCTCCGGTGCCCGAAGCTTTTGATGCTTCTGTATGTGTTTGCATCTCTACCACTTAGCACACGCCTCACCAAGAAAAGGAGCTTGATGCTTCTTACAGATGACTTTTATTTTTATGTCACATGTATGGGTGTTTTGCTCACCCATGTGTCTATACACCACATGTGTACAGCGCCCACAGAGGCCACAAGAGGGCGTTGGATCCCTTGTATCTGGAGTTAAAGACAGTCACTGTGTGGGTTCTGGGAACGGAATCTAGGTCCTTTGGGAAAGCATCCAGCACTGTTCACCATGAGCTATCTGTCTCTAGTCCTCAATCTTAATGGGTTTTAAAGAAGCCACATTAGGCCTTTTCAAGTCAACCTTTGGGTCATGATATAATTTCCACGATATACTTCCAAACAGCATAGATGTGTTGCTATTGAGTATTCTAGGAGATAGCATTCTGAAGGGTTTTTTTCCTTTAGAATCTAAACTCTTGGCGGAACTCATGCAGTGATGAAATTGCTCGTCTCTGCTCTCATGAACAACAGAAGAAGTCTTCATCATGCTGTTTTATTCCCCTTTACTTTTTTCTTGTCCATTTCTGAGACTTCTTGGACTTGGAGCTTTTGCCTGTGAAAACACTCACGTGTGCTGAGGAGTGACCTGTGCGTTGCAGCTGCACAGTCGACACGTTGGATGTGTGGTGTTGTCTGATTCTTACCATTAGGTTCAAAACTTCTTGAGAAGATCCCTTCCCAGTTCGAGATAAACAAGATTCCTGTTGCGGCTTTTGGTGATGATTCCAAGCATCTTGAGGTCAGGAGCTAAGCTGTCACCAGAGCTCTTAGGCTCAGCACTGGGGCGCCGAGGCCAATTAGACATACACGTCATAGTGATAAACAGGGAAGAGGTTTGTTCCATGTGGCTACACTGGGAAGAAGAACAAATGAGGAGATCTAGTGAGTCCTGAAGTCCATCTCCAAGGTTCTGATGTGAGGTTTGGGTAGAAAGTAAGAGTTATGAATGTTACACAGACCCTGCCAGAGTGTGGTCTGGCCTGGCATTGACCGCTCTTTGTCTTCACACTGCTCTGTCCTTCAAGGTGGTCTGACAGGTTGTTAGAACAGTTGGAAATGTCTTCTGGGGTGACAAACTCCTCCTCTGACCTGCACCAGGCTCCTGCATTCTCCTCCCAGCATTAGAGTCCCAGGAAATAGCAGCATCTTCAGTATCCTTGGGACCGTTGTTTCAGTGGGCTGAGAGCCACAGGGAGGCTGTATGTATCCGTAAGAGCATCTTCCATCCTACCAGGAAAGGTCCAGTGGTTGTTAGCATTTAGTACAGTAAGTGGAGAACGTTACACCAGCAAGGGCATGATTATTCTTCTCAGCTGTAAATTTGATGGTCAAGCTACTTGGTTTGATTGATTCCTTATCATGAAGGTCATGTTTTATTATTGAAGAGAAGAATTGCTTGATAGGCTTGAGATTATTATTATTTTTTCTTTAACCAAACACACAGAATCAGGCGAAACTTTGACGACTCCAGCCTTAACCACTATACAAGTGAACCGGTCGCTCACTGGAGACACAGGGAGTCCTACTCCTTAGAAGTTTGATCTTTTTGTAATACACCTGCCAAAGAAGTCGTTCCCTTATTAAGAGGAACTGTAAAGTTCTGAAGTTAGCAAGGACAGAATCAGTGTGGTGTATAGTGAAGGCCCTAGGGCCACCAAGGCTGTGCTAGCTTCTGCTGATTCATTTATGGGCACATGCTGGAGACCTCGTCATGCTTGGCTGTGAAGATGGAGAGCCAGACTAACCTATTTTTCTTTGCCCTTTGGTGAACTTGCCGTGGAGCCCAGTCTTAGGGGTGGAGAAGAGTGATTCATGTATGAACGCATAAGCAAAAGGGGTTAAAGCGTCATGTGTTCCTTGTACCCGAGTGCTCTTTAGAAGTCAGTGGCATGGATTTACTGCCCAAGAGTGTCACGGTATGTGCTACAGATGGTGAGAAATTTGGGGACTAGAGATGATAGCAAGCATATAGTCCACGTGGTCTGGTACACAGTGGACTGTGACAAATTTATTAAAACGTGTTGGCCTTTGGTGTTCCCAGTGACGCTCACTGGCTGCCTGACTTCTTCGGGCAGCAGCTCTGCACATGGAAGGGCCACCTGGGACATCTGAACGGCACTTCAGTGGGTTGTGACGGTGTATCAGTACTGAATGGTACTGGCCAAATTTTGAAGAGTCACTTCAGCTCCCTAGCAGTCGAGGGAACTTTAAACTTGGTTCTGGTAGTGATCTAAGGAGTTGAGAAGACAACCACTCCGTGGGTTATTCTTATGCCTTATCAGAGGGCTATGTTAGTTTGTATATTTAGCAATATAGTTATATTATTTAACTACCAGGTGGAAATGCACATCATTCCTCTTTATGAGATCTAGTTACAAAAAGGAGTGAGCTGTTCTTTTTCCAGTGGTAACTCAGAACAACAACATCAGCCCACAGTAGACAGTGAGTTGAAGAAGAAATTCAGAGAATGAGAACGTGCCTCATCAGCTCCTAATGGCCAAAGGCTTGATTAATGATTCACTTGCTCATGTGATTACATTCTTTTTGAATGTATGTTGCACTCTGTTACTTGGGTATAGGATATTTTGTCAGGTCCATGCTCTGTATTTGAGACTGGTTTTTTACTGAGGTTTCTGGTGGTGAGGGGATTGATCATGGTATAATCACTTCATAATACCAAGAAGATTCTAGAGTGATTTATAGTGAGTGGCTTTAATCACAAACCTGTAGGCAGATGAATTGAACTCCTCTCCCAACCTTAATTATAACTGCTCACTGTGCTCCTGCTGAATGAAAGCCGAATCCAAGATTGGTGACTTGTGGGGATTTGTTGTTGTCTTTCATTACTATGTTGTGAGCAAACTATAGTTAAAAAAAAAAAGAAAGAAAAAAAAAAAAAGAAAACCTCAGAATGC
Organism: Peromyscus californicus insignis; assembly: GCF_007827085.1. Taxonomy (NCBI): domain Eukaryota; kingdom Metazoa; phylum Chordata; class Mammalia; order Rodentia; family Cricetidae; genus Peromyscus; species Peromyscus californicus. The sequence continues at coordinate 63,810,493 of NW_026294436.1, read as the reverse complement.
CATTAACCTGGCTTTCTCAGTGTCATTTTTTTGTCCTTGTTTCTTGAGAACTAAAGTCCAGGTGTGATGTGTGAAGACTGGGGCAGAATGGCGACAGGCTGATGGCCGGGGAGCGTGGTGTCTGAGGAAGGCCGGCACTCCTGTTTTACCTAAGAGTCTAGGCTCAGAAGTAAACGTGCGTTTCTGCCGCACATGACCGTGTTCCTCCCAGAATCTCAGTGAAGCCGGTCAGGAGCGGGTTTTCTTAGAGCCAGAAGGTTGTACACCGAGAGCTAAGGATGTACCCGGTCTTCTTAGGATTCGGAGCGAAGGGCAGAGGAAACTGGGTGGAATTGTAGGCAATCCCAGTTTGAATACGGATTCTCATTCGGAGACGCCTAAGATTTACAGTTCGTTGCAATGCTCTCTACACCAGGCATACTTGGGATTTTTGTCTGATGTAGCAGAAGAAATCCTGAGCAGTAGTTTTCAAAAGTATGATTACATCGGATTAGGACAGTGGGCATATTGCTCATCTCAATAATGCTTCCAGCTCTTGAATTCATTAAAATAATAAAAGATTTTCTTTTTCTGCCTCATTATTTTTAATGTAATTCTCCCATAGAGCAGACTTAATCCCTTTGTTAGTGAAAGTAGTTAACACTTCCCTTCTGAGAGGAAAACAAAAATCACTCCTGTGGCTGTGATAGCTTCCTTTGAGTGGAAACCAACAAAAGGAAAACTTGAGTATCCGGCACAAGGAGCTACCTGGGCTGGGGGAGGGTGGGCTAGGTGTAGGTGGCGAAGAGACCCCTGGCCACATCCAGCTCTGGAAAGCTGAACCACAAACCTGCAAATGTAGCAGGAATCTTAAAAGGTCTAATTAATAAAATCAAAGCTGTGGCCAAGTATTGGGGTGAACACTGGAAGATCAGAGAGACAGAACAAGCCACAGCCAACCTCACCTGGCCAACTTCTCAGCTGGTCTTGTTTCCTCTGACTGGAAGCCTCTGTGTCCTCATCCCAATGGCTTTCAGCTGAACTGTGCTGCTAGAAAGTCTGAAGCTTAACCAGCCAAATGCTTCTAGTTCCTGGTCCTCACGCCTTATATACCTTTCTGCTTTCTACCACCACTCCCTGGGATTAAAGGCTGGCTTTCTGGGATTAAAGGCGTGAGTCACCATGCCTGGCTGTTTCCAATGTGGCCTTGAACTCACAGAGATCCAGAGGGATTTCTACCTCTGGAGTGCTAGGATTAAAGGCGCGAGTGCCACCATTTTCTAGCCTTTGTATCTAGTGGTTGTTCTGTCTCTGACCCCAGGTAAGTTTATTAGGGTGCACAATATTTTGGGGAACATAATACCACCACATGCAAATGTGTTTTTTTTTTTTTTTTTCTGTAGAAAATGAAGTGTTCAGTTTGGTTCCAAGGTTCCTTTTCCTGCTCACTTAAAAGTCATTTAATTGAAATGTGGCAGGTAGTATTTTCAAAGCCACAGTGTGCCCACCGTTCACGACTCCTCCCGACCGTGCTGTTTCCGTCTCACAGGCACTGTCTGTAGCCTGTGTCCTGCCTCCCCATTTTCTCACAAGCTCGTCCACTTCCTCCATTGGTTCCCATTAAGGTAGCAGCACCGTTAGACCCGACTTCTTCCTGTCATCTTGGAGTTCAGCTGTGTTTCCCAAACACCACCCCAAAGTCTGATGTTTCTCTGCTACTGTCTTGAACACTAGTCACATCCCGAGGCTGTGCTGTAGCAACCCTGTCCTGTTCTGTCCTGGTCCTGATGACACCATTATAACAGACAGATCTCACCTTACTGCGGAAAAAGGGCTCAGCCTGGGAGGTTGCTGGGAGCTGTGGCTAGACTGGAAACTGTGTTTTTCATTTTGGAAGTCACTAAATCACAGTTTTTTCAGAATGATCACATTTTTTTTTTTTCATTTTTTCAGCTGATTAAAATAGCAGGCCTCTGTACCTGTAAGATTTCCTCCATTTTCTTTCCTCTATCCATCTTTGCTTAGTAATCTCTCTCTGTAAACAGGAGCTTGGACTTATGAGCACACAGCACGTCCTGCTTCACATGGCTTCCAGGATGTAACACATATTCTTCATGGGGTCCGTGTCCAGCTTCTCTCCTGTCTCTTACGCTGAGAGCTGTTCCCCTGCCTATACCTGGAGCTCATGACAGGAACCCTCTGAGGCAGGGCCTTTCTCCAGCAAATAAATTACTACTTCTGAAGACGGGCCTTTCCTCAGCCTGGGAAATGAAGGGAGCAGCAACCTGTCCCTTTCCTGGGGGATTTGCTCAGGCTGAGTTTGTTTACAATGAGAGATGTGCCAGGCAGCTCCAGCGTCAACCTGCCTGGGGAATGCGTGGGTTCAGGCGGCAGGAAAATGCGACATTGTGAGCACACTGAGTGTGTGTAAGGAGGTGTCTAGTAACCCATGAGAGATTATCCTTTCTGCCTGGCACCGTCGGCCTCGTGCAGATTAACAAGAAAACAGCCTGCTTCTATCCCCAGAAGCCACACAGAATGCTGTGCGGCCCCCACAATGGTTTGTGTTGGTGATTCCATGGACATCAGCCTTCGGTGAGGAGGGGCAGCTTGAAGTGGTCCCGAGGTTTTAAGTTGCCCCCCCACATACACACACACACACACCCCTCTGAGGTTTTAAGTTGCCCCCCCACATACACACACACACACCCCTCTGAGGTTTTAAGTTGCCCCCCCACATACACACACACACCCCTCTGAGGTTTTAAGTTGCCCCCCCACATACACACACACACCCCTCTGAGGTTTTAAGTTGCCCCCCCCATGCACATGCGCGCGCGCGCGCACACACACACACACACACACACACACACACACACACACACACACACCCCTCCACACCTCCACCCCTCCTCCCCCTCTCAGATTGTTCTGTGCTCATTACAGGCTAGATGCCTGCTTATGTCTCTGCCCCTTGGTTGTATGGGTCCACTGCTTGCCTTCCTCTGACCGTCTGCCTCCTTCCCATTCCTCTCCCGCCCCGAGGGGCCTTCCCCATCCTGCTGCCTTTCTTCATGTTTGCTCTGTCTCCCTCCTAACTGGTCAGAACGGCAGGCCTCTATGTGAGGGCAGTCTTCATCAGCATTTGTACCTTGCCATGCTCCGTGTCCCTGGAGTCCATCATGAGAGCCGTCAGTGATCATGACCCCCTCCCTAGGCACTGAAGGAACTGTTCACTCCTTGTTAAAACGCTCAACTCATAGCCAGGCAGTAGTGGCTCAATCCCAGTGCTCGGGTGGCAGAGGCAGGTAGATCTCTGTGAGTTCAATACCAGCCTGGTCTACAAAGCGAGTTCCAGGCGCGCGCGCGCACACACACACACACACACACACACACACACACACACACACACACACAAAACAAAACAAAACAAAAAAAAAACACCACTCAATTTGTGACAGGGAAGGAGGTATGTTAGAAAGCGTGGGACCTCTTTGTCATGCCCTTGGCCTTACAGTTATTGGCTCTCTTGCTATCAGACTATACGCATATTCTTCCTTTTAGACCTAGACTCTCTTATTCTCAAGTGTCTGAGTTTCTGGCTATGTCTCAGTCACTGTCCTCTTGCTGTGAGGAGACACTGTGGCACAACTCTTAGAAAACATTTAATTGGGCTGGATTACAATTTCAGAAGCTTGGTCCATTATCATCATGGCGGGGAGCATGACGGCAGGTATGGCAGACGTGGTGCTGGAGAATGGAATTGAGAGCTACATCCTGATCCACAGGCAGAGAGAGAGAGAGAGAGAGAGAGAGAGAGAGAGAGAGAGAGAGAGAGAGAGAGAGAGAGTATGTGTGTGCATGAGCCTGGCCCTGGCATGGGTTTTTGAAACCTCAAAGCCTACAGTCAATGACACATTTCCTCCAACAAGGCCACACCTCCTAATCCTTCCAAAGAACTCCACTCCCTGGTGACTAGGCATTCGAATATATGAGCCTATGGGGGCCATTCTTCTTCAAACCACCACAAGAACTCTAAACATTTTGATTTTAAGAGGAAAGTTGAAATGTAAGCTCATAAAACTAGGGCAGGAATTAGCTTTAAGTCCAGTGATGTTCAGGCAATGCCAGTACTAACTCTCCACACCCTGGCACAGATTTATTTACTTTGTCATTCACAGCTCAGTGAGTGTATTAACTGAATTCAACGTGAACTAATACGAGAATGCCAGTTGCTAGGCCTTGAGCTGCTAAACAGTCGGCATCCATGGTGGACCACCCTCCATGTTGGGTGTTAGTTTCACTGCTTTCATTTCACAAATAAGAACCTGGAGCTCCAGATGTCAAGGAACTCAGCCATTTCCTATTGTAGCTGCAGCAGCAGAGTTGAAACTGAAATTCTGATGTGAGTTCCAAGCCCACATCCTTCCCTCAATGAACACAGCACTGACCAGGGAGCCCAGGATGCTGGCTGACCCAGGATGCTTCCTAATGCAGCTTCTGTACCCCAGGGAGCCTTGGGAGAAAGAGAGGCAGGCACCCAGAGCTCCTCTACATCCATTTTGTCGAGTTCCTAAAACATTCTGTGTGGATGAGAAGACTGAACATATCATCATTTCTTGAGCAATCACCTTAGTGCTATTTCTATTTAAAAACACTTCCAGAGAGCCTGGCATTCGATAACAAGGGTTCTGCTTAAAGGGTCTTTTGTTTTTTGGAATGTTCAGTTCCGTGGACATTGTTTCCTAAAAGAAACTGAATGTGTACTAACTTCTCAGGAGTTATTGTCCATGTAGTAGACACATGCACAGTCTCTCTCTCTCTCTCTCTCTCTCTCTCTCTCTCTCTCTCTCTCTCTCTCTCTCTCCCTCTCTCTCACTCACTGATCCTTTACAGTTGTTTCCTAGAGCTAAAGTCTCATCTCTTTTTTAGGTAGATGAAGTATATATTTGATCCTAAGGCCATACAGATTACATTTGATTATTGCCACATTTCTCATCATGTCTGCCTAATTAAGTAAGGCAGGATCTCACTCTGCTTCAGAGCCTGGGCTCAAGTGGTCCTCCTGAGTACTGGGACTGTAGACGTATGCTGCTGCACCAGGGTTTTCCATCATGTGTTTAAGAAGCAGCTCCTTCCCCTCCAGCCCATGTCACTGAGTGCTGCTCCTGTGTGGCGGATGCAGTCCACTGCTGGTAGTTCTGTGCAGTCTCCAGTAGTGGGTTCAAGCTTCCGGTATATGCCAGATCTGCACCATTTAAGGGGAAATTCCATATCCTTTAGTTTCAGGCAGATGCAACAGTGACCATGTTTAAATGCTTTGTGTGTTTCTCTGAGAGTCAGCAGTTTTCCAGAGGTCTTGTTTATGAAGGTTGTTAGTTATGCAAAGTGGGCCTTTATGGATAGTTCTATGAAATGATTCCAATTAAAAAGAAATGGGTAGATTGCCAGTCAGTGTCAGCTAATTAAATTATGATATGCTCCTGTCATTAACAAGAACCTTGACTGAAGAGAGAGAGAAAAAAAGGATAAAAGCAGATTCTTGGAATTTGTTGATAGGGAGGGTATATCACTTTATTCATTCTTATATAATTAGACGTGTAAAACAGCAGCTTCCTATTATGTATTTGAAATCGAAGTCTTATTACTCCCATCTAGGGTATAATTAATCAATTTCAGCTGGGTGTTTTAGATGCTACAGTGAAATGCCGTTTCATTAAGAACCATAGTTTAATAATAATGGGTCAATCATCATGACACTGTTGCAGACACAAAAATGAGCTTCAGACACCAAAACCATGTTCTTGCTGAGACAAGAACATTGCTCTGAGAAGAAATTGAATTGAGAAGGCATCTGCATTAGTTTCTGAACGCTGCTTCTACCTCAGCATTTTGCTGGGAAGACGAGGGATTTTAGACCACAGGCCTGCGGTGAGTAGAGCTAAGGGTACTGCAGCATCTCAGATCTGTATCCAGTGTCCATCACTTTGGGGATGCTGTGGTTGGAGCGAGCAGAGCCTTGCTGGGTGTCAGTAAGTAGCTTATGTGGCCAGTCAGGGAATGGAGGGGCTTCTGGAAGCCTTTTGTTAACCATGCTGCTGCCTGTGAGGAAGAGTGCAGGACTCTGGGAAAGTTACCTTTATTGGATTAAATCAGTCTTTCAGGACTCCTTTGTGGGTCATGTAGCAGGATGTTTTTCTTACCTGTAGATAAATGATGTTGACTTGCCAGATGGGAGACCCAGAAGCACAGTGCCTGGGAAGTCCTTGGGGTACCTCAGACATAATTAAAATCTTAGGGTTTATACCTAACTGGTTGGACCTCTGTGATGAGGCACGTAGCGCTGCTATAATTTCTTCTCTCTCCTAAGATGCTGTGAAATGAATTTGGAATGCCGTGGTATACCAGTGACTACAAGGCAGATGGGAAAACTTACTAGAGAAGGCTTCTGTGTTAAAGCCTTCTGGGAGGTTCTAAATCATACCATGACCTATGACTCGAGCATAGTTCTGTTCTAAGCATTTCCACAGAGCTTGCTGTCCTCTATCTAGAAGCCAACAAAGGTCGGAACTAAGACCACGAGGCTCCTTTGTCTTTACTAGGAATCTTCCTTTCTGGCCAGTTGTGTTTGTGAATGTCCAGCAATTAGAGAATTACCTAAAGGAATCGCCGGGGAGTATAGGCTTCTCTCGATGATTCTCTGTCACAGAGGCACTGAAAGGAGATTGAGTGTTCTTGGTGTTGGGGACAAGAGGACTCTTGGTAGGAAAAGAGCACGAGTGTGATGTGCTTATGTTTGAAGGCAGTCCTGCTCTCCTGTCCACAGCTGCTCTCCCTGAATATTTTTGTTTTATTTAAACGTAATTTCTTAAATGAAAACTAAAAAGTTTGGAATACTTTGCAAATGTGCAAGAATATACCTGAACATACCGTTTCTTCTTTCTAGGAAACTTACTTTTGTAGCAAAATGAGACTGTTGCTTCCAGCTAAACCGTGCCTCCATTGTGTGTACAACTCAAAAGCCAGGATTTAACTAGGAGCTAGCATTATATTCTAATACAAAGCCCATAATATATACTAAGTGTAAGTTTTGAATAACTTATTTTAATTTATTGGTTTAAAAAATACTGTGTATTTACATTGCCATGCTAGCCATTTATTTTAAAATTCTGGGTACTTTTAGGGGGATTGTGACTGTGTAAAGGGTTTGCCACTTTCTAGAAGAATGTGCATTTAACAGTGCTTATTTCATTGTTATTCTATATGTGGGGGGTATGGTTATATATATGAGCATGGTGCACACCTGTCATTGTGTTCATGTGGAAGTCACAGGACAACTTTTAGGAGCTGATTCTTTCCTTTCATTCAAGTTGGTAGCAGTAGCCTGTCAATTTCCCAGATACTTGATCCTATAAAATTCAAATTCTGATAAATCTTTGGCAGAGTTACTAGTACTGCATCCTTTAGTATGGAGAACTAGAGGAGAACATTAAATTCCAAGCCAGATATGTTGAGATTCAAGATATATTAGGTTCATATGATCCTGGGTATTTGATATACTGTCAACCTGTCTGAGATTTCATTTTCCTGAAAATCACTAGCTTAAAGAAAAGCAATACACAGGGCACATGAAGCTGTCCCACTGGGTAGCTCCTCACATCCCTGTGTTTGTCACAAGTGATATAACATGATAACCGTTGACCTTAATGATGGTCCTAAATTGCCAGGAAAGATCCTTTCCATCTTGTTAAGCCAGGCATGGGGATGTGCATTTACAAAGTATCCCACCAAATGGACTGATTGAAATGCCTTGATGCTTCATGGTGTAAACTTTAGTTAACAAAAATAAAACAACAACAACAACAGAAAATCTGTAGAGATGATCTCTCACTGGAATGGAATACAACACCTGGCTGCTCTCACTTCTCAGGTCTCTGTTATATGGCTGGGATGACTGATGGTGGTCCAGCCAGCACTAGTACTATTACCACCTGGTATTTGTTGAGCTTATATTGTTTGCTAGAAAATACGACATCGATAAAGACTTACTAGGTTCATTCCTGTGTATGATTAAATCTGTTTCTCAAGGGTTGAGCGATGCCCTATCTGTGATCTTAACTACAAATGGTTCTGTATTGCCTGTTCCAGGAAATGACAACCATGTCTTTGTTTCAAAAAGTTGTTATGACTGCCTTACAACCATGCTTTTGTTTCAGAAGGTTGTTATGACCAACTTGTTGTGCTTCTGTTCTGCTTCTGTAGCCCCGATTATATGCTTGTCAGATCCCCCATTTGGAAACCCCTTACTCCTTAGCTATAAAAACCTTATCTTTCCCATGTCCACTGATGGTCTCTTGAACCCCAGTGTAGGAGAGACAGCCCATGTACATAAATAAAGCTTGCTTTAATTAATTTGGGTCAGAATTCTTCTCGAATCTGTGGGATTAGCCCCATAGAACAAGTTAATGTGTCTCATTAACCAACGTTAGGGAAAAGGTTCTTGAGAAGACAATGTATGTCCAAAGAAGTAGAGCTGGAGTTCAGAGCCTCAGTCTCCTTCCTCTGTCCTGCATGACTCAACGTTCATCAAGGGTCCAATCCTTTACCTCCTTGGCCACTATTGTGCAAATCCTATTTTGTATGTATGTATGTGTGTATGTGTGTATGTATGTGTGTATGTGTGTGTATGTATGTATGTATGTATGTGTGTGTGTATGTATGTGTGTATGTGTGTATATATGTGTGTGTGTATGTGTGTGTGTATGTATGTATGTATGTATGTATGTATGTGTGTATGTATGTATGTATGTATGTATGTATGTGTGTGTGTATGTGTGTATGTGTTCTTCAGTTGACCTCTTGAAAAAAGAGATAATGTCCTTAAGTATTATTGTGTTGTATTTTACATAGTTTTCTGATCAGGCAATAAATAATGAAAGAGATATCAGGACAAAATGAGAGCCTTTCATTGACTACAGGGAGCTCTTGCAGGTCTTGGTAGAGAGGGTTATCCCAGACATCTCTCAAAGCCAGGACCTGCTATCCTTTGCTTCCCAACAAGATTCTCAGTTGATTCTTCCCTGAGCCGATGCAGAGACATTCAGATTCTTTTGACTGCCAGCTTGAACAAAATAAGCATTGAGGATAACAACCCACATTCAAGGACTCTAAATCCTCAGTTGCCTATTCTTGACTTTTTGAGTTGTATCTTCACAGATCAAGAGTTTGACTCCTAAATAAAAAGATGGGTAATCACGAAATTGTAATTTATTGTTTTTATTTAACAAACCTACCTCGGAATCAGTCATGTTATTGCCTATGACTTGTAGTTTGAATGTATTCTAAGAGCGGACAAAGGGAGTTACATGAAGGGGAGTAACTGTGGGCAGAGTGCTCTGGATTCCTCCCTGGAATAAAGGGAATTGCCCTTGAGAAGTGAAGTAAAGGTGTCATTTATAACCTCTGGAACACACACTTGAAAATGGTCAGTAAAGATTAGACCAAATAATCTAATTAGAGGTGTTTGGGGGGCACAAAACTAGGTAAACTAAATTCTAATTCTGTTTTTCTCTTTAATCTTGAGCCATTCTCCTATGCATTGAAATTCCTGTTTTAGCTCTCTACCCCCATTAAGTATGATTTTAAAACCATTTTTTAAAAAAATTCCCTTGGGAAAGACTTTTTGTAAACATAAGGTCAAAAGGTTAATTTTAGGTCTTTCATCTATAAGAAATTAAATTTTCTCAGGAAGCTTGATCAGATATTAATGCGACACCCCGCGAGTGCTCTGGAGCCCGCTGTGACGTGCGCATCACTCCTTATTGATTGGAACGTGTGCTTTTTGCTGCTTCTGAATTATTTATGGAGGCTCCCCTGGGGTGCTCAGGCATTGTGAAGGCAGATGATGAAATCCTTCAGTCTGAATGGCAGGCTGTGGCCTAGGTGGCTGTTGGGACTGACCCTGAAGGCCAGGCCTCCTGGGTCCCTGTTTGCTGTAACTACCCTGCAGTACAGTGGATCTGGAGTCACAAAAGGGATTAGATTGGGACCAGCAGACTCAAGGGATTGGAGCACTTTGGGTATCAGTTTTTTTCATATGACTATCTATAGAGAGTGACTCAAAGGAATATAGGTACTATCTTTAAACTTAAAATAGATAATAGGAAAAACTGAACTGTCCCAGAGATGTTATTTTCTTTGTTGTTTCATCTTGGAAGCTAAATATCATGAGGACAATTGCTTCACTACTGCTACCTTTCCTAAATGGTGCGTAGCTACGTGTGAGTGTATAATACAGCTGTAAATGGTTTATGCAGCACTCATGCTGTTTATGGATTTGAGTCTCTTGGACCATATACTTAGGATGGGGAAAGCAAGAAAGACACACCTTATTTTTGTTCAGCTAGTTTTTGTTGTCTTAAGGAATATTTTTAAAGGTGTTCTATACTTTTCAGAGTAAATCAGAGAAGAAAATATTTATGGGCCTTTGGCAGAGAGAAGGATATAAATCTTACTAGGATTTCCTTTACAACTCTGCCACAATAATCTCTGAAAGGAATTTGAAAGTTTCCTCATTTCAGGATGTGCAGTCGTATACCAAAGAACCATCATGAAACCCAGCAATCAAATAATATATAAAATTTAATGCAAGTACTCCTGTTCACCTTAAAGTGGAAAAAAAAATCAGCTAAACTTATAATCCTCTCCATCTATCTTGGGACTTGCAGAGAAACACATGTGCATTTCTAGACAGAACTCTGTCTCACTTTGTGGCTTGGAGGAAAAATCAATTATGAGCTGAGGCCGTAAGGTGGGTGATTAGCTGCACACCGTCTTCTTAAGCCTTCTTTTGATCTGGCCACTGTATTTAGGTTATTATAGTATCTAAAGGGTAGAGAAAGAACTGCAACTTTTACAGCTGGGAAGTTGTGAACCCTGGAAATTGAAAATGCCACATCAGGCCCGTAGAAAGGAGCCTTGTCTGTGATATGTCCTGAGTTCTGGCAGTATTTCTTTGGTGGATAATCATTCATCTTCTGTTGAGGGTTTGCTGCTTGTAGATGTATTCACTTTGGAGGTGATGCATTTTAAAAGGCAAATTCCTATCAAGATTGAAGCATATTAATTCATGGGCTAGTGGCAGGCAGGGGAAGTGGGATTAACAGTAGACTCAATGTTTCTTTTGGGGTGAGATGAGCTGTTTTGTTTGAAACTAGATAGCAGCAGTAGTTACATGATGTTGTGCATGCATGAAAACCCATGAAATGGTTCACCTTATATATGGCTTATTATAATATATGAAGTATGACTCAATTTGTTTAAAAGCTCATTAACCCCAAAAGTTCAAATATCATGTGTGCATCCTAGGTTGTCTTTGTAGTAAAAAATAGTAACGACTGTTGTTAGGCCTCTGTTTCTTATTTCTTCACTCCTGCTGATTGATCTTCCCCAATCACTTATTTCATAATGATTAAAATATCTGCGTGTCATCCTTGCACAGGGGCCATGCGAATCTTCTCTGTATCGTTCCAATTTTAGTATACGTGCTGCCGAAGCGAGCACTGATTAAAATATTTAATACAGTCTCACTGCTCTTGGGAAAGTCTGTGTATAGCCAGGGAGGATTTGCACTGCGTTTACTCTAAGGGATTTGTGGTCTTCTGCATGCTTGTTCTGAGACAGACTTGTGCAGCCCAGGCTGGTCTCAAAACTCCTGCTGGGAGTATAGGCATGAGCCTCCCTGCCTGGCTGGTGTCTTCTCATGTGCTTTATGGGATGATTCATACTGGGTGTCCAAAGTGCCTGCCATGCCTTTACCTTTGAACTCTGAGCACGGTGGAACTGTCCTTTCACAGTTGTTAGTGACCAGCCCACAGGAAACTGGAGAAGGAGCAGGCAGGATGGTTCAGTGGGAAGAGGCACTCGCCACCGAGCCTGGCAACCCGAGTTCAGGGTGGAAGGAGAGAACTGACTTGTACAAGTAGTCCTCTGACTTCCGTACACGTGTGCCACGGCATGTTTCCTGCATACCCTACAAAATAAATGGTTGTTTTTTTTATCTTTCTTTAAAAAAAAATTGGCGTGCTTCTCATCCAGATGGCTACTTTTTATGTGATTGCAGGGTAGTAATTCCAAACCAAGACAGATGAGCACATTCATCAGAGCTGGTTTGACCGTAAATTCTATAGAATGGCTGTATGTGGCTCTCACTCCACTTGGCACAATGTTGAGATAGTGGGTTGGGAGCATGTGTGACTCCTCATCTGCCTGGGGAGTTCACGGGTCACAAATGACAGAGTGCCTATGCCAGGCTCCTCTGATCTCATTGTCACACGAGGCCGTGGTCGTATTTGAGAGCTCTGTTCTTCTTCATCCGTTTTTCTTTTTTGGTAGTATAACTGAGCAAAGAATGGTGTTGGAAAGCATCCCATGGCTCTCCGTATAGTTCTACAGGACTTTTAAAACCAGACAAAACTTAGCAGAATGCTAATGGAGCAGATTGGACAGAAACTGGATGGCTCCTGGCAGGCCTTTCAGCTGTATATGCTTATACGCATCTCCTTTATTTAAAATGTCATTTTGGTTTTTAAACGAAAATCGTTTAAGCTCTTTCTGTATGCACCCTAGGCATGTAATTTTTTGTTTTTAGCAATAATAGCCAAATTCATTTTAATTAAGGAGCTTTAAGATGATGGATTTATGGACGGCTTGTGACATTTTAAACAAATTTATGTTCTCTGCCTGGTTGCTTCACTGTTTGTGGGTAACTTGAGGAATGTCTTTAGAAGTGGTAGTTCTCTGCAAGAATTTGACACATATCCCCAGTATAGCTTATGTATGGCCTTCCATCATCTGAGAACATACTTAAGTTATATAAATTAGGGTCACTTCCAAAAGTTCACATAATAGGATTTAATTTTGATATGATAGGATCTAATTAAATTATATCATATCAATGAATCGAAAACATTTTGTAATGGCTTGAGTTAACAGGCACCGTGTCTGAGTCTAGCTACAGAAGAATGGTTGAGCCTGGGTCTCTGAGAAGTTCACAGAGAGCAATAGAGGCAGGCATAATTTTTAAAGTTTGAAAAGAAAAGTGGTCAGGTAGATGGCAAAGCCACTGTAGCTCATCCACATACCATAATAGGAGAAAGGGTCACTTCTTGCATTTTTGAGCATATTTTAATCAATAGTAATTTTTTTGAACTGCAATATTAATGTAGTTCCACATCAGCAAAGTGCCTTGATATTTCCTGCCACCCTAACTGAGCGATTAGACAGCAGACTCTCAGGAGATCTACTACAGGATATCTTAACTGGTGTAACTATACATATTTTCTAGGGATTATTTAGATTGGTGTACCAAATATGTAAGCATCCTTTGAAAAAAGCTATCTTAGACTGGGTAGATAGCTCCTGTGGTGAGAGCACTTCTGTACAAGCAAGGGGACCTGGGTCTAATTTCTAGAACCTATATAAAAAAGCCACCCATGCCTGGCATCACGTGCTTCACTTTGAGAGCTGTGGAGGTGGAGAGAGGCAGGTCTCTGGCACTGCCTGGCCAGCAGGCCTGGCCTAATCTGCAATCTGTAGATCTATGAAAAATGATGGTTCAAAAAACAAGGTGGACAGTCCTGAAGACTCAGACCTGAGGTTGCCTTGTGACCTCTAAATACACGTGCATGCATATTCATGTACAACCTCACACACATATACATATGTATACACAGACATAGACACACACAGGCAGACAGGGAGCACAAGTAAATACATATTTTTTGGTACTCTAATAGAAATTAAAACAAGCTGGTAAGAAGGAGCATGAGGAAATTCAGTAGTACACCAGTGTAGAAGGAAGTGGTAAGATATCTGGTAACTTAAATCTTCTGGAAGTCAGAGGTCGTACTCGTGTTCAAAGATGCTGCTTAGGCTTAAGTAATGTGCCAGGTGGTGGTGGTGCATGCCTTTGATCCCAGCACTCAGGAGGCAGAGGCAAGCTGATCTCTGAGTTCAAGGCCAGCCTGATCTACATAGTGAGTTCCAGGATAGCCAGGGCTATCACACAGAGAAACACTGTCTCGGCCCCTGACCCCCAAAAGTAATCCAGTGACCCTTTCAGCATAAACCAATAGTTCTTGAAATGTCTTTTGTTTGGCAGACACATTTGAGTAACTGTTGAAAGCTAAGCGTATATGTGCACACCTGCACAATTTACATACCATTTCCAAACAGTCATAGATCCTGAAATATATATACCAGTATACCTGCTAGGGGCAAATAAATAGTGCTAATTTATATTATAAAAAATTGTAGGTGTATCCTTAACATTTTGCCCATAAAAATTGAAATTACCTGGCTTCTTTCTAGGTTGTGTAAATGACCTAGTTTGTTGAAGCCTTGTTCAACAAGCCCCGTTGGAAATCATGACAGTGTGGGACAGACTGGATTGTAATTTTTGGAGTACGGTTTCTTAAAAGAATGTTTCCAGGAGAAGGCCATTCTTCCTGAAATGTCAGCCACATGCCACTTCTAGAAGAAAAGGTGGGAAATAAAAACATTTTTCTTAATGTAATACAGCGAGTGACAAGGTGAGCTGACATGAAGGGAGGCAGGAGACAAGGTTTGTAGAAGAAGATTAAAGTGTCATTGTACCTGAAGGTCCCCCGCCGTTTCCCCAGGGCCGTCTTGCCCATGCAAGGAACGGGTCCTTCTGGTCTAAATATAGCATGTCTTTAATTAGTTGATCATGTTTCTTGGGAAGTGCTTTCAGTCTATAGATAGCAATGGCTTAATTACAGTTTTAAAATGAAAACTTAAGTTAGCTCATGATTCTAATTGTAATAACACCCACAGCAGCGCCGATGGCCAGCATAGCTGCGGCCGTTACTGAAACTGAATTCTTTCCAGCCGTGATTTCCATATCAGCTGAGTTCATCCCTCCCTCCTGTTCTTTAAAAAAATATGTTTGTGAGAGACATTTGTGATGTCCTTGAGATGGTCTTTCTCCTGAAGCTGCAAGGTGAAGCCGCCCCTCCCCCATGCCTGTCAGCTCCCTGCGATGGCATTCAAAGGACTCACTTTGGTCATTTTTGCCTTTTCTCTGTTTCCTCTTTCTGTCAGTCTGGCTGGGTGTTTGTGTTTGTTGACTGACCTTTGAAAGCGCCGAGCTGCGGTTCATTCATTTTCTGCACTGTCCCATGCTGTCTTTTCAGTCATCTTTGATGTTGTCTTGTTTATTTCCTTCCTTCTGCTTCTTGTGGAGTTACTTGGCCTTTTTTTTTTTTTTTTTTTTTTAAAGGTTTTTGAGGTAAGATCTTGGATTGTTGATTGGACATCTTTTGAGAGCATGTGCAGAGGTCAGAGGACAACTTGTGGGAGTCGGTGGCCTCTTCCCGCCATGTTGGTCAGTTGTCTCTCTTGTGTGGCTGTCTACCTGGTTACTGAGGCCTTCTCCTTTTTTGAAAGATGTGTTTATAATATACCATTCCCCCTCCTCCCGTTAATTTTCAAAGATTGTTCTATTTGAAGTAAGTTGCTTTGTAATTTTGTACAGGTTTTTAAACCCGCTTTGCCCATCTTTTGTCGAAGGCATTTTTGTGATGTTGGCTTCAACATCCTTGTCAGATAATGCCAGCATTTGATTTGTCTCAGGTTGGTTTGTTTCAGTTATCTTTTCTTGGTTAAATTGAAATTTTTCTTGAGTATGAGAATTTTTCAGCTACAGCCTAGACATTCAAGGTATTATGAGATGTTGAACCTTATTTAGATGAACTGTTAGCACATTCCCTCTGACACTGTGCCAGCGGAGAAAGAAGGAACTACCTGTTGCCATCATGGCGTGTAGGTAGAATTCAAACTCTGCACGGTCTCTAAGGGACTACATATCTACTTTCTGGTGGGGATGGAAGGTCAGGCTCCCTTTAAGGCTCTGCTGATGTTCCCCACGTGAGGGGGTGAGGGGTGCCTTGTTATATGGCTTCCACTGATATCAGATGGAGTGTGGTATGTTGCTGGTAGTGGTGAGTGTAGCTGTCTTAGAGGCTGCCTCTGAGCATAGCCCTAACCTTATTGTGTAGCTGGAGTTTTCTCCAGTCCTGCTTGGGCCCGTAGCCGCTTAGACACAAGTAAACACACAGAGACTTACATTACTTATAAATTGTATGGCTGTGGCAGGCTTTTTGTTATCTAGTTCTTATATCTTAAATTAACCCATTTTTATTAATCTATAAATTGTCACATGGCTTATTTTTTATATTTTACTTTGTCTTTAAAGACTTTATTTTTAAAACTATTTTTTTCATATAACTGTATATATTACTATTTTTTTCTTTACGTACATTTTTATACACATTGTAAACCATTTAGAGGTTTAACCCATCTGAATCTGTCTTACTGTGAATCTGTTGTTTTAAACTGTAGCATTTCCACCCACCTCTGCTTTCCAACATGGTGGAACTACGTTTGCCACCAGCTCTGGGTCTGGGAGCCATGTGTACCATCAACTCTCAGAAGCAGTGGATCTATGCTTCTATCAAAGTAGTGTGTAGCCCGGAAACTTTTTTTTTTTTTTTTTTGGTCTATACTAGCAAAGGCTAAATCCACCATGCAGTGTAATGTGCGGCTTGTAGACATCTCATTCCTGCCATGCACCATGAACCCGCCATAGAGTAGTTCAAGCCTGCAGGCTGCGGCTACTGGAGAGAGACAACTAGGAAGCTGTTTTTAGTTCTGTTTTAGAATCTTTTTTTTTTTCAGGTTTTAGGTGGAAACTCTTGCCCCACGTTGGGTGCCATTTTTAGCTGGAGTTTTCCTGTGTCCACCCAGCTCCTGCAGGGCTCAGACCCAAGTAAACACACAGAGACTTATATTACTAATAAACTGTATGGCTGTGGCAGACTTCTTGTTATCTAGTTCTTAATCTATAGCTGCCACATGGCTTGTGACTTACTGGTACTTTACATCTTGTTTCTCATGGTGGCTGGCAGCGTCTCCTCACTCAGCCTTTCTCCTCCCAGAATTCTCCTCTCTGCTTATCCCACCTATACTATACTTCCTGTCTGGCTACCGGCCAATCAGTGTTTTATTTATCAATCAACCAGAGCAACACATTCACAGCATATAGAAAGACATCCCCAGCATTATTGCTCTGTGGTGGGGATGGAGGTTCAGCCTCACTGTGTGGTCCTCACACTTACCTCAGAGAGGTTGCTGATTTATATCTGGGCTCCCTGCTTGAGCTTTTATCACATCATTGCAGGGAGGCCTGGCAAGTGAGGACTCCAGATGCCCCTTCAGTCTTTGCTGGCACAGGTAGGAACGAGCCTGTAGATGTTTTCCTGTTGTATTTTGTTGGGGCAGGGCAGTCATCGCCTAAAGTTTTCTATCCTATTAGTGTGTTTCTTGCTTGGTTCTCAGGTTAGAGAAAACAGGCTTGGTTAGGAGTTGTCTTTGCCTGCGGCCAGTACTGTAGTTTTTAAAGGAAAAGTTATTCCATTTTGATTTTTTTTGTTTTGTGTGTCTGTGATTCTGGGAGGAGTGCATGGTACAGTGAGCATGTGGAGGCCAGAGGACAACTTTCAGGAGTTGGTTCTCCCTACCATGTGGATCATGGGATTGAGCTCAGGTCATCAGACTTGGCAGCAGGTACATTTATGCACTGGGCCATCTTGATGGCTCTGCACAGGACACTTTCTATTATTGTAGCTTTTCAGTGAGTTTTAAAGTCAGGAGCTGTGATACCTTTATTTTTTATAATTTTCAGGATTGTTTTGGTTTCTTGCAGTTTTGTGAGATTTCATATGAGTTTTACAGTTTTTTATGTCACAACATGCCATTGTAATTTTGGTGAGGATTTCACTGAGTTTTTAGATCGCTTTGGGTAAATGTCATCTGACCAATACTAAGTTTGTAATGCATTGTCCAGGTCATCTTTAACTCAGTTATTTGAAAATTTAAATTTAGAACTTGGAGTTTAATAGTGATGGGTGTAATCTTGGCTATTTTGGCCCAATATAATCTGATTAATTCCTTTAAAAACTCTTTTAACTTTATGAATCCAATATATTCTCTGTTTTGGTCAACTTTATATCATTTCTAAATACCTTCCAGGGTCAGCCAAGATATATATATTCTGAATCCCATGAAATAACAAAATCCACCAGATATAGTCTTATGAACTGAATTGCCCTTCATCTGTCAATATGCCCTGTTTAGACACATTATAAACACAACTGATGCAGTGCTCCGTGATTCTTCATTTTACTCTAGAGTACCTCAAGAATATCATGGTTAAATCCCGTTACCTTTTTCTGTCCAGCTTTATAACTCTATAAAAGGGAAATTACTTCAGTTTCCTATAAAGTGTTTTAATAAAATGCTTTTATCTGTGATTGTAAATGGTCTTCTCTTCTGTGTGCATCATGGTTATGGAGCCAGGTCTGAACTCAGGGGGTAGGCTGGAGAGACGGCTCAGTGGTTAAGAATGTGTACTGCTGTTGTGGAGGATTTGAGTTCGGTTCCCAGCACCCCTATCCGGTGGCTCACAACTGTCTGTAACTCCAGCTCCAGGTGATGGATCCATGGATCCCTCTTCAGAACTTCACAGGTACCTGCACTCACACATATATACACAGAACTTTAATAAAAATAATAACACTTTACATGCTGGGGGAGATTTATGTTAGGTTTAATTATTTTCCACACAGAAATCGTGAGGTTATAGTTTAAGCTCACCTCTGTCAGTACGAATTTGAACAGTTAAGAAGGAACTATTTTGACATAAAATCCTCAGCAGTAGCTGAAATGTGCTTCCGTCTGTGACGTCATTAAAGTGAAGAGTCTTCCGTTGTTGATGCCATGGCAGACTGAGCAGGCATGGCCAGGGTTGTGAACGACAGCTCTGGTGGGAACATAGGACAGTACAGAGCAGCCCGGGGTTTCACCGGAACCGTCTCTGGTTCCTGCCTGACTCCTTGGTTGGAAGTTCACACGTCTCGTGTCCACAGCAGAGCTGTGTGGGCAGTGGGGTAGGTTGCTCAGAAATGTAAATACCCAGGGATGACTTCTGAGACAGGAAGCCACTCTAGAAAATGTCTGGCAGTGGCTTCGCTCTCTCCCATGGTGCTTTTCTGCCAGAGGGCTGAACAGTGCTACCCTGGAGCAGAGGCCGGACCTGGGGATCTTGTCCTGCCCCAGAACTCCTTCACTACACCCCATATGAAGCCCATAGGTTAAACCACGTGAGAGGGACTCCTCGCTTGGCTCACTGTGTCCTCACAAGAGCAGTTCCTGGAGTAACGGATGACTGCACATTTGCAGGGAGACATCATTTCCCTTGTTCCCAGAGCAACTGAGAGAGAATTAGTGCCCCCAGGGATCCCTGGTGGGGCCAGTGTTCTGATCCCAGCCAGCTTTCACTATTTCTCTGCCTAGGAAGGAATCTTGAGAATGGAAAGGGGACATTTTGGGCTTTGGTGTTAGCCATGTAACCATACAACGCCTTTTATTCAGAAAGCACTCACTGAGCGTGGCCATGCCTGTGCTTTGTAAGGTTCCTCTGCTAATGTGGTATTAAGCAGGACAAGATCCTTGATCTCAAGCACCAGAGGTAAATGAGGTGAGCACTGGTAGTAGTCATCATGATACCATGAGCATCTTCCAACAATGGGGAAAAAAATCACCTATGTGTTCTGGGGACACACAGGAAGGAATACATTTCTGACATGAGTGTCTAGGTTATGTCAAGACCAACCTAACTTTAAATTTTAGAGGCAGACAGGTAGAGCACTGGGGAAGCCAGATGAGTAAGTTTCCCATGCCCCATGGTAAAGACTGGCCTGTTCCCAGTCCTTGGAGCATAGACTATATTGAGCTTCATTGTACATGGGTTGGGAAGGTGAGGAGGCTTTGCTTGTGGGGCTCCTTGATGGCTGTGGTATAAAGTTTAGACTTTATTATATAGTGCACAGAGGGCAGCTTCTAGCTTCCAAGTGGATGAACAGAAGAATGTGGTGATATTATGTTCCTCAATATATTGTGAACACTAATAAACTTATCTGGGGTCAGAGAACAGAATAGCCACTATATAGAGGCCAGAAAATGGTGGCAGCACACGCCTTTAATCCTAGCATTCCGAAGACAGAGATCTGCCTGGATCTCTGTGAGTTCAAAGCCACACTGGAAACAGCCAGGCATGGTGACACATGCCTTTAATCCCAGGAAATGATGGCAGGAAGCAGAAAGGTATATAAGACATGAAAACCAGAAACTAGAGCCTGGTTAAGCTTTTAGGTTTTTGAGATCCATTTGGATGAGGACTCAGAGGCTTCCAGTCTGAGGAAACAGGATCAGCTGAGGAATTGGTGAGGCGAAGTGGCTGTGGCTTGTTCTGCTTCTCTGATCTCCAGCATTCACCCCAATAACTGGCACTGGGCTTGTTTTTATTAATAAGACCTTTTAAGATTCGTGCTACAGAAGAATGTGTTGATGGAGAAAGATAAGTCTGGTAATAGCATGAAAGATGGATTAGGGAGTTGGGAGCAGAAGGAACGAGCCAACTATGAGGCTTAGAGTAGTTCGAGCAGAAGAAATGAAACGCAAAATTGGTCCCTTACAAAATGGCAGGATCCATCCGCACTTCAGTGAGGAACATGTAACTATGGCGTTTCTTCTGGAAGGCTTTTCTTCTTGTGGTTAGGAAGGGATTAAAGTCCTCTTAAATAGAATTCTGTCCTATAAGGAGAATAAAAATTGGTTGTTATGTGAAAATGCTCCACATTTCACTGAAGGTATCTAACATTTTTAAATCATAAATTTAGCTTGTGATTTTCTTTGAGTTATGTTGTTTTAACTTTAAAAGGGCAGAAATTGAGAACATCTGAGCATAAATGAATATTCTTCTCGGGCAAGGCTTCCACTCAGAGTGTCTTAAGCTAAATTCTGGGCTTGGAGCGAGCCAGGTAGGTTCAGTAAGCATGTAAGAGCCCAAAGGAGGGCCGTGTTCACAACACTGTTAATAATGCTGAAAATACAGAGGCCTAGGGACTTAGTGACAGATCAGGCATGCCTGAGTACTGTTGCCAATAATATCGTCTACATCTGAAATGTGAAAGCTTTAATCCTAAATTGGTCTCTTCGAGTGACACATTGTGTCCATTTATGACAGGTAAATTCCGTGGTTCCAGAAGAACTGAAGAACTCGCGGGTCACTTGGCTGTGACATCCTGAGGTCACATGCCAGCAACGAGCCTCTTTCCTGGGAATTCTCTTTTCTCTTCTGTGCCTTGGGCTGACTCTGGAAGTCCATGTTCCCAGTTTTATCTTTTTTGACTTTAAGTAGTGAACGTTGCTCTTGTCATTGGTCTGGCTCGCTACAGCTTTTAAAAGTTGTGCAAAGTACTTGAGCAAAGTGCATGCTGGGGAGGCGCAGCCTGCAGGGCAAGGGTTCTTCCCATGTCGAGAGTCCAGTTAGTACTCACTGTTACAGGAGCCACCATGTTGCATGGGATGGTTCTCTTTTCCTTCAGTTGTTAAAACAGAGGAAGAAGTATATTTCAGAATATTTTCCGCCCTCATGCAAAGATGGTCCCTCTGACGTGAAACGACGAGTCTTCACTGTGGCAGCCTCCCTGGGGATCCCTTCTTGAGTTTCCCCGACACAGTTGACTTGCCTTATGTGTACAAGCACTTTATTCAGGTTTGATTAAATGGCAAAAATAATAGCTGCAGATTTCGTTCCCTTTGGTCTCCTCTGAACCATGAACATGCAATGGACGGTGCTGTGAGCTGAAAGGAAATTGCAGGGAATGTCAAAGGTTCATCTCTCAAAGACAGTTTGCCCAAATGAGAAAACACTGTGTCGGTTTAGAAAATGGAGAGCAGATGCACGCAGCTTTGTTCTTACATTTCTGTGTTAGCCGTGTTTCAGGAAGCCAGGCCTTTCCTCTCTTGCAGTGTTTAGGTGCACATCATTCTTGTTTTAAACTTGTAAAGTGGCAAGTGCCCATTAAATTTTTCTTGACTCTCAATTTAGAAATGTAGTTACAAGACTAAAGGCTTTAATTTCTTTAGAGCAATTCCAAGTGCACAGCAAGATTGGAGGAGGGCAGGCTTTCCACATTTGCCCTGCACCCATACTTTATTTTTATTTTCATTTTTTAATTTTTTGAGACAGGGTTTCTCTGTGTAGCTCTGGCTGTTCTGGAACTCACTCTGTAGACCATGTTGGCCTCCAACTCAGAGATCTGCCTGCCTCTGTCTCCTGAGTGCTGGGATTAAAGGCATGTGCCACCACTGAGTAGCATACCCGTATACTATTTTAATATACATCAACATATGTATCTTGCCAAGGATCAAAGCCAGATGGAAGGGGATCCGCATTTGGGTGTCTAATCCAGGGGCTTTTTTTGTTCTCTCCTCGAAGGTAGCAGATAGTGATCTCATGATCTCCGCTGGGGTTCTGACTGTGATGTAACAGGTTTTCTAGTCAGACTGATTGGCTTGGGCTCAGACCCACTGCTCACTTGCTGCACTGTATAGTCAGCATGCTTATTATGAAACCCTACTCTGTTCGCCTATAGGATGTGGATGGATGCATTTTCGTGTGTAGGCTTCTATCACAAGAAGTAGTTAAGATCCTCCATGTAAATACTTGTGAAAATGCCTGGGCCCAAAGAGAGCATCCTGAGTGGTCCGTGATGTAGGTATTCTTCCACAAATAGACACTGGCTGCCTGCAATGTTCCGGTTATCATTTGGAATGCTGGGGTACACAATGAATGAAGCATAGGACTGTTATCCTCTAATGGATTTTATCTTAGCAGTAAGACACAATAGTCATAGTAAACGAGAAACTATGTAGCATGTGGAAAATTTATAGGGTTATGGGGGCAGCGTGAGTATTGTAATAGGGTGTATAATGTAGCTAGAGTTTTCCTGCCTTGCCCACAGTCAGGACAAATCTTTGTCACCCGCCAGTCCCACAGCTGCTCAGACCCAACCAAGTAAACACAGAGACTGATATTGCTTACAAACTGTATGGCTGTGGCAGGCTTCTTGCTAACTGTTCTTACAGCTTAAATTAATCCTTTTCTATAAATCTATACCTTGCCACGTGGCTCGTGGCTTACTGGCATCTTCACATGCTGTTTGTCATTGAGGTGGCTGGCAGTGTCTCTCACTCAGCCTTCCACTTCCCAGAATTATTCTCCTCCTTGTCCTGCCTATACTTCCTGCCTAGCCACTGGCCAATCAGTGATTTATTTATTGACCAATCAGCAACACATTTGCCATACAGAACATCCCACAGCAGTATAAGAGTGCAGAAATCACACAACTTGCCATTTTTAAGTTGTAAGTGACTTTAGGAGTCATTAACAGGACCAGCCAACAATGAGTTGGAGGCATTTGATGTTATTTCCACCAAATTTGTGCACACAATTCTACTCTTACCATTTATAGGAAAGCTTCTGATGATAACAAATGAATACTTAATACGAATATTATAAAAATCCCTGGGCATGTCCATTTTTTGCTACATCGATTTTTCCTTCTTCATGTTTTCTTCTGCTACACTGCAGTGAATTTAAGTATCAAATCAGTTCAAGAATTTGTCCTTTAAGAGCAGAATAGAGCCAAGTACAGAATTCTTCTGTAGACCAGGATTTCCCCCACTGTCTTTGGTCAACTTACTCCCCCTTCTGACACAAGATCATCACTGAAGCACCAGCATTTCTGAAATAGTTCAGCAGTAGTTGCTGACAGAGAAGCTGTCAGCTTGTCTGTGCGTGAGAACCAGTCAGGTGTTCAAGCAGGTGGTTCACCAGTGAGGTGCCTCCTCAGGTGGATGTGGGACATAGTACAGTGTTGCTCTTTGCAATGACCAAGCAGCTTCCCCAAAATGGGAAAAGCTGTCCTGTCAGAGCACAGGAATGTGTTAATCTGGTGGTATTTTTATCTCATCATCAGGAGCAGGTAGTTTTTTTAAAAAGGCTGCCACCACTTGTCCATGCCTCTGCGCTTTGTCTTTCTGTGTGGGAACACTGGTGACCATGCAGTTTCTCAGTGTCTCTGGAGTAGTGGCCGCCAACCCTGGGAGAGTGAGTCATTGCTCCTCCTTCCTAATCTACTCTTGCCTGCCTCTTTTATTTCTGAAATGAAATGTAGTAGATAACGTAATTCTATACATGGTTTAAAAAGATGAGATAAGCCATAACTGTAACATAAAGGAAAAATATTGTAAAGTGTTTTACTGTATAGAAGTTTTATTGTGAGTATTCCCCAGTACAGTGCGAAGTTTGAGTTCCCCAGGTGTTTGGAATGCCTTATAATGAGCAGGTTTGGATTAGTGGGAAGTAAATAGTAAATCTGTGTTGGCAAAAGTTTCTATTGAGATTTGAAGCTTTGACATAAGTGCTACATAAATAGACACATAAATGCACAGAGTGACCATAGATGCAGCATCTACATGTGCAGGTTATATAGATGTGTTTTGTTGGTAGCATAAACACCGAGAGAATTGTGGACACAACTTTCCACCACGGCAAACCACTTTCCACATACTTCCATACCATGCAAAATATATCTTTTCCTCAGTTTGCAATTAGGGAAATTGCATTCTTTAAAAAGATCACTATAGCCGGGTGGTGGTGGTGCACGCCTTTAATCCCAGTACTCGGGAGACAGAACCAGGTGGATCTTTGTGAGTTCAAGGCTACCCTGGTCTACAGAGCAAGATCCAGGAAAGGCACAAACCTCCACAGAGAAACCCTGTCTCGAAAAACCAAAAAAAAAAAAAAAAATCTATATAAAATTATGCAAGAAGTACACCAGCCTCTAATTAAAATGGGAAAGACTGTAGGTTCTGAGGTTGTAAATAGGGTCCCCCACACACGCATTGGCCAGAGAGCCTGGTGGAACATTTGAAAGACTTGATGAATGTAGGACAGTTCTCTTTTATCCCAGACTGTCCTGTTTAGCAGGTCTGCCAAAATGTCATCAAGATGATTGAAAACATTCAAATGACCCCTAATGCCATGTGTCCCCACCCCAGTGTTAACCATTGGTTAAAATTTCGGCAGTACTGGCACCCACGTGGGGTTCTGTCCACGCAGCAGCCCCTGTTAACAACTCCTGCAGCCTGGCGCCACACCTTGGAGAAGGGACGCCCTTGGAGTTCTGTAACTATTCTGCTTGAGTAGAGTTCCAGATGGCTGCCCGATGACTTCTGGGGATGTGGGAGTGATTTCCAGATGGCTGGTGGTTCCCAGTCCCTTCCCGCACACAGCTCTTCCTGTTTCCCCAAGGGCTACTGGGTCGGAACTGGATACAGCGGATGCTCCCACTAACTGCTGCCGCCGTGAAGGCAGGCTTGGGTGTTGGTGCGTTTGCTTTTGACCGGTGGATTGGCTGTTTTCTGTGCTGTCATCTAAATGGTATTGACGTGTACCGATGTTTATTGCTCTGGACCCGTCACCACTTCTGACATGACATCACTGTTGTTTTCCTTTTATTACGCCAGTCTCACTAAAATGCCTTCTGTGACATGTTACTGTTCCATCAGAGCACGTCTTTCCTCCTAACTCGTCAATTAATCATTCACCACTGTCCTCAGATGTCTTTTTAAAAAAATGTTATATTTTTAATAGGAAACATACATAATATTGAACGGCTTAATTTTTTAAGATAATGTTATTTTTCAGAAGTCTGTCTGTGAGAATCAAGAAGTCCCAGAAAGGCTCGTTTTCTAGAAAGCACAGGTTTCTTGATGAAGAAGCCTGTGTTTCAGTCACCACATTTCCTCATGTGTGACAGTCACTGAGCCTAGACTAAGGAAGTGTGGAGGAGAATAAAAAAGCTCTTTCAACTTTCTCTGCTGGTATTAAAATGATGAAAGTCTCTGTACTGGATGGTTTTGTGTGTCAATTTGACACAAGCTAGAGTCATCAGAGGAAGGAGCCTCAGCTGAGGAAATGCCTCCTTCAGATCCAGCTGTAAGGCATTTTCTCATTTAGTGATCAATGTGGGAGGGCCTAGCCCATGGTGGGTGGTGCCATCCCTGGGCTGCTGGTCCTGGGTTCTATAAGAAGGCTGCGGGCTGAGCAAGCCATGGGAAGTAAGCCAGCAAGCAGCACCCCTCCATGGCCTTTGCATCAGCTCCTGCCTATGGGATCCTGCCCTGTTTGAGTTCCTGTCCTGACTTCCATCAGTGGTGAACAGCAATACTGGAGTATAAGCCAAGTCAAACCCTTTCCTCCCCGACTGGCTTTTTGGTCCTGGTGTTTCATCACAGCAATAGAAACCCTAACTAGGACAGTCTCATTGTAGTGAATTTAATAGTGTTCTTTATGCAGGTTTTTTTTTTTAAGAGAGAAAAATAGGACGAGGTGCTACTTCAGTTTATGGAATACTAAGGAAAAATATTCAAGAGTTTAAATATGCTGTCATCAACATCTCCACCTACAATTATTGACATGCCAGAAATTCACTTAAAAAGTATGAACAGATTTTGTTTGTCCTGGGGTGACAGGAGCGACCTGTGTGTGAACACAAGGTATGTTCTAGAAGCAGGGACTTGGTATCTAGTGTATGTGTGTGCATGTAGTATCATGTCTGTGATGTGCAGGTGTGAGTGCACATGCATTTGCATGCATCTGGAGGTCAGAGGTTGACATTGAGTATCTTTGTTTGATCACTGTCTGACATCTTGGTTTTGAGGCAGGACCTCTCAGTGAATCTGGAGCTCACTGATTCAGCTAGACAGGCTGGCAGCAAGCTCTAGGAATCTGCTGGCTCCATCATTCCTCCTCTACTCCAGCACTGGGGTTATAGATGCATCCACTGCACTTAGCTTTTACATAGGTGTTGAAGATCTGAATTCAGGTCCTCATAAATCCATGGCAAGCACGTTACCAACCGAGTCATCTCCCTGCTTGTACCTTAAATGATGTCCTTTATGTCGCTTTCTAGCACTTAGGTTGCCTGCTCTATCCTAGTGTGTGTGTGTGTGTGTGTGTATGTGTGTGTGTGTGTGTGTGTGTGTGTGTGTGTGTGTGTGTGTGTGTGTGTCCATCCCGTTAGGTTGAAATCTGTAAGGCATGATCTCCTGCATTTTGATCCACCACAGAGCCTTATACTTTACAGTTTACTAATGTATATGTCAAAACTGACAATACTCCCCATCTTCTTATTGGATGGAAGTTTTAGATTTTATGCTATTTTAAAAAATTGCCTCCAAAGGCTTTGAGATACTAGTCCACTTGAAACAGTCTTGTCTTTTAAGCTTACAAAATTCTAGACTGTTCTTGGTGAACACTGCTTTTTTTCAGACGTCAATGAACAAACATTCTTTTACTGAATGAGCAAGCAGCCTTGGGGAGGTTAGGTGACTTGTTCCAGATCACTAGCTGGTTAGTGATGGTATTGAGGCCAGGAGACAAGCTGAGGTGCGAGAGAAAGAGGTTGTTTATCATGTTTTAAAGAGCTGGTTGTTGTTTCATGGAGTCAGTAATGGGCTAATTCATCAGTGTTCCGGTGTTTGTTTATGCTGGTTATGCACATAGTACAGTAAACACTGGGGGTCAAGTCTATGTCACATCAAACAAGAGTTTTATTCTGAAAATGATCTTGAGTGGAGATACTTGACAAAGAAATGTGATGAACAGGATGGCAGTTGGGGCAGCAGTGGCAGATGACCCCTATGAAGCATCCTCAGGAGGAGGCTGATGGGAACAGGTGGAGAACTAGCTTTGTGCTTTGGGGCTGTGGGGGCAGTTACTCTGGTAGTTCTAATATAAAACTGCACATTTCTAAAAAAAAAAAAAGATAAAAAGAAACTGTGATATTTCAGTAACATTCCTTTGTAATGGTTTAATTTTGCTTTTGGATTCAGTGTATTACTTCATATAAAATAATACAAGCACGTAATTTGGTTTTAATAGCTTCAGTTTTATTAGGAACAAAATATAAAGATGCAATCCAAGGGCTGGCAGTGTTCGGGAAGCATAATTGGACAGTACAGAGTGATTTAGGCTGTTGTATCAGATGGCTCTTCTGTTTAGGTCATCAGCCGCCTGCATCATGAAATTCTCTCAAATCGTGGAGCATTTTGAACACATTCAGCTCCAATTATCTGACAGGTGTTCTCATCCAGAATTTCAGATTTCGTGGCTTTGAACTTTGTAGGTGATTTAAGTTACCTCCTTTTTCTTACCCTGGGAGATTAGGGCAAGAGAAGAGGAGAAGGGCAGTCTCCTGCCTCTGCTGGGCAGCAGGGGAAGCTTGCTTTGTGTCCTCAGTTAGGACGTTAGCCGAGCCTGGGCTGGTCACTGCATCACTTTGGTTGTGCATTTGATCACTGAGGTATTGTGGCGTCCTTAAGTTGGCTGATCTCAATAACCACCCAGAGTTAGGGTTCAACTAAAACATATGCAAGACACATTCTTTAGAACAGAATGTGACTTGGTCTTTAATCAGTTGGTACATTTAAAAAAATTATTTGGTGATTGGAGCTATTTCACTACCATGGAACAGAACCAATTTTTCATGACTCACTTTTGAAGTGTGACAGATGTGTGGACCCTTATGGTTTATCATTTGACAGCAGGGGAGTGGCTTTTAGGATTTTTGGTGCACCGCTTGTGAATGGCCCTGTATGTGTGTGATCGAGAGCCTGAGCGTTCTTTTCGCTCAGTCTCTCCTTCCTTTCTGTGCCTTTCTTTCTTCCCCATGTGGTCTACAACACATTGTTTCTGAACCTTGAGAGAATACAAGCGCATTTTTCCCCCTTGAAAAGGGAAGTATTTTCAACACCACTGTAGTACCTAGAGGTTGCATGCATTATGGTGAAAGGAGGTGAGGTAGTTTCTTAGCAAGAGTTTTCTTCTGAACGTGGGCAGCTATAATTAGCTTGTGGTGTTTTGTTTGGCTTGCAACCCTTGAGTAATAACCCTCTTTGCTGTGGTGTGATGCTTCCGTCCTGGGGGACACCCCAAGGTGTCATTCTTCATCTCAAAATGGCATCATTGATTGCCCATTTGATGATCAGCTTCCAAAGCATGTTCTTTTTACTGCCTCCAAAAATCATTTGGTGAGTACTGCATGATAGAACAAGCCTTTATCACTGTGTTAAAAAGACATGGCATTGGTTTCCTTTGATGTCACGATATGATAGAAAAGTGGTCAACAATGTCCCTTATCTGAAAAATAAATAAATTGACCAAACAAAAAGAGTATGCCTCTGAAGTCTACTTCTATCTATGGTGACAGATATATTTTGATGAGTTTAAATTTCTTTCATTTTCCAGAGGATAATTAAAATGAGCAACAATTACAAAAGCAGCTTTCCTTGCCCAAATTGGAAGAATTTCAAAATTCAAAATAAGTAACGATCCCCAAATAAAACAGTACAAGAAGCATGAGGGAGGAACAGACTCAGTTGCAGACATTGTCTGGCTTCCAAATAGTTCTTTGCTGTGACACATTTAGTAGGTATATTAAAAAAAATAGTTACAAACAATAAAAATCATGTATTAGGACACTGCCCTAGAAAAGATCGCCTTTTTGTCTTAAAAACATCAAAAGAACAGTCCATAAAAGGGAGCAGCAATTACAAATGTAACATGCTGTTCTGTCTTGAAAACTCTTATTTTCTAATTGTTAGACTCTAACCCTCCCAGAGAAGGAACTTCTTTTTCTCGGTAGCATCAATGCAGCGGTGAGTAAGTAATAAACCAGAAGGTAACGAAAGCCGTTCTTCATTTTGCCGACTTGAGTCAGCACTCAGTAAATATTTATTTAGCATGTATTGTAAGTCAGGCACGCTGCATAAACTGGAGGTGCTGACTTGTATAATAGGTGGTCCTGCCCTTCTAGACCTCACAATGTAGCAGGAGAGGCCGATGTGTAAATAATCAACCCCAGTGCATTCTTCACTGGTTATGTATAGGCTGTCCTGGAGGCACGTGGGAAGAATGTGTTGGATTGGAGGGGGAAAGTACATTAAAGCTTGGCTGGCCTGTGAGGCATTATCTATAAATCAAATTAATGGCCATCTAACCAAGGTCATTATGAGCCAGGAAGTGTGCCAAATACAAAGGATGTAGGGAGGAACTCTTCATACCCGTATACCCCAGAGCCTACTATTTTGTAGAAGGTGGGCACGAGTGCAATTGGGTAAAAGATCCCATGTGCAGAGCTGTGAGTGGTTGTTGTGGAAGGTGAGGGGAAAGGCAAGCCAGGCTGAGGTAGACAGAGCTGCAAAGACCATGCATGGGAGGAGCCTGGAGTCCAAGTCTCAGTCTAGGAAAAGAGTAGGGCAGTAGTGGATGGTTTGAAAGTTGGTGTCAGGCAGTGGAACCAGATCCATGAACATTTGGAGCATCATAAGTGATGGAGTCTGGGGTCTTAGCATTTGAGCAAAAAGCAGAAGTGGGAAGAGTGCCTGTGTCTCACCCTTCTTCCCTGAAGCATATCATAAACCTGCATTCCTGGGGTACCCTCTTTACCCCTGCAGGAGAAAAGCATCTTTATCTTTGGAGATGGAAAGACGATAGGAAGAATCTGAGCAAAAAGCCCTCATCAAATTCCTCTTAGTTTATCATCAGTGAGCCTTACCCACTCTGTGCAGGCATACTTCCATATGACTGACTGCCCACTCTTCATCAACCCTGAATGGAAAAGTACTTACTCCCCTGTGTCTTTGGATCTTTATTTCCAAAGGTTCCAACATCATGTAAAATGAACATTAAGTAAATTTGCATGTTTTTCTCGTGTTAATCAGTCTTTCTGATAGGGTTCTCAGCCATGAACCTAGCAGTAATTAAGAAAAGGAGTGTTTCTGTCCCTTACACAGATAATAAGTTACCTAGAAGGAAATCTTATGGTGGTGTGAACGAGAATGGCTCCCTTACACTCATATATTTGAATGTTAGATCCCTGGAAGATTAGAAGGTGTGTCACTGGGAGTAGGCTTTGAGGTTTTAAAAGCCCACCAGGCCAGGCCCAGTCTTGCCCTCTCTGTCTCCAACTTGTGGATAAGATGTAAGCCCTCAGCTCTTGCTCCAGTGCCATGCCTGCTTGCCTGCTGCCATGCTCCCTGCCATGATCATCATTGGACTCTCTCTGAAATTGTAAGAAAAACCCCAATTAAATGCTTTCTTTCAGAAGTTGCCTTGGTCATGGTGTCTTTTTCAAAGCAACAGTATAGTAACTAAGACAATCCTGTAGCACGTGGCAGAAAATGACACTAAAAGGCAGCAGGCTTTGGACTTCTAATGGGTGATGGAGATGTGGGTATGTGATGGAGATTTGGGTATAATAGTTACAACTTACTAGCTGCAAGAGAGTCTCAGCTATAGTGGCATAAATCTATGTGTTTCTACTCTTACACAAAAGAAGCCCAGGAGAAGCATTGCATGGCTGTTTGGATCTCTTAAAGGTCTGCAGAATGTAGCTAGGGATTGTGTTGGTTTAATAAAGCGATGGTTGAAGGTTTTCCTCCAAGATCTAAGACTTCAATAGCCCTGGATAGTTGGCTAGGTTTCTGGTACCAGGCGTGATTTCTCTCTTGTTGCTCTTAAGTCCCACCAGAGATCTGTTGGTTACTGCCAAGGTATGCATGCCACCCTTAGGGTTACTGTGCCATGGAGTTTGTTGTGGTTTAGAGAATGGAAGAAATAGACTTCCCCAAGGAAGAGCACACCAGTTCATTACCCAATATCAAATGGTCAGCCCTGAAAACATACAAGTAACATTATACAGACTGAGAAGATTTTACTTAGATATTTATGAACTTATATTGATAAATATATATATGCACACACATCCATACACACATGTATGCACACACATTAACAGCAATTAATGAAAATAGAGACTGTGAATCTGAAAACAAGAAAGGAGGGGTAATGGGAGGGTTTGGAGGGAGGAAAGGGAAGGAGGGAAATTATGTATTTATTATAATCTCAAAATTAGAAAAGTCCTGAGAGAGCTGGGTATGGTGGTCATGCCTGTGACCCCAGCCCTCCAGAGGCTGAGGAGGGAAGATGCTGACTTGGAAGTCAGCCTGGGGTACCAGGGGCTATGGCCCAGCTCGGGCAGAGTCCTTGCCAGCAAGTCCTTGATTTTGCTTTCCAGCCTTGCTGGGACCAGGAGTGGGGTCAGGGATGGGAGTGGTGGGTAGTGTTGGCAGATTCTCAGAGAGCCCCAGGGTCCTGCATGGCTCCTGGGGCTCCATGGAGAAATAGCTGTTACTATTTTGTGACGAAAACCAGAAAGGGTAAAGAGCCATGCAGGGTACTTAACTCGTGATTTAAGTTACTCTCAAGCTTCCTGCACCATTTCTATTTAGCAAATATGTAAAATCCAAGACATTGAGGTGAAAGAGGAAGGAGGAAAAAAAATGAAGAAGAGTGAGTGACCGGCATTCCGTGTCACTGGGGAGTGTCATCCAATTTGGGTTTATAAGTGTTTCTCTGGCTGGACGCTGGGGTGTGAAGTAGGCAGAAACAGAGAAGCCAGTGTTCTTTTGTTTTGTTGTTTTGTTTTATTGGTGCTGGGTATGGTCCTAGTGCCCCACAAAGGCTAGACAAGCCCTTCTCTCTGAGTTGTATGGTCCTAGTGCCTCATACATGCTAGGCAAGCTCTTCTCTCTGAGTTACATCCCAGCAGTTTTACTTCTTACTCTTTCTTGTCAGTGTCACTCCTGCAGGGGCGTAGTGATGGCTGGAGGCCAGGTCACTGTGGTCACTGTGAGGCAGGCGGGTGACCCCCTCCACACATACACATACACCCCTGAGTTTTATCCCTGGCAATCCCTTTCCTTCGAAAGATGATTGGCAGGGTTATAGTTGTTGGTATTCATCATCTGGGAACTTGTACTGTTTGTGCTCCACGAGATGGCAGTGAGACAGATGCCCAGCAGTATCGCCATTGCAGTGGATAGCTCAGAGCTTCTTAGAAGAGCGAAGCCCCAGCAGAGGAAACACACATATTTCGCCGGTGGGGAGAAACAGTGCCATGCCATTGTTTGGGGGGTGGTATAGGAAGACTTGTTTTTATGAAACATTCATGCTCTTCGTGGGGGGAAAAAGGGAGGAAGTTGCTGGCTGCAAAAGGCCCCTTCCCTCCTCCCATCAGTCTCCCAGCCTCCAGCCCAGCCTCCTGGGATGGAGCCCAGGGCCTCACACATGCGTGACAAGCTCTCTGCCGTGGTGGAGCCATATCCCAGCAGTTAGTCTTCACAGTGTTTCTTATTACTGTCACTCCTGAGTGGACATGGTGATGGCTGCAGCCACCTCCCCCCCCCCCCCCCCCCCCCCCCCCCCGCCCCCTTCCTCTCTAGTGTCAGGGCGGAGCGGGGCTTTGTCTTGCGCACCCGGACGCGGGAATCAGATTTCAGAACACACAGGAACTCATTTCAGTTACAAAATGAGCAACTCCTTTAGAGAAACGAGATTAGGAAGCCGAGATGCCAGCCTGGGTCGGACCTTCTGTTCAGCCTGGCTTGGAGGTTGCTGACTTGCGGGCAAGCCTGCCTCCTATGCCCTTTTTCAACAGAAGAGGGCGGCAGAGAAACCAATTAGAAAACCCACCGCCCCATTTGCTTCCTCGCCGTGCGAGCTCCTGTGCAGTGTATACGGATAGGAAATGAAAACTGAAATTAGTACCCTTTATATTTCCAACCTAAAGTGGTTAGAGGAGAATTTAAAGTAACGTGATCCAGATCTCTTCCTGTCAGTTGTTTTTTTTTTTTTTTTTTTTTTTTTTTTTTTTTTTTTTTTTTTCTGGTCACACAGTGGATTAACTCTTGGGGATTTTGATGTTTGTAGATGGGACAGTCAAATGCAATGGATTATTTACTGCAGGTGAACCATCCTGAGGGGGCTTGGCTTTTGCTAGACAGTCTGTGTGTTTGTGGAAACGCATGTGCTCCCATGTGCTCCACATTTGCCCGCTGGAGTTAAAGGCTCTCTAAGGAAAGCCATTTCATTTTTTTGCCAAGACAAAGGGACGTTGTGATGCCTTTTGACTCAATTTTTTTCTTGGCATTGGCTTTATTTTTAAAATATTGTTTTGCAACCCCACTCTCCCTTAGAAACTGTCTAAGCTGGCTGATTGGGTGGTTTCATGCCTTGACCTTTAAGATGTGACGTAATTGAAGTAATGTTTTTTGTTTTTTTTTCTGTGGAGGATGGTTTATGGTGTGCTCACACTCTGAGCTGGTTGTATTTGCTGTGTATGAACTCTATCTGGCTTCTCATTAATATTCTGGTTCTCTTTATTTAGATCTAGGACAGTTGCATACTCTAGAGCTTCCCTGTGATATTTCAGTGTCTTCTGTGTTTAAGGTAAAGAACAGTGTGTAGCACCTGCAGGTGACCCTTGCTCCACTGTGACTCATGGGATCAAGTTACAGGCGCTCCTCTGTAAGGAATCGAGGAACCCCCAGTGTCATTTTATACTGTGATAAATTTAATCTGCTGATGTTTTTCCTTATAGCCGCATTTTAGAGGTAAGCCATGAAATGAATGGTCTTAGTGCTACTTTCAAAGTGAGAAGTGTCATTGTCCAAGGGAAAAGGTGTGTGGCATGGCCTGGTGACCTAGCAGAAGATGAAGGTGCATGCTTCTGTGAAACAGTCAAGATGTGCTCAAGAGGCCGGATTCTAGCTTGTTCTTATTGACAGCATTTGGTGGTCCCCTCACCTGTCACCACTTGTCTGCAGCCCTCCTCATCCCTCCTCAGCCCTCCTCATCCCTCCTCAGTCCTCCTCAGCCCTCCTCAGCCCTCCTCAGCCCTCCTCAGCCCTCCTCAGCCCTCCTCAGCCCCTCCCTGTTTTGGTCAGTGTTATTTCTAATAGTGCTACATGTGTAGAAATGTGTATTCTTACAAAACAAAATAGAAAACCAGTCACCTTTTCTGTCTGTCTGTGACCTCAGATTTCATCTCTGTATGTTTTGGGATAACTTTCCCATAAAATATGTTGCTGCCCAGCGACACTGGTCTCTTCAACTGCGTTAATGTATTGGTTTTTTCTTCCTTTCTTTTTCTTCCTTCCTTCCTCCCTCCCTCCCTCCCTCCCTCCCTCCCTCCCTCCCTCCCTCCCTCTCTCCCTCCCTCCCTTCCTTCCTTTTTTTCTTTCTCTCTTTTCTTTTTTTCAGAAAACTGTTTCATTACTTTATCTGTATGGGTGTTTTTCCCACATGTATGTCTGTGCACCACATGTGTGCTTGGTGCCAGCGGAGGCCAGAAGAAGGGAAAGTGAGCAGATTGCTGACATCCATCTTGCTCTGCTTCCTGACTTCCAGGTGCCTGACTTCCCCGCCACTGATGATCTGTCCCCTGGAACTGTGAGCCAGAATATATTACTTTTGCCCTCCGCTAGCTTTGGTCGGGATGTTTTATCACAGCAACAGGACACCTGCCATATAAAGTAACTAATATACCCCCAGGAAGCCCAGTACAGCTTTCACCTTGATCGTGTGGCTCATCCCTAAAAATTTTATTTAGATGTTTGTACCTCCCACCTTTCTATTTAACTTGTTCAGCATGTGGAATGCAATTGTAGACAGACAGGTGGTGCATGCCTTTGATCCCAGCACTCAGGCTGGGCAAAGCAGTCTAACTTACTGAGCTGGGGTGGTTATCTCTGAGCAAATATGTGTATTGCTGTCTACAACCCCTTCCTTAAAAAGTCGAGTATGACACTGTAAGTTGATGTATTTTTTGAATTCTCTCTATTTCCAGGCACCACTGTGTTAAAACTACCCGAGTGGGAAGCAGATGTCCCTGGCCCTAGGAAGCTTACTGTCCACAGAACTAAAAATGCAAGAAGTTTCTAAAATAGTGTAATGAAGCATGGGTCACGTGGAATGGGAATGTAGCCCGCAGTAACTGAGTGCTTGCCCCAAATGAAGGAGACCCCGGGTTTGATTCCGAGCTCTGCCTTACCTGTAAGAAACAAAAGTTCCTAAACTGAACCAAACAAAAAGTATGGACTCCCTATTTGAAGGCTTAAAGTAGTCAAAGATGTTCTCTCTATTTCTTTGTGTCCTTTCAACCAGAGTAGAGGGACAGATACGCTCCGCTCTCCTGTTTTTCTCTCTGTGCCTCCGGCTTCTTGGTGAACCCGGCTCTGTCTTTATCCAACAGCAAATCACTGATGAACAGATCAGGGAGCATGGCAAGTGTCTCCTAAGACGGACTTCGTCTCTAAGGAACTCTCACTTACTTCGTTTCCGCCACCTCTTAGCAACATGCTGCTCATTCGCTCGGTGTTTGCAGGGCTTCATTTTGTATGACAAGTGGAAGAGAATTGCAATTCTACATCCCTAAATTATGTGTCCCCTTGGTGGCAATCATAGTGGAAAACTAGGGTTCTATTCTATTAATTCAGTGGGTTTTTGTTTGTTTGTTTGTTTTAGAAAAAGTCTCTACAACGTTTGCTTTTCAATTGTTTTTCTACATGTGCTTCAAAAAACTGATCCCCCCCATAAAAATACATCACTGTTCTTTCTAAGGTCACATTCACTGGAAGTTTCTTTCTCAAGTTTATTTTTAGAAGTATATTAATACTCACTTATCTATACTTTCTTTGTTCAGTATTGTTCTACCAAAACCAAATAAAATCTTTTCTAAGCTTGAGATTTCAAAATACACATAATTTATCATGTGACCATCTCAGTGGTGTCATATAGCACAAGAAGGAAGGAAAACAAACTGGATCTGCATAGCTCTGATTCTTTTTCTGGTGACAATTCTGTGTGTCTGCCTGTGTGTCCGAGGAGGCTTTTCCTCAGCCTGTAGGAGAAAGTCATGAAGAATTCACTTGGACAAAAGCAAATAAAATGGAAGCACACCATTTTAGTGAAATAAAATGAAAATATAGTCCTTCAATGGCAGCTTACCAAAACAACTGGCTATTTAAAAATTTCTACTGAAATTGACAGAGCCTGTGTTTGGAGTTTACCTTTCCACCTCGGCCCGTGGAACTCCTGGGCTGGAAGCACGTTGTCTTCAGCGATTCTGGGAGAGCAGAGTTACCTCTTCTCTCATGTTATCTTTCCTTTGGAAGAATCCTTTCGTGAGTATTGATTTCAGGATACTCAGGGTACACAATCTGTTTTAACTGGTGAACATTAAATTGATCATTCTGTGAGTTAAATGTCCCAACAGTGAGAAGGCTTTGAGGATCAGAGCACACCATGTATTTTCACATTACCCTTTCTAGGTTGGCGGCACTTGACAAACCTTTACAGTGAATTGAGCAATTTTAGGTGTGTGAGGCGTATGCAATGTAGTCTCTCCAAGGTAAATATTCCTCATGGGAATAAACAAAGTCCTGTTCAAGGTTAAAAATGATGTAAAGCAAATAATATTCCTGTGCAGCTGTGAATTTACACTTAACAGCTCTTAGGGTCAGTCATGGACAAGACTTTTTGCCATGCCTGTTGACCATGCCATGTGAGCAGTAGTGTAGGAAATGAACCCCACCTCCCTCCCAGTCCCCATCCCTTGCTTGGTCCACACAGTTGTCTGTAACTGTGGAATTGCAGAAATGGCAGAATGCCTTGGGATGCAAGAGGTTGTCTGTCATTCTGGTGAGTAGTAGGTACCATGTCCAGAGGAGCCCAGGAGGATGGTTCACACAGTCAGTCATAGCCACATGAGATGCTACCACACTAGCAAACAGTCCTTGCAGTGTGGAAGGAACCACAGTTCACATGCCTAGAGGAAACCTTCTGAACAAAGTTACTCGGGTAAGGAATTAGTGGTCAAGCACAGTAGGAGATTGCTCAGGGTGCTCTCATGCCTGTCACTAGAGGCATTTCTTGCTTGTGAAGTGTAGAAAGGACCAGTACTTGCTCAGCGTGACCAGAGAGACATTTGTTTCTGAGTCAACATAAAAGGACATTCGATTTCCCGAGACCTTAGGTTGGGTCAGCGTGGGTCAGGCTGGTTACTGTGGCTGGGATCTCCTGGAAATCATGTGGTGAGTGAGCTCTTTCCCCTTAGCTAAGAAACACACAAGCTGATATGTTTGCTTCTTTTACTATGAAACTTCTTCCCGAACTACTAAGGATGCTCGAAAGCCCAGGCCATGCTTCTGCCGTATAGACACCACACCATACTCAGACATTACACTTAGATCAGGACCGTTGATGAGTCTAGGTTGCCATTTCTTAGATGCTCTGCATTTGTTTCTCTTCCTCACTAACGTTATGAACAGTGAAACAGAAATACCATAATGGAGGGCATACTCTTTGGGAAATACCTAAAATCCCGTCTTCCCCTACTTTTCATAACTGGGAGCCCTTCCATGGCATTATACTTTAGAATTAGGAGGCCCTTGGGAGATCATATGGCTGCTGCTGACTTTGCAGACCAAAAGTCTGATCCCCTAAAGGCTGACTGACTCGTCCCAGACCACACGTCTCCTTAGAGAATGGGCAAGATTTCGTTCTACCCGGTGACCCTGGCTCAGGCAGTGGTCTGTGATTCAGCATTTCCATTCACCTGTCACCAGGGTCTGCTGCGTATGAGTCAGTCTATGTTGGAGTAGGTGCATGATGCAGGCTGAGAAGCGGATTGGATGAAGAGGCCTTAGCTATGGCGGCTGAACCGGAAGTGCCAGCTTTTGAACCAGCATCTCCTCTAATTGTTTTGATTCCAGCTCTGCCTCGTTGTGGCATGTGGTGGGGAGCACTGCAGGCTGCAGGGGTGGCACTCACTCTGAGCCCTTGCCCAGGCTCTGCTTCCTCCTCTGCATCCCTGCAGAGCAGTAAGGTAGGCTCTTCCCCACAGAAAGGCTGCCGAGTCTGCCCATGCAGCCCCAGGAAGAATTAATTTTAGTGAAACCCACTTGAAGATCAGACAATCTGTAATCAATGGGCTGGTGGGCAGGGAGAAGTGAGTCCTTTGATGAGCACCATTGTGTGATGTTGATAGAACCCAGATTTCTAAATGGCAAGTTCATGGCTTTTCTAGAAACAGCAAGCAGTTAGATCTTCTTGTCCATGCAAAGATTTCAGTGGCAGAGGGGGATTTTTTTCTTTTAAGCTTTCAGATTCTTGTAGCATATTGTGTTACTTTTCCTTCTAGTAACATCTGACCTTAGACTGAAGAATCAGTGTGTCAGATATCAATCTTGTGTTCCCTTGAACTCACTTCATGCCTCAAATGGATTGTAAACTGCCAAGGGGCTGCTCTAGTGCCACCCTTCAGTGGCTGGTATAATTCAATGGGAAGCAATCTATTTATTGTAAAAAAAAAATGTGTGTTTGCTGTATCCACGTCATAACATTATTTCTTTATCATACCTAGCACAAGTTTATCTTTATAACGTAGGATACTGCCAGCCTAATAGGCAATAATTTCTTTTATTAGACTCCCAGCTAGAATGGATTTAGTAATTTTCTTAGTTCATTCATCAGCTATATTCTTTGCTCTATTCTGGGAGATAATTAAGAAGCAATCCTTGAACTCAAGAAGCCCGTAGTCTATGGAGAAACAAAAATGAAATTAGACCTATATACCAAGGCGGTCTTACGGCATAGACAGTTACACAGAGCAGAGAGGTGTCTGGCCTGGTGAGAAGACGCACTGAGAAGGCAGCACAGCAGAGAGAGAACAGGCTGGGAAAGACGGTGACCTAGGGAGAGGGGATAGCTCAGCCTGAGCAGGGGAGCCTGAGAGAGGACCATGGTCTGCTGACTTGAAGTCGGGGTCATGCTCTTACCTTGTTTGGAATAAAGCTGCTATTTGCTTTGCTGCCTGGAATGGCCCTGCTAGCTGGTTGGATCTACATCTATTCTAGGCTGAACCTCCTGGAGGTTCAGAAGGGGAGCTTTTCAGCTTTTCAGAAGGGGAGCAAATCTGTTTCAGTCTAATGCTATTTTACTAATTATGCAGTGACTAGAATAGAGGGTGTGAACACTGGGATAGAGGGTGGGAACACTGGCATAGAGGGTGGGAACACTGGAATAGAGGGTGGGAACACTGGACCAGAAGCTGGGAACACTGGAATAGTGGGTGTGAACACTGGACCAGAGGGTGGGAACACTGGAATAGAGGGTGGGAACACTGGAATAGAGGGTGTGAACACTAGAATAGAGGGTGTGAACACTGGAATAGAGGGTGGGAACACTGGACCAGAGGGTGTGAACACTGGGATAGAGGGTAGGAACACTGGACCAGAGGATGGGAACACTGGACCAGAGGGTGGGAACACTGGGATAGAGTGTGGGAACACTGGGATAGAGGGTGTGAACACTGGGATACAGGGTGTGAACACTGGACCAGAGGGAGGGAACACTGGGATAGAGGGTGGGAACACTGGGATAGAGGGTGGGAACACTGGAATAGAGGGTGGGAACACTGGGATAGAGGGTGGGAACACTGGGATAGAGGGAGGGAACGCTGGAATAGAGGGTGTGAACACTGGGATAGAGGGTGGGAACACTGGGGTAGAGGGTGTGAACACTGGACCAGAGGGTGGGAACACTGGGGTAGAGGGTGTGAACACTGGACCAGAGGGAGGGAACACTGGGATAGAGTGTGGGAACACTGGGATAGAGGGTGGGAACACTGGGATAGAGGGTGTGAACACTGGAATAGAGGATGTGAACCCTGAGATAGAGGGTAGGAACACTGGGATATAGGGTGGGAACACTGGGCCAGAGGGTGGGAACACTGGACCAGAGGATAGGAACACTGGACCAGAGGGTAGGAACACTGGACCAGAGGGTGTGAACACTGGAATAGAGGGTGTGAACACTGGACCAGAGGGTGTGAACACTGGGATAGAGGGTGTGAACACTGGAATAGAGGTTGTGAACACTGGAATAGAGGGTGGGAACACTGGAATAGAGGGTGTGAACACTGGACCAGAGGATGGGAACACTGGAATAGAGGGTGGGAACACTGGACCAGAGGGTGTGAACACTGGGATAGAGGGTGGGAACACTGGGATAGAGGGTGTGAACACTGGAATGGGGATGCTGACTTGGGGAGCCAAGTATTAGGCAACAGGAGTGACCATGCCATAGTCAGTTTATATCTATTTGTATTTTTTAAATTGTGTGTGAGTAGGGGGTGGTATGTGCGTGTTAGTGTGTCAGCTCTCCCTGGAGCTGGAGGTACAAGCAGTTGTGAGCCGTGTGGGTGCTCGGAGTTGATCAGCTCCTTTGCAGCAGCAGTTGCTCACTCTTACCCGCTGAGCCATCTGTCCAGCAGTGTTAAAAAGGTAGATCTGCATCCAGTACCGTGAGTGTTTTCTGGGCAGGGGAGGCTGAGCCTGGGAAACACTGATATTGTAATTAACTGTGAGAAAGCAAGATCTGTTGAGATTGGAAGTGGGGTAGTTTTCTGTGATACTTGAACTCTACATAGATGACTGTACCCTTTGTTATCACACTTAGGTCTTTTTTATTGTAATTGTCAGTTACTTATATGGAGCATCAGCCCCTTGAGATCATGGGTGGCATCTGGTACACACTGAATGTGTAGCAGATGCTCAGCAAACATTTCAATGTTCGCCGCTGTGTAAGGGATTGATTGTTGAGTTTTTCTTTTTAGTCAAAAAGAATTTTATGTCTTGTCAGATATAAGTCTTCCTGTGAAGTCAGTTATATCATCAAATTATGAAATTTCTTTGGACTTCCATTTTCTAGAAACTACCCAGACCTAGATTTGACTCTTACCTTGGAGACTACTACTGTAGTTCTTGTTGTTTAGAGATTACATGATGATGATGATGATGATGATAATGTGTGTGTGTGTGTATATACACATGGATTTTTGTCTTCATCTTGGCTCTTTGAACCCACACCTCTGTAATCTAAATAGTAGTTCCTTTGTAGATAAATTTATTTGGAAGATTTAGAAAAAATACTCCTGTCTTCTGGTCTCGAGTTGACTTCACTTAAGACTGCCCTGGGGTTCCCATGGCATCACCACAGCTGGAGGTCTGGTGAGCTTTTGTGAATGGTATTTGGAGGAATGGTTTGTTTGCCAGAGCCGTACCCATCTTTTGTATTGTTTCCATCTGCTTTCTGTCTACAGAGACAAGTGTTGGGATTTTATTTATTTAATGGGCATTTTTTTAAGTGGGTTAATTCAGCTAAGTCCACAATTACTCAGGGAAGGCAGGGTTCACTCTCTGAATTTTTTACTGAGGGGCCAAAGGGCTGGACAATCACTCTTGGAGCTTCTAACCCAGATATTATAAGCTCTTCTTTTAAAACAAGGCCTATCTTTATAAACTTGCCCAGTCTTGACACGTGGGCCCCTATTTAAAGAACAATCTGAGGAGAAGCATTTGCCTCTGTTTTTGGAGGGTTGTTTTCTAAATGGAAAAACATTTCAGAAAGATTTTTCTAATAGCCTGTTTAGTGTCCAGTTATATATATGTAATTTTTCTTTTGATATTTCTCATTCATTCCAACTTGCTTGGTAGCTGTACTTACCTTCCTTGTACTGTTAGCAATAGTGTTTCCAGGGCTGGAGGGGCTTGCCTGCCAAGTGTAAGTTCCTCAGCTTGATCCCCAGGAAAACAAACCCGGTGCCCCAACTGTTATCTATGAAATTCCCTTAGCAGCTAATATCCAAAGCTGTTGCAAACCCATAAGGCAGAAGCTTTCCAGCCGCCTCCGTTGCCTACCTCTCCTTATCGACCAGTGCCTTTCAGATGCTGAGAGAACTGAGAAAGATAGGCTGGGAACATGGCTCAGTTGGTAAGGAACCTGTGGCACAAGCGTGGAGACCAGATTTCCGTCACCCTCCTAAAAGCTAGGCATGGCAACTGCGTTCCTAACCTCAGTCCCGGAGGGAGCGAAGGGGCAGAAGACAGGGGACTCCCTGAGTTCATTGGCTGGCCAGCCCAGTTGAGTCCTTGAGAGCAGGGAAGACATGACTGTAACCTCCGGCCTCCATATACAGCTGCAGGCACACACAGAGTAAATTTAGACAAAATTAAATCGAAGAAAGCGATGATCAAAGACTTGATCTCAGTTGGAAGGGTGACTGATGGCCGTGCTGTGAAAACCAGCGGGGAGAGAATGGCACATCTTAATTCTTTCCTGGCAAGTCTGGCAGTCATAGGCGAATCCGGCCTCTGGTTATACTGCATTGCACTCCAGAAAGCTCATGGTTTGTGCCGTCTCCCCGTCGGCACGCGTGTGTCAGTGTGGCTTAGCTGACTCGCTTGGTGAAGTTGGAATGCAGAGAAGCATCCCTTCTCCTTGCCTTGCTGTTAAAAACCATGGGATTTCCCCCCAACCCCCGCCCCTTTTGGTGAAAAATGGATGAGCTTCAAATTTTGTTTGGGGAATGTCTGTATTAAACCAGTGCATATGGGGTTTCACCTTCACTATATTTAATTCCTAGCTTCAGCTTGAGACCATATTAATCTTATAAGATATTCTGTTGCATGCTAATAACCACAGGGCTTTTCTCCGCTGCTGTTGTGATCTTTTGAGGAGGGTTCTCTCAACAGCAAAGGACATCTACAATATAGCAAATGACAAAACGTGTCAGAAGTACTTCTTAGTGTTTAAACCCATCTGGGGTTTATTAACTTTCCAGATATGGGTTAACATGGTTGTGTGAATAGGCACAAGGCCCAGAGAGCAGGATTAGGTAGGTTTCCAGAGGCTCTGAACTCATCTCAAGCAAAACCGCCATGCTAGGTGGCTAAGTCCACTGAATGGGGGAAAAGTCTCAAATTGCTTTATCTCTTCGCATAATGTTTGTAAATTTCATTCAATTAATTTACAGCTTTAGGGCTCCTGAGGTTGAAATTAAAGTTTTGTGAAGTTTCGATGAGAGAGCCAAACAGGGTGGATCAGCGGTGGCTGCTGTGGAAACGTGTTGGCAGAAGTAGGAACACAAAGGGTTCGGATTTCAGGGGCCCTTGACTGCTCAGAGCCCGTTTGCTCAGCCATGGGAGGGGTGCACCTGCCGCCTGCCTCCCCAGCCTTCCCCACATTTCTCCGCCCTGTGTCTTCTCCAGGCTGACCTCCAACTGTGGAGGAAGCATCATCTGTAACTCACCGATGCGGTGTTGCAGGCAGCCTGCTTTCCTTGTGGCTGCTGGTGATGTATGCCGCAGCCTGCTTTCCTTGTGGCTGCCGGTGACGTATGCCACCGTTCCTTTCTCCTCCTTCCTTGCGTGCTCTTGGGTGTTTAGGTTTTGACCGCTTCAGTAAGCTGCTTCTCCCTTGAGTAGCAGAGGCCTCTTTCCTTCGGTCAACTCTGCCAGGCTGGAGGGTGACAAAGAGGACAGGGCTGGCTTCCAAATATCATACATACCCTGTGGTTTGCTGATTTTCAGTGTGTGCGTGCGTGCGTGCGTGCGTGCGTGCGTGCGTGCGTGTGTGTGTGTGTGTGTGTGATGCCTCAGATTTCAACAGGAAACTTGAGTGCTTTAATTGAGATGTAGTGATGACGTTCTTTCCTAGACCAAGCTTGCTCCTGCCTTTGAACATTCTCTTTAGCAAGGCCCATCTGTTCACTTCCGTTTTGAATACGTGCATTTTTTTATTTTTGATTGTTGTTTGTTTTGAGGACAGGGTTTTACTATATAGCCCAGGCTGGTCTCAAGTTCATGGTTCTCCTTCCTCAGCCATCTAGTTATATGATTAGAGGTACGTGCCACCCACACTTGGCTTTTTAAAGTCTAGTTTTCATCAGAATATTCCTTAGTCGCTTTGTCAAGAGCCCCCTTGCCCATGCGCTGTCTCTGGTAGCCCTGAGGACTGACAGTGCCTCATCTTCTAATCACTAGATTAATCTAATCACAGTGTCTCATC
This sequence comes from Peromyscus californicus insignis, assembly GCF_007827085.1. NCBI lineage: Eukaryota > Metazoa > Chordata > Mammalia > Rodentia > Cricetidae > Peromyscus > Peromyscus californicus. The sequence goes on along the minus strand of NW_026294436.1, from coordinate 63,765,708 downwards.
ACTCGGTCTGTCTCTAGCTTGCTAGTTTGGCTTAGTCAGAATTCCTCTTACCTTTACTATTTCCTCTTAGTCATTTTCCATCCAGTGACCCCACCCCACTCTGTGGCTACAATGCCTCGCTTTTCCCTCACAGCAGGGCCCGGTTGTATGGATTGAGCCCTTTCCATCATTGTAACACTCCCAGTAAGAGGTTATTGTTATTAATGTTGTTGTTATTGTTATCACCCTAACTGCTGCCTGGCCTTGGTTTGTCTTTGACCGGGACAGACTTAGAGCATTTTTCTATCAGGGGAACTGAAACTGGGAAGGCACAAAAATTGTGAAGGGGCGTAACGAAGAAACAGTTCGCGGGACACGTGCCTGTCCACTTGTCTGTGCCTAACTGAGCAGTGTGTTGTGAATGGATATGTGGACAGCACCACGGCTGTCCTAAATCTCCTGTCCCACATGCCACTTGCCACATGTAATCGACAAGGTTCAAACCGGCCAACGCGCCTTCTTCCCTAAAGAACTCCTCTCCCATCACAAAGCGTTTGGAATTCTCAGCCGCGTCCAAGAGCCACCAAGGTTTTTAAGCATGTAGTCTTCATTTTAGCTCTGATCTCACAGTGGACCCTAACAATCTCCTGGTTGGTGATCCACTTTGTGTACCCCTGCAGTAGTCTTTGTGTGCCAGAAATAGTTTTTAATAAAATAACACTAAGCCAAAACATACATCTGAACATACGTATATTTTCAGAGTATCTGTGTATATGTGCATGCGTGTATACATTCATATATGTGTGCATACATGTGTATATGTTTTCATGTAAGGACTGAAAGTTGATACTGGGTACCTTCCTCTATTGCTGTCTTCCTTTATTTTTTATGCAGGGTCTCATTAATTCAGCCAGACTGGCTGGCCAACCAGCTTTAGGTATCCCCCTGTCTCAGCTACCCCTGTACTGGGATTATAGGAGTGTTTCACCATGCGTAGCTTCTTTGTGGGTGCTGGGTATCAAACTCAGTTCCTCATGCTAGTGTGACAAGTACTTAGTCAACCAGCCACCTGCCCTGCACCTTTTCAAAGTTTGTTTTTATCTATTTGTCTTGTCTGTCTATCTATCTATCTATCTATCTATCTATCTATCTATCTATCTATCTATCATCTATCTGTCTATCTATCATCTATCTGTCTATCTATCATCTATCTGTCTATCTTATCTATTTATCTATCTGTCTATCTATCTATCCATTCCACTAATTCACCTTAATTGTGGTACTCCTAAATAGTTAGTGGTAAATTAAACATTGTCATCTTTGGGGGGTTGTTATACAGCAAAGACAGCTTAATTTAAAAAAAATGTTTTTGAGCGTTTATTTTGCCTCAGGCTTTATCTTAGATAATGAATATTCAAGGATATATAATTCATAGGCTTTCCTTTAAGGAGTTTCCATTTGTAGTGGGGAGTCTGTATCTTATGTTCCATGCCTGGTGTGTAAACTACAGACTTGGGAAGCCCTGAAACAGCCATGATTTGTAATGGCGCCAATAGGAAGATTTTGCGGAACAGAAACTTCCTTGGACTGGGTGCTGGAGGGTGACTGGGGTTTCTCAAGTTAGTAAAGTGGTAAAATCAAAGGACCAACGAAAATGAAGTAAGAGATACAGCACATTTGCCTGTTGGTGTGAAGGCGTGGACAGGTGAGTATGGACTGCCTTGTGCGGGCTGGTGAGGGGACAGAGGGGCATAGAGGGTACAGAGCCTTGAATTTCACCCTCTGGAGCTTGGACTTTTAATCACATAAAGTTTCTGTTTCTGTCCTTCTCCTTCCCTCACTCCCTTCTCCTGTCTTTTCATCATTAATTCATTCATTCATTCATTCATTTATTCATTCAAGTATTTTTCATTTAAGACAGTGTCTCAGTATATGGCCCTGGCTGGTGTGGAGCTTGTTATGTAGGCTGGCCTTGAACTCACAGAGATCTGCCTGCCTCTGCCTCGAGTGCTGGGATTAAGGGCTTGTGCTGCACACCTGACTTCCTTTCTTTTTGCTGAGATAGGGTGTCCCCAAAGTTCAGGCTCCCTGAACACATTGTGCTCTAGGTCCCCTCAGCCCTCTAGTGCTGGAGTTGCGGAGCTGTGCCGCCCTTACGTGGGAAGAGACTATTTAAGGCATATTTTGGTTAGGTCTCAGCGGCTATGAAGACTTTATTTTTAAGGGGAGAGACTAGAGGAGGCAGACTAGTTAGTAAGTTGTTAAAATAGTTTAAGTGATGGTAACAATATGAGCTATAGCATTGAGAACTCAGGGTAGGAAACCAATCTAAGGTCCACCCCCTGTTTCCCTCCCTTCCTTTGTTCCTCTTTCCTTCCTTTCTTTCCTCCCTCCCTCCCTCCCTCCCTCCCTCCCTCCCTCCCTCCCTCCCTCCCTGAATTCAATTAGAGTTGCTGCATTAGCATGGGGATGGGTTTGTTACTGGTGTGTAGGTATCTTACCAATGGCTAAACTGGTGAACTCTGACTAAGGATCAGTCTTAAGGGACCAGTCCCCACTGTTGAAGAGGCTCGAGGGGGCTGCCCAAGATGAAAAGGTGTAGAAGATCCTCAAAGGAGGGACTGCTGGGGCTAGATTGTAAAGTCCCAGTGCCACACGTCAGAATCTGTGCTCGAGTAAGGAACATAGAGCCAAGTACTGGTTCAAATGCTGGACGTGCCGTTCAGAGTTTGTGGCAGCCGCCATGAGGAGGAGAAGGATGGCTCACTCAGCAGTAGAGCCGTGTGAGGTGACTGGAGCTGTGTGGTGGGCAGTTCGAATCACTGTGTACCAAGTTCTGTGGAGAAGATAAGGTCCAGAGGCCTTTGGAAGCCGTTAGCATGGAGAATGATGGTTAAAGTGGATGGCGCAGGGTTGGCATGGGCATCTGCAGGCCTGCTCAGTCCTCAGTTAAAACTCACTAACCACCGCAGAAGGCGGCACGCAGGGCTGCTTTCTGGGCACAGAGTTAAGAAGGAAAGTTTATGTGCAGCTGGCTGGTGTTCATGCCTTAAACTGTTGACCTGAAGAAGTGCCTTCAAAAGCACATGTAACGTAATTTGAGAATAAGAAGGAAGCTGAATACCAATTTAATATATTTAATAGAACATTTAAATGTACAATCAAACATATGTATGTGTGTATGTATGTATGTGTGTGTGCATGTCTGTCTGTATGTATGTATAGAAAGAGCCTGCCTCTGTTGCCAGGCTGTCCAGAAACTTCTGATAGCAGTGATCCCCTTAGAGCAGCCTCCAGAGTAGCTGGCTCTATAGGCATATGGCATCACACTCTCCTTTTTTTTTTTTAATTTTTTTTTCCTTTTACAAAATCTACATAAGGCATTTATTTTTAAAGTATGAAAAGGTGCAGTTATACGTTCAGTGTGTATTGTGGTGCCTGAGAACAGGTACCCTACCCGGTGGATGTCAGGGCTGGGGATTGGCAGGGGCTTAAAGGGCACCTGCTTTATGCCCGACCTTGCACTGGCAGATGAGCGGCTGATCCTGGGAGCATTTCAAGGAGGGTTGGAAAGCAAATGCCTCATCCTCATTAAACCATCACTGGAAATGCGATGCCATTGTATGTATTTCTGTTTGCCAACTTCCATCCTCAACTGGGAGAAATGTGCATGACGGCTATTTTTTTTGCTGCATAAATATCCCATCTGTGTATGAGCGAAACCAGAGCTCATACCACCAGACTGGGAAGTTGTGGACAGAACTTCATGTCCTCTAAGCTTCTTACTCCAGAAAAGCCATCGAGATGCCAGGGATGGGGTCCCCGAACGGTGTACAGATACTCAGTGTAGGAAGAGACTGAACCCAGGCAATTCCTGTCCTCATCCCACTGGCCTAAAGCATAGTTTTCACGTCATTTGTACATCATCTTGCTTTCTTCATTTCCTTCATCTGCAAAGCCTTACTCCACTGCAGTAGTCACGCAAATGCAAAAGTTTAAAGTTGCTTAGGGAAGAGTGTTCCTAGGAGCCTTTGTCTAACCTTTCTGGATGTAGCTGCTTGGGATGTTGTGCATCTTCAGGGGATTCACACTCCCTCTCACAGACGGGCGATGTCATTGACTGTTCACAGATACAAGAAATCAAAGCCCAAGGAAGTGGGCTGTGGCAGAATGGAACTGTCTGCAGCTCAGTGGGGGCTCTCCCTTGATGTTGCCGGGAGGGGTCGACCTTGAACTTTGCAGGAGACCCCTGGTCTCCGGAACCAGGTCTGTCCTCGTCTAAGGAGCCAACAAGCAGCCTGGAAAACGGAGAAGACAGACTGTGGGCAGAGCTAGTGTGGGAGTGGGTGAACAGGTGTGCTGTCTGTGGGGGTGGATGCCCAGCAGGGAAGCCCACAGATCCTTGACACCAGCTCAGAAGTCAGGCTCATCACACTGGCAGGCTGTCTCTGCTGTCTGAGTCTTCAGTGGCTACCTTTCACATAAATTAACCCTCTTAATCAACATTCCCGCCCTACCTGTTGAGGGTCTATGAAAAGGTTAAGCTAATCTAAATATTAACCCAGTAAAACAATTTTAACAGGCCAATGTGTTCAGTAAACATAATATTGCCTCTTCCAAAGATGAAGAGGATTTATTATTATTTTTAATTACACGCTGCAGTTTTTCTTCTCTCTTGGCATGGAGAATTGAGAGGTGTTTATCTCCTCTGGACTGTCCATGACTCTTTAGTAGGCACTGTACCATTAACGGTTATTTCATGATTTCATCAGGAAGGCGGTGAGAGCTGGCATTTAACAAGTTAATTGGAATTGGAGCGCGCTATTAAAAGGCCATGAGAAGGTCTTTTATGAAGCCCTTGAATTTGCTTCATTCTGAAGATCTTATTAAATTATGCTAAGGGTGTATTTTCCTTTCACCGTAAATCACCCATTAGGATCATCTAATCAGCTTCCTCAAAGTTGCCGCAGATGGAAGTATTATGAGCCTCATAATGTTAGAATTTTCATTTTTTTCTCTTCAATTGTTACTGAATCTGTGTCGAGTACTGTGTATTTTCTTAGCCTATTGAGACCAAACTAGAATCGATTTATAAAATTTCTTTTCATCTCTTTTTAGTCTCAAACATAATTTTATTGGAGACATTGGTGACCGATCGTGGTTCTCTGCTTACTCCTTTGATCCATTGGTGTGGAAGGCGTGGTCCACCCTTTTCTGAACAGACATGGCACATGATGTGTTCATGTGTCAGTCATTTGAAAATAGCATTTCCCAACCGAGAAGCAGATGGAGATGGTTGGATTCCATTGTCCCTCTACTAATGACCCAGAGATCTGTTTATTTCACAGCCATATGTGGGGCACAGTAATTGTTTCAAAAATAAATATTGTATGGACTGTTATTCTTAGGAGGAGTTCGCCTGCCAGGTCCCATGTGGACTGTTTTCTAATGGCCTTTTGTTCTCAGACAGTTCACCAGACCCATATAAACTCGTCCCAGAACTAGAGGACTGAGATTGTTCACAGATTGTGACTGGATAGACGATGTTGAGGGCAAAGAAAATTAAGAAACGGTGTGTCTCTTTAGTGGTTAGAAGTTCTACTTTTCTTTACTCAGAGACAGAGCAAAAATGGCTTGGCAAACAGCACTTGAGCTGCATTGGAAATGAGTGTTTCCGCATGTGTTTAGATGTAAGGCCCAAAGGACTTTGCATGCATAGCTACACATACTGTCTCCACTGTGATGATTATGTCTTTTGAAAGTTGTATATAGTAAAAATTTTTTAGTTGAAACACTTCTTTCATAGGACAAGGAACACTTTCTAAAGAAATCCAATGTCATACCCTGATATAATTTTTTAATATAAAGTTTAGAATAATATTTTAAAAAATCACATAGATAAAATAATACCCAGCCTCATCCTCCTTTTTGTGAAGGAAGTCGTTATATCACTGAGCTTAACTCTCAAAATTCTATTATTGAGAGGAAGGATCTAGGTAAATTGCTCATGCTGGCCGTCAGCTTATGACTCTCCTACTTCAGCCTCCCAAGTGGTTGGGATTACAGGCCTGCACTATGGCAGCCTGCCAATATTTTGTTATCTAATTCATTTTTTTTCAGGTCACCTAAAATAACTATCTTAGGGTTTCTATTGCTGTGAAGAGATGCCATGACCACTGTAACTCTTATAAAGGAAAACATTTAATTGTGGTGGCTTACAGTTTCAGAGGTTTAGTCCATTATCATCACGGTGGGACATGGTAGCATGCAGACAGACATGGTGCTGGAGTAGCTAAGAGTTCTACATCTTGATCTGCAGGCAACAGGAAGTGGTCTGAGAGTCACACTGAGCGAAGCTTGAGCAAAGGAGACCTCAAAGCCTGCCCCCACAGTGATACACTTCCTCCAGTAGTGCCACACCTACTCCAACAAAGACACATCTCCTAATAATGCCATTCCCCATGAGCTCATGAGGACCATTTAAACTACCACAATAACATAGAGAAAGTTAAAAAGTTTTTTTTTTAATAGAAGGGGAAAGCAAGGTTCCTAATTTATTTGTCTTAAATATTGAAGTGTTCAAATAGTGGGCCTTTTTTGAAGGCACAGAATGTAGTAGTTTCTCTCAAAGCCCTTGCCTGGAACATTTTGACCTTTATAATAAACTTTCCTAGCCCAGTAGGTTCAAATGTGCAGAATATCTGGAAACCTACTCGTGGCTTTTCGCTTAGGACATAGGACATTTTGGAGTTGGTAGTGACTGAGTGATTGAAGGCTGCCTGTTGACATGCACAAGGCAGGCAGATGTGTCTTAGTAGCTTCAGAACTAATGGGTTTTCTTGTTGGTCATTTATACCAGTGTGCAGAATAACATCAGGACCGAATGCATTTATGGAAATAGTTTCTCCTAATTTATTCACTGTTTTGGGGGCCAAGTCTTTATATCTTACTCATCTTCCTTATGCAAGTGAACTATAAATGCAATGCTAATGTTAATTTACAAACGAGACATGAATGGAAAGAAGAAAATTGCAACAATTAGCAAAAACTATGGACACTACAACAAACTGTTCAGGAGGGTAGAAAGAGAAGCAGGGACACTTGATGTCTAGAGCCATCTCAAGACTAATAGAAACTGAACTTGTCACACCCTGTAATTTCAATTAAAGAGCCATACTTGGAAAGAAAATAGATGCTTGAACAAAACTAACTCTATTTATGATGAGAAAAGTCAGAGCCACTCTTCTCCAAGTTGAGCTAGGGGTAGGGCACCCATTTCTCAACATCTTGCTGGTGTGACAGGTTGGTGTCAGGTGTGTTGGGGGCAGCAAAGTAGCCTGACTCCTCAGGGAGTGCTACTGCCTCCCAGTGGGGCTGCTGGTTGGGAGCTGGGTAGAGCAGGATGGAAGTGGGGTTTGAGGTGGGGTTTGGGGAGTCCAATGTTTGTTCTGTTTCTTGGTACAAATTAATCCGACACAAATTTAAAGGGTGTGGGTTGAAGAAAATCCTATTCCTGGAGAGAATTATAAGGAGATCAGAGTAAAGTTTCTTGGTTTGAAAAAACGATGGTTTTTCAAGTAATTAAGTACTCCAGAAGGGAATACTTCATAGTGAGGGAATATTTATCGGCCCTGGGGAGGGGACTATAAACTGGATGTCAGTATCTCATACTTTTGACTCTCCTTATGTTCCTGGATTATGTACGAGAAAATGAACCACAGCCTGAAGACTTGGAGGAGAAGTGCCCAAGCACTGGGAGCATTAGAGGATCCCATCCTTCCTGCTGTTGACAGGCAGGGCAGATAGATCGTCAGGCAGCTGCTACCAGTGTCTCGGTATAAGCTGTACTTGTCGTGGGATCGTTGGACACGGAGTTAAGATGAGGACCACTTAAGACTGGCAGATTCCTTTGTTAAGTAACAGCCGGCTGCTGTCTGTTTCGTATACACCATCCATTTATCCAGTATTTTACCAGCTCCCTGGGAACGAAGGGTCAGGCTTGTCGATTTTTGTACTTTTGTTAGGTGTTTGTGGACCAATTCCTGAGTACCCACATTAATCAGGCTCTGTGAGCACTTTCCTCTGAGTCCCATGGAGTAAAGATTATGGCTGGTAGAGGGTTTTGCTCCTAGGTCCGTCATTCTTCCTGCTGTTAGGAGTTACTGAGACCGTTGTACATCTTGTTTCTCTGTTTATCCAGTTGTACTTTTTGCCAGAAAGGAAGTCTGGACAAGGGTCATAATCAACTGTCTACACAGAGCTTTTGTCTGTCCTCCTACTGCCCACTGGCAAGAGCAGTCCAGGGTTCAGCAGGTCACATTGTCTCTCTGCTTCAAGTTTGGGGAACAAAGCAAACCCTAGACACAAAACAAGAACTGGACCCATGAGCTAATAAGAGTCCATATAACAATGGGTAACTGTCAATAGTCAGCTAATCTACAAAATATAAAGTTTTTCTTGCATTTATTCATTTAGTGTGTGTTTAGCGTATGTCCCTGCATGCCAAGAAGAACGTGCTGAGTTCAGGTGACAGATTTGTAGAGTCAGTTCTTGTCTTCTACCATTTAGTCTCCAAGGATTGAACCCACGAAGCCATCTCACTGGCCAGCACCTTCCCTCTTAATTCTTTTTCTTAGTAATAGAAAGTCCTGGTGCTGACTTTTCGGCTGCAGAGAAAGTGCTAACTGATAGATAGCCTAGTTATATTGACTTCAGCCCCACAGAATTGCATTAATAGTATTCATAGGGGAAAATACTTTATAGAATCCCCATTGAAGATCATAGGAGTGCTGTTGTGGATGGATACTTTTGTTGCATGACTACGTCTTTAAAAGGGAGTTTAAATCATGGGCCCTGGTACATGGAATAGTGGAACTGAAGATAATGTTTTGCCCATTTCTCCTTTAAAGGGGAGCTGCTGGGTCGTGCGGCTTGGTTTGGGTTTGACTGATTTGCTGGTGAGTGTGATGCCACCTCTGCATTTCCTCATGCTGCTTCCTGATTTCTTCCTATCAAGGCTTCAGGCTCAAGTTCAGTTGTCCAGGCATTGGCACAGCCTTCTTTAAATCCCTTAGGCTCGACATGTCGTCCCAGTGTGGACTCCCACAGTCTCTTGCACTTAGCTGTGTTCATATGTGGAGTCCTCTACCACACCGTGTGCCACTGTGTCTGACTCTTGCTTGGACTTGTGTATGACCGAGCATCTAGCATCTAGTGTGAATTCAATAAGAATCTGTTAAATGAATGATTATGTCGCTGAAGCCTACAGAAGATTAAGAGGTAAAAATGACTCTAAGGGTCTTCTAGTCATTATCGCTTCTGTGTTTGTGAATTCTTTCTAGTAAGGAAAGACATGTGAAGCTGTGTTTGTGCTAGCTGCCTGCAGGCCCAGTATATAAGGAGAGGCAGTTAGTCTAGAAGCAGATTACACTGTTGTATGTGAGTGACACCATGATGTGTGCCAGGCCTTTGGAAGCCCACAGGAGCATGCAGTCAAGCCTAGGGAAGCCAGGGAGACTGTTGGAGAATACCATGTCAGGTGAAAGGATCGTTGACTGTGTGTGGAAAAGCCGAACGGAGGGATGGAGAACCCAAGAGTAGCATCAGTTCAGACTGCAGATCCTAAGGCCCAAGAGGAGGAATGTGTAACTACAGCAGGGAGGTGGGTGTGGCATGAGGAGCCCTATTGGAGAGGAGCTCTGAGATGATAGTTAATACCATAGAGATTAATAAGAGGAGGAATGTGTAGCTAAGGCAGGGAGGTGGGTGTGGCATGAGGAGCCCTATTGGAGAGGAGCTCTGAGATGATAGTTAATGGGAGGTGGGTGTGGCATGAGGACCCCTATTGGAGAGGAGCTCTGAGATGATAGTTAATACCATAGAGATTAATGTTTGTTTAAAAATCCTTTTACATTAAGTATAAAGATAGCATGTAAAGTCCACAGTTCATATTTCTTGTGTGGAGTTCACTCCAAGCTGGTCGGTTATTCGTGCCTTTTGACACTTTTTTCTTTTGGTTTTTTGAGACAGGGTTTCTCTGTGTAACTGCCCTGGCTGTTCTGGGATTTGCCCTGTAGACCAGACTGGCTGTAAACTCACAGAGATCCACCTGCCTCTGCCTCCCAAGTGCTGGGATTAAATACGTGTGCCACCACCAATGGGCTTTGACACTATTTTTTAACCCTGTGAGTTCATACTTTGCTAAGACGTTTTAGGACACCTAATGAAGCCTGTTTCATGCACAGAATGCTGTCTAAATCCCTTGAGTGTGCTTAAAAAGGGTGGCGTGCAGGAGAAATGCCAAAGCATAAATCACTGGTATGTTCTTGACCATCTGAGCAAACAGCCACAGTGAACACTGAAGCCCTGTATCCCAGAGTGCGCCCAGCGTGGCATTCAGTTCCTGGCTGCCAAGAGGGTTTCATTCAGAAAAGAGATGCCATCTTCTCTAGCTCCACACACATTTAATGAGTGGCCCTTAGCTGTGGCTGAGTGGCCCGGGCAGAGCTCTGGCATGGACTCGCAGGGGTGTAGGACCTGTGGGGTGCCCTTGCACGGGCTTTGTTGACAGCTACTCTTGCCCTTCACACACACCTTATCGATTGTGCCCTTGCTAGTTTACGTCATTATTTCAGATTCTTGCCCATATGCTTTGTAAAGCAAGTTTGTTACCTTAACCTTAACACAATTAGATAGTCCTTCAATAGTGCCGCCTCCCGAGGTTTCAGGGAAATCTGGAGAAAAGGAAAGAGGGAAATGGGCTGGATCTTTCTGGGTCCTGTCACTGGGAAGTACTGAGAAAGACATTCTCCCCACCATACTTCTCCCAATCTCTGGTATGTAGATGTCACTACTTCCAGAGGTAGATCTCAACAGAGCTTCATGGAAACTATGAGCAATTTAGACAGTGAGGAGGTCCAGATCTCATGTTCACACCTCTGCAGACAAAGGACCTGTTTCTACCACAGACTAAAGCGGCGTGACCAGATGCCTGTTTTTGTGGGCACATGGAGAAATGCACGCTGAAATCATGAGCAGGTAAAATGGAAATGCTTTTGGAAACCGAAAGCTTCGACAGGCACCTATGAGCATTTTTTTTTTTTATTTTGCAATACAATTCAGTTCTACATATCAGCCACAGATTCCCTTGTTCTCCCCGCTCCTGTCCCCCTCACCTTCCCCCCAGCCCCCCCCCCCCCCATTCCCATCTCCTCCAGGGCAAAGCCTTCCCCACAGACTGAGATCAACCTGGTAGACTCAGTCCAGGTAGGTCCAGTCCCCTCCTCCCAGGCCGAGCCAAGCAATCCTGCATAGGCCCCAGGTTTCAAACAGCCAACTCATGCAATGAGCACAGGACCCGGTCCCACTGCCTGGATGCCTCCCAAACAGATCAAGCCAATCAACTGTCTCACCCATTCAGAGGGCCTGATCCAGGACCCTAAGAAAGACACGGGGATCGCCCAATGACAGAGAAATGGAATGAGATCTACATGAACAGCCTGGACATGAGTGGGGGTAGTGAAAGGCGAGGGTCGAGGGAAAGAGAGCTTGGGGGAGCGGGAGATCCCAGCTGGATCAACAACAGAGAGGGAGAACAAGGAATAGGAGACCATGGTAAATAAAGACCACATGAGAATAGGAAGAAGCAAAGTGCTAGAGAGGCCCACAGAAATCCACAAAGATACCCCCACAACAGACTGCTGGCAGTGGTCGAGAGACAGCCCGAACTGACCTACTCTGGTGATGGGATGGCCAAACACCCTAATTGTTGTGCTAGAAACCTCATCCAACTACTGAGGGATCTGGATGCAGAGATCCATGACTAGGCCCCGGGTGGATCTCTGGTAGTCCAATTAGCGAGAATGAGGAGGGTTTATATGAGCGAGAATTGTTGAGACCAAGGTTGGATAAAGCACAGGGACAAATAGCCAAATGAATGGAAACACATGAACTATGAACCAATGGCTGAGGGGTCCCCATTGGATCAGGCCTATGAGCATTTAATGAATATTTCAATGATCATTTTTTTTTGGAAGTCCTAAAGGAGCAGTTTAAATGATGCTTGGCTAGATAGATAGTTTGGATAGATACCCTTTCCAAAATAGTTATCTAGATCTAAAAATTACAGTTAAAAGAAACACAGTAACACAAAGGACCATATACCTGGGAGAATATAATTGATAAGTAAACAGTTTTGTGTGAGTATTTGTAGGAGAAAGAACATACTATTAAGTGTAATCATTATGCATGGAAATTTTAGATAACAAAGTCAAATAATCACTTACACAGTAGTTAAAGATCTGAAGGCTCTTTAACTAAATATGTGTTAAAGCCCTCTGAATACACTATTTCTTATGTATGTAGACATGCACACATATATATTCATGAAGAGAAACATGGAACTTCTACTGATAAGAACTATAAGTGTTCTGGATTTATTGAAATATGAGATAACAAAGGAAACATATATCTATACAAAGTTAAAGTTTCCAAATAGTTTATGATATCATTACCAGAAACAAAAGTAAGCAACAATCAAACCCTGATACCTATTTTTAAGAAAAAATTTAATTAGACTATTTTGTGGAATTTCCCTTACTCTCTTTAACTTTTATGTCAGAAGTAATAAGAAGTTGAGAACTGTTAAAAAGAGGGTGAAGGTGAGTGAGTCCCTGTCATGTCCTTCCACAAGTCACACTGCCATGTTGAATACATACAGGGCCTTATTAGTGGCACTGTGTGTAAACTTATAATCATGTCACTGTTGGAATCCTGCTTTGCAATTGCTGTTTGTCTTTTGTTTAAAATTAAAAATGAACAGGCACAAGCATGTTCTGCCATGTTGTAGTTTTAGATAACGTTGATAAATATTTTTCAGATAAATTTTCAGATTAAAACATGACCATCTTGGCAGATAAACATTTTTCAGAGAGAATACATTTATTTGTTTTATATTCTTTTCTGTTGCTGTCATAAAACACGTGAGGCTGGGTACTTTACCTTACTTTTAGGGCCTCAGGAGATATCTGCTTAACTCTGGTGAGGGCCACAGGGTGGATGACTGCACAGTTGTTGGATCATGTGCAAGAGAGGAGGGTGGCATATGCTAGAGGGACCAAGAGTGATGAGATGGGACGGAAGAGACTAGGGAGGGACCAGCCCAACCTTTGTAGAACGGTCCTCTGGAATCTAGTCTCCCATAAGATACGTTAATGTATTCATAAACCGGAGCCCTCGGGATCTCACATCCTTCACCAGATCCCGTTTCTTAAAATTCCATTATTCGACACCACCTCAGTTAGAGACCATACTTCCTGCATATGAGCCCTCGCTGGTAGCATTCATATTGTTTGGGTTTTAGGAATTGAAGCTAGGTCCTTGGCTTGGCTGCTAGGCAAGCACCACGTTGGACAGCAAGAGCCACACCCAGCCCTGCAACATTCTTTATTTAAGTGTAGACAGGAAAAACAAAACAAACAAACAAACAACAACAAACCGCTTAAGCTTTCCTCCCCTCCAGCTTTTTTGTTTGTTTTTCGAGACAGGGTTTCTTCTCTGTGTGGCTTTGGAGCCCGTCCTGGATCTCGCTTTGTAGACCAGGCTGGTCTTGAACTCACAGAGATCCGCCTGCCTCTGCCTCCAGCTTTTGTAAGAGCTGCTGCATTTTCTTTTCTTACTGTTGCTTTCTCTTTTCTCAAAAGGGAGAAAAACAACTACCGAAGCCCAGAGATGTTCTTTCTCATTGTTCGCCCAGTGCCTGTTGACTGATGGGTGCCAGTATATAGTTCACAGAACTTGTTATCTAGTTGGAAAAGAAAGATGTTGGATAGATGTGTTTTTAAAGTAGCAATAAACGCCTGTTCCCTTATCGCAAGAATGGCAGAGTGGATGTTGAAATAGTCTAGTGGTTCTGTTGATTTGCTAGAATTTGAGGGAATTTATGGCCATTAATTCTGCTTGCTCTGAACTGTGGGAAGAATATTTTTCTGCTGGATATAACATGAGGAATGGAGAATTTGGGTTTGTGGAGTCAGGAAGGCCAGGGATGCTCACCAGAGAATCAGAAGGCTAGCATCGAACACAGTACGAGCAACTAAGAGAGGTCTGCATGGCTGCTCCATGCTGCTGCGCTCAGTGTGGACCTCGCTAGCTTCACTCAGGCATCTGGCCTCCGGCAGGAAAATGACATGTTCTGAGAAACACTCATTCTGCAGTCTTATGTAGGGGTGCATATTGAGTGTCTTTCTGGTCATTTGGTCGCTATATTTAGTCTGGAAAATATGCAGGGGATTTATCCTTTTGCAAAAACATTTTACAGACAAGATTTTTCAATAGCTCCTTTGATCATCTAAGTTGGCAAAAACTGGTTAAAATTGATACAGTGTGCATCACAGAAAGTACTGTTACGGAAGAGAGAATGGCTGTGTGCCATAGCTCAGTGGGAGAACTCATGGCCAGCAGGCATCAGAGCCTGCTTCAAGCCCCAGTGCTGAGGAGGGAGAGGCTTTTAGGAAGTGCTGGTGCTGGCTTCTGATCCTTTCTTTGGGAATGGGGACAAGTTTGGGTTCCCCTCAAGGTATTGCTTTGTTCCAATATACCTAGCACCACAGTCTCAGAGTGTTGGTCTTGGGTTGGGAACCAACAAGCTTTTCTAGTGTTCATTCCTTGAGTCCTTCACCAGGAATGGTGTCACAACTTAACAGAACTCGTCACTGTTGCCTAAACCACTCATAAACTAACAGAAAATTTGGATCATGATGTTGAACGGAGCATTAGATTGTGTTCAGTTTGTGTTCAGTTGTGTTCACAGATGGACGATCAGTGGTCTGGCTCTTGGACTGGGTGCTTGGCATGCTCCTGTTATAGTAGACTGTATATTGTTCTGTGTAGTGTATGTGTACTGATTTCTCTGTGCTCTGTGGAATCCTTATTGATTTTATACATGCCCTTATTTTCATTTTTGTATCTATAAAATTAGATCTTGTGCCAACACACAAACATAGCTTCGTGCCCTAGCACACATGACTCAAAGTGGCTGAAACCGAAGACTTTGCATACATTGAGTACCCTGTGTGTAGTTGTAAAGACAATATATTAAATTACTTTTGTTTTAGAAACATACGCAACCCCATTTTGTGTATAGAAACTAACAGTAGAGACAGTAACACAGAGAGGCAAGCCAACAGTGGTGTTGGCCTTTTCCCCAGCCACAGGAGAAGGGAGAGAGACGTCTCCTCGCTGTCTCTGCAGGGCAAGCTCACATTCCCTCTGCAGTTTGATGTTCATGACCTTCCTGCTGTGTTTCAGTTGTATTGTCTGGGAGTATGCCATTATCCCACCCATCACAGGATTTCCAGTTTACAGGGTGAATTCATCCCAGGGGCGGGGCTTTAAGCATTTTTTATCCTTTTAGCATGTTTTCGTTCTAGTTTTGTCTTGGGGCCTGAATCATCTCACCATCTCCCTCCGTGTTCTGTTTGGTAGAATGTACAGTCCCATCATGTCATTATTCTGCAACTGAACTCGGTTTCTATGTCTTCACATGCTGTGTAGCGACAAGCCTCATTGTGCACTTAGGAGTGTATCTGTCGCCACCTGACCTCTGCAGATTGTTACTTATTCTTTGAGACTGTCCCTCACCCTCCAGTCATTAGTCTCTTCTGCAAGCACACTTCCAGGCCACTCAGGCTGAAAGCCAGTCTTGGACGAATAGAGACAGTGCTTACCAAACAGCCGCCAAAGCTGCCACAGTGATGGTTCTGTAAACCCACAGACGCCCCAGCCCCTTGTCCTTTCAGGTTCTCTAACAAGCACCTTGTAAGGAAAGATTGACTCAAAGCAGACACAGCAGTGTTTCAGCTGCTGAGTGTAGCTCAGTTACAGTTGATCGATGAAAATCCATATAGGTTCCGTCATAGTGTGAAGTCAAGGGTGCGTTAAAGAAAGCACACTATTGTAGGGTGTCCACATAATGAATCATCCAAGTCAGAAGACCTTGAGAGCAAAAGGGAGAGCTGGGAAAAGCTGCTTGAATAAGTGATACGGATTGGAGATTGAGCTAGGCAAACTGGACCCATGCTCACTGTGGCCGCAGAGTGTGCTCAGTTCTCATACCCTGGTCACAGAAAGGCAGACATGATTTTGTGTTGCTCATGTATCTGCTCATCGTTTACCCAGGGAAAAAATGTTTCCATCATCTGCAGTGTAAATGAACAGATCTTTTAGGGTTGACCAGAGACAAGATATTGAAAACCTTCTTGTAGTGTGGGGAAAGATAGCTTCCTTCTGCTCATGTTGGCTTCATAGTTGAGACTGCTCTGCCAGGCAGATTAACAAGAGGAAAGCATATAGATTTATTTGTTTTATGTGGCTTAGGAGCCTCTGTCAGGAAATGGAGTCGTGAAGAGCATTCATTAGACATGAGTGGTTTCTGTAGGAGCTTTGATGGAGAGTGGACAGTCATGGAGAAATATGGTAGGGCAGAGGGTCCTGAGGTAAATGTAATGAGTACTGAGTACGAGCTGTTTGCTGATACTCCCTTGTGCCTTGTGTGTGTGGAGAAAAGGATGCTACTTCTGTGTGTGGGGAGGGCACATTTGCCATGATGGTCTTTTGACCTGCTTCAAGGAAAGGCTGTAAAATCCGTCCTGTGTTTTATGACCTGTTTGAGGGAGAAGGGTGTGTTGGGGAAGTCAAGGTCACCTTCCAGCTTCTACTATTTTCCTCAAGTTCCTTCATCTTAAGATATCCAGTATGCCATATGCCAGAGCAGCGTGTCCTGACCCCTGTTGGTAGTTCTCCAGGGCTTGGCTGAATGTGATTAGAGCCTAACAGATGATGAATAGCCTGAAGAAGTCCTTCTTTAGGGGATTGGTGTCCAGAGGATGAGAATTGAAACCAACCAAAACACAGGAAATATGCTAGTAGGGAGGTATTTAAAATTCATTACAAGAAGCGTAACAGTGCCTTTGTTGCAGATAAAATTCCTCCCCCTCCTTTTTTTCTTAAAGATAGAAGATGCAAGATGTTTTAGGATCTCTGAGTTTAAAGCCATTAAGAGGAAAACACAGGTAGATGCAGAATTCAGCAGCAGTTTGTGTTCTTTTTATGTATTCTTGTGAGTATTCTAACCATAAAATATTAATGTTCATCTTTATGGTTAAAATAGTGTGCTCTAAAGAATATGGATAATGGCTGATGATTTGTAATTATTTACTAGACTTTCTAAACTAAATTATTCAAGGTGGCACTAAAGGATCAATAATCCGCCTCCTGAAAATTGAATAATGCAATCAATTTGTACTTCTTTTGTTGCTGCTGATGGAGCCACAATGTTTAACTTTCCCATATGCTGCAGGCATCTAAAAGGAAAGCATATTAAAACATTAAAGTAGAGAAGTAGATATATTTTTTTTTCAATAATTTTTATTTTATGTGCAAGCAAAGCATTGGTGTTTTGCTTGCATGCATGTGTATGTGAGGGTGTCCGGTCCCCTGGAACTAGAGTTACAGACAGTAGTGAGCTCTCATGTGGGTGCTGGGAATTGAACCCAGGTCTTCTGGAAGAGCGGCCAGTGCTCCTAACCACTGAGCCATCTCCCCAAACCTAGAAAAATATATTTTAATAGGGCAAAATATAATTCTCATCTAACTTTGTGTCATGAATTTAACGTAACGAGTAAGAGAATTAGTAGCATGATAAACCAACTCCCAGGAAATTCTGGGGGTGATATATTCACAGCCACCCACAGAATGCTAGGATAAGGTTGGAGGATTAGTAAACTGCTTAATTTCTCAGGACAACAAAACTGGACTTCTCCTTCTACCACATAAGCGTCATTTATATCCTTGTGGATGTGAATCTCCAAGTTAACCTGTGATTTTGCAGCCTAGACCTTGATAGATGACAAACAGCCTGTTCTGAATCCAACCCTTTGGTGGCGAGTGCAACATGGAAAGCTTGTGGCTTTTCCTTTTTCTTTCTCCTTTTTAAAAAACGTATTCCCCAGTTTTCATAACAAAGGTTTAGGTTTGGCTTGGGTTTTATGTTGAATCATGTGATTCTTAAGCAGTTATGAAATTGTGACCTTTGTATGTATACTGTGTGCTCTGTTTGTGTGTTAATTTGTTTGGCTTATAGAGGGTCTTGGGGTCCAGTAAAGGAGGCGTCTGTAGTTATGGCTGTCTGAGAAGTAAGCAAGACCAGATGTCTTTTGATTGGCGCTTTTATCCTGTGTGAAGGGAGTTTTCTAAGTGTCCCGGGGCTCAGTTGGGCCCCTAGGTCACCTTGAAAAAAGTATAACACATCTAGTTAAAAATTTTATTTTATTTTTTTTTAGCAGGGGGGAACAATATATTCAATTCTTGAGCTAGCACTCTAGTAATTAAAAAAATGAAAGTCAGGACAAAAAGAAAGCAGTTCTGTGTTTATATATACTTAGGTGCACAAATTCTTGTTTTTAAAAAGATTTACTTCTCTAGTGGATGAGTGCTTGTCTTCATGTGTGTGTCACATGTGCGCAGTGACTGTGGAGACAAACGAGGGCCCTGGATCCCCTAGAACTGGAGCCGCAGATGGTTGTGAGGTGCCATGTGGGTGCTGGTTACCGAACCTAGGTCTTCTGCAAGAGCGACATGTGCTCTTAGACCCGGGTCATTTCTCCAGTCCCCAGTGTCTTCTTCTGAACCCCCAAAGAGAGGGGCTTTCTTACCAGTAGTTTTTCAGATCTTAAGATTTAGGTCTTGACTTCAACTTTCAAAACTAAGTAAATTGTTTCTAAATAGAAGCCAACTGACTATATAGACGCCATTTCTCCTTCGTCACAGCCAAGGTCATAGGAATTAAGCTGTTCACGTTTTCCTTGTGGTGGGTTGCGTTGATAGCATGTGCTAATCAAACAAATTGGTAACTCATTTGCATTGGTGATGGACTTCTTTGGAGAAGTTTTGCTT
Source organism: Peromyscus californicus insignis (assembly GCF_007827085.1). Classification (NCBI taxonomy): domain Eukaryota; kingdom Metazoa; phylum Chordata; class Mammalia; order Rodentia; family Cricetidae; genus Peromyscus; species Peromyscus californicus. The sequence goes on along the minus strand of NW_026294436.1, from coordinate 63,746,778 downwards.
CTGACTGACATGCACTAATTGCGCGCACACACACACACACACACACACACACACACACACACACACACATTCCTTTTTGGAAATTAGGAAACATCTCAGACAAAACTAGTATGTCATTTGATCTCTCCCTCCCCCGACCCCTTTTTCTCTGTGTTTAGGATCCCATGTAGTCCAGACTGGCCTTGAACTTACTATGCAGCAAACTGGTCTTAACTCTTGATCGTTTTTCTCCACTTCTTGAGTGTTGGGTTTACAAGTGTGCACCACCTTGCTTGATCGTTGTGTCTATCCTGTCCTTGACAGACAGATAGACAGACAGACAGACACACACACACACACACACACACACACACACACACACACACACACGAACACACACACACACACCCCTACCTGTAACATCCTTATTTTTACATACTGATATACCAGAGTTATTTTCCATGTTTATTGCATTCTGTCTGATTACGTTGGACATTGTATACTCCAGACTTTCTGCTGACAAAAGTTCATTTCTCCTTTTGTAATCTCCTTAAGAAATCCTTCGACCAGTATTCCTAATTGAACCAGTAAAGCTTCATTGTGTTTGAGCCTGCATATTTGAAATTTGTGATAATTAGGCCACGAAGAAAATTAAAATTTATGGCAGCCAATTAATGACTTTGAAGAATATTTTTCCTAAGAGATAAATAGCTTTAAATCATCATTTAAAATGTACCAGTTACACATAAATTTTTATCTGCTTTTCATTACCTAACAAAGTAGAAGTTTGTTCCGCTCACTCTGTGCATTCAAAAGCAATAAAAGGTACATGCCATTAAAATAATTCTATGTGAGATTTGTCATTAATGAGGACTCCACTGATTGTTCTTTCCCACATGCTCCCTCACACCTCCCTTTTTCCTGTTGCTTCATTGCTAGGGTCCCCGTAGTTGACTTCTTTTGGGGGGCCACTCCCTGAGTGAGCGTCCCTGGGTGCTTCTGGGAAGGGAAGCCAACTGGGGGCATTGTCTTTGGGTGTTACATTAGCTTACAGCTTTTCATCATTTTGGATGTCATTTTTCAAACATCGCAATGGGAGTGGATAAAAGGTGTGCCTAAGCACTAATAACTAAAAGCCTATTTGTTTGAAATGAATGCATTTAAAAAGTCTCTTATGGATCACTCTAGAAACACTGGGATGTGTTTCTGGCTAATCACCGACAGAGGTATAACTGGACCTGATCAATATTAGACGACACATGCTGTTTTCTTTTTTTGAGAATTAAAGTTACTTGCATCATCTTTTCTCACCCTCTGTGAAGAATTTCTCACCCTCCGTGAAGAAGTTCAAAATGTGTTATGAGCTCAGCTTTGGGATGGATAGGGCGGGCACAGGAAGAAGACCCAGGAGTGCTGTGGGTTAGAAGTCACCAGCTCCCGATGGCTAGTGCTTGCTGCCCCTGTTCAGTAGTCTTTGTGACTCTACAGGTCCTCATGCCTCCCAGCCTTAAAGGCATTCAAGAAGTTTGAACTAGCTTCTTGTCCTTAGGTGTGAGTGAGGAAAGGACTGGGGAGATCCACTTCTTTTCCCAGTGGAGGCAACATGGAGTGAGGATGTAGGGGGTATGGCAGTGTCTGAGCCTGGGCTGGACTCTGCCCACCTGAGCCTTCCTGGGAGGAATCAAAGTGCTTCCTGCCCCATTTGAACCCCAGGGCACTTCAGCTGCCCCTTTAGATGGAGTATGGAGGCAGGGCCGCCACTTCTTCAGGAAAGAGCCTGCAGATGGTGTCGAATTCCTGAACAGAGGTGCCATAGAGGGTTAGGATAGAGATGCTTGGAGAGCAGTGTGTTGAGCTGAGATCCTAGGCTCAGTTGGAGAACTGCAAAAAATTGAGAAAGTCCTTTTACATTGGCTTTGTTTCCTGATTTGGCATTATATTTCTTAGTTTGATTTATAAATATTAGATAAATACAAAGCCATATTCCTTTAGGTACTTAACTGTATTTAGTTTCTGGTAGGTTTTTTGGTCTTCTCTGCTTTGTGTCGTTCAACCCCGGGGTATCTGGGGTTAGCAGACTAATGTCCACTGGCAGGCTGCTGTGGGGGTTGCTGCTCTAACACGGAAGCACCCAGAGCAGGACAGTGTTTTGTTACTTGAAATGAGTGAAATACTTCGGACAGGTTGAAGGTGTGTGGTTTGAATCTCTCCTTACTATGAACATTTTCGCATCGTTGGCAAACTGTTTCTTCCTCTTCTTCCTCCTCCTCCTCCTCTTCTTCCTGGTGCTGGGGTAGAACTCAGGGCCTTGCCCTGAGAGGTGAGCACTGTCAGTGAGCTTCACCCTGCCTATAACAGTGACATGCTGTGTGACACCTCGTGTTCAGGCACACTCTGCCCACCATGCATTGCCCGGAGGTTACCCGAAAGCGGACTGGTGGCACACTGAGCTTCCTGCATCCTTGCTGGCTCCTTTCCCATCATCTCCTCCTCCTGACCAGTGCATCGATCATCAGATGTAAGACCTAACAGTTAGTTCTGCATTGCTACTTCTCATTTTTCTTTTCCAGTTATATCAACTGGGATTTTGTTTTGAAGGAAGTTATAACACATAGACTTGGGGGGACTACCTTGTACCCTTTTAATAAAGGCAACTGTAAATGGCCGCTTTCTACAGCCTGGGCACTCCCTTTTTGCTGACCTATAGTTTAATTGCCATGTCTAGACTTGAGAGTCTGAATTTAAACACAAGACATAAACAGAATCATCTGGAACTGATTTTTCCCACACTAAACACTTCTTTCTGATACTAGTTTCCAGGAGGTTCCTTCCTCCAACCACACCTCCAGATGAAAATCATTTAATTAACTGAGAAAGATTTGCTCTCCTAAACAATCACACATACTGGATTGGTTTAGGTTTCGAGTGCCTAGCCGGTTGCAAACCACAGATTCATGCTCCGAGAAGTGCCATAAGGTCTCTTGTTCCACCCAAATGTGGTGCCCTCCAGCAAGCATACTTGTTTCTTTCTCATTCTTACAGGCCAGTTGATTCTGGGTGTGTGGCCCTTCTAATTGCCTGTGGTTTCCTGTCTGGTGACAAAGGCTGAGCTGGACCTCTCCTGGGGATGTCCCACAGACAGGAGTGTGAGCCCCTGATATCCGGCTTCCCCTCCAGTTTGTTGTATGTGTCTGCCCTGCCTTTAAACAACATATTACAGTTGATATAAATAAGCTGTTTATGCAGTTATGTGTTTAATGAAACGCCCCACCCTCCACCCCATTAGACTCATGCCCTGGATCACTTTAGCCTTAGTTTGTGGTGCTCTGCTTGCCTCCTAAGACAAGCTGTGGGCTGTGGGAGGGGGCATGGGGTGGTGGAGGAGTTTCCATTATTTGTACCTGGAGGCGCAAGTCTTCAGAGCCAGTTGGAAGCTCTCAACTTTGACTCACAAGGTGATAAAACCCAGATGCCTTCCCCAACAGGCACCTTTCCCCCTACTCACTCTCAGCAACTCAACTTTTTATCTTCCAGTCCAGGAGTTGGTCTAAAAGGAGGATGGGAGAGGGAGTGTGAGGATGAGGAGAAGATGCCCTACTTACTTGCCAACCAGATAGTTCCAGCCCAAAATAGTATTCTAATTAGGAACGATATCAAACGGTTCCCCTATCCCCTCTCTCCAGGAGTCGGCAGAGACAGGTACGCCACTGCCTTAGAATTGTTGCATTTTAGCACCCAAACAAGGTTTCTTTCCTTTCATCATCAGGGATAATTAGGATATCCATGACATCTACAAGCCCTCTTGTTTTCCTAACTCACAGCTAAACTGTACTGTCTTCATATAGCTGTTAAAGTGACTCCATAAATGACTATACCAGCTCTTAATTTAGCAGAACTTTTATAGAGTCTGAAAGTTTACTAGTTGAAATAAAGTACTGAATTCTCCTGCGCTCTTCTTCCATCCCAGACTTTAATTATAAAGCCACAATCACACCAGATAGTAAACCTTAAATATTTTAACATTTTCCCAGCAGGAGACAGTGGCACATAAACCAGCATGCAATTATACTGAGAGATTTATTTCTCACTGACCCAGGAAGCCATGCCTCAGTGCCTGGAGAAGAAGATGCTGTCTGGCCTGCCCTCCCGGAGGGTGCTAATGAATTAGCATAAATACCTGTAGTGAGTTAAGTACACTTGATGGGGCAGAAGACAGAGGAAGAAGAGCTTCGGGTACTTAAGATTTTGAAGTGTTAGGTCTGTCGGTGCCCGGGGAAAGTGTTTGTAAATTTGGAGTTTAGCTCCAATCTTATTGTGCATGTTATATAGTGCTGGCTTCTCTTCCTCCAGGTCCTGCTTCATTGTGAAAATTCACTTATTTCAGTCTTATCTGTCTAGAAGCAGTGGAAGTTTAGGACATAAATTCACAAAAATTTACCATCGCACTATTTGGTAAAAAAAACAATTTGAAGAGGGGACATTGTTATGGTTCATTAGGTAAAAGTGCTTGCTACCAAGCCTGATGAGGCATAATTACATCAAAACATTTCTCAAAGTACATGCCACTTCTTCTATGAAGATGGGTTCTAGAGATACATAAGGTAACATGTGTTATCTTAAGGCTTGGGGAAGGACTTGGTGCAGTCTTGGTCATGCAGATAGCTCTAGATCATGCAGACAGAGCAGGGCTTATCTCGGCTATTAGCCACCTCCATTCCCAGCCTTCTTGGCAGAAAAGAGGTTATATACATCTTTTCTGTTGAAAAGACAAACCTAAGTGTGTAACATCCCTGGTTTCCTCGGTACTATCTGTGAACTCAGGGATCTTTGTGCTCCCAACAGGGTTTATGAAAAAACAAAACAGTCTCAGGTTAGTAATAGATATTTTGGTGTGTGCATGTGCATATGTGTGTATGATGCTGGGCATAAAACCAGGGTCTCCATGTGCTAGCCATGCTCTCTATCTTAGAGAGAGAGAGAGAGAGAGAGAGAAAGACAGAGAGAGAGAGAGAGAGAGAGAGAGAGAGAGAGAGAGAGAGAGAGAAGAAGAAAATAACAAAGAATTTTCTCTCTCAGAAATCTTTAAGTTCTTGAGAGCAAGAGCTTTGTTTTAATCACAGAGAATCCACTCACCCGGGAAAGTGGCGGGTTTCTCCGGGGGCTCCCAGGGAGGGTGGTGGGAAGAACTCAAGGGCTTCTTGAGTATCCTTACACCTGAAGTGCTAATAATTTCTCCCGTGAACTTGGTGATAACAGTGTTTCAGTCTTTAATGTCAGTTTGGTCTTTCTGGACGGTTGGCCACAAGACCTTCCTTCAGAGGCACTGGAACAAATGGAGACGGTTTACACAGAGCAGAACCAAGAAGGGTCACAATTACAGCTGCCTCGGCATCCAAAGCTGGGGTTCCAGCGGAGCAGGGTAAAAGCTCCCGGATGTCTTTATTGATTTGCTGTGCTGTTTCTGTAGATAGTGATCGAAGTTTAAACTCTGAGGATTTGCTTTATGCTAGCAGTTTGAGTAAAGCAAGGTCCTATGTGGACTCACTTCTTTGAGCCTTGCCCTTCACTCTTATGGAGAGAATGTGGACACAGATGTGTGCTCCTTTATGCTGGCTGACTTAAAAGCAGGGAGCTGAGCTGAATAGCCAGAGAGAAAATACTTCCTTTTCTTAAACTGCGGTACTTTGGATTCAGCTAGGACCAGATGATATCAGGAAGAGTGTGTGTGTGTGTGTGTGTGTGTGTGTGTGTGTGTGTGTGTGTGTGCTATAATGTTTTCATGTCTCTGAGATTGTATACATATTTTCTTTAGTATATATTCTGCCTTGGACTAGATGGAATCTAAGCTTTGAAAAAAACAAGAGAATGGCGGCGTGATCAGCACGGGAGGCTCAGAGTTCAGTGAAAGCAAGTGGAGATGAGAAGTTAGACTAGTGTACACAGTACAGGCCGTGACTACAAGGTCATGAGAGAGCACCACAGAGTCACTTGTTAGTTCTCATTCAAAGACAATCCAAAGAGGATGACAGAAACAGTGTGTCACTCCCGTGTCCCGGCCAGTGCTGTCTACCTTTGTAGTTTTCCATCCTTGGCTGCAGGATAGAACTGACAGAACTGTGATAAAAATGTGATGTTCTTCAAATCAATAATAGTCTTTGAATCTGGTAGTTTGTTAGTTACTGTACTAGACATTGTGGACACTCAATTGAGGTCTGGAAAAATACTGTCAGACTAGTATAGCTACTGTGGAAATCGGTTCCTTTAAAAATAGAATTACCATAAGATAAAGCTATATCACTCCTGAGTAGGTACTACAAGCAATCTAAGTCAGCATATCACAGAGATACTTGCACATATGTGTTTATTGCTACGCTATTCGTAATAGCCAAGATATAAAAAGTAAGCAAAATGTCCATCAGTGGATGAATGGGTAGAGGAATTGGTATATGTTCAGCACAGTTTCATTCAACTGTAATGAAGAGTAAAATAGTATCATTTTCAGGAATTACCATGTTAAGCAAAATAAGCCAGACTGGCAGATATTACACATTTCTTCTCATGTGTAGAATTTAGATTTTTTTAAAGTGCACATATATGACATGAAAGTAGAAGGGGGCCGTGAAGGGGAGGAAGGTGTCGAGAGGGAGGCAGGACTAAGGAAGGGTGTGGTTGTTGAATGGGATGTCCCCCATGAGTCTCAGGTCTTTGAATACTTGGTCTCCAGTTGGTGACTGTTGGGGGAGGATCAGGAGATGTGGTCTTCATGGAGGAAATGCCACTGAGGACTGGCTTTGGGTCCTCCAAAGATTCACACCGTTTTGAGTCCCCTTCCTGCTTGCTGTTTGTGGCTTGAGATGTGAACTCTTAGCTGTTCTGGCCATCATGCCTGCTTGCTTTCAACTTTCCTACTTCGATGGGCATGGACTCTTATCCCTCTGGAACTTTAGGCCCCAAATAAACTCTTCCTTCTATAAGTTGGCATGCTCATGGTATTTTATCACAGCAACAGAGACCCTAACTGAGACAAGTGTAACGGGGGAAAGAAACACATTTTTCATGATTTCTCTCATGTGTAGAGCGCATCCACATAAACACATATACACATATATTACATGAAAAACCCAGGGGAGTCTGAGAGGGGGTGACCATCAGGAAAATGGAGGGAGGGGTAAGGAGGATAATGCGCGGGTAAATATTGAGTGAAATACGATGAAATACATGTATGAGAATGTCATAATGAAGTCCATTGTGATGTATATTAACTAAAACATAATGATTTAATAATATGATAATCATTATTAATATTCATTATGAGTGATGGAACACAGTTAGGATGGGGGTAATTCAATAACATAGACTGGGAAATTGCAATCCGATAAATTCTCTGGATAGGAGTAAGTATAGGGTATTGTGAAATCTACTCCAGACTCAGGGAGGAGAACTTCTGGGGGGTATTCTCAGCATGGGTTACCCAAGCTCTAAAGGATACATACTTCTTCATCCAGGCAACAGTGGAAAAGCATTCTGGATCAAGAAGTCATGTTTTATGTGCTAGGGGCTAAAGGCGGGAAATTCGTATGGCCTTCTGAGAACTGCTCAGAGCAGGCCAGTTTGATTGGAGCAGAGCAGAAAGCACACTGTGACAAACTGAGAAATTAGCTAAGAAGACAAGCCTATTCTGGAGGACCAGTTCTTATTAGTCTTGTTCAGGAGAGGCAGGGTCAGGGAAAGCCTTTGCAGTCCCCAGCAAGGGCAGAGCCCCCGGAGGACTGAGCCCAGAGAGGAGCTACAGTAGACATCAAGTAAGATGGCAGAGACTTAACCCCAGCACTCACGATGGCGGATCTCTGTGAGCTCCAGGCCAACCTGGTCTACACAGATGTTTCAGGAGAGCCAGGACCGCACAGTGGGACCCTGTCTCAAAACAAAACAGAAAGCAGAGTAGTGAAGGGCAGTGAGAACAAACTCAATGCCACCTGACTGGGAGAGATGAGGCCTAGTGACTTCTGGCATCATCATGTTGCAGAATCGAGTTAACACAGTGAAGGTAAATTGTCATTGAACAAGGCTGTTTGCAAGGCTGGTCTCTGGTCAACATCTGGTGACTTCAGATTCAGGAGCCTTTCCCCCAGTGGGTGACAAGCATGACCCACTGTGGCCACAATCATGGTAGAAACAGCATGTTTATACTGAACAACTATTGTCCTTCTGGGAACCTAAAATTAGACAGGCTGCAGGGGATTAACCTTCAGGAAAATCTCTAGGTCTACCTGCAGCTGGCTTCCCTGGCTGGCAGCATTTCCTGCAGGAGTCACAGTTCTCGTGGTGACATCACTGGAAGGGGACACTTGATTTCTCTAAGTCTTTGCTCCTGATGCTCTTCCGTTGCCAGCTCTGCTTGGTATTCCTTCGAAGTAATGAATTATGGCCATGACTTTGGCCATATGCTGAGTCTCATAAGCCATCTGGACAAATCACAGAAAGTAGCCGTGGTTTTTATTTCTCTGCCACACTCCCCTGCAGTTGTACCTCAGGGGTTAAGAACACAGAAGGAATAGTAATTACAGGACGGGAGCAACCTCATGTTCTACTTTAAGTTTTCCTGCTTAGTTGCCTGTCTTCCTTCACCTGAGGTTTTTTTTTGAGTTGGCATTTAGTTATTGACTGATTGTTGCTTATAAAATTAATTTACCTGGAAAACTTTTTTCCCCCTCAACATACTCTCATTCATTCAGCCAGTACTTGGTGAAATGTCACTGGACACTTGAAATTGGTTAAGCATTTTAAAGGCCATGGTGATGCCTAGATACGTGAGCTGAATATTCAGAGAGGTCACCATTTCACTAGGAAGAGTTACCTCTGAAAAACAAAATAGCATTCTGTTCAGACATGAAATATTTCTATATGCAGATATTTTTGTCATTGAGAAACTACCCACCGTGTTCCCATATTAGTTGAGTGGCTTGGTGAATAGCTTACGCAGTTATATAAATTATGCTTACCTCAAAGTAGATACATCACATTTCAGGTCCCCTCTCATGTGAGCAATCCATTTCCTCTTCCAGTGTTAAAACAAGTTTAAAATTAGCATTTACAACCTGTTCATCTCCTGGCGAGGTTCCCTAAATTCGGCATGCCTTCCATCTTCTCCAGCTGAGTGTGCCTTCTTGTTGGGAGGTCGGATCATTTCCCCACAGTAGAGTTAAAAGGACTTTTGAGTTAGAGATCCACCTCTGCCTGTGTCAGGGAAGTACTCTTCGGCTGGCTCTTTCCCCTGAGGCACAGTGAGTGGGGATGATCTTCAGGTTACCCAGTCAGCATGTTGTGCCACATGTGAGCAGTGTGAGCTTAGTGCCTGCTGCTCCCGCCTGACGAAAAGCACCCCATTTAACTAACAGGGCACATTTGAGGTGCCCTGGGAAATGAAGAAGAGTTTCGGCTTAGGGCTGCCAAGAGTCTAAGTAGCCATCAGCCAATGAAGATAGTTCATGAAGACGTCAACCCCCTTTCCTCACTCAGAGTTTTAGATTCTAATGGTATGGCCTATTTTTCCCTCCATAAAGAAAAATAGAAAGTAAACGTTCAGCATTTCCTCTTGCTCAGGCAGAACACTGCTGTGCGATAGGGCCCCTCGGGCAAGTCCACTCTCTTTCCATGGCAAATGAATATAGGTGTCCATTAGAAGCCACAGTTTCTGGATTTTTGTTTGATTGTGTATGTTTTACTAAATATTTTTACCAGCTTATTGGAGTTGATGTGAATTGCTTCACACACATTTGGTCTCAAAGGCAAATATCGGCACATATTTTCAGTTGATGTGTATGTTCTGAGATGCTTGTGGTTCCCGGCATCCCACTCCTGTGTTCTGTCACAGTTATTTCCATCTCTTATGTCACCATTAAGAGCATGAAGGTGTTTAAGATGTTTATTTATCATGAAGGTGAGCGCCTCCATGGAGTCAAGATTCAGGTAGGAACGAAGGAGGAGGAATGGGTACCCAGCAGGCACCAGCTAAAGCTCACTGGGCAGGTTGGCCTTTCAGCAGCACTTAGAGCGACCTTCCTGGATATCACTTGTCTGGTTTAGCAAACTAAAAGGACAGTGCATGGGTCTCAAGTGTCTGGGGTGGTGGGAGCTGCGTGATTGTACCTCGGTGCAGGCCTAACCCTCATTCTACAACGGGGAGAAGACTGCCGTGAAAACGTCATCCACGGTACGGTGCCTCAAGGAGAAATTACCGTGTCTCCCGACTGAGTAATCGGCGAGGGTCTGTAGAATTATTCAGAATGAAACAAGAGCAGACTGGTCTCTTTACTTTTTCCTCCTCTGATTTTGTTAATTTCCAAATGATCCAGAAAGATTTTTCTGCTATTTGAGCAATGCCGTGCCATTTTATCATTTAGCAAAAAACGATAGTTAAGATATCATTAGGAGGAAGTAAAACTTTGTGAAGTGTTCGCTCATGAAACCCTGTAGAACTCTTAAATCAGTGGTTCCAAGTAGGACACTTCTGTTGGACAGATCTTGTCAAATACTACACAATTGAAAGGGACATCTCCTGGAACTTAAAGCAATGTATTTGGTGATCTCTGGAGTGGTTCTGTTTGTTAAAACTGCCAAATTCTGTGATGATAGCATAAGTGGCTTGTACTCTGTCTTCTTTTTTAATTTTCATATTAATGTTTAAATGCCTTCTGTTCCAACATAAATGGATCTTGCTTAACAAATATTGCTCGTAATTAGGCTCTTACCAGCTTAAACTGGCTCCTGCAAGCGTACAACACATTTCTTCTTCATTAGTTCTCCTAATTGAGTTACAGAAAATGAAATATTATTATGCCACAAATAATTGTATCTTATTTGCCTTTTACTTGAAGCTTTTCACAAGAGTTTACGGCTTTTTTAAGTGACAGGAATGTTTTTTTTCCTTAGCTCTATACTTCAGCCCCAAGTCTAACACTATTTCTTCCAGCAGCTGAGGTGCATCTACTAGTGTATTTATAGTCACTTAGATTTTATTAATATTTTATTTTTACCTAAATGCGTGTGTTTTACTTTCTCTGATCCTGTTGGCGTTGAAAGCCTGAGAACCGTGTGTCACCAGACTTGGCAAAAACATCACACGCAAAAGATCCAAAACCGTTTCACTTGCTTTCCCACTGGTGAATTTGGAGCTCACTAGTGGTAAGGATCTGGGTGGGCAAACAGACAACTTTATTAATTGTGGGGAACATTATCTATACATTATTTTTATTACACATAAAAGATATTCATGCAATTTTGACAAATTTTCTATCATTTTTATTATTTCCTTAATAACAGGGACTTCACTTTTCTGCGATTCATGAGCTAAGTCTAGAATGTACAGGTTTTGGTGTGGCCTCTTACCATGCTGGCTGTTATAATTTGTTATCATATGCCATCCCCAAGTTTCTTCATTCTGGCTTTCTGAAGGCAGTCTTCCAAATGGTTGAGAAAGTATAAACATTTTGTTTCCCCGAGAAGAGAAAGGCAGGGGGAAAAATTCAGTTGACCAAAGATAAATGAATCATTTATTATTTCATAAGGTAATGTATTACTTGAGGTTCCTGATTGGGTCTGACTTCCATCCATTATAGTTTCTATCATATGTGTTTTTTAAAAGACAGTTTTATTGGAGAGATTGTAGGCTCACAGCAGGGTTGATAGAGAGTGTAGAGCTATGCCCCTGCCTCACAACTGCCTAGCCTCTCCCATGGTCCTCTCCACTGAGCCCCACATTGGTTACAGTCAGCAAACCCATGTCGCTGCATTCCTGTCACCCAGTGTCTGTTGTCCCTAGGATTCCTTCTTGGCCCTGAACGTTCTGTGGATTGAGAAAGACTGATACTGATTGGCAGACCAATCGGTTGTGATTGGAGTGTTGTATGGGGTGGTCTCGCTGCCCTAAACATCCCCTGTGACCCACCCGTTCAGTTTTCTTTTCCTTCGTAGTCCCTGTCTCCACAGTGGTCTTTTCACGTGACATGTGACTTTTCAGACTGGCTTCTTTTGCTTAGCACCATGCCTCTAACGTTTCTTTCTGTCTTTTCATGATGCCATACATAGCTCATTTCTTCTCAGTGCTTATTATGGTGACCTTGTCTGGATGTCCTGTAGCTGCTTATCCATTCAGTTACCTAAGAACATCTTGATTGTGTTCAAGTTTGGGCAATCAGGGATAACGCTGTTATAAATATTTACCTGCAAGATTCTGTGTAGAAATTAGCTTTCAATCCAATTTAGATAAGTATCACCAAATAAGGCTACTCTACGTGGTAAAAGTATATGTAAGGACTAGCAAGATGGCTCAGTCGGCAGAGCAAGGCTGATGACCTCGGTACAATCTGGATCTCCCGTAGTGAAAGGAGAGAGTTCTTCTTTGACCTCCACACATCACTGTAGACATGAACATACAGGGACATAATAAACAAACAAATAAATGTAACTTAAAAGAAGAAAATGCAAAGTGCCCACATGTCTTCTGCAGGCTCTCTCCTCATTGCCTTGCACCACAGTGGAGGCGCTTCCTGTTGCCCCCACCCACCTCTCACCGTGCTGCATGTGGTCAGTGTTCTAATCTGTATGTAGTAGAATCTCATGGTTGTTTTCATTTTCACTTTGCTGATGACATATGATGAAGAACATCTTCTCATGTGCTTACTTGCCATCTGTATCCATTATACATTTTTAATTCAAAACCATTAGAATTGTAATGGGTTGTAAGGGAGAGAGTGGGAGGGAGGAGGAGAGAGGGAGGCCTCATCCAAGCAAACCACCTCCTCGGAAACTGCCTTCTCACTGTCGTGATGCGTGCGGCTACACACTTCATGCACATAGCTTTTGCAAGCAGAGTTTACGGGAGAAGGAAGAGGCTGATGTGTCCGGAGGGCTTGCTGTACTTTAACGCTGTGTTAAATGCTTCAGCCCACTGTTTATTGTTTTAGTCACAAAAATCCCTCTGTAGTAGATGAAGTTACCATTGCTGTGTTGCAGCTGAGGAAGCTGAGGTAAGAGGAGCCTTTCAGTCACAGCACAGAACCTGACTCCGTGCCTCTGGACTTTGTGCCCATCAACTTTACACTTGACGATCGAATTAAGTCATGTGAAATGTATAAAGACCAAAGTTTGGGGAAGGCTTTGCAGGAGACCCTCTAGCATGAGTGGAGACGCATGTTTTCCATGGAGCTCGTCTGATTGATCATGCCTACTTCTCCTGGCTTTGTCTGCCTTTGTTTCCCCTTGTGTCTGTAGCCTGCTGCAATCATACTTGGAGGAAGGTTTTGCTGTGCATATCTGTGAAGATCTCCATCTAGTCAGGGGCTGGTAAATAACCTCACCGTGCCACACTTTTTATTTTCTCATCTGTAAACCTGAGTGCTTGGTATGACTGGGATGGCAAAAAATAATAATAATAATACTCCACAGCTATTTACTGAATGGGTGGATTTTCTTTCTCCTCTCTACTGCCTTTCTTCCTACTTCTTGTGGCAAAGGAAGCTAGTTCACTTGGCAGGATGAAGTAGGGAGATACGGACGAAAGGCATCAATTATAGTCCTGCTAATTTGCGGGCATCTTTTTTTTCCCCTCATCAGCTTTATTGAGCAATCATTTTATACAATTAAATGAATCTATTTAATTGGATGAGTTTTGACAGTTTTATACTCCCTTGAAGCCACAGCCACGATCAACACACAGTGCACCGCCCCTCATACACACACACACACACACACACACACACACACACACACACACACACGGAGGCCATTCTTAGGGAAAAGAAAGGTATTTGAACATAGCATCATGATACTATCACAGTTGGTTTGCTGATGAACGGCACTACTACATGACCAGGCATTATAGACAGCTTGGATACTCCGAAAGAAGGGATAATCCAAGCAGAGTGGGGCAGTGTGAGGTGTTGTCACACTGTGCAAAATAGTGTACAATTCAAAGCTTAAATGGATCTGTAAAATTAAATTCTTTGTTACATTTTATTTATTTATTGCCCCTCCACGTACATGTGTTTGTGTGTGTGTGTGTGTGTGTGTGTGTGTGTGTGTGTGTGTGTGTGTGTGTGAGAGGGATGCATTCCATCTTCAGAGGAGAGCATAGTTGAGTAGTGACCTGGGTCTTACGGATTCAGAGAGGCCTCTTTGGGAGGTCTTCTTATTTTTTAATCGTTATTTATTTATTTTACATCCTGACTATAGTTTCCCCTCCCTCTTCTCTTCCAAATCCCTCTCCCCCACCTCCCCTCTGCTCCACCCCCCCCCACCCCCAATTCACTCCTCCTCCGTTTCTGTTCAGAAAAGGGCAGGCCTCCGGTGGATATCAGCAAAACATGGCATCTCAAGTAAGACTAAGCGCCTCCCCTTGCGATCTTAGTCATTCTAGCAGGTGTGAGGTGGACTCCCAAAGTCATTTTGACTTTCATTTTCCTAATGGCTAAGGATGTTGAACATGTCTGTAAGTTTCTCGGCCAATTGAGAGTCTTCTGTTGAGAATCCTCTGTTTAGATCTGGACCCACGGAAGTCATTCTCAGTGACAGCAGCACAGTAGCACCAGACTTCCCTTCAGACGCCCTGAGTCTGTGAGCATTTTCCTCTTCTCAGATCCCTCCCACTGACCCATCTGTCCGCCCCTGCTATTTGTTGTGTGTAGGAAAGAGTTTCTTATGGAAAACCACAAAGGTTTTCTTCAAGGAATTTATAGTTTATCTTTCACATGTAGATTTATTGTCTACTTTTGTGTTAACTTTTGAATGTGACCTGAGATACGGGCTGCCACCCCGTTTCTCCTCAGCTCCCTCCAAGTTCTTGTATGAGTGGGTAATAGATGTTCTCTTTTCCCACTGACTTTCCTCTGAGTCTTTGGAAACCAGCTGACCATGTTTGTGTGGCTTTACATATGAATTTGGACTTCCGTCCATTTTCCAATCCCATCTTCCCTGGTCTAGCTTTTTAGTGAGCCTTTGGGTCAGATAGTAAGTGTCTTCTGTCATACGCCCTCTTCCTCCCAGTCCTCCCCTGTTTAAGTCAATTTGGATATTTTTATTTTTTTCCCCAATTGATATCAATTTTAGAACCAGCATGCTGTCATTTTGGTTAGAATGATATTTAATATAGACTACTCTGGGAGAGATTGACATCTTAATATCGGATCTGCTGACCCGTGGACATGGTCATCTCTTCATTGACTTGGAGATCCTGTTTAACTTCTCAAATATGCTTATATCTTGCCTGTCATTTCTACAGGGCACCTCCTCTAGCCAACACAGTTCACAGTGCTCCGCACTTCGTCCCACAATTTCCCTGTGGACACACATTGCTTTTTCCGTGCTCGACCGGGCGACTGAGAGTCACAGCTAACACCCGCAGCTACCGGTGTTCCAAAGGGTCTGCTCTCTCCTGAAGCTGTGCCGCTCGTCTGCAGCAGTTCATACATTTGGGCATCCTCTAGTTACGTATTTGAAGAGACGGTCAGCAGTCATTGAATGCTCATTTCTCCCCTCCCATAACCAGAATGAAATCCATGAACTATCTGACTCACTGGCTGTATCCATGGGTGAACGGACGGATCTTTAGTTCGTCATCTCAAACTCACAGTGGACTTGCTTGTTATCACAAACACATGTTAGGATGATCTCTGCAACACATGTTAATTAGATAATCTTCCTCTCTCTTGGTTGTTTCATTTAGATACCACGAAACATGAAATGTGTCTTATGCTCTCAGCAGCATGTAGGAAGTGGCTAGGTTTCTCCAGAGCAGGAAAAACAGTTGCTCTCCTCTCCACCTCATGTGCTGCTCATCTGCCCCCGTCACCGTCCTGCCCTGCATCTTACCATAGTTCATGGGAGCCCTGGATATGACAGCCGGGGATTTCACCTGATAAACCCTGATAAACGTTGTCTGGGCCTTTAGTTTCATCTAATGGTTCTTCCCCTTCTCCTTTTAAGAGACAAGAAAAGCGAATGGGCTGTTTTATACCCTTTCAGTCCTCTGATCTTCAGAGAGGAAAATGTTAAAAGGCATGGTGCAGCTGTTTCACGTTGCAGTTTATAATCTAATTAAATGCATTTTATCAAGATCATTATGGACTTCGTTAAAGCTGGACTTTTTATAAGAAAGATGATGAGTTAGATGGATGTAGGATCATCTGGGTCTGTTAAATTTTGTGATCATATCAGCAGTGCCTGATGGAGGGAAAAAAAACCCAAATCTGCCTTGAGATTTAGTTGGTCATTTAATTTTGGAAAGCTCTTTCTTCCCATTTTGCTCTTCAGTTTGTTTTTTGTTTTTTTTTTCCTGTGAGCAGACGGAGTGATTAACAGCTTGGGTATATAGTGTGCCAAAGGAAGCCTGTTGCCCAGCTGATGGCGCTGTTGGGAGGTGGCGGAAGTATTTCAGAGGTGGGCATCGCTGGAGGAAGTAGGCAGCTGGGGCTGTGCCCTTGAAGGACGTGTTAGAGATGGGAGTCTCTCTGTTTTCATCTCTGTCATCTCCTCTGTCCCTCACGCCCTCTTTCTCTCTCCCTTCCTCCTTCATCCCTCATACAGCGAGGGGAGCAGCTTACGCCATCAGTTCGTGTCTTAGTGTTACAGATACCTTCCCTGATGATGCTTGTCTTTGGCTTTAGTTGTTAAAGAGAGATGAAATGACATTTTCTTGCTGTGAGGTTTTTGTTCTCACTCTTTTGTGCTGTGTAAGAAATCGGTTTTATGGCCTTACGTTAGCCACTAATTGTCTCCAGTGTTGGGGAAAAGGCATCGAAACCAGTGTTTGAAAAGGGAAAGTGCTCCTGTTTGTTTCTTTTCTTGTTGCTCCGTGTTGAGCATTGTTCTCATGGCAACAGGAAAGCAATGCATGTGTACACACTAAGAGTGGTAAAATGGACCCTGTGGTCCTCCACTTTCCTTTCTTACCCAAGCCTCCGTTCTGACTGCCACAGGGTGCACCAGTCTCTGTCCCTCCCACCCCCCCGGCACTGCTTCCTCTTTCCCCACAGTGTCCCCAGCCTTTGTTCTTGATGGCTTTCAGAATGGGAGCCATGCTAACTTGGGTGAGATACACTTTCAAGGTAGTTTTGGCCTGCCTTTCTCCAGGAGTTAAGACTGCTAATTCTTTTTCATATGTTTATTGGCCATTTGTGTCTGTTGAGAATTGTCTGCTGGTTGTTCTGTTGGTTACATTGTTCTCTCCGTGTTCAGTGTGCTGAGATTTTGTATATTCTGTTTTTTAATCTCACTTCTTTAGATGAGCATCTCCAAAGCCTTTCCCGTCCCGATGACTTTTTAATGTCACTAGTGCATTCTTCTGCTGTCTTTCCCGGACCATTAGGACACTCTTCAGAAGGTTATTGCCAATACCTACATCCCAACATGTTTTGCCAGTGTCTTCACCCGGCAGTTTCTGGGTTTCAAGTCTTTACATTAAAGTCTTGGCTGCAGTTTGAATATTTTTATGTGGAGTGAGGCGTAAGCTGTCTACCTTTCACGCATATGGCTGCCCAGCTTTCCCAGTACTAGTTATTTGAGAGACCTTTTCCTCACCACGTGATTCTGGCGCTTTGCTGAGAATCAGGTGGCTGTAGATGTGTGGATTTAAATGAGAATCCTCAATTCTGTCCTTCATTGTCTTCATGAAGTGTTTATCGTCTTCTGAAATCTTTATATGTAAGGACTTTCCTCAGCTCACCTGATGACAGCTTCTTAACAAATATTAGGGTTTCTTCTTTGAGGTAGAAGAAGATTTTTTTTTAAAGGCTTATCCTATTCATCAGAGGAACGAAGAAAGGCCGATGGGTCTGAGATACGCCTTTGCTGAACTTCTGACCTTTCATTTCAAAGAAAGACAAACACTGTTTTGTAGTTTGGGGCCCTATATCTGCATTTTATAAAAGGTTATGTGTTAGTTAATTAGTACATATACCTCTCTAATATTGTTTTCCTTGTTGATATTGTTATTGGTAGCACCATCAACTTATATTTGGCTTTGTCTAGTACTTACTACTTTTATCTGAAAAATGTTCATATGTTATCTTGATCGAGGCAAATATTCACTAGTGAGATATTTAAGTGATAATTAATTATTGAAAGTATTACATGGATTATACAGTGTCTAACTCCTGCCAGAATTTTATGAATCACTGAGTATGTGTGAAAGCAGTTTCATAGACTTAACTAACATATTAGAAAATGCTCATTTCATCAGGGGGTGGTGGTACAGGCCTGTAATCCTAAGATTTGGGAAGCTGGGGCAGAAGAATTGAAGCAAGTTCAAGGCTAGTTGGGCAACATAGTGAGTGTGAGGCCGTGCCGGGCTACATGAGACCCTGTCTTAACATCTCTCCCCCTCAAAGGAAGAAAAGGGCAGCGGGGGAGGATGAAGGAAAAAAGGAAGGGAGGAAGGGAAATTCACTGAATGATTTTGTATCTTCTGCCCATTTTCCTCTCATACAGATTTGCTTTTCAGTTAAACCTACTTAGGTCAGGGCCCTTCCCCAGTTCATCCGAATTCCATTGAGTACTTACCTGTGTTTTCTTGGTTACTTATGTGAAAGAAGCATTGATGTTGCCCCTGAGAGAAACTGGGTGACTGTGGTGTGTGTGTGCCCAGTGGTCCCTTGCTGGCCTCGAAGTCACACGCACGCACGCACGCACGCACGCACGCACGCACGCACACGCACAGGCACATGCACACACACAGAGAGAGACAGAGACAGAGACAGAGAGAGACAGAGAGAATGAGAATGGTATCATGCTTGCTTTCTTCCCAGGTAGAGATGCCCCTATGCCATTCATTAGCTTTTTGTCAGTAATATGTAGATTATCATTTTCCTAATCAGTTGAAAGAGAATGATTCTCTTCATAAAAACAGTTTAGAGAAACACTGTTTTTGTATGAGTGAGTTATTTGTTCTCCTTATCTGCTCCTTCCTGTTTCCTCTCTTCCTCCTCCTTCTCCCCCGTGTCTTATCCTCTTACTGGAAGGGTCTCCCATATGCTTAGTATTGTGGCTGCAGTTAAGAACTACTAATTGACTTCACCTCATTTTAGTAATTAAAAAAATATTACTACAACGGCTTTCTTGTTTTGTTTTCAAGACAAGGTTTTTCTGTGTAGCCCTGGCTGTTCTGTAACTCCCTCTATAGACCAGGCTGGCCTCGAACTCAGAGATCCACCTGCCTCTGCCTCCCGAGAACTGGGATTAAAGGTGTGTGCTACCACCAGCTGGCTAAAATGGCTTTTTAAAATAAAAATGTAAATATATATATTTTTAAATTTCATGTGTACGAGAGTTTTTGTGAATGCATGTATGTGAACCACATGCCTGCAGTGCCAGCGGAGGTCAGAAGAGGGCGTCAGATCCCCGGGACTAGAGTTAGAGATGGTCGTGCGCCACTATGTGGGTGACGGGAATTGAACCCGGGTCCTCTGGCGGAACAGCCAGTGATCCCAACCACTGAGCCATCCCTCCAGCCTCACCGTTTTATCTTTCCTATCTAAAAATTTTTACCTGACCTATTTATTTACCTAATTTTTGTGGGTGTATATGTATGGCAAGCACTCTACCATTGAGCTCAAAGCCCAGCCCTAATCTTTTCTTTTTTATTTCTCTACATGGCTGACAGGAAGTTTAATATCTAGGAAGGCACTCCCACTCATCTGAATGGATGTTGCTGCAGATGAACTTTAAAATTACTTCAACAAATTATATAAGATTCTTCCTAGTTTGTGTGAAATCACTTTATTAACTTTAGAAAGCTTGATATTTTAGGGGATTACTTCTTCTTTGGGAACATGTTTGTTCATCTAATTTTTATATTCTTCAGTGATATTTTCTGTTTTTTAATATCATTGGCATATAGTTTCTGTTAAATCTATCCTACATATCTTATGATATATGTTAGTTTTTTAAAGGTTTTTTTTCTTCATTTGAGCCGTTAGCTATTTCTAGTATTCACAAAAGCTAATTTTGTATAATTATCTTAAACCTATGGACTGAGTAAATTCTCACTAGTTTAGTATTTTTTTCATTAGAATTGCATTTTCAAAGTATGTAATCTTATTTGTAAAGATACTGCCCGCATATTTATATTTATTTTAAATAACTTCCTACATCAGACAGACCCTTTGGAACCATATTTTGGCAGCCATCTATCCAATTTCTTACTTTAGTAAAATTGGCTGTGACATTTCACCCCGACGGTGATGCTTGCTGTTGAGTTCTGCTGGATTGTCCTCATCATGCTTAGTTTTTCTCATCTTCCCTGCTTAAGTGCCTTTTCCCAGCCTGACTTACTGACCTGGTCTGTTGTGTTCGTGTACCTATGGGACCTCATTAACGCTCGCTCCGTCCAGCTTTGACCAGAACAACCGGCTCTTCATCAAACTGGTCCTGGTAAACGGAGGGCTGGAAATCAGTTTGCACGCGTGTTCTTTTCCCTCAGTGACCCATGACCTCTAGCGTCTCTACTGAGCAAGAGGCAGAGCCTGACTCCTCCCTAAATTAGTTTTTCCTAATTCCTAAAATGTCCGATTGGCATATATTGCTAGAAACGTGAGTTATCTCCTGTTCATTGGCCTGTAAGCCATTATAACTTGATCTAAGAAATAAATCCAAGTAACTTTTTTTTTAAAAAAAGGAACTTCCTTTGATTTATAAAAATAAACAGTGAATCAATTCAAATTAAGTCTGTGTCTAATTATGTGTGCAGGTTTCAAGTTAGAAAAAAGTAGGACATTATTTTGGGGAATGGTTTCCTGTCTTTAAAATAGAAACTGTGGACTAAACAAGTTTCAAGAGAACCTTCCTGAGTTCTCCAAGACAGCGGAGCTCAAGGGTAAGGTCTGCCCTTGTGTCCTGGATGCATAGGGAACCCACAGCACTATGGGTAATCCTGACCGTGCCTAACGAGGGGTGGGGCCAGGTTTGCTTTCAGCTGGCAGTCTTGGAAATTCTTTGAGGGAATCATTCTGCCCTCCACCCTCGGCACTTAGGATTTTGCCTCTGGCAGAGTTCTAACTTCTGCATGCATGAGAAAGGAAAATACATACAGCCATGGCTTTGGGCAGCTGCCAGGGAAAATCGAGCCTCTCCAACAATCACTTTCTGTTATCCTTTACTGCTCATATGATACATTATTCATCATTCCCAAGTATGTTCATTATAAATGCTGTTTAATCACATTTTAAAGGTAAACAGCATTTATCAAATTATCATCCAGCATCATGCTCCAAGCCAGCCCCGCTCTTCACCACAAGCCTGTGCCCTGAGGGAGAACATGTGTGTTTATTTTTTTGTCCCATCGTTTATCCAGAGGTTGAGAACTGCACACGTGTCCTGTTGAGTTATTTCCATGTTTCAGCCCATCCCCTCCGTATTAAAATAATCATCTTGGTTTGCTCGTGTTGATCCCTACCTCAAGACATAGTTTAAATATTCGTACTGCTTTAGTTTTCTTTTCTGGACCACCCTGAATATCTATTGTGCTATTCAAACATTTTTGCTATTGTTGTTGTTTTTGAATATGTAAATATCTCTTCATTTTGTGTAGTATATGATGGCAATATTTATTCATTGAATGATAACAGTGTATAGTTGGACCTTGGTAAATTATGGAATTTTGTGAGGAATATCAAAATTGTTAAATGTTTTTATTTCCAGTCTACTTTTAACATTGAGGATAGTGGATAGAGCAGAGTTAATCCACAGGTTCAATACTTAAATGTGTGGCTTTATGCATATGTCGGTGTGTATTTATTTATATGTAGTTAAGGGTGTGAAAAACCAAACAGAGATATTCCAGGTGGCAAATCTTCATTCATGCCTTTAATTCCAGTATTCCTGAGGCAGAGGTAAATAGATCTCCATGAGTTCCAGGCTAGCCAAAGATATCTATCCAATGAGACCTTGTCTCAAAACCAAAAACAAAACATGGAGGTGTGAAAAAGAGAAATCATGTTAGGACACTCAGGCTATTAAGATTTTTCTTTATTCTATAAAAATCCATTTCTACTGCCACACTGGTGCATTAGCACATGATGATTCTGCTTCCTCTTGTCTAACTGTAGCAAAAGTATGGAAGTCTCATGGATTCTCATGTCTTTCTTGGGCTTGGGGGCCACACTAATCTCTGTGTGTTTCCAGCTTTAGTATTCGTGTTGCTGAAGTGAGCAATGTATGGTTCCTGAAGTGTGGATTCACTTGGAAACCTGTGTGTTTTCCCACCTCTGCTTTACTCTTAGCATATTATTGGTTTCCAGTCCTTGCTTCCCCCATTCCGAGCCATATTAACTAGGAGGAGCATGTTACAGATGCTCTTTAATGTTGGAGAAGGTGACAAGTGCCCAGCCTGATTCACACAAGGACTAAAGATAGAGATGTGGTGGCTGCCCATCTTCTCTTCCTGTGCACCCTACACCACACAGGCACCTTGCTTGTTCCTTTCTGTAGTTAGAGTCTGGCATTTGAAGTCAGGTGGACGTGTAGGCGCATCCTTAACATGTTGCCTGTCGGTATTAGACCTATGATAGACTCTACAAACTTTTGGGTCCTTCTTTTTCTCCACTGTGAAACAAAAGAAATCAAGCTTGTGATGGAGAATGTTCGAGAAAGTGTCACCCTGAAGTGCCACACAAGGTTCAGTAGCCGGTCATATTACTCATTTCACCTAGGCGTATAACTAAGTGATGATGAAAGCCTCTCCAGTTGTTCAGACCTTTTTGTTTCTGATAAAAAAAATAATCCTTATTATCTAGCTAGAGAGAGTCCTGACTCCACCTGAATCCACTCTAAGAGAGGCTGTAACTTCTCTGGTTCTCTTCTGGAATCAGGAATCGTGGCTTTTATGATACGCCCACCTCCTCTGACTGTGAACGGCTCATATGCTCTCCCTTTAGGACGCCTTACCTAGAGAGTTTAATCATTGCTGGCTTATTTTATGGATGCTTAAGCCCCACCAAGGCAGGGTATGTTTGCATGAGAGCACACATCCACCCACACCCATGTGTACTCTTTTTCACAGAAAAATTCAACGCTGAACAAACAAGATAACCAGAAGTTTGCTATGTGAGCCTGGAAAGATATTGTGTGTGTTTCAGCATCCATGAAATGTTGTCTTCTGATCTTTTCAATTTTTTTTTTTCAAAACCACATTCGGGGAAGAGAGAGAGGGGAAGATCTGAGCTTTTCTTTTGTAGAGATTCTGACTGTCTGTTCTCACCTAGTCTTCTATACTTGTCCTACCACGAGTTCTTCAACCCGTGGACGTCAGCAGTAGAACGCGTGCGGCCGTCTGCCTTGCTCTTGCTGGCCATATATGCAGTGCTTCTTGTGACTTTCAAACAAAATTCTAAGCAGCAAATATTACTGTACAATAGAGTCAATAGCATGTCGACCACAAAACTTAGAAACCCAGAAGTGTGTGCATTTTCAGAATATTTTAATGACCCCCCCATCGCCTTTGAAATATTGTTTTTTTTTTTTTTTAATGAAAGAAGATATAGGGGTCCATTCTGTCATTTTGGAAAGAATATATAGATTCTTTTGGGTATTCTGAGAGGATAGGGCCCCCCAGGAGCCTTGTTGCTCTTCCTCTGTGAAGCCTCCCCCAAACCTGTCGGGCCTGGGAGGTTCTGAGTAATTCAGTTTGAAACTACTGTTCTCAGCGGTCAGGCAGCTGTTACAGCCCCAAGCATTGGACCTGGTGTGCCTAAACACAGATTACTGTTCTCTTTGGGGTCAAGAGTTTTGGATTAACCTTGTAAATTCCTGCCAGAAAAATAGTATTAGAAGGGAACACTGAGATGTTTTACCCAAGAGAAGGGAGGCAATGGGTGAGCCCCATTCCGGTCTCAAGTGAGTGTCTGTATAAAAAGAAAGAAGCACCATGTGCCCTGGTGTCTGTGGTCATGGGGTGCAAGGAGGTGACTCATGAATGAACTGTGATGGTGGGGTGTCAGTGCCAGGAAACTATATTCCCAACAGCATCCCTCTGCCTTTAACTCATTTGCTTGGAGAAAGTTAAATCCATTTATCCACTACATCTATTTTAATCTCTGTACATTTATAATTTTCTGATTGTGTATGTCATGCAGTAAATATCCTAAAGAGGACACTCCCCCCAAATTGTCAGAAAGCATCTATTTGTAGATGATGGGTAACGTGTTTGACAGTGGGTCAGAGGGTATGAGACTGCATCTGTTTGAAAAGTGAATAGTCATTCTGTTTCCATGTCAGATCTTCTAAGGTTGAGTGAATAAGTTCAGCTTTCTCTTACTCAGAAAGATCTTGATGTTACATAATCGCTGATCATATTGGAACTTTGCTATAATGTAGACAATGGTACTGTTCGATCCACTCTGGATTTATGTTATTTTGCCACATTTGGGTTCAACTACTGTTTTCTTCTTCTTGTACCTCTTCTGATATGGTAGTAAGATATTGAGAACTCTCAGGTCTGATCTCGGCCTCTGAAATATAATAAGAGTAGCCGACAGAAAGGATCGAATCCGTGAATTTGTCTCCCTTCACACATGGCTTATTCATTTGAGAAGACACCACTCCCCCCACCCTCATCCCACCCCCCACTTCTCTTTACCAATGGGTAGCTCTGTTGCTTGTCATTTTGTGCCCCCACTGAACTGTCACCAGTCACTACTATTCTTTTAATTTCACAGGGTAGTCTTACAAATTAGTTGCTTGGTAGACTTTCTTGAAGCAATTAGTTAATGGCCGTACCAGGTCTCTGGCAAGTTTGTGAATATCATCAGTCTGAGGACTAAAGGCATAGCAGCGACATGGTGACATGCCAGAGGCTGCCTGGACTCATGGATCCAGTGCTTACCAATAAGCATTGTCTGTCTTCTACCCCAGAGCCTGTGTCTACCCTCACTACTGTTGGGCTTGAAGCTGGAACGTCTCCTACAGACCATGTTTTGAATGCTGATTCCCCTGAGGGTGCTATTTTGAGAGGCTGTGGAATCTTTTTGAGGGACCTAGCTGGTAGTAGGTCACTAGGCACAGGACTCTGGTGGTCATAGCTTGGTCACTGGTTCTGGACTTCTGTACATCCTGCTCTGATGTTGTGAGAGCGGCAGATACCCCCCATCCCCCACTGCTGTCAACTGGGCTGTCTGTCCTTCCTTCCCACTGGGACAGACTCTGGAAACTCAGAACCAAAATGAACCTTCTTTCCCTTACGTTGCTTCCATTGAGTGTTGTGGTCACGGTGATGCCAAAAGAGCTCATATGGCTGCTTTGACTTTATGTATTAGCTTTGGTAAATACATGTTTTCTAATTTGAATTTTGTAGGCAGTTTATGGGACTTCATGGGCTTATATCTGCATACACACATTTCCATCTGAATGAAGAGACAAACAAAATATCCATCTACATATGCATATCTATGGAGAGTAAGGCAGAGCAACTAACAAAAAACTCAAGTAAGAAACCTGGATTTGCTATTTCCTGTTGCTATTTGTATTGTTTAGGGTGCAGAGTCATGTTAAAGCCTCAGATTTCCCCATCTATGTTTTGTCCTTCACCTGTACCTTCTTCTCCTTATGACATGAGATACTGAACCCCAGAGGGAGACTTGGGTATCCCAATGTTTCTCTAAGAGAAAGTCTTGACTTTGTCTAAATAATAGGTGTTTAAGTTGATAATATTTTACTTTTCATGTCTTTCTACGGAGCAGAAGATTCACAAAGGTATTTGTTTTTTAACTTGTAGAAGACAATCACAAACTCAGGCAAAGAGCCCATAGACTCTGGAGCAAACTCCCGCAGGCATCAAATTTGGGGCTGAGATGGAGACACTGAGCATCCTCTCAAGAACTGTAGGAGACACAACCTAGTTTCTGATGGGGGGAAGCTACTGGGAAAGGGGTGGTACAATTATTGAACATTCTAGGAGTTTTGATCCCAGATATGAATTAGAAATTGTCTTGTTAACTTCTAAAATCCTTTGTACTCATATAGAGCAGTGTCTTTTGAGGTCGGGGGATCCTTGGGGTTCTGGGGGGCTGGGGACTTCTGCTTCAGCCAGGTATTCGCTCTGTTTCATGTGTTGCTCTCCTTCAATGAAAGGGTTTGTTGAGAGTTGACTCCCCTCTAAGTAAGCCCTAGAAGGGTGAGTCGTGATTTCATTGAGAATCTTGGGCTAGTGGATTCAGTTCAAGGTAAATTTTCCTTCCTTGAGGTTCTTGTACTTTTTCAAACTCCTTGTTCTCTTTCTAAATGTGATATAAAACCAAAAGCCGTAAATAGCAGATAAATTCCACTATATTTAAAATAGTAACACTAAAAAATATTGGATGACAAGCCCACTGTGACATCATAACTCTGGAGCCAAAGGATAGTGAACTCTGTAAGCTGATGATGGACAAGTCAACAACCCAATAGGAAAGTGGGTGGGAGGGGCGGTATATCATCTCAGCAAGACAACACAGGCCACACGTTTTCTCCAAATGATTAAAATGTAGAAATGTAAGGAAGGGTAAGAGGGACAGAATAAAAGCCAACAGGGACCAACAGAGTGGGACCCCATTACAGTTTCTGGGCCTGAAAACTCAAGTAGAGAAACCAGTCCTGGACTATTGAAATTTGGAGTAGGGGAGGGCAGGAGCAGTGACCCCAGCCCCATGTAACTCCTTAATAGAAACCAAAACGAGCTGAGCGGGCAAGAAATACCGCTCTTCCCTCCTCCCACATGCCAGTCAGTCCCTTGCTGGTGTCTCCCAGGAGCTCCCGGACAGGAAGCCATGGTGATGCTGTGCTGAGGGGTCAGCCTCCAGGGACACAGATGGAAGGGTGTGGAAGTCCATTTAAAACAAATGCGGCACCAACAGAGCTCTACTGAGATCTTAACTTTTGCTGGTGAGCTTGGCAAAGGACAAAGGCGGCTTGGTAGCAAACTGTACCAGTAAGGGTACAGAGAAACAAGTATTATTCAGAAAAGGTAGATGGAGGGGGGGGAGAGGGAGGGAGAGGGAGAGGGAGAGAGAGAGGGAGAGGTTCTCCAACTGCAGATGTAAATGCTCTTTGACTCAGCAGTTACATGTAAAGGAATTTGTCCTACAGTTATTTTTCACATACAGGAAGTGACAGATGTATAAGACACTAACCACACCTTAATTTGCAACAGGAAAAGACTTCAGATAATCTGAGCGTCCATCAGTCCATCAGTACTTATGCTGTTCCCGTCATTTCTTTTTTTTTTTTTTTTTGGTTTTTCGAGACAGGGTTTCTCTGTGTAGCTTTGCGCCTCTCCTGGAACTCACTTGGTAGCCCAGGCTGGCCTCGAACTCACAGAGATCCGCCTGGCTCTGCCTCCCAAGTGCTGGGATTAAAGGCGTGCGCCACCACCGCCCGGCTCCCGTCATTTCTTGAAACACTAGGAAGTCATGCAGAACAATGGAGAAGCTCTGTGTCTTCATGTGAAGTTAACACTGAGCTGTTGTGATAAGAGTACAAAGATAATTCCCATCCGCCACATGGTGTGTGGTTACTTGTGTAAAAAGGAAAAGGAGAAGAACACTTGAATGTGTTTTTTTTTTTTTGTAGACACAGAAAGTAAAACCCAAAGAGAGGTAACGTTGATGTCTCTGGACATAGAAACCCCTAAGAGAGAGAGGATCATCCATGTTATTCATTCTCCAACGAAAAGTGAAGGAAATCTTACAGCCC
The DNA here is from genome assembly GCF_007827085.1 of Peromyscus californicus insignis. Classification (NCBI taxonomy): domain Eukaryota; kingdom Metazoa; phylum Chordata; class Mammalia; order Rodentia; family Cricetidae; genus Peromyscus; species Peromyscus californicus. The sequence continues at coordinate 63,719,085 of NW_026294436.1, read as the reverse complement.
GTTTGGTTACGGTCTCACATCGCTTTTCATCAGAACCTGTAATGGAGATGTTTTTTGGAAAGTGTTTTCTCAGATAAGATCTGCAAGACTGTTGGCAGAGCCACTGTGGTGTGATGGCTCTGGTGGCTTCGTGCACAAGCTGTGACCCATCTGCCCACGCCCCAGCCTTGTCGCGTCCATGCTTAACTCAGAATCGCTGTGTTCCTCAACCTTCTGGAAATCAGTGGTGCTGGGTGTCTTTAGACTCTTGCATTGCAGGCCCAGCTAATCCAGTTGTTTCTACCTAGGTCCTGGTGTATTGCAATGTTCGTCTCGCTTACAATAAATACTCACTTTAGTGGTTCACACGGTCTTTTGGATATTTATTTTTATATAGAACAAGTTGTATATCACCAACAAGCAAACATTTAGACAATACAGAGGACCCAAAAACAGGGACAAATGTGCATTTTTCAAATCTGTCTTCTCTCTCTCTCTCTCTCTCTCTCTCTCTCTCTCTCTCTCTCTCTCTCTCTCTCTCTTTCTCTCTCTCTCTCTCGTCAAGATTTGCCAGAAGTGGAAGGAACTGAATATGAATGAGCACATGTTGCACGCCGATTTTCAGTTATAATTGCTTGCAGTAGGGAAACAGGCAAGGAAAGTAGATGGGGGATATAGGCAATCAGAGACGAGGTCCCCACACCTGCCAGGGCCCAGGAGCAGCATGTAGTCTTCTGCAGAGAAATGGAAATGCGGCCGTCCTGTGACAAGAGGTTCCAATTAATGTGACTCAGCTGCATCTGTCTGTCAGTAGCTCACCTCAGGAAGCGACAGCCTGTCCTGCTGCAGGAGTCGGTCAGAGGGCTCATTTGATAAGTGCACTGAGAGGCAACCTGGGACCTGTGCTAAGTGGCCAGGATCCTGTTTCCTTTCCATCTACCACAAGTCGGGGAAACGTGGCTGGCAGGCTCCTAAGGAGGAGGCCTTTGTATAGTACATGCCATTCTGAAAACATATGCTTCTCAGACACAAGGTCATAGAAGAGATCAACATGGCAGATTGCTAGATTTGGGTCAGTGAAAAAAATTTATTTACCCTGTTAATTTTGGAATGAAGACTTTTCTGTCCTAATTTAGAATTGACGAGTTTAAATTGGACCTTCTGATAATTATATATACTAGACGGTGACCTAGTAGTCAGAGAAGTCGCTTTAAGATTTGTTTTTGAAGCTATCCATTATATGGCCCATTGTGTATATGTTGGGGGAAATAGGATGGTGTGTGTGTGTGTGTGTGTGTGTGTGTGTGTGTGTGTGTGTGTGTGTGTGTGTATCTTTCTTTGTCTGTGTTTTCTCTTCCCGTAACCAGGAACTTTCCACAGACTCACTGGTGTTTCATGGGCCAGGAGAGGGCACAGGTCTCTGGGAATGGGGGCGCTGTACTGCATCAGCGGAGCCCTGTGGATTGCCACAGCCCCTGAAAGGCCATGGTCGTGCGCCATCAAGTTGTCCACACGCCATCTAGAACTTCTGCGCTCCTCCTTCACTCTGCCTGCTTCAGCCACACCGCCCACTCTGATCCAGGCCAGATACCCTCATCCCTCTCCGCAGGTGTGCTCCACAGGCCCGTTCTCCCCTTTGCTCCCTCTCCTCAGCTGGGTGCGAGTGTTTGAGCACCGAAGACCCTGGTTCACACAGTCTATGCTCATTCTTCACTGACTGCAAAAGAGCAGACTAGTTAAGTCTTGGCTTTGATTCTTCTCTTGTGACTGTGGTTTTTGGCAAACTGTGTTACTATCCCTGCAGCCAGTTCTACTATTCACACTGTGTGTGTGTGTGTGTGTGTGTGTGTGTGTGTGTGTGTGTGTGTGTGTGTGTGTGTGTGTGAGATGCATGTGTAGGTTGGTATGCATGTCTCTATGTGTGCAGAGGCCAGAGGAGGGTTTCAAGTGTCCTGTTCTTACCCCTTCCTGCTTCATTCCTTTGGGATGGTGTTGCTTACTGAACCTGAAGCTGGACTGGCAGCCAGCAAGCTCCAGAAACCATCCAGTCTCTGCTCCCAACAATACTAGGGTTAAACATATGCCCATGGCCACACCCTTGATGCCAGGGACCCAAACTCAGATCCTCATGCTTGTGTCCAAGTGCGCTTACCTGCTGGGCCATCCCCTCAGCCACATGCATTATTTGATGAGGAAAATTGGTGGAATCCAAATCAGTGAGCCTTGTCATGGGAGTGTGGTTTAATTCTCCTCCAAAGTTCAGATTTCCAGAAAAGCCCATGCGTCTTTGTATTAGCCCATGAGTGTTTGTATTAGGATCAGACCCTTTTTGTGAAGTTAGTGTCATTTGGTCCAGAAGTAAAGCCCTGAGAACACATGCAATCTGTTTACAACTTCTTGAAGGGGATGTCTTGAAGAGCATTTGTGAATCTGTTACTGCCATGGACTGACTGTGCTTGGCAATTTTCCATATAATATTTAATAGCTGCTTAAATATCATTCAGTTCCCTGTATCATTTAGTCACTGCAGTGATCTTCTGAAATATATAAATTTTTTTTTATTTCTGTGAATTAGAGCTGTTACTTTGAGGTACTTACAGATTCATGTGTGTTTATAAGATATAATAGAGAGAAATCTCTGGACCCTTTATCTAGTTTCCTAAAGAGGTTGCATTTTTGTCTTTGTTTTTTCATGTCATGCTAGGGATGGAATACAGGACTTCGCACATGCTAAGCAGAGTCTCACACATGCTGTGTTCACACACTCTACTCCTCAGCAACATCTCCAGCCCCAGTGGCAACATTGTGGAAAACTGGCATATAGTATCTCAATCAGGATCTTGCCATGGATAGGACATGTCCATCACTGGGAATGTCCCTCATGTGACCCTCTTAGAGCTATGCCCAGTGTCCTGGCACACCACTTCAGTTTTAAAAATTAGGAATCTATGATCCATTTTCCACTTTTGTCTTTTCAAGAATGTTATATAAATAAAAGAAAATAGAGCATGTAATAAGTTTAGCATGAATTTTACCTTTGGCAAAATTCTCTGGAGGTTCACTCCAGCTCTTGCATATAGCCAGTCTGTTCTTTTTGTTGCTAAGGAGTAGTCCATGGTTTGGATGGACCACAGTTTCCGCCAATGGAGTGCACCTGGGTCTCTTCTGTCAAGTTCCAAAGAAACCAAGACAAGCCTTACTCAGTACCTGCGGCTCCTCCTAGCACTTCTCACCCTCTTCCCTACCCTACCTTCCAGCCCAGGGGCTGGGCTTCGCTTTCCTTCCTGCAGCTTCTGATTCCTATATAAACCAGCCATTTTGGCCATATGCTCTGTCCCTCATAGCTACAATAAAACCCTTCTCCTCAACCATTTTTTGGGGGCGGCCATTTCCCCATTTTTCATTTAGCTCCCAGTTTTTGCCTATTGCAAATGGAGTTTCTAAATATTTTTGGAGAGGTTTTGTGGGAACCTGAGTCTTCATTTTCTGGGGTACGTGCTCAAGACTTGGGAGTGGTATAGCAGTTGCACATTTAGTGTGCTGTGGTTTGTCCTTTGTTCCTGTATTGGGAGCTTGGTCCCTAGGGTGACAGTTGATGCAATATCTAAGAAGTGTGTCTTAACAGGAGACCTTGGGGAGTAAGTTATCAGAAAGGATGGTAGGATCCCAACCTCTGTGCTTTTTGTGATACCCTGTGACTTCTCTTCCTACACCATCCCAGCCATTGATATCCACCATGAGATGATACAGCCAGGACATCCCTCACCATAACTTGTGCTTTGCTGTGAGCTAAATAATGCTCTTTTCTTTATAGTTGGCTTGCTTCAGATATTTCCTTGTGATAACACGAAACAAACTGATGGCATGAAGCTTGCATTGACCCTAAGAAGTATGTTATTGCCTTTTTAATTCTGAATTAGAAGTGAGAAAACAAGCCCACAGTAGTCACCTTATTCAAGGTGAGCTAGCAAGTCAGTTGTATGACTTAAAACTTGACCTGAGATCTGTCTGACCTTCTCACTCTATACCTCTTCCAGTAGAGGACTGTGCTATATAATATGTGACTTTTCACATATATTGGTGTTTGGATCAGAAAGTGATGGTTCTGTTTTCACCTGACCTTAAATCAGTAAAAAACGAGGAGGTGAATTTGTGGGCATATGTTTTGTGTTGAATTTTCACTCAGGAGTTGGAAGCCAGCGAAGAGATGCTAGACTCTATGGTCATAAGCTGCTTAACATTTTAATGATAGGCAAGGCGAAGAGCCTTAGGATCTTGTCTTTATGAGAGGTTGAGTGGCAGGAAGTGTTTGCTCAAGGAATCAAGGATCTGAATCTGATTCTCCATCTTTTTATGCCCAGATGCCCTTCTTTCTGCCGGGACTGCTGTTGGCGCAGGCAGCCTAGTGACTGGCAGCTCTCAGGAAGGCAGATGCTATCAGTCACTGCTGGGGAGGGGATAGAGATGTGGTGGAGAGGGGAGAGCAGGATGTTCCTGGGGGCAGATGATCTGATCAGGAGCTGCCACAGTGCTACGAGTGTTTCTGTTTGTGAGATGCGCTGTGTTGCAGCCTCTGCCTATAATCTAGAGGGCCACTTCTGGGTGACATCTTGACAGGAAGGTGCCCCGTGGGAGAAGAGGGCTCATTCTCTGTCTGACCAACATTTCCTCATTAATACTTCATGTCTGGTCAGTCGAATCTGCCTGGACAGTTATATGGAACCGCTAGCTTTGTGTCTACTTCTCTTTTTCCCCCAGCAAAAGGGAAAGATTCATGTTTGGCAGTTTGAGAAAATTACAGCCAACAAATTTCACACGATGGTGGCAAGATTCAGTGTAACTTTAGAGGCCATGTAATTTATGCTCCTGCAGGAAATGGCCCCTCTGTTCCAGAGATTTTTAATCAAGGTAGATGGTTACCACTCGGCTTTGTGCAGCCTAAATATTGTTTCTGAATTCAAATGGTTGATTTCAGTTTGGTCCCTACAGACTGAAATGAAGCTAGAGTGACAAGAGCCTGATTCTGTGATTACGGCTGCAAAGACTTGAAGCCACGTCCTCTGCAATGTAACTGACCTGAAGTAACGTGCCTCCCAGAGGTCAGTGTTGTTTGTATTGGAGTAATGGACTTTCCCCATTAACATTTAATTCTGTCTCCGATCTCAATATTTAATAAACATGTAAAGAAGATTCTGGAAGTTGCCCTGTCTCAGCTTGTACTTTTCTTTTTGGCTGATAGATGACAATTAGTGCTAAGGTTGTTTACTATGTTTTCTTGCAAGGATGGTCATGCCCGTGATGTCTGTTTATGTGATTCCCTGTGGGGACTCTGTATTATAGAGCCACCAGACATTGCTCAAAGCACAGAGAAGACATTCTAGTCTCAGTCCTTCATTATGTAACAGTAAATTCCTTGTACAATAGGCAATCCCACATTTAGCTTTGTCTGGGAAGAAGAAACTTAGAAGATATCAGTGATTTTCAAATAATATTCTGAGACTGCCGCCCAGTGCTCTGTGCATCACTGAACTGCTTAACAACACACGTGCAAGCCCATCTTGCTTCTTTTACAATGTCTCACTTCTGTCTGGTTTATTGTCAGGTTTATGTAACATTATTTGATGGAACCTTTCCATTCTTGAAAACTGTAGTCAAGATGTTTGGTAAGGGTTTTTAAGATCACGTCATTAATGATACATGGTAAATAAATGATAATCTGTGTGTGCCTATGAATTTGTAGCCCATGCAGCAGGCTTGATGACAGTGGGGCCTTGTAGATGCGTCTCTATGGGACTCTTTTCAGATTTCAGACGTGATTGGCCACTATGAACATGAAGGTAGAGATCCGAGCAGCTGCTTGAGTCTGCATGCTGAGCGGGATTAAGTTTTATCTGTAGGAGCGGTCAAAGATGCATCTAAAAAGGTAAAATAAAACCTAGCCTGTCATCTCCCCAAGAAAAGAAGGAAAACTATAATTTTGTTTGATTGTAGTTTCGGAGCTCTGTGGCCAAAGTGTGTTTCCTATAGGTAGAACTTGTACAGTTATGAGACATGATTTCAATGACAGTCTAGGAGTTCTTTATGCCTCTTCTGTGGGGACTCTAGGGTGGGGTGGGAGTGTGGGAGGGCAGAGAAAGGACTTTGATTTTTATTTTACTTCATTTTTTTGGCAAAACAAGTAATCTCCTTTAAGGGATGGCTCCCTGAAGAGCCCCTGAGATATCTGCAGACAGCTCCTGAAGTTATTACAAATTCACGGCTTCCTGTCAGTGACATCGCTATGTCTCTATCCAGTCTAATCATAAATCCACTCAGTTGACAAGGGAGAGATTCTGCTCACCACCATTGTTAAGACAGTGTGTTGCTGAGTTCAAGGCCCATGCCTCCATCTCAGGATGCATTGAGTGACTTCCGTGGTAGTGTTAATGTTCAGGACACACAGCTAGCATTTCCTGAGTCACAGGCTCTTTGACCTAATATGATTCTGGCCGTGATTCAGTCAGTTAATTTTGGGAGACCAGGTCCCTTGCCATCCCTGGTGTTTTTCTTTGGCAGAGAGATGTTATGCATCTCTATATTTAACATACCTGTAAGTGGCAAAGAACAGAGCCTTTTGAACAGCGCATCCACGTTCAGGGTGATCTGTTGCTGTTCCTTTTTTCCAGGGTCTACTGTAGTAATTTAAGACATGTCCCTGTCCATCTTGCACTCACACATGGAGAGTTTTTTATATCCATTATGATTTACAATTAAATTTTTGATTCCAAGATGATTTAAGACTCGGTTGCTCCAATGTTTGCCTAGCATAGCCCTAGGTTTGCTATCCAGTGGCGTATCAACTGGGCATGGTGGTACATGCTTGTAGTCACAGCGCTCAGAAAGTGGAGGCCAAAGGATCAGAAGTTCACGGACATGTTCTGTGATATAAATTCAGTATCAGCTCAGCCTACAGGAGAATCTGCCTTAAAAAAAGATTCAAGGTCATGTCTGCATGCTAATAGATACATCTCTCTGCTTTTAAAAATGTTCACATGCATAGCATATGCGTTACGTGGTTTGACAATAATTGCTAATTTGCTGAACTCATATTTGTCAGGCATTGTACTTTATATACAGATAACAAAACTAAGGTTCAAGGACATGTCACCGTTCAAGGTGGCACCATTGGTATGTGTCACAATCGGCAATGTAAACCCCAAGATGTAGGGCTCCTGAACCCATATTCTGACCCTTTCACCCTGCACTGATTCATGTAACCAGTTCCCCACAGAGAGGCCTAATCCTCTCATTTTTCACAGCAACAAATATTCCTAGAATGAACCCCTTTGTCCACAGATACTTACGAAAAGATGTCTGTGATGCGTGCATTGTAATGCTCAAGAGCCAACCTGATTTAATGATGTTTTTAGCTCACAGTGACCTGTGCAAAGAGGTCGAGGTCTGTCTGTGTAGAAACTGGTGCTGGGCACCCAGCAGCTACCGTCTTGAAAATGGCGTTGGGTTTCAGTCCTCCTGTCGCGTAGATAGGCTTGTGCTTGCTTTTAAAAGATCCAGAATACATGTTCTCAGTTGATCTTACCGCTGGAATCCATGTTTTAACTCCTAGTGACCTTTAAGACCAAGAAGAGGAAACCTTGATTGTTTAATAATTTGGGGTACCTCTCAGGAGTCAATTCTGTGAAGAGTTCGCAGACGCGAAGTGGCCACAAAAGACGACCCTTACCAAGGAGGCTTATACCTCCTCGTTCTCGGTATCACAGTGAAATGACAATTTCATTTTTATATTTTCCATTTCAGTAGGTTTTGATGTGCTGAAAAATAATATATACAAACAAAAACTTGATCTGTGTAATATTTGCCTATATCGCTGAGAAAGCAATAGTGTTGTAAGACCAGGGTGGCTTTTCATCAGTGGAGTGATTAATTACTACATCAGAATGTGTAGGTGGTGATCAATAATACAGTGATGGGTAAATGAGTTTCCTGCCTCCCCCTGCTTCAGCTTTCCTCAAAGCTGCATGATAGGCCTGTGTAGTAGATTCAGGGCTTTGTTGACTGACAGGTACTTTTCTTGATGTAGGAATCCAAGCCCATGAACCGAAGTCCTTTTCTGAGTAGAGTTCAGTCTTCCATTGCTTACCCACAGCCTGCCTTGAGATGGTCTCCGTGGAACAGTGGGGGACCAGGATTGAGACTGTGCCCTCTGCACAGGAAGATTGACTCGATGCTTGCTTAGTTCCCGTGCTTGCTTGGGGTCACACATGCAAAGCTCATGCCCTACTGCTGACCTATACTCCTAAGCCTAAGGATTTTTAATGTGGTAGTTCTGGTTTGCACCAAAATGGAAAAACAAACAAACAAACAAACAAAAACAAAAACAAAAAAACCCAAAACACCATATTGGAATTCTGTACCCATACACAGGTTGCAAAGTTCCTCTGTTTCCTGAATTTGAAGGTGGCAGCAAGGGTTAAAGCAGTGACCTTTTGACCTTGGCCTGAGGTGGATGGAGGTATGGTAGTAGGAGCTTCCACCTGGCCTTGGTAAGCTTTGGGTAGGTTCCTCAGGTTGGCATTGAGAGTTGCTACAGGCTATATTCACAAATAAATGGTACTCTCTTTCGTTCTTCTTTTGCATTTAAGTTGACATCAAGTTTCATAGGCCTACAAAGAACTGTGCTGGGGACAGCCCTGCAAGTGCTGCCGAGGACATGCTCACATACTTAGCCTTCATGAGAAGGGGCCGTGGGAGTCTGAGAGTCTATCAAGCCTTGTCAAGGTTGGCAGAAGCTCTCGTTTCCTTCCCCATCAAAGACAACAGTTCTTAAGTGCTGAGGATGTAGCTCGGTGGTAACACACTGTCCTGTAAGGCAAGGTCCCAGGTTCAATTCTCAGTAAAACAAACAAGCAAACCAAAATACAAATAAAAACAAAAAATCTCCAAAAGCGAAAAGAAAGCCCAAAGCAGCAACTGGGCATGGTAGTCCATGTTCATAATCCCACATTTGGGAAGCAGAGGCCAGGAGTCAGGAGTTCAAGGCCAGCCTTGGCTATATAGCAAATTTAAGGCTAACCCAGGCTACAGGAGACCCTGTCTTTAAACACACACACACACACAGACACACACACACAGACACACACACACAGACACACATACACAGACACACACACACAGACACACACACACACACACACACACACACACACACACACACACACACACACAGAGTCAGCCACCCCCACACACAAACAAAAAGACAAAAATAACAGTTCTTTAAGCATAAAGCATAACCAATGGCATAATGTTTTTGTTTTTTTGTTGTTTTTGGTTTTTTTGTTTGTTTGTTTTTTTGGTTTTTTCAAGACAGGGTTTCTCTGTGTAGCTTTGTGCCTTTCCTGGAACATGTTTTTTAAAGGATGGGGATCAGAGAAGCAGGGCAATGGTTAGGGCTGTAGGTTTTATAATCAGTTGTCTGGTTCGCTTCCTAGTCTATAAAGTAGGACCAATCAGAAGAGCCTCCGTGTCACTGGTTGTCACTAGATCACATGACTTAACATATGAAGTAGTTCAAATGCCATCTGGTACATGTGAAGCCCTTGATAAATATTAGCTGCTGTTTTGACTAGAGCTGTAAATCATTAGCATTTTATTTTTCTAGCAGATTCCTATCTTATAATGAGTAGAGAAGGAGACAGAAGCGTTTGAAATGGAGGGTTAACATTGTAAACACCAAATCAGGGTTAGTGCTTGCAGACGATGAAATGGAATTCACAGAACATGTTGACTTTTGAAGCCCGAGGACGGGAGGACACCAGCTCCTCATGTAAATCTCCATCGCTCATTAGGAGACAGGTACCACCAGAGCTCTTCCAAGTGGGCCTCACAGCTTCTCATTGAAAACCACAGGTCCCAAGAGTGTTGTTTTGCCCCTGGTCCTTGTGCAGAAGGGGAAGCTGCTTTGCTGTCAGCCTGCAGGTCCAGCCTGCTGGATGGATTCTGCACTTGGTTGCAGGCCTGTGTAGCAATGGTCAGAGCAGATGTCACACCTGTCAGAAGGGCAGGATTATGTTGAGATGGAGCTAAGACAAAGACCTCCTGAGATAACGCTCTGATTGGGTAGATGAGATCCCAAAAACCCTTAGCTTTAAGAATGGAGTATTTGTAAAAATGATAGTAAACTATTCTGGCAGGCCAATAACAATCCTCTAAGCACCAAGATACATGCTGTGTGTCAAGAGAAAATGGTTTTGAAATCCCCTTTCTTTCAATACATCGGGTTCAGCTTGTTAAATTTCTTCATGTTACTTCTTCATATTTCTTCCTAAGATCTCAGTTCCAAGAAAGCAGAGCTTTTATTTGCAATACTGCCTTTTATTATCTTAAAATATTTACTTTATTTATGTATACATATGCATATTTTAGTATTTTATTTAATCTGGTACGGTCTCAAGAAGAATTGGATAGAATTCTTCATTGACTTCCTTTCTCACTTGCCTTTAACTATGTTCCCAGATCAAATGGCTCCGGAGTCCTTGACAACCTGACAGACACAGGTAGATCAGAGGACACAGCTGATTGAGAATTCAGCCAAGAGAGTTCATTGTGGAGATGATGGTGGCAGTATTTTTCATTTGTCTTTTTGACTATGCATTTATTGTTGTCGATATTCACAAATCAAACCTCAGATTTCAAAGAGAAAGCTGCGGTTCCCTCAAAGACATTTCTCTTTTTAGCTGTTTTTCTCCAGAGTCTTGTTTTGGGAGAAGTGAAAGAATGGCCGCCAAGTGGCTGCAGAATCTAGAGAAGCCCTGGCACCGTTAGCATTGGGACTGGACTGTGCCGTGTAGGCAGTCAGCAGCATCCCTGGCTTCTGCTGGCAAATCACACAGCCCCACTCTGTCACTACAGTAAGAAACACCCTCAGACACTGTCAAATGTTGATAGTTGGGGTGTATAAAATCATCCCCACGAGGCTAATAAAGATGCTTGCTGCCTAGCCTGATGACTTGAGTTCAGTGTCCAAGATCCAGTTGGTGGAAAGAGAAATCAGTTCCTACAGGTTGTCATCTGATCTGTACATGTACGCCATCAGTATAGCACACAAACCACACACACACACACACACACACACACACACACACACACACACACACACACACAATGCTTGCTCGCACATGCACACTTGCACACGCACACATGCACACACGCACACACGCACATGATGAATAATAAATACCCAAACCAAGATCATCCTAAATGGAGAGATCCCATAGAGGGTAATAGAGAATGAAGCTTGGGGGTGGGGGGAGACGGCACAGATGGGACAATGGGCCTTGAAGGCTGTGGAAGAGCTGCAGGGGCCTCAGGTGCTCTATATCAATAAAATAAAAGTTTCGTATTTAAAAACCAAAGATGTCAGGAAATTACTTGAAACACTTATGACAAAGAATTGGTGCTTTCACCACAGAGAGAGTGCAAGCTAGTCAGTAAGAAATGGGTGTTAGGGGGAAAGCACATACGAAAAGCATAGAAAGTGTTTAAGTTCATACATAATACTGAGAATGCCTCTTTCTGTTGTGTTTTTTTTTCTTTTAATTTGGGGGTATCTGATATATTTGGTTGGTTGGTTCTGTGCTTTGGGGACAGGATCTATACCCTGTGCAGTGCAGGCTGGTCTGGAAATTGCATTCCTCCTGCCTCAGCTTCCCAAGTGCTTGGATGCAGGCGTCACCACCACCCTGGGCTGTTCTTAATGTCTCCGCCATGCACCCATCTACAGTCTACAAATCACTGCATGAGGCCGAGCAATTAGGGGTTTGCGTTGGGAGTCTGGGGAAGTCTGGAGGAGAGCTCTTGGGGAGAGGGGTACCATAATGGCCCAGAGCTGATAGTCAAAACTGACAGAGAGTGAGGAGGACATTCCTGTGTTCAGTCCAAAGCTTGATAGAAGATGGGCATAACCGTGGATTGCTGTGTTGTCTTGGAAGAAGTAGCAGAATGAACCCTGCTCGCTAGAGATGTTGCCGTGGACTCAGGTTGTATAGGGAAGAACCTGACTGTGTTCTTTATGTGCACACGTGTGTTTCCTTTCTCTGATTCTTAAGGAGTCTGGTCAATGAAGACCTAGTGTGCCCCTCGTCTGATCCTTGGCATCTAAGTACCATTCTCCACAGAAAATGCTTCTTGTGGAATCTGATTCTCGGTTGAAACAGTTCAAAACAGATGTTGAGCCTGGGATACAGTGTCCCATAAAGTAATGGAATATGTAAAGAAAGAGAAAGCTAGGTCCAAAGGACCTGGGAGCCAGCTTAACGGGGCTCTCACGTTCCAACTCTGGGATGATTTGAGTATCAAAAACAACAACATTGCTGAGTGAAACAGGAACTCGGGAATCCATGCTGATCTGAATCAGTGAGTCCTTAGTCTGTGTTTGATGGGAAATGAGATATTTGCGTCCTCTCAGGGAATTTCTGGACCTCAAGTGTGTATTACTGACAAAGGGAAAATGAGGAGCCTCACAGTTCTGCCCAAACCAAGAGGTCAAAGGTAACAGCATCAGTGGCAAGCACTGCCTGAGAGGGTGACATGAGTGTGAACTTCCGATGCACCTGTCACCTGAGAACAAGCATGAGCAAACATGAGGCAAAACCCAGGAGGAGAAGCGTGCTGAACAACTGGCTTCTACGTGACCATGTGTCATCCCTGAAAGTCAGAGCTTTGATTCTGATCTAGAGCCTTTGGCTCTGGGGGAACAAACAAAAAACAAAAAGAGTCACTGGGGAATGGTTGGTGAACCTTGAATGGTGTCTAAACACTAGGTTGTAACAATACATAATTGTTAACTCCTGTTTTATGGTTGTATCGCATGACTTTACTATTGTGTAGAGAAATGTTGTTTGGAGGACAAGAGTGTAGGCCAGTGGTATAGTGCCTGTCTAGCATGACAAGGCCCTGGGTGCAATCGAAGCGACTACACACACACACACACACACACACACACACACACACACACACACACGCATACACACACACATGCACACACATGCGCACACACGCGCACACAGAGAGAGACAGAGACAGAGACAGAGATAGACAGAGACAGAGTGGAGAGAGACAGAGATAGACAGAGACAGAGACAGAGACAGAGAGATTGTAGGCTATGGTATTTATAACTAATTTTCAAGTGGTCCAGAAAAATAAGTTATAACTTTTCTTTAAGTTTGAGATTCTTTCAAAATTTAAAATAAAAAGAAAAAGTCCTGGGTGGTGGCATCACTATAGTCATGTTGTATCTTGCTAGTGTCTTGTGTATGACATGTTAACACGTGCCAACAGCCTTGGACGTGCATAAGATGGCTTCTGTTATTCTAAGCTAAGTGAGCAGAAACACTCACATTAAAATTGAATTATTAACTGTATTCGCCATGGGTTCTTAGCTATGTACAAAGATTCGATACCCCACCCACTGCTCTTAGTGTGAGACTCAAGACAAGGGGGCTCTGACTGTCCACATAGTCCCTAAATTATTTCCCATCGTTTCTCTTAGTGTTTTCTTCTTCTATTAAAGTAATTCTGCTTTCCTTTTCTTCCTTTTGCTCATCCTTCTTTGCTTCCCCTTATCAGTCTTACTGTTCTCTTCAGTCCGCCTTCATCTGGGCATCTCTGACCCGTTTCTATAGAAACTCTGGCTTCTTTTGTCTTTCTGCGGACAGGGTTGCTTCTAGTTCCCGTGTTGAAACATTTTCAGATGTGTGTTGCAATTGTTCTTCCGTGACTGTAGCATAGTGTGTTCTTCCCTGGCACCATGCTGATTGTTTATAGGCAGCATGTTAATGTCTTTCTGTTTCTGCAACAGACTGAGAGGATCTGCCTGGCATGGCCAGCTCATGGCTTCAGCTGTCATGTCAACAGAAATGATTCCTCAGGGCTCCAGATCTTAACTTCAAAGTACAGTCCAGTTCCTGAAAAACTGAAAATAGGCCGACATGATCCAGCAGTTCTATATCTGGGGACATGCCCAAAAGACTTGAAAAAAGGTTCAAACGTATTCATTCACCCATGTCCATAGCAGAATTAGTCACGACTAGGCAAATGGTGGAAGCAGACTGTATGTCCTTCGACTTCAACAGGTAATACAATAAATACATAAAATGGAATTCAGCCTTCAGCAGGGAAATTCAGATGCATACAACAGCGTGGGTGAACCTGAAGAGGTCACACTGAACGAAATAAGCCAGCCATCAAGGGCAGGTAAATGAGAGATGCCTAGAATAGTCAAGCTTGTAGATGCAGAAAGGTTGAGTGCCGCCTACCAGGTCTAAGAGGAGGTGCAGCGTTTCACTTTCACAAGATGAGATGTTTCTAGAGCTGCGTGGGAGGTGACTGAAGGGCGCTGTGAATGTACTTGATATCCTCTTGAATGGTTGGAATGTCGATTTTTATGGTATGTATTTAATTATGATTAAATTTGAGAATAAGGACTGTGACTCAGTTGTTCGAGGGGACACTCTCTCATCAGTGCTGGACTTAAAGGGGTTTCCCTCAGGTTGCTGGAACTGGGTATTCTCTTGAGCTGGCAGCACTGTGGCCAGATTCTATGTCCTCATTATTACTTTAATGGGACGTGAAAAGAAATCTATGCAGCCGGCAACATTCATTACATCTACTATGGACACAATCCTTTTTATATGTGTGCAGATAGCTTTACAGAGGGCCTCTTTTGTCCTCCATCCCAGTGGAAACTAGGGTTAGGAGGTTGATATGATGTATATGGTGGGGTCAGGATGACTCTTAGTTCAGAGTTCATACTTCTTCATCCAATCCCATTTCCTCCAGAAAGCACAATGGCAGACAGCCTGTTCACCAGGATGGCAAACAGCCTGTTCACCAGGGTGCCCTTGGTTCATACACCGCTGTTCTTTGCTTAGACTAGATAAATTCCTTCTCATGGCACAAACCTGATAACAAACAGTTTCTCCCCTGCCTTGGAATGCCAGGCGACAATTTTGATTTTTCTCTCTGCATTTTCTCTTTATCTTCGGTTTATTAAAAATGTGTTAATAAGGGTCTTTAGTAATCTGTATACCAAGAAAGGCCTCTCAGGTAAAATTGTCCAGCCTCCAATCGACTTTCTCAGAGAGCAAGAATATGATCATTTGCTGTATAACGGGGACACAGGCCGTGCAGGGAAAAGTACATGGTCCCTCTGTGGTGCGGCCTGGGACTTGCAGTGTAATTTTCCTTGTCCTACTCATCTGCTGTTATATGAGTGCAGTGGAGAGTACCTCTTCAGATGCGTGTGCCACACGGCCTCCTACCTGGAGCATCCCGTTAGGCTTGTGATTTGCCCGCCAGCTGGTTTGATCTCATCCTTGCTGTGCTGGCCAGGCTTGTATTGTTAAATTGCCCTAATTTTTTTTAAAGGCCCACAAATTCAAAATTAAATAAATGTAGTCTATCAAACCAATAACTGTTACATTACAGCCTAGAAATCATATAGTACCTGCTGCTACATAATAAAATTATGCATGTGAATAAAAAAATGAGCTCTTGAATGGGAGATACTTAACATGGCAGGTTTGTGGTGTTTAAAGCACACACAACAAGCCTGTGAAATGTAATCTGTCTTCTTGGCACATTTGAAAAACGGTCTTGGATTCTGTGTTTTCCTTGTGGAAATGTAATTCCTGTACCCAATCATTCCTTTCAGATATTAGGCATGCAATTTTGTTATAGGAGAGTGAAAATAATATGTACCAAAAAAAAAATAGACAGTTGAATTTTTTTTTTTTAACTTTTATGTGAATGGATGTTTTGCCTGCTTGAATGCATGTGCACCACATGCACGCCTAGTGCCTGTGGGGGACAGAAGAGGGCATCGGATTCCCTGGAACTAGAATTCCAGATGGTTGTGAGCCCCTGTGTGGGTGCTGGGACTCAAACTCAGTCCTCTGGAAGAGCAACCAGCACTCCTAACCACTGAACCATCTCTCCAGCCCGGCCCCGCCTTCCTTTTTTTTAAAATGTGAATTTAAAATGCACTACCCTTTCCGGATCTTTGTGTGCCACTCACCTGACACGTGCCCCAGGGTGTTGTGCTGGTCATGTGCGTGCACATCAGGGGTGGGGGGGTGAAGTGGGGGTGGGGGGTGACAGACGGAAATGTGATTGCTGAAGATAAGAAATGTGGATTTTTCCGTGATCTGTTTTCCTTCCGGGACTTGTCTGCTGTGCTGGTTCCTTCGGGGAAGGAGCTCTTGCCTGGGTGTAGATGACCGTGAGGAGGGCTGTGGGGACCAAGAGGGTGGCCATTGGCAGGACTGCAGTGACCCAAACCAAACACCTCCCTGCTTGCATTTGCGTTTATCTCCCAGGGACGCACGCACACACGCACGCACGCACGCACGTGCTGTTGATTGAGGTGGTTACATGGACTCTTACTGTCCCCAGGAGGTGAAGTCACAAACTTCAGAGGTTTCTTGCCGGGGTAGAGGATGGGGGAGGGAAGTGAGGTGAGTGGACAGCTGTGGAATTTACAGTACTACCTGTTGTTTAAATCAGATAATTATATAAGTTCTGTTATACAAACCCTGGGAGTCAATATCCCTACTAAGAAATTCTAACTCTCTGTTTATCATTTTGTAATTTAGTATAAATGGGTTATCAAGTGTGGGTTTTCACAGTGTCCAGAAAGCAAATCTATTGAAGACATACACTGGGTCCCTGTCAACACTGTGTGTGGTGCTTATGGCTCTCCATATTGCTTGCCTTTTCTCTCCAGAAACATAAGAAAACTGTCTTTTAGCTGATAATTACAGATGAAGACGTAGGGAAGTGTTTGGGAGTCGCGTTGATGGCTTAGGTCCGTCATCCAGCAAGCAACTGATAACTGACAGCCAGGATCGGTCGTTTTAATTGCTGCTTGTGCTTGCGATCTGTGCAGCAACAGGAGTCACTGTGTTACGGGGCGCGTGGGACTTGTAAAAGGAGCCAGAGGTAGCTCTGGGGCCTTCGGTTTGGTGTTGCGTGTGTAGAGGAAACGAAGATGCACTAAGAAACGCTAACAGATAACAAGCGAGTGACTCTTCTGAGGTGTTAGATTAGTTTAATTGCTGGGCCCCATGCTAGCTGTGTAGCCTTTCTGTGAATAACCATGGTATAATAAGAAACCATGTAGCCAGGTGGGAGACAGCACAAGACCGTGGGAAGCACTGAGCGCCATTGGAGTTCAAGCTCTGACCCTGTGGCTGTTTTTAGAGCATGTCTCAGCATCCCGATGCTCAGAGGCTGGGTTAGGCCTTGGTGAGTTAGGGCACTCCCCGACACGCCTCTGCCGCCCCAGGTGGACAGTGGCCTGCCTGTCCTTTGAATTCTTCCCCTTCCTTACATTGCTTTCTAAATTCCACACACGTGGGCTGGTTCGACAACTCATTTTCTTTCTCTGTGTGTGTCTACTGCGTTGTAGACGTGTGTACACGCATGTTTGTACAAGTACATGGAAACCAGAAGTTCAAGCCTGTGGCTTCTTCAACTGCTCTCTGCTGTAGTTTTGGAGATGTGGTTTCTCACTGGACCTGGAGCTCACCAATTCAACTCAACTGGCCAGACAGGGGCCCTGTCTCTCCAGTGCTGGCATTAAAGGCACGCAACATCACACCTGGCTTTTCACCTCTATAGTGGAGATCTGAACTCAGCTTCATATCCTGGCATTGCAAGCCTTCCAGTCCCCTCAGCCAGTAAAGGTCATGTTCAGACCTGGCTAACCCACTGCCAGATTTCATGTACTGATTAACACTACCTGCAGATTTCCCTGGTGGTACTTGTAATCTCCGCGAGGCTTGGGCAGAACAGTGAAAGAAAATGTGGAATTAGTGTAAAGTTACAGTTCAAAGGGAGGAGAGGCATGTACCTAGCCTCTTGCAGGGCCCTAAGCTTCATTTCTGCATCAGAAAAGGAGAGGGGGCCCAGGGCAAGTGAGATCCAAAAAATGTGACCACTCCTTTGCTGTACTGGGTGGATAAACTTATGATTCTGTGTAAGTCTGTCATGGTATTTACAGTGCAGACTGCCATCCCAGATGCAGGAATTAACTTTGCTGTCTCTAGATTACACATGGCTAGTGGATGATGATAAGGATGACTTCCTAGTCCTCTTCGGTGCCCGAGATTCTAGAAGCACGTGCCTTAGTCCATTTAACTTCTGTTACAGCAGAGTACTCGAGGCTGTGAACTTGCTCTGAACTTTTTGGAGGCTGAAAGGCTAAGTCAGGATAGTCTTCTTTGCCTGGATTCTAGTGTGGCCCTTGACAGGTAAGCTCATCTGGCATAGATGTATGGAAGGGATCATGAGGGAGGAAGTAAGAAAGGACAGACAAGGGCCAGGCTTACTCATTTAGAAAAGATCTGATCCTTGACTGCCAGACCTAACCATGCTGAAAGAGCAGTATGAATCCTTTTAGAAGGTCACTGATAGCTGTTTACCTCTTATACCTGCCTCTTAAAGGTCCCACACCCTTCAGATGCCATGACATCAGGGCATGAGCCTTTAGGGAACAAGCCACATCCACACCATAGCAGCATGGTACATGTGCTTCCCATGAGAGACATTCTCGAATCTTTTATTTTGGACTCGCAGATAAACTAGGACAAACAAGCTCTTCTTGGGGGATCGTCGCTGTCCCCTAAGCCTCTTGACCCTACAGTGTTTAATCTTCAGCACATAATGTCTGTGTAGATGACACAAATATCCACCAAGGACATGGCATAGTTACTGTCTGATGCTGTCTAATAGCTACAGCTCAGACTAATTATTTTAAACCTTCTAAACCTTGAGTGTGTCTCCATTTCTTTAAATCCAGTACCTATTTTAAGATGAGACCTGAGCTCTCCCCCATGCCTCTTTTCTCTTCCCTATTTGGACTTTCTCCATCACTCTTATTTATTCTATGAATAGGCAAAGATAATTCGGTTAACTCCTTGCCAAAAATGCACTCAGATTTCTCTTGCAAGCACTTATTGTAAGTAAATCGGTATAATAGTAAATGAAGAAGAGAGACAGTTTATGGACTTTATTTTAGTCTCTCTGCCTTGCAGCACTGAGCTCTTGGGGACATGTTGATCTGGCTGCTGGCTCTTGCAGATGTTTTTGCCCAGGGACAAAAGCCATCTTCTGCTCATTTAGCACACTAGATCTGAGAGATCCCTCTCTGAATGGAGACACTTCTGCTATGTGGCCTGCTAGTGAGCTGGGGAAGGGAGACAGGAGCAAGAACAGAGGCCATGCTTTAAAAGTCCATTCTTATCCTCATGCCGGCAGATCGCTCGCGGCCTTAGTGGACCGGAAAGTTGATCCTGTGCTCTGATTCTCAGGATTCCGAACAAAGGACCAAAACATCTTAGGACTGCCACACACATCATTTCCACTGCTCTTTCTTAAATTTTAACCTCTCCCACCATATACTTACTACTATTCTCAAGAGAGCCTTGTAGCAAACTCACGGCATGTATGATTTGGAAGATGTTTTATGCACAAAGTATTATTATGACCTGCTCTGAGAGGCTGAGACCTGAGACACATGCCACCTTCAGTTTTGGAAGTGGGCAGTCTAACTTAAAATCTGAAATTCTTTCTACTTTATATGAAAACAAGTATTACTTGTTGCTTTATTATCCCCATGTGTATATATCTGTATATGTATTTATAGACACATAAAAACACGTTTCAGCAAAGCTAGAGTGTCAATTAAAAACATGCACTCATAAACATTTCCATGACTTCAAGAAAAGTGAAATCTCATAGTTTATTTTAAAATGCATTAAAATTGGGATCATAGACTCTCCTCAGAAATGCAAAGTGCACTTTAACTATAGAATAATTATGATCTCTAGTTTCAGCCTGTTCTGCATCAAAAGCAACATAGACAAACCAGTAAGCCTTTACATGCTAGTGTTTGCCCCATTATAGGAGCCCATGGGTATTTATAACTTCGCCCGGAGCAGTGTGCTCATCGCCAAGGACACCGTGTGAAAGCCCTTTGAACGTGGTCTGCTCGCACAGCTCAAGGTTATTCACTCCTGTGGATTGTCTGTGAGTGTTGCCACATTAGTTACAGTCAACGTCCACTGTGTGTAGACTGCATGGGGCCAGGATCTCCCAGCAACTCTGCTTTCCTTTGTTTTCCGCCCGAGGTAGGAAACCAGGAGACTTAATGACCTGTCCAAAGTCACACTGCGTTTAGCCCGAGTCTCTGTGACTCAGGGACTGGACCAGATTCTGAGTCTAGTGCAGAATGTGGCACCTGGGAAGGTGCTGTGGAGTCTCAGGGATTTGCCTTCCGCAGCCCTAAACAGAATTAACCGCGTGGTTTATAACTTTCTCAGGGGGCGGGGCAAAAGAGAGATGCTTGATCCGCAAACAAATGATTGGCATTCACTCCATGTGAGACCCAGAGAACCAGCCACCAGCACAGGCTGTGTGAGCAGGGCTGTTTGCCTGCTTCTGCCTGAGGCTGTGAGGTACTGCCTGAGAGGGAGAGAAAGCTGCAGAGACACTGCTCCTCCAGCCCTGAATTGCTAGAACTCTAGCATTCACCTTGAACATGTTTTAAATCAGTGTTGGCATTCATGATTGTTGGCATTCATGGGGCACTCTCTGCAAGACTCAGGAAGTCACTGAGAAAATTACCTGAACAGGCTGGAGAGGCAGCGCCTTCCAGAAACCCACGCTAAGCCGGTCCCTGCTCCAGTGACCCTGACTCTCCATGGCTGGCCTGTACGTCTTACTCCTGTGTGGGTACAGGAAGGACCGTAGTCTTCAGCCATGGCTGGGGTGGCAATAGCTGTTTACCCTGCTCCTGCGCTGAGGTCACATGGGTAGGGACAAAGCCTTCAAGTGCATAAGGGCTACCAAGCGTGGCTCAGGCTTCTTCGTCATTGAGGTTTGTGACTTCTGATGAATTAGTCCTTCCTTTTTTGCCCTAAGACCGGGTAAGGAGAGGCAGGGAGAAATGAAGGGACCACACTTGTACCACACAGCTGGACTCCTCCTCGATAGCCCCTCTTGAGAGCTGTTATCCTCAAAGGTGATCTTGCCGTGGCATTACTTACCCATCTGACAGGCAGGGGCTGGCTTAGCTCCATTTCTTTTTAAATAAAATCAACTCCCTGTATAGGTCATTCACCAACTACTGTGATGCCGATCTATTTTCATCTGATTCTTTGGGGTTAGGAAATTACCTGGTATTTCTCACTCTCATGCTTCCTCAGTGTTTTCCTGCCTTCCCTCCCCTAACTCTTGTCCTTTTATGTTGAAACCCAGAGCGCTAGATGAATAAGCTGGCTTATTGAGATGCTGCCGTCTTGGACTATTTTGGTGGTGGGAGGATCTTTATTGCTCCTCTGTCTGTGTTCACTGCCCCTATTTTGAATCTTGTTGAGATTTTGGTCAACTACCCGATTTTCCCACTATAGTCTGGCTATTAAAATTAGCTAGTTCCGTTTAAAATTCCTGTCTTGTGTCTCATTCAGTCCTGCTGACTCCACAGAGGGTTGTAGAGGAAGGCTCTGGGGTCTGCCTCCCCTCCCCCACGGTGCTAGTTTATTCTAGGTTCTAGAACCTGTGCTGTAGTGTGTCTGGAAGAAATGCCATCCAGGACCATGCCATTTTTCTTCCCAAGGCAGGTGATGGTTGGCCATGCTGCTTAAACACCCTCCCTGGGGCAAACAATGTACTGTCTCAGAGCATGCACATATGTGTTATTTGGGGGCCCTTAATCCCCTCTCTGCCTCCTGCTACCCCTCCATCGTCCATCGGCAGGACATGCGAGTTTTGACTTTGGCTCCAGTGACCACCCCTGGGTTCTAGGCTACGGCAAGATGGCTGAAGCTCAGCCACCTTCTCTTTTATGCATGTGCATTTGTGACAGACCAGAGTGGCTTTCAGCCCAGACCACTGCTGCCCTGTCCAGCTCTCAGTCCTCATTCCCTGCTCAGGTGGAATCAGAAGGCTGGCCACTCAAGAAGATGGCTGACCATGAACTGGCCCTGGGTGCTCTGGATACTTCTGGGAAAACACTGTGCCTCATGGGAAATTTTTAGGGTGTGTGCTTGTTTTCGTTTCGTTTATTTTTTGTTGTTTGGTAACCATGGGTGCTGGGGACCAAACTCGGGACCCTACCCATGCTGCCCAAACTCTACCATTGAGCTACAGCATGGACCATGTTTTAAATTTTGAGACAAGTTCTCCCTCTATTACCCAGGCTGGTCTTAAGGTCATTCTATAGCCCAACCAGGCCTTAAGTAATGTTCCTCTTCTTTAGTCTCCCAAGGAGCTGGGATTCCAGGCCTGCCACCATGGCCTGACTTTTTCTTCTCACCTTGAACTTCTAGAAACTCTCCACAAGTCAGAAACAAGCCTGGACCCTTTGAGCTCTTGCTGTTTATGTATCGAGCAGGACAGATGTGGTCTTGGGGAATGGCAGCTGCCTTCTGCTCAGCGAGCCTGTGAGGTGGAGAGAGGAGTAGGGGGGGTTGGGGAGCCCCGGCCTGCACTGCTGGGAGCTGTTCTAACACTCCCTTTAGTATGTGGGGGGATATCACATCTTTCCTCAGTGCTGGAACCTAGAGGACGTCCCTCTCAGCAAGGCATAACTGAAAACCGCAGGAAGGGAAGTGAGAGAGGTCAGGAGGAATCTCGTCTGTGACCCCTGACCTCCTCCAGTTGCTGCTCTTTCTGCTTGGGAACTCCACCGTGTTACCGCTTCTGTGTCTCAGAGGCTCCTCACTCCTTCATCTTGTCCGTTGCCGGCTCACCCGTGGCTCTGCCCCGCGTGTGCGTTGTGTTGGTGATGTTGGCAAAGCTAGTGCAGTTCTGTGGCCTGTGCTGAGAGCCACTGAGACGTGGCGCCTCTGCTGTCTGTGCCAGCTGTGTGCCCCGTGGGCCACAAGACAGGTCCTGCTGTGCCACAGGTTGGGGCTTGACACCTGCTGACTGTTTAAGTGTGGCTCGATTCACACGCCAGCTGAATCCCATTTCCTTTTGGTTTGTTGTGTTTTTCCTGTCCTGGGGATGGAACCCTGGGCCTTCCACGTGCTCCACACGCACTCTGCCTCTGGACTGTACCCACGGTTTCTTTTTAAGACAACCTTGAGAGTAATCAGAATTACACATAGCTTCGTGGCTTGTGATAACAGTCCAGTTTCTGCACATATTTTCTAAATTTATGGGAAAATGCAGGGCTCTTCCCATTCAGCCAAGATCTCCATCTGGGAAAACAGAGGCGGCCCTAGCTGCCCCTTGATGGGAACAGATACACAGTGGGCCTGTTATTGAGCTGACTCTCACCACTTAACAGCTTCTCCAGTATCCTGCCTGAACACACAGAACACACACACACACACACACACACACACACACACACACACACACACACACACACTCTGTATCATCTTTATCCAGTGCTAACAAATGACAACTGGCTGGAGGTGTGAAGAGCTTAGCCGTGGCACATCCTTTCTCCTGTGGTGGCACGTCCTTTCTCCTGTGCGGTTTTCACCAGAGTCTGAGAAGACTGAGTAGTAAACAGATCATTAGGGTCTTTTGTTTCCTTGTAATATCATTTTGGCTCTGCCTCCTCATGTCCTCCAGCCCGGCCTGGTGACTGGTTGCTTTCAGCATGCCCAAGGACTGGGACTCCCCAAGGCCGTATTCATCCCCGTGCTCACAATGTCTAGTCTCTGCTTCGTGGCAGCCCCGTGTGGAGATAGAGTGCTCCCCCGACATAGATGAGCAAACCAGAGCTTAAGGAAGTTGTCTAAAACTTGACAAGTAGTGAGCTAAGAAATTAGCCTCGCAAATCAAGTCCAGGTCATGATAAGGGAATCGCTCCACCATATGCCAATTGCTTCTCAGCTCCAGGGCTGCTTGGGTACTGTGAAGAAAAGCTGTACTTAATATCCTGGTTCTTGGGGCATGAAAATATTTTAGGGTTTTCCTGTTGGACTGACAAATGACAAAAAAAAAATTAGGAAGCGTTTGTATTTGTATAACACTTCCTCGCCATTTTTTTTTTTTTTTAGATAGTTTTGCTATATAGCCCAGACTAGCCTCAAACTCTGAATTCTCTTGTCCCAGCCTCCTGAGTACGGGGGTTACAGTTGTAGCCCATCATGCCTAGCCTTTACATCACTGTGGATATTATTCATTAATGTTACTACCCATTGTTTCATCTCTGGTACTGTCTGTACTGCATGGAGCTCCCGGGGAAACGGTGTTTACTTACCCAGCACCTTATGGGTGGCCCCCATGTTTTATGGGTTGCTCCAACCCCAGCTCAACCAGGCCTCAACCTTATGTAACCTTCAGTGTAAACTCCAGTTCTCAGGACTCCTAAGGGCAGCTCTCCTCCTGCTTGAGGAAGCCCGAGAGCCCAGAGAAGTTATTTTGTTTAAAATTCTTGCCTTGAAGTTCTCTTGGTGAAGAAGCCAGGTTGGAGACCATACCAGAAACAGTTGTGTTTCTTAGTTACACTGTGGTGGAAGGATTGTAACTCATGGCCATTAAATTGCTTCCTTTGAAGTATAAGGAAAAGCAGAATTACGGTCCTTTAACCCACAGGATTACAGTACACATGAATGAAAGTCAAATGTGTCATGAACTCTCCCGCTACCGTGGCTGGCAGAATTCCATCTTCACCCTTCGCTCATTAATTGGTTGACTTTCAAGTAGAAACTGGGTGAGGGGTGGGTGGTTGAGAATCAGGAGTTCAGAAGGCTTTTCCACTCTCTCATTTAGAAGCGAGGAGTCTTACTGTGATAGCCTGACTGAAATTGAGAATTGTTGCCTCTCTCCTAGATTTACTCAGAGGGCAGCAGAAAAGGAATTAACATGTAGCATCTCCCAGCTGTCAATATACCTGTTCTTATGTAATCCCCACAGCAGCCCTGTGACGTCAGCGGCACCGCTCCCATTTTACATGTCGAAACAAGACAAGGCAGAGATTAAATGCCAGGTCCGTGGTTCCAGATTCCAGTTCAGACCTAAGCCAAACATAGTATGCACTTTTGCCCCTGCCCTACTTGGCTCTCCAGAACTTGTACCAGAGGACACAGAAAATTGATGATAGTGGTTGGGTCCCATGTCCTACTATTAACAGAAATTTACACTCTTCTATTTGTTATTGAGGCGTTTCATGGGAGAAATTGTGGGTGGCAGCAGAAAATGAGCATAAGGAATTAAGGACTATATCTGAGGTATTTGTATCTCACATGTATAATAAGCCTATGTTAGTGTTGCAGGACTTTTTTCACGGAAAGTCTTAGTGATAGCTGAGCCGTTGCAAAGGGGGTGAGGAGGAAATCATGTTGAATTCAGACTGTAGTTACGTCTCCCTTGTTTGAGAAGAAGTAGCCCATAAGACATAAAACCTGTGAACTTAGGCTGAATGTGTTTATTGGTAGCACACTCTATCACATGGATTTATTGCCTGGAATCTTTTCAATATAGAATTGGTCCTGAATGATTCTGACTAGGTCATTTAAAAAAAAAAAAAATCCACCACTCCACTAGGTGGCGCTGTGGTCGCATAGATACACTTGATGCCCCACAAGGGCTTTTGAGAGCAGGTAAGAACTTTGTGTTGGGATACTCCAAGCCTAATTGTGGGAACTGGAAACCTGTGGGGCCCTGGTGTGTTTTGCTCTTCTATTTCCACACTTCTGTGTGTCTGCACATCTTCACTTGAGATTTCTTTGTCCTTACTGTCTTCTTGTAAGGTCCGCCCACCAACCCTCTGCCAGTGAACGGCTTCTTCTCTTCACACCTCATTTTCCTTTGTTGAGGCCTTGACACGCTTCCATTGTACTGTGTAACGCTGATGTCTCTGTGTGCACCCTGCAGTGGGAGCAGGTGAAGAAGGCTTCAAGGAAGTGGTCTTCCTGTCGAATAGATGAGAGTCTTTCCTCTCATCTGGCCGAGCAAGCTCACCTTCCTCTTAATGTTGTAGAGAACTTGGTGCTGCCTCTGCAACGATAGGTTTGGGTCTAGAAATGCAGTCTTTGAAAGTCTAGAGACTGCAAGGAGGCGGCTGGATTTGGGAGGTGTTGAAGATGGTGTTACACAGAGCTCCCATGGTATCTTCCCAGGACCATCTACAACCACAGCAGGAGGGCGCTGCCAGAGACTGTCTAAATCTTTTATTTTAAAGTGAGGAGAGAGGATTCCAGAGGAGCCCAGGTCTCTCTCTTCCCTGCATGGCAGGATTCTGTGCCAAGGAGCTGCCAGCTCCCCAGAGAGTTCCTGCCATGCAAAGGCAGGAACGATCTGGGCATATTAGTTACTGAGGGGTCTTCAGTCCTGAGGATTGCCAGTCCCAGACGTGACCTCTGCCTGACTCTGATTTGTAGCAAAAGCAGGATCATGGGAAACATTGAAGATGCTTTCAGTCTTGCTTGTAATGTGTTAGTCATCACTGTGTAGAATTATTCTTGTTTCTATCTTCAAACCACAGCTTGCAGAGCCAGGATCATGATACAAAAGAGGCATGCTTCTTTGATTTGGGGAAGGACAACTAATATAAAAACTCCTGAGCTCCAAAATGGGATCAGTTCCTCGTGTCCCTTGGTTCCAGCAATGAAGCGCGACACTGTCTCTCCCATAACACCTAGAGCTGGGAGAAACTCGCAAAACACCGACAGCCTGGAAGGCTGAAGATGGGTTGGCAGGAAGAGAAGGTGCTTATGGGAACCGAAGTTGTGGGTAGACAGGCATGTTGGGACTTGCTCGGCATAATTTTCCTCTTGGTGCAGTTCATCTTCTATTGACAGAAAACTTCCTCACGAGCAGCACTTTCTGGGATGTCGTTTAATTCACACTGTCAAGTTCGGAGATGTTCAGGTGAATAAGTTGGAATGCAGTGTTTGGAACTGATCTGGCCCTAAAAATTGGTTCTGTAGGGACCTTAGGAGTACATGGTGTCATCTCTGTCCCCTCTGTCAGATGAGTGGGATGCCAGACCTTTCTTTCCTGGGGCTTGACTGCTAATATGTTGCTGAGTAGTGGACCTCTTCTTGCTACCACAGGACTTAGAATATTAATTTCTTCTTTCTTGGATGAAGTAAAGCAGTGGCCTATGCTCTCAATCCATGTGGGATATAGCGTGTGATTGTGTCATTTTCTAATCTCATTCTCTATATATTCCGAACTCAATGAAAGGACTTAATAAGTACTCATTGCTAGTGGGCAATACTGAATATGTCCATCGACTTCCTGCAGTTTACTAGTCAAGATGAACTTAGTGAGTTATCAACAATCGACATAAAACTCTCAGGCTTGGGGTTGAGATCTCTGTTATCTTGGTTAGTGAAGAGCCTAGAAATGAAATTCCTTAATTACATTTTTTGGCTGTGTTGTAAAATAAAAGGTCCATTGTTTAAGGAGTGCACACCTTTTTGTTCCCCAAGGAAGGTGTTTAGGGTTTGGGAATATTCATGTCATGTTTGGTTGGGACACTCTGGGACATAGTAGTGAAAAATGGAAGGTAGGAACCCTGTGAGCACCCCCTCCCAGAGACAGAGGCACTGGGGAGGAGATAGCAAGAATACCTTTCAACCTCTGTCTTCACATTCTGCTTCCATTTTTCCTTTTTAAAATCCTCTCTCTCCTCCTTCTTCATTCTCTTTTCTATCTCCTCCTCTTCTGGGAAGAACAGAACAGAATTGACTTCTTGGTGTCCCATCTGCCTGGCTTGAGGGTAGGAAACAGGGTGGGGCACCAGGAACTAAGCAGCCCTTTGTGTCTGCCTGTCTGCAGCCTGCTGCTCACAATGCCTCCATTGACAAGGCGAGCCCCGAGATTTATGTATCTTAATCATTATCAAGAATTCTTGTTCTGAGGAATTAGGCAAGAGCCTGTCTTCAATCAGCGATTATGAAGTGCCAGCTAGGAGTCAGGAGCAGTCACACCTTGTGTCTGTGACTGTCATACCAACCTCATGAGGTAGGTGTGTGATTTCCATCTTAGAGCAGAGGAACCGGGATTTAGACCTTTAAGACAACCCATGGCACATTACCAGGTGCCTTGCAGAGTTCACAGATGCTTGGGAATGAAGAAACAAGCAAAAGAAGCAATCAAGTCAAGATTTAAACTCAGATCTTCGAGCCTCAGACCCGGGACTCTCCCCCATTGCTTCCCGAGAAGAGCTCTGGGCAAGCCTTAAAGACCAGTCGCGTTCGGTACTGCTCCTTCAACAGTTTGTGTTTGACTTTGAAATAAGAATGTATTGGCTTCAGCGACTCCTCTCGCTCTCTTTTCTTTAGCCTGTAATCCCTCACACATCTCTCCCCTTAGCCCTCCCCCTGTTTTCTACTAGCCACAGTTTTGTTGTTAAATATGGCACTTCTGGAGTCCCAGCTTCCTGGGTATAAATCCAGGATTTGGGACTTCCTAGCCATGTGACCTTGGGCAAATGACTTAACCACTGTGTATCTCGGGATCACTAATCCTAAAATGAGGCTAACAGTACCACCTATCACAAGAGGTTTTTATGAAATTTTTGCCAATAAATATGTACTTAAAATAGGTCTTTAAAAAAATCATGTTATTGTGCTGGTTAGTTTTTTGTCAATTTGACACAAGATACGGTCATCAGAGAGGAGGGCGCCTCAACTGAGAAAAATGCCTCCGTAAGATCCGGCTGAAAGGCATTTTCTTAAGTAGTGATCGACGGGGGAGGGTTCAGCCCATTGTGGGTGGTGCCATCCCTGGGCTGGTGGTCCTGGGTTCTGTAACAAAGCAGACTGAACAAGCCAGTAAGCAGCACTCCTCCATGGCTTCCGCATCAGCTTCTGCCTCCAGATTCCTGCCCTGTTTGAGCTCCTGTCCTGACTACCCAAAGATGAACAGTGATATGGAAGTATAAGCCAAATAAACCCTTTCCTCCCCAATTCGCTTTTGGCCATGGTGTTTCATCACAGTAATAATAACCCTAACTAAGACAATTATTTATTTATTCTTTGAGAGTTGGAGACAAATTATATTCATACAATATATTTTGATTTCATTTTTCTCTTCCCCCAACTCTTCTCAGGTCCTCCCCAACTTCCCTACTAGCTCAAATTCAAGTCCTTTTTCTCTTAGAAAAACAAACAAACTACCACAAAACTCATGGAGTCCAGTTTGTATTGGCCAACTCCTCCCAAGCACGGGGCCTTCCTTCCGATGTGGTTGATAAACCCAGTATCGCTTCATTGAAGAAAACTGATTTTCCCTGTCCTGGTCGCTATCAGTTGCAGATGCCTTCCTGGTCATGGGTGGAATGTCATACCCACTTCCCTTTCCTCCTCTGGATTGGGATGTTTGTCTAGCTTGAGCTCCTGCAGATCTTGTGCATGCTGGCACAGTCTCTGTGAGTTCCTGTGTATGTATCTGCCCTCTTGGGTCTAGAAACTACTCTTTCTTTGACACCCACTACTACTGGCTCTTAAAATTTTTCTGCCCCCTCTTCCACAGATCCTTGAGCCTTGAGAGAAGGGGTATGATATAGGCATTCCAATTAGAGCTGAGTGCTCCAGAGTCTCTCATTCAGTTGACCAGTTGTGGGGTCCTGTGTTAATTATCTACTGCGAGAAGCAGTTTCGCCGATGAGGGTTGAGTGATGCTCTGGTCTGTGGGTGTAGCTAGAGTTTTCCTGCCTGGCCCACAGTCAGGGCAAATCTCTCTCACCTGCCAGTCCCACAGCCTCTCAGACCCGACCAAGTAAACACAGAGACTTATATTGGTTACAAACTGTATGGCCGTGGCAGGCTTCTTGCTAAATTAATCCATTTCTATAAATCTATACCTTGCCACATGACTCGTGGCTTACCGGCATCTTCACATGCTGTTTCTCATCGTGGCAGCTGGCAGTGTCTCTGACTCAGCCTTCCACTTCCCAGCTTTATTCTCCTCCTTGTCCCGCCTACACTTCCTGCCTAGCCAATGACCAATCAGTGTTTTATTTATTGACTAATCAGCAACACATTTGCCATACAGAACATCCCACAGCACTTCCCCCCCCCTTTTTTTTTTCAAAAAGGAAGGTTTTAACCTTAACAAAGTAAAATTACATATAATTTGGGAATTTGGGCGTAGCTTCTCTTACTACTTCCTGCTGGAGGGGGGCACTGTATCTTATGGGGAAACAAAGAAAATTTTAGGATTATGGAATAGTCCATGAGGCTGTATCGTCTGAACCGGTTGCCTTGAAACCATTCTGGATGTTGGATCAACTGGGACATGGTGTCATCAGAGACCTTTCAGGGGGTCTTGGCTGGTCAAACCTGATGTATCTTAATCTGGAACAAATCCATAGCCTTTGGCTTTCTGTGGGAACAAAAGCAGAGACTCTTTTCCAAAGTAACATATCCTTATATCCAAATTTAGAAGTCAAACTATCTTTAAAATATACATATTGGTTTATCTCAACATCTTTTACGATCAAATGTTTTTCTGCAGTTAAAAGTCCCAAAGACAACACAATCCAGATTCTCTGTGTAATATCCATCTTCACGTGGCTTATTTTTTATATTAATTTTACTGTCTCTTTAAAGACTTTATTTTTTAAAACTATGTATTTGTTTATATAACTGTATATATCACCTTTTTTGTCTCTTTCAAGCCTACGTATCTTTTACACACATTGTAAACTATTACATCTGAATCTGTCTTATTGTAAATCTATTGCTTTAAACTGCAGCAGCTGTGGCTGCTGGCTCCACCCACCTCAGCTTCCCAACATGGCGGTGGTTTACCACCAGCTCTGGGAGCTATCGTGGGTCTATGCTTTTATCCAAGCAGCGTGTAGCCCAGAAACCTCTTTTTTTGTTTTGTACCTGCAAAGGCTAAATCCACCATGCAGCTTAATGTGCCACTTGCAGAGGCCTCATTCCCGCCAGGTCGAGCGCGCATACCAGAAACCCACAAGTAGCTCAAACCGGCAGCTGCCACTCATTTGAGAGAGACAGTTAGGAAGCTTTTTTTAGCTCCATTTTAGAATCTTTTTTTCTCAGTTTTTAGGTGGAAACTCTTGCCCCACGTTGGGCGCCATTTGTAGCTAGAGTTTTCCTGCCTGGCCCACAGTCAGGGCAAATCTCTCTCACCTGCCAGTCCCACAGCCTCTCAGACCCGACCAAGTAAACACAGAGACTTATATTGGTTACAAACTGTATGGCCGTGGCAGGCTTCTTGCTAAATTAATCCATTTCTATAAATCTATACCTTGCCACATGGCTTGTGGCTTACCGGCATCTTCACATGCTGTTTCTCATCATGGCAGCTGGCAGTGTCTCTCTGACTCAGCCTTCCACTTCCCAGCTTTATTCTCCTCCTTGTCCCGCCTACACTTCCTGCCTAGCCAATGGCCAATCAGTGTTTTATTTATTGACTAATCAGCAACACATTTGCCATACAGAACATCCCATAGCATGTGGTATAGCAATATGTCATTAGGGCTGTTTAATTTTTATTTTTGTTTTATTCATTTTGTTATGTTCATTTAGCAAGTAGTGGCTTTTCCCTATCTTGCTTGAGGTTCTTACCTTCATCAATAGTACCAGGTATGGATTCATTCCATCTTTTACCTTTTATGTAGATGGGTGCTTTGCATGTATATATTTGTGCCACATACATGCTTGGTACCCATGGAAGTACCAGATCCCTGGGACTGGACTTACAGACAGTTGTGAGCTGCATGTGGATCCTGGGAATTGAACCCGGGTCCTCTGGAAGAGCAGACAGTATACTTTACCACAGAACCACTGTCCAGCCCCTACCCTGTATGGTTCTTTTTTCTTCCTTTTTGAAAGAGGTGCAGGGATTGTAACCCAGAGCCTCCTGTGGCAAAGCAAGTGCTGTACACTGAGTGACACCTCCATATACCAAGGAAGTAATGCTCCTGTCTTAGACTCCCTCGTGGTTTTGAGTAATCTTACTATCCTTGTAACTTGAATGTATGTGATTCTCTTCCTTATGTTTTGATTTTATGTTTGTTCATTTGAGTTTTCTGTTTAATTTTGTGGGGATTTGGCATGCATGTGTGTGGTAAAATATATAACATAAAATGTATAGCCTTTACCTCCTGGGGCCTTTTCTGTTTATTTTGTATTGGCTTGATGCCGAGGATTGAACCCAGGGCCTGGCTCATGCTAGGCCTGTGCCTGGCCACCAGATCCCATGCACAGCCTCCCTTTTTAACATTTCTTAGTTGTGATTCTTTGCTATTAGTTGCATTTGCCAGCTTGTGCAGCCATTACCAACATTGGTAAAACTTCTTCATTGCCCAACAAAAAAACCAACCTCTGTCCCGTTATATGTTTGATAACTCGGTGTAAGTGGAATCATGCAGCGTTTGGTGTTCAGTGTTTGTCTTTGTTTACATAGCGTGATGTCTTCAAGGGCCATCCACATTGTAGTGTGTGTCAGAACTTACTCCTTGTGATTGAATCCTGTGTGTGTGTGTGTGTGTGTGTGTGTGTGTGTGTGTGTGTGTCTGTCTGTCTGTCTATCTGTCTGTCTGTCTGTCTATATGTGTAGTGCATTTTTTTTTAATCATTCATCTGTTGGTAGGCCCTTGGGCTCTTTCCTCTGGCTCTTTGTCCATCACTGTGCTTCTGTGAACATTGACATGTGGTTGTTCGGTTTCCCGTTTTCAGTGTTTTACATGTACCTAGGAACAGCAGTGCTGAGTAATTTTGTGTTTAGCTTTTTGGTAACTTCCAGGCTGTTTTCTACAGCAGCCACACCATTCTCCGTGCTCCTCAGCATTACATGAGACTTCTAATTTCTCCACGTCCTCACCAAATTGATTTTTCATCTTTAAATAATAGCCACCTAGAGATTGTGTTGGGATATGTCCTTGTGGCTGTGTGGCATAGTCTCTGGGTCACATATAAGAACCATGTCCTTGTAGGGGCCATGTTGGTCGCGTTGTACTTTTGACTGAGGGTTAGTGGTCTTCTTGCCTTTCCCAAAGGCAGATGAGAGATTGACGGATGTCACTTAAGCGAAGGCTGTTAGCAGGAAGATGTCTCCTTATCTTCCTTTTTCTTGATGGGACACAGTAAGGCAAGCCTTAGAGGAGGCAGCCCATGACTTTTCGTTCAGGAATCCTCTTTCTCACAGGTGTTGCAGGCCTGGCCCCAGCCCAGCATAACATTTTCCCTGGAGGAATGCCACACCGTGGATTTTCTTGTCTGCAGACTCTGTTGTTGTCAGACCTTAAACACAGACTTAGGGAGCGTTCGGTGTGCCGGGCATTGCCAGACAGTGCCTCTGCATGACCCCTTGGTGGAGTGCCTGCCAGAGAAGCCTGGGAGCTCGGCAGGGTGCCTGGGAGCTTGCAGGCACATGTGGGTGTGGCTGGCCCCTTCCAGCCATCCTATCACTCTTCCATGGGCAAGGCCTCAGTTCTTAGCCCTTCCCTAGGGCTTCTGCCTGTGTCTCCACACTGACATTCAGCTGCCTTGAGTCTTTGCTTTTTTCCTGGTGTTGGAGGTGCTGACCTGGGGAAGGGGTCGCTCACACACACTGTTTGCATGGCTGAGTGGCCTGGAGGAAGCACCTGACCGCAGACCTCCCACCTCGCCCCGCCTCAGTGCGCATCTTGGTTTTTTTGTCGGGAAAAATGGTCCCTCCTGCTATTGATTCAGTCGAGATGAACAGTGATTACATAAGGTGAAAGTGCACTGCCAGCCAAAAAAAAGAGAGTTAATGTCAGCCATCTCCATAGAAGCTTCTCGAAGAGGGAGTGGGTCTTCTGTGGTGTGGTGGTGTTACCAAGCATTTGATGAATGACTATTAGCAACATTTAGATAAATG
The DNA here is from genome assembly GCF_007827085.1 of Peromyscus californicus insignis. Taxonomy (NCBI): domain Eukaryota; kingdom Metazoa; phylum Chordata; class Mammalia; order Rodentia; family Cricetidae; genus Peromyscus; species Peromyscus californicus. The sequence goes on along the minus strand of NW_026294436.1, from coordinate 63,685,260 downwards.
CTGTGTTTTGTTCAACCTACTCATATTTTCTAACAATTTAATTTTTCAGGGTCACATTTTTATCTGTGTTTCTTTAACACACACACACACACACACACACACATACACACACACACACACTATTTTGTTTTGTTTGAGATGGGATCTCTTTCTATAGTTTCAGGCTGGCCTGAAACTCACTACGTTGCCCATGATAACCTAAAACTCATGGCAGTCCTCCTGCCTCAGCTTTCTAAGTGCATGCACTTGCCCAGTTTTTGAGGTTTCTTTGTGTGTTTTCTTCTCAATCTCACTGGCCTTCTATTATTTTAACCTGCCTGGTATAAGGGGAGGGGTCAGGTGAACTAAGTCTTCTTGTCCTCATCCCAGCATGCAAACTTCACTTGCTGCCCAGGCTCTTCCCTGTCTTTGAAACAAGCCCTGAACTGCCTGTGGAAGTTTGTAACCCTGCACTCAAATGTGGGAGGTGACCATGTGACGAGGAAGAAGCCCCGAGCACTTGGCTCCAAAACATCAGGAGAAAATGCCCACTGCAGAAGATGAGGCTGGGAAAAGCATGCGTCCCAGAAAGAGCTAACCTCCCGCGCGCCCCCTCTCATGTAGCCTCATCAGAAACCCGGCTGCCCAGGGTCCATTCACTGCTGAGTGCCTTTGCCCTGGAGCCCCAGTTCCCATGCAGGGGACACTTGTCTTGCCGGGTGATGATCCAATCTCTGATTCTTGATACTCCTGGATAGATCTGGCGTGGGCCACCAAGGTGTATAGTCTCCTGAAGGACATGCCACAGAGTGCTGAGCATGGGTTGTATTCTCCTGGGGCTCCTGAGTGACCTACAGTATCCACCACTGCTTAGAAAACTTGGTAGAGAGCTGAGTCAAGGGAACACTTCTGATGTCACATTTATTTTTGTAAGGAAAAGAGCACTAACCAGAAAGATGGGTCCTTTCTCTTTTTTTTCCCCATAAGTTTTCTTTTATTTAGTCGACTGCTAGTTATCATTATTAACTTTCTAGTTGCCATTTGTAAGTGGAATCATACTGCTTTTGAACCAAAATTTGAAATTCCTTTTTTAAAATCTAGTTTCATGTGAGTCCTGTCCTGGTAGGGAGAAGTGGCCCAGAACACAGGCTTAGGTGCTGAACTGTAGAAACACAAAGCTTGGCTGCAGTGCATCTTTATAGCAATGGATGAGCCTCTCTTTTCCCCATCCATCTCAGCAGCCACAGTGTGAAGGTTGTTCCCCATCCTGGAGACTTTCAGGTTGACTAGAGTCCAGTGCTTATACAGTGCCTGACAGTTGCTAAACACTTCATGTTACCTGCTGCTGCCCCTAATGTTGTCGATAATTAGCTCCATTCTCATTCTACAGTTGGGGAAACGGGGGCTGTGATAGGTCCTACGTCTTAGGGAGCAGCAGCCCTGTGAGTTCACCCTTCACACTGTGCTTGACATGGTTCCCCCACTGACATGTTTTAGAGGTCACTGTGCCACCTGGCCTGGAGTGTGGCTCCAGCAGTCCTGCTTTCAGATACTCACACCATGAACTGGCCTGTGCGACCACCAGACTACTATAGACAAGGCAGTTGTGGTGGTGCGTGCTGGTAGGACATGCCGAGCAGGTGGAGACGGGAGGGCCATGCATGCGGCAGACTTGATGGCAGACCCTTTCAAGATTAAGTTGGCAAAACAGTGGTTTCTGCTTTGGTTGTTCTAAGAGAAGTCACCCGCCTTCCTGCAGCTGCCTTATGGAGAGAACCATGTGGCAGTTACCTGAAACAGCTGTGCGTGAGGGAGATGTGCCAGCAACCACCCAAGTGGTCACAGATCCCACAGCATTTGTCCACGGTTGAGTTGACTGTGGCTTCTGTTGATAGTGTGTATGACTTTGATCTGAAGGGACCCTGAACGACGCCATCAGCCAGCATACTCCCCGGCTTTTTACCTTTGGATTGGTGTGAAGTGGTAACTGCTAGCAAATATTCCTCACTTGTCTTTCTGCATCTCTCCACGATGAGGGCGCTTTTGCGCTGTGATTCTTCTCTTGTTCCTGTCTTAACAAGGATGAACTGGTGATCTCAGAACTGATGTGAAGTGCTCACTCGTGCGTCTGCCAATGCTTACACAGGTATGAGCATCATGAAGGCAGGCAGTGCTCAGGGCTTCTCGTGGTACCTGCAACCTCGAAGGAATCTGTAAGTTATAATGTTCATTAATGAGTCAGTGCGCTTTATCCCCAAATAGAAAAGAAGCCATCATGGCTGAAGCATCTGTTTAGTCAGTTTTCTGAATGAGTGTTTGGTAGTTTCTGAATGAGTGTTTGGGAGTCCTATTGGAGCAATTAGCTGAGTTTCCCTTGTTAGATTTTTGGTAAATTTTTCTAATTTTTTTTGCTCCTCATGTAACTGTAACATATGGCCATGCCTCACTGTTTATCTTCATATCAGATAAACGTAATAGTTTCTTTCGAGTAGCATTACCTGTTCTGGATAAGGATTGTCATAAATACCAAAGAGTCAGTGTCACCTGTGTGGGAAGAAGTGAACAGGTCTGTGGATGTTGCCACACGAAGTTTCTACAAACTCTGTGCCTTTTAAAACCGATAAATTTCTTATCTTCACAGTTTAGTGGACCAGAAATCCAACTTTTGCTCCATTGGACTAAAACTCAAGGTGTCCGTAGGAGGTTCTAAGGGAAATGTGCTCCGTGGTCTTTACCAGCTTCTAGAAGCCCTTGCAATTCCTCAGCTCAGAGCCCCTTACTCCAGAGCAAGGCAGTTCATCTTAGCCAGGACCCTGGACTGCAGGACACATCCTATCCCAGAGAATAAAGTTGACCATTGGAATGCAATTAACAAAGCACTCAGCTGTTGCTTGGGTTGCATATTTCCTTTTTAATTACTGCTCTCAGTAACTAAGTAACTTCAGAACATTCCACTGACAGTCTACCTAACTATGTGAATACTGGGGAAGATGTCTCTCTCACATTTTCCTCACTAAAAACTTCTAAACAAACAAACACAACAAATTCAGGAAAAGCAGCACTCTGCAGTAACCCAGGATGATGTTAGAATCTAGAGTGGGAAGACAGAGAAGTCATAGATGTCTTAGTGGACGTATGTTTTCATGGAGATTTGATACCTTACAGCAGAGTCTGGTAGGACTTTCTTTTTCTCTCTTTGCTGTTTCTACAATAAGCTCTGAAGACATTTAGGGAGACTAGAGAAGCCTGTAAACCACCTTGAGCCCCACAGACCCCTCCACACCTCAGTTGAACTGTCGGTCTCTTGGAGAAAAAGAAAAGAAAACGACCCCACTTGTAGTTGGAATCAGCAGTGGAAGATGGAGTGATTCCCTTTGTCCTTCGAGGTACAAGGTAGACACTGCTAAGACAGAGGCCGCGGCTTCTGTATTTTCTTACTGTGTCTCTAACTTGTCACTCGCATGTGTTCCCTGATCCAGTGACAGTTTATTGTAAGCCCACTTCTTGTCCAGTTCCACATTAGACACTGGCCGTACATAGCAAGCCACCTTGTCACACAGTTTACCTATAAATGATAGCGCCAAGGGCTGTAGAGAGCATTTTTAGGGGACTCATAGCCTAGTGCAGGTGAGGACAGCCATGAGGAAAAGGCATGTTGAGATTAGGGATGACAGGGAGGAACAGTAAGGTGCTGGGGATGACGGTGCAGAGGGAGCACTGTGCAGCAGAGAGGCATTCACACTAGCTCTTAGAAGTAAGGAAGGAGAGGTTGGGGATTTAACTCAGTGGTAGAGCGCTTGCCCAGCAAGCGCAAGGCCCTGGGTTTGGTCCTCAGCTCTGGTGGGGGGGGGTGGGGGGGATAAGGAAGGAGAAGCTGGTTGTTTTTGCCCGAGGAAATGGTCATCATAAGTGCTGTGTATGTTAAGACAGGAGTGCATTCTAAATACGGCCTCAGAAGCCTGGAATCAAAGTTGGGAGAGTTACCTAAGGGACACTTTCACCACCCCCATTCGGAGGACTCAGAATTGCTCAAATTCTTGTCAGTCTTGGCCATGCTTGATCATAGGGAGACGACTCAAGACAGCCCTGTTGTTAGTTCTTGGAGGGCTGAGTGGGTTGGTAGGCTTCGAAGACCCAGGAAGCCCACGTGGCTCTCCTGCCTCTCACCTCCAATGTTTATTGTTTGCTGGGCAGGCGCTCTACCACTGAACTGTATCTCAAGGCCTCACTTTTGGTATTTTCTGATTTTTCTTTGCAAATATGATTCTTGTCCACTTTCTAAAAGGGTGTAGATGGCCAAACAAAACCCTAGATATCTGCTCACCTCAGGCACCCTCGGGAGTATCACACCCTGTGCTCTGAGGGTGAAGCTTCTCTGTACACAGAGAAGACAGACACTCACCACCTTGAGGTGCCCTGTATTGTTTCAATTTTTTTTTTTCTGAGAAGTTTTCCATGGAAGATCACAGGAACATCGGGATTCTCCCAGTTTGGGGGCATTGGCCTCTATGCTGTGCTTAGAGGCATGAGCACAAGTTGGTTTCATCACAAACATTGGGCTGTTCCCCACACTGCCGTGATTCACCTTCTCTGGTGTAGATCTGTCAGCGTTTTCCTGTTTGGTGACAAGTGACTTGAAAGGAGGTCCGCTCTTCCACAGAGAGCCAGCTGCCCCACAACATGGGCGCTGACATTTCCGTAAAGTGCAGACGTGCTCATTTTTGTCTCTAGACTCAGTGCTTCGTTTGCTCTGCTCACCCAAGCCAGTTCTCTGTCAGCTATCTGGAAGGCAAGATGAGGCCTGGGGTCAGCCTGCTGAGGGTCACACATAGCCTGTTTTGAAGCACTCAGCACACTGTCTCAGCGCTGACACATCACTGCCAGCTGAGCTGTGGGGATTACCAGGTCACCTTCACCCAGGGGGAAGCAAGAGTGGGAAAATGGAAGTTTCTGTCTTAGACAGCGTAGAGGTTCTTAGGTTAGAAAGCCCTCTCTGAGAACCGTGAAAATACCCCAGCACTCCATGCTTCAGCCGGCCAATGAAGACGTTTACTACCAGCCTTAAAAATTTGCATAACGCTGTTTATGATGTTACAGTAGTGTATAAAAGCAGCTGGCTCAGAAGGGCTGTGAAAGCAATCTGTGAGACTTGGACTGGCTACAGGAATGCTGCACAGTTGCATGTAGCAGAAATGTGTCTCCGGGCTGCCTTTCGATCAGAGTGTCAGAAAACAAGTGCATGTCCTTTTAGAAAAGGGCCAGTGCCCTAACACCAGTGTCCCTTTGTGTCCTTCCCTCGAATGCTGGAGAAAACTGTTTGCCCAGGCAAATGCAGTCCTAACCACCACCACGTACAATTTCAGTGGCTCCTTCCTGAGTCTGCTGAAGGAATGATCTGGAGACTAAACACATTCCGAAATAAACATATGCTGTTGGTTGTCTAAAAATGAGTAGAAATGTAGTAAACATAAAAAAGTGATGTTACCTTCTCCACCCTGCCAGGGGGATGTGCTCCTTGTTTAATGTATGTTACTTGAAAGTAATTGTAGTAGGGTTCGTATTTTGATGTAGACGAGTCTCAGCACTAGGGACTCAAGGTTTTGCCTTTGGATAGTACAATGACCAGCTTAGAAGAAGAACATTGCTTTAATTGAGGTAGGTTCAAGCAGAACCCAGAAAGGGGCCTGAATCCAATAGTCTTAGGAAAGATTAAAAAAAACAAACAGAATGCTGATGAGGGTTTTAATAATGAATAATACACTATACATTTTTAGAGGGGAAAGACCATAAGATGATCATGTCTGTAATTCATTCAGTTGTTTTATTAGCGCTCAGAATATGAGAAGGAAGAGGAAAAATGCACTAGAGTTGAAAACTCAGTTCAGTAACAGTGGCAAGGCATTTTAGAATTTTTCCAGAGAATTATCCTTTGAAGTTGCAAGGAGACTCTGTCTGCAGTGTAGAGATGAAGTAGGCGGAGCCTAGAGTGAAGAGTCCCGGATGTAGGCACCATATTACTGGGACGTTGCACTGGTCCAGATGAGATGATGTCATTGGTTTGAACTGGAGCATTGGTCAGAGACCACAAAGAAACAAATTGAGGTAGATTTTGGGGTGACTTGGATAGGACTTGGGATCTAGCTGTACTGGAGAGATGAGGACTGCTCGTGTGAATAATCAGAGGAACCTTTTTGTTAGAAAATACAGGGAGGAGACACGAGTGAGGGAGAGTTCATGAGTTCACTCTGGGTAAGTTTGACATGTCTGCTAGACAAAGGCATTGTCTAATTGGGACTGTTACATGCATTTGAACGTTGAGGGAAGTCTGGTTTTGAGAGGCATACCAGGTATGCATGAGAATTCTCAGACAAATGCACAGCCTGGGAACAGGGACGAGGATGGGGCCTGAAGGAATGCCAACGCTTAAGGGGAGAGTGGTCTACACACTCAAAAACAAAGACTCAAAGGGGGATATTGAGAGGGGCAGGAGGAGACCCCAGGGTAGAGAGAAGATGCAAAGCCCAAGGGAGGGGAGCAATGTGTGAGCAGGAGACCAATGTCAGCTATTGCAGACAAATGAGAAGTAGGGTCTTCAGAAGTAGCCATTGGCCTGGAAGCTGTAGTCCACAGGATCATAGAATATGCTGGTGGAGCCACTTGAGGAAGGGGGGGTGTATAGCGAGGATAGAAGAGGTGTATGGAGAGCATTCTTATAAGAAGGCAGATGTGTCCAGAAAGACAGAGAAACAGGCCGCATCCATTCCCAAGAAAGACGATGGCGAGTTTTGTTGGTGTTTAAGATGTGAGACATCCACACCTGTTTACGTGCTCAGAGAAGGGAGGGGTGCAGAGGGAGAGACTCAAGAATGTGGGGTGAGAACAGGATAACTAGGGTAGACAGTCCTAGATCAGTGAATCCCAGAGTCTGCTCTGGGGGCAGCTGTCTCTGTAGCCCTGGGAATCTGTTAGAAAGTAAATGATCTGTCTCTACTTCAGACATACCCAGAGGAGTCCCTGGAATCTGGGCTCAGCAGCCCCTGTTATAACTCAAGATGGAGAGCTGCTGATTCAGAGGCGCTCAGGGTTAGGGACCCAGGTATACACTGGGGCCAGCAAGGCCCTTCTCTGCAGGAGCCATTTCAGACAGGTCCGTGGTAGACAGCTGGAGGTTGAAGTTCACTCTCTACACTTCGTCCTTAGGATAGAAAGGAGCCCTGTCTACTGCAGGCCTTGGGATAAGAGCTTCATTGAATCTGTTCAAACCCCATAGCCATTCTAGGCTTAGCAATACCACTGTCTAGGCTCCTGGCTGAACTAAAATGGTCAGTTTCAGGTTGAAACATTCATCTGTTTTCCCCTACTTTCTATTCTTGTCCTGGTCCTTTCTCACCAGGAGCAAACTGTACTTGTTGACGCTTGATTCATTTGAGCCAAGATGATCCCATCGTACCACATGTCTGGACAGTCAGTCCTTAGGAGTTTGGGGTTTTTTGTTTGTTTGTTTTGTGTTTGTTTGTTTTTGTGTGGTGGTATTGTGTTCCCCAAAATATTGTGTATCCTAATAAACTTATCTGGGGTCAGAGAACAGAAAAGCCACAATATTAAACATAGAGGTTAGGCAGTGGTAGCACACGCCTTTAATCCTAGCATTCCAGAGACAGAAATCCCTCTGGATCTCTGTGAGTTCAAGGCCGCATAGGAAACAGCCAGGCATGGTGACTCATGCCTTTAATCCCAGAAAGCAGCCTTTAATCCCAGGGACTGGTGGTAGAAAGCAGAAAGGTTTATAAGGCGTGAGGACCAGAAACTAGAAGCATTTGGCTCTTTAAGCATTTGGCTGGTTAAGCTTTCAGGCTTTGGAGCAACACAGTTCAGCTGAGAGCCATTCGAATATGAGGACACAGATGCTTCCAGTCTGAGGAAACAAGACCAGCCGAGAAGTTGGCCAGGTGAGGAAGCTGTGGCTTGTTCTGTCTCTCTGATCTATCAGCATTGACCCCAATAACTGGCCTTGGGTTTGATTTTATTAATAAGAACTTTTAAGATTCATGCTTCATTTTTTTTTTTTGTCTTATTTTTTCCAAGGCAGGTTTTCTCTGCCCTGGCTGTCCTGGAACTCACTCTGTAGACCAGGCTGGCTTTGAACTCACAAGAGATCCACCTGCCTCTGCTTCCAGAGTGCTGGGGTTAATGGTGTGTGCCACTACCACCCAGCTGGTTTTTTTTTTTTTCTCTATCACTTGTGACTTCTTTGCCATCCTTACTGGCTACCTTCAGAACGTGGCTGAGATGGCATCGTTCAGAGCCCTAATAAGCAAGAGCACCTGCCAAAGCATCCGTCCAGCCACACAGGAGTCTCAGATGTGAGATATCATTAACGATCCTACACAGAAGGCGTCAGGAGAAAGGAAGGAAAACACTATGTAGTTTCTAACACAAAAGTCAAACAATTAAAAAAAAATCTGCTGTGGGCATCTGGCCGCAGGTCTCGGTGCTGGACTTCTGATCCCCTCTGATGTGTTTCTTAGCTGGCCATGAGAAGGTGGTCCACTGTGTACAGCACTCTGCCCAGGCTGGCCCTTATGGAAAACGGTCAGTTTGATGTAATTAGTCGTTCATTTTCTTTTTCTGTCTTGATTCTCATTGACAAAATGCATTCGAATCATGTATTGGAAACAGGCACACACAGCCCCCCAGAGTGAGGGACTAGAAAAATGGTCGTGTTCTGAAAGCCAAAGTGAAAGAAGATGAGATAAGGGAGAGAAGCCATCTTGTCTTCTGAGGAACCTTTTGTGTCAAGCCCTTCTCTTCTCTGGAGGCTCAGGGCAAAGGTCACGAATATTGCAAGTCACTTGCCTTCTTGCAGGGCTGCAGTTATTAATAATCATGCCGGGAGTGATCAGCTGGGTTTCCCAGGGTCCAGCTAGTAAAGGCAGCCTGCTTCTGAACAGACTCCCACTCCTCAGAGTGCTGAATTAGTGCTCATCCTATGTAATGTGCACACTGTCCTTACTGAGAACAGTTAGTGAGCCGTGTGCATTTCCCCATAGGACCTGGAATTTGTTAAGGACATGGATTGCATATGAATTAGGTAGGCTTGCAAGCGGATTAATTTTAGAAAGCACCAAACCAAAATTCCTTGCTAATATTTTGATATTAGTTTCTTTGATACAGCATTTAACTTACAAATCATCCTTGATTGTTACATGTGATAGTTCTCAGACATTTTGGCTGTCTCCTATTTGATCAGAAATGAAGACAATCTGCTACTTTTATAATTCTAAGTAGACTGTTACAACTGCAAAATTAAAACTTACACTACCGTTAAAGCTGCAATTCCTTATTATCTAAAAATCTGTAAGAGAGACCATGCCAGGATTTTGTAAATTAAAAACAAACAAACAGCACCGTAAAACCTCCTGAAGAAGACATCACAGTGGACTGTTCGTGGAACCAGGCTGGAGGACTGGAGGGCTGGAGGAGGGCTGGAGGGCTGGAGGGCTGGAGGGCTGGAGGACTGGAGGGCTGGAGGAGGGCTGGAGGAGGGCTGGAGGAGGGCTGGAGGCCTGGAGGCCTGGAGGCCTGGAGGCCTGGAGGAGGGCTGGAGGCCTGGAGGGCTGCAAGGCTGGAGAGTTCTCTGCTGACCAAGCCCGGCTGAGGACACCACATGGAAATAATAGTTCTTCGGGTGAAAGTAAAAAATAGGAGACAGACAAATAGTATCAAATTCTGTCTTTATGCAGAAAGTTCTGTGTGATCATTTTCCAAGTTAAAGAACCAGTCCTCCTTTGAGTCTAACCATAAACAACTTCATTGGTGCCAGAACTTGCACATGCTTTCCATACGGACGCCAGAGGCTCCTTCTCAGAGACTCCTCAGTTTCCCACTCTCCTTGGTTATAGCATTTTTCTTTCACATCTGGAAATCTTTAAAACAATTTGTTTTTCCCTCAGTGTCTTGAGCATTTGTGTTTATAAACGTTTGGCTTTTGACAGTTGTTCTGGGTTGAGCCGTGTGGGGGAACCGTTAATGTGAACTGCTTCCCAAGTGTTTACCTTCCTACAGCATCTCCAATGTAAATGGATATCAAGGAGCGATCTTGAATACCTCTTCTCCCTCAAGTCTGATCTGTCCTGACAGCTCCATGTTTCCAGATTCTTATAATGATCATAATTGGCTGTTTGTACAGCCTGGTTTCCACAAAGAGCTCCCAGGTAGTTAGTTAGCCAAGGGACACCCCCCCACACAGGGCCTGTGTTTGGGGCCGAGCTTCAGGACATGGGTCCAGCTCAGTGAGGCCCCTGCCTCCACCGTGTGCTGCCAGCTCTCCTGTCAGAATCTCAGTACTTCTTTGGCTCCATCTCCACACTTTACTTCAGGCTTTAGTGACCATCAGCTGAACAACAGGTGTAGCTTGAGTTTTCCTGCCTGGCCCACAGTCAGGACAAATCTCTCTCACCTGCCAGTCCCCCAGCCGTCAGACCCAACCAAGTAAACACAGAGACTTATATTGGTTACAAACTGTATGGCCGTGGCAGGCTTCTTGCTAACTGTTCTTACAGCTTAAATTAATCCATTTCCACAAATCTATACCTTGCTACATGGCTCGTGGCTTACCGGCATCTTCACATGCTGTTTCTCATCACGGCGGCTGGCAGTGTCTCTCTGACTCAGCCTTCCACTTCCCAGCTTTATTCTCCTCCTTGTCCTGCCTACATTTCCTGCCTAGCCAATGGCCAATCGGTGTTTTATTTATTGACTAATTAGCAACACATTTGCCATACAGAACATCCCACAGCAAACAGGTATTCTGTAGGCTGCAGTGGTCTGAGCCAGATAGACAGTGTTTTGTCTTCTTCAGCTTAATTTTTTGTGATTACAGTGGGAGGGTCCAAATGAGAAGGTCTGAGCAGCCCAGGAAGGGCCAGAGGATCAACATTTAGGCTTCCTGAACCTTGCAGTCTCTGTTACAGTCACTCTGCTCTGACCTTGTCACACGAGAATAGCTTCAGACAAGATGGAACCACATAGGAAGCAAAGGACAGTGAAACTCTGTTTACAGAAGCAGGGAGCTGCTGTACCCCAGGCTGTAGTTTTTTTCACCAGTGGTCCAGGTAATGCCAGTCTCGTGGGGGCATCATACATGTAGCCCAGCGTGGACTTGGGCTTGCTTTTCAGACTGTCAGGCATCCCTCCAGTTGGCACGGGGCAGCCAGGGAGAGAGAGGAAGTGCATTTCTGAGCATCCGATGCTGTCGCAGAATTATCGCCTGCCTCATTTGTTATCTTCTCAAATTGTTTTCTCCTCCTTGGGTTTATTAGGTTTCTTCACAATCTGAACAATGGAGTGGTACCCTCATTTGTTCTCTGTGTCACATGTCTGTGAGAAGCAGAAAGAAACAGGTGGACCCAGATTTTTGTTTGTTTTTTCAAGACAGGGTTTCTCTGTGTAGTTTTGGTGCCTGTCCTGGATCTCGCTCTGTAGATCAGGCTGGCCTGGAACTCACAGAGATCCACCTGGCTCTGCCTTCCGAGTTCTGGGATTAAAGGCATACTCCACCACCACCTGGCATGGACCCAGATCTTGATCTGGCCTGGGAGAATGGGACATGCTTCTTGACTCCCTCATTCACAGGAAGACTTCCATTTTCTCTGTGTGGTCCCTACCTGATGGGCACAGCCAGTGACACTGGCCTTACCCTCACAGCTCTCATGATCAATGGAGTCGGTAGCTGAAGTAGACTCCTGCCCTGGCTCCCCAGCTCTGTTTGACTCCCCAGCACATGCGTTCAGTGAAGACAGTAGCCATGACCATGGCCTGTGCCTATAGAAGGGTGCACTCCTTTATTACATAACTGCGTGCTTTATAAAACACACACCCATCGAGAGTGGACAGCCGCCTCACATTAGGCTACCTTGTCCCGACTCTTTGGTCCCTTTCTTAGGAAAGGGAGGTTTTGTAATAAGGTGAAAAGGATGTTGAGCATTGAGCATCCATCCTCCTCTTCTCTTCAGCATTGGTGGAGGGAGGAAGGGGTCCCGAGAGCAGACATGAGAAGAGGGAGAGGGGCAGGAAGCAAGGGGAGAGGGCAGCATGGGGCAGGGCTGGAAGAAACATGAAGGATGCTGGGAGGGAACTCTTTGTCTCTTATCACAAGAGATTACTGCTGGACCAACCAGGTTCCAAGTTGCTGGGCTTATGCTAACTCCCGAGGATTGAGGACAAGAAAATACTCTTGAAGTAGTTCTGCTCTCCCTGACCCCCTCTCACCCCTGCTCTCCCTGACTGACCCCCTCTCACCCCTGCTCTCCCTGACTGACCCCCTCTCTCCCTATCTCCCTCCTTTCATTTTATTTTACGAAACAATGCTGAAATCTGCCCACTTTTAACCCTGGAAACTTAGAGACTACATCTAGAAGCTAAACAGTTTATAAGTGACTATTTTTTGTAGGAACATGTTTAAATTTTGGTTGGTTGTGATTGTAGGCAGTTTCTACACATGGTTAGTTGCCTGCACACCTCATGTCAACTATTTTGAGTACCTTCTTTGGTGATGGGTCCCGCAGCAGACATGAAGATGGGTGAGCCGTGATTCTTGACTGAGAGGAGCTTCTAAATCAGAGGAGAGAAGATGATTGACATGTGACAAGAGTGGATGTGGGGGGGGACGTCACGAGCTGTCTCTGAACTCCCTGCCTTCCTCCATAGCTCCTCATTCTGTCAAATGTTCTGTGAGTTCCTGCAAGGAGCCAAATGCCCTGCTGTGTAGACTCTAAAGGGTGTGATAAAGGAGCAAGGACAGATCCAGACAAGGCTGCTCAGGGTTACACCTGGCTCTGCACCTCACTTGCCCTGTGACGTGAGGGAGGCGCTTCATCTAGGTCTTCTCACCACAGTTACAACAGGGATAATGTCGAGCACTACCGATCTCTTGAACACAGAGACCGAGAGAGCATGCACATGTGAGCGTTCATCAGCCAAGAGCATTGTGAGAGTAGTATGTTTACTGCCTTCCAGGAGCTTAGCTCCTGGGATGTCAGCATTTCAACAGGGAAACAGGGAAGTGTCTTAACAATGTGGTGAGTGAACGTAGACATAAGATAGGACGTGAGGGAGAGAAAGTCTTAGGCTTCGTGTCCAGGGCTGAGTTTTCTCCAGAAATGCTGTCTCAGTTGTGCCTTGAGGGCAGCTAGCATGGAGAAGAGGAGGAAGTATGAGTTGGTTGTTGGGTAGCAGACAGGCATGGTCAAACAGAGCCTATAGGAAGAAGTTTACATTTTATTGCAAAACATTAGGAATCCATCAAAGGGCAGTAAATGTGGGTGTGACGAGGACTAAGTTGTTTTTGCAGAAAAGTGATTCTGATAGTGTGTTGAGAAGAGGAGCCCAAATCCATTACAGTCTCACAGGAGACAGGTGGTGGCCTTTGCTAAAGGGTGTGGCCTGAGAGACAGAAATAATTAAATAGATTTAACTGAACCTGTATTTCCAGCTCTTCAGGGAGCTGAGGCAGGAGGATTACTTGAGCCTAGGAATTTAAGGTTAGTCTGGATAACCTAGTAAGACTCAGTCATAGACGAAGAAAAAACCCGAATATATTCAAAATACACTCTCGAAGACAATTGTTACAACTGTCATGACTGGATACATGGGTTAGAATAAAGGGGGTGGAGTGGCGTGGCTCCTGGAATTTTCGTTGGTTTCTTTCCTGAGAATTTGAGTTGGTTCACTGGGAATGGGTCAGGAAAGAAGAGCTTTGGGGTGGAACTTAATTGTTACATGAAAAATGTCACTAGAAAGACACATGTTCACTGAAAGACAGTCTTAAATAGCATCATAACTTGGACACTCGCCATGGGAGAGATGGCTTTGAGAGACCTGGAGGAGAGGAAGGCGCCTCAGCTAGCAGAGCATTCCAGAGCCACAGTGTCTGGGGGTGGGGCGTGGGGCTTGACTGGAACTGTGTAGACCTGAAAGCCAGGAATTAATGATGACAACGTGGTTAAGATGTCAGGGACTGCTCTACGGAGTGACTCGCAACTGAGAAGATATTCTGAAATGGAATTAATTTGACGTCCAGAACACTCCAGTGGGATTTAAACCTTATTTTTCTAGACATTGCCTTTTGGGATCATATGGTAAGAAATGGGTTTGTGGCCAGTTCTGTGAACCAGAAACAAAGGAGGGGTGGCTAATTTATGTATAGTTCCCTCTGTGGATCAAGGATGTCACTAAGAGATGTGTTTCTCAGCCATGGCTAATTGGAACAGTTATCATTGCATTGGGGTCATCCCATGTCATGGGACAGTGTCTGGATAAGTGAGCAGCTGACTGGTGGACAGTAAGTCTTTTCACTGGAAAGGTGTGTGTGTGTGTGTGTGTGTGTGTGTGTGTGTGTATGTGTGTGTGTGTGTGTCTGTCTGTCTGTCTGTCTGTCTGTCTCCCCTCACAAAGTGGATAACGATTGCTCCCATCCCTTTTCCCCACCCACACATACACAATAAAGTACTTATTTTAGCCCAGTTGATTTCCCAGCTATAAAATAGAGGGAAATTTTCAGCTCTATGGCTGCTAGTCGACAAGACACCTGGTTCTCAGTTGATGTTTAGTGAGTAGCTGCACACTGACTATCCTGTGTACAGCACAGGCACCCCTGATTATATGCAACTTCCCAATTTCCTTCTGGAGCTGCAGCTGCAATCTTTCTTGAAATTACTTCGCAAGCATACCCAGCAAAGGCCACAAAACTGTGGCCACCTTACCCAGTGTTGCTCCTGGGTAGGATGTGTGCTGTAAGCCGTTCCTGCCATAGCTGGTGCTGTTGTTCTCCAGAGCCATCCTTCCTTCGTTAATTTTCCATTCAAAGTCCAGTGCGCTGTGGCCACATGGCTGTTTAGTCTGCGTGGGACATCGGGTGCTGTGCACAGTAGATGTGGCAGTAGTCTGACTGTACACAGGAGCTCCTTGTAGGAAGAGAAGAACGTGGATGCTGGCGGGCAGCTTACAGTCTCCACTAAATCCTGCAATGGAGATGGAGATGTGGTTTCGCACATTTTGCAGGTGTTCATTTGCAGATTCAGTAGTTCATGGTGCCATGGAGCACTGTGCTGCTCTCATGAGAGCCTCGTGGGGCTTCCAGTGGGGCTTCATGTACATCGTCTTGCTTGTGGCTTCAGAAACAGCAGGTCTTTACCTTAGCCCACTGAGGACCTTCCCTTCTGAATGTGGGAATGAGCAGAGTAAATCCTAATGGGGCAAATTTGATTTCCTTCCTGCTGCTCTCAGTAGCTAGTGCTGAGGACAAGAGAAGTCAGTCTGGCTTTGGGAGTCGTGAAAACATACCACACACGGCATAGGGTCAGATGCATGCACACTTGGTACAATTATAAACAGAGGTCAGTGAGAGTCAAGGCATTGCAAGGTGAGCTGTCACCCAGGGGTTGGAGGTTGCAAGTAATTGTCAGTGGCCACTCCTGGACAGAGCATGGTGTTCAGCTCTGCTTCAGGGGGCTGGGAATCCAAATCTCTTTGAGTTAATCACCAGGTATGTGACTTTGGATAAGATTCTGTCTTCCTGAGAGTTCTGTTTGCAAAATGGTGCTTATTAAGCCTACTTCCCAAGGCTGTTTCAAGCAGTCTCAATCAGGCAAGCAACAGGCCTACCACAGAACAACATTTAGTTAGATGAAACCTGTCATTAAAAGACAAAAACAACCTCAGCAAACGTGCTTTGAGTACCTGTTATGTGCTGGGCCTCAGCGTAGGCACCAGGACTCGGAGCTGGAAAAAACCACGTGCCTGCCTCGGGGACAGTTCTGAATAACAGCCTATGCTCAGGTGTTCTCAGGATAATGTAGTCTCATTAGACCATAGTGTGTTTCCCCTGACTAGCTTGTGTAAACTGGAATTGTACAGAGACAGTTCGGGTGCCACAAGGTATTCAAATGAAACACTGACATTTTTATTTGTTGTTTTAATAGTCCTTATGATAAATGTCAACCAAATAATACTTTTTAGAGACACTTGGTTTTTTACACACGCTCTGAGAGGTAATACAACCTCCCATTAATGCTAATAGCATTCTGACAGGGTGAAGACAATGGTGTGACAGAGTAGCCGCCCTGCTCTCCTAATGTACTCTGAGTTTCAAAACAGCACAAAGGAATGCTCTGGGTATTTACTCAGGGATTTGTGTGCACATTTAATAGATACCATTTATCTTTAGCTAGGGAAAGCAGAC
This sequence comes from Peromyscus californicus insignis, assembly GCF_007827085.1. Classification (NCBI taxonomy): domain Eukaryota; kingdom Metazoa; phylum Chordata; class Mammalia; order Rodentia; family Cricetidae; genus Peromyscus; species Peromyscus californicus. Next base: position 63,669,041 of record NW_026294436.1, on the reverse strand, counting down.
TGCTGGTGTCTTCTCCCCTCCTAGGTTAGTTGGGATTTCCTTTGCCCTCGTAAGAGCCGTATGCGGTTAAGGAAGTGAACAGAGTCCGGTCCTGAGCTTGTACCGAGTGATTTCCAAAGGGATGCGGCTTCGGTACAGAAACAGTACTGAACATGGAGTCAGGCAAAGGCCCAGGCCCTGAGCCACAGCTGACTCCACCAGGCAAGGTCCAGGAGAGGAGCCTGGAAAGCGTGTGCCCCAGGCCTGGGAGAACACCACCATCCTTAGAGTTAGTGGAAGCCGTATATATAACTCTCCTTTACGATGGTCCTATTCATGCTGTGGCTGGCTTTTGCCATGTTTTCTCCACTGAACATTAGTTATTGCAGGTAATTCACACAAAAACCCCGTGTCAGTTTTCATCAACACAGGCTCTTTGTTTCTTAGATTAAGAAATCTTGCGTTTGTTTGTATTTGCCCCGCTCTGGCTTTAAGGGAACCCACAAGTTCTTCCATGGCAATTAGCATAAGCAGCATCGCCAGCTCACCATATTCACTTTAAAATGGATCACAATTGCAGGTTTTAGGCCTCGGACTCTTTCCCGGGACAGGGCAGCAGACGCTAGCGTCTGGAAGTCTCACTGTCTTATGGAGCAGAATATATTTGGTACGGGCTAGGGACCGGGGGGGGGGGGGGGGGGGGGGGGGGGGGGTTGGTGGAGCCGGCTTGGACTAATACTTAGAACTAGATTCCTGTTGGTGAGTATCCGGAGAAAAAGAACCAGACCCCAGATTTACAACTGGAGAAAGCTGTGGACAGCCTGGAATTACTAAACAGAATACATGAAGTATATGTTTTGTCTCCACTTGGGATGTAGGTATTAGATTTACTCCATAGAGGAGAGAACCCGGCTTCAGCATGGTTGGGTAGTTTATCCAAGGTTATAAAACTCAAAGGGTCAGAGGTACAGCTCACCCATGTGTGTGAGGCTTCCGAGTCTGACCGGTTACTTTAGCATTTATTTCAGCTTACACTTCCTTCCTGCTTTGGATGATGTCCTTTCTAGTGTAGTGTCAATTCTTCATATTAAAAAAAAATAAAATGTTCTAATCATTCCTTCTATTAAAAGGGAGGAGTTTGGGCTTGAAGGATGCTGTCATGTCGGTAGTCTGGCTAAGGCGCTTTAGGTAGAAGATTCAGCATAGACAGACACAGAGCGGGAGGTGGCCGCTCCCAGAGGCAGGTCAAAGTGTTCAGAGCTGTGGTCGAAAGCTGCCCGGCAACAGTGTGTAGACAGGACCGAAATGAACGGGAGGAGGGTAGCACTGTTCGTAGACGCTCCGAGGGGTGGAGAACTGTAGGTTTTCATCCGCGTGATTCAAGCGCCGGGAACACAGTGGTCGGTCGGTGTGTTGAAGGTAGACTGTATGGCGGAGGATGCAGGGTCTGGGGAAGGTAAGGACACCTCTGTCACTGGAAGTGGTGAGTAGCAGTGAAGACAGCAGTCGTTCTCCTGCCTGTTCCCCTGAAGAAGCCTGACTTTGGTGGCTGTTTGGGTAAATTAGCTACAAAGGGGGCTATTTCTGGAAATGACGTCTTCACTTTGGACTTAATGTTCTGCTCTCACACTGAAGCTCTTGTTTTTATGTCCTCTACTTCAGTTCAGAAGAAATTCTTGGGTCATGCCTGTCCTGCCCGTGATCTAAGAGCTGTTGGAGGTACCCACTACACAGCAAGCAGCCTGTTGGCTGAATGACCCAGCACATACCAGGGCACATAACAACTCCACATGTTCACAGGCCAGCTTTCCTTCCTTCTCAGACTCACTTCACACTACACAGGATTTTTAGGGACAGCCCCACACTCCCTTGCATGCCAGTGTGCTTATGACTGATGGGTGTCTTGTCAACCTTCAGACACCGGTGTGTTTTGTTTTGTTTTCCTTTATCTAGTTTTTTTTTTTTTCATTTACCTCCACAGTTTTGAATTTTAGGTATGCACTGTCTGTGTGTAGTTGTTCTTGAGCCTGCTTGATGTCTCTCAGCTTGGTGAATCTGTGTTTGTGTCTTAATTCAGTTCCGGGGAAGTTCTCGTCACTACTGTATCACGTGTTCTTCCCTTTGCTCTCGTGGTCTCCCCACTGCTCATGTCTTCTGTGATGTCGTACAGCTGTCAGATACTGTCCCTTCCAGTCTTTCTTCTCTGATGTTCCACTTTGGAAGATCCTGGTATCATGGGCAAGCTCGGAGATTCTCTCCCTGGCTCCCTCCAGTCAACCCTGCTCATAAACAATATTTTTCACCTGTTACAATGTTTTGGATCTCTAGCATTTGCTTGGTTCCATCTTAAAATGTCCCTTTCTGATTTCATTCCATCTGTTCTTCAGCATAGTAATTGGTTTTCCAAAAATTCCTAGTCTGGGGCCTGTGAGGTGGCTAAGAGAATAAAGTGGCTTGCTGCTAAGCCTGAGGCCGTGAGTTCAATACCTGCAACCCACACGGTAGAAAAAGGGAATCAACTCCCTCAGGTTGTTCTATGACCTCCATGTTTGCTTACACACACACACACACACACACACACACATTAAAAAAGAAATCCTAGTCTAATAGTTAAACACTCCTGCCATATCTGACTCTGGTTTTGATGCTTCAAACTATGCTTTCTCCTTTGAGCATGCGTTGCAGTTTTTGTTGGTTTTTGTTGTTGCAGAGTGAGCATCATAGTGTGCTGGGCAGAAGGAACATCACGTCCCCTGTGAAGCCTCTGGTGCCGTGTTGGTCACATTACAGTGAGGGGAAGTTCGTTCAGTGCTGTGATTCCATGTTGGTTTTTTCAGTGAGCCTCTCCCACCCCACCCCCAGCCCCTCACCCCAAGCCACAAACTTCATCGTGGATCTCAGAGTTTGCTTTAGGAGAGAAGATGCCTGAGTGTTCCTCGTCCTCCAGAACAGCGTTATGGCACTGGTGAAACCGTGGCAGATTAAGCTGTGTGTCGAGGCAGGCATTGTTAAGAACACAGTGCTCTGGTGTTTTCCAAATCATTTGTTTTTCCCCTGTAAACTCAGAGATCTTTCTCTGTTGTCTCTGTGAGAACCTGGTAGAATTTTTGGAAAGGAAACTCATGAAGTGTGTCCCTCTGCTTCTGTGACCCGGCCCCCAAGCTTCCGACTCAGACACTTGACTGCACTTGGTACTCCAGCAATCTCTCATTTATGCTGATTTTTCTACCGTGGTACTGTCCTGTGGCGATTGCTGCTCTGGAAACTTGGGATTCTGTGTACCCAGCCCTCCATCACTTCTGTCTGAGAGTGAGTTTGTCTTTAACAGATCTAAGAGTTCCTAGATTTTCATTTTGTTCTGTTCTATGTGCTTTTAAGATGAAGTAACTTCTAAGTTCCTCAGACACTCAGGCTAGAAATCAGACGTTTCACCCTGGTTTTTGAAATACAGCTTTGACTATTTTTATTGTCCCTAACACCATGTTAGCATCAGGGACCATGTGACAATCTAGTAGTTTTTACTCTTGTTTCAGCTGCTAAAGCTTCTTTACTCTCATGGTTCATATGAAATCAATTTGTGGCAAGATCAACAATTGTTGCTTTCTTTCTTTTTTTTTTTGGTCATCTATTTGCGATATCATATCATGCCCAGGAGAGGCATTATCAGGCCCTTGTGGTTGTTTTCCTCTATTTTCAGAAGTTCAGGGAGACCCAGAGATGATTGGTTTTGCAGCTACTGAGGTCCAACCTTGGCTCCCATTTTTGCGGCTGTTTTCTTTTGCCGTTCCATGTGACCAACATGCAGGTTCTGTTTCCCCCTCCCCGGCTCATCTGGCTGCTGTGTTGATAGGAGCTTGGCCAGGCTGTTTGTGACTGAAACCAAAGCCGTATGGGCTTGTCCAGTGGTGGGGAAATGTGTAGGTTTAAAGTCATCATGTGGACAGCATCGGGCAGACCCCAGGCTTGAAGCACTCAGCAGCTACCCAGACCTCGCCCCCATTTCCTACTCCTGGATTCAACACTAGCACAACCATACTTTGGATCACATCGAAATACCCTAATTCTTTCAAACACAGTGACCCTGCTTGCAAGGCAAGTGTTAACATATACAAGGAGCCTGAAGGAGTGAGAACTTAAGCCACTCGCTTAACATGCAAGGGTCCTGGGCAAAACAAAGAGACTCTGTGAGGACAGGATAGGATGGTTTGGGAGGGTGGGACCTATTGGATGGGAGGTGTGGCCTGCTGGGTGGGGGTGTGGCCTAGTAGGCAAGAGGTGTGGCCTGATGACCTGTTCTTACTTAGTTCACTGAGTGACTGTCCCTGAAAGTAGTTCTTTGAGGATTCTATTGAAGGTTTTTTTTTTAATTTTGTTAATTCATTTTTATTTAATGGTTCATACATTATATTTTGATCGTATTCTTTCTCCTTTGCCTTCCCTAAGTCCTCCCTACCTCCCAATCCACCCAGCTTCATTTTCTTTCTCTGTCTTTCAAAACAACAACAAAACTAAAAACCAAGAAAATAAAACCAAAAGACAAAAATCACCAAACTAAACCTTGAAAGGGTTGTTACAGAAGCCTGAATTTGACCCCACCTACCTCTCACTGCTTCCCAGTTTGTCATTTGATCCTCCTTCTGTGTGTGCATACGCACACACGTGTGCACACACACGCACACACATGCCACCTCCCATGGAACCCCATCCAGAGCTAGAGTCTGCCTGCTCCATGCCATTTGAACTCTCAGACTTCAAAATTCAACTAAACAAGTCTCTTCTTCGTAATTAGCTTGTGCTGGGTAATTCGTAACCAAAAGCATACACTACTTTGCAGTGTTACCATTATGGAACTGGCGTCACCATATAGTAAACATATGGTGCATTCACTTGTTCACTAGTATTTTTATTTACTTATATATGTTTATGAAGCAACTGCATATATTCTAGGCCTTGCTTTGAGCGCATGGTTATGGCAGAGAACAAAACAGATCTCAGCTTTCAGGGAGCCTGTGCTCTCACAATGCATATTGATACAGTAACACATGCTTGGGAACTTCTGTGCATACTGCTTTTCTCTGGCTCTGAAAAGCAGCATGAAAAAGCGCTTCGCTAAACCACGGAACTTAATATTATTCAGAGTACAAGAAGAAGAGGTAATATGGGAGAGTTTACATTTTCCATGACTAAACCCAAGGAATCGAGAGAAGACAGTTCCGATGCTCTGGATCCAGTTTGGCGAGCTCATTAAGGGTCTGTCTGCTGTTTCTTCCTTAGCCATCTTGAACCCCCATAGCTGTGTGTCTCTCCTTGCTGCCTCTGAACACACTCACATTTGGGGGTGAAAGGGTGAGAAGGAAATTGGGATCTGATGTGCTGACAAGATAGAGTGCGTGCTCCAAACATGCATTCTCCTAAAATTGAAGTTATGACCTGGATACCTTCTCTGAGCAGGCTGACGTGAGGAAAGCAGGGGAGTCGAGAAAGCCGTGTCTTGAAAATGATGTTTCCAGGAGTCAGGTTTAACTCTGTCAGATCAGCCCTGCTGAGAGGGAGCGAGGGAAATACCTGTGCTGTATAGTATGTGAGAATGAAGGAAGGTGGGGATCTCTGTTTACTGGTACATTGTGTGTGGGGGGGGGGTGGGGGAGAGACAGAGAGACAGAGACAGAGACAGAGAGAGACAGAGAGAGAGCATTATTTCTGGGGCTCAAACCTTGAGCTCCACCCACAAAGCTCTGTGATTCCCCTTCCTTTCACAAACCCTTAAACCATGTCTAATTCCATCTCCCTCTGAAATTCTCAGAGACACTTTGGTAGAGTTTCATCAACTTGAGTTGATCTTGGAGGTAATGAGACATAAGCTGTTGCCATTTTAAGAGTGTACGACACAGCAGACCTGCATGCACTTAGAGTGTGTCCCAAGACAGGGGCAGATTTGCAAATGGAAGGAGCCTTTGTCAGCCTCCCTTTCTTTCTCCCTGAAAAAATGCAAACGCAGTGGGGAAATGGAGTAGTTCCTCTGACTCTGTGAACTCAGTCAGTTCCACATTGGCATCATTTTCAGGCAGAAAAGATTTTTGTCACTTTAGCTAAGTTTCTGCTTTCATAACCGAGCAAAGAAGGGCAGGGCCATGTGAATCAGTCATTAACTAATACATTTGCTTCCTATGTGTTGAACTTGACAACAAGGAGAATTTAAATGTTCTCTCAGTAAAACAGCAAATGATGCCATTATCATGGACCTTCAGTGGGAAACAGAATCAGGTATGCCAGGCTAATGGATGAATGCGAAGTGGGTGCTCCTCGTCAGTTGGCTAAATTTTGAGGGTCTATACCAGTTTCCTATTATTCTCAGATTTTGCTAGTATTACTTAGTTTTTACTAATTTTTTAAAAAAAGATCTTTTATACTGTGTGTGTGTGTGTGTGTGTGTGTGTGTGTGTGTGTTGCTCATTTTTCTTAGTGTATTTTATACATCTTTGTTTAGAGAAAGGGGCCATTAGATAGAAAAGGCAGTGTTGGTGAAGGCTTTGGACATCCATGTGCCCTGTGAGAATACAGTGCCCATGCATAGCAAACAAGTCCTTCCATAGACTTGGTTTGGGGGTTTTAGAGATCATCCAGTTGGTCGACTCTCCAAAGCTCTGCTTCACCCTTCAGTTTAGAAACAGAGATAGCAGTGTGAGGTGAGATATCTCCCCACAGTCACTCAGCAGCTTCAGAACCAGAACCCACTTTTCTGCTGGGGCCTCCGTGTAACTGTTATCATTACTTTCTCAGTGCTGACTTACTTAACCTCAGAACACACTTGTCTTAGTTAGGGTTTCTGTTGCTGTGAAGAGACACCATGACCACAGCAACTCTTATAAAGGAAAACACTTAATTGGGGCTGGCTTACAGTTCAGAGGTTTAGTCCATTGTCATCATGGGAGGAAACATGGTGGCACGCAGGCAGACAAGGTGCTGGAGAGGTAACTAAGAGTTCTGCATCCTGATCATCAGGCAGCAGGATGAGCAAGAGAGACATTGGGCCTGGCTTGAGCATCTGAAACCTCAAAGCCCACCCCTAGTGACACTCCTACTCCAATAAGAGCATACCTCCTAATAGTGCCACTCCCTATGAGTCTATTGGGGCCACTTCCATTCAAACTACCCCAACACTGAGGCTTATAATGCTGGGAAGATTCGTGGATTCTATGGCAGCACTCCCCCACTCAGGATGTGGTGTTCCTCCTGATGGATTGTTACCTAGCCTCTGTTTAGACACCAACTCGTGAGGTAGCTCACTCTAGTTCCCAAAGATTTTTGGATGGTGATCCCAGACCCACTACCTGCGATTTCTGTTCCTTTCTCAGCTTTTTGGAGCCACTGAATACCCATGAGGTATCAGCCACTGCACTATATGCAAGGGAAACAAAACAAATCAAATGTGGCTTCTGGGAGTAGATGTAGTAGGTGAAACAGACAAGCCAGCCATTGAGGCCTAGAGAGCCAAGTGCTCCACAGGGCCTAAATCAGACTGGCAGGTGAGGAGCAGCCTCCTGACAAATGTGATCTCTGAGCTGACCTGAGGACTGTGAGATGAGGAGATGAAGGCAAAGGGTATCTCACAGAAATGAAAAAAAGCCAATGGGAAGGGAGAGCATCATCTATCAGAGGGCTCTTCAGAGAATGCTGGCTGTTTTATAGGACTAGAATAAGGGGAATTTATCGCAGGCCATGGGAGGTAAGGTAGCAGAAGCACATAGGTGCTGGGTTGTAAATGGCGTTAGTTGATTAGCAGTCTGAATCATGTTTGATGGTATTGTCAGAATGTTGGGAATATTATTTTAAGGTATGTTACTTTTGTTTATGTTGCATTTGTTTAACTCTGTGAAGCTGTGTTACTGTGCCTGTCTAAAACACCTGATGGTCTAATAGAGAGCTGAATGGCCAATGGCAAGGCAAGAGAAAGGATAGGCAGGGCTGTCAGGCAGAGAGAAGATATAGAAGGGGAAAGATCAAGGAAAGAGAGAGAAGGAGGACTCCAGGGGCCAGCCACCCAGCTATACAGAAAGCCACGGAGTAAGAGTAAGATTTACAGAAGTAAGAGAACAGGAAAAGACCAGAGGGAAAAGGTAGATGGGATGATTTAAAGTTAAGGAAAGCTGGCAAGCAACAAGCCAAGCTAAGGTCAAGCATTTATAATTAAGAATAAGCTTACTGTGTGATTTATTTGGGAGCTGAGTGGCAGGCCCCTAAAAGAGCCAAAAGAACCAAAAAGACCCAAAACAAACAACAACATTTTGGCACCCAACATGGAGCTCAAATTTCCCACATTGTGCCTGAGAAAGCATAAGAAAAAAAAAAGTGTATATGACTCCTTCAAGATTTTCTGCCTGCCAGCTCCATCCATCCTTTATCATGCTTCTTCATTGACCATTCAGCTCTTTATTAGACCATCAGGTGTTTTAGACAGGCACAGTAACACAACTTCATAGAGGTAAACAAATGCAACATAAACAAAAGTAACACAACTTAAAATAATATTCCCCAACATCAGAATATTAATTTGAAGGCTTCAGCCGTCTTAAGATGCCTTCACATTAAACTTGTCTTACTTTTGGAATGTATCAGAAAGATTTAGCTGCAATTTCTGATGCTTTTGTGAAGCTGCTTTGCACCTAAGAGTGCTTGTCTGTGAAAGGATGTTGCTAACTCTTCTGGACTTCTGTGATGATAAGGGAGTATGCACAGCAGCTGACCTAGTGCTTGGCTCTGGGTTGATTCCATAATACATTTGTTTCTCCACCATTCCATCCAAAATCCCTACCTTAGCTGTTGTGACCTCTAATGTTAGCTCTGACATTAGACTGAGGTGGTCTTGCAAGTGTCCTTCCATTTTTTAATGTGACTGTACAACTCTGCATTCTGCAATGAAATTAAGTCCAAGGTAAAACTTGTCTTGAGCATTTCCTAAGGCTTGAGAGGGGATGATGGAAGTTACGGCTTTTCTAGATGATGGAGGATGTCTAGCAGACAGTGGAGACAGTCAGATGATGAGATTGATAGGAAAGAAGGAAAGTAGACAGAAAAGTTGGGTGAGGGAGGGTATCGGACTTGATTGACATGTATGGAGGAGACAGTGATACAGTGACAGGTAGCTTTTGTTTGAAGAAGGGTTTGAGCCTCTTCAACTATAGAAGCAATATATCTGTGGCAGAGGACGTGCATTTGTCAAAGCAGATGTGAGAAATCCAGCAGTGAAAGATCCAGGGTGCAAAAGAACGCTGTTGGTAATGACACAGCTGCTCAAATTAGAAAGAGGGAGCCATACCCTGAGAGAAGGTGGGGCTGGAGAGTGAAGACAAGCCACTCTAATTCCCTCCAGGCCTGTTAACTGAAAGGGAAATGTGGGAGGTGGGGTGGTGAGTTCAGGGGACCGATGGGAAAAGGGAAAGGAGGAAATTAAGTTCTTACAATAGGAGGGAAGGAAAAGGGAATGCTAATATGTAGGCTTTATTTGTACTGTGTATCAAAGTAATGCCCACTCACCCCGCCCCCCCTTTTTTCTTGCTAAGTAGGCAATTCTAGTAATCATGGGGAAATGGTGTAGTTAGAGCGAGATGAAATTCTGTGAATAATGCTTAATTTCATAGAAAACTAGTCTCTAGTTGACAGTCTTGTGTTTACCTTTGGCTTTAAATCCATTCCATAGTTTCCTGTGCCAGTTCTTTGGGAAGGAGGAATTGGCAGGTGCCGCAGATGGACACATGTCATTGGGTTTGGTATAATTTGTCTCTCCCTGCATCTTTACCGAGTGTGTTAGCCTAAGGATTAGTTTCCAGTTCAGTAAACTTTAGAGAACTTTAGACTAATAACGTGCCAGGGTGGTGATTATTTTTCTGAGGTTTGGTTCTGCCAAGGAATTTGCATATAACCTGCCATAAGGAAACGTAGTGGTAGCTCCACTGCCTTGCAGTAGGTATGCAGTGGTTGACCCCAGGATGGCAAAGTGAAAGACAAGTCATTTCGGGCAACCGGCATTATCACAGGATGGACTCAAAAAGGCAGGACTATCCCTGTATCCTCCTCAGGGCACCCCAGCTGGCTAACAGCTGGTCACAACTGGCTCACACCCAATGAGGGGCACTGTGGAGGAAGACAAAGTCAGGTTAGGGTTAGAGAGAATGACAATCTCAGGGAAGAAGTCATGCTTGTGCCTCTTAGTGGTTGATAGACCTTAAAAGCAAGCAGACAGAATTAGCCCTGTGAAAATAATCCTCTGCCTGCTTAGATCTGAGTAGACACTAGTACTTCATGGTTCCTGTTTGGTTTCCTTATCTGTCTCAGCGGAGATAAACAAGTCTGTCTGCCTTGGGGTCTTCCATGATTTTGTGGATGTTTCAGATGATTACTGAGCAGCTGATCACAAACAGGCTCTAAGGAGGAGGTAGCCACAATGAGACATGCTTTTCTTCAAATCAATTTATCATTTTCCTGTTTAAAGTGTGGTGATGTACCATATGATATGCCAGAAACATTAGTATAAGAGAGCTTTTAAAATACCACAATTTATTTATATATCCTTCTTATAGAAATATTGGGTGTCTTTTAGGGTTTTGTTTTTGGTCTTGAATTTAACATTTACCAAAAAAATATTACTTTGGATATTCCTTTCCTTAAGTGCTTTCTAGAACACTTTTGACAAAGGTTCCCTCAGCAACTGAACTATAGCTACATGCACCATCATTTATGAATCCTAGGAACATTTGTTTGTTAAAAAATGTTGTAAAATGACAGATATGATAGGACTAAACTTACAAGAAGCCAAAGCACTTCATGCTAAACATATAATATTCATATAAGGACATGTGCTATGGGACAAGATTGTTATAAAAATGAAGAGATTAGAAACCTCAAAAATAAGAATAGTGATTACTTCCAGAATGTGGAAAGGGAATGGCCTTGGATGGAGCACAAAGGATATTGTATGGTTGTTTCAATGACTGTGGAGAGGAGAATTTCTTTTTCAGTGGGTGGTAGATAAATGCAACCTTGACATAGTATAAGTATCACAATAAATATCACAGTATGCTCATAGTAAATATATATCATAAATACATACTTATTTTTTTTCTTTGAAAGCATTTCTTCAAGGTAAATAAGGATCACAACCTCAGAGAACTTAGAACTTTTGAATCTGAAAGGACAGTTGCACAGATAAAAGCCACAAAGTGTTCACAAGACAGAGGGAGTCATGTCTTAGCCACTTAGTGTTCAGTGGTAGAGACGGGCTTTTTCATAATTAACTTCACTTCAAAGGAGAGAATTGGAAAGTGCTGTAGTTAATGTGTGGATGAAACATTAGGAAGGTGAATAGAAACACTCAGTGGAATGCAGGAGCATTTCCTGAAAGAGATGGCATTTACATTTGATCATGAAGGGCAAGTAAAAGTATAAGATAGTTTGTAAAACACATAGTTGGGGCCTGAAGAGATAGCTCCTTGGTTAACAGCACTGACCGCTCTAATAGAAAACCCAAGTTTGGGTCCCAGCACCCACATGGCAGCTCAAAACTATGGTAACTCCAAAGGCTCCGACACCCCCCTCTGGCCTCCACGGGCAGCAAGTACTCATTTGGTGCACCTGAGAGACACATGCAGACAAGCACTCATTCACATAGAGTAAATCTTTTTCAAAGGCATCATTTAAAGGGGAAACTCTGTGAACAAAGCTATAACACCACACGAAGATGGGTCATGACTGAAGACTGGCAGAGAAGCCACTTTACGGAAAGATGGAGTGAGTGTTGGATTCAGTGGGAAGCTGGGCTGGGAGCAGGTTCTGGGGGGGCGGCACTTTCCCATCACACCAAGGTGCTTTGTCTTTATGCTGCAGCACTGGGCAGATCTCATATTTCTCTTTGAAAAATTCCATCCATTCTTAAGAACTATTTATCTGGTGGCAATTTAAAGACTAGGTTGGGACAAACGGAGCTGTAGAGATGTAAAACTGCAAGCTGGAAATGATGACAAGTATCAGGGGTGCTGTGAGAGTGACAGGGAGCGGTGGCAGGTTGGCAGGAGAGTCGAAAGTGACTTCCTCTTACCATTTCTTACCTTGTCCTGTGGCTGTTCTCACCGCCTCCCCATCTTCTCCTGGACTGTGCCCTTGATCCACTTAAGTGTCATGGATTTACAATTGCAATTAGCTAGTATTGGTAAATGACCACTTGGGAAGCTGAGAAGCATTTGACTATACACACACACACACACACACACACACACACACACACACACACACACAAATAGAATAAAACCGCACAACATACTATATACAGGGGGAGGAGGGTCCACACACCATACACACAAGAAGAAAAGTTTGGAATTTTTTTTCTGGTTTTTCGAGACAGGGTTTTTTCTCTGTGTAGCTTTGGCACCTTTCCTGGAACTCATTCTGTAGCCCAGGCTGGCCTGGAACTCACAGAGATCTGCCTGCCTCTGCCTCCCAAGTGCTGTAATTAAAGGCATGCGCCACCACTGCCCCATGTTTAGAATTTTTTTTAAAGCTTCAGCAAGAACGATTAGAAATGTTCCGAGTTCTGCTGTCTTCGCACAGTTTTCTAGGCACACTTTAGTACCCTCACTGTTGATCTCCAGGCTTCTCAGTGAGGTTAACACTGGAAATGGCTCCTCACAGAGCGTAACTGGGAAGGTTTGTGTGGCCCTTCAGGTGTTGCTGCCTTCCTTTGTCAGCTCGTTTTCTGAAGAGTGACTTTCCTAGCCTGCCACGGTGGCGCACACCTTTAATCCCAGCACTTGGGAGGCAGAGGCAGGTGGATCTCTGTGAGTTTGAGACCAGCCTGGTCTACAGAGCAAGTTCCAGGACAGCTACACAGAGAAACCTTGTCTTGAAAAAACAAAACAAAACAAAACAAATAAATAAATATTTTAAAGAGTGCCAATCCCTGTCTTCCATCTTCAGAGTTAAGTACTGAAAAAATACTTTTTGTTAATTAAAGGATTTGGTATGATTGGATTGTATCAGTGTATAGTCAGATTTCCCAACATGGAGAATTTTAAATATGGAAGGGATAAAACAATTCTGTCTCCTGATATACTGGTACTCATTTGTATATGATAAGTCTTTTGTACCCTGAAGGCCTCTCTACCAACACAGCAATCCAAATCAGACCAAATTAGGAAAAGGCCCGGTTTAATGGGTAAAGTGTTCCCAGGTAATTCCCCGCCCCGCAGACCAGAAGAACCATGTGTCTGTTTTCTGGGATGCAGCTTATACACTCTGTGGGAGTGGTCTTAGCCTTTCTGGGGGAGGAGCTGTGTTTGGCAGGCTTTGAAGGGGTGGATTTGGGGAAAGAGATGGGTGAGGGGAGTTGAGGTGGATCTTCCACAAGAACATTCGAGACTCTTTGGGTATAAGGATACCAGGGTGCCAGGGGTTGAGGTGGAGCTCCCACCCAAACAGTATTATAACCAAAGAACTCTTAACTAATCTTGACTTACTCTTTGTGAGAAATAGCAATACTTTGCCCAAAGGTGCTTGTTTGCTTGTTTGTTTTGCTATTTTCTGGGATATTTGTGGGTTTCATGATTGCATGCTTGCCAAGTTCCTTTGTCTCAGAATCTAAGACTTCCATGCTTAGTCTCCTGCTCATCCTCTGATGGCTGCACACGACGTCTGATAACTGCTTTCTGCATGGCGTCGGTATCTTACTATAAGCGAGGATAGGTAGTCCCTCTGGGATACAGCCATGCGGCGTGTGGTTGTGTACCACCTGGTCCTTAAGGACGGGGAGCTACACAGTTCATCGGCTTTTGCTGGAACTCCTCATAAGCACTTGAGGTCATCTGGGAAGTTTAGACTCATCTTTTTAGGAAGAGTTTTGACAGTTTTCTGCAGCAATGCAGACCTCTGCTGTATTTGCCTTCTACTTAGATAAAAGCCCCATAAAATCTGCTTAGTGCATGTTGGTGCCAGTGTTCCATTTGCTCAGAATGCAAGCAGCGCTGAGAACAGGGGCTATGCCTTTCATTGGTCATTAACAGATTTGGGTAGCCTCCATCATGATCCTCTCAAGTCAGTTCGATCAGAACAGTGGTGAAAATGGGACCTGTCAGTCATTGCTCTTGTGTTTGCTCATTGGCAGGCTCTGCATTCATTTGCTGTGACAGCCAGCGTTTCCGTGGACTCCAGTTAAGATGACAGGGAGCTGCACTATCATCTGGCAGCCGCGGCCATCGTTGTATTTATTATATGGTTCCCTATTCCTGTCCATCTTTTCTCTTTGTAACTACACAGATGTGCGCTGACAGGGATTTTCTGAGCTTCTGGTCTTCATAACGTTTCCTCATTTATTCATAACGTTTCCTCATTTATTCCCTGGATCCTCTTCTTTCCACACCCAGTCCCCTCCCATTCCTCGCCCACATCCCTGTTGGGCCTCACGTTTGCCTTTTAAGACTTGCCTTTTATTGATAATGCTTTGTCTTCCTTTTCCCTGCACCTGGGCTTTCCAATGACTTCCCCCTCTAGCCCTATTACAATTCAAGTTATACAAACATGATCTTTACTTACTTCTATTTTCTTTTTGTGAGCCAACCTTTCATTTTCTGTCATTGGTACCTTTTTCTCGGAAGCAGTATTGATTTCATTTGGACCTTTGCGCCACTGTGTTGTCTTTGGCTTCGAAGTCAGAGGCCTCGCATCTGCAAATTCATTTCTGTTTGCTCTAATTACCGACTCTAATTATTTCTGTGAGCATGTTCTGTTTTGTCTAGATGTGGGGGGGGGGGGAAATCAGGAGAAGGCGTGTGTCAAATAAAGCTGGAGGGAAAGAGGGGATCATTCAGAATGTTTTTGTTAAAAATAACGAAGTGAATTTAGCTCGACAAGAAAAACTTAGCTTTTCTCTGTGACACAGAATGTGAACAGTCGGGTGGCTGGTTTATGTAGGAAGTTCAGACTCCTCAGTGGAGGCAACAGTGAGAATAATTAAATAGGAGAGAACGAAGGAAAAGTAGGGAGTGTGATGGTCAGACCACAGGCAGCACTTCCAGGCTCATGGCTAAGAATTGTAAAGACTTGTAAAACATTTCCTAAATGCCTTTGTCAGAGGAAAGTGAGCATGGGCTGGATAATCCACTGAGGCCTTTATACAGCCAACAAGTGCAGCAGGCCCCTGGACACCAGGGGCTGCCTGGTGTTTTAATGGCCCCTAAATTACTAGAATGAAACAGATACAATGTGCCTCTATTTACTACAGTGTGCCTCTATTTCCATAAAGTTTTCGTAAATACCTTTTATTGTTGTTGCCCCTTTGAAAGGCTAGGTGTTAAATATGGGGCCTCGCACATGCTAGACAAGTGTTCGGCTGATGAGCACCACCCAGGTTCCAGTAGATGTCTTTATATCTCCTTCTTCGGTTCTCTTACATGTCCTGTGACCTTGATGGCCAGCACTCTCCATAACAAATAGCCACCTAATTCCAGAAAATTCTTGACCTAGCTCTTCCATGTGTCAGGCTAATGATGAATGACTGTGAAATCCATCCTCAGCATCTCTGCCCACTCTACCCTCCAAAATGCGGTCATTCGATTACCTAGAGAGAGCTATGTAATGGTAGAAAAGCAATGTGAACTTGGGTTTTAAAATAACTCAATTTGGTTCCAAGGGAAATGGGCACCACTCTACTCAATATGGAAGGAGGGCGCTGGGAGCTCACGTTCATTAAGTTACCACGGAGTGCATCCTCATTTGGCAGGTCCTGCAGGCTTGGCACGAGCCCCTTAACTTCATACCAGGGACATAGTTCGGTTTTGAGTGACTTCTGGTAGTCTGTTCCATTATGACTGACCTAGTGTGGAGCCGAATGCCTCTGGGTGGTGTTAGAAGTTCAGGGAGAGAGCCGGAACTGCCCAGCCTTTCAGTGGGGAGATTCCGAGAAACAGAGAGATGACGAGAAACTCAGCCTCGAGTGGCTGTAGTGACAGACGTGTCCATCTGTCCGTATAGATTTCAACTTGCTTTCTTCCAGAAGCCTCGAGATCTCTATAGTGTGTGTGTGTGTGCATATATATGTATATGTGTGTGTGTGTGTGTGTGTGTGTGTGTGTGTGTGTGTGTGTGTGTGTGTGTATATATATGTAGTATTTCAGTAACACAAGATTTGGGGCATTGGAATCTGTCTTACAACTGGTGGCCTGATGGGGTTCTGTTGTTAACGATTTTTCTTAGTGTAATATGCCTTCCTAGCTAAGGGTGTCTTATAATTGATGGACTGTTCTTCTAGTTGCTGCCATTTACTATGCTTCCTGAGTGCCAGGACTCATTCCAAGGCCTCCTTTTATCTTCTCAATTAATCCTCACAACACCTCTGGTTTGCAGCTCTCTGCTCAACTCTGGCCTTTTATTTCTGGGCCTTTCCTATTCAAGATGAATCGGCCAGTGGTTTATAAATGCAGGCACGTGAGCAATTTAGCACACTTCTCCCCACATAAAAAGCCTTATTCCCCCACGATTTCAAATGTGATGTGATAGAGGGCAGAAGACATTTGTGAAACAAGAGAGAGCGGTAGGGTTTGTCGGAGGGGAGCTGGGAGGAGGGTGGGCTGGGAGGAAGGTTCTTATTTCTTTCTCTGTCTCTGATGGGTCCGTGTGTGAGTGGCCACAGACCCCGAGACACTCACAAAACAAAGTATCAGGCTTCATTTTCTCTTCCTTCCTTTAGTCGCGTGTTCTTTTTGCAGCTGATTAATCATCCCTGCCCTCTCCAGGAGAGAATGTCCTTCTCTTTGTGGCACTAATTTAGGAATGGTGGCCTACTGCAGTTAGGCAGCAAGAGAGTGGAGCATTCAAAAGCTTCGCATGTCACTTCTGCCTGGCATTCAGAATCCCCAGCAATCCTGCACGTGGATGATCAGAGAGAGTGGAGGCCGAGTGCCTCCCAGGGTCGCTGGAGAGCAGTAGACTCTTGTGTTTCTAAATTGATCTGACAGATTAGAATGTCATCCGACATTATTGCAATTTGTATTATGACAGAGTCACTCACAAAGAAATATGGCTGATAGTAGGGAAATCGTCTTTAGCCAAGGAAGGCTATAAAATTTGTCAAAATTGGAGAGAAATGTAACATGTTTTTCAACCTTACTGGACATACTTGGAGAATGAAATAAAGCCAAATGGTGAAAGGGGTCATTTTCTCTCCTTCCTAGTGCCTGTGACTGCTTTGGGCCCTTCATAGTTCTTTAATAAATGAATAAGCAAGTCTCTGTTGCAAATGGTCCCAGGCCCCAGACCTGGCCTTGCCCAGGCCTCTCCTTAGGAGTTCTGTAGCAATGAGTTTTCTCAGCTGGTGCATGACAGCACGTGGGCAGCTGCCTCAGGAAAGTGTTGAGTTCTTGGCCTTGTGTTTGTGGAGATCCTGCCTGCCACCTCCTTGTGGTCAGGAGAAATCTGAATGTGACACATTCCACAGTGTTAGTGACAGAGGAATGGCAGATGTTCCTCTCTCAAACAGTATGGTTAAGTTTTAGGGACCCTTTTGCTCCAGTGGGTCAATGGCATGGATTTCAAGTTGGCAGGTCACAGCAGAGCACACTGAGGACAAGTAGGTGACTGATGTCCCCACGGCTGTCCCTGCTCTCCTCTTCAGATGACTGTTTCTTGTGCTCCGCCCTTTCTGTGAAAAACAGTAATCATGACCATACTTTTCCCTTGCCACTTCAGTGTCATGGGGACAGACACAGCACAGAGCTTTACGTGTCTTTTTTAACCAAGGGGGAGTAATGGGGCATCTCACTTACTTGCTGGGACAGAACCTCATCCCCGTTTCTTCTACTTTTTAATTATCATTTCTAGTGTTTTCAGATGTCATGACCTTGAAGATTGGAAAGTCAAAGTTGTCTGTCTAGGTATTGCGTTTATGGCACTATCCATTGCACCCCGTGAGGAATAAGAAGTCTCCGTTGTGCTTACGACTGCAGCTTCTGGGCCCCTCCCTTGGTGTCCCTTCTCCAGTGAGCTTTCTCCAACCTGCCCCAACCACTCTGATGATCTGGACTTAGTCCGTTGGGCACAAGCGCAGTTGGCGTGGGAATTTTTTCCTTAGACCTTTGAGTAGCTCAGAATCTTGTCTCTGTAGGTTGCTGATTGAGTGTTTATTATAGGAAGAAATAGAGGATAAAATAAAATAGAGGAGAGGGCAATAAGAACTTGTCTGTTCCTTGAGGCTTGAACCCAGGGCCTCATGCAATCCAAGCAAGTGCTCTACCTTTGAGTGACACCCCAATCCCTTTCTGTTATTTTTAACTTTTGTACAGGGTCTTGTTGATCACCAAGATGGGCCTCAAAGTTGCTTTGTGGCCTAAACTATCTTCAAAATCACTATCCTCCTGTTTCAGCCTCCCAAACTTAGGCAGTCTGTATGAAGCTATTAAAGGTAACAGTCACTGAGATTAAATGTGCTCAGCCTGCCTTCACTCACAGAGCATTTTTTGAGCTCTCCGTTTAGTGTGCCAAATGCTGGGGTAGATGTGTGATCCAGTGCTCCGCTTCATAAGCCAAGAGATTGCCCGCTTCCAGCTGGGCAGATCTGAGGTCTTCTCCCAAGAAGGGACTTGGTCGGCACCCAGAAGATCAGTGGTAGTTCAGGGATGAAGAAGGGAGAGGACTGCCCTATTTAAAGGGACCTGCCAGCTCTGCAGAGTAGAAAAGCCAGGGACAGCGTGAGAAAGCAGTCTGCTTGAGCAAAGAGACTGGAGGATGGGTGAGGACCGCTTGCATACTCGGCAGCCATGGCCTGGTGTGTATCTTTCCGTGGCCTAGATTTGTGTCTTTTAAACTCATGCTTTGATGATTCTTTCTCACTCTTCCTGGCCAAGAATGTTGGCCTTCTGTGAGCATGTGCTGAAGGAGGAAGGGAAGGGCAGTTATAAGCAATGTCTAGAGAGAGAGAGAGAGAGAGAGAGAGATGGTGGGGGAGAGGATACAGCTGTGATTTGTTTTTCTCTCTTATTTTTTCTGAAGATAATAGAACATACTTTGAGAGACTATGAGAGCGACTGGCCTCGGAGTGAGTGGCACTATTAGGAGGTGTGGCTTTGTTGGAGTAGGTATGGCCTTGTTGGAGGAAGCGTGTCACTGTGGAGGCTGGTTCTGAGGTCTCATGTTTGCTCAAGCCACACCCAGTGTTTCAGACCACTTCCTGTTGCCTCAAGGATCAAGATGTAGCTCCTTTTCTACTCTCAGGTCCTTCGCCAGCACTATGGCTGCCTCCATGCCACCATGTCCCTGCCATGATGATAATGGACTAAACCTCTGAAACTGTAAGCCACTCAATTAAATGTTTTCCTTTATAAGAGTTGCTGTAGTCATGATGTCTCTTCATAGCAGTAGAAACCTTAACTAAGATATTACTACAGTCTGAAACATTCTTGAATACAAGTTCACAGAACACCTTCCTACAGAACCACACTGGAACCGGAGTCATGCACACTTCATGCGCTGTGATGTATGCTTCTGGGTGTCACACCCTAGCATGTCAGACCTGACCAGTATGAGAAACCCTTGCTGTCAGAAATTCTTGGGGGAGTTTTCACCTTCTCCCCTGCATTCTGACAGTGACCTCAGCACGCACCAGGATTTAACTCACGTTTGGGGAACTCCACTGAGCAGCTAGTTAGTGCTCAGTCTTAACTTGCTCATGGAACATTTTTCTGTAGTTTTCTCCATTAGCTTGATGGAAAAACGCAGATGGTTTGAGCCATACTCTGTTATGTTCAATCCAGCCTCATTCGGGTGATGTAAACCACCCAGCACACTTCCTTTAGGAACTGAGAGCTAGAGCTGAGACAGATTACAGTGAAGAACACAGACCCTGCCTGGGGTGGTTTTCTATGCCTGTTACATGAAAAGAAAATATGAAACTAGATTATCATGGAAGGGAACTTTTTTAAATTGAAGCTAAACAAAAGAATTTTTAAGTAGCTCCAGGGGGAGGAAGTTGAGTTTATTGTGATTGGCTTTTGGATAGGGATGCACCTCAATGAAACTTGTGACACAAGACTCCATGGTAGAGCTATAGAAACCTGCGACAATGTCTTGCAATAAGTATTTAAGAGTATCATAGCATCTGTGAGCCTGGGGGTATGGAAGGGAGATCACATGATAAAAATGGCATCGCAGAGCTTCCGGCTTTTACAAGTGTTTGACGGACATCTCTAGCGAGTGCTTTCCCATCAGATGGCCTTAATGAGATGAGATGCCGGATAATAGCATCCTAGAAAGATTCATGCAGGGCCTCGAGGATATCACTCCTGTTTTGCTTTCTGTCATCAAAGACGGTCGTTTGATGTGGTAAGGAATTCTGTGGTGAGGAATGCCCTTAGAAAATGAGAATGTCAATAGCTCTCACCAAGCCAGTGTGGTATCCAAAGGGGCTTCATGTGCTTGCACTTGGTGATGTGGCCTTGGGAGGGATGGAAAGTACCAAACCAGTCTAGGGCTACTGCCTCCTCATTTAGGTGTTGGCCTTGACGCTGATTTTAGCCTTGGCCAAGCATTATTGCTTATGCATCCTTCATGCATGGCATACTCAGCTATATAGTCAGAGCTTAAAGTGTGGCAGACACTTTGCAGTTGGCCAATCAGTGGAGTGTATACCTATCCAAGTATATTGCTATATAGATGAGATAGTGAAATTATCTTAAGATTATTTTATTTTGTATTCTATTTGATTTGCATTGTAAAGGTAATTTCAAAGATATTTAATAAAATTCATAACATGTAAGAATTTTCTATTTAATAAATGATATACAAATAGTTTGAATTGCTTTAAATTAACTTTATACAAAAACCCCTCCAACAGATTTTTGTTGCATTAGGTCTTAAGTAGTATCTTGTACTCAGGAATGCTCAGCGTTAAGAAACTAGCAAGGTGCCGGGCGCTGGTGGTGCATGCCTTTAATCCCAGCACTTGGGAGGCAGAGGCAGGCGGATCTCTGTGAGTTTGAGGCCAGCCTGGTCTACAGAGTGAGTTCCAGGACAGGCACCAAAACTACACAGAGAAACCCTGTCTCAAAAAACCAAAAACCAAACAAACAAACTAGTGAGGCTAGGGCACAGGGCAGATGCCTATAACCCCACAACTTAGGAGGCTGAGGCAGGAGGATCACAAGTTTGAGGCCAGCTTGGGCTATATATTGAGACCTTGACTTAAAAAATAAATAGGAAATCAGCAAGGTTACATTTTGTAACTGTTGTGTTCCTTTCATAAACCATGGGATAACAGAGAGGTTTTAGTAGTTAAATAAAAGCACGTTCCTGTGGACACACTAGAAGCTTTGTTCTCTTCATTCCGTTGGTTAACAATAGAACTATGTGGGCCAGAGATATGGCTCAGTGGTTAAAGGTGATTGCAGCCAAGCCTGACAGCCTGAGTTCAATCCCTGAGACCCGCATGGTGGAAGGAGAGAACCAACTCCTGACAGCAGACACAGGTGTGCCATGGAACGCTTGTATATACACATATACGTATACTATATATATAATGAGTCTTTAAAAATACAACTAGAATACTCTTTCTAACATATTTAACATCTTCAGATACTTTGGAAGAATTTCAGCCAGATTAAAGATGTCATGAAAATATCCTGAGACAAATTTATAAAATGGTCATTTTTCACATCATTTGTCTTTCAGCAAGCATCCTTGCTTTCTGTGTTGAAACCTTTAAATGTTTAATTGGCAAGTACTAATTGCATGTGTGTATGGAGTACAATGTGATTCTTTTTGATACCAGTATTCATTATAGAACGATTAAATAAAGCTGATTAGACATGCCCACTGACCCTCCATGAAGGCTGTCCTGTACCTTCTTAACGAAGGAACAATCGTTGTTTTGGTTATTACTTCTTCAACATTGGTACTGAAAAGGTTGCCATAAATATCCTTCTCCTGGAAACATTCTAGAGACAGGTTAACCCTGGGTTTTGTGAGCCCTCATTTGAGAAATGTTGCCTTTTCCCCGCTCGCGGACCTTTCCAGGGACCCAGTTAAACACTATTGCCGTTCCCGCTGGAGACTGCAAACCCTTGGGGCTAACAGAAGAGTATTTTTTAAAAGCCCAATCTGTATTTAATAAAATGTCATACACAGCTGAAAGAGAAAAATATGCCCTGACGAATGTACTTACTGTGTTTTCAAAGCTAGAGAAATACTAGTTATAGCACTGGGTGGGGGGTAGGACAGTTAGGACAGTTATTTTTTATGAAAACTTCTGCATTTTGCTTTTATATTCTGCCAGTTCTTTCTAGCTCCATTTTTTTTTTTTCACTCAGAAAACTTAATAAAACCAACTGCGGTAAGCTCGTTTGAAAGTTCACCTTTAGTGCCACTAATTAGCAGTCTGTGTGTTGAAGTCCTGTGTGCCAAGCCTTCTACTCAGGCATTAGATAGAGATGCTATAAAGCGGTGCAGACGGTCTTTGAGGAACCACTTTATGTTTATGTTGAGAGACCGAGTTTCCGCCTATTAAATGTTTTAAATTTCATTATGTTATTTGAAGAGTGGAACTGTTATTGTTTGAAGTAGGCTGTGGAGCCCTTGGTAGCTGGAGGATGTGTGCTGAGAAGTGGCTGCTCCTTGGTTCTGCTGCAGAATTGCTCTGCTCCAGTCCAGTTGTCCATTGTCTTATAGATAGATGCTCAGCCTTACTGTTCCAAGGTGATGGTACAGTGATGACTCTGCCTTCTGTCTGCAATTCTACACTGCATTTGCTGCCACAGTAGATAACATAGAGAGTTCTAAAAATTTGAGGATGGATGTGGAATTTGAACACATAATATCTAAAATAAGTTAATGTCTCTGTGGTGTCCAGGTTGTATTCTAGCATCAGTTGATGTCTGTGTCTATCCTACGGGAGAATGTTTCACCTCAGAACATGAATGTGAGGTTACAAGCCTAGAACATACACCAGATGACACAAAAACTTGGTTGTAGTGTATTTTCAAATTTCACTCTGAAGGTTTTTATAAAATATAGTTCTGTGACCAACTTGTGCCTGCTCACTAGATTTTTGGCATCTAACAAAGGGTGACATGATATAGACTCTTGGTTATTTTAAAGGAAAAATATGAAACTCAAGCGTAATTTCATATTCAATAATAATAAAATATATTTTCTAGTTTCATGCCATAGAAAATATTTTTGAAGCAATGCCCATACTTGGTTATTAAAAGGAATTCTTTAGCTTAGTGTCTCTCATTTTTTTATTGAAATAATCCTATTGATACGCATTTCTAAATGTGCCTCTTGCATGAAATAATCATTCATTAATATTTTACCATGCAAGACTTTTTTTAAGAAAACTGTTTATGCATAGCTAATGCTTTTAAAGTGTGTAAAATTTATTCTTGGACATGATTTTTCATTCTTTCATTCCTTAATAGAAAGAGCAGTTACTTTCAAGTTATGGGCCAAGCACATGTGGGTATCTGTATTATCCACCTATTCTTTCAACAGGAAGTGGAACCTGAGAGGGGCATCTAGCCATGGTGGCTGTTGTGACCCCTGCAAAAGTATTTCTGGTTCTGTTCTTCTTAATAGATGTGACGCTAATTGGACTCAGCATTCTATCATCATCCTCACCCTCATTATCATCATCCTCATCCTCATCATCATCTTGTGTGGATGTGTATGATGGATGGATGTGGGTAGCTACTGCCACATGTGTGTTCTGTGACGCATTTTCAGGGTCAGAGGAACAACTTTGGGGGGTTGGCTCTGTCTTTCCACTCCATGTAGCTTTCAGGAATTGCTCTCCTCTTCAGACTCAGGCTGTCAGGCTTGAGTTAGAACTTTAACCTCTGAACTATCTCACTGGCCCAGGACCCAGCATTTTTAATAAAAGTGGGAGCTGACAAATGACTGCATTTTTTTTTTATTCCCAATAAGACTAGTACATAGCTATCAAAATAACACCGAGAAGGAACCGAATTCCTTCCAGAAGGCTGGAATTTGTTAAGCAACATTTGAAAACACCCTATTTATGTTGTAGCGTGTGCCTACTTATGTTGTAGTATCTAGCAGTTGAGTGTGCCAGATTGATAACCATGAAAAATAGGAAGAAAGGCAGGGAGGAAAAAGAGTGAAAGGAGAAGGTATAAGAGAGGCTTGCAAAGAGGAAAGCAACCCACTTGTCCACTCATTCAGCAGGTGTTTGTTTTGTGCCTAGAACATTACCCCTCTCCTTTTTAGTACTGGGAGTGGAAGTCGGACCTCACACACTCTCCCACCTGGCTGTACCCTGGTCAGCCCTCTCCCACTGGGCCGTACCCTGGTCACCCCTCTCCCTCCTGGCTGTACCCTGGTCAGCCCTCTCCCACTGGGCCGTACCCTGGTCACCCCTCTCCCTCCTGGCCATACCCTGGTCAGCCCTCTCCCACCAGGCTGTACCATGGTCAGCACTCTCCCATTGGGCCGTACCCTGGTCAGCCCTCTCCCACCAGGCTGTACCATGGTCAGCACTCTCCCATTGGGCTGTACCCTGGTCAGCACTCTCCCACCTGACTGTACCCTGGTCAGCCCTCTCCCTCCTGGCCATACCCTGGTCAACCCTCTCCCACTGTTTCCTTGCTGTTAAGTGGAGTATCAGACAAGCCTTTGTTCTCATCTCTTGAATATGGTTGTATCCTTATCCCCTGGGCTAGAAGAAAAGAGAATCAAGCAAAAGCTGAGTTAGACTGGAGATGAGGAAGAGCTGTCAGCAGGGACACACGGAGCTTGGGAAGACGGAAGAGTAACCCCCACCTGCTCTTGTCCATGGAGCAGACTCCACATCTGGAGAGTACCTATGATTTTTTTTTTTGAGTTTTCCCTGACCCTGTTCTAGTGACCCCCTGGGAATGCTGGGGACCACATCTATGAAGCAATCTGTCTGAATACGTCTAGTAGTGGCTTCTATGTGGCAGGCATCATGCTGTGCTAGGCATGAGAATACAATGAATGAAACACTACCACTCCCCATGCCTGGTTCTACATACCACCAAGTAAATGGGTGTCGTGAGTTCCCTATATTGGAAACATAGACAAACATAATTGTGTTTCTCCATGATGTCAGAATTTATTAGATAACAATAAATTGACAAGTCATAGTGGTATCATTGACAGCAATTTGCCAAATAATATTGCTTTCCTTGATAGCCTCAATGACTAATATTAACTTTCAGATTACACATTACACATCACATAGTAAACGCGTACATAGTGTCTATGGATGTAAATAATTGTGTATGTAGGTTATTGGATGACTTAAGAGCCCTGAGAGAGCAGAGCTGGAATCTGATAGAAATGTAAAGTGGACTCAGTGGAGGTGAGGTAATGCACAAAGCCCAGGTCCAGAAGAATCTGAGGATGCAGGTTGCTGGCTGTAGAGTCAAGATGCAATGTCAGAATTGAGCTTCAGGGACCGGGTGAAGTGCAGGGCAGATCTGGGTCCACGGAGATGGATGGACAGCAGTTCCAGGCGGTGCACAGGTGGACAGGTGGATGGCAGTTTGAACAGGCCATGTCAGCAGTAGGAACTGGAGCTAAGCTGAAGCCTCTGGGACAGGCAGGAGTTCTCTTGCCTGCCCATCCCTTGACGCATGCGCTGGATGTCAGGTTATAGATTGTTGGGGCCATCATCCTCTCAGTGCCCAACTCTCTATGTGATCCAAGTGGGGAAGTTGTATCCTTTCCTTGGTCTGATGTGTTCGATAAGTTCTTGGGCCTGATTTTTGTGGTATGAATTTAATATCCCCAGGTACTCCTATACTCCCAATTTACTTCAATAAATGTATAGGGTCATACCCCTTGTACTCTCAAGAATAAGTCATTTATCAGTACTTGTCATGTTTAGTGCCATTCATGTGTCCACCCAGGGACAGAGTCATTCTCCATCCCCAAGATGGACTTGAAAGCTGCTTGTAAAATGGAGTCTTTTGGGGCAAGGCACCATCTGAAAAACCCAGTGTTTTAAGCAATCTGAGCAACTTAGGGCAGGGTACCAATGGGCAACATAGGACAGGGTACCACTGGGCAATGTAGGGCAGGGTATCACTGGGCAACATAGGGCAGGGTACCAGTGGGCATTGTAGGGCAGGGTACCAGTGGGCAGTGTAAGGCAGGGTACCAGGGGCAGTGTAGGGCAGGGTACCAGTGGGCAACGTAGGGCAGGGTACCAGTGGGCAATGTAGAACAGGGTACCAGTAAGCAATTAGGGCAAGGTACCAGTGGGCAGTGTAGGGCAGGGTACCAGTGGGCAATGCTCCAGTGTGGTAAATGCT
The DNA here is from genome assembly GCF_007827085.1 of Peromyscus californicus insignis. Lineage (NCBI taxonomy): Eukaryota > Metazoa > Chordata > Mammalia > Rodentia > Cricetidae > Peromyscus > Peromyscus californicus. The sequence goes on along the minus strand of NW_026294436.1, from coordinate 63,642,738 downwards.
TCTAAAGGAATGGAGACCGTCACCAGAGTCCAGAAGTGAGGAAACACGTCTCTGAGGAAAAACACCAAACTAATATTTTTTGCTTGTTTGTTTGTTTTGTTTTGTTTGGGGGAGGGCGCGGTTCGTGACTTTCATCCTTAGAGAGTCCATTGGAGCAAAAATACTTGGGAAGAACCGTTAATTTGCTTCATATTTTTTTTAAAAAACGTTTATTTCATTCTAATGTTAGCAAATTTGATTTACTTGGTCTGACCTTTTGTTGGTGGATTGCTTTCCCTGCTGTTCTGAATATACTATAAGTTACGTTTTAAAATTAAAAATCTGTAATCGCGTCGCTCAAATTCGTAGCCATTTAAGAATGTTTAAAATTTCAAGAAACAACCACAGAACCCTTAGCCTTGTATTTTTATCATCCACTGTGTATATGGGCATATACAGGCCGCACACGCTTGCGGCTTAATACAAAACAGATGCCTGTAAAGCAATTTACCCAGAATTTGTTTAAAATGTGTCTGTGCACCAGTTTACTTCCTGATTTGGAGCTGTGGTTTTATCAGACTTTTAGGGGAGGTGGGAGGAAGCCAGATAATGACGCATTACTTAGCTTTCATGTCTGTTTGCGGCCGTGGAGGCGCCTCGGAGGACTGAGTACCTTTTCATACTCTCTGTTCCTTCCTGTGAATCTGACATGGAAGTCTGCTGTCTCAGCCTTTTCTGTACAGAACCTCTAACAGCCGGCATTCATTTGTAGTCATGGTCTATCTCAACCATGCTTGTGTCTCCTTTCTTTTCGATGGGCTTTCTATATGTCATCCTAAATTTATATCGCTGCCCCTGTCTGTTCCCCAGACTCCATTTGTTCATTCCTAGTCTGGGCTTGGAGGTGGTCCTGGGCCATTTGACACTCACCATAACAAAACAAAGTGTGCCCCCTCCCCACCTTAGGACCAGACTTGTTCTTTTTGCATGCTTCCTCCTCTTAGTAGGTGACAGCCATGATCAGCCCCTCACAGGCCAAACCCCAGGTTTCTCTGTGACTCCATTCCCCATCAGCAGCGTTCCAGTGAAGCCTGTGGCAGTGTGGCCAACTCCTCCCACCTCTGTTACCAGTGGCCAAGGCATTGCCTGGGGTAGGGCAGCGCCTCTGCCCCGTGTGCTACACATGCATGCTTACCTTTGTACAGCTGTTCTGTGCACAGCTGTCAGAGCGATCCTTTGCGAACAGAAATCAGACCCATTTACTCCTTGGCTTGGAGCCTCGCAGAAAATAAAATTCCCAGCATAGCTGTAAAGTCCTGTGTGATCTAGCTACCTCTCTTCTGCCCTCTCCCATTTTAACTGCTTTCTTGGGCTCCATCAGCATTCTTTTTTTTTTAAAGATTTATTTATTTATTATGTATACAGCATGTATGACTACAGGTCAGAAGAGGGCACCAGATTCCATTACAGATGGTTGTGAGCCACCATGTGGTTGCTGGGAATTGAACTCAGGACCTCTGGAAGAGCAGTCAATGCTCTTAACCTCTGAGCCATCTCTCCAGCCCAAAGTGTAATTCTCACCCCCCCCCTCCTCTCCTGGGCTTCATATAAGGAACAGAGCATGCTCAAGAAAATCCTGCTGTATAAATGGAGGTGATGTAAATACCCTGTGAAGGGTCATTTGCTTCATGCCCCATAGCCTTGCGCTTTCTTCTCATCTCACCAGCTCACTCCTGTACTCAAGAGAGCATTCCCTTCCTTAATAAACTGTCCCTACTTTTCTTTCTAACCATGAGTCCCTGGAGCAGCCCTTTGTTCTGGAACACTAGAGCCTGGAACCAGCACCCTCTGAACTCAGATGGGCACCTACAACACTTTGGTCGCCAGTGAAGCCCAGGCTCGTTCCCATGGTCCCTGCCGCTCCCTGTTTCCACGCCACCTTATTCTGCTTCTTCACCGCTTTCTCTCATGTCCATGTCACAAAAACAGAGCTCTCACCTCAAAGGGAATCTGAGATTGTTTATTCTAGAGTCAAATATGAGCAGCCACGGCATGGAAACACAGATTTAAGTCACCCCAAATTCCATGTCCCAATGTTGAAACAGTTTCGTGCGGCTTTTATAGTAACAGAACAAAGTAATAAATCAAGAAATTAAAAAAAAAATAGATTGGTGGGAACACTAGAGAGAAGGTTACTGCCATGGTGGAGAAATCGCAGGTATAGGCCTCGGATGGATGCTATCTGGTAGCGTTCTTAGCCCTTTGATTGGTGGAGAACGGGGTTTTGCTAGGTTAATCTATTCCAGAGGTTTTATCTGTTTATTAGCATGTTAGGTGTGACAGCAGGGTGGGCCAGGAATGCCTCTTTAGGAGGCTAGGCATCGCCTGAGCGGAAATTGTACTTGGGCTCTGGACCTGCAGCATTCCAACCTCCTCACATCACTGAAGTTCTAGTAGTCAGTCAATCTGCCTTTGCAGACTCTGCTTCTCTCCAGGAATTCTTCACATCCATTCACTTTACGTTCTCTCCTTGTCACCTTCCCCACAAGTGATGACATCTCCATCTTAGGGCTTTCTTCTTTTTGTGTGGAGTTTAAGTTCTGTGAGAGCAGGGACCTTGATTTTCCTTCCTAATGTCTGTGTGGGTATTGTCTTGTGTCAGGGTCTCAGACTAGTGATTCAAGCCCAGAGTTCCTCACACATTCTTCGTGGCCCCTGACACATTGCATTACCTCCTGCACAAACAAGTGTTTAAAGCTCCTTGTGTGTGGTGTTTTTCTTTCTTCCTTTCCTTATCTTTCCAAAGGGCACAGGTACACGCCACAGGCCCGGCGAGGGGCTCTATGTGTCCAGTACATGCTGTGGCCACATGGAGCAACTTCTTGTCCTCTTTGTGGTCTGTGGGCAGCTTGGATCACAAATGCCCTCAGGGTGCACTTCACTCTGCAGGAATAAAAACAAACATGTTCTGTATTCCTCAGATAAAGGGGCCTTGGACCAGGCAGGCAGTCTGAAAAACATCAGTGCCACAGGAGCCTAGTCTTTTAATGAGTAGCTTACTTGTATTTTGAATTTCGAACATTTCATGGAATGGAAGAACATGGGTGTGTGTGGGGGGGGCGGGGGTTAGACTGCAGTTAATGGTTTCCATGCTCCCTGAAGCTGTGAGTTTCTCCTGGGTTGGGGCGTGTGTATCTGAAAAGTTCTTTTAAAGTTGCACAGCATCCGTGCTTGGGGAGACCCTTCCAAGCAGTCCCTAAAAAAAAAAAACGCAAGCCTTGGTGAGTGCCTGTGAGATTCCTCAAGTGGACGTCTAACAAGGGCCCCTCTTGTTTCCACAGGTGATCTGCAACTCATTCACCATCTGCAATGCGGAGATGCAGGAGGTTGGCGTTGGCCTGTACCCCAGGTATGGCAGACATCCCAAACCAACTAACTCCCGTCCAGCTCTCCAGCCTTTTGGAGGTCATTAGAAAGGGTTTTGTAGCAGCTAGCTCCATTGCCAAACTCAAAACTTAGTAGTGAATTACAAGAGGCTGTAAAAATGTTAAGTCTTATAACCCATGTTATATAGTATGCTATTAAGACGCGGTAGACTTCATGTTTAACCACTTGTTCTCAGGCAGACTTTGGGACAGGCTGATGCTTACAGGCCCTGGAATTGAGTTATCCTTACAAATCTCCCCTGAACTTTTCCTTAGCCTCCTGTATTGAAGCACACCGTTATCCCACCAGACTGGCAGCATGGTACCAATAGGCCTGCCAACTTTGACTTTGGCGGTAGTGTGCTTTCCACCCACCGCTAGAGGAGGTTCAGGAGCCTTCAGGGGTAGCCTGCTGTAGTGTTCCTTAGCCCTCACTATGGCAGCCTTTGTCCCTGAACTCCTAGATGGCGTGTAGCCCAGGACTAGAACCACCCTGACGTTCATTCTCTCTTTATGCTTCAAGGGTTCAAGCATAGTGTTCCCTCTAAGCAATGCATCTGAGACTCAGCCTCCTCACTCATGCCCACACATGTCATTGGTTGCAGGTCAGGTCTGTTCATAGCACAGGTATCAAAATCAACAATGTAGGGGGCTTCAGAGCATGGGCTCTGAGTTCAGGACGCCTGGTTCCAGTTCAGTCACAGTTCAATTGCACATCCTTGGATAAGCCCTTTCATTCTTAGGCCTTGGTCTCTTCACCTGTAAATGATCCTCACAAGGTTGTTGTGGTAGCTGAATTTGGTCACCCTGCTCCAGCACTGAGCAAGTACTTCCAACACATGTTGGAAGTACATGTTCGTCCTAATCACTGTCAGTTCATAGCGTAAAGTCATTGCATTTCCCATGTGAAACCTCCAGGAAAATAAAGTGATGAGGCTCCTTCCCAGAATGCATCAGGACCTACTGACAGCATGTAGCCCTGATTACTCTTCAGCATGAGCATCTAGCAGAGGCACAGCCCTCCCCTACCAGAGCTCAGCAGTGAGACCCTCTGTGGGTCAGTGGCACCTCGGGTGACTCTTGTGATTGCTATTAGCTCGGATAGGATCTCTTTACAGGTTACTTTGTCAGTACCACCTTCATTTGGGTTCCCTTATCATGTGATATCTAATGTGACCCATCCCCCAAAAGGACCCAAACATGATTCTATTATCAAGCTTCCCTAATTAGCCTCTATTACGAGAAGCATTTGACTTCGTATGAAGCAGGATATGGGGCATGCCTATGAATGCTCCCAGAGCCCAATCCCGTTTCCTCTCCATCAAACCCATCTTAGATGCCCCCGCTAAAGTGATGTTTGAGTGTTGTTCCCATTTTATGTAGCTGCTGAACTCTGAGCATTGATGATCCCCTCCCCTTTTCTCTTTCCTTTAGTATGTCTTTGCTGAATCACAGCTGTGACCCCAACTGCTCAATTGTGTTCAACGGGCCCCACCTCTTACTGCGTGCAGTGCGGGAAATCGAGGCAGGAGAGGAGGTAAGGAAACCCACGCCTGCCACTGACTGCCCTCCCTGCTCATCAGCACCCTGCTCAGTATGGCCCCTTCCTACAACCAGCTACAACGAGCTCCTTGCTGTCCTGCCACCAAGAAGACGCTTGGAACAGTCACACACAAAGCTGTGGATGAATCTATGCATAGGCTTTGGTCTTGGTCGCTGGGTTTTCTGCATGATAATCCTCTGACATGTATTTGAGAGATGTTCTTTTGTGACAGAGCCTGTGTGTTTATGCACATGCATGGAAGTCATTAAATCTCATTGACAACGAACAACCATTCTTCCATGAGTAGAGAAGCAACCCAACTTGTCAGTAGTATCCCCAGGGCTTACCCACAAAGCCACTAAGCACATTTTGAAGATACTTGAAATTCTGTATTAAGAAAATAGACATGATTTATTCTTTCAGGCCTTTGCCATTGGGGTTTTGTAAACCCCTTAGCATTTCTGGGTGATTGTTTCAACAAAGATACAGGGTCAAACAGGCCTTACTAATGTGGCTTTGTGGAGATGGGCAAGCCAGCTTCTTAGGTGAGGGACCTTTCCAGAAGCCTGAGATCTCACAGGCAACTACAAACAGGCTGCTGGGCCACACGGAGTGAGTCTGTGTGGAGTTCTTACGGCCACCACCCATGCTGAGCTCTGGTATTAGTCATGTTTTCCAGAACTCCATTTCCTCCTGCCTTCCAATTTGCTAAAGTGGATCTTTACTGCAAGGAAAATGGAGGGCCATAAGCTTTTATGGCATTTATGCATCCCTCCTCCAAATAAAGCCCTAACTTAGAGGTACCATATTTTATACAGACAGATTTGATCCTGACAAGACTCCCTCCAAACGTATTTCCAACCAAGTACGCTGCCTCTTACACGGTACCTTTTGCTGAATTTCCAGCCTGGGACCAGTGTGCCCGGGGATAGCTGCTGAGGCTGTGGGGACAGCGATTGTGTCTGGCCTCTTCGCTGTCTCCCAGGGCTTGCTTCACACCTGGGAAGTATCTGACACCCTTGAATTGATTCTATTGGTTGAGCTGACTGAGACCAGCAGCATTTCTCTCCAGGGCGTCGGGTGGACTACCTCATCATTCTGTGGGACTGTGGATCATCAAGAAGACTGTCTCTAGGCCCTGCCCAGTTAATGCTGTGTGGCTATGACCAATCAAAATGTATCCTGAACCTTTAAAACTGACCCCATGGACCAGAGGCACGTGGGGGTTGGGGGTACAGAAGACATTTTGAGGCTATGGCTAAGAGGGCTAATCCTACTTGTTGTCAGATGTGAGCTTTAGCTAAGTTGATAACAAGAGTAATCCAACGTCGGTGGTTCTTTGGTATCAAGTTTGCAGTTTGGCTTTGCTGCTCACTAGACTCCTCAGTTTTGATGTGGACCAGGTGGGATATGAGTATCAGGATATAAGCCCAAGGAAGAGAGACTAAAAAGTGCCTGAAATAGAAGATTTTGTTTTGTTTTGTTTGAGACAGGGTTTCTCTGTGTAGCTTTGCGCCTTTCCTGGAACTCACTCTGTAGCTCAGGGTGGCCTCGAACTCACAGAGATCTTCCTGCCTCTGCCTCCTGAGTGCTGGGATTAAAGGTATGTGCCACCACCGCCTGGCTAGAAGATTCTTAAGTGTGTGTGTGTGTGTGTGTGTGTGTGTGAGAGAGAGAGAGAGAGAGAGAGAGAGAGAGAGAGAGAGAGAGAGAGAGAGAGAGAGTTTTCTGTTTCTATAGTGCCAGGGATCAAACTCGGGGCCTTGCGCTTGCTGGGGAGCACTCTGTCATTAAGCTACCTCATAGCTGTGTTTCTGTTTATTGAACGAGACTTCCTGAAGGTAAAACAGAGGGTGCGTGGTGCTGTGGAGCCACTTTTTAGCTGCCAGATGTCTTTAGGTATGTCACACGGCTCCAGGAAGAAACCTCAGGGTGGGAGCATTTCAGTCCACCCACAAGGAGAGCTGGAAAATGGTAGAAACTTTCACAGTAACAGACTTTACCTTAGAAATAACCTGCCTTGGGTTTCTCTCCGCATCAAACCACCCTGTGGGTCACCTTTGGACCCTCGCCCTTCAAACTAGCACCATTTCCATCCTTCTGCAGTGGAAGGAATTTGGAGGTCATGGGAGTCGTTGAGACTTTTCTTTTGGTTCTGGCAGTTTAAGGTTCTCACCCAGCTACTTCCTACAGAGATGTGTTCGTGATCGGCCCCACATCCCCCTGCTCACCTGTCATGACGTGTGAGCTGGCCCTTCAGAATTGCTTAGGCTGTGGAGCCCTCGGTAATCTGATAGTCTTACAGAACACGGATCAGCCAGACAGCCTGGGTACCCTCACGTGAAGTCCTGGTTAAAAGAACTTGGAGCTGTTGTAACGAACGCATCGGTTCCGAGTCTTCTGGGACCTCATCACCTGGGAGGGTTGTGATTTGCATGAATTGAGCGTATCTCTATCCCTAATATTTTTGTCTTAAGTGTTTAGAGATTAGGGAGGTCTGGTTCTTCGTTCAGTAATCTGTGTTTGCTAAAGCATGTAACAAATTTACAGAGGGCTTGCTGGGTGATGGGAGCTGGGTGGCCGTTCTGGAAGCTCTGAGGAATACCTCTACCAGAATGGCCTTGTCACGAGGAGGAAGGGGACACAGAACAGAAGGCAGTAACAGGATGAGAAGTTTGGTGACATAAACATGCACAGGGCTTTGTGGACACTCAGAGCAGAGCACCGGGGCAGATTAAGGTGCCAGGCTTGGGGGACAGTTAACTAAGGTGTCTAGAGAAGTGGCCGGTAGATCCAAAAAGATCTATAAAGATAACGTCAGGTGAAGCAGGAACTCGTATTCTAGGCAAGGAGACAGAACCCAGGGGCTGAGTGGAGAGTTTGGTAAGCAAGAGTGATTCATAGCAATAGACTGAAGAGTCCGTTGCAACCAGGAATGGAGACTATGTAGGGGCTAGACCAATGTCTTGGGCTTTTATACAGAATGCTGTTCACCTGAGGATTTCCTAACAGTGTCTGCTAGTGGGAGGCTATTAGTAAATATCTCCAGAGGGGAGAGGGCCAGGCAGTGGGCCATCCTTGACATTTAGGAGAAGGATGGTGTGACAGGATTTTATGTGTAGACAAGATTGAGAGAATGAGGGTCAGGCCATTCCTCCAGGTAAGAGCTGACAATGACTGTCTGAAGTCAGGAGGAGGCCCAGTGGTGACTCGGAATAGAGGATGTGAAGAATACAATATTTAGAAGCCAAAATTAATAGAAATATTAATTAATTAATAGATTAATTAATTTAAAATTAGTAGAATTTATATGACAAAGAGAAGGGACAGAAGTGACCTTGAGGGTTGACTTTAAAAAGAAGTGAATTTTTTTTTGGTCTTTTTTTTTTTTTTCAGTTCAGAGCCAGTATTGGAAAAATGTGTAACTGTGACAATATATTGCAGAAATGAAGACAAGATTTGGTTTTATTCTGCACTCCACTGTTGATGGGAAAAGATAGTTTTAGAGAAAAAGGTTTTCTCTGCCTTGTGATTTGAGCAGAGGCACCATCATCAAGTTCCAGAAACCTCTGTGATATTACTCTAAAGCTAGAAATGATTTATGCATTTTTCCATGAGAGTTCCCCTTAAATGGCAGAGCAGTGGTCAGAGCATTAGTATTTTAATGCGGTTTTGTTCTCCGCCATTACAGCCTCAGTTGATCAATGGCCAAGTTTTGTATGTATGTGCCCACTAAATGAGCCCTACATGGAGTGAGCTGTGACTCCATTTAAACTTGAGAATCTACGAGCCCTTAATAAAGGTTTTTATCTGTGGCTGATAAAGTGATCGAGTTGCTGTTTCAATCTGGCTGCGTGCTTCTGGAATGTTTTTGCCTCTGAGCAGCCCCTCAGCTTTGGTACACAGTACAGTTTGCAAACGTCGGTGGCAAGAGGCACAAAGCGGATAATGAGTCTAGGAGGGAGGGGGCACTTTTAAGCCAATCATGAAGGGTGAGGGTGAGGAAACGGCACCGATGTAGGAAGCAGGGCAGACTCGCAGTGGTGACCTACATTTCAGAGACAGAGCTGTTCGGTCAAGACAGGCAGGCTGTGGGGCACAGGAGAAGACATCTGAGGCTAGGAAGTAGACCTACAATTAGTGTAGGGGGAAAAAAAGCTTGTGTGGCTCCATTCTGTAGGCAGTGAGAGGCGGTCTAAGGTCTTCATGTAAAGGAATGACGCAATCAGATGTGTTAGGGAGCTCTCTCTCTCTCTCTCTCTCTCTCTCTCTCTCTCTCTCTCTCTCTCTTAGCAGTTTAGAAGGTGAAAGGTAGAGAAGGCAATGGGGGGTGGGCAGTTAGAAAACCATCGCTGAGGTTGGGCTCAGGCACTTGCAGGCTACCCAGAAAGACTTCGAGAATCTGTTTATTGGGGTTAAATGAAACAACTGGTCTCCCATTATCCGCTCACTGCCTAGCATGACCACTCATGAGTTTTAGCCCTCATAGTGCCGTTTTGTGGTCAGACACTGTGGAGTTGGTGACTTCACAGTAGCTTGTGATTACCCAAGAAGTTCCGCCATGTGCCTGACCTGATAGCCAGGCTACTGACTCAGGGTTGGACTGGAGTGAGAAACAGGGTTCTAGAATGAATTCTGGAGAGAGCATGCCATCAGCTACTGTACCCCCTCACCTGTATAAGAAGCCAGGACCAGAGAGCCTGGATACACGATGAGTATATGTTCCCAAACTTCCCAATAAGATGTTCCAGGATATATACTTAGAGACGGGTTGCTTGAACTGTGGAACATGGTGTTCTCTGGGAATCATGGGAACTTGCCTGACACCATAGCCCTGTCACCCCTGAGATACCCCTGCCTTTAGGTCAAAATGCAGGAGAAAGATGGAGGAAATGGAAAATGACCATAGCCTTGGCTTGAGGGAGCTCAGTTACCACCACTGCTCTGCCCTGCTTATACTCTGTAAGTCCACCGGTGGGGGCTGTAGTGGCTCCTTCTGGTGTTAGGCTCCACTGCCACCCCAGAAGGGCGCCACTGTCCACATGAAGGAGCCTCAGGTTTGCGTCAGTCCTTTTCTGGTTTTCAGTGTTACACACTCTTACGGGAGTGCCACACTCCCAGATGTTCAGCAAGAGCAGGTCTGTCCCCTTGGGGCGGGCACTCCTTCTTGTGTGGAAGGCAGCTCACTGTAGCTTTCTAACATGCAAAGACCCTAAAATGAGCCAGCGAGTCAGCCCAGCCCGTGCCTTCCTTCTGTCACCCTGGTGACAGCGTGGAGTTGACAGATATGGCTGACCAGGCTTCCTCCTCCTCATGGAGCTTTCAGGAGGCTGCCTTGGAGTTGTTTTCTGTCAGAGGTCTTCGGCACCCTACCTTGACTTCAAACAAGTAAAATCATGTCAGTAGACATGTGATACTTTGTTTTCAGTAGAAGGAAAACCACATGGAGTGTTTGCTTGAGGGAGGTTTGTCAAGTCCTCCAGCAGATAATCCTGCCTTCCTCTCCTACGGGGTCTCCCTCTTCCCCCACCACCCAGACCCTCACAATTACCTCCTGCATTTGAGAGCGGATAAATAAGTCATTTATCCAGTACGGTACAAGCTGATATACATTACAAGAAGAAAACCAACCCAGACAAGGGGGGAGGGGAGGGGAGGGGAGGGGAGGGGAGGAGCATTGGGTGTGGTGGGAACTGAGCTGTTGTTTTAAATAGGCTGCGGGTTAGGATCCTTGAGAAAATGGGATTGGATTGAAACCCAGGAGGACCAGGAGGCCACCTTGGTGGATGTGGGAGAACTCAGGCCTGAAGTGGGAATATGAAGGGACAGCCAAAAGGCCAGACTAGCTAGAGCAGCAGGAGCCCAGGGAAAGGGGAGGGCAGCATCGGAGGAGGAGCCATGCATTCAGGGAGGGCGTGGAGCAGTGTGGGTTAAGGTGTTGCTTCTCTATCCCCGGTGATGAACGACTCTTATTTCACTGGGGTCATCACAGACTAATATTCTTACAAAATTAGAAAAATGAAAATTTAGAGACAGTAAAACACCACCACCAACAATTTTTATCATTAGAATATCACACACACACACACACACACACCCCACAATCTTACCAAAGTGGTAAACAAGTTTCTAAACGAGGACTTTGTGTTTTCTTCCCCATTTCGGCATAGACTAGAGCCCACAGGGTCCAGGGGCCACGTTTAGGTTGCACCGTGAGGTCTTGGCTCTCCTCAGACAAAAGGGGGCGCTGCTGCAGTATTTCAGACCGAAGAAAGCCTGTCTGACTTCACTTGCGGTGCCGGCTAGATGGTAGAATGCAGGGAGATTCCTTCTCGGAGAGAAGGGGGAGCCATGTGACAGGGTGGCAGCCCAGGTCCAGATGTGACACTGGGAATGCTTGAAAGTGGTCGGTTCTGGATGTATTTTTGATGGAGATCTAACAGAACTTCCCAGTGGGTTTGGATGGTTGAGTCAAGGGAGACTCCAAGGGTTCAGTCTGGACAGCATGAAATAGGAGCTACTGCCTGCCTGCCCTTTCCCAAGTAGGGAGGCTGTGCAGGGAGCTGGTGTGTGTGTGTGTGTGTGTGTGTGTGTGTGTGTGTGTGTGTGTGTGTGTGTGTGTGTGTGTGTAGTAGGAGTTCTGTTCTGATGTTGTGAATTTGAGTTCTGTGTGTTGGGGATTCAGTCAAGTGGAAATACCTGTTCAGTTTTTTAAAAGGAAAAACTAAGCAACAAGTGACAGAGTCTCTCCTTATTTCAAAACTGTCAAATATAGATGGCCCTAAATTCCAGGAAACAGCTCTACCACCAACCAGTATGTAAAGCCAATCTGGCTCTGTCATCTGCCGCTCATTGGTTCGCCAGAGAGAATTTGGCTTCTCTGATTACCAATGGTCATCGAATTTATGGCCAAACCTTAGTGATCCCACACATGAAATAACTCCTGATGTTTTACTATTTAATGGAAGGGGGAAAAATCAAAGATAAAATATGAAGCTGTGTCGAGGTTATAAACCGAGTTCTTTAAACTAGATCTGTAATGTCTGTGTGCTTACGCTGAGCCAGACAAGAAGAAAACATGTTACAATCGCTTGGGGAAGAGGCTGTTGGTGATGCCTTCTCTCCTGTTCCTTGTTGATGTCTTACTCTGAGAATTAACAGCGGTAATAACTGTAGAAGAAAATGAGCACACCAGCCATGCGAGCCTTTCCCTCTCTGTCCTCCCCACAGCTCACCATCTGCTACCTGGACATGTTGATGACCAGCGAGGAACGCCAGAAGCAGCTGAGGGACCAGTACTGCTTTGAGTGCGACTGTATCCGATGCCAAACCCAGGACAAGGTATGTGGCATGAAGGCAGATTGCAACCTTCCAGGGTGGCTTCTGCAAGGTCTTTTGGGGACCTCTGCTGCTGGTCCCACCACTCTGAAGAGCATTAGGAAGTAGAAAAGAGTGCAAGCTGCAGTCTTTATTTCCTGGGACCTTTGACCCCGCCCAGGTGAGACTTAAGACCTATGGGACTTAAAGTATCATGGGAATACAGATGTTAAACATGTGGCATTAAACATGTAATTAAAAGGCTATGAAAGGCCAGAGGGCTGTGAGAGCATACAGTAAGAGGCTGAATTATGTTATGATTGATAACAGTTATTGCTCAGCAGTAAACATACCAAGGAGTATTTTGTCTTTAGTTCTCTTAAATTCATTCCATAAGGCTCTCCTTTGCAAACTTTATCAGATGGGGCTCACTTATCTCAAAACTCTTACTCTCCGAGGAAGGAAGAAGAGCCAAAATAAATGCCATGAAGATAATAAACTGCTCTCCAATTACTCATCTATTGTCCTCATTTTGAACCTATTTACTTTGGTTTGCACGCAATCAGGTTATCTGATAGAATCTCACTTCTGTAGGGTGTTTACATTGTTAGATGTATTTTGTGATCATTATCTCATTTAATGTCAATACTTCTAAATAAATTGGGAAGCCAAACTCAGACAGGTTCAGAGCTATGCCTCTGAGTGAGATGTTATAAGGAAAAAGCGACAGTACCAGGTCTCCCATCCAGCTCTGCTGGCTCAACCAAGTTATCCCTGCACTGCCCTGGGGCCATCTCCTGGGGTTTCTGTCATCACTGCTGGAGAGGTGATTGTTCTTCCTTCTTGAGAAAGGACCATGAGCCCATTTGAGTACTGGAATCAGCAGATGTAAGAGGGCTTGCATTAAAAGGAACTTTAAGAACTAGGAGAGGTGGCACACGATTTTAATCCAGAACTCGGAAGGCAGAGTCGGGTGGACCTCTGTGAGTTCAAGGCCAGCCTGGTCTACAGAGTGAGTTCCAAGTCAGCCAGAGCTAAACAGTGAGACCCTGTCTCAAAGAAAAGAAAGAAGAAGGAATTAAGTAGGAAAAGTTGGATCTCCTGCATAGATAGCACCAAGATCCAGTCCACGTTAGTGTTGTCATGCCGGAGTCATATGGAACCCCCTCAGACGCCCCCTCCTCTAGCAGACTGTGCTCTGGAGTGGATCCAGTCTGGTTTCCCCACAGCCCTTAGTTGGCAATGGGAAGCTTAATTCCTCTTTGAAATCTTCCTGAATAGGTCCAGCGAATGACCCAGTAGGTAAAGATGACTGCAGCCAAGCCTGACAATCTGAGTTTTGTCCTCAAGAGCCACGCGCTAAAAGGAGAGGACAAGCACACACACTGTCCTCTGCCCTTTGCATACCCATCCACACACAGTAAATAAATAAAATTCAAAACTATGTCTAAAAGAAAAGAGTCCTTGAATGAATGCATGAATGAAGTGTTTCATTTGAGATCAGTTTGTGTTCACAATTGCTGTATTGTAACTATAATGGTTAGGAAATGGTTCACCCACAAATACAGATAAACAAAACTGTTTTTGATAGGTGAGGTCTGTTAGAAGTAATTCTGGAGAAGTAATCCAAGGAGTTACTCATTGATCTTACCGTAACTCCACAAGCCATAAATCTGTTTGTTTGTTTGTTTTCTTTTTGTGTCTTGGGACATTGAACCCAGAGCCTTGTACATGCTAAACAAATGCTCAGCTGCATTTTTAATGTTTATTAATTTGTTCATTTTCATTTTTACTGTGACACAGGATCTCACAAAGTTACCAAAGCATGGTCCTCCTGCCTCAGCTTTCTGAGTAGCTGTGATTACAGGCCTGCACCATCAGACTGAGTTCTTGTGGTAATTTTAATGAGAATGGCCCCAGTAGGCTCAGATATTTGAATATTTGGTGCCAGCTGAGTGGAACTGTTTGGGAAGGATTAAGAGGTGTTGTCTTGTTGAAGTAGGTGTGGCCCTGTGGGAGGGGCTGTGTTGCACTAGGTGGACTTAGAGGTCTCAAAAGCACACACTAGACCCATTGGCTTGCTCTCTGTCTGCATCTTACACATCAGATATGAGCTCTCATCTGCTGCTCCAGTGCCGTGCCTGCTACCTGCTTACCACCATGCTCTTCACCAGGATGTTCATGACCTAATCCTCTGACACTGCCAACTACATGCTTCCTTTTATAACTTGCCTTGGCCATGGTGTTTCAGCACAGCAATGGAGCAGTAACTAAGATAGTTCCCAAGGCATTTCTTCTTCTGTAGCAATTCCTCACATGTGGCTTTTGTCCTCCTGTTCCCAAGATGGCTGCTGTCCCCAGCACCTACGCGTTGTGTTCAAGCTCAAGACAGGGAAAAGAAGGGACTGTAGAGGCCAAGAAGCAAGGTGGCCTCTCAGAGGGATGTGGACTTATACTTCATTGTCAAAAGCTGTGTTCCATGGCCACCTGTAGCTGCAAAAGAGGCTGGAACATTGTATTTTAGCTTTTCACTCTTGGAGAAGAGGAGCATGAATGGCTTTGGGTAACCAATCCACAATACCTGCCTCCCATTCCGACCATTTCACTCTCTTATTCTGTTGAACTAAAAGTTTATTAGAGAAACTGTGGTGTGTGTGTGTGTGTGTGTGTGTGTGTGTGTGTGTGTGTGTGTGTGTATGTGTGCGTGCGCACGTTCACGCTCATCAAGGGTGTGCTGATGCCATGCAGGATGGCCAGCCTCACTTCCTGAATGCGCTGGCTGTGCCTCCTAACTGGGGCATCTGGGCATCTGGGCAGGGGCAGCAGGATGAAGCCGTGCTTGTTCAGGAGAGAAAGCAGTATTAGGTTTAAGAAGTTGTATTCAAAGGGAAGCAGACGTTTCTGCCCAAGGATGTTATTCTAGTAACCCAAGTCCACGTGACATGTGAGCAATTACTTAAAAGTCATTAGTAAACCAAGGTATTTTTTTCCTGTTGCCTTCCCCTATTTTGCTAAGTTAATTATGAGCAGAACTGCCTCGTGGCAAGATGGTCAGGCCAAACAGTTCCGAATTGTTTTACTTTTCAAGTTTTAACAATCTAAGCAGAATGTGTTTCCTGTTTCTAAAGTTTTCATCATAGGCAAGGTATGTTATCTTCAGGAAGATTTGAGGGATGTAGCAGAGAGAGAAGAATGTGTGTGTGTGTGTGTGTGTGTGTATGTGTGTGTGTGTGTATGTGTGTGTGTGTGTACATGTGTGTGCATGTTTCCATTGGATGAGTTCTTTAGGAAGTGAAACGTCTACCTCTTGCTTCTCTGATTTTAAATTACATTTTCATTTATTTGAGGGGGCACACATGTGGAGGGCCAGAGGATAACTTGAGGAAGTTAGTTTTTTTTCTTCCACCATGTGGGCTGGGATCGAACTCAGGTCCTCGGTCTTGGGAACACACACCTTTATCCACTGACCCATCTTGCTGGCCTCTTGTTTTTTTTTAATAAGCAGAGGGATGGGCTTCTCAGGAATGGATGCGGGGATGGCTGGTGTTCATGTTAAAGCAGGGAAAATGGTTATTGAGTTTGTAACCCTAACTCCTGTCTGCTGGGGTGCCATGAAGCACTGGGTGACATCTAAGCATGGGTGACATCTAAGCATGGATGACACCATGGACCTTGCCTGGGAAGTCATTAGTGTGACCTTTGCATTTGTTGTAGAATAGGCTGCCCCTGCATCACAGTGTTGGATGCTTCAATGTTTCTTTCTCTAAGCAGACCCATAGGTGTCTTCTTGCAGTTTAGCTGGGTCCCAGAATGCACCTTGCATTTAATCCATGGTGACACAAATACCATCTTATAACCTTCCCAGTTTCTGCAAGTATCTACTGGCTTTGAGTCTACTCCAAGGATGTCCAACCTCTGGCTTCTCTGGACCACACTGGACAAGAGCTGTCTTGGACCGTACCTTAACATGAAGTCCCCAGTCTAACATTCAGCAACCACAGCTAGTGTGATACAGAGAATATGTTTTCTATGAACCAGTCATTATACTTAGTTAGCCCAGTACACCGCCCACAGCTGTATGTGAGAAACATTGTAAAGAACATCCTCTCTAGAGAGCATGATGAATTAGAACAGCTGCTGAAGTTTTGATAGCACCCATGACCTTCTTCAAGGTGGTTGACTGAGTTCCTTATATGCCATGTCTTGTCTAATTTCCACAGCTCATGTAAGCTGTGGCTACTCTAGTCCCATTCAGTAGGTGAGGTAATGGGGCTCTCGAGAGTATGTACGGCCTTTTCTAGTCTATTGTGCCGTTTCTATAGATCTGTAATAGATATACCACCCATGTGTTTTTTTAATTGAATGTAGTTAGTGTTTAGTAAAGTCCCCCCTTTTACTGTCCAGTTCTGACAAATGCATGAAGTTAGTACCACCACCCTTTAAGGGTATGCCTCCACTATACACTCCTCAAAATTCCCTCATTTGGCTCGATTGCTCATATTCATGCTTGATTCCAGCTGGGTACCCTGTGACATTTTAATGCATGTATGCTCTGTGTAGTCGGGCGCAGTGTATTTATCTCCTCAGTGTTCCAGTTTGCTTTCTGTTGTTGTGATAAAACACTAGTCAAAACCCACACAGGGAAGAGGGGTTTTATTTCATCTTACAACTCCCAGGTCCTACTCCATCACTGAAGGAAGTCAGGACAGGAACCCAAAGCAGGAACCTAGAGACAGGAACCGAAGCAGAGGCTATGGAGGAACACTGCTTACTGGCTTGCCCCTGATGGCTTGCTCAGCTACTTTTCTTATATAGCCCAGGCCCACCTGCCTGGGGGTGGTACCCAGAGAAGGCTGGGCCTTCCTTCATCAATCAGCAATTAGGAAGATACCCCACACACATGCATATTCACAGGCTATTCTGATACAGGCAGTTCACTTGAGATTTCCTCTCCTCAGTGTGTCTAGTTGACAGAAAGTAACAATGGCAGTCATTTTATGACAAAACACTTAAGATCCTTTCTTCTTTATTTTTGAGATACACAGAAGCCATTTCCTGCCTACAGTCACCCTACCAGATCTTCCAGTCCTGACCTAGCTGTAGTCTGGTACCCATTTGCCAGCCTCTCCTCATGGTTCCTTCTCTATTGTCCCTGGCTGCCATCATTCTGCTCTCAGCGTTTTTCCCCAGTACTAGGAATTGAACTTGGGCCTCATCAACACCTGTCTAGGCAAGTCCTCTACCACTGAGCTATATTCCCAGCTATTTCCAATGTCTGTGAAGTCAACATTTTTAGATTCTGCATGTAAATGAGCTCATGTGGCCCTCGACTGGCCTATGTTCCTTACTGTGCTGATTTTCCAGTCCCATGCATGTTCACAACAAAGACAGGAACTCTTTTTTTTTTTTTTAATTATGACCACCTAGTATTTCTGGGCATATATGCAGACGCATATCCATGTGTATACATCTGTGTATGCATATATATATATAGCTCATTTTCTTTGGGCATTCATCAGCTGATAGACACTGGTTGATTTCACTCTCAGCTGCTGAGAATAGTGCTGCAGTAAACACAGGACAGAATTATTTCACTGTTGTGTACCAATCTCGTTCCCTTGGAGGTATAGCTAGGAGTAGGATCCATAGGTCATAAGGTAATTCTACTTGAGTTCTTGAGAGACTCCAAAATGCTTTCGGTAGTGGTTATACTAACTTACATTTCCACCCAAACTGCAAAGGATGAATGTAAATTTTCATATCATGCAGATAAATATTTAGGATTGGGATTGCTGAGCCATCTGGCAAATACGTGTTTAACTTGATCTTGCTGGATTGTTTCTTGAGTGACAGTAGCTGTTGGGATTCCCGCCAGCTGTGACTGAGAATTCCAGTTGGGACTCATTCTTGTCCTTGCAGTGCTTTGAAAGAAGATGGCCCCCAAGGGAGTGGCACTATTAGAAGGTGTGACTTTGTTGGAGTAGGTGTGGCCTTGTTGGAGGAAGAGTGTCACTCTGGAAGTAGGCTTTGAGGTCTCCTATGCTCAAGCTACTCCCAGTGAGATAGTCTACTTCCTGTTGCCCGAATATCAAGATGTAGCCAGCACCATGGCTGCCTGCATGCTGCCATGCTCCTTGCCATGACTGATAAGTTTTTGCACCCTAGTAGGCTTCTCTGCTGATGCAGCAATCTAAATCAGACCAAATTAGAAAAAGCCCTGGTTTAATGGGTAAAGCGTTCCCAGGTGATTCTCCAGCCCCTCAGAGAGGAGACTGAGACAAGAGACTGGAAAACCATGTGTCTTTTCTGGGATGCAGCTAAAATACCCTGTGGGAGGGGTCTTGAGCCTCTGGGGGGGGGGAGCTGTGTTTGGTGGGCTTTGAAGGGGCGAGTTTGGGAAAAGAGATGGGTGAGGGGAGTTGAGGTAGATCTTCCACCAGAACATTCCAGACTCTTTGGGTGTATGGATGCCAGGGTGCCAGGGGTTGAGGTGGAACTCCCACCCAAACAATGATGATAATGGACTGAACTTCTGAAAGTGTAAGTGTCAAGTCCCACTTGACCTGTTCAATGGTTCTGGAGCAGGGAATGTGGAATTGGAAAATGATAGCTATGAAATACAGACATAGATGAAAGAGACAGAGACACAGGATAGTTTTGGGAGGTCTCTAGGTCAATACCACAGACACAGGTTTTATTACTCACAGCCTTTATATACCCAAAGCAAGGGGCCAAAAAGACCTCCCCCTTTCAAGGACATCACACTTTAAGGTACAATGTACAATCAAGTGTAAACACCTCCTTAGTACTCAAGACATCTGGTGACCACGCCTTACAGCAAAGTATCCTGTAAATAGGCCTTGAAGTATAAGACACCTGTTAACCATGCTTTTGGCCAAAACATCCTGTTATGCAGCCTCGCAGGGGAAAACAAGCTTGACTCTCTGACCCTGAGTCAAGATGAAAACAAGCCACAAGCTGGGGTCTCTGTGGGCCCCCACATATAAGCCGCCCCAATTAAATGTTTTTCCTTTATGAGAGTTGCCGTGGTCATGGTGTCTTTTCACAGCAATAGAACCCCAAGATGGCCCTTGATTTGCCAGGGTTTTCCCCCTTGTCTTTATTTTCAGTTGTCCTGTCAGATGTGTGACAACACTACACTGTGGTCTGAATTTGTATTTAATTAATAATGATTGCTCTTTCAAACCTATCATATTGTATACCATGAGTGTGTTTCACGGGCTTATCTCATTTGAAGACAGGTTTGTTCAAATCTTTTACCATTTGAAAAGTCTCAGGTGTTCACTTGATGAACTGCGAGAGTCTTTTATTCCGTATACCAATCTTTCACTAAACACACATCACATAATTTGTTCCCCTCCACCTGTGCCTTGTCTTTTCAACCTGTTGACAGTCTTTAAGGAGTAGAAATTTAGATTTGGATGCAGTCTCCCCTGTCAGCATTTTCCTTGTGTAGAGGAGGCTTTGGTGTTTTATGCAAGAAGTCTTTGCCTGATACAAGAGAATGAAGTATTTTTCCTGTGTTTTCTATTTACAGTTTATATTTGGGGGCTTTTTACTTATGTCATATGCAAGATTTCATTTTTTGTGTATGTATATCTTGCTCTTCTAGTAATGTTTATTGAATTAACATATTATTTACTTTTACTTATTTTTGAATTACTTTATTGCATGTACATGATGTGTGGGGATGTGCATTCCATGAAATGCATGTAGGAGAGGGGTCAGAAGACATTTTGTAGGAGCTGATTGGCTCCTTTGACCTTAGCATGGGTTCGAGAGATCAGACTTGCTTGGCAAGTGCCTTCACCCACCGAGTCACCTCCCCAGACCCTCACTATCTCTTTTTGAAGCCCTAGGTAACACAGAAAAGAGGGCGGAGTTAGACGGGGTAGAAGTTGGAGGCACAGTGGCTAACAGGAAGTGGAAGAGTAAATGCTGTTGGGGCCTGATGGCTCTGGGTCCCGCCGCCTTCCAGCTACCTGGCATCGGCAATGTTTCCTCTCTCAGTCCCCCCTCTCTTTGTAATAGGAGACTTATCAATACTTGGCCAAGCTGTTTTGCTTCCAATTAGATAATGTGTGTGTAGCTTGGGAGATGGAAGATGTTCAGTAGTGGTGGCCATTATCCTTCTCAAATGATCCATTTGAAAGTTCCAAGAACTACAGTATCGCCAGTTTCCGTTATTTGCTAATCGGAATCCGAATTGCTCGCCTAGGCTTCTTGGCAGCTTTTAAAGTCTTCCTGCTTCAGTCATTAGTAACCTCTTCTTCCTTCCATTTGGCATCTGTGTGGTTCCCAGGGTCCCTGTGTTGGGTACTTGGTACTCTTCATCCATATGCCTCTTGGTGTGTTCCCCTCGTGCCCAGCTCTTACTCCCAAGAGGCACGCTGGAGCTGACCACGGTCAAGACCAATGACACATCACTGCCTTCCATCACTGTCAGCTTCACCCTGTCCCCCACAGTTCCTGGCATAGGGCAGGCTGGGCTGCAGCTCTACCTGGGGCTCTGAAAGGAACAGATACCATCTGTACTTTGGCTGTTCTCCAGTTCTCCTCCATCTGAGACCCTGTGCTTCTTTCTGTGTAAAGGTTGTTTTCCTTAGCCAAGTGGTGAGAGCGCCCCTGTGATCACACCATCAGGAGGTGGAAGCAGGGACATCTGAAGTTCAAGGCCGACCTCACTACATGTTGAGCTTCAGGCCCCATGAGACCCTGGTCTAAAATATCAAGAAGGAAGAGTGAAACTGTTTTCCCTGCTGGGTTTGGCCACACGGGGAGCCTTTGGTTCAGAATAAAACAGAAGTGGGACATCATGGGACGAGCCTCCCTGCTTTTTGTTCCTTATTCATTATAGTTCAGGAAGATGGAGACCCCACATTCTGGTGGTCCTAAGCCTGAAACAGACTGTGTTTCCTTCAATTCTTCTTTCAAAATGTCTGTGTCTGTGCACATGCGTGAATGTGGGCATGTGTGTGCCATGGCCCGTGTGTGGAGGTCAGAGGACTGATTACCTTGAATGTCAGTCCTTACCTTCTACCTTATATGAAGCAAGGTCTCTTGTTCTCCGCCAAGCCAGCCAGTCTTTGAGCTTCTGGGAATAGTCCCGTGTCTGGCCCCTGGCCATGCAAGTGCTGGGACTACAGACACTCTGTACTTAATTTGTTTCCACTTGGGTTCTAGGCATCTCAACTCAGGGCCTCACAGTTTCATGGCAAGCACTTTACTCACTGAATCGTCTCCACAGCTCCTGAAAAAATACATACATAAAATGTATATCACAACGGCTGTAGCATCACTCTACAGCAGTAGTGAGTGAGCAGCAGAGGGCTCTAAAACCTGTATGTGGCCGCTCTGGTGACAATGAGAAGGATGTCTCAGTTTTCAGAGGTGGGAAGACGTATTCCTTTTTTGGTTTTTTATGTTATTTCATTTCATTTTTATTTTTTGAGACAGGGTTTCCTTGTATAGCCTTGGATATCCTGGAACTAGCTCTATATATCAGGCTGGCCTCGAACTCACAGAGATCCACCTGCCTCTGTCTCCTAAATGCTGTGATTAAAGGTGTGTGCCACCACCGGCCAGCAGAAGATGTATTCTAATCCCTTTTGTCATCTTAACTCTTCATAGAAATGCAGTGATTCGAAATTACTTTTATTTTCTTTAGTTCAGTACCTGTGTACTGAACTCAACAGTGAACTTGAACTCTGACCCTTTCAGTCTGCCGCTCTTGCCAATGCCCTTAAAGTACACATAGCATGCTTAGCAGCATAGAACATTGTACTTCCAGCCACACTGTCTTCCACTGGTGTCTCTGTTGGAATATGGGCCACGGCAAGAGAGTAAATTTCCTAACTGCTTGGAGCTCCCTGTTTGCCTAGACATAAGCAGCTCCTGTGAAGACCTTGCCTCTTTTGAAGGATGGAGCTGAGGCAGGTGGCATTCACTACCCACCAGGAGGATCCGTAGTGCCACTGCATGGGGATGTGGCTTACCAGGTGTGCGCCCCATCTTCCCAGACCCCTGCCTGAACAGTAGCTCCGAGGCTCCCCCCAGATGGCAGTATAGCATCTGCAGCCCATTTTCCATCTTCTCTCCAAATCCACCGATGTGATGATGATCAGAAGAGGCTTCTGCTACATACTGAAGATCCCAGGCATAGAGCATACTATTCACTTAGGTTCATAAGCAGAGGAGACAGGATAAGTTGTATCAGGGTCGGTTCCCTGGAAACAGCTGCAGGAGATAGGAGGTGTCTAGTTCAGAACCTTCCCTGTAGAGAGAAAAGAAATGAGGAGTGCCATGTGTAACTGAGTGACTGGACAATCAGGTTCAGCTAGTCCAGCCATCCTGATAATGCCACAGAACTCCCAATCAAGCAGGGTGCTGCACTTGGGTGTGGAGGAGTCAAAGGTGAAAGGTGAAAGAAGACATTGGACTACAGTGATTCTCACAGCATGGCTTCCAAAGAGCTTGGGAGAGCTCTCCTTACATATCCATGATGGCAGCTGTCCTTAAACAAGGAACGCCATGTGATTCAGACTGCCTACCAGCCAGGAATTTGGCACATGGTGTGTTTTGAATACTCACCTGCTTCCAGGCTGCCTCTGGGGGCTTCTGTACAGTTTAGGACACTCACCCATCCCCCCCAGGGCTGGCTGTTGTCACAGGTGTCCATGCAGCTGCACCCCCCTTTAGTCCGGAGGCTCTTCAGCCTCCACGGCCAGTGCCAGCCTGTTTTCTGTTTCGTTTGCACCTTCCTTGCCAGTGCATGCTCAGATCCCAAGGATTCCAATAATTAATAATGAAGCTTTTCTCTGTCTCTTGTTTACAGTGTAAATTAGGGGTCTGGAATCACTTCAACCAATGACTATGCTCTCCTGTCTATATTGTTAGAATTGGAAAGCTGCCACTAAAGGCCCTTAAACAGTTGTCCCCAAACTTGTCATTGAACTCCTCCAGGCAATAAATACCCTCACCCGTAGCATGATGGCATCTTGTTTTTCTCAGAATTTAGTTAATCTGGGCATTTCCTCAATGCCTTCTTAATGCTATTTTCTTAATTCATTGTGCCCTTTAATCTGGAACACATAAAATAGCAGCCAATTAATAAATGACGCTTCCCACAACCGAAACAAAAGCACATTAATTATTTCTAAACGATTAGGCTGCATTCGACACAGGAGAGGACTCCAGTGTTTAACAACTGCTACAGAAGATGAGAATTGCCCTAATTTTACACCCTGGAACTGAGTATCATCTTGTTTTCAAAGCAGCTTCATTTAGGAAGGTCATTGAAAATCATTGTACAAATGGTGAGTACCAGCTTGTCTAACTTCATGTCATCATTTCTGAGCTCCACAAAAAGATCCAGCGTGGCGTTCTCCATGAGCTTTACCTTGTAGATGTGTAGCTGGTCCTCTAGCTTGAAAAGGGGCCGAGAAACCTGCCTTCCTCAGAGAAACCCCACGGAAGGGGAAAGTGAAGACGGGCTCAGGAAACGGGACTGTCCCAACTCACCAGGGACAGGACTAATCTCGGCCTTGTGTCTCCCTGAGCTGTGGGAAGAGGCTGAAACCACAGGCAGTTGGATCATTCTAGCTGCCTGGACTTCGTTTTTTAGGATAGGCTGCCATTTCTTCTGTGGTCGTCTTGTAAGAAAAGCCTTTCCCAACCATTTAGCCTCTGAATTCCCCAAATGTTTCCCTGTTACCAAGCTTCACAATCTATTGGTCTTGCTGGATAAGTCCAGGGAGAAATAGATGTTTTGAAACTACCAAAAAAAAAAAAGGCATTATATAAAAAATTATTGTATAAAATCACTTTTTCCTTGTTTAGATCACCTGTTCTGGGTTTGGAAAATTTCACCTTTATCTGTCACTTTTTATGGCACACAGTCAACAAGAGCTTTCTGAACCTCCTCTGTGTTCTTCAAGACCTACAAGAAGAGCCTTTCACCTAAGGCCCCCTTAAAAGCAAGCTGCGGTAGCAAGGAGGATCACTGCTGTGGGTCTGTGCTCAAATCCTTACAGAGTTAGGCCCACACACCTGCCTTAGTTGGCTTTCTTTTGCCATGATAAACACCATGACCAACAGCAGCTTGGGAAGGAAAGGCTTTATCATCTTACAGGTTACAGTTCATCACTGAGGGAAGTCAGGACAGGAACCAGCTGGAGGCAGGAACCCAGAGGCAGGAACTGAAGCAGGGGCAGTGAAAGAATGCTGCTTGCGACTTACTCTCAACGTGCTCACTTTCCAAGTTCCTGCAGAACAGCCCATTAAACTTTGAGCACTCAAGGGCTTTGTCAGACCACAGTTCCAAATACTTCTACAATCGTCCCCAAAGCAGCATACTCAGATCTGTCACAGCAAGAGCCCATTCTCTGGTAACAAATTGTGTTAGCCGAGTTTCTCAAGAGGAACAGAACAAATGAGATGGAAAAAAATATGTATGCATTAATAAGTTAAAAAGTGACACAAATGACTGAGTACCTGGGATTTCAGACTTCACTTTTGGGTGGGTTCAGGCCTTCAGCAAGACACTACTGTCAAGTTGATTAGAGCAACCACCCCATCTTAGTGCCAGGATCTACTTTACATGTTATCTCAGATTTCTGCCCACCAAGGAAATCCATGCAGCAGCTTGGAAAATGAAGCTTGCCATGATGCCTTTGGCTTGACAGCTAGTTACAGGAGTATGTCCAGCAAAGGGCAGAAGGGGTTTTAATAAGAATGGTGAAACTCAGGGCTTACTTATATCCCTTCTCTTTAACCTGTCTGCTCAATATTCAAGGTCTATAACTGGGAAAAAGTCACTAATATTGTCTATTTAAGGCAACTACTAGTTATTACTTTCAATTTCTATAGCGGTCTCAACCCCTCCACATTAAGGAGTGAAGAGCACCACCCACCCTCTCTAGAAAGTGTGCAGGGCTCTGTAGCAGCCTGCCTGTGGAAGTCCCTTTATAGATTGAGCTATTCATGCTGCATACGCTTATCCCAGTGATTTTCACCCAGGAAAATTAGTACTGCCGCCATCCAGCCTTTCAATTAAGTATGCTGTGCTATGAGATGTATCATTTAGATTTTTATTAATTTAAGCATTTTATGTCAACAGAAGGTAGATCATCATTTACTGGTGCAATGTGGTATCTCACAAAATACATACATGTCATGGAAAAGTAATTAACTCTCTCGTTCTACTGCAGAACAGATGTGTGACTGAATGAGTATTGGGACCCAGGGGTACATTCAGACATTTATTTATTCATCTATATATTTATTTATTTATTTTTTAGTCATTAGATGGTTGACTTAGAGACCTCATGGAAAGTTTCTTAAATGCTATTCTTTTACATTTCAACACACATACCCCAAATCTACCCTATTACCACCTATTACTAAAAATGGGTTTGGAGTCATCCCTCCAAGTTATCTGTTCAGCTCTGGGTCATTGTAGTCACGTCAAGCCACAGATGGATTGGCCCACTGTTCCTGCAGAAGGAAGGGTTGATGACTGGGGTGTGGAGGGCTATGTCTAACACACATAGGACTTGGTTGCTGAAGACCCAGAGAAGACTTAGGAGCAGCTGTGTGGGGGCAGCAGGTTTGATTAACTCGAGTACTGGAAACCTGCACGAATGCCAGGAAGACATTAAATGAAGTGACCCAGACTGATGGCAGGCCATCTTTGCCTCTTGGTGTCCTCTTCCTAGTCCAGTAAAAGCTGTAGTTTCTTGAGTGTATTCTCTAGTACCACCATCTAGCTTAGACTCCACAAAGCTACCTTATAAAGGCCTGCCCCAAGTAAGCCCTTTTGGGCTTACATTTTACATGGAAACCTCAGACTGTCTTCTGTTAAGGGCTTCTTCAGCAGTTCCCACACACCAGCAAGAGGCCCGACCTCCGAAGGGCAGCAGATCATGTGTAGTTTAGCCTCTGTGCACTTTCAGGCTCAGCCCAGGCTCGTGGCTGTAACATGCCAGGTTCTTGCCTGCCCCAGGCACTTTACACTTGGCTCCTGTGGCCTGAAGCAGGCTTCCTGAAGCTTTGTATCTGCCTGGCTCTTTACCATGCTGTGACCCTCAGCTTTAGCCTCATCTCCTGAGCTCACCATGAGAATCACTTGCCTCCAAACCATTCTTTTAGGTTATGTCTTTATTCCTTTAGCAGAGCATTCTATATCACTTGTATTTGATGCCTACCTGTTTTCTTGTTGAGGATGTCAGAATGACCTCATCAGTCTGGTTCTCTCATGTGCCCTTGATGTCCAGCATGCTATCTAATAAACTTGGATACCACACAAGAATCAATGCATTAATATTGTTACCAGACTAGCACTAAGCTAAGCTCTGTGTTCCAAGCATCTCTATTCCTGAATTCTTCATGATGACTTTTGCGCATAGAACAATTTGATGACAGTTTAAATGATGGCCGATCAGGAAGGGCTATTCTTATTCTTCATCCTCCAGTGGAACAGTTGAACATGGCCAATCCCACTTCCCCATACCAAGACTTACACCCGTACATATAAATCACCTGCTGGAAAGACAGAACATTTTCTCCAATCCCGTTTTGATAGAGTCCTTCCTCTAAGCAGTTTATGCCGTGGTGGTGCTATGCATACTAGAAGGTACACATCTTCTTGGGAACTCAAGCTGTAGTAACAGACCTGGGTCAATGGTATGCACAGATATATGAGTTTTCTAAACTATTGAAGAACATAAATATCACCCAATGAAGATTTGTGTAGTTTTGTTGATTTTCAATGTTTGCTTTGGTGTTATGAGATGGGGGTCTCATTAGCTCAGGTTGACCTCAAATTTGCTGTGTGGTTGAGACTGTGCTACCATGCCCAGCTGAGATCTGTACAGTTTTATAGTTAACAAGTATGGTGGTATGAAAGAAAATGGCCCCCAAAGGGAGTGGCACTATTAGGAGGTATGGCTTTGTTGGAGTAGGTGTGGCATTGTTGGAGTAGGGTGTCCTTGTTGGAGGAAGTGTGTCTCTGTGGGAGTGGGCTTTGAGGTCTCCTCAAAGTAGCTCAAGCTACTCCTAGTGTCAGAGACCATTTCCTGTTGCCTGCAAGATGTAGAACTCGCCCAGCACCACATCTGCCTGCATGCTGCCATGCTCCCTGCCATGATGATAATGGACTGAACCTCTGAAACTGTAAGCGAGACACCCCAATTACGTTTTTCTCTATGAGAGTTGCCATGGTCATGATGTCTGTTCACAGCAATAGAAACCCCAACTAAGACACAAAGTAAAAGAGAGACATTTCATGAATGCTCATAAACCTAGAATGGGAGGGGACAGTGGAGGTCCACCCACTGATGTCAAGATTCCTCCGCAGCATCCCATTGGAGCAAGTGTCAGGCTCCCTAAGAATGACCTTTAGTGGAGGTCTCAGCACGCTGTCTCTGAGCACATCATTCTACTGCTGGGCTTCTGTGATAGTGAGAGGTAATTACTCTTATCAACTGAAAGCTGCCTCATCTGATTTCATCAAGCTCCCATTCTGTCCCATGAAGCTGCAAAGGATGCGTAAATAGGCCTTGTCCCTCCTACCATCAAGTAGGCAAATCCTGGGAGCACCTTGGCAAGACAAAGTGCAGCCAGGCTTCCGAACTACACAGCAGGGACTTCAATCCATCTCCACCTTTTTGTAGCTACTTGAGCTTAAGTTACTTCCTATCTCAGCTACAGGCTTGCCGTCTGTAAATTAGGGAGTGGACTGGTTTTTCACTTTACTGACATGACTAAAAGAAATAAAGCATTTACAATAATTACCACAGTAGATCTCAATAAATGTTGTCAAGTTACTGTTATCATTGCATCTGCAGCTAGCCAGCTCTTTGAAACTTAGCCTCTTCTGCAGAATATGGAAAATGGTTCCCACCAAGGTTTGACCCAGTGTTGACACCAGTCAGTCCTGAAATATGAGAGATGGTTCAACCAAGCAGAAATGTATGCATCTATTAGCATTGTCTTACAGAATATCATGAAAAACTGTCATGTTCTTGTTGAAATCAGATGATCGTGTCTTAGGAATATTGATTCAAGATCTTTGACACACTGAGTTCGGACTGGCAGGCCTTGCTGGTGGCGTTTTCTAAGGAACAACACTTTATTCAGGTCTTGGTTAAGGATCAGTCAATGGTAGACAATGAGGTGTATGCCACAAAGCTTTCATTGGGCAGACGGTACTTGCGAATGATGGTCTGCTGCTGTCCCTGCCTCTCAGTTCTTTGAGAGGAACTGTAGGAATTTCATGACCACATTCACAGAGTCCTTTCGGTATCCCAGACTGTGGTTCCTTTAGAATTAATGCTGTCAACTTTTTTAAAAATGTGGTATTCTGCTCTTTTGTTGTTTGTTCATTTATTTATTTTTTTCTCTTTGCGAACAATTTCTCTTAGGAAAAAGAAAAAACAAAACTAAATCAAGTAGCTTTCCGTGGTATCGATGTTTTCCCACATGCTAAGGCTGTAAGTCTACTTGGTCTTCTTCCTTTTAAAGAATATTTTTATTTATTCTTTAGCAATCCTATGCAGGTTTACAGGGTAGTTGATCATATCCACTCAACTCTCCCCTCTCACTTCCTCCATCCCCGAGCATATTCCCTCTCATCTTTATAGTCTCTCCTCCTCCTCCTCTTCCTCTTTCTACTGAAGAGAAAAATCTTTCTTCTTCTTCCTCTTTATAACACATTGAACCCCCATTAGGACTACCTGCATACACATGGGTATGGGGCCATCCCCCAAATGGATACCTACCCAGAGGCCCAGAAGAAAAAAAGACTCTCTTTCCCCCAGCAGGTATCAGTTGCCATAGCTCCTCAGCCAGGGGTGGGACCTCATGAGCTCCTCCCCATCCACTTTGGAATGTTGACTGGTTTGGTCATCTTCTGTAGGTCTTACAGAGGGAACCATAATGCTGTGAGGTCATGAGGACAATGTCCACGCCATGTCCAGAAGACAGCCGCATCTCAGAGCACTCCTTCCCCTCCTGGCTCTCACTCTCTTTCCGTCTCCTCTTCCACTATATTCTCTGAATCTTGGGTAGAGCTGATTTAGCTGTCCCATGTGGCACTGAGCACCCCACACTCACCAGTTTTCAGCACTTCTGTCCTGACGGCTGCCCAGTACACATAGAAGCTTCTTTGACCAGGGCTGAGAGCTGCACCGATCTATGGGTATAAACATAAATATTTAGACTGCAGTTTGACATCGTGTTCATTTAGCAAAACAACAAAGTAGTTTCTTTCTGAAGGCCTATGACTTCCTGAGTCATGGACTTCTGCTCAGGTTTACATTACAAGTATGAACTCTGTCCTGTGGAATAGGTCTCAGATCCAATCAGAAAGCAGTTGGTGACCCACATTAGTCATGCCATGTTGTGCCATTGGACAGATCTTGACTGGATGGTTGGTATTGTAATATCAGGGTCTACCGTTGGGAAAGTCCACTGAATACTTTTCTCCCCCAGGGACCTGTATAGCACCTTCTGGCACTAGGAAAGCTAGCTTGTATGAAGGTAGTTTCCATTACAATTCTAGTTTAAGTTCTCTATATCTTGTAGCCAAAATGCATTGTGTCTTCAGCAGTAGGGTCTTGCTGTCTAATTATGATGGCCAACCAAGAGCATTGGCAATAGCCTGTGTTGTTAGAGGGCCTCTTGGGCCTCCCTGACCGATAACTCATAGGGAAGTGTCCCATGCCTGGTACTGAGATTTTCATTGAATAACCTGTGTCATCTTGGGAAAAGCATTGTTCATCCACTCAGGGTACCTCAGTTCAAACTCCTTCTAAAAGAAATCTCATTTTTAATAGTTTACTAAATAGTGGGCTTCCATAGATGTTTCCATACAGTCCTAATTTGGGTCAACCCACTCCTTGCCCTCCCTGCTTCCCCGTCCCCTCTCCCTAGCCGGCACACAGCATTCCTCCATAGTCTCACTCAGCGTTGTTTTAGGATTGCTCATCTTAGAGAAATCATGGTCTTTCTGCTAGCCACTGTGTCTCCTCTGGAATTGCCTTGCTCACTCACTGAGCACTTCCTGTGAGTCTATGGCTCTGCCTTAGTCCAGGAGTCCTGAGAACTGTGTCCTCTAGTCCCATTCCTTCTGCAAAGCAGCTTGGAGCTGGTTTCTGTCAGCATTCTGAGGTTTTTCTGTAAACGGTGACCCAGTGTGTTTGCTCGGGCTACACATGAGCAAAGCCAATAGGCTCTTGAAGTGGCTATCTGGCATTTTTATAAGCTTAACCATGTCCTTATTAGCAAATCTGCGGCTTCTTCCTTACAAAACAAAACATAGAAGTCCCAGGAGAGAGATAGGCATGTGGCTCTCATATGCGGTGTGGGAGCACCACCGTTCTTCCCAAGGTTAGCAGGTCAGCAAGCAGTCACAAACTGGTTTTGTCCAGCCAGCCATACCTGCAGAAAAGGAAGGTCATTTGCTTCTGTGAAAAATCTCGACTCTCCCTGTTTGGCTTCGTCTCTTCCAGCCAGCCTCAAGTTCACTTCCACTCACAACCTCAGACCCGCTCTTCGGCCCCCCACTGCCTTCTTTCTCAGCTGTGGATGACATCAGCAGTGTGTTCCTGCTGCTCTGGCACCTGTGATGCCAAGACAACTGATGAAAAGCCCCGGGTGCTGCTGGTAGACACCGTGGCTGCTCCAGCCCTTCCTTCTGCTGGGCTCCTGCCTTGCCAAGTCGTCCTGTATGTCCTCATTTGGCCCCTCCTCCTCCATAGCCGCCCAGGTCCTCTCTCCTGCTCTACTTTCTAAGTCCTCACTCTCCTGATGTCGCTAGATCAGTAATAACGTCTTCACCTTCGCGCCCCAGCCACTTCTGGGTGCCGCTGGATCCGCTCCCATTCTCTCATTCTCCCTCCTCTTGTGGGAAGTGGGGTTACCTTGCCAAAGCCAAGTCCTCACCATCCCTTTTCATGGCCTGTGCACCTCCTTGGTCTGGCCCTTCCATCCCGTTCCTCCATCTAGTCTGCCTCCCAGTGTCCATTACTTCCTGTGCAGTGGCTTAAACACGATCACAACTTTCCCACAAGATAACAAACCTTTTTTCCAACTCAGCTTTGGCTTGTGGCCCCGACTTCCTCTTCAGTCTGGGTAGCCCTGGTTCTCTCCTGCATTCCCGTCATCACGCCCTGAAACTGTTGGCTGCTGATGTCGTGACGGAGCCTCTGATTCCCAGGCAGTGGCCTCCCAGAGTCTCCCTCAGACTCCTCTGTTGCACTCTACAGCACCACTCTACCCCTCCTCCTAGGACTACCCCCCTATGTTCCCCCGCTTCCTCCACTTCTCCCCATTGCCCCTTCAACACTGATGTTTTCCTCAATTGATTGGTCTCCTCTGCTCTGCTATCTTCAGGTTCTACATATATGATCTGTCTAACCTTCAGGGTCCATAGTGACATTGCACCCCACCCCCCAGGACAGTTCTACCTCTGTTTACAGTGATCCAAAGTGATCATGAGGTGACCACTGAAGCCAGGTACTGTACCCCCACTCTCCACAAACAGCTTGCTCCCCAGTTACCACCTTCCTGGGCTCTCAGATTGTTCCCTTCCTTCCTTTCTAGGGTCATATACCAGCAGCCTAACTGGTCCCCACGCCTTTGGTTTCTCCATCTGTCACTGTATTTCACATACATTCAAACAAACAAACAAACAAACTGATTATACTTAAAATCTTCCCATGTCTCTATTTCTCATCCAAGCTCAAATTCACCCTGTTAGCATCTCCCTGGTACCTTTTCATCCTGTCTCTAAACCTTTACCTTCTTCTCTCCTCTCCACACAAGCTGCCTACCCAGCCTGGTGCTCCCAGACCTGTGTCTCGTTCACAAGTCGGTCTCTAGGCGAAGGGGAAGGAAGGACCATGTCAGTAGCAAATGCCTGCAGACCTTCTGGGGACCAAAGATGACAGTGTCATCCCTCTCGGACACCAAGGCACAACGGGCAGGGACCCCAAACAGCTTACCCCTGGGCCCTTTGCTTTGTCCTGGTGTTGCCTGTGGACCAGCCACCTCTCGGCTTCTGTGCTCTAGGGTGATGCTGCTTCCAGTCTTCCCCAACGAGCCTTCACTCCAAATCCCGGGCAGCAAAGGCCTTTGTCCCTGAACCCCCCTTGTCCCAGAGCTTGTCTCCTGGTGACCATGTGTGGGACATGAAGCATTGTAGGCACATGACTGTAAACCTTGCCACGCTGAGGCCACTTGTCATTTAAATCTGTAGTGTCAATGCCTGACCTTCATGTACAGTGGGTTGAACTAGATAGAGACGGTCGGCATGGCATTCGTCATGGTGGGGTGTATTGATCACTTCTTGTATCTGTTGTAAATAAACTAATTTGTATAAAGCCAGAGGACATGGAAGAACAATTATAAATTAAGTAGACAAAAGAAAGAGTCTGAAACCAGGAGCACTTGCAACAACTCTCAGTGGCATTTCCTGAAGTGTGGCAGTTCTGTCCCTGAGATTGAAGCCAAAGGCTGAGGGCCTAGAAAAATGACTCAGCCGTTGAGCATGCTTGGTGCTCTTCTGGAACCCCTCCCCCACCACATCAATAAAAACAAATATTTTATATAAAAAAAAAATATCAAAGGCTGAGCCTGCAAAAACCAGGTGGTCTCCAGGCTTGACTGCACACGAGAGCCGCTATAACATTTGTCTGTCCTTTGTTTGCCAAGGAGACCCGGGCCCAAGTTCTTGGGAGACCTCGGGGAGAGCCAGCGCTAAAGGACAAATACAGTTCTCCTGAGGGGAAAGTTGGAACCCTTCGGAACCCTGAGTGGCCTTCCTGGGATGTGGAGAGGGAATTTATGTGTGACTGTCTGCCTATGCAGAGTGTTGGTGTGACTGTCTGCCTGTGCAGAGTGTGGGTGTGAATGTCTGCCTGTGCAGAGTGTGGGTGTGAATGTCTGCCTGTGCAGAGTGTGGATGTGTGTGACTGTCTGCCTGTGCAGTGTGGGTGTGACCGTCTGCCTGTGCAGAGTGTGGGTGTGAATGTCTGCCTGTACAGAGTGTGGATGTGTGTGACTGTCTGCCTGTGCAGAGTGTGGGTGTGACTGTCTGCCTGTGCAGAGTGTGGGTGTGTGTGACTGTCAGCCTGTGCAGAGTGTGGGTGTGTGTGAATGTCTGCCTGTGCAGAGTGTGGGTGTGAATGTCTGCCTGTGCAGAGTGTGGGTGTGACTGTCTGCCTGTGCAGAGTGTGGGTGTGACTGTCTGCCTGTGCAGAGTGTGGGTGTGAATGTCTGCCTGTGCAGTGTGGGTGTGACTGTCTGCCTGTGCAGAGTGTGGGTGTGAATGTCTGCCTGTACAGAGTGTGGATGTGTGTGACTGTCTGCCTGTGCAGAGTGTGGGTGTGACTGTCTGCCTGTGCAGAGTGTGGGTGTGTGTGACTGTCAGCCTGTGCAGAGTGTGGGTGTGTGTGAATGTCTGCCTGTGCAGAGTGTGGGTGTGAATGTCTGCCTGTGCAGAGTGTGGGTGTGACTGTCTGCCTGTGCAGAGTGTGGGTGTGACTGTCTGCCTGTGTAGAGTGTGGGTGTATGTGAATGTCTGCCTGTGCAGAGTGTGGGTGTGACTGTCTGCCTGTGCAAAGTGTGGGTGTGACTGTCTGCCTGTGCAGAGTGTGGGTGTGAATGTCTGCCTGTGCAGAGTGTGGGTGTGTGTGATTGCCTGTGCAGAGTGTGGGTGTGACTGTCTGCCTGTGTAGAGTGTGGGTGTGAATGTCTGCCTGTGCAGAGTGTGGGTGTGACTGTCAGCCTGTGCAGAGTGTGTGTGTGAATGTCTGCCTGTGCAGAGTGTGGGTGTGAATGTCTGCCTGTGTAGAGTGTGGGTGTGTGTGACTGTCTGCCTGTGCAGAGTGTGGGTGTGACTGTCTGCCTGTGCAGAGTGTGGGTGTGTGTGTGAATGTCTGCCTGTGCAGAGTGTGGGTGTGAATGTCTGCCTGTGTAGAGTGTGGGTGTGTGTGACTGTCTGCCTGTGCAGAGTGTGGGTGTGACTGTCTGCCTGTGCAGAGTGTGGGTGTGTGTGAATGTCTGCCTGTGCAGAGTGTGGGTGTGAATGTCTGCCTGTGCAGAGTGTGGGTGTGACTGTTTGCCTGTGCAGAGTGTGGGTGTGAATGTCAGCCTGTGTGTTACCAGTAGAGTGGAGAGGAAGGCTGCTGAAGCCTCCCAGAGTGAACCAAAGCCTCTGATGTATAAAGACAAGCAGATGCAGAACGTTCCAGCTCCTGTCCTTGACAGGTAACTGAAACCGTCACATAGAGAGCTCTCCTGGGTCCTGTCCACCCATGTTCTTGCACTGAGAAAGGGATTTTTATATTAGCTTAGTTCCAAAAAAGAAACCCTTACACATTCCAGTTTATGAACATTTACTAACATTAAGTTTTTCTTTTCAAAGTCATCTGGAATGTTAAATGGATAATAAAACAGCAGTGGCCGGGGTCCTATAATCTGGACAAAGAGCATGACCCAAAAAGAAAATAATGCTCTCCAAAGTCTTCTTAGGTGACCACAGTACCCCTAGCAGTGGGCACCTTGAGATGAGAAGAGAGAATAATACCATCTTGTATACCCCAAATGCCATTTTAGAATGTCCAAAATTTGATGAGGACCTTATATTACATCAGTAGAGTTTATATCTATATTGTTTGGAGACAAAAAGATTTGACTTTGTCAGCATGCCAGGTTCTAATGAAAGGTGGTGCCCAGAACTCTGGCTCAGTGAGCACTTCTTTAAGGACTAGAATGTTCTGAGGATACATTTGAAGTCTGTACTTCTAGATTTCCCCATAATTCCCAGCAGGTCCTATGTGAGATCACTTGCCCCTCTCCAGTCTTTCTTTTCTGGTGTCATGAGGATACCTCCACTCACCCTTTGGAGATGTTTATGGAACTCCATCAGCCCTCTGTCTGAAAGGCCCTGCTAACAGTCATGCATGCTTGGTTTATAAGATGGTTACAAGAAAATGGAGGTGGGGGCAGGGTGCCAAACACTGCCAGAGCTTTTATCTTTGACATTACAAAGAGGTCCCTGGCCGAGGGCCAGACTGGAGTTTACGGGAATATAAAATGCAGACATGTGCTTTCTGGTGGCGGGGCGCCAGGACTCGGCGCGCCACACAGCCAGACAGCACTTCACTTCCATGGGATGCACAGTTGCTAGGAAGGGCATGCTAGTCTTGGTGGTTCAGAGCAGGGTCACTCATGGCTGTGAAGTAGGACAAAGAAGAGCTCTGCCATGCGCCTGACCTCCTGGCCTCCCAAGCCTGGACAGAGGTGGTCCTGCCAACCATATAGCCTGGGAGTGACTGCACTGACTGCCCCCCACCCGCACCACCAGGAGCACCCAGGCTTCAGAAGCAGGTCTCTGCAGGAATTAATTGCTGTCACTGAAAGAAGACAAAATGGATCCCCTCTACTTTTAAGCAAAGTTTTGATGTTGTTTTCCTCAAACTGTGACACAATCTTCTGGAACCTGTTGCTCACTTGACATATGGTCTGAGAGTTCTGGTGCCGCCCTATTAAACATAAGTAAGTTTGGGTGGATTTGTGCAATCTAGCTCTGAAAAAAAGAAAAAAAGAGATTAGTAGGCTACTGGAAGCTGCACTAACTGATACTAAGGCATGGCTTCTGATCCCTAATGGAATAAGTGCCTTTGGTTACTCCAGCGATGACCTTCTTTGAAAGTGTCTCTAGACTTGTGTTCCTGGACTCGTTATCTGAAATAGCTAGTGTGGACCCCAGCTAAACTCCCTAGTTGTTTGAGGACCACAGGTTAAGTAATCCGATGTGCTTGTTTCAAGGAGATAAGCAAATACCATAAATGGCCTGGGGTTTGGATATTGTCCCTGCTGATAATTATATACATGGATGTTAGAGGAAACACATGAATTAAACAACCATAGTCAAAGTCTTGGGTTGGCAGCATGTAGTGCCATGTTGAGTACAGTCTTTGTCCTGTGCCACACACTCTCTGTGCTCTGGCTGGGGTGGTGTGGGAGAAAACGAAGCTTCAAATAGAATGAAGGGGGAGAGGGAAGGAAGGGGTTTACAATTTGCACAACCACGGATGCCCAAAGTCTCTACTCTCAGAATTTAAGGACTCTCCTCAGGCACAGCAGACACCTCTGTAAGTGACCAATGAACTGGAATGATTAGTTTCCATCTCCATGGTAACCGTAATCAAGTTCTCACCTGGGGAAGCTGCTAGCTCTGGGTCTTGCAGCTGGCCCATGGCAGAGCTGGGAGTTGAGTTGAGTTCCTCCATGCTGCTTTCGTGGTTCCTGCCACACAACGCCTCATGCACAGGACTTGCTATTGTCCACCTATTTTATTTCAGAGCTGAGGGTCAAACCAAGGCCCTCACAGCTAGGCAAGCGCTCTAGCACACAGCCACCCCTCATCCTATTTTTCTATGTCTTTGGGGCAACTGCATGTAACCCATCCTACCCTCCACCACCAGAATGTCGCCCCCTTAAAGCTAACTTGAATCCGTTCTGTAGCAGTTTAAAGCAATTTCCTGTCTGTTCGCAGAGGTGAGTGGAAGCAGCTGCTCCTGGAGAGGGGCATAAAAAAGATTAAGGAGCCGGGGCTGTGGTTTCAGTCTCCATTAAAACAAAACCTGTCCTGAAACTTGGGGGTGTACTTTATCTTAATGGCTGCCTACATTCGGACAGTTTTCCTGTAAAAATCTTTGCATTTTTCCCAGAGTCTCAAACCTCCCACCTCGTGTTTACAGAAGGAGACTGGCAGGACTCTCTGCCGGAATCATGTGCGTTTACAGCTGCACAAGCCTTTCATTTGAGAGTTTCTCCACAAATGTGAAAAGAATGTGTTTGAATTCGTGCTCCTGTCAGCCAAGCCAGTGGCCCGTCATGCATTCTCAGGAGCATATCTTTCCAGTATGAGGGAGGGTGCATGGAGGTGCCTCCTTAAATATCCTCACATAATGTTTAACTGCCTTTGCATGTTGGTCTGTCATGCCCGCCAGTTTCCTGCAAAATGCTGCATGGAAAAGCCAGTCAGTCTTCAGCAGGCCCCACTGGTGAGGCTCAGCTTTCAAACAGCCCTAACTCTGTAGATACTCCTTTTTCAATTTATGTAGACCTGGTTTTGTGGAAGTCGGCGCCCTTTCTCTGGAACGGAGACTTCTTCTGTGGGATGGGGACAGGAGGTGTGGGGGTTGCAGGTAAAAGGATTTGGTGACTCTGGGAGCTCTGCTGTGACCTGACCACCCCTTTCCTCCTGGAAGTTCTCTGTAGCTGGAGAATTAACTCTGAACCAAGATTGGGTGGAATGTGTTGCCTTGTAGAACTGTGGAGTTGCAATAGACCCGGTTTCTGCCAGAGTGAAAAGCAAATGTGCATTCGCTCGCAAATGACTAGTCGGAACACACAGCAATTGATTCTATCTCAAGTTAAGAACATTCTTTCCTCTTCCTCCACTTCCCTTCATGCCTCCTTTGCCCACTGGCTGCTCTAGGGTTGATACAATAGTGAATGCTCTGGTTTTAGCCTTTTTCCATGTTATGAAAGAACCATTTTCCCCCTAAGTTAAATCTGAACCGCTTTCAGTTATTTCTGCCAAAGGAAGTGGAAATTGGTTCCAGTCGAGCTATTTCCTGTTAATCATAAAGGTTTTTTTTTTTTTTTTAGTGATCCTGTATGTTAATCTATTAGTCCCAGTATGTTATCCATGAACCTAAATACTACAGTCAAGGACACTAAAGATTAGATGTTTCCATCCTGGTTTTTATTTCGGGACTCTCAGCTTCTCTCCAGAGAACAGGCATGATATTTGAACCTTATGCTACTTTTTTAAAAGTAAAAGCACACGCTTTCTTCCCTTTAACACACTAGAATTACAGCATTACTAGGCAAGTGTATAAACGTTTGTTAATTTTCCTTCCTGTCCTATTCTCCTCTCCCTCTCCAGTCAATCTAATTAGAGTTTACATGGGGATTGGCTAACAGGAAATACAGGGAGGCGGCCTGCCTTGCTCCTTTTCCTCTTCTTTTTAATGAGAACCATCTGAAATTAAGCTAGCACAAGAGTTCCAACATCAAACTCTTGCAGACCAAGCAAGCCCAGCTGTCTGTGGCTTCCTGCTGCAAGATAGACCTGCACTGATGCCCCTAATGCGTCATCTGATGTTGCCAGTGGCTGCTTCCCCAAGGACGTGTTCCACCACCTGTGCCAAGACCCTACCCTATTGAGGAAACCTGGCTCTCTCATTCATGGTGACTACTGGCCCCTGGAAGTCCTGGTGTGTACATCTGGCTGGTTGAATCCAGCTGTGTTGACTGGCATCTTTTATGTGGTGGTGAGATTTTTGTGGAATCATCTGCTTTTACATTCAGGAAACCAACTCTGGGCTATCAGTTTAGCATCTGCATAGCAGGGGTGTGTATGACCTCGATCCATCTAGGGAGAGGGGGTCAGGGAAGTTTGGCAAGAGAGCTTGAAGTGGCTTAGAAGGATGTTTTGGTAGAAGCCAGAGAAGTTCACTGAGCCCACTCTCCAGCTAGACTTTGCTGCTGTTGTTTGAAAGTATGGATCCTGAGCCAGTGTGGGATTTCTTGCTCTGGCTGGTCACATTTTAGGTTCTAAATTATGGCCAGTGTCCGTGTGTCTAGTAAATACTACACTGTAGTGGAAACATGTCCTTCTCCAACATAGTCATGATGGCATAAATATCAGAAGTGAGTCAAGGTAGAAGTGTTATATGAAAAAAACAAAACAAAACAACAAACAACATTCCGTTTCCTTGGTTGTTATTGTCATTGCTGTCAACTTAAGTAATTAATTTTGGTCTTCTAATACTCTTGGCCATTGGGTTGGGGATTTAGCTCAGTGGTAGAGTGCTTGCTAGGCCCTGGGTTCGGTCCTCAGCTCCGGAAAAAAAAATGCTCTTGGCCACAGATCACGAAAGTTAGCTTCCCTCTCCTTCCTCATCCATTATGTCACCACGCACTCACTGAGTGTCTTACCAAGTGGCCCCGGGTGTCGAATCTGAGTAGGTCGGGGTCCCTCAGAGAGTCCTGGGCTAGTTCAGAGACAGTCTGACCAGATGATAACTGACAGCACGTTGCCATAGGAACCATGCACACAGACTGGCTTCCAAGGCTCCGTGGTCAGGCTGACTCACAGGGCGGTCAGAGGTGCCCTGGTGCCGGGCAGTGAGGCCTGAGGACTAAAGGGACAATGGGAACAACCCACACAGAGAGGGGTGGAGGCTGAGGGAGGATCGGTAATGTCGTCCTCTGTCTGAAAAATAGGTACTAAACAGAAAGACAGGCCAAGTGGGTGTGCAG
The DNA here is from genome assembly GCF_007827085.1 of Peromyscus californicus insignis. Lineage (NCBI taxonomy): Eukaryota > Metazoa > Chordata > Mammalia > Rodentia > Cricetidae > Peromyscus > Peromyscus californicus. The sequence goes on along the minus strand of NW_026294436.1, from coordinate 63,603,111 downwards.
GGCACATAGGTGATGGGGAAGGGTGGCTGATGGACTGGATGGGGGCCGGGGGCGGGGGTGTATGAAGAACTTGGATGGTCAGGAGGAAAGGGTACTCAGATTTACCTGAAGGCAGCTGTCAGTTCAGCCTCCACTTAGCTGTTTCCACATTTTTACTGTTGGCTTGAAGACTGGCTGTTGAAGGGCTTCCCAAGGTCTGTGGGAGAGTGGCCACCAGGTGTGGGACTCAGCTGGCTCTGTGCTGCCTCAGTCTCCAGAACAGTCCAGTGGGGGATGGTCACCAGGTAAGGAAACTGAGAGTAATAGAAAAGAAGGCTTTGGGGGACACCCCATGGGTCAGCCCAAGGGGCTGCCTGGACCAGCCTGATCTAACTGTACTAGTCAGGCTGCTCTAGAAGATCAGAACCTGATCGAATGACTATTTACATTAAAAGTTAATTGATTAAATTAGCTTATGTTATATGGCTGGAGATGTCCAGCAGTGATGCTTTGGAACCAGAGAGGAGGAACCTGAAAAGTGCTCAGCCTCCGAAGCCTGCAAGATTCCAGGAAAGCCGAAGGTCTTCGGTTCACTTTGGAAACCAAAGGATACAAGCATCACTCTAGCATACAGCATCAGTGAAAGAATAAGCAGCAGCAGCAGCAGCAGCAACAGAGTAGATGACCTCACTAGCAAGAGTTAAAGGCCAAGCAAGCAAAGAAAAACTTTTTAAAAAAGAAAGGAAGGAAGGAAGGAAGGAAGGAAGGAAGGAAGGAAGGAAGGAAGGAAGAAAGAAAGAAAGAAAGAAAGAAAGAAAGAAAGAAAGAAAGAAAGAAAGAAAACCTTTTTCTTTTCATGTTCCTTTTCTTGGCTTCTGTAAGAAAACACCACCCATATTTCAGGTGACTCTTCCCACATCACACAAAGTAGTCAAGATTATTCCCCTATAGATGCCCATAAACCAAGTCAATGTAGACAACCTCTCATTGAGACTCTGTTGGGGGTTTGCGAATCCTTCAGCTTATGTTTTGAGTTCTCTTTTATCATTTGTAGAAAGCTCGTTCTTTGTTTTGTTTGCTTGTCTTGCCTTGCTTTGCTTGGCATTGATTTGCAGGGCTAGGGATGGAACCCAGGCTGGCTGGGCACATGCTAGGCAAGCTCTACCATTGAGCTGTGCCTCCAGCCCATGGTAATACATTTGATACTTTAGAGATATATGTGTGAAATGAATATTTTATCCATCTTCTAAAGGCAGATAGGAGGGCCACCTATTCAAGCCCTATAATTAATTAGTAAAGCTGAAATTTGGAGAGAATTTTATTTTTCCTACATAAGTTGCCCTGAATGATAGCAAGTATTGTTGTTTTTGGATAAGAAAAAAAAAAAAACAATAGAAACAAAGATGTTCACTGGTTTCACACTTCAGGATTTGGGAGATGAACATACTCATTGTCTCTCATATTTGTGCACTGAAAAGAATGGAAGGCTGAAGCTCTGCTTCCCTTTCTGCTGATATTCACGAGTCCTGTGTGTGTGCATACACAACCGAGTGTGGTCCTCTAGCCTGGTGCTGGGAGAGGTGAGACAGACCCCACTGTGGGCACAGACGTGGGGAGCCTGTAGGAGCGAAGTGAGTTAGGGACGGGCCGTGCAGAGACACTGACCACGGTGGAACGTTCCAGCAGGTGTTAGCTTCAGCTCTGAGCCCTGAGCATGGCCTCCTCCAGCCCCAGCACGAAGTACCCTCAGCACCATTGTCATCAAATGCTTGAGAGCGCTCTCGGAGACTCTGTGTTTGTTAAGTAAATAAAGGCTTAGGGTCGTCCTCCAGGAACAGCCCATCACACTGTGTTCCCGGTGGCACATTTAGTTGTAATTCCCATACGAAATTGCTTTCTTTGGGGGCCATGGTCTCACTCATCTTACGCACGCACACCAGATTTGTTTGCAGTCCACATTAGGATCTTTACTGTTTTTCCCAACGCAAGTAGTGGACCCTGGTTGAAGATACTTTGGATTTCTCAACTCACAGATAAATTTCCCCCTTGAAGCAAGCCCAGGAGAAAGGCAAATTCAGATTGTATGAAGACGGTCTAGAGGAAGGAGGCTGGGCTCGGAGCCAGACCAGCAGCCTTGACTCCTGCCTTGGCAGTTGGGGGTAGAAGCTGTGTGTGTCTGTTCCTCAGCCTCCCTCCGGGACTGTCCAGGCACGGATGTCCTACAAGTGAGATGGGGGGATTGAGACACACGCAAGAGGCATCTAGAAATTTCCAAGTAGACCTCTCCTCCTCCAGATCCACTCTTAGATCATTCAGCTGAGCTGTGTGCCATGCGAGGCTCTGTGGCAGGTGTGGGGAGAGAAAGGGACAGAGAAGAAGTGAGATTTAGAAAACTGAAGACCCGTGTTTAGCTTTAGGAAACTGACCCGTAACTGTGGCAGATGCCACATGCACGTAAACTGCAGCCCACAAGCTCTGGGCCACAGTGACCTCCGTGCCTTTTGGCCTGCCCCTGGCTCAGCGTGTTCCAATTTGCTGTCCTTCTCTCTGTGACTCCTGTCTGCTGCTCCTTTACACCTTGCAGGCCTGTGCTCAAACAACATTCAGCGAGCCCGTCCCCGGACACTTTCTCTGAAACTCCCCCAGACCCCCAGCCCTCTTCCCTGTGTTGACCCATCTCATCTCCTCTGTGTAAACATCGTGATTGGCTGACTTTTTTTTTTCCTGCTCCACCCCAGTGCTTACAGCAGTTCCTAGTAGGCACTCATTACATGTTAATAGAGTTAATGACTGATCAAATTAATTCATTTCAGGATCAGGGAGGGCTATGTGCAGCCCCAGTAGCCAGAAGTCCAGAAGATGTGTGTGCTGGTTTTCTCCTTGGCTGTACCAACTGATCACAAACCGAGTGGCCTAGAACAACACAGACTTTTTAATCTTACACATCTATATAGGTCAGAAGCCTGAGCCTATCTCACTGGGTGAGAATCAAGGCATCCTCAAGGCTGCACTTTTTTCCACTGGCTGCAGAGGAGAATCTGCTTGCTTACTTTTCCAGTCTCTGGGACCACTTGTGTTTCTTGACTCCTTCTGTCCTCCGTCTTCAAAGCCAGCATTGCTGATTGAGTTCATACCACCCCCCAACACGCACGCGCGTCTCTCTCTGTCTGTCTGTCTCTGTCTCTGTCTCTGTCTCTGTCTCTGTCTGTCTCTGTCTCTGTCTCTGTCTCTGTCTCTCTCTCTCTCTCTCTCACACACACACACACACACACACACACACACACACACACACACAACACACTGACTTCCTCTTCAGCTTCTCTCTCCTACTTTTAATTGTATTGGGCCCACTTGGATAGTCCTGGTTTTATAATCATCTGTAAAGAACTCTTAATCTCATCTACAACGCAGTCCCCTCTTCCAGGTGACCTAGCACCACAGGTTCTGGGGAATCAGGACATGGATACCTTTGGGATCTCTTATTCTGTCCACTGTAGGGACTGCCAAGCCAGATGGGCATATTTAAAGATGAATGACTGTGACCGGCTGAAGCAGGAGGATGAGATGGTCAAACTGAGACTTTAGGTGATGACCATGAACTTGGAGCAAGAACCCAGAGGAAGACTGGTGTGCACCTCTCCACAGACACCCCACCCCCACCCCTTCTGTGGATACAAAGCTGGATTTGCCTGTAGGATCTCCTAAAAGGGGAATGCATGTGTGGAGTCTTTTCCAAAAGTAACTTCTGTTGCACATATACATTGCACATACACGTAGCACAGACAGAGAATGTTAGAGCCTCGGTTCACAGATACAGAGCCCTCACTTCTTGTGTATACCGTCTGTCTCAGTTGCACTTAGAATCTTGTTTTCCGTGCCTTTTTGTTGTTGTTGTTGTTGTTGTTGGCCAGAACACCAGGATAATGTTAACACATCTGGTAACACAGACTTATTCTGACATGACAGTGGTTCTCACAGGGATTGCTCTGTTCCTGGGGAGGCACATTATAATTAGAATCTTTCTGGATCTAGTTTCAGACTCAAAGCTTTATGCATGGAAAACTAGGCATGCAGGGGTTGGAGATGGGAGTGGCAGATAGATACCATGTGACCTGAAGGGGACGAGTATTTTACTTGGAATTGAAGCTAGACTTTCTTCTGTTGCTTTGCTCATTGCTCTAGTATTCCAAAGACCAGGGGGACCCCACTGTCTGGCCCAGGGTGGCCTGCACCCACTCCCCACCCATGAATGCACCAGGGATGGCCTTACCCTTATGAGAGCTGTGTAAAGATGAAATGGGACGGTATTGAGAACACAGCAGGCCCCGTACCACACACCTACCCTGAACCCAGCACTCCGCTGCGTGCTGAGGGCTCATTAGCAAACAGGAAAGGTAGGAGGCCTGCTTGTGAATGAAGAGAGCAGACGTTTAATCAACACTAGCCCACCATCTCGATGGCTTTTTTTTTTCACGTTTTAAATCATTAAAATATGAGACTTTTTTATTATTAAGATATTTGTTTTCTCCCAGATTTTTGTGGACGTCGGGATTGGTCCACATGAGTGTAGTAGACTTGCTCTCCTTTACCCTGGCTGTGTTGGCAAGCCATGCTTGGCCACTATACTGTTTCCTAAAAAAGAATGGGTCTTAGAGGAAAGATTGTGTGTGTGTGTGTGTGTGTGTGTGTGTGTGTGTGTGTGTGTGTCTGTATGTATGTTTGAAATTCTGTGTGTATATGACTGTGTGTGGTTGTGCACATACGTGAGTGTGGGGTCTCCTGGAGCCCAGAAGAGAGCACTGGCTTCCCTGGAGCTGGAGTTACAGGTGGTTGTGAGCCATCCAACATAGGTGCTGGGAACCAAGCTCAAGTTCCTTTAGATGAACAGCAAGTGTTCTTAACCACTGAGCCGTTGCTCCAGCCCCGAATAACAGCTTTATAAAAATCTTTCTCTTATACCTTTTCAAAAACAAGTTTATTGTGGTATAATTCACATAATGTTCTGTTCACTCGGTTTACAACATATAAATCAATGGGTTTTAGTCTCTTTTTAGTGTTATACAACCAACATCATGGTCAATTTTAGAACACTTTTATTATCCCTGAAGGAATCCTGCCCATTAGCAGTCTCCCCAATTCCTTCTAATTGCTCTGGCCCTAATCAACCACCAATTTACCGTCTGTTTCTGTGGATTTCCCAGTCTGGGCATTTTATATAAATAGAATCATATAATGTAGAGTCTTTTAAGAGTCCTTTATTATATTTTTATTTCATTTTATTGGGGGAGGGCATGTGCATGCTATGGGACACAGGTGATCAGAAGATAACTTCCAAGAGTTAGTTCTCTCCTCCACCGTGTGGGTCCCAGGGCTCGAACCCAGGCCATCCCATGTGGCTGCAGCCACCTTCACCCACCGAACCATCTCACCAGCACAAAATGACTGGCTTTGTTCACTCAGAATAATGTGTCCAAGGTTCATCCATGTTAGAGCATGTAGGAATCCTCTGTTAATTTTATTATGAGTAATAGTCAGTTGTGATGAGTTTTTATTTATCTGTCCATCATCAGATGATGGACATTCGAGTTACATCATTTTGGGATACTTTGGGACTACAGATATTGGTGCACACGTTTTTGGTTGACCATGTTCTCATTCCTCATGGTTGCCTGCCCAGGAGTAGGACTAATGAGATGCTAACACTGTCAGTAACGTGGTGTTTCTTAACGTGGTGTTTCTGTGTTTGCTAGAAGCTTCGTAGCAAAGCAGCCACACAACAGCAGCAATGTGGTGCTCCATCCCACGTTTTCTTGGCATAAGTGGTAAGGAGCACAAATTAGGTCAATTGTTTGAGGAGCAGAAAAGCCCACTTTTCAAAGCCAGGCCACTCGCTGTACATGTCCACCCGTGGAGCCTCAGCCCGTCAGCTCCTCTGCATCCCTAATGATACCTCCTGTTCCTTGCTTTTCTATAGCAGGTGAGAGCTGTGTTGCCGGGCAGGAGGGAGCATCTCACTGTGGTTTTGAATTGAATTTCCCTAATGATTAATGACGCCGAGTATGTTTTCATGTGCTTGTAGGCCATTTGTGTGTCTTTCTTGGAGAAATGTCTGTTCAAATCCTTTGCCCGGGTTTTAATTGGGCCATTTGTCTTCTTTGCCTGTCTTCCCATTTGGCCCGAACAGGATGCTGATATGCTAACGGGTGATGAGCAAATATGGAAGGAGGTTCAAGAATCACTGAAACAAATTGAAGAGCTGAAGGCACACTGGAGTATCCTTTCACCTGCAGGCCCAGCCCAGCTGTTGGCTGCTGCTTTCCTGGGAGCCGCTGGAGCCAGGGCCAGGTCTGCAAGCTCTCAGTGCTGCCTTGGCCCAGCTAGCAGTGTGGGGAACCGCCCAGGAGGACTGCAGTAAGATCAGCACAGAACCTTAGAAATACCTTACCACCAGTTAATAGTATGGCCCGGTCATAGTGGGAAGGAAAGTCGTTGGTGTTTTGTTTTGTTTTCTCTTCCTCCTCTTCTTCCTCCTCCTCCTTTTCTGTGCAAAAGTTGAGTTGTTAGACCCCCTTCCTCCTGCAACCACTTTAGTCTCTGGAAAGGAATGTTCGAATCCTTATAAATCAATACCACTGACCCTCAAACCTACCAACCAGTCACAAAACAGCAGCAATGGGTTCTCTGTTATGTAGTCCCTCGGCGTGAATGAAAAGGGACGTGAGTAGGTCAGAGTTCAGAGCAGAGGAAGACAGCATATGATGGATCATCTGGGATGACCACTAGGTGCTTTACTGTGTGAAGGGGATTCCAGATCAGGGTCAGGACTGGGATAGGCGGAAGCTGTGACAGAGGTCACTGTCTATAGAGGATCCCACTCAGACGCAAATGTGATGGGGGGAACTACAGGTAAGAAAGACTACCGAATGAAAAGGTCACCAAAAGGTCATCAGATGCTTTGGGATGAACATATCCCAGACACCAACAAAATCTGCAACTAAGGTTTCCAGTTTATGATGCTGTTAGAGAACTGTGAAGGACGGGAAGATAGGTAGGTTCTCCTTTCGGTAGTGAAGTGTGTAATTACAGAAATCATTAGCTCAGTGGGCTTGTTAAGTCTTACTAATGAACTACAGTTGGTTAGTAAGAAAGAGAAGTTTACTAAGAACAAATCCATCCACAGAGTCGGAGATTTTTTTTTTCTTTAAGTAAAGTTTGCATCTTGATTTCATTAGAGGCTTTGAAAAGAAGTGGTCAAGACATTTGCGTTCTATCCTAGCAGATCCAGGCATCTTACTCAGTTAGCAAATGACACCAGCCTCGCTCTGGGGTGCTCTGTCTCCTCCGCCTTTGATTCAGTCCCCGGATGAAGAGACTCTCCACTCATGTGGAGATGGGAAGGACAGCAGAGGAGGGACAGCAGAATCAGGAGGATCCTTGGCAGTCTGAATGGTGACTGAACGTCAGAGGATGAACTTTGACAAGCGTTTATATAAAGTCTTCTGTCTGGGGCAAGAAGTTGAAGCGTGTCAATCTGCATCAAGCTTGGCAGCAGAACACACGAGAGGGTTCTGCTTTGGTAAATAGTAAAATTTAATAAAGTGTACAAGCATGTTATAAGTCCCCAAAGACGACTGTGATCTTGGGCTGCAGTCATAGAAATATAGACTATAAAATGAGAAAGGAGGTGACATTGGGCTGATCCGATCTAGAATCTCAGATTCAGCCTGGGGTGTAGAATATTAATAGGGCTGTAGAGGAATTAAATTCATTATGAGGAATGGCAGAGAGCTGAGGAGGAGTTTGAAACTCCACCTGTCAATGTGATGAAAGGTCCTGGAAACAGCCAGCTCTGGGTTGACGCTCATAGATTTAGAGTTGCTACACTCCTGAGAAGTCTTGTTCTCTGTGGTCCTATTCAGCAGGAATCAGGCCTTAGTGGACCACAGAGCATCTCAGTCTCACCTGGATGAGGCTTTAGTGGTAACCAACTCTGCCAGGTATTTGGCTAGTCAGGTGTTTGCTAGTCCTAATCCACCCCTGTGATTCAGGCAGAATTTATAAGACACAGTCCAACATTCACAACTCTGACATCGTGGGATAGTAATTGTGCAAATCACTCTGTTCTGTGGTTCAGAGGAGTATTTCTCAAAGGTCCATAGGTCCAAATCTGGCCCCCAGGGTACCTCTAGTGGGAGGTATGGCAGACCTTTAAGGAGTGGGGCCTACTGGGAAGTCAGATTGGGAGAATGCCTTCAAGGGGACCTCACTCTGCTGCCTGACACCCCCTCCCACCTTGGCCGTATGGTGCCCTCACTGGAGGCCACACCAACGGGGCCATCTGAACCTGTTCTGGAATCTCTGGGACTCATAAGCCTATCATTGCTTCATAAGGTATTTTGCATCTGATATTTCATTATAATAGTGCAAAGCAGAATAATACAATACATATTTTAGTGAAGATATATATATCTTCACACACATGGAGAGAGAGAGAGAGAGAGAGAGAGAGAGAGAGAGAGAGAGAGAGAGAGATTAATGTTTTACAGAGGAAGTGATGATTCCACTGTGTCTGGGAGGTGAGTTGGACTTTAGGCCAGCCATGGAGGAGAGTGTCTCAGAGGGAAGAAACATGCTAATATGCAGATGATGACATGGTGTGCTCCTGGTTCTGGTCAGTGTGCCACACATGAGGGAAGAACCTGCTGGAAATGGGCACAGGGTTAGTTTTTATGCAAAGGGACCCAGAATGATGTTAAGCAGGGTAGCATGGCTAGATGGGCATAGACCCTGCTCTGGCAGTCTGTCTTAAGAAGATGACTAATTCCCAAGTGACTTCACTCCCTTGTCTGTCTGTCCCCACCCTCCTATAGTCATTAGGAGCATTTGAAAGAAAGCCCCCACTGTGCCTTTGGGGTCCTCTTTGGTATAGCGCTCAGCCTCACTGGAACAGTGGTTATAGTAGACACCACAGGTGGCACGGGTCAATCTCCGAGCAGATACATGTCTGCGTTAACCTGGAAAGAATCTTGTAGTTAAAATTGTTCCTCCCTCCCCCTTCCCTGGAGCAGCTTACATGAAAAGCTTTACCTGATTTGCCAGGAGATAGTTGCCAGTATTGTGGAGGGAGCTTGGCAAGAAGTCCTTTCCTGCTTGGCATAGGGTGTGTGGATGTATTGCTGTGTGGGGTACAGAATAGCACATCTGGTTTCCACTCGCACGGCGGCTCACCTCAGCTTCTTGAGGTGGAGTACATTATGGAAATGAGTAGGCAAGTAACAATGGGGACCCAGCAGACGATGTTACAATAAGGCCCAAGCCTTGCCACAGAAATGTCTGGCACTGTGTAAGAGACAGCCATTCCTCCTGACAGTTTGTCAAACATCTAATCCTGGAATGAAAAGCCACGGAGGTTAGCATGGCAATCTGTTTCAAAATCAGTGCATTGCCTAAGACACCGCTTCCCCCAACCTCTGGAGGATCCATTCAGCAAGCTTGAAACATCCATGTCACATGAATACAAAAGACTGTCAATAACTTCAAATCACGGTCTTCAGTACATGAACCCCTTCTGGGATCGGAGCCAGGACTCACCCCTAAGAGATGACATGAAGGGCCCTCAGCTTGAAATTCTTCCCAAGGAAATGGTGCTCTGGAGTAAGGTGTTGTGCCTCAGTGGAGAGGAAACATCTCTTCTGGCAGGTTCATGAAGATAGTCTTCCCCATTCACAGGTGTGGCTTGTTTGTTAAAAGGACTCCCTGATGCTTTGGAAGTAGGGCTCTACAGGCACCAGCAGTGGGAAGTGGATTCTGTGGGGAGAGGGATAGAGGAGCTTTGCACACATGGGCTGTCTGTCCAGGGCAAGGGTTGCTGTGTCAGGACACTGATGAAGAGGGCTGGAATCAAGGTTTAGGGGAAGTGCATGGGACATGGAGTTGTGAAGAGACAGGGGGAGGGTGATTCCATCCTCCATGCTCTTCCATACTCCATTCTCTTTCCCTTCAGTCTGTCAGGCTCAGGGCTGTGACAGGAAGGAAAGTTGAAAGACTCTCATCTCTCATACTGCCATATGCTTTGCATATCCCAGTAAACTTCCCAACAATGACTGTGACACACAGAACTCCGCCTAACTCATGAGAGGGCACAAAAAGATTTCCTCCCATTTTTAGGTTTGATTTTTTACCAAAGCAGGTGTTTTATTTCCAGCCTGCCTCAAAGCATTTGACTTTCCCAAAGCTCCAAATCTGACAAATGGTAGAACAAGCTTAGGTTTGAACCAAGTTCTATTGATGATGAAGATCTACACTGTTCTATAGTTTGAATTTTCAAATGTTTCTCCCCAAGTGGAATTCTAACATCAAAGCAGAATAGTATAGAGCTACAGTGGTAGGAAGTGGAGGGTGGAGGGCAAGGAGATGCCCAGTCACAATGCAACAGGGATCAGAGGGGCTGGGTGGTGACCCCACTTAGATCCCGCACATGCACCTTCAGCTGGGCCACGGAGGAACCCCCGTGTCTCCAGGCCTCCAGCTGCCTCTGTAAGAAAGAGGGTGGGATATCAGTCTGCAGGGGCAAGGTTAGAAGCTGAACCAAGTACCACACACCTACTATAGGTCCAGCTACTGAAGAGACTGAGGTAGACTGGTTACTGGAGCCAGTGATTTGAGGCCACCCTGAGAAGCAAGGTGCAACTCATGGGGAGTGGAATATCACGTGGGGGCTCCATGAAATTAATTACTGACTTAATTGACCTGTGATTGATCAGAAAGCAGTGGATCTTCTTGCTCTTTTTAAGATATCTTTTTCCCTTGCTCATGGTACACATATATAAACTGTTCTTAATATTCTCTTTCTTTTTGTTTTTTTGAGACAGTATCTCTATCTGTATTCCTAGCTGTCCTCGAACTCACTTTGTAGACCAGGCTGGCCTTGAACTCACAGAGATCCACCTGCCTCTGCTTACCAAGTGCTGGGATTAAAGGTGTGTACCACCATGCACAGCTTTTAATATTTTCTTCCAGTGTTTGGGTTTAAAGTAAGCATGCATTTATTTCAGTTAAGTATAGGTTGGGTTCACTTTTGTTTTCTAATAAACACTAAATATAAGACCCACTGGAAATGCATCCCTCTCAGATGGCTGCATCTGCTGCAGGCCTGTGCACTGGTGTGGGCTGGGCTCCATGCATGGCCAGTTCTCAGATGAGTCAGAAGCTTCTCCTTTTTCAGAAGGGATGCTCTCTTCTAAACAGAAATAATTCCACAGTAAATAATTGGAAGCCGAACTAAAGCTTTGGTCCAGTTTAATAAACACCTTCATTCATTTCTCAACTAAGTTGAAGGAGAAAACATGTAGACGTGTGAAAAAGGAATATTTCTTTGGGAGTTTTAATTCTCCTAAAGTACAGACTGGGTTAGAGGATGGTTTGTTGATGTAAATAGAATTTACTTCCCTAAGATGCCACTTGAACGTGTTTTTGTCTCTCAAGTATGTTTCCAGGCAGCTCATCCATGCAAAATAATGGGCGCCTCCTCCCTCCTGCGCCTGGGAGCTCTTCAGCCTTTTAGACATCTCTGCTTGCTTCTGTGTTTCCTTGATGAAGACAATGAATCCTTAACTAAGTTAATAACAGAGTGGGAGCAGGTTCTGGGCCTGTGCCAGGCGATCATAAGCAGCAACTCTGAACGGCTTCCCGACATCAACATCTACCAGCTGAAGGTGCTCGACTGTGCCATGGATGCCTGCATCAACCTGGGAATGCTGGAGGAGGCCCTGTTCTACGCCATGCGCACCATGGAGCCCTACCGGTGAGTGCCAGGCGGGGCTGGCACACAGCTGTCCTCACTGTTCGCACGGGACGGGATGGCCACTGTTGAAACTCTGACCCTCCTGTCTCATATCCAGTGTCCCGTTGGCTTTCAGCGTGGGAAACCAAACCCTGTTTCGTTCATTGCTCTGTTACTTCACACATTCCTCAGTCATTGGTAAAGCTGTTTCCAGGTTCCTGGCACTGTGCTTGTTCAGAAATGATTTCAGAAATGTCTGCACTGTCTCTGTGTGCAGTGGGTGATGCTAATACCCATTTGCAGTGACCAAGGCCGGCAGGGAGGGGGGCAGAGAGGAACACGTGACTCAGTCCTGTCTTTGGACCACTGGTCCAGGTGAGGGAGGCAGATGGGCTGCTCTTTGATTGGTTTACAGTGGTGGTGGGTCCAGAACTGATGTCTGTCAGAGTGCTTGTGTACAGATGGTCCACCATTACAGCCACCTTGTAACTACTCTTCTCCAGTGGGTCACTGCATCAGAGAAGAAACTGTTGGTGAATGATGGGTAATTCATCACTGTGTGTGTGTGTGTGTGTGTGTGTGTGTGTGTGTGTGTGTGTGTGTGTGTGTACAAGATCTAGCTCTGTGGCCCAGGCTAGCCTCTGACTTATGATCCTCCTGCCAATGGGAGAATGTGGGGCAGATGAATAGTCTGAGATCAGGGTTGCCCAGTGTCCAGCACAGGACAAGGTTGCCATGGAGAAGACATCTGGATACATGGACATAAAGGGGACATAAAGTGTCTGCAAAGCAAGGCACCGTTCCTGGAAGATGTAAACCTCCCCATTCTGCAGATGATACGAACGCAGTCTAGCCAAAGATGGCGGAGCACAGGAAGAATCCAGGTCTAGACCTGCGGGACACTGGACAGCAGGTACAGGGAGTGATTCAAAGTGAAGTGGGTGGGGCACAGCCTGTCCCTACTGGAGGGAAGCCCCAGGTGACAGCCAGGAGGGGAAATTACCAGGCTCTGCATGTCAAGAACAGAAGCAGGGTTAGACTGTCAGCAGGGAAAGAGATAGCCTGCGTGACCCGAGGTCAACAGTCAGATCTGGGTCAGAACTAGATGTGGGCCGAGAAGAGCCTGAAGATAACCAAGGCCCCACTACCAAGGAGATGTCAAAGACCCACAAGCCAGCCAGTGGCACCAGACCCAAGGGTGTTTCCAGGCTTTGGCAGGTGGCTGCTTTTGTTCCCTTGTGGTGAACAGCTTTGGAGCTGTCTGTGAGTCAGCTTTGATCTAACTGCCTGGAGGGCTGAGACCGGAGACTTTCCCATGAGCAGTGGAATGTCTGTTCAGGGTGAGGAATCTTGTGGGTTTTCTGAAAGTTTGAATCGAGCACAGAGAGATAAGGCTGCTTTCTCAGAGCCTTGCTGGGTGTTGACACGGCAGGCAGACTGAGATGGCTGGCACAGTCTCTGAAGGCTGAGGCCTGGCCTCGGCAGCTCAGAACACAGGCAGCACAGTAAATGGATGGACCCATGCCAGGAGCTGCAGACCGAGAAATTCCACCTTTCTCCAAGGCCCTGTGGCAGCACTGTGCCCCCCGACCCCAAAACCTGGGCTGGTCTTTGTAGAAGATTCTTCTTGCCCATGGTCCCCTTTTCTTTGTCATCCTGGGCTACCCTGCCAAGGCCAACCTGAAACAGTCATCTAAACTGTCCTACCAGAAGTCCCTAACAGTTCTGAATTCATTTTGAATCTTTTGTCGACACTCACAGAGACCTCTGCACAGCACTGACCGAGCCCCAGTTAGCTGGCAGTTTGATTGACCAACACTTGAGTCAGACAGCTTTCCACATAGGTGAAGCCAAGTCCTCCACAGCATACTCCCTTGTATGTAGACAAATTGCTCAACGGTCTTATTAATAAAAACAAACTCGGTGCCAGAAATTGGGGTTAAAACCAGAGATCAGAGGAATACGAAAAGCTAAGGCTAACCTTACCTCACCAACTCCACAGCTTCCAAAGGCAAACTACTTCCTGTCTACCCACACCTATATGCCTTTCTGTTCTTTTCTCTCATTTGCTCTCTCAGCCCAGCTACATCACTTCCTCTTCCTGCCAAGCTCTGTCACTTCCTGTCTGTACAGACCTCCATACCTCCATGGTTAACTAGTGTTGGAATTTAATGCATGTGCCACCATGCCTGGCTCTGTTCCCAGTGTGGCCTTGAACTCACAGAGATACAGACAGATCCCTGCCTGCCAAGTGATAGGATTAAAGGCATGTGCTACCATTGCCTGACTTCTATATAGTGGCTGGCTTTTTCCTCTGATCTCCAGGCAAGTTTTATTTTATTGGGAGACACGGTATATTGGGGAATACAATACATCACCATACTTGTGTTTGAAAAACTTCTGGTTATATTTTTTGTGCTGTTGGCCGGTCACATTCTCTCTGTAAGTGTGTGTTCTGTCCTGTGCACAGTGACAGGTTTCCAAACCTGTTTCAGTTTCTCCTCACTAGGGCCCTTTGAGGGATTTCTTTGCCGAATACTGTGCACTGTGCTGCTCTCCCTCCAGTGAGTAGGGCTTGTGACGTTTGCCAGCAGAGGCTCTGTAGAAGCAAAGACTAGAGACAGTCTGGAACCAACACCATTAAGAGAAACAGGAACACACTTTGTCCTTTTCCCTTTAGCTCAGAAGAGAAAATAAGGACAGCAGGCCACATGACCGTCTTGGAACAAGAAGGGAATGGGACGGTGACGATGGTTTTCATGTGCCATCAGTCACCTGCACTGTGGCCTGTGACTACTCTAGGTGGGCTCTTGCTCCCATTTAGTCAAGGACATGGACATTTAGCTAGGTCTGGGTTACCAAGAGGTGCCTGGATTGCCGTCTGCAGGAATAATTTGACAATATCAGTCTGCTATTTGCTGCAATAATTTGACAATATCAGTCTGCTATTTGCTGCGCCTGGATTGAGGTCAAGTCTCTGGTTGTGAGCATTTTGTCATTCGTGACCTCAGCTAAGCTTTGGCCGTTGACCTTGGAGGACAGAGTCCAGATCCCATTTTCATCCAGCCCCACTGCTTTCAACCCCTGTTTTGCTACTCACTTATTTTTACTCAATAGATCTTACTTAACTTTATGATGCAATTTAATACAGGCCTTTTTATTAAATCTTCCACAAGGCAAGTTGGAAATATAACGAAATGTCTAGATCAGCTCCCAAGTATATGTGCCTCGTTCTTTTAACAGATACACATCGGGTCATCTCAGAATTGGGCCATAATTCTATTTCCACTCTATCCACTGTGTCAAGCAATGCAATGAGTCACATCAAGCTACTTCATTCCCTTTGTGTGCCGATGTGGTCAGATCCTCATGGATTCCTAACTGCTCACCTGCTCTACCATAAACTATACTCCTTTTAAATTTTGATAGCTGTCACCAAATTGTGCCCTACCCACCACAATGTCACTTTATCCTTAAAGGAATATGAGAAAGAATGAATCTGTTCTATTATTATTATTATTATTATTATTATTATTATTATTATTATTATTATATTCCTGATCTAAATTCATTTCAGAATATATCCAGACCTTCTCCATCCCCTTAATCAAAGCCTGGGAGCTAAGATTTGTTGATAATCATTTTGTTCATCAGTGGTCCTTTTGTGGCGCTGGAAACAACACTGTGTGAGTTACCTGGGTGAAATGCAGAGAAGGATCAATTAAAAAGGATGCTCGAGTTCTGCATGCAGATGTACACAACCCTGTGTCATAGGAAGCTGGGGGAAGGGATGTCTGCCCAGGGAAAGAAGGCAAGATTCAAGCTCAGAAAGGTGTCTGCACTTTCCTGTCAGTAAAAATGGCATTGGCAGGAGGAGAAGTAAAATTCGGCTTGGGGGGTGGCAGCCACGGCATGTGATAAGTCAGGTGTTTGTAACTCAGGGATTGATGAAACCACACAGCTGTGGCATAGCTTCCCATTTTGCTAGTCATCTTGTGACTTTTTATTTGGAAGCTTTTGGAAAGTCGAGAAGTTGGTAAAATGTAAGGTTTTTACCCCACCAGGACCTCCCACCTTTGCTTTCCAGCTGCTTCTCTTCCGAAGGCTGGCAATTGCTCTTTTGTTTGCCATCAATTAACAGGACTTTAGGCTAGAAGCCAGAAGAATGTGCCCGCTGCACATTGCAACAGGGAGACCTGGGTGGGTAACAGAGGCAGTTAGTCACACAGTCACACACACACACACACACACACACACACACACACACACACACACACACACACACACACACACACCCGTGCTTAAGCCCTGAGAGCTTTCCATGTAGCACAGGTGTGTTTAGGTCAGTATCTGAGGATGCTTGTGTCAGGGTCTGTCACTGAAGCTCATTTTCAGGGCTCTTGGATGTTGAGGTTCTTGGCTGCTGTACCTAGTTCAGAACCTTCTAATCTGGACTCACAGGTGAGATATAATCATCCAGCCAGATCTCTCCGGAGAGGGGGAAATGGTGCTCGAGTGTCACCGGGCGTTTGGTTCTCTTGTTGCACTCACTGTTTATCTTCTACGGCACACTTTCGAGAGTCAGCTCATCCGTGAGTGAACATTCATTTTATTCTCCACTTACTGATGTAGGTGTCTATCCTTTCTCTGTGTAAACACTTTTTCCCACATGGTACTGTCTTTGGCAGGATCTCTGCACTGATTTTGAGCTTGGGGTGTGTGTGTGTGTGTGTGTGTGTGTGTGTGTGTGTGTGTGTGTGATTTAATCAGTTGTATTTTCAGTTAACTGTCAGTTCAGTAAGACCAGCTACCAGCCACGGCCCTTGTCTTGACACTGGCCCAGTGACCACCTGCTCCGCAGTGGGGCCGGGACTCAGCAAGACTCAAACAATTTGACTTTAGTCTTTAACACAAAGCCTTTTCACTGAATTCCAAAGAATGAGCGGTTCCTAATTCAGAATCTAGAAAGAAAACATTAAAGGCCACAGTGGAGGAGGAAATGGTGGGGAAATGACAGAGGAAGAGGAAGGGGAGGAGGTGACAGCGGTGTTCATGGTTCAGTGGCGTATGTGCTACTAAAACACTGGCTCCAGCTCAGACCTTACTACTTGTGTTTTCCTGGTGGGGAAAGTCTGGAGCTAACAGGAGTGCTGGGGTAAGGGCTGGAATAATGACGAGATGATTCCTAGCAATTTCTCTGGCTACACTTTTCTTGGGGACTTGGAGAAAGGAAAAATTGCTCTTCAGTGGTTCTCTCCTCACAAAGGGACCCTGGCTTCCTTTAGCCCTGTCCATTTGCTTAAGACACCACCTAGACATTTGAGTAGGGTGCAGTGTTGACCTGGCTGTACTGGAGGATTCGAATCTTGAATTAGTCACAGCTTAAACTGTGGCTCAACTCTGTAGCTTTCATTCTAGAGGAGAAATTGAGAGCTTTTTTTTTTTTGCACAGATTTATCCAAGGCTTCAGCATGTGTTCCCCCCCTGGTCCCTCTGGGAAAAACAAAACTGATAGGCAGGTCACCGTGGGCCTGCCTGTTTGGGGGAACACAGGGCTAATGACACTGTCTTCCTAGCCCATCCTGCCACGCCAGGCCTCCTGCTCTTGAGTAAATGCTGCACATCCACACAGAGCTCTGGGTGACAAAAGACAGCCCCAGGTCATCTGACAGCGTAGCAGACCACACTGTAGTCTGTGTCGGCTGTGTCCCACCTGACTTAATGACGAGACAAAAACGACAGGATGACTGAGCAAGAGCTGCTGATGCTTGCCCAGCCCCCGTGAGGTGACTGCAGTGGCCCCTAGTGTGCTGGACGTGAACAAAGTCTGGGTCTCCACACCTCCTGACCACACATGTCCATGTACGTCTATCACTCTTGACCACCAAGAACAGCTGCCTGACTGTCCTTCAAAGGAGACGCTTTCCGCCTCACTGGGTAGGACTGCAAGATCAGCAGTGATGATTATCCCGCAGGTTACCCCTGTGGCTGGAGCACCGGATCCCTACTCGTCCACAGCCACTTCTTGCTCCTCCCTGGCCTGTTATGGCTGCACGGTACAACTGTCTTCCTGTGCAGGTCTGTGTGAGCTCCCATGTCGGTGACAGGGGATGTGTATCTTCAGGAAATCAGATGCCTCTGTAGTGCCCTCAGTCTTGCCTGTGTCTAAGCTGGGGTCTTAGGGATCCTTTGGCCAGTGGGAGGTGGGCTAAGGTATCATTTGTACCAACAAATGCTGGCCCATCTCCCACTCACTCTTACTGCCTGCCTTCTGGATGCTTGATGGGAACATGGCCCGTCTCCTGCTTCATATGCGTAGTAATTTTCTCATCAAAAAACATTTATTGATATTTATTACATGCATGGTGATAAAGCGGTAAATAAATAGGCAAAGCAGAGTACTCGTCCCGGTGAGGTTTAGAAATAATGGTCAGCAGCCAGATGTTTATCACTTTGGGGTTTTTCCAAGAGGACAGTTAGCCGAAAGCCTGAGAAGAAATGCAGGGACCAAACCAGGCCTGACCAGTGATAGATGAGATTTCCTCCTTGGATCAAGTCCTTTTGTTTCCTCTGATTCATTGACTGATCTTAACATTTCATTCATTGCTCTGTCTCCTTCAAGCCTGATATAGACAGGGTACTGTCCATAGCTAAAGCCTGTCCTATGGCAAGCATCGCTGGCCCTAAATGCCCTTTCAGCCTCGCTCTGCTATATGTTGATCCAACCCACTAGATCATTTCACTCAGGATGCCTTAACAAAATACTAGCATCTAGGTGGCTTAGACACCAGAAATTTGTCTTTTCACAGCTTTAGAAGTCCAAGGTTAAGGTGCCGGTAGTTTTGGGCTTTGTCTGAAGCCTGTCTCCTTAGTCTGTAGATGGCGGGTTTTCGTTGTGTCCCCACATGGTACCCCCCTATACGGGGTACCCCAGAGGTTTCTCTATCTGTCTCAATCTCTTTTTATAAAGCCACAAATTGGATTAAGGCCCACCCCCAAAGACTTCATTTTAACCCAATTACCTTTTTAAAGATCCTATCTCCAAATGCTGTCTCATTTGGAGGTCATTTACAAGGGATTACAGGGGGATTAGAATTTGGCCCATGTTCTTGGCAATCTGCATCCAGTTTTACCACTGCCTTCTCACCATTTCTAAAAATTACCCGTATCAAGGATCGGTTCCTCTGCATCTATTTTTTTTTTTTTTCATGAGTGTGGGTCCAGTAGATGTCACCTGTCATTCTTGGAAAAATAACCCTTTTGCTTGTAAGCCTTCTGCTTGAGTTTGGAAGCGCCAAAGGTATGCAGCAACCCCTGCCAGCGTGTGCAGGAACAGCTGGGTTGACCGTGGAGACTCCCTTCCTAACCAGCCATGTAGACACTAGCTGGCCGAAGACGGAAACCCCAAGCAGGTTACCCATGCTCCAGGACAGTGCCTTATTGCCGAGTTCTGCTGCGCCATGTGCGGCTCGTGGGGCTGACTAGAGAACCCTGCTGTTTCCCTGTCTGGCTTTCACTCTGGCATTCTCTTTTCTATGCTGAGTCAAGGATACTAATGCCGTCTTACCTTCAAGTCCTGCCACTGTGGATGAATGCCCAAGAAAAAAGCCATTCTCCCCGCTTGGGGCTGGGTCACAGGAACCCTGTACTGTTTTGTGTCTGTGAGCAGCGTGTGTGCTGAGAAGTGGTTTCCGGGCTTCCTGCTTACTAAAGCCTTCCTAGAATAAACACATTGCCCATCCCCATTCACTTCTTCTCCTCCACTTTCCCAAGGCTTTACAGAAGCT
Source organism: Peromyscus californicus insignis (assembly GCF_007827085.1). NCBI lineage: Eukaryota > Metazoa > Chordata > Mammalia > Rodentia > Cricetidae > Peromyscus > Peromyscus californicus. The sequence goes on along the minus strand of NW_026294436.1, from coordinate 63,583,563 downwards.
CTTTGACTTTCCTGACGGAAAACCCTCACTTTCTGAGCACAATAAATCGTAGTGTAAGCCGGAGGAGGAGGAGGAGAGCAGATCCTCGGGAATGTTTGGCCACACATGGCCTTTCTCCCATTGAATCAGTTTGTGGTCAGATGCCCTGACAGTACAAAGCTGCCATCCCTCTTCCTTTTCTCACCTCTTGGAAGAGAAAGTAGGCAGAAAAATCAAAGATAGAAAAATCCCATTTTCCTCAGGAGGGAGCAACAAGAAATCAGCCAGGCCTGAGAAACGGGACATGGTGGTTATAACTTTGAAAGACCTAAAACTTAAAAAAAAAATGTTCATCACTAATTTTAATCACATATAAAGCACATGCTTTATGATTATTAAAAATCTGGTCAATATACTTCTATGCCAATTATTTGTGTCTTTTTGAATGAAATCTATATTAAGTTTTTAGAAATTCTCCACGGGTAGATGAATGAATGCACTGTCAATTAAATTGCACAAATGAAACTGATTTCTCAAGCCTCATAAATTTTCTCAGTTACAGAGAACGGCCCTAACATTTGTAAAGAGCAGTAAGAGGTCCTTGAGAGAAATGAGAGGTGGGAAGTGGATGTCCTTCGAAACTGTAGTTCCAGTTTTGGAGCTAGCCAAGTTATTTTGAGCAAGAAAAACACCCTCTGAACTAGTTAATATAAAGCCCTTGAGCTTGTTAAATGGTTAATATTCTTATTGTTCAATGTAGTCAAGAGAAGTGGTCCAACCAGCTTCTAAGAAAGACAATGGGCATCAGAGCCCCAGCCCCAGAACAAGGGCAGACCCTGCTCTGGTGGGGAGTGGGTAGAGCTCCCTGCTCTGCAGAGAGTGAAATGGATGGTAGAAATTGCTCCTTCTACACAAAGGACACCAATCATACTAACACTGCCCTTCAGAATTAAAGAGGAAACAAGCCGCTCTCACTTGTAATGGGAAGTATCGCTGTAATGTCCTCCCAAAGTGAGATAAATCGAGTTCACCAATTGTAAAAGCATCTGCCGGCTATTTGTTAGCGTCGGCGCTGTAGAGGAAGGGGTGAAGGACCTGAAGAGCCCTCCTCCACCTCTCAGCATCCTTAAACCAAAAGGTGACTGCTGGGGCTTACTAAGAGGCTGCTGTGGTCCAAGCAACTTGCCCATCCTTGTAATCCTCACAGCTCCATGAGGAGGAGCTTAGCCTGTCCCACCTTCTCTAGATGAGGCTGACACTCTCATCCCTTGCTCTCCAGTGGTAGAGCCCTGGCTTCAAGCTCAACCCTCGGGTACTTTTATTTCTTTTAGAAAAGCATTTGAATCGGAGTGAACCTGAGTTCTGGTTTGGATATCAAATGTCCCCAAATGTGTTGAAGGTTTGGTCCCACAGTAGTTAGAGTTGATTGGATCATGGTGGCTCAGACTTCATCAGTGGATTGATCCGTTAATGAATTCATAGCTGAATGGTTATTAGAAGATGAGACGGAATTGTACCTTTGAAGGGTATGTCTCGTTCCCTAGCCTCCCCCTCTCCCTTCTTTCCTCCCTCCCTCTCTTGCCTTCCTCACTTCCGTGGGGCGAGAGCTTTGCTTGTGATGTTGCTCCCCATCTTAGGCCCAAAAGCAACAGAACGAGACACCCGTGGACTGGAGCCTCGAAACCCTGGCCCTAAACAAGCCCTTGCTCCGTCAAGCTCTATGGGTGAGGGTCGAGGTGTCAGTGTTTTGTCTCGGGGAGGGAGAAGCTGTCTGGCACACGAGATTTGCTTGCCTAGAAAGCAGAGAGCTGTGGAGGACCTTCCTCTTTGCTACCCTACCTTCCCACTGTGCCAGTCCATCATGGTTCTTTTCATTCCAAGGGATAGAAATCCAGCTGGGGTGTGCGTACACAGAAGGGCACTCGCTGCCCACTCAGCTGCATGGCCAGGCAGAGGTAAGAAGTGTCGGAATCCAGCACAAGGGTACAGGCTACGCCACACACTGTCCTTCTCTCCCTTCCCCAGTACACACTGGGAGACAGCTTCCAGGAGCCCCCAGTTCACACTCTTCTTGCCCCCCAACAGAGCTGAGTTCTCTGCTCTCCAGAACCACATTTAATTAAGAGTGTGCATTTTGGAAAGACCACTTTGAGTCTTCCTGGACTAAGAGAGACATGTGCTGACAGCTCCATCAGGAATGCCAGGTTTGGAGCCCGGTGGTGGTGGTGGTGGTGGTGGTGGTGGTGGTGGTGGTGGTGGTGGCACACGCCTTTAATCCCAGCACTCAGGAGGCAGAGGCTGGTGGATCTCTGAGTTCGAGGCCAGCCTGGTCTACAGAGAGCAGGTTCAGCATGGGACATCCATGCTCCAGTAGCTTGGAGGGTAAGTGGATACTAAGCCAACTAGAGGAGCAATGTCCATGCTGCTTTTCTCAGAAATAGTCTAGTGAGGTGTCATATAGAGAGAATTCAGTGGGAGGAAAGAGGTCCAAAGGAGGACAGACACAGAGAAGGCAGCAACGGCATTCTGTCAGAGTTCTCTGAGAGCCAGTTCCTAGAATCTCAAGAGCAGCAACAAGGCTGGCTCTCTCTCTCTCTCTCTCTCTCTCTCTCTCTCTCTCTCTCTCTCTCTCTCTCTCTCTTTGGTTTTTTGAGACAGGGTTTCTCTGTGTAGTTTTGGTGCCTGTCCTGGAGCTCGCTCTGTAGCCCAGGTTGGCCTCGAACTCACAGAGATCCATCTATCTCTGCCTCCCAAGTGCTGGGATTAAAGGCGTGTACCACCACCACCTGGCCTAGCAACAGGACTCTCTTGTGCCGAGCTGGCTGCTTGGAAGAAAGACTTAATTAAAAAGATGTGGGAAGCAGGCAGGCAAGGTCACGTCTGTGGGACAGAAGTCACAGACCTGGCATGCCCCCATCAGTGTGCGAAGGGTCTGCGGAGGTTCTTGGACCCCGTGTGCATCACCCATTGCTGGCTGTAGAGGGCTCTGTTCATGTTGGAGATGCTGCCAGGAGAGTGCATCTGCATATCAGCAAAATGTCTGCAAGCATCTCTGGACCATCTCCTATTGGTAGAAAAATACAGACTAGTGAGATTTAGTTACACCTTTGAAGTAGCTGGTTCTGCTCCCTAGTTATTAGAAGATTGATGGACTCTTTGGGGGAAATGAATAGGGATATGTCTCTAAGTGGCCTTTAAAAAAATGGTCTAAGTCAACATTTTTATCTGAGTGAATAAGATGAATAAATAGAATTTATGTATATCATATTTTTCAAGGGATTCAAAGCTGGGAAGAATAAATAATACATTAGAGAACTAAACCAAGCCATCATTTTAAACAGAAACATTTGGTCAGTACCAAAAGTGAGTGGGGTTGTATCAAAAGTCTACATTTGGAGCTTTGTAAATGGCAGTAAGATAATAAAAATGGCATCCGTTTCATATAGGTATATACATGTCTATATTAATATATATGAAGCATTCTGATTAACTGTATGGCATACATTTTTAAATTAAAATAGTTTCTAACCACTAGAGGCTAGATTTTAGGTCCTAAGAGCATCCAGACTTCTAACTGGTGGGGAACTGGGAGATCCATTTGGGGCTGCCAAACCCCAAAGCACAGTTCTGGGTAGGTGCGGTCTTTTTAAAGCTGGCATTTATCTGTCAGTTTACAAAGCACCCTCCCTCTACCTGGCTGGCCTGTTCATCCAGGGCCATTGACCACCATGCGCTTGTAAGCTTTGCCTGCCAGAACTGTGTGGCCCTTTTCACGGTGGCTAGTGAGCGGGTGAGGGAAAGCTGAGAAGCCTCTGCCCAGGCCATCAAAGACCCAGAGAACAGAAAGAAAGCAAGTACCTCACCCACTCATGAATTTTCAATGGAAAGATGACTTTTAATCTAAAAATAGCTAAAGAACTGGCACTAATCCCTATTGAGCTGCGAGAATAAAATGTAGTCTATCCAGGTGTATGGAAACACCACATCTACGTCAAGGAGTCTTTTATATTTAGTCCATGTGCCCTGATGCTCATCATCTATCAGCCATCTGTCCCCAGGGCCCCAAGCACAGGTACCTGCCTTTGTTCCTGGTTAAATAGTGTTTTCCAAAGTCAGTTCCATGGAGATAAGCTTGTGAAATGGTGGGCTAGCTAAACGTGGTTCCAGTCAGCTTGCTGGTACCAGGACTCAACCCATCTGAACCCGGATCACCGTATATTGTTTCCAAGGGTGTAAATCTGCCAGCCATCACTTGGCAGTTTCAGCAGAAATGTTCAGGCTGGATTGCTAACGTCAAAGGCTGCTTCTCTGACTGTCAACTGGACTGCCCTGCCCAGCTGCATCTGCTGCCGTCCTGCCTCCCCTACTTCCTTTGAATTCTTAACATCATTTCTATTTCTATTCTGACCCCCTAAATAATATTCTCAAACTTTTAGCTACTAATGAAATGATCTTAAGCTACAAAAAGATAAGACTGAAAATAAGCCAGGTGTGGTGGTGCATGCCTGTAATCCCGGCACTGGGAAGTGGGAGTTGTCAGGAACTCAAGGTCGGTCTTGTCTACATTGCAGGTTCAAAACCAGCCTTTGCTATGTGAGACTCTGCCAAATAAATAAACAAAGAAGCCCAACTAACTAACTGTATTATATTTTCTCTAACTCTCATTGTGCTTTACCTTAAAATTCCGTCATTCTTTCCTTGGCTGCCTCGAAACATCAAACAACATACTGCGAATTCTTTCTTGTTCTCGGAGCTGTAGCTAGCTGCCCTTGCTTCTGGCTGTGGAAGATGGAGGCCTTCTCTCATTCACTATAGAGACCTTGACTATAAAATTCTCGGCTCAAAGTCATTTTCAATGACAGACCCAGGGACCTGTTGCCGGGCTCCTGAGAGCCATTGTCTCAAGAGCCTGTTGGATTCGATTCCTTTGATCTCTCCACTTTGTCACACTGTAAGCGGTCTGGCATGGCTCTTTGATGTGTTTAGGCCTAGGCATTTTTTTTCTTTCATTGATGCAAAGCCATTTCATTTTAAAGACTCTCATCTTCCTATTATCTCTGTGGAAATTTGCCTATTTTCTCTTTTTTTCTGAAGATACTCTGGTCACATGTTAAGCTATGTTTCTAAGTCTTAGTTTCTTGCTTTGTGTTCTAGAGGCTATCTTGGACTTTATCTTCCAAGTCACTAATTGGTTTTGGGATTTCATCAAATTTATTTTTTAATTTACAAGAGTACAATCTTGATCTTTGATGGATAGCTCCCTTTTCTTACTCTTATGGATTCTTCATCTTGGAAACCTAAGTCTTTTTTAAAAAATTCTCTTCCATTTTCTAGATGATCTTAGTTTTCTTCAAGCTCAGTATTTTCTCCTTTTTTCTTGTTAATTTTTCTTGAATTTTGAATAGTTCTTGGTTGCTTATATTTTGAAACAGCTTTATTGATATAAATCACCCACTGATATAATCCCTCCATGTAAAGAATAGTCCAGCGGCTTTGATTTCCTCATAGGGGTGTATACCCATCACTGCAGTTTTATTATCTTACCCCAAGAAAAGCTCATGTTCCTTAGGGGTCTCTCTCCAGTCCTCTCAGACACAAGCTGCTGCCATCCCTACCCTAGGCAATTCCTTCATATTTGAAATAAAGGGAAATAAATAGAAAGCCTGGCTTATGCCTCTGGGCTTTCAGAATGGAAGCCAGTGGTAGGGAAGGAAGAAAAACCAGAGGTGCGGATCAGGATCATAGAGAGTTCAGAGAGGAACTATAGCAACAGATGGGATGTCCTGCTCTGTGTTGAGCTGGTTCACTTTGTGTCCAAGGTTAGAGAACATTCCATTGCAGATGATGGGGTGGAATAGAATCTGTTCCGTTTGCAGCTGTCTCCTGCACGAGTGACCTAGCATTGGTAAGCATTGGTAGATTCAGTGCACAGAGTAGGTATTTTGCATTGGCGAGGTCAGAGTACACAGTAGGTTTGCAGCGGTAGGTTCAGGGTCAGGCACTCAGATGCTTTGTATATGTGCACTGTACTCACATGCTTATCTCATCGTATTTGAAAACCTGGATGAGGCGGTTTTGCTGCTGTCTATCAGCAGTGTTTTCCTAAAGAAGGCCCACAGCATTACATTTGACAGTGTTAGGCACCAGAAGATCAGAACATAGAACATCCTTCTGCATACAACAGATGTGGTTTGTCTCCATTTAGAGCTGAAAGCTGTGGCTCAGAGAGCTGAATGCCTTACCCAAGGTCACACACCCAGTAAGGGGCAAAATATTTCAACTTGAAACATTCTTCCCACTACCTGTCCCTCAAGAGGACAGGCAGCTTCAGGGTGATACCTGTGCCCATGGACCTAGCACAGGAAACAGGGCTTTCTTTGAAGTGGCCATGGTACTGCTGTATAGGAAGGATGGTTCCTACATGAGTCAGGGTTCTCTAGAGGAACAGAAATGATACAATGAGTGTGTGTGTGTGTGTGTGTGTGTGTGTGTGTGTGTGTGTGTGTGAGTGTGATTTATTAGAGTGGCTTATAGGCTCTGGTCCAGCTAGTCTAACAATGGCTGTCTACCAACAGAAAGTCCAAGAATCTAGTAGTTGTTCAGTCTACGAGGCTGGGTGTCTCAGCTGGTCTATAATCTATACTGGAATCCTGAAGAAGTAGGCTCTAATGCCAGTGAAGGAATGGATTTGCCATCAAGAGTGAGGGCAAGCAGGCAAAGAAAGCAAGCTTTCTTTTTCCAAGTCCTTTAATAGGCTGCCAGCTGAAGGTGTGGTCCAGATTAAATGTGGATCTTCCCACCTCAAAAGACCCAGATTAAAAATGGGTCTCCCTACTTTAAATGATTTAATTAAGAAAAAAAAATCTCTTACAGGTGAACTCAGCCACTTGGGTTTTAGTTAATTCCATATATAGTCAAGTTGACAACCAAGAATAGCCATCACAAGTCCATCTCTTGTTAACTTGACATGACATCATATCTCCTATGTCATGCTTAATTTCCAAGTAAAAACAATAACCCATGTCATATTTATGTCTAATATGATATAACTATCCCATGTATAATCACAAACATTATATATTCAACAAGGTCATTATTCCACCTAAATGATATAACTATCCATCATACAATCACAGATACATTATAAATTTTAGAATAGGTGGCAATGTCCCTTAAGGGATATTCTTTTGGTTATCTCCAAACTTAAATATGATAACAACTGATTTTCTCTTAATTCATGTTACATTACATGATAATAAAATTGAGGAAAGAAAACACACAAATCTGTACAAACCACATTCTTAACAAATTGTTCTGGAAACACTCATGTCAATTATAACCCTTATTTCTGCAACTGGTCACATGACCTTAGCTGGTATTTATAACTACCTATCTCTGTTACCCATCCTGTATTTCCTTGACCCTCATTGAGCACATGAGCAGGTCTTGGCTCTTTTCCTGGAGGAGTGACCCATACCTCCATTCCTGAAGGGTCTGTGCCCTTTGTCACCCTGGCTGGATTAGGTTGTTATTTTCCATTGACTTTAATCATAGGACATGGTGGCACCAAGAGATGCCCTAAAGGGTCTCATATACTCTAGACATAATCTTTCTTAGCTCCATTGTGGAGAAGGAGTCTGATTTCTCCTTGGTAATCTGGATCAATTACCCCTCCTAACACTGTTATTTCTTTCATGGCCTGTTGGCTTAAGGGCATCAGAAACCCCAAGTGGCCAGGGAGGAGTCTGTGTCCCAGTTCAATGGAATGGTTGTTGTGGCTCCTCCTGGCAGGAGTGATCTCTCTTGTTAAACCAAAACATCTAGGCCAGCAGAATTTAAGGTAGAAGGAACAGGAAGCAAAAATTTTCCTAGTGGATCACTAGGAGTGGTAGTGACTAGAACTATTCCCTTTTCCACACCTTGATTCCTGGAACTATGGATCCTGGCTATAGGAGAAACCATAGCATATTATTGAACACTGAATCGAAGCATATACCTCCTTCTGGAGACCCCTGTCCCTGCCTTCCAGGCTGCTGCCACCTAATTGGCACTGTAATTGTATCTTCAAAAGGCCATTCCATCTTTCTCTCAGGCCAGCTGCTTGAGGATGGTGGAGAATATAGTAGGGCCAGTAGATTCCATGATCGTAGGCTCACTGGCAAACTTCTCTGGTTGGGAAGTGAGTTCCTGTCAGAAACAATACTGTGTGGAATACCATGATGGCAAATTAGGTGTTCTGTAAGTCTACCCATGGTAGTTTTGGCAGAAGCATTCCAGGCAGGAAAGGCAAATCCATAACCAGAATGAGTATCTCCTCCAGTAAGGACAAAGCATTCTTTCCACAGAGAAAGTGGTCCAGTGGAGTCAACCTGCCACCAGGTTGCTGAATAGTCACCCCGGTGAATGGTGTCATATCTGAGGCTCAGTGTTGGTTTCTGCTCTTGGCAGATCTGACACCCAGCAGCAGCTGTAGCCATATCACCCTAGTTGAGTGGCAGTCCATGTTGTTGAGTCCATTCGTAACCGCCATCTCTGCCACCATGGTCACTTTGTTCGTGGGCCCATTGTACAATGACAGGATGGCTGGGGAAAGAGGCTGACTTCAGAATGGGTCATCCTAGCTACTTGACTATTGAACTCCCCCTCTGCTGAAGTCACCTTTTGATGAGCATTTACATGGGACACAAGCATCTTCACATCCTTCACCCAATTTGGGGAGATCTATCCACATATTTCTTTGAAGATCAGATGTCTTTCTCACCAATTTTCCAGTCATGTTCTTTCCAAGTTTCTGACCATCCAGCCAATCCATTGGCTACACCTCATGAATCAGTGAACACTTGCATATTTGGCCATTTTCCCTTCCAAACACACTGTATGACCATGTATACTGCCTGAAGTTCTGTCCACTGTGAAGATTTCCCTTTGCCAGTGTCTTTTGGGGTTGTCCCAGAAAGCAGTTGTAATACTACAGCTGTCTATTTCTGGGTGGTGCTTGCAAAATGTGCAGAACCATCCATAAACCAGGCCCTGGTCTTCTCTTCCTCCGTCAACCAATCATAGGACATAACTCATGAGGCTACACGTGCATGTTTGGCAGCAGACGACATTGTAACGGGAGTAGAAATCATAGGCAACTTCTTCATGTAACTTGCTTGTGCCTTCAGGCCCTGCTCAGGCCTGATCACATATATACCACTGCCATTTGATGATGGATTGCTGCTGTTCACATTCTATTTTATGGCTTGGCGAGTCAGATCATACCCAGCTCATGTTGGGTAACTTGGGTCATATGGTTACTTAGTGGCCCATGGTCAAATGTTCAGTCTTCACTAAGGCCCAATAGCAGGCCAAGAATTGTCTGTTTAAGGGAACGTAGTTGTCCGAAGATGATGGCAGAGCCTTGTTCCAAGATATCAAAGGTCTCTTCTGTGATTCACCTATAGGGGCCTGCCAAAGGCTCCAAACAGCATTCCTATCTGCCACTGACACCTCAGGTACCATCGGGTCTGCTTAATCGTATGGTCCAAATGATGGAGCAGCCTACACAGGAGCTTGGACCTGTTGAAGAACCTTCTCCTGTTCCAGGCCCCACACAAAGCTAGCAGCTTTCTGAGTCACCTGGTATATGGGCCAGAGTAACACACCCAAGTGAGGAAATATGCTGTCTCCAGAATCCAAGGCCCACTGAATGTTGTACTGCTTTCTTGGTGGGGGGATAAGCAATAGCTTATCCTTCACCTCAAAAGGAATATCTCTGCATGTTCCACACCACTGGACTCCTAAGAATTTCACTGATGCAGAAGGCCCTTGAATTTTAGTTGGATTTATTTCCCATCCTGTGATGTGCATATGTGTTACCAACAAGTCCAGAGTGATAGCTACCTCCTGCTCACTTACTCCAATCAGCATAGCGTCATCAATTTAGTGGACCAATGTGATATTTTGTGGAAGGGACAGATGGTCATAATCCCTTTGAGCTAAGTTATGACACAGGGCAGGGGACTTAATATATCCTTGAGGTAAAACTGTAAAGGTATACTGCTGGCCTTGCCCACTGAAAGCAAATTTCTTCAGTACTGACAAAAAGACATTTGCTAGATCAATAGCTGCAGATCATGTACCAGGAGATGCTATACCACATCTGGTACAGCAGCTGCAATTGGAGTCATTACTTGATTAAGTTTTCAGTAGTCAGTTATTCTCCATGATCCATCTGTCTTCTGCATTGACCAGATAGGAGAATTAAAAGGAGATGTGGTGGGAACCATCACCTCTGCATCGTTTGAGTCCTTGATGGTGGCACTAATTTCTGCAGTTCTTCCTGGGATGCCATACTGTCTTCAAGAGGCAACTCCAGTGGCTTCCATTTGGCCCTTCCAACCATAATAGCCCTCACTTCATAGGTCAGGAAACCAATGTGGGCATTCTGCCAACTTCTAAGTATATCTGCCCCAATTATACATACCAGAACTGGAGAAATAACTATAGTATAAGTTTGGGGGCCCACTAGACCTACTGTAAGTCAGACCTCAGCCAAAACTCATTAATCAACTGGCCTTCATAAGCCACTACTCTAACTCGAGGGCCACATGTTTCTTGGTGTCCCCCAGAGTCAGTATCCACTCAGATCCAGTATCCATAGGTCCCTTTGGGGAAGGACTGGAGAAAGGCTAACAGTAAAACTTCTAGACATTTTATCAAGGTCTTTCCTCAGGAGAACCTGGCCATCCCTTCCTTCAAGGGGTTCTGGGTCTGCAAACTGGTTCACGTTTGGAAATTGGTTCATATACCAAGATTCCCATTTGCCACGATCTAGTGCAGCCTTTCTTTCGTTTGTTTGAGAATTTCTCTGCTCATACAGATCAAACAAAAAATGCAATAGGCTTTTTTCTTTTTTTAAATCCATTTCACTTCTGGAAACATCATAATTGATTAGCCAGTACCAAAGGTCTATACAGGTCACTCTACCATAGAATTCACTTTGCCTGTGCTGTCCATGATGGGTGGGGCCATCATGGACATTGCTTTGTCTATGTTGCCCATTGCAGTAGCTAGGATCACTTCGCCTTTGGAGATTCAGTGCTGCCACCTGGCCCCTGCTCCTTTGGGACCCAAATGAAGACATTACATTTAAGTCATCCAGCTGAGCAGCAGCATCTGCAGCCTAAGGGCTGGCACAAGGGACAGGGGCCACGACAAAACTCTTCAGATGTGCTGGTGCCCCTCTCACCATTTTGTGTATGGTAGGACTGGTGAAGGGCATGTCTTCTGGACCTTCCCATTGTGGAGAATTAGGTTTGACACAGCTTACCCACTCGAGCATTGTGATTTCCTGAGCCTTAAAAATCCCTTCATCAACACTAAGCCAAGTGATATCTGGCTGGCATCATCAACTCCTTTCCAGTAGGCCGTCTTTTGACAAATGCTTCAGCCAATCATTCAAAGAAATTTTTGACACCGTTTTAACTGAGCAGCCTTCCATATTAAACCTAGATTCATCCTTCTGCATACAACAGATGTGATTTGTCTCCATTTAGAGCTAAAAGCTGTGGCTCAGAAAGCTGAATGCCTTACCCAAGGCCACACGCCCAGTAAAGGGCAGAATATTTCACACTTGAAACATTCTTCCCACTACCTGTCCTTCAAGATGACAGGCAACTTCAAGGTGATACCTGTGCCCATGGACCTAGCACAGGAAACAGGGTTTTCTTTGAGGCGACCCTGTTATTGCTGTAGGTGGAGGGAGACTGGCTCTTTGCTCAAGAGGAACTGAGCCAGGAAATCTGCATGCCCTCCGTGTCCTCACACATCTCAATTTCAGTTATGAAATACCTTTGAAATTGTTTTCTCTGAGCAACGGAAATACCGAATCCTCTCCACTTCGGTGTCTCAATGAGACTCTTCATCTTGTGTTGTTTCATAGACTTTAAAAATAAAATGTAAGATCTGTGGGGACTGAAAAAAAGTTGGAGATCAGACTTCCAACCGCCAGCTAATTCAGTGCAGCTCCCAGGTGGGAAAATCAATGTCTGCCTCGCAGAGGTGAATCGTGCGTGCCATTGTGTGAAGCCGCAGAATCTTTCTTCTCGGGAAATTAACTGACCCTCCATGCTTTTCAACTCTTCAGTGCAGGATATTTCATGCTTGCCTTTCTCCAGACACACTGTATGTGTTTTGAGTGGAAATCTGAGCTGGTGGTGCCTGAGGAGCTGGTTTCTGTCTGTTAGAAGGCTTGGCTGAATTCTCCAGCACTGACAGAAATCTCCAGGCATCTCCAGGCTGTTTTGCCCCTGCGCTGGTGGAGAAATGGGCTCTAGGGGGGTTCTGCACCCACCAAGACCCTTTCTCTGATATTGTCACTCTAGGCTGGTAGTAGTGATGGATTCAGAGGTTGCTCAGGTGTGATGGCACACATCTGGAGTCCCAGCACCCAGGAGGGAGGTGGAGCAAGGAGGACTGCAAGTTCCAGGTCAGCCTGTGCTATACAGCAAGCTCCTGCGGAGAGAGAAAAGAATTTAAAAGCAATTTAATGCAGAGGTTGCTGGAGCTACCTCCCATCCCCGCTCCCCCTGCAGATCTTTTATCTCCACCCTTCCCAAGACTGAGATCCACCAGAAGTTCTGGTGAAGAGTACAGCTCACTACAGCATTAGAATAGTTGCTTCCCACTGGGTGAGCAGCCATTGGCCCCACCCCTCTGCTCAGCCACATAGGACTTTCCCACAATCCTAGAACCAAATCGGCAGTCTGCTTGTCCTACTGGGGACTTCGTGTCCATTGCTCCTCTAATTGATCATGACTGTTCTTTAAATACCCTGCTGAATAAACCTTCCTGTGTGGGGGCATATGTGTATTCATGCACGAGTATTGTGCTAGGAACAGAACCCAGGACCTCACGTGTACCCTGTACCACTGAGCTATGGCATATTCAATGCATGATTATTAAAACAGTAATTAAATTTTATGTCATTTGAAAAATCACTGCCATCACTGATGAACTCTGACTGCTTGGACCAGTGGGGATGGACAGGGGGCTCCATTCTGACATCCTGGTTCCTTGGCAGATCAGAAGCAGAGGTTGTTGAATACCTTTGCTTGGTCAAGGGTTTTCATCACTGGCGATATCAGAAGACACGGACTAAGGAGGGAGCTGGAGCCATCTGGAGTCCACATTAGCACATCATTGTGGTGATGGTGTCAGTCCTGGCTGCGAGGGAGGCAGCATGGAGTTCCTCTTCCTCGCTGTGTGAGATTTAGGGATATATGCCTGCACACAGCAGCAACCATCTGTCAGCAGCTGGGAAGGTTTAGGACAGTGTGCTGAACAGAGACAGGTCCTTGTGAAGTGTCCAGCAGCAGATGAAACATGAGACCGTGACAACACATGTCTGCCTTAGGTAGCCGTTAGCTGAGCCTGAAATCAACCTTCCTGAACAGACTTCTCTCAGAAAGATGTTGTGCAGAAAGAATGATCTGCACAGGGGCCCCAAACCCTGCAGTGTGACCATGGCCAGTCCAGGAGCACAGGACTGTGGGCAGGGTGTAGGAGGACCTCAGGGGCCCCAAACCCTGCAGTGTGACCATGGCCAGTCCAGGAGCACAGGACTGTGGGCAGGGTGTATCGGGACCTCAGAGTCCAACTTTATTTGAAGTCATTATCTCCTCAGCTTTTTCAGTCAGGCTGTCTTGAGCTCAATCGGAGCTTGCCTCTATCCTGTCTCATCCTTCTTAATATCCTGCCTCTGTATCTAGTCCTAACAGAATCATCTGCCTAGTATGGCCACAGAAGTATATAAAAGTAGCCAAGACCTATAGATCTGTTTTTAACTTAGCAAAACCAGTGGTTTGGGAGAGAGTCCTGGGAAGTGACACCCTGCAGAATGGCTAATGTCCAGTAAGAGTTAGGACCCTTGTATCTGGAAGGAAACCTGATCCATCATCTAGAAGGATCGCCTAACCATTGACAGAGGCTTTCCCAGGCTACCCTGGGCCCACCTGTGGCTGTGGGCAGGCAACAAGGCAGATGAAGCAGCATGAAGAGTACAGGTCTGTCACTGTCCCCAAGATTAGTTGGTGACCTGAGTTCATTGGCCGTGGTGCTTGGCAAGTCTGGAATGAACTTGGTTAGAGACACCACCACCTTCTTTTTCTGTCTTTTCTATCTGCATTTCTTCCCTCCCATGTTTCTATTCCTCTGGCTACTGAATGAGTAAGCCTTGCTCTTTTCTCCCTGGGGATCTTTCTAAAGCACACTCTCGGGGTCCGTGTGTTCTACTGGTTCTTCTGACGGCTGCTGCTTCAGCATGCCTGTTAGCGACATCTGTGTTGTAAGACTGGATGGCTCTTCAATAGCTGTGGAGCCCCCATGGTACTAGACTAGGCCCTCTGGATAGGCAAGACAGTTGTTTAGTTTGAACTGTTTAAGGGGGCCCCAGGCAGTGGAATCCATCCCTGGTGCATGAGCCGGCTTTTTGGAGCCCAGTGCCTATTGTGGAATAGTTTGTGCAGCCTTGGTGCAGGGAGGAGGGCCTTGGACCTGCCTCAACTCAATGTGTGAGGCTCTGCTCACTTCCCATGGGAGACCTTGCCTTGGAGGAGGTGGGAATGGGGGCTGGGTTGGGGAGGAAGGCTGGGGGATGGGAGGAGGGAGGACAGGGGAATCTGTGGTTGGTTTTCTATTCTTGTAAAATGAATAGAAAATTTCTTAATTGAAAAAAAGTGGGTGGTTCTTGAGGCCAAAATGTGGAAACTCTGACTTTCTAAGTCTGTTGGCCATGCACTCGCAATGCCGTAATCTGCTAGTGCCTAGAAGGTAAGACCTCTGTAGCCATCAGCCTGCTGGGGCTTCAACTCTCCTGGGTTTTGACTGTCCTACCCTTCAGGTCCTTTCAGAGATTAGTAAAGGGGGCATGGCTTCCCACCCCTACTCTGTCACTGGAACTCTAGTCTATTTAAATTTCCATCTCCTAAGTTTTGTTGTCATGTTTTATTTGTTTTGTTCTTCTACCATGCAGGGCTGGGTCTATGCCCAGTGGTAGAGCTCAGCTCTTGCCTGGCATACAGGAAGTGCTGGGATTTTCCGTTCCCAGCAGGGGGTGGAGGTGGGGATATCCCACGCCAGTCTTGATTTGATGAAAGAGGCCGGGTGAATAGCTGTCCTCGTTTATTTCCGCTCACCTTATCTTATAATTGAAAAGGCCCACATTCCTATAATGGGGAGTTTCCCTCAGAGACCCCCTGTGTGAGCTGTTCATTTGATGGATGGCTCTGTACACCTGTGTGTACATATTGCACGCCTAATGTTGTCATTCACCAGGAAACACATCATCCCGTGTCCTAAAAGACCTTGTCAGTAGCTGAGGCAGAGCCTGGATCTGAACAACATTGGGTTTCCCCCTTGGTCCCAGGCTCACAGGCTAGAGTGAAGATTACGAAGGGTGCTGCTGTGGTCTGCAGAGGACATTTGTCCCATCAGGGCTACCCAGGACTGTGAACTGAGGTTGCCTAGGATGTCTGTCATAATTTGGTTTCTAGCTGCCAGGTGCAGCATTCCTCAGAGGAGACCAAAGATGCTGAAGTCTACTCTTCAGGAGTCCAGATGGGTCCTGCCACGTATAACTTAGGGAAGTTGGTGAGGGGCGACTGTAGCCTATCCCTATTCACAGTGCTATTCTGAGCAGTTCCCATGTGACCGTGGGCAGGGAAGGGGTCATTGTTTCAGGGCCTGGCTGTCCATCTAGACCAGTTACTTCTCAACATGTTTCCAAGGAACAACTACTCCATCACCTTGAGAAAGTCCATCCATCCACAGCTCACATATATAAATGACCAAACAAATCCATTTAAATGCATCAGGCAGTGGCGGGAGACATCAGAGGTTCTGAAGAGCGGCTTTGGGCAAACAGAGTAGTCAGCAGGAGACAAGAAGCCTTGGCTCAGTAACTTCTCCTCAAGTCTCAGTTCCCCAGGTGGGGTTAATGAGTTTCAATGAAGAGGAGGGCTGTCAAGGGAGAAGGGCTGTGTGATCAAGTTTAACTTGTGGACTAGTGTTTTCGACTAGATGGCAGACAGAGTGTGGGAATAGGGTGAGCATGGGGAATGAGGTTCAGATGGCCGGATCCTAGGAGTGACTGTATCCAGTACCTTGCCATCGCCCCATCCACTGGCCCTGATCAAAATGAACCTGCCTGGCACCAAGCCAGGGGGCGGGGGTTGTCAGATGCAAAACGCCTGTCCTTACCTGCAAAAGACATAGGGACTTGGCCAGTCTTCCTGAATATCTACCTATTGCTGTGATGGTACCTGGGTGAGTCCTTATGAGAAGGAGCCCACCAATGTGAACTCTAAGTTAAAGTGAGCCTTTCACTGTCTGCTAAAAAGTCTTGTAGAACATTATCAAAAAAGAAAAAAGACAGCTGAGCCTTACAGCAGAGAAACTCGGCAAGCTCCACCTTGCCCACAGGATGGGGCTGGCCTCATCAGTGTTGCGAGGAGGGAACGCGTTCCCTCCGGTCAGATGCAAGGAGAGGAACATGAGTTCGCCTTGAGAAAAGCAAGAGGTGAAGCCAGGTTGGAAGCTGTTGTGCAGAGCACCTGGCCACTGCTCTTGCAAGCTGTTCGGAGAAAGACTGAGAAATGCCGACGGCCAGCGGGAGCTGGGGAGACAGACTGGGTGAGGTAGACTCCAGCACAGAAAGATTGTGCCAGTGGGACACTAGCAAGAGTCACACAGGGTCTGGAGTTGATTGACAATGCTGTTCCGACATTAGTTTCTTAGTTTGGGCAAATGCCGCTTGGTAGCGTGAGACGTTAATGACAGGGAGGTGAGGAAGGGGCCTCTGGGCACTCGGTGCCGCCTTCGTTATAGTCTGTTAATCTACAATCATTACAAAACACAATGCCTATCTTTAAAAGGTCATGTGTGAGCGATACTGAAGGCTAGTTTTCTGTCACATGCAGGAAGTAGTTGAAGGCAGTGGAGGTCACCAGGTCTCCAAGAACCAGAGGCCTCGGTGTGACCGACAGCTGGTGTGAGGCTTTCGGGAAACTTGCCTGCTCCTTGTGAAGTGCTCTATTTTCTTATTCAGCTGCCCATCACTGGGACAAAACGCCTAAGACTGTCAACTAAAATGGAGGAAAGGCTTGTTTTAACCAGCATCTTTGGGGGTTTCAGTGAACGGCTATGTGACCCTGTTGCTATGGCAACATGGTATGTCATGACGCGATCATGTGGTAAAGGAGGCCTTTTCACTCTGTGACCGTGGAAAAGCAAACCATGAGAAAAGAAGGCAATATTCCTTTCACAGGCATACCCCTAGTGACCCAGCTTCTGTCCACTAGGCCCAATGTCCTAAAAGTTCACCACATCTCAACAGTGCCATAGGCTGGTGGCCCATGCTGTTAACAGACAAGCTTAGGGTGACCTGATGGTTGACAGTATAGCACTCCATCTCCAAGAGCTGGTCTGTCAGGAACTCCCAGCTAACACTTAAGCAAAGTCAGTATACCTTGAGCATCCCCTCATACAGAACACTCTAAAAAAACCAAAGTTTCTAATAGAGTTCAGATAATGATGCGACCATGTAGAAAATGTCATGCTGTGAAATTTGCTTTCGCATATAAAATTATTTAGGGCATCTATAAAGTGATGGTCAGACTGTGTTACAGGTATATATTTGTTAGACTTTAGTTTTAATCCCCCAAGATCACCATTATGTATATGCAACTATTCTAAAAAATGAAAATATCCAAGATTCAGAACACTTCTTATTCTGTCACTCTGGTGAGTGAGTTTTGCTTCAGTTGCTTATGTAAGTGTAGGTGAGAGGTTACAGGAGCAGAAACAACTTGAAGACAGCTGTATCACCAAAAGTCCACTGTTGCTGAAGTTTTCTCCAGTCTCGCCTGGCCCACGGTCAGGACAAATCTCTCTCACCCGCCAGTCCTGCAGCCGCTCAGACCCAACCAAGTAAACACACAGAGACTTACATTGCTTACAAACTGTATGGCCGCAGCAGGCTTCTCGTTATCTAGTTCTTATATCTTAAATTAACCCATTTCTATTAGTCTATAAGTCGCCACGTGGCTCGTGGCTTACCGGTACCTTACATCTCGCTTGTCATGGCGGCGGCTGGCAGCGGCTCTCTGCCTCAGCCTTCCACTTCCCAGAATTCTCCTCTCCTTATCCCGCCTATACTTCCTGCCTGGCTACTGGCCAATCAGTGTTTTATTTATTAACCAATCAGAGCAACACATTTAACATACAGAGCACCCCATGCTGCAGCATGGTGATGGCTCATGAAAGCTGGACCTGGAGCACACTACACAATCTGCAATGGTGTGGAAGGGTGTCTCTTTCAGTCAGCTTATGTGATCTGAGGCTCTTTGGGTAGCTCAGCTTATCTGAGAATGACTCTCAGCAGTCATTCTTATTGGTTAGATGTATTTGTAGAGGGAGGGGCCTGGTGAATCTGGTCAGTTTCAGGGACTTCCTGAAGACTTTGTGTTGTGTACTTCCTGAGCTTAGGAATGTTTTACCTCTCTTTAGAATGTCCTGTGTCTTAATCAGGAGCTTCCCTCTGAGATGAAGGGTTTTCTCTCAGAGGAAATAGCAACACAACAACATACCCCAGTACAGACACATGATTAAAAAATTAAAACTATGTTCTTGTAACCAGTTGCTCAACCCTGCCACCCCCAACCAAAAAAAAAAAGTCTTTGTTATTACGAACACGAGGAGCTTATGGTTGAGATTTCTTAGAATCCTAGAAATGAGACAGGAATGGAGCCCATTTCACTATTGTTAACTTCCTGTGGACGCCTAGGGTTCCACAGAACACACTTTGGGGAAGGGCATCGCCTCCCATTCTGTTTGCTAGAGTATGGCTCTTCAGTCTGAATGCTTCCAAGAGTTCAGCTGTTGGGTCTGGGAAGGAGTGTGTGGCACAGCTATTTTATGTGGGGTTTTTGAGTGTGCAATTGTTCCTCTGTCCGGGAGCCCTCCAGAGTGTGACCTAAGAGCCTTCAAGTGATACTTGAACCAGAGACCAGGTTAGATGAGACAGGTCCTGTTAAGATCACATGTGGAAAGGATCTCCAGACTTGCCCTTTCATTAGAAGGTAAAACTGAAAGGTGGGTGTGATGGGCAGAAGCCTCCCTCCTCCACGAAGTACCTCTCCAAGAACCTGGTACCTATCCCCAACAAAAGAATCAAACCCCTCTTTATACATTGGCTTGATAAATCCTAGCAAAGATTCCAGTTCAGAGCTCTTTGGTTGTAAGCCACGACCCACCTCATGCCTGTGCCTGCCTCCTTTGGCTTTCTGCGGGATCAGCAGCATCTAAGCCACAGCCAGTTGGATGATGATGGCCCACAGTGGCTTGGTTGGTGGCTCCTGTCCCCTGGCCAGTGATGAGTTAAACTGTCATTTCAGCAGTTGCCCTCACAGGGGATTTATTAATGCCATCCCCTGCTCCAGACTTGACCTTCAATCACAGGGCAAGAAGAAAACATTGAAAACAACTTCAACTAAATGAAAAATACTCGGCCGAGAACTCAGTCTAAACATCGCCCCCTTTGGATGAGTGATGCAAGAAAGTGGGCTGCTTGGCAGGTGCATTTCTAGCTGATGGAAACTCCAGGCTGTTAATGGCTCTTCTGGGACACCGCTGTGAGGGCAGAGCTGGCTCCTATTGTAGCGGAGTAACTAATGAGGGAGTTATTACTCAAGCATGTGCCTGAAATAACCAGGGTCATAGGGTTCGGGAAGACCCATCGCACTGACCAGACTTCTTGGCTAAAGGGTAGCTCCTTCCCACAGGTGCAGACGAGAAAAGCCACTTAATTTTTTACTGTACACACGTCATGGCTACCCTTCCATCACCGTGAACAGAAAAGGTACATCTTAACTAATGCATCCTTTGGGGTCCTTGGTGTATTTCCATTGTGAAGAGCAATGGAAATACAGGCCCTGGCACTCTTCCACGCAGCGTATTTTCAAAGTTCATCCATGTCGCAGCATCTATCAGTACTTTGTATTGCCAAGTCATATATAAGGCAGTGACCTGTCATTGTAGGAAAACAGTAACTAAGGATGTAATGTTAATGGAGTGTGTCATTCACAAAATGTATGGAGCCAGGCTTCTACAGTTCAAGTGATGTTTACTTGGGATAGGCTCACGTTTTGGTTAAAAGGCCTGTGGAATGGATGAGGTTATTGATACTGTTAGGTGTGATGAGAGAAAGAGGAAGTTTGTGATCTGAGAAGCCAGGCTGGGCCTGAGAGGCTGACTACCCACCAAGCCGAGCATGTACATCTGGCTCAAAATGCGACTTCCAAAGTGCAGTAGAGGCATTCATTGCTAGAGAGAGAGAAGAAAGAAATGCCTGTCTGCTCTCCTTTTGGATGCTGAATGCCCTACCCACGCCACCAGCCTGGAGCTGTGTCGGGAGGCGGTGGAGCTTTTAACAGATGGGGGCTAGTGGGGGAAGTGAAGTCCTTTGTGTTGATGAGACTATGGACCAAGACCTCCAAAACTGGGAACCAAAGTAAACACTTCCTCTTTTTGAGTTGGTTGCCTCAGGTGTTTTCTCACAGTGTTGGACACTCTCTTCTGGTTTAGAGGAAGTGTTCTGGTTATCAAATGAGATGTTATTGACTGTGTATAAGCTCTTACCACTCTGTTGAATTATTGGATTATTGATGGCTAAGTGTTATATTGAAAAAAATCTGTTGTCTCTAAACTTCCTACTTTGTATGATAGTCTGGGCAGTGTTTGTTGATCATTCACTGTGACAAGTCATCTCTTCCGGAACGTTCCCCAGAGAAGCCTTCTATATAGATTGGTGGAAGTTGTGGCATTTGCTTTGCATGCTCATTGCTGTGGAGGACATCTTTCTCTAGTTCTCAGTATGTTTTCATAGTAGACTATGCATTTTGACAGTTTTATTGAGAGGGAATCCATGCACCATACAATTTACTCACTTTCATTACACAACTCAATGGATTATGATGTGTTTGCAGAGTTCTGAAAGCATCTCTACAATTTTAGAACATTTTCATCACTTCTAAACAACCCGTACTCATTAGCTACACCCCAGTCTCCCCAGTTCGACAGTCCCCAGATAATCTATAATCCCCTTCCTGTTTCTCTAGATTTTTCTCTTGCAGACATTTTATGTAAATTGACTAATACCTTTGGACTAAACTCTTTGATGCAGTGTATTTTTAAAGTTCATCCATATTGTGTCATACATCAGTACTCTGTATTGCCAAAGTATATTCCATTTTATAGGTAGACCACATTTTATTTATCCATATAGCAAATGATTCTCATTTGGATTTTTTTCCCTTTTGGGCAAAGAATACTATTGCTGTGAAATTTGTGCATAAGTTCTTGGAGAGAAATATGCTTGATTGTTCTTGGATGTGTATTTAGGAGTAAACTACTTGATCACTTAGTAACTTCTGTTTAACATTTTAAAGAGCTGCCAAGCTGTTTGGAAAATATGTGTGTGTGATGTTACATTTCTATCAATAATATGTGAAGTTTATAATTGCTGCATACCCTCACTTCCACTTACTCGTTTTGTCAGGGTAGTGTCTGCATGTGTGCACATGCGTGTGCAGTTGTGCTCGCCTGTGGCTGTGTGTATGGAAGTCTGAGGTCCATCGTATGAGTCTTCCTCTATCACTCTCCACATTATTTTTTGAGGCAGAGTCTCTTATTGAACCTGGAGCTCATTGATTGGTTAGGCTAGCTGGATAGCAAGCTCAGATTGCCCGACCCCCTCAACCCCAGTTTACAGGTGACACCACCATGCCTGAGTGCAGGGATCTGACCTTAGGTCCTCTTACCCAGAGCCTGTCCCTGTCTGTCTTGATTCTAACCATCCCTCTGGGAATGTGGCAGTATCACATTGTGATTCTCATCTGCATTTTCCTGTTGGGTGATGCTACCAACATTTATTCATGTGCTTAGTGGCCACTTGTATTTGTTCTTTAAAGAAATATCTGTTCTGATCCTTGGCCCATTTTGTAATTGCATTATTTGTCTTTACATTATTGAGTTGTAATTGTTCTTACTTTATTTTATTGACTTATTGATTTTTGAGGCAAGGTTTCACTTTGTAGCCCAGACTGGCAATCTTCCTGCCTTGGCTTCCTGAATGCTAGGATCACAGATGTGTACCACATGCCTGGTTTAGTCATTTTTTGAAATGTATTTTGAAGACAAGTCTTTTACTGCATATATAACCTGCAAGTATTTTTTCCATTCTCTGGAATATTGGTTTTGCCTTTTTAAGTGTATACTTTTGAATTTCAATGATGTCAGATTTATGGGGGTTTTGTTGTTATTATTGCTGCTTGTGCTTTTTGGCGTCATATCTAAGAAACCATCGGCTCAAAGACGTCAAGATCCACTCTTGCTCTCACTCCAACATTTGGGTGTTTGACTCATTTTGTGTTAATCCATGTGTATAAAATGTGGACGGGCCAGCCCCATTCCATGTGGATACTAAATTGTTATACATCACCTCTTTGAAGAGGGAAAGGCAGGCCCCTCTGTTTTACCGTCATTCTGGTTAACAGGAGCTCACCTTCCCACACAGCTGCCTTCTGTAGCTGGAACGGGGTATCACGAGAGCACAGAAGCTGTTGTCACATCCGTCTTTGAAGCCAGGCTAGCTGGTATGCTCCACTCTCCCAACTCCCTTTGAACACAGAATGCTGCCCATCCTTCAGCACAACTGAGCATTCACAGGCTGATCTGCTATTGAGAATGTGGGAGTCCCGACAGCACCCTCCCCATTTACTAGCATAGTAACCTTAGGGGAGTGCTTAGCTTCCCTGGGTCTTCTCTTCTTGTCCTAATGATAAATGCTTTTCAAGGTCATTGAGGAGTAAATGGGATATCATAAATGGCGTGCCCAGTGTTGGAGCCTGAAGCCCAGCAGGTATCCATAAACGATAATTGTCATTATTCTCTTAACATTCCCTGACTTGCCTTGCCTCTGAGCCAATTGCCTCATCCTTAGAATACAGACTTTAGCAGAGCAAGAACGCCCCTGGCTTTGTTTAATCCTACACCCACAGGGCCTAGAATAGTGCTCAGTACACAAGAAGCTCCTGGTAAATATTTGTTGCTTGGTTAAATATATAATCCTTCCACTACTTAAGTCTAACGATAAGGATAAACATTTTTAAAGCAATATATCCGGACAGTTGTGGTGACCCATACTGATGAGATGGAGTCCAGAGGATCAGGAGTTTGAAGTTAACCTGGGCTACACCAAATATACATATATTCAAGCATTTTCTAATAAACTATGAAATACTACAGAAATAACTTCCTTTGTTTTTAGGGGGGATGTGGATTGATACAACAAGACAGCAAATCTGCAAATGAGGTGAATATGTAGTCTCTGGAAGGTGTGATTTCATTTTCACGATCCTAAAGAACCAGCGATCCCTTAATACAGTTAATTTATTAAAGAATTTTGAGGTCATAAAAAGTTAATGCCCCTCTCCAGGTTTTCACACTTTCCTGGAGAGAGTACAGTCTTCTCCATGACCCTTCTTAGGAGCAGCTATATTGAGGCCAAAGCAGGGAAGTGAGAGACACACAGAGACAGCCTGCCTGAAGAAGTTTAATATCAGGGTAAGGAGTAGGAATTTGCTCCACCCTCTAATCATGTCTTTCTGTTCAATATTCCTTTTCATCTTTTCCTCCCATAGGAGTAAGAAGTCGGTACTTTCATACCACCATAAATTGAACAGATATCGACTTTAGCCTCTCTTTATTGTGTCCGCCCACTCAGGGCTTTCGATCACAACTCTGATGTTGACAAATCCTGAGGAATCCTGGGTAGGTCCCTTTAGCAGCAAGAGAGAACCAACCAGTGGCAAACACGTGGCTTCTTCAACTCTGTTCTTCATTAATTAGTTCTGTAACCAGACAGGTCCCTTCATATCTTTGGATATGAACAGTCTGAGCTGGGAATGTGTGTATTGAACTCGTTGAACCTGTCCAGCTCTTAAATTGTACAGCCCTGTGGCATATCCAGTCACAGAGTTTGTCAAGTGACTGTCATGTTTCCAGATGCTGTTAAGGCATGTGGTATGGAGGCTAGCACAGCCCCCTCCCTGGAGAATTACAGGCATGGCGCATGGTACCACCTGCGAGCTTATGTGTCCAGCTGCACTCGGCTATACAGAATAAAGGAGAGGCTGTATTTGGGAATGTCTGTGAGAGGCTCCGACACACCTGGAAAACTAAACATGGAGCTGAGCCTATGGAAAGCCTGGCATTTTGATGGGTAGGAGGTCACATACACATGCTACTTAGAAGAAGGTGAAGAGCCCAGGGCTAGGAGTCGTGAATTCGGGGCTCTAGGCAGAACTGCAGCTAACAGGCAGCACAGATGTCATATCACATCTCTTGTTCCTGCCTCAGTGTTCTTCTCTGTAGGTCAGTCATTCATTCCTAGGGGCTCACCGAAAGGTGGCGAAGGCCTTTGGAAAGGCTTGCAGAGTTATCCAGGTCCAGATTGCTGAACTTTGAGGCTCTGTGGCTTGAACATGCTGTGCAGTGTCCATGGGACTTGGTTTCTTTCGTTGGTGGATGACAGAAATGACCTTGAAGGGTTGCTGTGAAGACCTAGAGAGAGGCTCAGACAGGACAGTGTGAGGCTCCTCAGGGGCTCTGTGGCCCTCACAGCATGAAAGCTATTCTGGAATGAAGCTGAACAGAGTGGGTGGCTCCAAGGAAGCAGTTTCATGAGATCTAGAATCTAGAAATCCCAGGGGAGCACTGTCCAGCCTGGAAAAGAAGGAAAGCCTGTCACATACCATGACAGCAGATGGACCTTGAAGACTCTGTATGGAATTGAGTCAGCCAGTCACATAGGGATAAATGCTATGTGATTTCCTGCCTTTGAGCAGTCAAGCTTGAGGGATAGAAAGGGCAGGAAGCTATGGGGAGCTGGGAGGAGAGTGGAGAACTGTTCCCCACCAAGTGTCGGTTTTGCAAGATGGAGACATTCAGGACACCCGTCTCACAGCATGAAATCTCTTGGAGACTGAGCATTTAAAACTGGTAGAGCGAGCACAATGCATATTCTCTCTTTTTTATGTAACAAATATTGACGTTAGCACAATACATAAGGTGTTGTGCAAGGTGTGAAATTGGGACCAAAGATACAAAGATGGCAAGGGCAGAGGAGGCCCCAGCTTCCAGGGAGTTGAGAATTAGCAGAGTTCTTCTAGAGAGACACAAGTACACCATCGCTGTGGCAGTGGCCTAGGACAAGCCTCTGGGCACTTAAACTGCAGCTTCTGTAGATGTAGTCCCTTGGTTTGCTGTGGGAATGGAAGGAAAGTGGGTTTCGGGTGGTGGGCAGATACTCACTGCACCAGCTCGTTCTCTTCCCTCTGTGACCAGACGCCTGGCAAGAGACAGCTTAAGGGTGGAGGGCTCTGTCCTGGCTCATGGATCCAGGACGTCTTGGAGGGCAGACATCACAAGCCATAGGAAAAGTGGACTGTAGGGAGGGGTGGGATGTGTGTGTGGAGGGGCGAGGAGTCTGGCCTGAGTCTGCCTGGATGGCCCTTTCCTGTCTGCAGACAGAGAAGCAGGACAGACAAAGGAGTCACCCAGCGATCTCATCCTACTGACCTGCCATTCGTCAGCATCTCCTTCTAGATCCGAGAGGCAGGAAGGACAAAAGGAGCCACTTCCTTCCAGCTGTGGAGATACTGGGGCAGCTTGTGGGCAGCTCCTGTCAGATTCCAAGTACAGGAGACATGGGGAGTGGGTCGCACCCCAAGAGGGCTTTCTAGCAGATGCCAGCAGAGGCTACCAGAACAAGAGGTCGGCTCTCTTTTGAAAGCATGTCTATCTCGGTGGTCTTGTGCGGCCTTCCCAGGGTGGCCATCTAGATTCCTGCTGAGCCCCTGTGTGTCGTCTTCATTTTCGCAGACTCTTCAGTTAGGCTGGACTTGCTGAGGAGAGCAGTGCCGTCGTTACGATTGTCTTTTCTTCTGTCCGTCAGTACACCCAGCCTTTACTGGGAGCATAAACGGTGACTTACTGTGATCGCCCGCCAACTGTGGGATGCCAGGTGATTTCAAGGAAACGCCTCCATGCCAGGCCTGTGCAAAACACCCATATCTGCCTTCACTTACTGTGGCATGCGCTGCTAGAAGATATGGACCCTGCAGCTCCCGGACACGGCTCATGAGCTGCCAGCGATTAAAAGGGACAGAATCTACCAGTGCCCAAACCCTGAATGTCAGGAAACTGACATTCACCTTAAAATAAGAAAGTGGCCCTGGCGTTTTGGATCCCTGAGTGTAAAGAGCTGAGGTCAGCTGTCACCTTGTCCACACTGTGCCCTCACATTGTGATTTTTTTTCTGGCAGTACCCTGGTCTCCCTTGTACAGTCAGCTTGAAGAAGTGGAATCTGGGAGCCCTGCCACTCTGCAGCACCTGGTGGCCTGCCAGGACTTTGGATACAGTGCGGTTTTATCCTGGGGCAAATTTGGTACCAACCCAGAGAAATCTTTCCAGTTTTCTTTCTCCACTTGGCTTTCTTGCTGTCCTGAAGGTCACACAGAATCTTCAGTGAGTGGCATGATGGGGTGGGGGTAAGGAGGTGAATCCAAAAGGTAGACGTTGACTTGTGAGAGCTTCCTGAGTGAACATCTAGGAAAACCATCCATATGGCTGAACTTGATAAGTTCTCCTGGGATGGCTCACAAGGATGGGAGCTTTGCCGGGACAAAACAGTTGGCCCGTGAGATTGCAGGGGCTCTAAAGGGTACACACTCTTCTTTTCTTGTTTCTCTTCTTTCAGCCTTGTGTTTCTTTGGACTTAGATGCCTGGAGCCTTCAGAAAACGTGTGTGTGTGTGTGTGTGTGTGTGTGTGTGTGTGTGTGTGTGTGTGTGTGTGTGTGTGTGTGTGTATCTGATGGAGAGAAAGTGAGAAAACTTAGGACGAGAGCAGAAAGAGAAATTGATGTTGAAATAGACCTTAAAAACGATGGAAGAGTATTGCAGTCTGTTTTATGTTGCTACAACAAAATACTCAAGACTAGATGATTTGTAAAAGGAAAGGGTTTCTTTGGCCTTGTGGTTCTAGGCTGGAAACCCCACAAGCATGGCCCCTCAAGGCTTCCTGCTGCTTTATCAGGAGCCTAAGGAAGAAGCAAAACACTGCCCGCAGCCTCCCCTTGTATCCTCTCATTTGGAGATGACTAATCCTGCAAGAGAGGCAAGAACCCGTTCGGAGGGCTCCATTTTCCCTCCGCATCTTGCTGCAGATTCTAGCACATGGATGTCTGGCAGACACACTCACACCCCAACCGAGAGCAAGAGAGTGTGAGCTGGACCCTCGACTGAGGTTTTTCTGATTGTGTTCTGTAGCAGGAATCTTAAAAGTTCTTATTAATAAAATCAAACCTGAGCCAGGTATTGGGGTGAACTGGAAGATCAGAGAACCAGAACAAGCCACAGCTACCTCACCTTGCCGGATCCTCAGCTGGTCTTGTTTCCTCAGACAGGAGGCCTCTGAGTCCTCATCCAGAATGGGTCTCAGCTGAATTGCTGCTCGAAAGCCTGAACGCTTAACCAGCCAAATGCTGCTAGTTTCTGGTCCTCACGCCTTATATACCTTTCTGCTTTCTACCATCACTCCCTGGGATTAAAGGCTGGCTTTCTGGGATGAAAGGCGTGAGTCACCATGCCTGGCCGTTTCCAATGTGGCCTTGAATTCACAGAGATCCCAGAGGGATTTCTGCCTCTGGAATGCTAGGATTAAAGGTGTGAGTGCCACCATTTTCTAGCCTTTGTATCTAGTGGCTGTCTGTTCTCTGACCCCAGATAAGTTTATTAGGGTGCACAATATTTTGGGGAACACAGTACCACCACAGTATTCCCCTTTGTACATCTCTGTCCAGCCCTATTCCTCCGAAGCCAGAGGCCTCTGTCGGTTGTATTTCACAACCAAGAGCTGAGCCGTCTGGTCAGCTTGTGAGCGAGCCTGTGTGATGGCAGACAGACAGTGTAATAATTAGGGAGGCAGAGGCTGGGAGCCCTTCACTGACAGCTTCTAAATCCTTTGCCTTGCCTTCCTGTGCTGTTGGAAAAGGAGCAGGAGAGTATCTCCCCATCCCCAGTTCTGTTGATGCTCACCTGGACTTGGCCTTGCACTGGTAGCTTTGAAGAGTGGTTTTGACAGGAAGCGCTATACTGCGTGGGTAGTGATGTCTTTGGTTGTAGCATTAAGAGAAGCTGAGAGTGTCAAGCACAAAGTGAGCCAAATGGAGAGCAGGGCTGGACCCACTAGACAGT